>NW_028277045.1:0-1200000 GCF_059951505.1 Python bivittatus | reverse complement strand
CTTGGGTGCAGCTGCAGAAAAGGCCCTACTTTTTTGTTTCCTTTTCATGACCAACCAAAACATCTCAACTGATGGTGGGAAAGAACAACACGGCTTCTCTAGTTGATCTCAGTGGATGGCCATTTTCAGCAGGTCATTTGGGGTTCTCACCTGCCACATTTTAGAAGACGAATCTTTCTACTCTGATTTGCTCGTGCAGAGGCTGAAATTAGCACAGAATCCCATGCTCCATAAATTGACCTCTTTGTGTCCCTCCAAGACTCTCCAGTTCCAGCTGGATGTCCCTCTAGGCTTGGGGCCCCAACATGGAGGAAGACCTTGGAAGTCCAGATGTGTGGCCAGCCAATAAACTTACCTTTCTTCCCCCTCTCTCTTTTGTTCTCTTTTGTCTTATGGATGACATGGTCTCGTCTGACTGCCCTGCTTGCTCCTCGCTGCTTCATTTAAATATTCAGCAAACACTGCCAAGATTAACATTTTTCTCGAGTGGAGATCTGAATATTTGCTTGCTAATGAACACTGACAAGTGCTGTTAAGTGGCAGGAAACATTAAGCCTAAAGTCCATCACAGAAGGCGGCTTTGGCCTTTGGCAGTGCCACTAGGCTCCTATGACTTAAGTCCCAAACTGGTGGCTTTCAAATGGCCCTTCTCTGCCACAAACCCTGCCCCTTCCTACCCATCCCTCCCACATGTCCCCCCTCTCCATCTTCTCCCCATGTTTGACCCACTCGGGGGCATTCAATAACTGGCACAGAGCAACCTGCCAACTGCATTAGAGTTTGGAAAAACGCGTTCCACTCTTGCCAGCTCCAAGTTTTTGCTCTCTTCACAGCGAGAGGAAAGGGAGGGCAAGCGGAGGCTTACACATTTCGCTAACTAAGTGTGGCATTGCTCATTTCCATGCTGGCATCAAACACCAGCAAGGTCGCAGCAACAAAAGGCAGTTGGCACCTACTGCTGGTCAAGGGAGGGGGGTCTTGCATATGTAGATGACAATGCTTGGACTGACTCAACCGGGCTTCAAGGAGGTGGTAGAGTCTTTGCGCAGAGATTGTACCGTTCAATTCCCATGTTGGGAATTCCCTTCAGCAATCCGACATCTCCTCTAGGATGTGTCTGGAAGCCAGGACGAGCAGCAGCAAGAGACTGAAGTCACACTCTTAGGACCGGTCTCTCATCATGGTGGGCAAGTGCCAACCCTTTCAAGCAGGGCCTGGAATCGCGGTGCAAGCAGGTAATAAGCACAAGAGCAGCCCTTGCTTTGGGCTTGGAAAGCACTTTCCCCCCTCATCCAATGCAACTAGAAGGCTCAATTAAAAATGCAGGAGAAAACTTTGGCACAAACATCAGGGATGAAAGAGAAGAGGATTCATTTCTCATTGTAATTCAGACTTTTCCATTCATTTCATACTCACTGAAACTACGCAGAGTGGAATGCAGTTATCGTTGACAAATGCATTTCCCAATTCTACAGTTTTTCAGGCGGGGGGAAAGGAAAGGAAAGGAAAGGAAAGGAAAGGAAAGGAAAGGAAAGGAAAGGAAAGGAAAGGAAAGGAAAGGAAAGGAAAGGAAAGGAAAGGAAAGGAAAGGAAAGGAAAGGAAAGGAAAGGAAAGGAAAGTTGAGGGAGGGAGGGAGGGAGGAGAGAGGGAAGGGAAGGGAAGGGAAGGGAAGGAAAGGGAAGGGAAGGGAAGGGAAGGAAAGGGAAGGAAAGGAAAGGAAAGGAAAGGAAAGGAAAGGAAAGGAAAGGAAAGGAAAGGAAAGGAACGGAAAGGAAAGGAAAGGAAAGGAAAGGTAAGGAAAGGAAAGGAAAGGAAAGGAAAGGAAAGGAAAGGAAAGGAAAGGAAAGGAAAGGAAAGTTGAGGGAGGGAGGGAGGGAGGGAGGGAGGGAGGAGAGAGGGAAGGGAAGGGAAGGGAAGGGAAGGGAAGGGAAGGGAAGGGAAGGGAAGGGAAGGGAAGGGAAGGGAAGGGAAGGGAAAGCATTGAAAATGCCCCCCATTAGGAAAAAATACATAAAAATATTGCTGGTAATCAGAGTTTGGTACACAAAAGGCACATGAATAGCCATGTAATCTTTTTCTCTAATAAAGTTTATCAAGCAACAAGGGAAGAGGACAGAAGGATATAAAGCTGAAGGTGAAGCTGATGATTTTAGAAAGAGGGCTTTACAACTGCTTATCACGGTGACCTGTTGCTCCTTCTGGTTTAGGTCCAACTCTGGGTACCAAGTAAAAACTAGTCTTATGAAGAGATAGCAATATATTGAAGGAAAATGCTAAAACAAACCTGATGAGTAAAGCACCCCAGGATGACTTATTGGGGAGTGGGCAAGTGCAGAAGAGAACAAACTCTCTTTTCAGCAAAACGTTGGGGTCACACATCATCAGTATGACTGCTGGAGGGCTGCAGAAGCCCCCTTATTTTAGCCTTATCTTAGTAAAGCCGGTACAATCAGGGCAATATTCTCTTCAAAGTTTTTCAGCCGTACTTCAAAGCTGCCGACGTGACTCATTGTCAGAATGGAAAGTTTTTGCTGCTTGGGCAGGGAAATGGCCCACACATGCAACATTTCTGCAACTTAAGGGCCTGAAAAAACGCTATCACGCTCTGAAATCTTAAATATTTATATGGAGACAACTTATTCTATATTCTAGCCTTTGCTTAGCAGAGATGCTGCAATTGTAATGGATTTAATAAAAGCTCTCATATTTCATAATTCAGCAGAAAAGCTCATGTGTGACATGGCCCCCACATGCAGCTAAGAATAGCTGCATTGCTTGATGTATATTGTTACAAGGGAAGGAAGGAAGGAAGGAAGGAAGGAAGGAAGGAAGGAAGGAAGGAAGGAAGGAAGGAAGGAAGGAAGGAAGGGAGGGAGGGAGGGGGAGGGGAGAGGAGAGGAGAGGAGAGGAGAGGAGAGGAGAGGAGAGGAGAGGAGAGGAGAGGAGAGGAGAGGAGAGGAGAGGAGGGGAGGGGAGGGGAGGGGAGGGGAGGGGAGGGGAGGGGAGGGGAGGGAAGGGAAGGGAAGGGAAGGGAAGGGAAGGGAAGGGAAGGGAAGGGAAGGGAAAGAGAGGAGAGGAGAGGAGAGCAGAGGAGAGGAGAGGAGAGGAGAGGAGAGGAGAGGAGAGGAGAGGAGAGGAGAGGAGAGGACAGGAGAGGAGAGGAGAGGAGAGGAGGGGAGGGGAGGGGAGGGGAGGGGAGGGGAGGGAGGGAGGGAGGGAGGGAGGAAGGAAGGACGGAAGGAAGGAAGGAAGGAAGGAAGGAAGGAAGGAAGGAAGGAAGGAAGGAAGGAAGGAGTACTGACTAAGATACCTTCACCCAACTGCCAACTTTTAAACTCTATTGAAGTTCAGATGACACACTGAGCCTAATTTTTTTATTCAGTGTCCATGGGCAAGAGTAACATAGGCATGGTTGTTAAACAACCTTTTTGTCTCAGCATGCAAGAGCATCAACCCCAACCTCCTCTTGCCTTTGTTGGCTTAACAGCTCCTTGCTCCAATTTAGAAAAAAGAAATAACAGGGGAACTCCAAAGATGCTATTGGGAATATTTAAGATGATGGTGCTTATTCCATTGCCATTAATGCAATCACTTTATCTGAAAACATGAAGCACCACGAGAGTTGAGTTGGAAAAACTAATTCGCTTTTCTCCTTCTATCCTTTTAGCATTTGTTTAGCTCTTGAGAGGTACATGGACCATGTGACCAGGAGACACAAACTGTTAGATGAAAGTAGAAGTAGAGATTTCCTTCTTCCTCCAAATGTTGGAATTTCTTGTGACCAAGGGTCTTGATTAGCAGTGGGTTTGAGCAAACAAAAGAAAGCATTTCTTTGCTGCCCTAGAAATTCACTACTGGAATTGGCTACTGCAGAACATGATGCTTCCTAGCTTAAACGACCTGACATGGGGATTAGAGTAATTTACCAGGACTGTAAATAAATAAATACAAAGGCAGACTGATTCCAAATGCCAGCTGCTGGGTGAAGGTGTTTTACATCTAGTTAACTCTTTGTCGTTCAAAAGCAAGCTGCTGAAACTGGCTTTCTTTCAGAATAAGCTTCCAACTCACCACCCAATTATCCATATAATAATTGAATTTCATAGAATGTAGGTTTTCCCAGGCATTCTTCATCAATGAAAGGAGTTTCTAGGCAATACCATGTGTGACAATGAATAGACATAGATGTTTCACTGGCTAGTTTCTTCAGAGCAGCCTTGAGAGCGACCTCAACAACAAATGTCATGTCTTGCATTCAACAGATGAAGTGAAATGTCCACAACCAACTTCTAAGTCTCAAATAGATGATACTTAATAAACCGTCCTCCCTATTTCAATTATTGGGAAGCCTATGGATTTCTACTGCCTCTCTAATCATTTGAAAGAAACATTTGCTTCCCAGATCCAGGATCTTGATGTTCCCTGGGTCTTTTTTTGATTGGACCCTTAACCCATAACAAGAATACTAGACTAAAAAATCTGGCAGCCAGCCTGGACGTCTGTGATGACGTCCAGGCTGGCCGTCAGATTTTTTAGTCTAGTATTCTTGTTATGTTCTTTTATTGTTCAGTCTATGGAGTATTCAGTTTGTCCAATATACAGGTGGTCGCCGGGTTAAGAACGCCCGGGTTTCAGACAACCCATAGTTAAGAATGGAGCCTATTGTAGCAAACACCGAGTTAAATACGCAGTGATTCAAGTTAAATACACAATGATTTGAGTTCATTATACAATCCTACTTATACAATAATACTATTCTGTCTTACATACAAATTCAACTTAAGGACAGACCTTGGGAACGAAACTTGTTCTTAAGCTGGGGACTACCTATAATTGTTTTTATTGTACATTCTTTTGATTCTTATTTTCAAGAGAGTAGCAGTTAGAACGTTGTGCATCCAAAGATGTTTATTATATGATATCCCTAGCAAAATAGTGGAATCTACTGAAGAAAAGAAGGTGCCTTCTACTAAATCAGACCCTTGGTTTCATCTAACCCAGAATTGGTTTCACAGTCTGGTAGTGGTTCTCCATGATTTCAAAATATTAAAGTAGTCATTCCAGACTTACCTGTTGGTGTTTAGGACTATTAGATCTTGGCAGCAACATTTGGGACATCACTACTAAGTTCCTGTTTTCTCTGACTCCTTCTTGTCATCCAGTAGTTTCTCTAGTGATCAGTTCCAGATTGATAAGGATTATTTATTAGCAGGGTTATTTCTAAAAACTCACCTGCAAGCTCCTTCATTATCAGTGAAAAGACCCACCAGTTTGATGATTCACAGAAAACAGTAATAAAGAACATGAGAAAGATCCACCCCAGTGGGGATATTTTGCCTGTAGACTAGGAAATACTTCAGTTGCTGGAATTCTCGTAACTCCTTTCTACATAATAAAATCTCCCACAATTCTCTGTAGGAACTGTGCTTGGAAAAAGAATAATTTTGGGATTTAGCAGAAGGGAAGAGCCTGACATTGTCCATATTTTTGCAGCCCAGATGGGGCAGTGTTGTTGGTGACCGAACCTAGGACATTCTCCAGGGAAAGTGTAGGCTAAACTCAAGGAAAATGATAGTGAGTTAGGGTTAGGGTTGATAGTGATAGTGATAGTGAGTTTTTACAAGGTAAGCTCTCCCAAACCAAAGTTGTTGTTTTTTTCTGAACCTTATATAAGGCAGGATAGGCTGCAAATACATATGTTGGACTACAATTCCCACCATCCCTTACAATTGGCCATTTGTTTCCTAGGGTTGCAGCAACTAGTAATGCCACTGGTTGCCTACTCTTGATATAAGGAAGGGAATAGATCACTAGCAATTCTGTTCCCAACTTTCTGAAATTAATATTGTATCCAGAACAGTTGGAAATAATGCTAGCTTTTAAAGGGCTAACACAAATCAGCATACTTCAAAAAGCTTCCTTTTCCAATCGTCCAAACATCATTCTAAGGTCAAGAAATCTGAGAGCAAAGATGTTATGGATCTTCTACCCTGTGTGTTGTTTAGCCTAATCTGTTTAATGGTTTTCACTGCTGATTGGGATTGCTGATGTGGTTTGGCAAATTTATTCAATCAGATGTGCCTTTGAAGGAGAGGAATAATTATTTCCTGTCTCCAGTCCAGAATTGTGCTGAATTCATGCTCCTCAATCTTGGGGAAATCTCACCCTCTTCTCTTTTAATTCATTAATCTTTTAAGAAGAACATCATTAGAACTTGCAGCTCCAAGGTGGCTAGCAGTTCAGTTAGGGGCAGAAAGAAGTCAGAAGAATGAAAGGACTTTGGAGGATGATGGATGTTCAAAACACTCCTTTGACTTCAGTCAATGTTTAAGAATCTTTGGCTTAAGCCCTATAAAAATGTTGGAATAAACGAACAGTTAAATACGTTAGGGTTGGACTTCAGAACAATTACTAGGAACCTGATCAGACAGGAGGGTCCCAGAATGACTACCACAACTATTGAACACCAAGATCTTGCATGGCACTTTGAAATAAGAGCATACCCAATAAAAATACTCTATATCTGGGATGCATATAGGCTTGCTAGACCACTGCTCATCTATCTATCTATCTATCTATCTATCTATCTATCTATCTATCTATCTATCTATCTATCTATCATGATGGAAAAATAATAAAATAAAGTTGAACACTCTCCCCCCTCCCCCTTGCCTCTCTTTCTGCCCCCCCCCCCGCCTCTCCTGCAATCTCTTTCCTCCACTTCCTTCTGCCATTCTTCGCTTGTGCAAAACAGGATCAGCTCCAAGCTATTGCATGACCCAAGAGTGATCATGTTCCACTGCCAAAAATAGCCCTCTATCATGCTGAAACAATGGGAGGGCCATCACCTGTCTGCTTAAGGGTTTGCTGTGGTTCTTATCTCACAATAGAAAAACAATTTATCCTCCCTTTAACACCTATCCAAACCTATCCTACAGTCAGAGCCCTCAGATTTCCCACCTCTCAACCTCAAAAGTGTACAAATTCTATACTTTTCTATTGTTCAGGGCCCCTCTTTCTTGAAAGCAGGCACCCAAGGATCATTGCAATAAACATAGTTCTTCTCCTCAGCGTTGTGCTCCTGTCTTTGGCAAAAAATCCCACAACTCTATCTATCTATCTATCTATCTATCTATCTATCTATCTATCTATCTATCTATCTATCTTCCTAATGTTTTAATCAAAGAGTGGCTGGCTGCCTTTTGCATAGTTACACCAGCTCATACTAATAACACTATTTGGTGTTATTTCCTCCAACAAAATGATACTTATTCCCAAGGAGACATCTACCTAAAAATGTCTCCCCACCTTTCATTTGTGGTCTAAACTAATCTAGCAGGAATGCATTATTTTCCCGTCTGCTATCTGGATTCTCCCAGTTGCAGCGAGAAAGTATACAGTAAATCAGCTGGGTTTTCTGTAGGCCAAGTGAGTCTGACTGAATATTCATGACACAGATGATATGATATGCCATTCTTTGTCAGAGAACTGCTGACCTATTTGCAAAGATTTCAGATTACAGCCTTCCAAAACCAAAACCATTCTAAAGCAGTAGGAAAGCTGATCGGCCGTAGCCAATGCACCCAAAGGATCTCAAAGTTTGGATGAAATTTTTTGTCTCAAGCTTTTGGTCCCAATGGAGGATCTTATCTATTGAAATTGTGAGTAGCTGGGAAAGGAATGAAAGAGAACCCAGACATACAAACAAGAGATAGAGGCCAAGTCAGCTGACAACTTATCTCATAAACAGTAACAGCCTAGAGTCACATAAAAGTGAGATGGGCAGCTCGATAAATCAAATGAATGAATAAATAAATAAATAAATAAATAAACTCAGCAAGATGGAGAGGAATCTGAGAAGAACATTTCACATCATTCAAAGAGAGTTCACCTTAATTAGCTCCCTGTCAAGGGGGCTGGGAAATTCCTCTGACAGTTTCCAAGATTCTGTATTTACCTCCAACTAGGATTAAAGATCCCTTCCTGACATGGGTATCATTCTTGCTTCATCTTGCCGAGCAGACTGACAACTCTTGCAAGATGGATGAAGGAGACATTTTCATGTAAGAAGAAACAAAATATTGATTCACCAATCAAATTTCCATTGTTGTGGAAAAAGGCCACCTTGTCTTGAATTGCCATGACCGTGTGAAAATTCATGCATGCATGCATGCATCCATTCATCATCTATCTATCTATCCATCCATCCATCCATCCATCCATTATCTATCTATCTATCTATCTATCTATCTATCTATCTATCTATCCATCCATCCATCCATCCATCCATCCATTATCTATCTATCCATCCATCCATCCATCCATCCATCCATTATCTATCTATCTATCTATCTATCCATCCATCCATCCATCCATCCATCCATCCATCCATTATCTATCCATCCATCCATCCATCCATCCATCCATTATCTATCTATCTATCCATCCATCCATCCATCCATCCATCCATTATCTATCTATCCATCCATCCATCCATTATCTATCTATCTATCTATCTATCTATCTATCTATCTATCTATCTATCTACTGATCAATCCATCTATCCATCCATATGTTCACAATAACTACGTAAAAAAAAAATTTACACCTCCCCTTCCCATACATAATAGATGAGAAGATAATAATATGTGTAACTAACCATTTCTTGCTACAAATGGGTCAACATATGGCTTATATACAACATCAGTCTATCAGCAAAACAGGGTAGGGATCTTTTCTCTCCATACCCCTCCCCTCTGTCTAGGGGTTTCTTAACCCCCCCACCCCCCTTTTTTTAAAGGAGAGAAAATTACTTCCTAAAATGTTCAAAAGCTTTTCCTCAGTTTGTTATTAAAGCAATTATCTAGCATAACACAGCGCAAAAGCGCAAAGTCACCTAATGGGAAACAAATGTGCTAAAGAAATCAGCAAAACTTCAGATTCCTTATTGAAAAACGAGGGGAAAGTGACCTAAAGGGGAATGAGGGAATTGTGGAAAGATTTTCCACCTGGCCTTGGGCAAGACATCAAACAGACCTCAGAAGGAGGCGATTTATAATCACTGTCTGGTTGTCTTCGAAGTTCACTATCTGTCAGTTGCATTTCCCTATTTTCCCCAGCTTTGGGCTACAGTCTTATTGGTGCCAAAATATCTTAGGTGCTGTAGACTCCATAAAAGTACAGCATCTAAGAACCTCTGAAATGCAAGAAAAGGAAAGCAGAATTAACACCATATACATTTTAGCACTATGAGAAGCTTCAATTTGGAGATTCGATTCTAAAGCAATTTGATTGAATCTTCCAACGGAATAGATTTTCTTAATCGGCTGAACAATTCAGATCAAATCATCTCCCCCAATGGGACATCTCCAAGTCGTTCTGACAATTTGGAAAGCCCTTCCTTTCCTCCCCCCCCCCCCCCCATCCTGCAGCTTTCTAAATTTAACTGACTCAATTCGGCAATTTGATTCAAAGCATCATTAGATTTTCCTAATCTCAGCCAACCAAATGGAATAAACGGTGAGAACCAGCTTAGAACCGATTCATGTGGAGTCTAGTTTCATTTGCTGGCTTGTTTATTTAATGCTTCTAGGCCTTGTGAAGGTGAGAAGGCAGCTGATGGGGTTGAACAAGTCTGAACATTTACAAACAAGTAGGGAGGATTAGATAAATCTGCATACCACCTTAACCCAAAAAGAAATACAAACCATGAGGACAAAAGAGTGTGTTCTGCCATTGTATAAAAGTACACAAATATGTAAGTCACAAGGTTTGCCCTGAACCATCACAACACGTTTCATCATTTACACACACACCCTTTTGCCTCTCCTGTATGGACACCTACAGTATGGTAGAGCCAGGAGAAAACTAGATCTGATCCGATTTAGGTGTAAATGTAGTGAACTTTGGTTAATAGTTTTGCATAATCATTCCCCACTTTGCTTGCCCTAAGAATTATCAGTAACTCTTAATTAAATTAATTAACATTAGTTAAATTAAACAAAAAGTAACAGCTTTTGAAGGGGTTTTAGAAGTGGCATTCAAAGTTTTAAGGAGGAGCTTGCAGCCCTGTGTCTTCAGGCACCCCCAAATTCAAGAACATGGCTTCTAGGAGAAGCAAAGAAGAAACAAGAAATGGGGCAGTCCCGCTAAAAACATAGCGATCTGTCTTCTAAATAGACCATCACCCAATTAGTAGGGGTGTGAGAATCGGCTAAGATCCATGCAAATTTGGTATTTGTTAAATGTATGTGTACGCCTGCACAAAAGGCCATCCAGTTTCCAAACCCTTTGGAAGGCCCCTGAATTGATTAGATGTTGCTAATAATTTGGCAGTTCAGTTCTAAGATTCCATTGGAGGAGTGATTGGATCCCCACACCCCATTAACCGATAAAAAGAAAAGTTTGCACAGAGAAATGGGTTTTCATTGCTTCCTGTTTATTCAATGGTCTGCACATGACATTCAGACGTAATTGAATAGTCTACTTGCTTGGTCATTCTCCTTTGCAAAAGATGCATTTTGACACACACCCACCCACCCAAAAAAGATTGTGATTAGGGATGTTGTGTTTTCTAAGAAAACCTTTCTTGGGGTATTTCTGTTTCAAAGTACTTGCACTGAATTAATGTCCATTTAAAAGATTCCAGCATCAAGGACTATGTCAGAGAAATAAATAGAAACAAAATTGAGAATATTTTCAAAATCATCTAGGTCTGGGAGAGCTGAAACCATAAACAGTCATGAATTTAAATATCTTTTTTTCAAATATATGACAGACCAGCCTAGGCAATAAAGTAAACCAGAGATCGATGCTGGTTACCCCCCTCCCCAAATTTCCCTTTCTATTTGTTTTTTGGGCAAGTTATCTTTGATATCCATCAGCAGGATAAGTGTTTATATAATTGTATAAATCATATCATTTATGCCATTTCTTTCCAACCTTTTATTGGATTGGAAAGAACAGAAACAGGTGTTTGAGAATGTTGCTATCTGATTCTACCCAGTTCTATGCAAGCCACCATAGATTTACTTCTTCAGAAGATTAAGGATGATTGAAGAGCATGGCTGACAATATACCTTGATCAGGACTTGCAGCTCTCAAGATGAATGCCTTGCCCAAGCCTTGATATTTTTTATTTATGGCACTGCCTATTTTAGGCTGCAATCCTATACACAATACTCCAGGTGAGCCCCATTAAGCTATCTGGTAGACATACGCGGGTCTGCTTTCCCATTATCCTGCAAAAGGAAAATGCTGACATGAAGCATGTCTTCCGTAAGGACATTTATTAGGCAATGTACCAGCAACCCAACAGGAGCTGCATTGAAGCCATGTGAGGGTGTCTGGGAAGGGACTTTGCATCAATAAGCACAAATGCTTTATCGGTTGATACCACACCAGAATGCTCCAAGGCACCAGGATGCTCTGAAAGAGATTGTTCCAAGTTCAGCTGACTAGCCAGCTCTGGTCCATCCACAGTTGGACAGGATGGGAACACCCATTTCTCACATCTTCAGCCGTTGGGTGTGTGTCTCCCACATCTTCAGCTCATGAAACAATCACTTGCCTCCATGGCAAATGAACCTTTTACCTCCTTCCCCCCACCCCAGGTATTTGTTCAGTTTGCACTTTCTGCCACCAACTCCTGAAGCTTCAATGGGCATCTTTTGCAATCGATCAAACCAAAGTGGAAGTGGGAAAGGAAAGGAAAAGTGAAGCCCTTCCCTGTATATAGTTCCACCATCATGCAACTTGCTTCCTATCGTATCATGAGCAAAACTGTTTAAAAAAATCAGATGAAAACTCCTCTCATGGGACTTTTTCAGATTAGTAAGTAAATGAACCAAGGAGGCTGCACTGAAATGGAAAAAGGTGTAATACAAATAAAAATCTATCTATCTATCTATCTATCTATCTATCTATCTATCTATCTATCTATCTACCCACCCACCCACCCACCCATCCATCCATTCCATTCCATTTTTCAGGCTGCCCACTTACCATTTAATAGCATAATACAAAATAATACATCAAAGCACCAAGATCCTGTCATCTCACAACAATCTCCAAATCAAAACTACACAAACCCTGAAGCTCAGTCAGATCTTTGTGATGGTCATAGACCAGCATACAAATGCTGAAGAAGTCCCCAAACATCCTGCCAATTGAGGTATCCTAGCTGAACCCTTTCATACAGGAAGAAGAAAATATAAAGAACTTGCAGGCGAGGGTTTGGCACACCACGTTAATTCATGCAAGAGAGAACATTCCTGGCCAGGGTCTCTTGTTGCTAATTTTATGAGACAATGGGAAGAACCAATGAACCACTCTGTGTGTGTGTGTGTGTGTGTGCTCGTGTAAACCTGATTCCCAAATGGGTGAATTCTTTTGTATTTAATACTTGCCCATAGCCTCTAGCAGCACAGCTGTGCGATGGATTAATGAAAGGGAGCACAAGTGATTATTTTACAGTGGGCAGAGAATATCCTTCATGAGACCCTTCCTGGAAACATTTTCCCACTGTCTGTTGGTCTTCTAGCAGCCAAAACACGATCACCAACACCCTGTGCCTTGTTCTGCATGAAGTCATATCTACCAACAGCAGTCAGTGTCCCAAAAATGGGAGATAGAGTGATCTCAAAGTTCCTTCTCATTTTTCTTCATCCTGTATTCCTAGCCTGCATTCAGTGAGAAATTATTATTATTGGTTGCACAATCAGCCAGATTTTTAGACTGGATTGGGCATTTTTATTCACCTATCAAGCCCTTCCTAAGGACCTGGGATAGGCAGATGTTGTTGTTGGATGGTGTCCAAGGTATTGTCGCAAGATGGAAGCTGTTCCAAGTAAAATTGCCTTTGGCAATGGACTGATGGTGATTTTGTCAATGCCGACGGTCTTCCAGTTGTGCTCCAGATGTTTTGGGATTGCACCCAAGGCACCTATTACTATTGGAGCTATCTTTGCCACAGTCATTCCATTTCTACTTGCAGGTCTTCGTATTTTGTGATTTTCTCCAGTTCTTTCTCTTCTCTTCTGCTGTCTTCAGGTCTTGCAATGTCACTATCCAGATTTTTTGGTCTTTCTTATCAACAACTGTTAAGTCTGGGGTGTTGTGTGGTAGATGCGTCTCAGTTTGAATTCCAAATTCCCAGAGCACTTAAGCTTCTTCATTTTCTTGCTTGCAGGAATTATTATTGTTATTGTTATTATTTAGTGTAGAAATATAGGGGCTTCAGAGGATCAGAACAGAATTTATTAGTGTCATATTTTCCAGCACACCAACCTCAGATTTCAGATTTCCTTGGCAAATATCAAGCTAGCAATATTATTATCATTTGGAATGTGTTCTGCTCTGAATTTTGCAGCTTGGTGTTTAGCTCAACTGTTACACGCCTACCTAAAAAGTCATCCCTTAGAGAAGGTTGCCTGCACAACGTGCAGAGCAGGAGGAATTGTGTAGCACAATAAAGGTTAAGCTTCTTTTTTGTTACTGCTGGTAGTGGTGAAAGAATAAGCTTCTGCAGCAATTGGATGTAGCTTTCCACTGAAGTGCTGGCAAAGCTTCAAACACTAGTGGTCCAAAATCATGCGGGACCATGTTCATCTGTGGGGCTTTGCAAAATGCGTGATTTCTACAAGGGATGAGTCAAGCATAAGTTATCTGTGCCGGTATAGGCAAGGCCAGATGTGACTAACAACGTGCTGACAACCACTTTGCCATTTCATCTCTGATGCAGAAAGAATCTGTTTTTTCACCTTATTCTCAGCTTTCTGGAAAACGTCTTCCACGTTTCTGTTGGTTGCATTTCTCAGTTTAGGTTATTGTTGTCGGCGGCTGTTTCTGGCAAGGTAATTCAGATTACATCTCTCTCCCTCATTCGAGGGCTTCCTGGCCTACCCAGTCTTTGTAATCTGAAAAGGTTTCATTGCAGGACTTCCCTGTTCTTGTCTTCCTCTGGATTTCAGAAAAATAGGAACTACAGAGTTCCAGAAACCCAGCAGATTGTATAATGAAGATAAAACATTCACAGAGATCCCTGGGCTATCTTGTCAAGAAATACGTGAAACAATATCATACTACTCCTATGACAATTTCACCCAAATTCTGTTCTCTTTAGAAAGTCTTTTCAACAGTAATTGTTCCTTCATCCTATTAAATGATAAGAGAGGGAGTGAGAAAGGGGAGGAAAAATTCTCTGAATGGTGTTGACTTCCTATTGTGGGCCTCTCCCAATGGAGATCTAAAATAACAGTAACTGGATTGCTATTGTACAATATCCAGCTAGCAAGCAACCAGCCACTGTATAGATGTAACTCTGATGGGTCCAGGCCTTCAATCCACTACTTGTAGGCAGCCAGTGCAACCAACTTACAAAACAAGTAGTTGGATGGGCAACCACGTAGCATATGTTTCCTTTAGGAGTAATGAGGCAGCTGTTCCTAGCTGCAGGTCGGAACGACAACTGTTGGAAACTCCATAGACTCTCCCGGTCAACACACGAAGAGTCTGATTCATCTAGCCTGATGGTAGGGCCGGTCAAACATACATATATAATTGGCATATAGAATTCTCTTCTCCCCCTTTAATAATTGAGGGAATTAAAGCTGAGGTTGCATTCCTGGTTCCAAAACATCCAGAAGAACATGTTTCACTACCTTCAGGCAGATTAAAGAGGGCAAGAAAAGGAAAGTAGAAAAGCGTTTGTGTCTAAGAAAAGGAAGGAAGGAGACCTCCAGACAGGATGTAAAAAAAGTTATTGAGCCCCACATATTTCAGAATATAGATTTATGTATAGGTTTTATGTTTATTATTGTAAGCTGCTCAGAGTCTTCAGAAAAGAAGGACATATAAGCCAAACACAATAAACAAATAAACAGATGTTTTCTTTGGACAGTTTTTGAGTAGTCAATTTCAGTTATAATCTCTTCCATCTCAAGGAAAAGTGATTTAAGCTTTATTTTTGCTCCCCTGCAGCCCTCCCTCCCTCCCTCCCTCCCTTCCTTCCTCCCTCCCTCCCTCCCTCCCTCCCATTAGTCTGCTTGCCACAAGCAAACATGAAGAGTTAAAAACAAAAAATAAATTTGACAACAAAATGGACATTAAATTAATTTAATTCTTTACCACCTGTGAAAGAAGGTGCAAATTGCATGGTACTTTGTCACACATAGGTAGGGCTGCAAGGCTTTTTTCTTGATTTACTGGGAATGGGAGAGAACCTTCATATTTGACTACTTCAAACCTATTTTTGGACCAGCTGCCATCTCTAATATGCTGGAAATCATGCGCTGATTTTTTGCAGTTATTCCACCTAACATTGACTGCATTCTTGAAGCTACGGGAAGGGGAGGGGAGGGAGGGGAGGGGAGGGGAGGGGAGGGGAGAGGAGAGGAGAGGAGAGGAGAGGAGAGGAGAGGAGAGGAGAAGAGAAGAGAAGAGAAGAGAAGAGAAGAGAAGAGAAGAGAAGAGAAGAGAAGAGAAGAGAAGAGAAGAGAAGAGAAGCCATGTTTTCACTTAGGAAGTGGATATGTTGGTGTCTTCTGGGTGATTTGGAAGTGGAGGACAGAAGATATTTCCACTATCCAGAGGCATAGCAAGTAGCTAACTCTAAGACCAATGAAGGAAATACAACATTCGTTTTCATGCCAGCTACTCAAATCAAGTAACACAAATCCACTGATTCACTCTAGAACATTCTGATTTCAGGCTGCCAGGAAAACAGCAAAATCTATCCTATCGGAAGCTAGAGATCCTACTTTTTTTACACAGTGCCTGTAATCAGCTTTGAAGTTATGCTCTTCCCTTGGAGAACTTTGCTGCTGAGCTGAAACTCTGCCCCAAGTCAGTTTGCCATTCTAGATGCACAATCACCCTTCCCATTATAGAGACAGAAACAAGTTGAACTGGATGGAGAACCTTTCTTGATGTGGTAGGATAGCATCTTCTGCCACACCTCAGGCAACTGTTTTGGGGTCCCAAAACTGGTTAGGTGCTATTCATCACTCCCTCCTCAAACAGAGAAGAGTTGGGGAGTTTAGGAAAAAGGCCGAGGGCGTTCCACCACTACACCAGCATTTGCCACTTACCATGCCATTATAACATGGGTACCTAAGACTTTTCTTACTAAACTGTTAATATTTAACATTCCTGGGAGAAATATCATTGCCTAGTTCCAAAAGGTAACAATGCACTAGAAAGGTTACACCTTACTCATTTGATAGACATCCTGGTTGCTGGCCAGGTAGCGCTGTGCCTCCACAGCTTAAACTGTAGGTCTGTAGCTTTCTGTCTCATTTGTTGACTCATTTCAACCCTGGGCTCTCATAAACAGAGCTACTGTGATCCCTAACCAATTCCTAATGCTTATTTTGCTGTTTGCAAACCAGAGACTTTAGTCATTCAGAATCTGAAAAGACATTCTGATACAAATCTGTCTGAAAGCTTCCCTGCCTAAAGATGAAGAACACGGCCATCATAAGGTACTTATGAACACAGCTGAAGCGTCTTTATGGACAACATCAAACAAATTCTGTCCTGGATCATTGATCTGACCCCAGCTTGGACGGTTTCACCATTTTAGGGCAGGAAAGCAATGTCAACTTTGTTAGTATGTGGTTATAACTCAACCTTGAAAAAGTAACACCTTGTTCCTGAGCATCTTGGCACATGCACTGTTTCCATGTCATACTTGCTCTGTCAAAACAAGTTTTCTTCACCCCTCAGGGTCAGCCTAGCTTTTGAACATCAAGCTGTCATCTTGGGGCATTGTCAGGAGTATTAGCAACAGGCTACCAGTTCACATTCCACAACAATTATGACGGTTGATGATGAATGAGGCAGTTTTAGAGACAGAAAGAAATTCCTACAGGTGGAGTGACCTTCTGAAAGAGTCATGTTTGTTTGACTAGCCTGGAGGACTGCAGGAACGAGTATACGGTGAGCGGATGAGGAAATCAATACCCCTGGATCACAACAAAATATATTCCTTCATTTAGGGCTAATAGGGCGTGCTAAAGTTTTTGCTTGAGAATTGCCATTTTTTTTCCTCCTGAATTCCCCTCTCCCCCCCACCTTGAGACTCTCCTAGAAAGAAGAACAGAGTAAGGCAATACAGTAGATGGAGGAAGTTATTTTATTTGCTATGTTGCATTAGCACAATCCCTCTCTGGATAAAAACACAAGAGTATCAGAAAAACCCTGCTGGATCAGGTTTCAGCCCATCAGGTCCAGCCTTCTGGGCCACACAAGGGTCAACTAGATGCATTGGGAAACTCAGCAACCTGGACTGGAGGACAACAGCTTCCTTCTTTGTCCCTTCCCAGAGACCAACCTTGGAGTCAGAAGGGAGGAAATCATTATCCATAGTTGTAGACCATGAGAGCTTGGTCTTCTACGAATCTATCCAGTCCCATTTTCTAACCTTTCCACTTGGCTCCCATGATCGCAACTGCTGCTAGTGAATTCCACAGCTGAACCATCTTCTGTCTGAAAAGATGAGGCTCCTTTGGTCAATCCAGGATTCCCTGCATTTAATTTCAGATGACCACAGGGTCTAACATTGTGTGTGTGCATGAAAAATATCTCTTTGTCTCTCATTAGGTTTACCCTGTTCATGTCTCCTGAAATGGACATTTGGTTAACAAAACTTAGCCGTGCATTTTTATAAATGGACAGTACAACAATACATGGTCTGTATTTTCAAACTTCCATTTGCCACAGAGACAGTTTTAAAGAATAAGGGATTTTCCTGAACTTCAAGGGCAGCTGTTGGAGGTGAATTAAAATGTGCTGGGGTTAGTGCTCCCCTAAATTTAGGGATGGACGTTTGGTTTAAATATTTTGTTGGTCTAAGAAAGGGAGACTAGCTACTAAAACAAAAACAAAAAACCCTCTAGGGAAGACTGACAAATCTAATTGTCTCTCTGCATCCATAACATGTTGTCTAATGCTGGACACCACCTACTTATAGCCCATCATAAGTAATATGTCCTGTGAAAGCTATCAACTCTGCAACTCTAACAGACCAATGTTTTACCAATAGAAGAGAATATGTGTAGCTCAGGGTTGAACTGTGGAGTCCTTGGGGTTCTCTGAGCTTGGTTGCAGGCAAAGAGTGTTCAGAGATGGAATCTGGTGACTTCTCAAGGGTTATATCCCCAGTATGGTGTGATAAGGAACATGACCCGTTGTGTGGGCTAGCAAGATGGGTGTCAGTGTGTGGTAGTAACTGACTTTGTCAGATCTGTTCCTTAAACAACAAGAGGGGGAGCAAGGGTTTTTCCCCTCCTCCCTGGAGCGGTGGCAATGCCAACCAAGCTCAGAGAACCACAAGGACTCCATAGACCAATGTTTCTCACTGTGATGCTCTTCCAAGCCAACAGGTTTACCTATGGGTTGTTTTCTTGCATTTTTTTCTTCCAGATCTAGACCTCATCTCTTTTCTCCCATTTTTATCTACAGCATTGTCATGTCAGAGCCCCAACCAAAATGAGTGACTGGTAGCTTTGCCGTTCACACCTCTGGGTGTAGCTTGGATCAGAAAGTAACCTAAATGCTTGGGAGAGGCCATGCTAATTACTCCTTGGAGTGAGATGATGGGATTTCACTATAAAGTTCTCAGCTCGGGTGCAATTTATTAACGTGGCATTGTCACAGCTCCAGGGAGGAAACCTCACCTATTTTGGTTTCTAAGTTTGGGGGAAAACCCTTGTTCCCCATCTTGTTGCTTAAGGAACAGATCTGACAAAGTCAGTTACTACTACACACCAACACCCATCTTGCTAGCCCGTACAATGGGTCATGTTCCTTATCACACCATACTGGGGATATAACCCTTGAGAAGTTGCCAATTTCCACCTCCGAACACTGTTTTCCAGCAAGCAAGTGGAGATCGAAACAGGAATTTCAGACTGATTGACTCTGACTCTGAACAGTGGTATATTAACTTCTCTTGCCCTACCGAATGACACATATCAATCATTCTCAACCAGGTGTGATGGACTTCAACTCCTCTTCAAGTATTTGAACCTATTGCCCTAATAAAGAGCAGTAAATAGTTTTTGCTACTCCCACTTTTCAGTAAGTAGGTGACAGCGCAGTAGGAATGGTCAACCATGCAAGAGAAAGGGTCTGTTACAGAAGGATTGACTCGGCTACTCGAAAAAGTTCTGTTGAGTTGCATAAACTTTATGGCTAGGTTAATGCACATAGGATTGGAGCTTAAGTGAATGAAAGCCTTGTTATGAAAAAAGAAAATGAGAACACAAAATGCAGGCACCGAGCTGCCAGAGTTAAATGTCAGAGATCAATAATTCTCAGTCAGAACGAATACTTGCCTATACCAGATTATTTAGAGCCTGGATCTGCTTTTACCTCCACTAATAATTACTGAGCTGATCTTTGCATTATGAAGGTAACCTTAGCACAGCATATGCATTAAAATAAAATAATATTATTTTTTTTAAAAACCCACACACAGCCAGATGTGCATACATTTAGACTCGGCTGTGTTTGCTGAAGTTTGCATAAGAAAAAAAGAAGTAGACGGGGAAGACTTTTTGCAGAATAACATTGGCATGCTCAGAAGTCGGCTAAGAAAAATTGAATGACATCTCAGATCTACTGGATGAATAATTGCACACAAAAGTTCACTGCTAAAAAAAACAACAACCCTAAACCCAAGATTCCAATTTGTCTTTTTTTCCAGGAGGGAGAGCAGGGGATAGGGAAAGTAGTGAGAAAGAGAAAGCAGGAGAAAGTTCGAAACATTATGCTTTGGGAAGGTGCTTCGTCAGATATTCTCTTCTATTGGTCCTTCATCAGTTTGAATGAGAATTGCTACGAAAAAAAAAATCTCTTGACTAACACTAAGGACAATTTCATGGATTACAACTCTGCCCCAATCCAGCTGTTCCTCTGGTGGAGTAAATCAAGACAATGTAATGGTAGGGAGACCTCCTTTTGATATCTGAGGACTACGCTTACTTTGTGGACAGAGGTAGGGGAATGATGCAAAGTACATGTCAAACATTAATGAGGCCAAGATTTCTGTTTGGGGAGGGATAGGCCACTTTTATATTCTCCTGTTGTGTTAACCTATTTCATTCCCAAACTGACAGGACACACCAGGTCTGATTTTCAAAAGTGCCACTACGCCAATCCTGTGGTTTGGTGGCAGTTCTAGGAGACCCATCAAAGGGGTTTGGGGCTAGATGAAGCTCAAGGACTGCAGTTGACCCCCTCTACTGTAAAATGAAGAAGAAAGGCAATAATGAGAGGGAAAACACACACTCACACATCACTGCATCTTCTATCATCTCATAAGGAAGCAGGTTCAGAAGCCCAAACTAAAGAAATGCTAAGGCATCCTCAAACACCCTGAGATTTGAAGCATAAACCCAACAGAGTCTTCTCCTCCATCCAAGGGGGCTGAACTTTGGAGAAAAATTGGGGGACCATTTTATCGAAGAAAATAAAAAAAGTAATGAGTATCAGAAAACAAAAGAAAATGGCAGTGCCAAGAAGAGAGGAGGAGGAAAACAGAGACTACTACCAAAATGAAATTTCCAATTTTCCAATTCAATCTAGGTATTCCTTGCAAGGGAAGGGTTGTGTTAGTCTATGGTGGCAAAAAATCATGAGGAACCTCCTCACACCTTTTCAGACTTAATACATTTGATTAAGCGGCATCAACTGTTGTGTAGCTCACAAAAACATATGTCTTTTAATGCAACGTTTAGTACAGTTTGTTAGTCTGAAAAGGTGCTACCAGACTTCCATTTTTAGATATTCAATATCACGTTTACATAATGCTCAACAGTTTTAAAGGTTGGTTTGGGGAAAGGTAAAGTATACAAATCATTTAAAAATGGGTGGGCTTTAAATCTTGGTCCTGAATTGCAATTTCTCCAGTTCAGATCTGGGATCTTCTCAAAGAGCTTTCACAGTTACTCCTTCCCCTCCTCCACCCTTTCTGTGCTGTTAGGAGACCACATTCTTTGCCGAGGCTTTAAATTACATTTCGAGTACTCAAGTGGCTAATCCTTTTGGTCTGTTCCCATCAGAATTTGACTTTCAAAGCTTAGAAAACCACACTGCCTGTTCCTACCATAATCAGCTAAACTCAACAGACAGAGTTGACTGCAAATGTTTCTCCCATTCACAGGTCAGAGAGTCTCTGCCAGAACCCTTTCTCTCTGCAGAGGAAATTCCATTGAAAACTAGAAGAGTGATATCAGTTACATAAAACAACCGCCATCAAAACGCAGGAAGGAAATGGAAGGTTACAGAAATGGCCATCTGCATGGTCTCACCCTAGGGCTACCCTGCAGGATTGGACAGACAGCCATATAAGCTTGTAGAGTTAGCTAGGATTTGTAGCAAGAATTAGTTACATGGCAGTCAAGACTTAAGCCCATGGTGGATCTTGAACCAGAGAATTCTTAGCAGGTAGTTTGTGCCTTTAACTACCTTTGCCTAAAAAAGGGAAGGGTGTGAAGATCATCCAGCTCAATAACGGTCAAATGCAAATGAACCATGATTGAGCAGCCTTGAATTCTCTATGTACATTATTCTTACAAGATTTAGAACCCTGATTTAGAACCTTGCAATCTGGAACCTTGATTGTCTATCACCTGCAATCTGGAACCCTGACTGTATGCCCACCCTTCTGGATCAGGGCTCTGATGATTTAAACTTCTCAACAGGAACCAAAAATCTAATAGTTCAGGGTGTTCCCTTCAAAACTGAAACTGCCGTGCATGAAGAGTGGTGGCACAGGATTCATGGTGGTAAAGGCAGTAAGGCAAGTCCTGTTCTTGCCATCACACAACTGCAATTGCAGGAAGAGAAAATTTTGAGTAAGGGCTTTAATGCTCAATAATGGGGCAGCACCCAAAATGTTTTCTTCACAACAATCTGGAGTGTTGTGGAGAGAACAGGTTATGAGTGAACTAAGGTGGCTAGATTTGTCATTCATGCTGAAGTACCACGTTCTTCAGAGGCTCAGACAAGGAATAAATTTTACTCGTACACCTTACAAAGCCACTGCTGGCATGCCTAATCTGCTGAACTTTGATGTTTTAATTCCCTTTTCAAGGTGGCCAAGAATTGCACTCACTTCAAGATATGGGCTTTCCAAGCTTGGTAACCCTGCATCTAAGCAAAATCAGTTGCCTGTGTTCATGATAATCATGAGTTGCAAAGCTTGATTTGACCCACCAGTGAAAACCTAGCAGGCACTCTTAAAATTGGAGAAGGCTTTGTTGGACTCCATCCTTTATGCATTTCCTTCAGTAGTCTTCTTGGTGTTGACTTGACATGCCTTGCCTTCATTGACTGAACACCCAAGTCTCACTGATCTAGGGTTGTATCCTCAAAGGCTGTGAGCTTTTTTGAAGATTTCATTGGAGTACCTTCTCTCCTTGTTATAATATTAAAATGTATCTATACTTTTCAATCAGTTATTGACTCAATGTCTCCCTCTCTCCCTCTCTCTGTCCTCCTTTCCTGTGTGGGTCAGACAAAATTCAATTGGTCTGATTCAGATTTGGAATCCAGATTGAAAAATAAATCTGGTTTGATGCAGGCTTCCAAATCAAATGGTCAGATCCAGTCAATTCAATGTGGACTTGTTGGACCCATTTGAGGGCTACTGAACTGATTCAACAGTTTGGTTCAACTTTCTGATTTGATTCAGTCTGGAGATTTGATCATATCTATTTTTAATCCAATCTCCAAATCAAAACTTTGCATATCACTGAGATACATATATTACAGAAATGAAACACAGGCACATGTGTTTGCTAACCTATCATAATTTATTTTACATGTGTTGGCAACCATGTGGAAATAAAATCCACCCCAGGGCATTTTCAGATTTCATTTAGTGACTCTTCTCCTGATTTCAAAAGGGATCCAAATATTAAACAACTCCAAGTAGCAGTCTGCAATTACAAGGACTAGCCACTTGCAAATTTAAACTAAATAAAGAATGAATTTTACAAGCCATCCCACACCATCCAGCTTGTTAACTCAAGTGAAGATATTTGGGGTAAAAAAGAGACCATCAATGCAAATGCAAATCAACCAGAACTGAAATCATCATCATCTTCATCATCATCATCATCTAAAAATGAAGAGTTTCCTGCTTGTCAGCTATCTCAGTAAGTAAGTAAATTTATTGTTGTAACTACAGGTCATAGCATATAGTGTGCCATAAAATACAACAAACTAACAGTAAAATGGTAAAATTATAAAATAAAGCAGTGTTTCTCAACCTCAGCAACTTTATGACATGTAGACTTCAACTCCCAGAATTCTGGGAGTTGAAGTCCAAACATCTTAAAGTTGCTGAGGTTGAGAAACACTGATATAAAGTAATAAAAAGAGTATTAGATGTAAAAAAATTACAGCAAAATAAAGGCAAGGCTACAGCTAAGAACTTAAATACTTCTTTCAAAGTTTAAATGACAGCAGAGCAAAAGTAGCAACTTGATGGGAAGACATCTACAAGAAGTTCAATTTTTCAAGGTCAGAACCTTTGAGTTCACCAGCCATCAGTAATTTGGCCCTAATCTCACTGGAAACGGTATAGTGGAGGAGGTAATGGATACACTTGACCAACAGCACAAGGGCAGAGACATTGTTCGACAGGGAGCTTACAAAATCTCCCTTTGAGATACGCAGAGGGCATGGCCTGCAGACAAAGGGACGTTAAAGCCCTTCTCAGTGAAGCACTGGTTGTGCTAACCAGGTCCTGGGAGAGGCTTCTATGTTTTTTATAACAATGATACCAAAAAGAAAATTAGGATTATTGTACTGCAGTGGCATTTTTATTGGTACCCCTTTCAAAAAGCATGTCTCTAATATGTTCTCAGTTCCAAGAGCTGAGTCCTCTCAACAGTGGTAGTAAATACGTTTGCAGGCTGGGTGACATGTTTTTTCGTCCATTGATTCCCAACCGTGTAAGGGAGAAAACAGAGTTTGGTGAGATGGAATTCTTGAAGGCTTTCTAGTTTCTTAGATGTATGCAAGGTGTTTTCTCGGTACTTCAGACCAGCAAATGAAAGACAACTTTATTTGTATTCAGGAACAGCACACAATACGGCCTGCAAGTTTTGATGAATGTTTATAGGCACACTTTTAAAAAGAAAGAAAATGGGATCTCTGTATGAGGACATGGAAAGAAGACCTCTGGTTGGGCCTCTCTCTCCATCACTATTACCTGCCCTTCTCTGCCTCCATAGAATCACAGGGTCCTAACCGTAGTGTATAGAAATTGATGTCCTCCAGATGTTTTAGACTTCAACTCATTCCAATAATGCACATCGCCCAACATGGTCCTTGCAGAATGCTGTGTGAACTATGGGCAACCTTTCACAATGGCACCAGGTTGCCTACCCTGATATTAAAATAAATATCCCCCCCCCCCCCCCGCCAAGCCCAAATGCACTGCAGTGAGGAATGAGATAAGATGGGCTGTGTCACCAACAACCTTCCATTTACTATAGAGTGCTGTGTGCCCTTAGAATGGGGCAAAATGCAAGTGCCAGAGAAACAGAAATCTCCCTGCAAACTGTGCCCCAGCAGGGCCAATCATTTAAGGAAAACTCTTGACCAATTTGTATACTTTAAAACCAAGGCCAACCTTCCTCTCCCACACATAGTCCAGCAGCTTTTTCCCTTGCGGAATTACATTTAAGACAACCTTGTCAAATTAGAAATTTCTCCCCAAAGGCATACGATGGAACGAAGCAGACTTCTTCTGCTCTGCTCACCCCTGACCCCATAACATCAGTGGAATTTGGGGCAGTATTTTGAATGCCAGCTATAATCCCAGTTCTAGCATCACCTCTGGCCCTGGATGTAACTGAAATATTTGCTTGGATTCACACAATTTGTGTCCTGAAAGTGTAACCACGGCCTTGGGCAAAAGCCAAACAATGATATAGCACATCTAGAAAAACCTAAGAGCCCCAAATGTGGGCAATTTGAGAGGTTAAATTTTCCATGGTTCAGGGAGAGAGAGATTTTCTCTGTATAACTCAAAGAACAAGGCAGGCTGAGGAAACTCTCTCCCTGCATTGCCATGGCATGAAGACAAAAATCAAACAGCTGGGGTCAAGCCAAATGCCATGAAGAAAGGGGAGCAAATCACCAGGTAATCAGAGGAGAACATTTCTGAAAGACCCAGAGATGATTGGAAAAGGCAGGACATCCCACATCCAGGCTGCTGTTACAAATGCAATGATGAACGGGTCAGAAATCTCTTGGCGTTATTAGCCCCTTGACAGAACATCAGGGATTCCTCCCATTCCATTCTTTACTTGTTCACATTGCCCTAAATTTCACTTGTCCTGCGTTCTGCTTCAACAAGAGTAGTTTAATGCTTTTCTGGCATTCAGTGTCCCACACAATCATTGTCATGCCACCCACTCACAAAAGAAGCCTGTTTGGAAGTAGACCTGGGGCTTCTGAAGGAACATTTTCCTTCTGAGAAAGCTGGTGAACATTGGGATGTTGGTGTCTCAAAGTGGATGTCCTCAGACTCACCTCCTTGGATGGGGAAAATTCCCTCTCTGATTCTGATTAGGGAGTTAAACTTCTAATTATTCCTAGGAAACATCAGGGCCTTTCACCACTAGGCAGAGAAGTATTCATTTCAGGGTTGAAACAGCAAGTATCCTTATAAAGCAAGTGTCAGATTCTCCACCTAGTACGAACTTTGCAAGGGCCTCTCAAGTAGACAGAAACTGAATGAAGGTGGAGTTCTGAAAGTTCAGGCTGAAGTCCTTCAGTTTCAGGTGACTTGTTGATGACTCAGTGCAGGCTTCACTTTTTAAATCTTCTCAACTGAGGAGTGGAAGATAATGGGCTGGGCTTTCTTGATGTAACAAGGAAGGAAAGACAGAAGAAGACACTCTGCTCTCAACCTCATAGGATTCATTAAAGGTGGAGGTCATTTAAATGCTCAGAAAGAGAGTTTAACATGAGTGGAATACCCAATGCTGTTGGACCACATCTTCCCATCATCCCTGACCATTGGTCATCATGCTTGCTAGGGCTCATGGATATAAGAGAAAATGTAGAATTAATTTCAGTAGTGGCCCCCGCCATCCATGGAAGAAGGTAGATTTGAATCTGAGTCTCCCTGGTGCCAATCTAACACCTTAACTCCTACATCATGCCAGCTCTTTAAAATAAATGAAGGAATCTATGAAGCTTTCCCTGAGGTCAGGATTTTCCTGGAAAGGGCACTGGACCAGAGTACAAGATGCAGAAAGAATGGATAATACAGTGGTTAGCCTTGGTTATTCTGTTATCCTTTTATGTTGTTATTCTGTTTTGGGGTTCTGGGTGTTTGTTCCACTTGGTTAGTAGCTCCTCTGGGTTTCTTTTAATGCTTCTATTCCGTTACAAAGCCACCCAGAGTCATGTATTCAAGTTGGGTGGCCATATAAATCAGATAGATGATAGATAGATAGATAGATAGATAGATAGATAGATAGATAGATAGATAGATAGATAGATGATAGGTAGATAGGTAGATAGATAGATAGATAGATAGATAGATAGATAGATAGATAGATAAGATTAATAAGGATGGATGGATGGATGGATGGGTGATAGGTGATAGATAGATAGATAGATAGATAGATAGATAGATAGATAGATAGATAGATAGATAGATAGATAGATGGATGGATGGATGGATGGATGGATGGATGGATATGGACGGATGGATGGATGGATGGACGGACGGACGGATGCACGGATGGATGCATGGATGCATGGATGGATGCATGGATGGACAGACAGCCTGAGACAGACAGACATAAACTGATAGACAGATGTAAGGAATTTTATATATTGATGTTTGGACAAACTTGCATTAGCTGTATTAGAAAACAGAAAAGTTTAAAAGTTAGGAATCACAGCAAATACTAGCATCTCTCTGTTTCGGCATATTTCAGCAAGTGAGTCAAAGTTCTAGTTTATAGCATCTTCTCAGAAATTCCACCACATCCTCTCTCTTCACCCTCACCACGCTCTCTTGTGAGGAGACACACCAAGCTACTTCATATGAAGGATTGGCTTCTTCCTGAGAGAAGTGTCACTAAATTTGCTTCCTCTGATAATCCCAGAATTCAGATGATACCTTTTGGAGCCAAGCCATTGCTCTTTGATCAATACTTCCTCTACAGTGCTTACTTTCAAAAGAGATAGTTGTGAGTCGGTTCATTCTCTTGCAATCTTGTTCTTTTTCAAATTCAGATGGAAGGAAGATGAAACAGAAACTTTAGCCCTTCCTTCCTTCTTCGCCTTCTCCTTCTTCACTATGAAATGTAAAATCTCATATGGGTAATAGATTCCAGGCCTGGCTATTTGCTTTCTCCCATAGACATGTGGGCTTCTAATGCACATACCCAGCCTTGCTTGTGAATGTCGCATCTTTGTGCACTGAGGCCCTGGGCTCATGTTTAGCTGACAGTAATGGCACTAATGCTAATGACTTTTGATTATTTGGATCAGTCATTAAACTAATAAGCCCATCTCCAAATTAGCATGACGGCTTCAGCCAGTGAAAATTTCATCAGATCGGCTTCATTATTTCAGACGGGGTGCGCTTGGCAAAAGTAGCTGCAGGAGAGGAGAACAGGATCCTCATTTGATAATTTCATCACTTGATTGCCAGACCGTGAAAAAATCAGCGCGATGAAGTTCCCTCGCCCACTCTGCGAGAAGTAGATGATGGGGGCGATGTTTGTGTGGAGACAGATTCCTCTCTTAATTAAACCAAACTCATATTTTTTTTACAGTTCTGCTTTACTGCACCCCATATACACACATTTTCTTCTGTCCTTAGAGGCGGTGACTGCAGGATTGAAACACTGTCCCCAGCACAAATAAACCCCTTGTTCTGCCAAATTACCTCTTCTCTGGCTCTCTGTTCATCTTAATTCAAGAAGAAGACAGAAAGCATTGATCAACCCTTTCTCATGTGGATGCTCCGGGTTATTGCTCCCAGTACACATTGATCAAGGGCCACAAAAATCTAATTTTTTCAGCCAACTTCCATAGACCAGGATTCTACTATGGAAGGGAAATGTTTGAACAATCTTTCTCAGCGGAGACTTTCTTAAAACTAGAACAATTAGAGCTGAGCAAAAATGGCATTACCCATTTCTCCACCCAGTTTGCAGGAAGAGAAACCAGGCAACCTTTTCTCTGAATGTGCCCAAAGAAGGCAAAGTTCTCCCACAATTTCTCATGGGCAGGGTTAGCGAGGACAATAAAACTCCTACCAGAAGGCATTTCCTTCTCAAATCTTTTCTAGGGATTGAGCAGAAGCATGAAAGCCAGGGAGGCTGCAGAGGGATTTCTGTAAAGACAGAGAAGATAATCACATTTCTTCTGAGAAAAATCTGAAGAAGCCTAGTAGCACTTTTTCCAGCTAACATATTTTATTTTTTAAAATTTGCCACCATGGACTAACACAGTTCTCCTCCTACAATCAGGCTTATCCTGGCATCTCTTTACAACCTCATAACTAAAATAGGTGTAAGAACACAGTACTCCAGCAAGGAAGATTTACCAAAATTTTCTTCTTCTTTGGAAGTATTTCAAAACCAAAACTGATTTCATCAAACTGAATCAAACTTGCTAGGGGACAAAAAAATTTTTTTCTGGCACTAAGGACAATCTCATTGCTCCAGTTCAGATGTTCTTCTGGTGGGACATCATTGCTCCAACATTACTCCAATCTAGATGTGCCTCTGGTGAAGACAGTGGCTGGAGAGGTAATTTCATTTGCTTCTTCATACAAATTTGCACTATGTTCTTCCCAAGCCAGGGGCCATGGCTATTTCCTTTCCTTCTTGATCAGGTTTGAACCTCTCTCAGCAAAATCTCCTTCTAAGTGCTAGTCATATCAGTAGTAGTCAGGTCCAAAGTTATGGCCAGGCTAAAACTTCAGGAGATGGGAACATGATGAGATCTGATGTGGATTGAGATTGATAGAAATACAAAGCTAAACTTAACCCTATATACGAGACCCTTAAAAAAAACTGTGCTAGATTGGGCCAAATATCTATCAGGTCCATCTTCTTATTTCCAATCAGATCCTTCTGGGAAGTCTACTTGAAACCAATATTATTCCTCCATTTTCATTCCCTATTCATGAGTATATAGGATATATCGTTTCTGAAACTCAGAAGAAGCATGTTTTCATTACGATCCATTCATCCCCTATGGATTTATCTGTACATAAGCGTTTTTATCTGGAGTATGAATCTACAATTTTTTCATGCCATTTCCCCTACCATCTTGACTTCCATGCATAAAATTCTCAAGTGCACACTCATTTGTACAGATGTAGTTTTTGGTATGAATTTAAAAAATATATATTATTTGCAGGCTGCATCACAGCATTCTGAAAATTGCAAATCTTGGTTTAAGAATGATTTCTCTCAGGTTCAGGAGGTGCATAGTAAGGTTCAGGCTAAATGATTTTTTCCTCCTATTCTTCTATTCTTCTATTTTCTTCTATCCCTATTTTGGAGCTATCAAAACTAATTACCACCTGAAGATCACACAGTAAGAACTGCTTTACCAGCTTCTCATTGTGTGATCCTGTTACAAGATGGAGGGTGGAAAACTTCTCTTTCTCTATCTGAATAAACTCAAACAGTCTTAAAGTAACGTCCTCCTGAATTCTTCCCTCCATTCATGTGTCATATGTGCAATTTTTCTTAACATGATCATAATGGTGTAACTTTGCAAAAAGTTGGATACCCCACTTTTCTAGCCTGGAGGAGGGCAGGACATTTTGATCATTCTCCAGGAGGCCCAGGAAGACCTTTAAACATGACATTGTAGCTGGAGAACCCTTGTATTCAAGGAGACAGATACACCGGTAACCTTCTCAACCCTCGTGCATAATCTGAACAGTGCCTTCAACTATCCACCTTCCCTAAAGAGCTGCACAATAGATCTATGTCAACACTGATTAGCAATTGCTTGGCACACCATCCATTTGCCATTTGTTAGGCCCATGTGCCAACCTTGATAATTGAATCACCATCAGGCAGCAGCCTTCTCTAGGTTAAAAGCACAAGAGGAGCTCAGAGAACTTCATCCATCACCAGCTGTAGGCTACAACTTCTTAGTACAGCCTGGACCCCCCCTCCTTCCCCCACCCAGCATAAAGGTCGGGAGCCCCCCAGCATGGAGCAGAGGAACATGCTAATAGAGAGAGAAGAGAGGATATTGGAAACATATTCTTGAGGCTTGAGTGCTTTCAAAATCTGAGAGGAACTAAGTTAGAATGTCTCAGGGCTGGGCGGGGAGGCATCTTTTCCAAATCAAGGTTGAGGAGCAGGTTGATGGAGATATTAGCACAAAACAGCAGGGCAAGAATTTCTGGAGTCAGAGGACGTCTTTCTTTCTATAGGAAAGCTCTACCATTAACTGAATCACGTTTAGATCCTTTTGAGGTTGGCTGTTCCTATTATTATGAGGTAGAATTCATCAAAATGCCGGACTGTTTAACCATCACTCCTCATGATCCTTTGGTATGAGGAGTTTTAAGCAGGATGAATCAGAAATAAGGGTGTGTTGATGTTACTAATGTAGGGCAATATTCCAGCCTGGCCATTTTATTTTTGTTTTCTGTGGAATAATGATGATGATAATGGTTATGGTTGGTCACACAGTCAGCCAGATGTTTAGATTGTGTTTGGCATTTTTATCCATCTATCGAGTCCTTGCCAAGGACCTGGGACAGGCAGATGTTGTTGGACGGTGTTAAAGGTATTGTCGCAGGATGGAAGCTGTTGCAAGTCAAACTGCCTTTTGAAACTGACTGGTGGTGATTTTGTCAGTGCCAATGGTGTTCAAGTGGTGCTCCAGATGTTTCGGGATTGCACCCAAGGTGCCTATTACTATTGGGACTATCTTTGCCCCAGTCATTCCATTTCTATTTGCACATCTTTGTATTTTGTGGTTTTCTCCAGTTCTTTCTCTTCTCTTCTGCTGTCTCCAAGTATTGCAATGTCCACTATCTAGACTTTTTGGTCTTTCTTATCAACAATTATTATTATTATTACTACTACTGCTGCAGAGGCTTTCTCGATATTGTCTTCAGTTTACTGTAATGAAATATATTTATTGAAAATCCATTTTTTTTAAGCAAATCACCCCACTCTCATTCTTTGGCATACATTTCCCCATTGCAAGCTTTTCATATGTAAATTTCTCCCAATGTAAGCTATCTCTTAAAAAGGTAACTTTCCCTATTTGCAGGGTCTGGGAGCTCTTTGGATCCAGCAGAGCTTCTCCTGGCCTATCAACTAGCCAATGTTCTCCCTGACTTTTCTTCCATTCCCCCTGTTTGAAATGTCAATGCTGGGAAAATTGGCTTTGGGGACTGGGAGTGAGGAGGGATCTTTGACCCTGAATTCCCTTCTCCAAGGTCAAAATTCTCTCTCTCTCCAATCTGAGAAGGGGGAATCAGCAATATTCCATGATGGCAGCCTGAGGGTCCCATTGCGTTATCTTGCTAAATCTGTACTGATAGAAATTCTTGGTGGGTAATAAAAACAAGGAGACTCAGTTTGATTGATTGGTTGGTTGGTTGGTTGGTTGATTGATTGATTAATTGATTGATTTAATTTCACTCCCAACTTCTGGCCAGCATCTCATCTCAACTCATCCATGGACCCCAAATCCAGTTCAATAGAGTTCACCTCTTACTAAGAGAAGCGCTTCCAGGGCAGCAGAGTCCCTCTCTCTCAGCCCTAGGAAGAAGCAAGCCAGGGCAACCCCCTTCTGAGACCCTTGCCAAGAAAACTGCAGGGACTATTCAAATAAATAAACCTTTGCAGCAATCTGTAGTCTCACATTCTAGTGGAGGACGAGAATGGAGAGATTATAGGTGGAATAATAGACAGCAAAAAGAAACTGACATCGTAATATAATTTGCCAGGGGGCTTCACTCTCAAAGGAAGAACCCTGTTTGGGTTGCTGAGTCCCCAACAGCCTTTAAAACCATTTTCTCTTCTAATCCATTATTTCCTGTTAAAAAAAAAACAACCCTCTACGTGATTCCTGACCAAAGCCCTTTCAGACCCCATCAAGGAAGGCCATATTTCCCCACCTACCCCAAATACCTGCTTGATATATAGCACATTGCCATTTCCAATGTCTAATCTTCCTTTTCACTTTTGCCCATATGTTGGGTCGGATCGAGTCAAGGGATGACACGGATTTATTTGGAAAGACAGGAAGGAATGTTCTGATGTTGACTATCTGGGGAATTTGAGCAATGTCACTAAATCACAGGCATACAGAGGATTGAAAGAGTCGCTGGGGGAATTGCAGCAGGAAAAGGAACAAGGGGGAAAGGTAAAGACCTTCTATACAAGTCTTTCCCCCACATCCCCCATAAATCAAATTGCAGCCCTTTCTTTTACAGCTGCAACACAGAGACGGAGAAGGGAAGGAGGCAGCTGGCCCCGTCCGAAAGCTGGGATGCAGAAGACGGATTCGCAAAGGTCTGTAAAACCAACCTCGCCCCAATCCGTGGGGAAAGGCAGGGAGGATTCCAAGCTGACGTTGCACTCTTCTCTTGACACTTGATCTCCTGAGATGGAGCAAACAGGACCAATATGGAAAAACAAGAGAGAGCCAGTGGATTAAAGCTGAGTGAGAACTATTAAGTTCTATTAATTAATTATTAAGAACTATTAAGTGAGAACAGTGAGAACTATTCAGCAGTGGAACAGCTGGCCTCCCGGAGTTGTGGCTGCTCCATCGCTGGAGGTTTTCAAGAAGCAATTGGACAACCATTTGTCTGGGATGGTATGAGGACTCCTGCCTTGGGCAGGGGGTTGGACTAGAAGACCTCCAAGGTCCCTTCCAACCCTATGATTCTATGGAGATGTGAGGAGGAGGATGTCCAGGCAAGCTATCATCCGAAGCTTTGCACCCTATAAAGCTGAGGTTAGAAGGAGAGAAGAGAAATGGAGATGCTTGAAGTTTAAATGGTTTTATTAGCAAAGGATTATTCATCCTTGCAATGGCTCCTTCAGGTCTTTTAAGCCCCAATCTTCTCCTTGCTTAGTACTTAGAATATTTTAATGGAGAAATCCTGGGAAAAGTCTTGAGGAGCACTGCTGCCAAAGCTTTAGCAAATAAATAAATAAATAAATAAATAAATAAATAAATTATCCATATTTCAAAAATCCCTGTACCCAGGACTTCCTTTTCTGTAGTTATAGTAGGAAGGAGAAAGTCTTCCCTTCAATTAGTCATGCCTCTAAGCGCAAGAACATCTCCGTCCCAAACTTCAGGCTTAACTGTTCCCCAGCTAGCACCACCATGACTGAAAAGTCTGGGAGCTGACATCCATATTCTGACCAGGTAGAGGAAGGTTGGTGAACCCTGATTGTCAATAGCTCTCCAGCTTTTCAGTCCAAAGACTTGAGACTGACCTACTATTGTACCCTAGAGGCATGATCAATTTTAAGGAGGACTTTCTACATATTTAGCTTTGACCCTGAGCTATGTCCCTTTCAGTTAAGGTAGAAGTGAAAACAACAGAAGAACATTAAGGAGAGCAAAGACTAACATCTCCTGATAAAAGATGAGAATCAGGAGAAAATGGGCACCAGAACTCTGTCCCTGTGATGGACTGGAATGGAGGAAGGGGGGGTGAAAACGGTGCTCTCATCTCCAGAGCAATGCTCTGGAGATAAGCGGAGAAAGCTGGCGCATCCCTAAACATTCCAGAAGATAGTAGAGACTTGTGCCTGGGAACTGCTGGTCAGTCTGAGAAGATTTCTGTAAACAGGTGCTGGCAAATAAACCTTGCTGATTGAACCTGCATGGTCTCCAGGAGGTCTTTGGGCTAGGCCTGACAGTCCCCTGCTTAGACATAGGTTTCAGAATATGGATGGTGATAAAAAGCTTGATGTAAGCTCTGAGAGATCCTTTAAACTACAGGTGGACAAAAAGGGAAAGCAAGATTTCCCGGAAACGAGAAGTACAGAAGGTCAGCAAGAGAAGGTCAGCAAGATCTTCTGACCTCAAAAGGAAGGAAGGAAGGAAGGAAGGAAGGAAGGAAGGAAGGAAGGAAGGAAGGAAGGAAGGAAGGAAGGAAGGAAGGAAGGTTCTTTTGCATTTTAAAATTAGTCTAAAAAAAGCAAGAAATCAAAGCAAAAAACAAGAAATTTCTAATATGCATGTTTCTCTCTCTCTCTCTCCCTCCCTCCCTCCCACTCATGGACGCACACTTGCACATGCAACTCTCATATACGGATCATGTATGAGCATGGGAGTTTCTGGCTGATGGGCCACAGAATCCGAAGTGATATGGAACACATGCATTAACATCCAGGAGGGGCACAAACCCTGGGCCATGGATTATATATACCAAGATCTTATGCGCACCAAGCTTTGTGTGTTTGTGTGTGTGTGTGTGTGTGTGTGTGTGTGTTCTGGTTGTTTGTTTGTTTTCTTAAATGCTGCTTTTAGGATGGAAAAGATGTTTTGCAGACTAGCAACACAATCCCATCTTGCACTGAATTCAATAGGATTTACTCCCACGTCATTGGCAACATGAACCCTTTTCAGAAAGGCAATGATTCAGGGGGAAAAAAAACCCTCAGAGTGAATTGAAACACCTCAAAGATTCATTCATTTAGTATTGAAATAAAGCAAGTTCTTACTGAAAGGTTAGGCAAGCATAAATAGGTTAGCCTTTACTAATCCACCAGACTCTTTGTAGCAGAAATTAGGTTCGATAGTGCCAGATGCAAACGAATTATCTATCTATCCGTCTATCTATCTCATCTGAAACCTGCAACAATTATTCTCCTTTCGAAAAGGTAAGCGCCACCAGATACAGTATTTGTGTCTGCCTCTAATTGGAACTCATGCTCCCTTTGCAAGGCAGGAGGAAATATGCAAAGAAAAGGCCATCCTTTTTGTATTAGCAGAGCAGGAAATTGATTTTAGATGATGCACTACGTATTGAATCTATAGAAGCTGCTCTGGAACATTAATGTACATCCTTCAAGCAATTTATCCAACATTAATGACCTTAACCTAAGAAGATCTACACTCTCAACTTATATTGGATTTGCATTGTTTGGAAATCAGCCCATGGACTTCCTCATTATCAAGGAGGCTACATCTACCTGCAGCCTCTCATGCACGATAAGCAACATTTTAAAGTAGAGATGCACTTTTTAAAAAAGAGAATTCTGTTCACCCCGTGGTGTAGAAGGTGGTGGAGATGTGCTGCTACTCCTGGAGGAATCAGGGGCAAAATCTGAGGGGCTTTTTATAGTTTTTGGGGGGCAGGGCAGGGAGTTAATAGGCTATCGAACCTATCCATTTGTAGAGAAACAGAAAACGTGAGAGTGGAGAGTAAAATATGAAGTTCTGCTTTTCTCACAATTTTATGTATATCTGTATGTATTTATTTATTGGTGCCTTCGAGTCCGTGTTGACTCCTGGCGATCGCCTGGACAAGTCTATGCAGTTTTCTTGGCAAGATTTCAGAAGTGGTTTGCCCTGGCTTGGTTCTTCCTAGGGCTGGGAGGGACTGGCCCATGGTCACCCAGCTGGCTTTGTGCCCAAGGCAGGACTAGAGCTCGTCAGCTCCTGGTTTCTAGCCTACTGCCTTAATCACTACACCAATCTAGATCTTTTTTGTTTCTTTAATGTTGCCTTCAAATCAGTCTTGACTCCTGGGGACTGCCTGGAGAAGTCCCTGCAGTTTTCTTGGCAAAATTTCAGAAGTGGTTTGCCCTGGCCTTCTTCTTCCTTAGGCCTGAGAGGGAGGGACTGGCCCAAGGTCACCCAGCTGGCTTCATTCTAAGGCAGGACTAGAACTTGCAGTCTCCCAGATTCTAGCCTGGTGCCTTAACCACTACGCCAAACTGGCTCAGTTTGTTATTATATTAATTATCACTAATAACTGACAGTTAATATATAAAAGAGATCATGAACAGGGCTGTGTGTGTGTGCAAGATTCCTGAAGAAGACTTAAGAATGCCCTGCAAAACGTTGCTGCAAATTCTACTTGCCCTTTAACTAGGAATTATTGGATGAGAACCTCAGACACCAAGAATGGATGGTAACACTTTTTCACAGTCTTTGATATTGAGAAAGGATTTATTTCTACTTTGGAGTTTTAATTTCTAGAACAGACATTCCTAGGCAAAGCAGGTCACTCTGATATTATTGTCTGTGTGTGTCATTGTTCCTGGCAGCTACTAAGGGATTATGAGAATTGTAAACCAGCCACATCTAAGTTAAGAATGAGAGTTCCGTTTGTTTTTTTCAAGAACCCAACTGGGGGATTTCATGTAGCTCTCTGAATTTTGCATTTCAGTTCTTGGCTCACAATTTGCATCAGATAAAAAAACTGGAAGGATCCCATTTAAAAATGGGCAGCCTTAGGGAAAGGTGCAGACAAAACGTGTATGGGGCAAGTCACCCTTTCAAAAGTCCACGTGTCACTGGAATTACAACAGAATACATGGACGTGGATTAGAAAGAAACCAATTCCTCTGAGTCACTGTTGGGAAAAGCATTTCTCAGGTTCAAAGATCTGAACCTTAAAAATAACAACACCAGAGCATCCACCAAACACAAAAACTAGGGTTTTACCAAGCTTTACAAGGAAGACAAACACCAAGAGGCTCTTTCTGAGCCGAATTAATGTCTGAATCATAAGGGAGGCAGCCTTCTTCCCACACGACCCTCGCAAGGTATAACGCCGCAACTCCCAGGGATCCAGATCAGCTTGGCAGAAAAAAAGCAAAGTGACCCTGGATTTATGTGCAAAGGGTTGCAAAGCTGCATTGTAAGCATTACTGCGTGGCCCCTCCTTGTATTGCAATGTCCTCAGCACAAAGCGGTTCATCCATTTCAAAGAGTATTGAATTCAATTATATATTGCAAAGAAGACAACCTTCATGGGGGAGTGGGGGAGGCAAATCTTGACCGGGTGCAGCTGGACATAGACCATAACCAAGTTGCTCCGCCTTACACCAGGAGCTGCGTTGGGTCCCAATCGTCCATTCTCTGTTCTCATGTCATGTTGATGGATTATAGCTTCTTAATGTGGACTAGATGAATTATGACGCCCTAATGTTGGGACAATTGATTATGGTTTGTTTGTTGTTGTTTTTTAAACTGAAAGGAAGGCTTGCAAAGCAGGAATGCATTAATCTCCTATTTTAGAAAGACAGAAAAACAGTCAAGAACTACATTGTTGCTGCTGCTGTCATCATCATCATCATCATCATCATCATCATCATCATCATTATCTGAAGGCCAAACAGCCATGTTTCTGCTTCACTCTCCCCTCCCCTCAAAAAAAAAAAAATCAATGTTCCCATATTTACCGACTGAGCAAGACAGGAGTGATTCTTCTGATAGCCACCCTCTCATTACAATCCTGTGGGGAGCAAGAAAAAAACTAAACAATTTATGCCACAACTAGTAGACAATTGCTTTATCCGATCCCCTTGTAAGTGGATTCAGATCGAGCCGGTCAAGCTGAGAGCAACGTAGGGTCAAAACACACACATACCGCAAAGCATGCATGGAGGTTTTACTAGAGGGAGGCCTGAGTCAGCATAGAAGAAAGATCTTTGGGCTCAGATCAAGTGTGGAGAAACCGTTGAGGTGGAAAAGGAAGAGTAATAACACTCCATACTTGGCTTCAGCTCTCAGACCAGAGTTGTTTGTAATGGGGACAGACAACAGAGGAAGGACTTCTGCTTCTCAAATGTCAACAGGGCCGGAGACAGGAGACAGCCCAGCGACCAGGAATAAAGAAAATGCAGGCTAGCGCTCGCCTGCCCAGACATGGGTGGACAGTCTGATGTGTGCAGATGGGACAGGAAATACCCGTTCTGTCACTGAGGACAGCTGGTTTTCTAACGGCCTGCCTGCTGTGGAGGCCAGCTGGCTTTTGTCAGCCAAGGACTGCCTTTAAGAAGGAGGCTGAAGTCTCCCTGTGAAGTTTTACATTGCGACACCTCTCCTGGGGAGAAGGAAGAATGGCTGGAGTTGGGGTGCTTAATTTCTAAAATGAGCAATGCTGGGTTTAAGTTCACCCAGAATTCGGGCCATCATCTGCTTGAAAGCTCCCAGCCCTACCTTAAATAGGACCACATTTAAAAAGAAGAGAGAAAAACTGTCATCAGCTGATAGCTTCTCTTCTCTTCTGAATTATTTCCCTTCCCCAAATCACTTCATTGACACTTTCCCAGTAGGATAAAATGGATTGCATTTCTATTTAAATGATAGAAACTCTTTTGTAATTTACAAATCAGTGTTCACTTGGTTGATACCACCATTCTCCTTCTCCTTCTCCTCTCCTCCTCCTCTTCCTCCATTTATTCCTCTTTTTCTTCCCCCACTCCTTCTTTGTAAATATATAAGAGGTTGCTGGTGATCTTGTTGTTCCAGATGCTGGAGACCACCTCCTCCAATGTGTATCAGCTGAACCTACTAGAACATGAAGGAAGAAACTCCTTGTGGTCCCACACTTCCAGGAGGAGAGGGGAGCAAGGCAGTGCTACTCAGTGGTGGAATAGTCTCCCTGCAGGTATGAGATAGCTTTCTTCATAGTTTTCAGAAGGTTATTAACTATAACACAGAAGTGGAAGCAACACTTACCAGCTCTGACTATTATAGCCAGTGGCAAGAGTATTGGGAATTGTGGTTCAACAATATCTGGAGGAGCACTGAGACACAGACCAGCTTGGATCTCTGAGGTTACCATGCCCATTCAACTTTTCTGTCAATAGAGTTCCATCATAACCCTCCTATTCTCTGATGTCTTGGGCATCTCTCTGAGAAGGTACACTTTCCTTCCTTATTTGAGACTCACAGCTAACAATTAGGTGGGACATCCAGTGTCTGTTATCCAAAACAATGACAATACAAAATAGAAGCAAAATTGGGTGGATGAAAGGGGAAGAATCAGCACATCAAAGAACAGCATTCAGTAGTTGAAAAAAGGAAGCAAAAATTACCTAATTAAAAATCCCCAATTTTTCCACTATGAACCAGAAATACAGATATTGCTAGGCCCCCAAAGTCACTTCTCTCTGCTGTTCCTGGAGTGTTGAAAAAAAGAGATGAGGGAGTAATGTGTAGAGAAGACCTCTTCATTTTAGAGGACATTTCATTGGAGATGAAATAGCTATGTTAGAATGGCTGCTCTAATGATACTGCTGTGTAAGTCTGCTTCCGAAAAAAGGACATTTTAAGGCATCATAAAACAGTTAAGGTGTTGGCCTCAAGCAAGACTTTTGAACTATTGGCACGCACAGCCTGAACATTGGAGACAGAGAGAGGAAAGGTCACATCAAACCTGAGGAACGTGTTGACACAATCCGTGCTTTCCTTAGTCCCACCTTCCTTTTACCAAATATTCCTTGATTTCTTCTTTCCAATGACATCCCCGTGCTATTGGCTGTTATTCCTCATTGATGGACAGGAGGAGAAGAAGGAAGAACTCCCTTTGGACCACCTCCTTGAAGACATCTTAAGCATATGGTCCCTCTGCTAGTTTCAAAGGTGTGGGATTGCTGGGGTGAGCCAGACCCTTCCCTCCAAAAAAGTAATAATAACAACAACATAGTTTGACATCTTCTGAACTTTTCCAGATACATTCTTCAGAGGCACATACAGAAGCTCCACAACTGTCCACATGTTTCTTGACAGTTTGGCAATGTGGGGCGAGGGGGTGAAGACATAGAGAGAAAGTTGAACAGACAGAGTGACCCAGAATGAATTCTGTGAATTTCCCAGCAGGAAGCCAACGGAACACTTGGACCGACCTTCAAATTCTTGCCATTTAACCGTGCACGGTCTCATGATTGCCGCTTGTTGGCTCCCTCGATTTCTTGGAAAACACAAGGCTCACTGTGCCACCTGCAGGGCTAGTGGGAGATCATGTAATGCCAAAAGAGATAAGAACAGTTTTGCAGGATCACAGCTTTGGACAGAAGGAGGGAACTACCACTGAAAGAAACCGAGTAGAGATCAGACCCCTAACCAAAAAGAAAGAAAGGCAAGTGGTGAAAACAAATTATGGAAGAGTTAAATGTATATTTATAGAGGATAGCATTTTTCTTTTTTTCATTTTCTACTGGTGTGGTGTGGTTTGGTTTGGTTTGAAGGGAATTTTTTTCAGACTGTAGGTCCTCTGGTCTACAAGTACCTAGGTACCGTCCTATATTTGTATTTAATTTTCTGTTGCATGTATAACCCACCTTTTTCTCAGAGCAAAATTGGAAGAATATCTCCCTAATTCTATTCCCATAACAACCTTGTGGGGTAGATTGGAGAGGGGGGGAGAGAGAATGGCCCCAAACTCACCCACTGAATTCTTTCAAGTTTCTAGTTTGAGGGGAATTTTGATAAGTTGGGGTACTCTAATATGCCGTATTTTAGCTCCTTTTCATCACCAATATGACTTTCTGACTCAAACTGGTGGTTTTCATCAAACTGTTGAATCCACCGGGGTGTTCCAAACCAGTTTAGAAACCTGAATCAATTCAGTCCAATGTTTAACTTGATTTGAATCATTGGATCAGAACAAATCAGGGATTCAAACAGGAATGGAACTTATCTGCATCTGTATATACATCACAAGGAGGAAAAAAAAACCTTGAAATAACTGTTTAATGTACAATCCAAGGAGTTGCTAGGAGTTGGGTGGCATATAAATTAAATTTTTTATTATCATCATCATCATCACCATCATCATCATCACCATCATCATTGTCATTATGCATTTTGTCATGTTTTGGCAATGCATATCTACTCTCCAGTCAAACACTGGAAATAAAGACATCAGGAAATGAATTTGCAAAGGTCCCTTTAATCAATAAATATCCTACCAATCAAAGAACTAAAAGCTGTAACAAATGATTGCTACCAAGGGCTCCAGGTTGTCTTTCTACATGTAATGGTAAACCTAGCGCAATGGAGATGTTTTCATGCATTTGTGGTCCAACAGAAATGATGCCAGAGAATTTGAATACCCAGAATCTGGGGAGGAATTTGAAAATATGCTCAATACATTCGGTCTTGGTGACTATTAGGTTCTCACTAGGTGATGTTTTGGCTTCATATGACTCTTTATGACTTGGGGATACTAATCACCTTCTTCAGATGTTGTGAGGATGTGATTTGTTGTGACTAGGTGTGTTGCACAGTGCTGAGACCTTACCTCTCAGTTCAAATATCCAGAAGAGATCTCCTTTTGTGCTGAAAATACTTTAGGCTACTAGAACTGCTGAACAAGGGCTCAGAATGATGTAAAATGAAGCAACAAGACAAATTTCATGTCCCTTTAAGTAGTGGCGTGGGTTTGCATCACTTTCCTTTGCTTCAAAGGGTGCTTGAGAGACGTCAGTCAAAGTGAAGAACCCCTTGAAGCTCTGCACAATTGTCCTTCGGATCCAGATTTCCCTGATCCATCAAATCAGAGTACTGCTGGGAAGAGAATTTTTCATCCAATTTCTCCACTCTATGAATTATGTTTTTAGCTCAGAAATAAGAACTATTCAAATGTGTTTTAATTTGGGCCTTTGGGGATTATTCAATGCAGGTTTTGTGTAATCTTTTAAAACTGAAAATAAATTTGAAAACTTACAGGAGAACCTATGCAATCATCTGAATTCTGATGGATCTATAGCATCTTCCACCCTTGCAAGATCAGATTTAAATAATTCCAAAGGACCTCAGAAATCATTGGGTTCTATGGAATTCAATGGTTCTTAATGTAGAAAGCATAGCATGACAAAATTGGAAAATCTCTTCCCAACTGAACAGTTCTCTTCTGTAACCAGATGCTATTCAAGTCAAGGAGGGATTTACTTTCATGACAACTTAATTGGTGTTCCATCAACTGTTTAACTAGATGAAGGCCACAGACCAAGGTAACCCAGTTTCAAGTCCTTATTTGACCACAGAGCTCCTGGAGTGACCCTGGCCTGGCCACTCTCTCTTCCCAACCTTCCCCATAGCATTCTTGTTGGGGGGAAGAATGGAAGAACAGAAATACACCACCTTGAACTTTCAGAGAAAAGGTTAGATACAAACCCAATAAATACATAATCATAAATGACTGGGTTTTACTTGGGTATCATTAATCCACATTCAACTGTTTTCCACCCAGAGGTTACATTTTGATGGATGGCCCAGTAGATTCCTTTCTTTGCATTCTCCTTCTGTGGGCAAAGCAATTAAATGCTACCCATTCTCTTGCCTAGAGGTGCAAGTCTCCTGAACCATTATTTGTTTTTTAGAAGTTTTACAGCCTGCTACCTTTTGATCAGATGACCCCAACTGACAGGCAAGCATCTACTCCAATCTGTTATGTCTCTGTTAATCGACCTGTCAGTCAGATTTTCCTGGGTCAAAATCACTTGCTTTCCTTGGGTAACTCCACCTCTTGATTTGGCTGGGTGGATAGCACTATTCTTTGCCCTACTTCAACTCTGTAGTCCTAGGAGCAATTGAAGTTAGGAATGTAGGGGATGGAATACAGAAATGCCTGTTAGTGTAGACTAAAATAAGTTTTTGTGGTCCACTAGCCAGGAGCAGAAAGCAGATATTGATTCTCTTTTCAACTCTGGAGTCCCACACAATTATCCCAAATTCATCTTGAGACAATTCGCTTTATTTCAACCAACTCAAACTTCACAAAATAGTGGTCAGCTTACAAGTTCCCAGTTACTGAGACAGCTACATGATCACCAACACTCATGAAGATCATCAGGAAAAGTCCATGTTTGGATTCTACCTGCTTTGGTATGACTTGTGATCATGCTTCTTAGTCATTTCCGGTAGGCTGTAGAATGAGTTCCTCGTAGATATCAAAGGTCTATCTATTCAAGACAGCTTTAAAGATCTATCTCAGTGTTTCTCAACCTTGACAACTTCAAGATGTGGGGACTTCAGCTCCCAGAATTCTGGGAGCTGGTCCACATGTCTTAAAGTTGCTAAAGTTGAGAAACCCTGATCTATCATTTCAGCCTGGCTTTCAATTTAAAATTCAATTTACAATGGTTTTAAGAAGAGCTTTTTGTTGATTATAATCCCCATTTTCTTAATGTATTGAAATGATTTAAATTTTGATGTAAACTACTTTGAACTATTGAGGGAGTACAGAAATGAAATTAACAGCAGCATTACCTTTTTGAGCAAGATCTTTAAAAGAGAGGAGGAGGAAGTTGACTGTGATTGTGGGGAAATTAGACATTGATCTGAAATGCCTGCTTGCTCTTCCAAATGGCAGTCATGTGTCGATTTTCCTGCAACACATAAACATGCTTCCTTTGTGGCACAACCTTCCACATTTCCCTGCCAATTATGTAGATCAAACATGATCTTGCCAGAAGATGAGGACACGCTACTAGATATAAAAAAAAAAAGATGGAACTTTTTGGTGGAACTTGTCTGCTTGGAAATATTTCTAATTTGCCCCTAGGATTGCCTTTCCATATGTACATCTCATAGTTACCACAAATATCTACCATTCTTAAAACGTAAATATGTTCATGGAAGGGGTTGTAACTTAGCTTTGGAACACATGCTTCATGTAGAAAGTCAAAGTTTCCATCTCTGGAACTTCCCAAGTTCCGGTTAGCTAAAATAGTCCAATTTAGATCAAGTTGTCCTGATGGATTCCATGAATATGTCCATGTAGTTTTCTTAGCAAGAATAAAGTGATTTGCCATTACTTTCTTCTGGATTACTTCCTAGTCTAGCCTACATACCTGATTTGACGGGGGGGGGGGGGTGTCGCCCCTCATTGTAGTAATTAGATTCAAGCTTGCTTAATTTTCCAAGATCAAACCGTCATCTACTGTAGGTGCTGGCATCTAGCTGGGCTGACTGGGAAGTTGAAAAGAAGACATTCCTAAAGCATATCACTTACTGCTAAGAAAACTGCTTGGATATAGTCACCAGGAATCAATCTTGGATTTGGCCATAGTAGGTCCTTGATAAACCCAGTGTGCATTTCATCCATTCTGGTCTTGATTTCCAGAGCTGCTGTTTTCCAGGATGGATTTCTCTCAGTGATCTAAGGTAGTCTGGAGACCTATTTGCTCACTCTAGGAACTTGATCTTTAATAAAGCATTCATGCTCTTCCTTCTTCCATCCTCCATCCCAATACCTTGTCGACAATTCAGACTTCCATGTTACAGATTAAAACACCAGCACATCTGGCATTTACTGAGTGTCAAATACTTCTTTGCAACTCCTACCCCAGAATTTTTTTATTTTTTTTTAAAGGTCCTGGTGCTTTTCCTGTAACTTGCTGATAGGTCTCCAGCTATTGTGCAGGGGGTCAACCTTAGAACCTGTCAACAGCTTTCTAATGTATGCTCTTACCCAGAAAACAGAGGTCCCAGGTTTTATAGCCTAATAGGTTTGTTAATCAGAACACACACAGGCTAAGAAAGCCCCTGTTTGTTTTCTCTGACGGGTTTGGCATTTTCCTCGAGGGAATTGGGGAAGCTTTAAGTGCATAAGGCTGTTCCGACTTAATTGGACAAGAAAACCAGTTTGGACAAACTAAGACATGTCACTGAGGCAGTCTTTAGCCTGAGTTAGTAGATGCCATTTTGACAGGTTCCCCCCCACCCCCACCCCCGCCATGCTCTTCTTAAAGGAAATGAATTCTTAGACTCATCTATCCAGGCCAATTCCAGTTAGGCCAGCCAATCCCAGCACAGAAAAGACTTTGTTATATCCACCCACCCTTCTGAAGCTTACCACGATAACCTCAGCTCAGGATTACAGTCCCAGCTGATTTAAAACCAGGTTTTGAAGAGTGAAACTACCACTCCCAACCCCTGCCTGCATGAACAAATACATTTGGTTTATATCAGAGAATCTCAGATTCTTTCTCTTGCATTACTGGAAAATTCAGTATAACGTGAACACACGAATTGCCAGGAAGTCTCATAAACCCTCAACCCATGATGCTGTCTTCTTGGGCTGGTGAACTTCTCTTGAATCAGCCCATTCTCCATCCACAATTCTTCCCACCAATGTGAGTCTAGGAGGACTTGGATCATCTGCCTCCCCTTCACTCCACAGATTTCTTTGTCCAAATGGGATCCAGAACAAGCAGATACTAATAAAAACATAACCCAGTGAAGGTTCACCAGGGCCTTCTCCAGAACATCAAACTGTGGTTTAAGCCTCATCAAATGCAGGAAGATTTATCACATGGGGTAAGCAATGCTTAGAAGTAGGTTATTTCTGTATGTTTCCATCCTCAAGTCTTAACCACCCTGTAGGCAATCTCTGGAGAACCTTATCTGACCTAATAAATTGGCAGAAGAGTAGGGTCCTTGCCAGGAACTTTGCTTTGATCTGGAAAGCCCTATCATGCAAAGCTTATTTTGTTTATCTTTATAGCTAGCAACAATCCAACTAGCAGAACAAAAACTCAAAGACAAACTAATTAAGGATTGCAAGACACTGGTTGAGGTTTAATAGTATTAAACTGGTGCCAACAGGCAGGGATTTATCCAAAATTAAGAGCCGGGCACTTCCTCATTCATATTCACACATGTCTGAACTTCACTAGAGCCTTATCAGTTAGGTACATATCACAGGAACAGGAGTGATACAGGAGTTAAGAGACTGATCTATGAATCTAGAAGAATCCAGTTGGAACCTCACGTCTGCCCTGAGTTTGCAGCTCATTCCTAACTTTTTTTATCTTTCCCCTCTCCGTTATTTGATAAAAATATGAATTTCTTAGAAAAGCGCTTTTCAAAAAATCAGGCACGACCAAATATGGGACCTCTCATGTTCTTTGAATATGTGCAATTTATATTTCCAATTTAATAGCAGATTATAATGAAAAATGTACAAAACATCAACTGCTTGGGTCTTAATTACTGAAACTGTATTTTCAATTGAAGGGAGAAGAAGAGGAGTTAGTTAGAAGACGAAGGAAAAGGATTTTGCCCATCTTCTCACTGTTATAGTTCTACAGTGATACGCTGGCCTGTACCAATACAAAGTACAGGTGCGTTTGATGGTTATATTCTTAAAAAATCTTCTCTTAATTTAGGAAAAATCCCTTGTAGCCGTACTTAAATAGTATGGTTGTCCTGGTTAGGGAATTTAATTATTTTGTGGGCTTGCACATTACATTAAGTCATCAATTAACCAAATGGGTTTTCACTGCTTACTAAGCCACATATAAGCTAAACAAAGTTGACACTAACCAAGCTTAGCAGACTGAGTGAATACAGCCACCTGGTCTTTCACTGACCGGGTTAAGTGTTTTGTGTTAACTCTGCACACTGGTGAAAACCTGAGAATGGGGTGGTATTGCTAAAAACGTTCATCCCAGTGTCCTGGTTTTCTGTTCACGTGGACATTTGCAAGTACACGATGGAGAGCATTCACAACGGTGCCCACATATTCACACACATTCATCCTGGAGCAATTTGCACACCAACCAATACAGAGAGACATGAATCTCAGATGGATGAATGGGGACAACACCCTGGTCACTGCTTTTCTGTCTTAATGCATGACAATCTTCAACCAATCATGACCTAAATGCAAAGGGTGTGTACTGTATGTGTAGTGCAAGTGTGTCTGTGTGTGTGTGTGTGCACGACTTTATTCCAATTCAGCTGGATTTGTTTCTGCGCTATTGTTCAGTTTTCTCTGCCAGTGTTAACAAGGGAACATTATGTATTTATTAAATATCACAAATACATAAATAATGGCCTTTGGGAAGTTTCATTTCTTTGAGGAGTCTCGTAGTGTTTTCTGGAGCAGGAAACTCTGAGAAGACTGGTGGTTTAGAACTTAGATTTTACTGTCTTGAAGTTAAATTCTCAGTGTAATTACCTTCTTTTGGCATCACCCCTTTGCCTTCCAAGAACATTAGTTTCTACAGTTGCACAGAGATCAAGATTTGCAGCTGCCCTCAGAAGCTGATGTACTCAACTGGAGGAAAATAAACATGGTTGAAGGTATTCCAAACAGGTGCTACCTTCATGATGATATATGCTCCTGATCACCTTTTGCTCTTCAATCTGCATCATTACACGGCCCAATCAGTTTGTGATTAGTTGAGCCCATTGTGGTAACATTTGATGATGGGGCAAGGTCTTCCCCAGGATAACCATTCTAGGAGATGGAATGGACATTTTGCAACTGACCATAGTGGGTGTAATGGTCTGTAACAACTATATGGGAATGGTCAGGTCCTTCCCATAGCTATCAGCTGATGCTGGATGTACCCATTGATCCACCAACAAATGGGGGACCTCTGTTGGAAGCATACTTACCTGGGAGTATGGTCCATCAAAGGAGAGAGGTGTGTAGTATCTTAATAATTGTGCACAGGCACCTGAGGAAGTCATCTTCACTGTGGTAGTCATTTTCATCCAACTGAAATTCAGGGGAAATGGGTGGCAGAAGGAAGTGAACAATAAAAAAAGAGAGAATGGTAGAAATCATTAATTTCTTCAACAACAACAACAAAAACCAGACTCAGCTAGGGTTGGCAAGAGAAAGTCCTTCTTTCTGTCTCCTGCAATTGTCATCTCTTAGACCAAATGGGACTCAAGAGAGGTACACTCAGCTCTTTGTTGTAAATCTTAATTGGGCAACTGGAGCAAAAGGCTTCTGCCTGCCTGCTTAATTAGACTGATACAAGAGTGTGTGTGTGAGAGAGAGAAAGGGAGAGAGAGAGAGAGAGAGATTTCATCCTGCTTGCATACACAGCAGGAACAAATGAAAATAAATCATTTTCTTTTCCCCAGCTCTACATTTTAAGAAGCTAACTATCCTGGCTCACTGAAACATGTCCTTGTCAGAACTTTTCTTTTCAGCTCATTTCAAAACTGTAAGTCTATATTATATGATCCATAAAGTTTTTAAAATTCTCCACCGCTCCCAGACAATGTGGCCCATAATAAGCAATGCTGAGAAATGTCATTTGGCAACATCTGAGGCCCACTGATTCCCAACCTGGTGTTTGAGAATTGGTTGTACTTGGTCTTCAGAGTTTAGTGAAGCATTGGGGAAATTGGGTGCGAAGTAAGAGTCTGTCGTCTGTCTCTTTGGCCACCTGTGGTGACCATAGACAGTAGGTTCAGGACTGTGTTGTCACACATACATCAGAACTTGCGTCCATGCGGCAGACATTGTGATGCAAGTACATATCAGCGTTTGTGTGGTAATGTCATCACACATAGGTGGTCCTTTTGATGACATCACAGATTGCTGTGGATGCTGCTAGCTGTGCCTCAGGTTGCAATCACAGTACCGTGGTCATCACCTGAGGCCTCCTTACAAGCAGCCTGTTCAACTGCCCCGCCTAGTTGAGCAAGAAGAAGCAATAACTTTTATTTTATTTTATTAATAATTTTTACGGTTACCCACCCCAAACAAGATGACTCTGGGCAGTTTACAGAAGAAGACAAGATGAAATCCACAGTCAGTATATTGTGATGTCCCTGGTGCTCTCTGAGCTTGGTTGTTTGCTCACAGATGTTTCATTACCCAACTAAGTAACATCATCAGTGTAAGGGAGTGTGGGGTTTGCTCCCTGTTTATATACAATACCTTGCCCTGCCAGTTTTTGGTGGGGTGTGGTTTTCCTCTTAGTAGTTCCTTGATTAGGATATTGTTCTCTGCTTCATTGTTTTTCTGGTATTAATCCCTACTTAACATTGGCAGGGCAAGCTACTGTGTTACAGGAAGCAAACCCCACACACTAGCATTGATGATGTTACCTAGTCAGATAATGAAACGTCTGCAAGCAACCAAGCTCAGAGACCACCAAGGACTCCACAGTTCAACCCTGAGCTCCAGATCTTCTCTTCTATTGGAACAGTCAGTATAGTCAATGTGCTGATTTAGACATGCCTTTGACATGCAGAAAGGACAGTTGCTGAGTTTGGCAAGGAAGAGAGATCATTCTTTTGACTGCTTAATCACTATAAATTTTGTACATTAAACCATGTGATGTAACGCATCTCACCATCTAAAGAGGAAGGCTGCGCGTCAGTTAAATGCAGAGTTTACGATTCCCTAGCTGCATCACGGTCTGTAAATGAAAGGCAACTTCCAAGTTAAGTGGGTGGTTTACCGTTCTCTGAACTTATCCTCCATCCTTGCTTTTCATAAGATGCCACCACGCACACACGTTTGCTTCTTTTCTTTGCCATCCATCCCGGATTAGCCTTGTGCACGACCTCACTCAGCCACATAGCAAATGATGCGACGTACCCAATCATACATTGCTGTGAAATGAGATGGAGGCAAGTAAATCGATGGCAAGAAAATCCAACAGATGTCCACAGTGAAACAAAGTTGACACAAGGGCAGTCTTTTGGTACTGCTAGAAATAGTTCAGTATTTGGGGGGATCAGCCTTACATGTTTGTTGATACATGAATAGGCTGTTTAGCTCCCCCAACACATTTTTTAATCTTATGTTGATGTTTGTGCTTAAGAAAAGAAACACTGTAAACAGGAGGGGGGAAGCAATAAATCTGAAGGAGGGAGCTTATCTGCTTCCCAGAAAACAGCATGAAAAACTCTCCCTCGGGATCCAGCGCTGGTATTATGTTCTGCTTATCCAACATACATATATCTGTAGAATCTGTGATAACACTATTTCTCAGAACAAAAGGAGCTGATTATAACTTTGGTGTATTGTTTTATTTTGTATGAGAACAGGAGGAGGAGGAGGAGGAGGAGGAGGAGGAGGAGGAGGAGGAGGAGGAGGAGATAAACTTTTCTCATGAAACTATTCCCAAGGTGCAGGTAGAGAAAATTCAGTCAGTGGATGTTAAAAAGGCACCTCGTCCCCTCCCCAGAGAACTGACAACTAGCAGGGGAAAGGGGGCCCTGTGTGATGAATGTTGCAAGCTGACATCCCCGAGCAAACCCAGTGAGAATTATGTCACCTTCTGCCTCTTTCCGACTGTTGCCTACAACCATCACAACCCTGGAGATGAAAAGAGCAAAGAACTCAGCTAGTGTAATTCCTCAGAATAAAATAGAGGATTACAAGCTCTTTGTTGCAAGGCTACTCTTCATTATGATGCCTGAAACTTGACTTCTTTTTTTTTTTTTCTATTGACTCCTCAGAAGATCTAGGACAAGATAGCCCCCAGCTTTGAAAAGGCCCTGGGAGGGATTGCCATAAAGGTTTATGGTTCTACAAACCCTTCCCTTCACTAGCGACAGTCTCTGATGCCTATCAGTGTCTGTTACTCCCGGGGTTTGCTTCCAGCTATCTTTAGATCAGTAGCAACGGGCAAGGAGGCTAAAATTCCCACCCAGAGCTCAACCATGGATTAAGCCATGACTCCAAAACATTGCTCGAGGTCTTTAATGAAGCTACAACAGGCGAGGGCATTGACCTCATTGGATTCTTTCTTTTACAGTTTTTACATCCAGTTTGGTTACTTCAAATCTAGGTGACGGTAAAAGGCCCTGGAGAAAGCCGTCCTTCAAAACGGTTCAGAAATGGTGATGGGTGCAGGAGACAACATCAGTTCAGCATTCAGAACAAGTTATGCTGATCTCAGATTGGCTGAACAGGCTGCCAAGGTCCTATTTGTTTCCTGCCATAATTGACGGTGTCAGTTTTAACCTTCAAAGAACTTAGGAATTTGGCCCTAGGTTTATTTGAAAGCTCATCGGATAGGATTTTAAGATTGGTTCCCCAAACCCTGCTTGGTTAAATTAGCTAGTCCCATTCTGGTTTTCCAGGAACAGCTGACATGGATCATTGTTAATTTCTCTAGCATCACAACTTTGGTGGATTAGAAATGTAATCAAATAGTCACCGACTCCTACATCTTTGGGACGCTCAGACCTCATTTACCCAGAGGAGAAAAGAGGATGACTATACAACCCAATCAAAACAGTATATATTGTTTTCCAAAGTAATCCATTTTATTTGCTAGCACAAGAAATGAAAGTTCTTATACATCATATGTGAAGGGGGTGTGAGACTCCTGCAACTCACCTTAGTGAGGTGCTTTGTACACAGAGGTGACACTGTTTATTCCATGAAGGTCTCAGGTCATTCAAAGGCTGCTTCTGGCATTTCCAATGATCAGGAGGGTCTTTTGCAAATATGTAGCAGAAGCACAGAGGTCTCTCCTGACCCCTGGATGTGCTGGAGGATGCCTCTGACTAGTTCATGCTTGAGGAGAGGGTGGTTGACAAAGCATCTTCATGGACACTCTTCACTTTGAGCGTCAACAAAGCAAAACCCCCATTTACAGCTTTGCCCAGCTCTACCTTATTTCTATCAGTGCTCTTCAAAAAACAGAATTTCCATTTTTTCACTCATTTCTGTTTGGTGTTTAAAAAACTAGACTTTTTTGGAGGTGGCTCCAGACCTCTGGAATAGTTTGTGAGAAACCTATAGGAATCAAAGAGTATATTTTCTTTCCAATTAGAAGAGAAGTGGTTGAAATCTCCTATATAAAGGTTGATACCCAGACTGATAAAGATTAAGGAGACACTTATATAAACAGCCAGCTGCAAGCTTCTCAGTTATCAGTGAGGAGGAAAAAATCAGCTGTTAGAAAGAAAAGTTAAACGCTTCTCTTCTAATGTACATGGGGATATATTTATTCTTAATTCTTACTTCTAAACCAACATAATTAAGTTGCTGGAATTCTTGGAACTGCATTCCATTTATCTCAATTGGATCGATTACCTGCCATCAAGTTGTTTTTGACTCCTAAGAAACCAAATAGATATAGATAGATATCTAGACAGATGATAGATAGATTTAAATTTATTTATTTTATTTATATTTCGAATTTAGACACCACCCATCTCATGAGGAAGTGACTCTGGGCGGAGATAGATAGATAGATAGATAGATAGATAGATAGATAGATAGATAGATAGATAGATAGATAGACAGACAGACAGACAGACAGACAGACAGACAGACAGACAGACAGACAGACAGACTCATCTCAATACATTTTGCTGAAAGGAATTTTGTAAAAATGGTGCTTGGAAAAGAATCATTTCAGTCACTTCCAGCTTCCAAAGACCTGGAAACCCAAGAGTGTGGATGTGGGGCACAGAAGATAATTATCACTGGTTGTTTCTAGTTATCCCTAAGCTAGCTTGCTGTTTTCATTGGAAGGACTGATAATGAAGCTCAAGCTCAGATACTTTGGTCACCTAATGTGAAGAGAGGACTCTTTGGAAAAGACCCTGATGCTGGGAAGGATTGAAGGCAAAAGAAGAGGACGGCAGAGGATGAGATGGTTAGATAGCATCACTGAAGCAATGAGCATGAAACTGAGCAAACTCCGGGAGGCAGTGAAGGACAGGAAGGCCTGGCACAATATGGTTCATGGGGTCACGAAGAGTCAGACACGACTTAACGACCGAACAACAACAAAAAGATGTGTTAAAGGAAGATTTACACCCAAATCCATATTCATTTATCTGATGGGTTTCCAACAACATAAATAGGTTTCTATCCTCCATTTTTCTGGAGAACTCTCCCTATAAGTCCACCAGACTCCAGGTCCACAGAGAACCTGTTACATCTAGTTGAATCAGAACCTGCAATAACCCAAACCCCTTATTTGGTAGAAGGCAGTTTCTTACCATCAATAATTTACACCAATATTTGGGAAGCAGATTGTATTTCTATTATGGGCTGTCCTCACTATACTAAAAGTCAGTACTTTCAGTCTTGCCCTCCCCTGCTCAACCCAATGAACCGAACATACCCTCTTGGAATTCTTGCTGAGACTACTCCAGTAGAACCTACCTTAACTTCTAGGTCAAGCTCATGAATTCTAGAAGTCTCCCTCCTCCACAAACCCAGTTTATAATGAAGAATGAAGGTCTTATAATGTTAATTGCTGCCCCAAAAAGTGGTTATTAATGCAGCTGTCATAAAGACTTCCTAGAAAAGGTCACCACCAGTGAGTAATTAACTAATGGACCATTCTGGCTTGCAGAAGAATGTCAAAACTCAGCAGCCAGTCTGCCTTACAATTCTTGAAAAGAAAGAATTATTGGAAGACTATACCAAAATTGAAAGTCAGCTTGAAATAAAACGTCTCCTATTGTCATTGACTGAATTGACCAGCTTTCCTCATCCCATGACATTCCTCTATTGTTCCATTCTTCCATTCATTCCTTTTGAATTCTTGTTTAACTAGAATCATAGCTGTATTCACACACTTATCCTGGCTATTGAACTAACCATTTTCTGGATTTGCACACTATACTGTACCATACCCTAAACTAAATGGGCTTGGGTTTACACAACACAATGTGCTAATCCACAAAAATATCTAACTAGGAATAAAATTAACCAAGGTTAGCAGGTTGTGTGAATGCACCATCCAAGTCTGTAACTGACCTGGTCTGGTATGTTTTATGAACACAGCCATTGAATTGGAAAGGACCTTCAATGTCCATCTAGTCAACCCTCTGCTGATCACTTAATGCTGGAAGCAAAATGAATAATGTACTTTTTTTTTTAGTGTTTTGTCAACATGATATACTAGTACTGCATGGGGAAGACACACCTGAAAGGAAGTAGCTTGCCATCAATTTCTTTTCACCTGCCCTCTCTAACCATAGAAGCAGTAACTAAGATTCATCACTCACCCAATAACTGCCTGTCAGGAGAGTAAGTGTGGTTGAGTGTTCTTTAGTTGTAACTGTAAGTACAATAAAATCCATTGGGAGATTGGATTCTACATTAAACAGATAATTGAATCTTGGGAGAGCACAAGAATTACTTGCTATATCAAGGAGGCATTTATATCCTTCCTTATTCCAAATGTTTATGCAACAGTATGTTAATTACAAAACTGAGAATTGTCCAGTTCGAATATACATAAATTCAATTCATCTTCTTCTCCAGTTATTCACAGATACTGCAAACGGAGAAGGCATTTCACTTAATAGTATCCAGAACTGAAATTTTCCTACAGTTGTGAGAGAGGCACAGAGAAGAACATTTCTAGAATCTTTTTTTTTTTTTTTAACAAAAATCATCTCTGAAAAAGAAATGGCCCATTTTTGCTATTTACTAGGTCTTTTGATCCCTCCCTTCATTGTCAGGGCTTCAAACTCATGGGGAAAGAGCAGGATAAATTGGGCAGATCTAATTAAAGTAAATCAAATCATTCCGATCAAGCCAAGTCCAGTCAGGTCTATCAAGTTAAGGTTTGTTATGTCATACTAAGATAGGAGAGGTCACCAAGCTCAGGCAAATGGTGATCAGGACCAGGGACAGCTCCCAACTTGCTTTGTTCATGGAGCTAGGAATGATGTTGTCTCAGCACTGAAACTCTGAAAAGCCCAGGCAGAACCCGGTCTTACAAGTTCTGTATCCCTGCTGGGCGATGATGTTTTATTTTATTTTGTTTTGTTTTAAAAGGACTCAGGAGTAGGTCTACAGTCTCATGGTCCTCCATGACTGAGGGAAAAATGAAATAGGAAATGAGTAATTCTCAGGGGCAGACCTTGTTGGAGGCCTCCATTTTTGGCTCAGGTTAGGAGGAAAAAAGAGGCCGAGGGCTTTCCCAGCAGTGGGGTGACCTGTAACTAATGCCATGAAGGGAAAACAATTCTTAAAATTAACCAAGCTTAGCATGTTCTCTGAATATAGCCTCCATGTTTTTACCTGATGTTTTTACATTTTTTTGAAACTATTCCTCATTCAAATAGAGGACGAGAATTTGGATGACAATCTTATGGGGGTTGTATTCTTGTATCTATTTAGTTCTGAAGAGCCATGGCTTACCTTTGAGTGTCCTTTTTTTCATTCTACCATCCTCTCTCGATCAATCTCTCTAGCTTCTCAGGCTCCAGTCTCAAGGGGAGACACCAAGAAGTTCCTTCCATGGGGGCTTTTCAGATTGGGACTGCAGGCAGCCATAGCTGGGTCAGAGTGATGGAAATAGGTGTACCATTAAACAATATTAGCTTCCACTCTCTGCCTCCACTAAGAATAAAGTAAGCTCAAAAATGACCACCAAGAGTAAGTCAAAAGAATTACTTGATGTCAGCCTCACAGGGTAACCAGATAGGAATCTCAACCAGATGAGCTAATTCTACTTTATTGTAAAGCTACATTGACAGAATCTTGCAAGTCTGAAAGTACATTTCTCCCCACTTTACAGCCCAAGAAACTAGGGAGGGTCTTTCCTGAGCCTCTTGCCCCATCCGCTATCCAGCTGTGGGCTATGCCATCTCTTATCTGGCTGTTGGCAGCATCTCTTGGCCCAGTCTCCCAAGGTTGTTCTCACACACCATTACACCTGATGATGCTGAAATAAGATTTTTTTAAAAAAGGAAGAAGCCTCTTTCACAAAGCAGATTTCAACCCAGCATTACCTGAAAGACATCTAAACCTACGTTTTATTGGTTTCTGTGTGCCTTTATGCGTCACACAGATGGCAATTTTCAAAACTGGAGTGGTGTTTCTAGTAAGGATGATTGAATCTCTCCTTTCCAGGTCCATAGACCTTTCATCCAGGAGTCTGTTCCATTCTATTTCCATCTTAATCTACACTTAATAAAACTCCAGATTTAAGCCCATTTTGAAAACACGTATCTGTACATTTCTCCAAAATACTTGCATAAAGGGTTACTCCTGAATATTTACATTTATATACATTTAGTTATATATATCTACACAGGCATTCAAACACATACACATATGCCCACATATAGAGGTAAAGCTGGCATGAAGCCAACTGTTTGAGTTAGAGCCAATGCCTCCCTTTCAGCCCAATGGCCAGTGTGGTGTAATGGCCAACATGTTGGAGTGGAGAGGCCCAGGTTCTACTCCTCCTCCAGGCATGGAAGCTGGCTAGGCGTCTTTGGGACAGTCACTTTCTCTCAGCCCTAGGCTGGGAAGTAAAAAAAAAATGTTACCAGCCTTCACTAGACCAGCATAATAGAAATAGGACCTGTAGACAAAGTTTCCGTGGGAAACTCACACCTAGAACCCACCAATTACCTATCACTTAAGTATGCAGAAATGATTCAATTGGTTGCACTGTTTCAACTTGCAGGTTGGAGGTGATCACAATTGAGTGATCCATGAATGAACTTATTGAATATAAGGCCATCCTTTTGCCACTCTGTCGTAAGGAAGTGAGAGTCCAAAAAATCTTTAAAAGTCTATTATTATAATTAAGCAGGGGTGTGCTGGGAAAATGTGTGTTTCCAGGCTGATGTTTCAAGCTCCTCCTCAGGAAGTAAGAGTTGGATATGTCAGGAGAAAACGAAAGTAAGTGGGATATAATGAAGAAGAGATACAGAAAAGATGGATAAATTGACTTCTTTGATTAGAGAAAAGACAATATCTACGTTTATTGCTGACTGGAAACCTCTTATGGACTATTTGCATAAAAATGAAAAAAATGAACTTGTGATTTATGGTTTTGATGATTAAGATAGATTATAGAAAGAAGAGCATCATGATGTAACTTTAGAGAGAGAGAGGTTAAAATATAATTGTATTATAACTGCTGTGAAGAATATCAGAAGCACTGCTTTGTATCTTTTCTCTTTCTATTTTTCCTTAACTTTTCTTTTCTTTTCTTGCACTTTCTGCTTTCTCTTTGCTTGCTTTCTTTTTCTCTTTTCTTCTTTTCTTTATATTAGTTTGTATTCGTTTTTATCCTCTTTTTTAAAAGTTTTAAATGTGTGTGTGTGTGTGTGCATGAATGTATATGTATATATGTATATATACAAAAGAGAAAGAGATATGGAAGGATTGTAAAAGTTATTGTGTCTTGTAGGGAGAAGACTCATCTGACAAGAAGATCTTTGTAAGCCAATGTGGTGTAGTGATTAAGGCAATGGATTAAGACTGGGGAAGGTCACCATCAACCACGGCGGTCCATCACATTGTACCCCACAGGACTGCTGTGGAAAGGAAAAGTGAAGACGGAAGGATTATGTCAACCCCTGGAGCAAAAGGCAGATTATCAATTGGACAAATAAATAAAAACCCATGTGCTTTTAAGGTTTGCACCCCAGCAAGTCCAGGACCATTCAAGAAGGTAAATCTACATTGCCACAAAGATTTCTGCTGTTGTTCAGAAGAGTGGGGAGGAGACCTGCCTCCACCAGGTCTATGCTTCATTCCAACCAGTCTGTCATGCTTGCCATCTTTAATCTTTTATTGATTTTACTATAATTTCTTTGTTTGATGGTTGTGAGACACTGAGAGTAATTGGAATTGGGCAGCATACAAGGAAAATATATTTTGGTTGGTCACACAGTCAGCCAGGTGGTTTGACTGGATTTGGCATTTTTATCCACCTAGTGAGTCCTTCCCAAGGACCTGGGATAGGCAGATGTATTGTTATTGTTATTGTTATTGTTATTGTTATTGTTATTGTTATTGTTATTGTTATTGTTATTGTTATTGTTATTGTTATTGTTATTGTTATTGTTATTTCAATCTTGTCCTTGGAGGGACTCAAAAGGAGGCAGCACATAGTAAATCAGCAGAAGGTGGTTTGAATCCCTCTGCAGTCAAGGAAGGACAGACAGCACCCCACTTTTGAAAGTGAAGCACCCAACTGGAGCAGTGGTTCACTTGTCATTGCACACAGACAACAGGCCACCTGATTTTTGCCCAATATTTTCCCGGTAGCCATCCAGTCCGGGCCTCCCTGGGCTCTCTCCCTGTGCCATTGAAAGAAGCTGATTCAGACACAGTGGCGCCAGACAACCTGTAATAACTTGCTTATGGCCATAGAGTTCCACAGGCCCATCCCATCTTCTATCTCCTTTTGCACACCTCCTTATTGCTCACCTGATAAGGACCGGCTCAGCCATAAACATCAGGCTCCCTGCGGGAGACTTGTCTCTCCTCCTCCCTTCCCTCTATCTCTTTTGTCCTGAACTGTGTCAAAACCAGTTCAAGGTTTTCTCTTTCTTCCTGCCAAACGGCTGACCCCTGAACCCAAAGACTGAGAAGGATCTCCTTAACCAAGCAGCAGTCTGAGGTTGAGATCTAAGCCCACGTTTTCAAGAGGGCACTGGACTGCTTTCGTTCCCTCTCTTCCTTCAGCTAGGGGGGCTCGGGAAGGAGCACCTCTGAATTTCTTTCACCACCTCCACCCCATTTTTTCCTGGTTAAATGGTACGGCCCAGGCTGCTTTAAACAAGCACCCCCCTTCCGATTCTTCAGCTGCCCACCCCAAGATCTTTGGGCTAGCTACAGGCCTGCTCTCCCCTAGAAAAAGAATGCTGCTTTGCAGGATTTCCCCCGGACCCTTCACAGTTGTTTTGTGGCAAACGCCATTCCCTACATACACATGGGCACACCTTGGAGATAGACAAAGAAGTAGGATTACCCTAGAATGATGCAACATCCAGGGTCACTGGAGGGAGGGGGGGGGCGTTAAAATCATGGCTGTCTTATCCTAGCAGCAACTTTCCCCTTTATCCCATTGATTAGAAGGTCCCCTTTGTAACAGCAGATGGCCGCAGCTAGCTGATCTTGGCTGATCTCAAAACAGCAAGTCTAACCTAGATAATACGTGGATGGGAGGCCAACAGGAAATCCCAGGATTAGAAGCTACAGTAGTTTGGGATAATGTTTTAAAAATCCCAGAAGGCAGTAATGGCAAATCACATCCACATCCATATCAATTCAAAGTTAAGCTTTCAATATTCCGCCAAGGTTGATAGGCTCATAATAAAAACAAATTTACTCATCATGTCAGGAAGTTCTTCTCCATCTTTAGATGAAACCACCTGAAACTTCTCTTGGTGCAGGTCCTGCTTCCTGGACCAAGTGAGACTTTACTAGAAGTCTCCATAGGCCTTTTAACTGTCTAAAGATCATTGTTGTATCATCTCATGTTGCCTTAATGGCACTGCTGGAAAGTTTCAAAAGATTTCTATGTACTTTGGATACGTCGCTGATCCAGCAACTGGCCTATAATTTCTGAATATGCTGATATTCTCAATATGCAGGGAATCACGCACAGGGTGCACGTGGCAACATGACCAATTTTTGAAAGAACTTGGGTTTCCTTGAAGCCATGCCCAAGAAAATTGGAAAGAAGAAGTTGACAATCAACTAAAGTAGTGTTTAGCTCATGCACCATTATAACATCCATGAAGAGGAAGAGGATTTTTACTTTTTGGGACACTGGAGAATTCACTGCAGCTCTCTTCCAGTTGCACCTTGAATCCACCCACATTAGCAGATTGTACAATAAAGGAAAGGAAGGAAGGAAATGCATCACAGACATTGAATCTAGAAATGAAGCATTTCTGAATCATTAGCAGGGCAGCAAAAAGAAATAATTAGGGCACACTGACATATAAGGGGGAGGCTGATAGGATGTTGAGATTTCTCGGCCTGATGCTGTCAAGGTCTCCCAAGTACCAGGGGTATTTAAAACGAAATTAAAATCCTCATTAGCGGCTTTAAGAGTCTTTGTGTTGATGTGGGTCCCAAGTGAATGTGGCTTTTACGAGCGTGGACCGAAATCTGTGCAGCATTGGTGAGGTGCAAGCTTTCAGCTGGGCTGATGTAACTCAGGGGTGACATTAAGCAAATTCGAGTTCAAATTTATTTAATTATGGTCAGTCATCAGCAAAGAAGCAACAGCAACAACTCAGAAACCATGCCAAACATAACAAAGCCCCGATAACTTAAAACTCTGAGAGTTAAAAAAAACAGAGGAAAGGGAGAATGGAATAAAATACAGTAAAACGATATAAAACGCAAGATAAAATGGAAATTGAGTACAATAGGAATGCAGGAAAAAAGAAATCATCACGTCATCACGCCAAGATGAGGACCATCTTATGTCTTCTTAAGGAAATTGCTACAGATAGAAATTTAACAACTCTGTTGGGAATGGTAGGGTTCCGGTTTGAAAGTAGGAAATGGACTGACGCTTTCTCATTAAAGATTGAGGGTTTTTTAGAAGACAGTAAGGGTATGTTTGCCCAGAAATGGATGCAGAAAGGGCATCAGAAAAATATTTATTAAGCAGCCTGTCATTCACCAGCTACTAGCAGATAGGCCTAGGCCAGAGAACAGCCAATGTTCTGCATGGTTGTAATCAAGGTTATAGAATATCTAGCATTCCCATATGTCAGGAAGACATCTATAAAACAAAAGAAAGGATTGTGGAGTCCTTGGTGCTCTCTGAGCTCGGTAGTTTGTTTGCAGACGTTTCATGACCCAGCAAGGTCACATCATCAGTGCTGGTGAGTGTGGGGTTGGCTCCCTGTTTATAGACAGTAGCTTGCCCTGCCAGTGTTGGTAATCAAATACTCATGGCGTTACCTAGGCAGGTAATGAAACGTCTGCAAGCAAACCACCAAGCTCAGAGAGCACCAAGGACTCCACAGTTTAACCCTGAGCTACAGATCTTCTCTTCTATTGAAAGAAAGAATGCCTTCCAGGATATTCTAGGTCTATATATTCCCAGGGATCTTGATTTCTTTGTGTATGGAAAGCTAGCACATCAGGGACAAGGGGAAGACACAACGCTGCTTCTTTTCATTACAAGCAGGGCTGGAGATTTTCATCACACCACCTCTCAACTGCATTCTGAAATGGCACAATGCCCCATGAACGTTTCATGGTCCCACCTGCTTCTCCTAAACAGGCAGATGCCCAAAGTGACAAATTCCTGAAACTGCGATGTGTCCGCTATTCAGATGGTAATCCACATCGGCCCCTTCGTCTTCCTGGTGTCCTTTGTTGTGGTGGTACTACACTCCCCATGGCTACTGGCCCTGTGGCTGAGAATCCTGGAGCTTTTAGTCTCAGGACAAATGAAGCATATCAGTACGAGAAGGCTTTTTTTAGCAATAAGATGAGCGGTAAAGTCTTTGCAGTCTTGAAGTCTTGTTCTCCTCCCGAAAGTACTAAAACAAGAGGGCAGGAAATGTTCATCTCAATGTTCTCTCCAACCAGCACAAGTGATAGTTTCTTTGCATAAAAGAGGACGATCAGTTGAATATTTCATAAGTACATATGCGCTGACTTCTTAGAACACTTCAAATATTTCTGTAATGCTGCTTGCCGACAGCAGCCAAGAGGTCTCTACAAAGCTTGCAGGTAGATCATAACATGTCAATCATTCCTTGTTGCTTCTTTCCAACCACGTGATCTTCATAGATAGACTGCTTTGGAATGCTGAGGTTCTGTTGAGTGCATTGTTTTAATCCCTGTTCATTGATTATTTGGTTTGGTGACTACCTTTGGGGGCACAGTAGCCCCCCAAGATGCAGTCATCACACACACACGCACACACACACACATATATATATGAATGAATGGTAGAATTTAAAGTGTTGGTGGCAGTGGATAAAAGCAGTGGTAATTAATGAAGAAGAAACTACTTCTTTAAAATATCCACAGTTCAGGCTACTAGCATTCCCTGGGAAAGAATACCCATACACACACACACCCCACAAATAACTTGAGACCTAGGGTTGGCACTCAGTGAAAGAAATCTTACAGTATGAACCTTCGTCAAACGGAAGCCTCTCTGGTTAGATTCACATAACGTGCTAAGTCTAATTATAGGTTACTCTGATAGCCTGCTTTGCAGAAGACAGTTGCCAGGTTTTCCACAATATGGGAACTACAGACTCTCAATACCTTTTTCTTTGCTGTGTGTTTATTAGATTTTTACCCTGTCTTGCTTTCAGGAGTTCAAGCAGCATAGTTAGTATTCCTTCCTCTCATTTCCCTCCAAACAAGCATCCGATGAGGTACAGTAGGTTGGGCTAAGAGAGAGGGACTGGCTGAAAGTCACCCCATGAGTTTCTGTGGCTGAAGATGGACTAGAACCTGGGTCTCCCCACTCCTAGCCAGCACCTTCACCACTACCCCATCCTAGCTGTGGAGCTGAGAGAGAGGGACTGGCCCAACATCACCCAGGGAGCCTCTGTGGCTGAGGGGAGACTAGAACCTGGGTCTCCCTTCTCCCCATCCAGTGCTTTCACCACTACACTCCACTGTCTGTCTTTGGCTAGGTGGTGCATTATGTAAACTCAACCATTGAGAAAAGACTTCCTCCATAGTAAGCGTGCACGGGAATTTGTTGCCTTCTTAATCAAACAACAATATGATCATTGTACATTCACTGAGCCAGCAATGCCGTTAGAAACACAACGGGAACTATAGAGAGCGGGTGCAGTTGTGAAGGGAGTTGGTTCGTCTTATCTTTATTAACTGTGAACTTATCTCTTCTTAGATACTGGGCACGAATAGGAGTTGGAGTTAATGAGTGGACATCCCTGATATATATGGATCGTGTGCATTCAATCGGATTGGAGTGTGACCCCCCCTCCAATGTCTTGTTAATTATTACACCCAACTCCCCAACCCTTGAATCACACATTAGACACACTATTCTGGTGTTCAAAGGTAAACAGGAGTTAGGTGCAAGAGAGCAATCTGTTTGATAGGTCAACAGTGTTTCAAAACACCATAAATTAATCCTCAGATGTAATTTACCAGAGAGCCATGGAGATAATAAATCTGACTGTTGACTTAAAGAATTTGGACTTTTTCCTGAGATCAGCCAACCCAAGGGCCCAGATTATATCATTGGCTCCAACCAGAATAAAACATCAGAATTAGAGATGAGGAAGAAATTAGAAACTATTTTTGAATTTGATACTAAGCTGGAAAATACTATGCAGAGATATGTTTATACACATGAAAACAATGAATATCAGTGCATTATAATAGGAAATAATGTGCAAATACTGTGTACATTTTTAACAAATTGTCAACAAAAATGCTTATGTTTGGAGAAATATACAGGTCTACATATTCTGGTGCAAACTTTCCGAATTTAGCATGTTCACACATTCAACACATCTGGCTATTTGACTAGTCTTTTTACACCTGTTTGGGGACCTTTTGCGCTAGTACGGAAAACGTTTTTTATTGAAGTTTTTTTGGAAAATCAGTTTGAACCTCCCTGCTGCAATGATTCTATTTGGTTTACCCAACCAGATGTGGGAATGTATTTAGATGGGTTTGAAGCATCAGATCAAACAGACCCAGTTTTTCAGATTAAAGAGATTATTGAATCATTACAGTTGTTCTGGGCCAAGCAATGTTGTGATTGTTACGAAACTGACAAATATACTCTAACTAAATCTTAACTATGTCTTTACCTATATATAATGAAATCTCACCGTAATGGATATTCGGTGGGGAGGGGATATTAGTTAAGCAGGAATGTACATTGAATCAGAGAATGGGGCATCATGAAGATTTATATCACTAAAGTCATTTGTGTCATTTGCTTAAAGGCGTTTTAGGCAAATAATGTAAATCACCATAGAAATTTGGTCTTCTGAGTGTGAAGTCCCCTTCATTGCAGTCCAGTAAATTGAGGATTCCCCTGTATACACATGACTATTTATCTATAATATATAAATGTGTCTCAGTTTTATTTTATTTACTTACTACAGGGGTACAGCAACTGCTACAAAAGTGCATTAAAGACATGTCTAATTTTTAAAAAGAACTATTATATCAAAGGGGCCAATTGACTTAACCTAAACGCTGAACCCACCAGAGCAACATTGGGCAGAAATGTGTAATGTCAACGTGTGTTATTTAGAGGCATTGAAGACCACCTTTGCTGCCACCGCACCCCAAGAGGAGTCATAAAAGTCAAGATGATGGCCACCACCACAAGATCAAAGCCTCACCTTTTTCTTTGTGGGTCATGTGATGCCAATCAAAAAGAGGAGGATTTCAATGATGGGTCTGTCGCTGCCATTTTGACATTTTTGACCTCCCCTGCAGCAGACACCTCCCATTTGCTGCAACTCTATTTTATCTATTTTATATTTCAAATTTAGATACCGCCCATCTCACAAAAAGTATATGCGTAGGGGTGTCTGTAAGCTACAGTCAAAAAAGTTATAATGGTCTCTGTGATGGCACAAAGAAAGTGGTGCCTGGTTTTATGTGTGTGTCACAGACATGCATTGCACATACATGCAACACACATAAAAAAGGGGATACTTTGATGGCATCACCATGGCTATCATCTCGACCCTGGAGATACCCTTCTGTATGTGCATGAATGTGCTGTACAGGGTAGTAAAACATGGCCAGGATCCACAAACCTTAAACTTCACGGTGCAGCCATATCTAATTCAACTGCAACTGTTCACCTCTTCAGCTATATCACGACAAAACATTTCAAGTAGCAAACACAGGGGGGCTGTGCAACATTTATTCCAGATGGAAGAGGGCCAAACCCGCTGATAACCCATGCACCATCTCTAGAGGGCTTCATATTTTACCCCTGATGGGCACTTGGCTTCTAGTTAAAAATGAAAAAGCCATTCATTTAGCGTTTGAAGCGAAGTGAAAGGTTGAGTTTTTTTTTTTTCTTGCTTGAAGTGCAGAGGAAAAATGAGCTCTCATTTAATGCAAGTAGCAAATGCTTCTGCCTTTGGATTTAAACCACTTTTCTCAAAGCTGCATCGCCTCTCTGGAGCCAAGACGTAGCTGTCGTCTTCATCTTCGGTGGTTAATGCCCTTGTGTTCTTGGGTCTTGGAGGATGCAAAATTCCCTCCAATTAGCCCTAACAAATGCATTATCTACGGCTCAGCAAGAGCTAAAAAATACACCATGCCAATTATATATTTTTTTCTTTTCAGTGTCATTCAAGCAACACTAATATCCGTCTCCAGAGAGGAAGCGTAAGTCATGATACACAAGCAATGTCAAGATCTATGGAAGTTCAGGGTACAGTATTAAAGCTGCACAGTGCAGGTAGAGCGAGAGATAGAGCCCATGCCAAAAATTTCTGCTATTCCCCCCACCCCCAACCACCCCGGGAGAAAAGTCCATTTCATTCAATTCAGAGAAAGAGAATGTGGCTTCCAATCATCGTTTCAAAGAAGAAGGGGGTTGTGATCAGCTTCTCACAAAACAAATGTGATCTCCTTGCCCTTAACAACAAGGAAAGAAAGTGCAGAGGGACTTCTGTTCAATCCCAAGGAAAGGCAATAAGAGGGAATTTTTCCCAGAAGACTTTTTTGGATTGGGAAGCTGAGAGTGATGGAAGAGGAATCACAGGAAGTCCTCTCTTCAGAGATGCAATAGAACATGGCAGATGGTTGCCCCAGAAAGATGACATTGGAAGGTGGCAACAGACACTTGGAGGAGCAAAGTAAATGCTGCCCTCAGGTTTGGGGGAGGGCAATGTCTTCTCTCCAGTAGGGAAGAAAGTTCTACCTGTCTGTTAATGGAGCAGCAAAATAACTTATTGGGAGCACAGAATGCTAAAATATAAGAAATGGATTATGGGCAAAAAATCTCAACTTTCTGAGCCCTTCACCCCATATTCAGGAAGTTGCTTCTAGGAGAACTACACAGACACAACACAGGTAAATAAACTGTTTTATTGCAGACAAGATAGAAATCATATATGTGCCAAAGGTTTACCTACTTACCTACCTAAGCCTTTGTGACTATCTACTCCAGGTTTTTAATTCTAGTCTTTCTCCTCCCACCTTTCTGAATCAGTGGAAATCTGGCCATTCTCATCCTGACCTTGAGATTAGAAGAATCTCTTCCACGTTTACCTAACAGTTCCCTCTTATCTGAGAACCACTGGGTTCCCACATTGCCTGCTTCAGCCCTTAGAATGGGTTCCAATGTGTTTAGCTAATTTGGGGTTTGGTGTATCATATGGTTGCTACTAGAAACCCTGCTCAATTATCCTGAGATGTACATGTTATCCATGAAGATCTAGAGGCCTGTTTTGTAGTGTGTTAAGCTTAATTTCTCAGCTGGGCACAGAGAGAACTGCTCCTGTCTGTGCTCCTGCTCTCTGAAGATGCCGGTCACAGGTGCTGGCGAAACGTTAGGAAACAAAACTTCAAGACCACGGCCACACAGCCCGGAAGACCCACACCAGCCATGTATGCCGGCCGTGAAAGCCTTCGACAATAATTAATTTCTCAGCTTTCCCCAAGACATGTCATGACTGATGTGAAACTTCTAGTTGGATGCAGCTTCTCAACCCATTGGAGGAACCACACAGAAACCCAGAGCTTGCTACATTAGCCTACAGCATTATTGTTCCCAGCACACGAACGCAAAGATCAGCAGATGTTAGGGTCACTCCTATAATTTCCATAGTTCTCATGAGGACATATCTTTCATCTTTTGAGTGACTTCCCTTTTGTCTTTAGCTCAACATCCAACACTTCCTCCATTCCAACGACAACATTTTGCCAGATATATCCTTCCTGAATATGGAAAGAAATTCAGATTGGGGGTGTAGTTGTCATTGTTATGTTTTTCTAGGACTGCAAGAAACCTCTGAAATAACCTGGCATTTCCACATTGATGGTCCAAAGTTCTTTTCTGTTGTCCTCCCTAGCATGTATTTCTTGACTGCCACCCTTCTGTGTTGATTCATGTCTTTGTCAGGACAAGATATGACTACAGTCACGCTCCACTCCTCCAGGAACGCTGAGTAACCCTAGAATTGGCTCCTCATGAAACATGGGGAGTTCAAAAGTTCTCCCAGAATAGGTCATGCATAAACAGCTTGCCCCATGCAGCTGTCATCTCAGCTGCACCTTTTCCAGAGCAATTGCTTTGTTTGACGAGCTTGCTTTCATTTTTGTTCAGCAAAGGGTGTGTCTCCCCTTGGCTCCAGCTATGGATCTAAAGCCTGCTTGATTACACCTATGCATGGGAACACCTAAGGTTACAAGAAGGTAATGGGTGACTCGCATGTAGTGTAGCTCAAAGACACTTTAGCCTAGTATATTCCAGGAAAAGAAACTCAACAATGCCAAGGGGCATTGTTGAGATGAGCTCAGGGCAGACTAGAAAAGCACCACAACCCAAAATTATGGAGCTGGAAGGATCTCAGAAGGTCCAGCTCCTTTATCCAGCTTGATCCCAGCATCCAGCCTCTAAGTTCTTCCTCCTTCAATGATCTAGCCCTGGCTTTGCGTGCAGAAAGTCTCAGGAACCATTCCCATCCTCTCCAGTTTGAAATCCAAGAGCCAGCAAGGCACGGGCAAGGCCATCAGACTGACCTTGCAGGGTTGCATCAGAGGCCTCCTTTGTACCTACGTCACAACGTCATGTGCATACCCAAAAGAGCATGTCGCCATCCTGGGCGCTGTTGTAGAGAGCTACTGAAAGTCACTTTGGGAATTTTGTAAGCAGGGCAAAATGGCTACTAGAGGTCTGTTCACCTGTTGGTAAAACGGCTGCCGTGGTGGGCTCAGGGAGACAGAAAGCATCTATTTACCAGAGAGAAATCCCATTTTTCTGAGCAGGTGGGCACTCTCTCCAGCCACCATTTCCTCTTCTAAGCATGCCTTTCAGGGGCTCAGGGCATGCTTGGACATCAAGATGATGCTAGAGCAAAGCCCCTGATTTCATAGCATGCCACCTTCCCCTTCCCCAGGGTCCAGCTGAATGGAGTCCCCCTTTGAGTGTTTAATTATCTTGCTTGGTTGCCGTTTGCCATTTTATATTTTGTCTACTGGGTCTTCTTTTCTTTTCATTTTTATGTTGGATGGGTTTTGTTGCTGTTACTGTTGTTCCCTTGATGTTCCGTCAGAGTCCCATTGTTTGAGTTGGGTGGGCTTATACATGCGTGCAATAAATAAGTAATATTCGTAAAATTGTACACTAAAGAACAGGTCTGTAGGCATTTTGGAGCTCCTGAGCACCCTGTTGTTGACTCCATAGAAGTTTAATGGATGCCTTAGTCCTGAACTAGAATACAAGAGAAGACCTGTAAAGAAATTTTGTTCTGTTCACAGTCTCAGCACCATTCATCACACACTCCTCTCTCTCTCTCTCTCTCTCACACACACACACACACACATATGTGTATATATGTATACGTATATGTGCGTGTATGTGTATGTATGTGTATGTCAGGCCCCATAGACCATTTATTATATAAATTACATGAAATGTTCCACTTGATTGTTATTTCTTCGAAACTCTTCCTCACTCGTATAACACACAACCTATGCCCATTCCTAACTACAGTAATGTTTTCTCTGGGGGAAAAAAAATGATTATTTAATATTAGGGAAGAAAATAAATAAACCATATTATGACTGGCTTTCGGGACACCCGGTAGAGACGTAGAAATGGAGCTGAGTAAGCTGCAAGTACCGATCTGTATGCAGCTCAGACAGGACCACCAGAGACATGTGCAAAGGATCAAAAGGCTTGGAAGAAGCCCAAATTTGCTCCTGAGCGAGCATTGCGTTATTTATTTATTTATTTATTTATTTATTTATTTAGTTAGTTAGTTAGTTAGTTAGTTAGTTAGTTATTCCAACAAATATCACTTATTTTAGACTATTTTCTGGTTCTATCGGTTCTATCCAAGAGCCTAAGAATCGTGCAGGGATTGCTGTAATATGTAGCAAGTTCTGGTGATTTTTGGCCAGGTCAAGTTGGGTATATTTCAAAGTTCCAAATCAAGCTTTTGCTTTATCTCCAAGAGCTCCTGTTACTGCTGGTATCATTGTTGACTTTTTCTTCCAAAGTCTTTCAGCTTCCAATCCTAATATTTGGTTACATTTTCCATTTATTTTTCACCGGTTCAACTATCTTCTATGAAGCATCTTTAAACTCCCCCTCCCCTTTTTTTTGGTCAGTTAAAGCAATGTTGTTGTGGTTTGAGTGTCTGTATTTTAAAATCCCACAAGATCTTGACCTCCTCATTTTTTAAGACTTTTTTCAAGGGTGTGATCTCCGTAGTTTTTGTTAACATTAAAGCCACACTTTCTACAGTTGTTGCTGTTGTTGATTGTTGTCCACGTGCCTGCATATAGACATCACTGTAGCCATAGAGATGGAAGAGGTTTTTATTTGGGATTCTTTACCAATTTGCTGAAAAGTTCTTCCCAAAAGAGATATAGAGAAACTTAGAGAGATGTAAAGAACATAAAGATTTTGAATAGGAGGATGCAGAAGACTTTAACCAAGCACAGGACTCTGGGTAATGAATTCTTTCAACCTTGTCTTTGAGTTCTTGTATATCTTAACATGCTTTTGGTATTGATCTGGGATTGTCACCTTTTTGTTCCTGAACTTGGCAGAAAGCATGGTCCTTTTCTTGGTGGAGATTGATGAACCTGTTGAACTTGGCAGCTGGAGGTGGGGATGTGAGAGTAGTTGGACTTGGTGATTTTTTTTTTTAAATAAACATCATAGGCACGAAGTTGGAATGGAGGAGTATTTTTGATCAGTACTTCTATCCCAACATGGACAGGAAGGGGGAGAAAAGCACTGACATTTAATCAGCAAATTTAGGAGAAAGAGAAACTGTTCCATTTGCCTCCCACTTCAATGGAAGTGCCAAGTCCACATGTGGCATCTGAGTCATGCCTTTTCGATGCCAAATGTGTTTGAGAAGCGCATGTCGCCAGCCGTCTCCTGTTATCGCTGGACTTCTGCTCACTTGACATCACTCCTTTGAATTCCAGGCAGACTTGCAGACTCAGTGAGATACTGGGAGACTCCACAAGGTTGGTAGGCACCTGTCTCCACCTCTTCCTCCCTCCTCCCCAGGTCACACTTCTTTCATCCACATTGTTATCCTCTGATAAGACAGGTGTTCTCTGGGCTGTGAAAGGTCCCCCTCCCACTCTCCTCCAATCTCTCCTGTTATCAAGCGGCTGGCTGGCGCTAACGCGGCCCCAGGATGACGCAGGCGTGTGGACATAAAGAAAGGAGGAAGAGATACCAGGCTGAGATCCATGGACAAGATGTCTGCAAGGCATGATGCTTATCTGGCCATCGTGGGTGGAGAAGGAGCGGGCATCTCTTATCTCCCATTCTTTTCGCTTCCCAGGCAACAACAGTGACCGAAGTCGCACATTCTTGTCAATTCCTGCTAAACAGGAAACTGCAGTTCATTTCAAGAGCTTTTCAGCTGGTACTGTCATTCCAAAGATCATTTCCCTGAAATGCCCGGAAGCCAGCTATACAGCATGAGTCCCTGTGAATGGAATAAAATATGCCACAATGTCTGGTTTGTAACACACTATTGTAGTAAATTGTTGCACGGGATCCCAGCTACCTTTGTCCATTGGGACACTTTGATAATTGTGGACCTGGCTCTTAACATATTGTTACTGTTGTTGTTGTTATTTAGGCATATGTATCCTTTGATGTTGTCATGTATTGCTTAAAAATGGAGAGAACTATTTCCATTTGGTGTTCCTGTTGGACATTGGTACTGAATGGATCCTGGACATTTTACCCCAAGTTTGACTTATGAAACTCCTTTCTCTCTCTTCCTCCCTCCTTCCCTCCCTCCCTCCCTCCCTCCTTTCTTTCTTTCTTTCTTTCTTTCTTTCTTTATTTCTTTCTTTCTTTCTTCTTTCTTTCTTTCTTTCTAATTGAAATGTCATTGCTGTCCAAATACCTTCCTTATGTGGAAGGATTAAATTCCTTTGAAGAATTTAGAAGAATAGGGGAGAGGAGAAATTACCCTCAAAATAAGGGTAAATCTTCCATGTCTGATCACTACAGTTGTGATAAAAATCACCAGCCCCTCTGTGTTTTAATATTCATGAGAATTTCTACCAAATTCTCTTATTTGAATGACAGTACATTCTTTTGCACCAGATTGGATGAAAACTGGGGGGGCAACTGCAAGATGGTTTTTCTGCCCAGTCCTTGGTTACTGCTGGGTCGTTATTCTAGGAACATCTTCTAGGCCACCTAAATTAAACAATGTTATCTAGTGGGACCCTGGAAGCGTGCCTTCTCTGTTGTAATGGCTGCCTTCTGGAATGTATCCCCTCCAGAGATCCACATGACTCCCACCCCAATGTAGTTCTGGAAGCAACTGAAAATCTGGTTATTTTTTTCAAGCTTTGGGGTAGGATGGTGGAGACCCCTGTGAGATGTGGCTGCTTGTACGGTTCTTCCTTTTCCTGGACTCACATCTCTTTGTTCTTCCATTTTATTGTTCTAGCTTTTTATAAAGTAAAGCCCCCAGAGTCAATGAGAGTCAGGCATTTTTTAAATCTATATAAACCAATACCTAAGCATGTTTCTTATGAGTACCAATCAAGAACAGGCTTCACATGGGGAGGGGGGACTTAGAAATTTGTTTTGCCTGTGGCACCTACTGAATTGCTGGTGTCATTTTCCAGCACTCTGAAACCCACCCCCCTCAGCTGCTCACACTTCCTAAACTGAAAAAGGCCCCCTCTCCAATAAGAATTTCCTCTCGATGTCTGGCCTTGAGAAAGCCAGGGCAGATGAAGGATTGTACAATGAAAGACCCAGCATTCATTGATACCCCTTGACCATCTCATAGTTATGGGAAACACCACATCTCATGTCAGGGGATACCGCTGGTGTGTTCCCCTCTTTTAGAGTAGGGGGAGCCATGCAATGAATTTTTTGCATACAAATTGAAAGAGGAATCGAGAGGGTAGCAATACAAAAAAAAAATAATAATAATCAGATGTTCATCAGGGCTCTAATCTTGCCTGATGCACACAGCAGGATGTGCCAAGGGTTACAGGTCCCCTGGAGCACACACAAGGCCAGATAAATACACTAGCCTCTTTGGAGTGTGTGTGTGTTTTTCCCCATGGCACCTTTGAACAAAAGCCCCCTTTATCTCTGCTGGAGGTGCTCTCTCTATTTATTTTCCAGCGCTTCCCCCCCCCCCGCCCCCCAGTGTTTCATTTTTTCAAAGCCAGCTTCTCACCCACTTGTGACCGAGAGATACAAATAGGCTAAGGTTTAACTTCCTGTTTTAAGAAGTGAAAGCACAAGGGTGGGCTGCCAGAAAACTTAATATAGTCCAAGGTCTAAATATAATAAGAATAACAAGGCTCCAGTCTGCCCTTACGAAAAAAACTTGACATGGGTTGGGCGAGGGGGAAGCAATTCTTTACCAATTAGGAAAACAATGAAGGTCTCTTTCAAGTGTCAAAGAATATTCTTAGCCACCCTCTAACACCTAAATCAAGAGAGAGGTTGTTGAAAAGGCATAATACCAGGAAGTTTGCTTACAAGATCTGTTTCCTCCTCGGACACCGAGGGTCTACAGCATAGGAGCCACCAGGCTTGGGGTGGGGCAGAAGGGAGAGACAGTGGGTGGGGAAGTTGGCGACTTGACGAAAAGGCTTCCATCAGGAAAATCAAATGCGGAGGCTGACACCAAGTACCATCGATGGGAGGTGATCTTGCCTTCCTGCTCCAGCCATTTCAAGCGTGTCTCCAATCTGTTCCTGCCTAGCGTTCCTGGAGTCTTTCCAGTGCAGGAAAAGCCAAAAATGTTATACTTGTAGAAAAGATCCCTAATGCATAGCCCACAATCATGGGGCCGCTTTAACTTACTTGAGTTATTAAAATGCTGGGGGAAGTGGAGGGGGAAGCCAAATAAAATGCAAGGTATTCAATGGATTTTGAAAAAGACACACCTGAACACTCCCTTCCTGTCCCCACCCTACTCCAAGGTCATAGCATCACAATACAGACACCCCCACGCTTGGATAGGGCGAGTGTAAACAATCAGAGGCCATTGTTAAAAGTCCTGCATTGTGTTGGTGCCATTAGACCATACTTCAGTTCCCCTGAGGCTGAGACCGGCGTGATGCAGGCTTAAAAATAAAGGGCATCAGAATAAGGAGAGAAACAGATTGTGAAGTCATTTCCCCGTAAGTTAAACGAGAAGATGCAAGAGGCTAATTCTGTGGGCAATTGTCCATAACTTTCCCAATTCTGTGACATGGATGTTCTGTCAAACAATTCCCAGAAGGTTTTTACATTAACTTTCACGTCATTAAGCCCCTTTGGGGATTGCTATGATATACAAACAGAGAGTCCTGATGTCAATGGGACTTCCTCATGTCCACTCTGGTGTCACTGCATCGTTCACCCTTTTCCTGAGTCACTTTCCTATCTGCCCCTAAATCCAGTCTTTCTTGAGAAAGAGGCCAGGGTCATAATTCAGCTGTGGAACACAGGTTTTGCATGTCAAAGACCACATTTTCCATCTGTAGATTTTTTAAGGTTCAGATGAGTTATGATACCCCTTTGGTCAAGTTCCTTGTGACTTCATTGACATACCTGTGTAGTTTTCTTGGCTACAGTATGAAAGTGGTTTTCTGTTGTTTTCTTCTAGGATAATTCCACCATTTTTCCATCTAGCCTACAGCCCCAAAATGTTCTGTGGCTTGCTTAGTTTGTCTAGATCAACCAAGGTCAGTTAGGTGCTACCTTTTTGAAATTGTCAGCCCAGCAAGGTAGACCAGACTAAGGAACCAATGCCATAGAGGTCAGGACTACTTTTTTTCTGGCAGCAATAGTCACAGAAACTTACACATCTGAATGTGCTTCCCCCCTCCCTCCCTTTATGTGAACTAGGAAGGAGCTTGTCTGAGATGTTTTCTCAAGTTGCTTTCTTAGCCTGGGCTCAAGTCCGTCTTATCTGAATGTTGCCTCAGTAGCCACTCTTCCTCCTGTCCTTCAAGACCATTCCCTCTGCTGTCTACAGAAATTCTCCATTGAATTTGTGAACGTAGAAATGAAATGGGCCATTTCTCTGCATTTTTCCAGAGGAAGGAGAAATTTTGCAACAATTTTCTAAAGTCAGGACTCCTCCTTGGTGGGGATAAGAGCATCACTAATGAAATGCAGAAGAAGTTTCTCCTCACGTCTTCCTTGTAAATTTATTTACAGTATGGGAAGCCAGGAAGGTTGCAGTTCTGGAAAGAGAACTGGACCATTTGTGCCACTGTCCTCTTGCCCACACTGTAGCTCAGTTAGCGCAAGGATACAGCACTCCATCCATGAGGCTATTTCCAAAGACCCTGACTGAAGATTATCAAACCCAGGGAAAGATGGGCTACTTTTCCTTTGTCCAGGTCCACAAATTGTTCTGTTGGAGACCATGCCTCAAGATGGGTGAAGTTTAGGAAACCAACAGTTGAGCCAGATCCAAAGAGAAAGGGCACTAATTCTCTCTTTCTCTCTTGCCCTTTTGTGCTTCATTACTCCTCCTTATCCATGCACAATACAATTCTTCTAAATGCAATCCCAGCTTACCATTATATTAAGACATCATTACATTGGGTGTATATTTGTTCCTAGACCCACCTGCAGTGAGTAAAATGATTCAGCCCTTGTAGCTAGCTGGATCCCTATAGTTTTTCACTCCTCCTCTTGCCTAATTTGATTCTCCCCCATTCCCAACCCTGCCTTGATCTGGAGCATCCCTGTCCTTTCCTAAAAGGATCTGCATGTGCTTGAGAAAGGGTTATAATCCCACTACAGATCCATCAGCAAACAGCCCAGCTGAGTCTAGACAAAGGTTTGATTTTTTGAATTCAAAGGGGAACAATTTGCAGAAGGATAAGGCAATTTAGGGCTTTCAAAGGGGAAAAAAATCATAACCATAAATTTTTAACTATTCATCCGACACAGAGACAGAAAGGCGGTGAGGCAGCTTTTAATAGTCTCCCACCGCCATTGCCACAGATGGTCACTGAGGAAGGTCTGGTTTTTGTCAGATGCAATAGCATCTTTAGACCAACAACATGGTACAAAAAGGAGAGCCATAAGGAAAAGATTGGAATAAGTAAAATAAATAAAAAGACATCCAAGATTAGAACTGGGGAACAGAGGGGTTGCCAATATGTAACAATCCTGTCATGCAAGAAGTTTTTGCAATTTTGTTTGTTTGGGGTTAGAAACCTTGGAACCGAGCTAAGAGATTGGTTTATATAAGCAGCTTAACTTGGTTTCTGAATTTGTCCATTTTCTGGGTTCATGCAATCCATTAAACCATAACTAACCCAAGGTGACGGATTCACACAACACAGTGCAGCATGAGAAAACAAAACAAAATTAAATAAAGGTTTAAAATCTAAAAGTGAACTATTTTGTATAAATGTAGCTGCTAGGCCTTCAATTGGTTTCACGAAGCAGGTTGTAGGGACCTTCAGCTGGATACGATGAGGAAGTACTGGAGTTGAATTAAATACAGCTTAATCCAGATCAACCTTTCCCCAACAGGTTACCTTTCAGTAGCTGGATGACAGTCTCCATGATTCCCATACTGCTGGTCATGCTAACTAGAAGAGATGAACTTTGAAATCCAACATATCTGGTGCGTACCAGGTTAAGGAAGGTTATTTCATAGCATCATCTTTGCTCTTGAGGCCAAGATACCAGGAGAGATAAGTTTCTGCCCAAGAGAATTCTTGCACCTTTTCTTTTCAGATGATATGTCCATGACATGTTGTAACATGGAACCTACACGGCAGCATGTATTGATGTGATTATAGCCCTTTTTAGCCTACTTATCATGAAAAGTAATCCCAAAGTTTAATAAAATGATTCAAAAATCACATCCATACAAGAGCAGCATTAAAAGCACACAGGAAGGAGCTAGCTGGAGTGCAGGCCCTTAGAGCTTCAGGCGACCAATCTTTCTGGGAAAATCCTGCCGATTAGCAATACATTCAGTAATGCACGAATCCTGGTACAATTCATAGACTTGCATCCCAAAGCTTAATTGGTTCTGGAATTCTCTAATAGTTTCAAAGGGCAAAATCAGGCAAGGTCACCATAAAAAGTGAACTGAATGAATTGACTCTATACATCCCAAGGATGTTTTTCATCAGCATTATCCCAACTAGCAAATATTTGGATGGGTGTTTAGACAAATAACACAACCATCTCTAGGCCTTTCTTTCAGAACAAAACCAACCACAAATTTTGTGGGAGTATCTTCTTTCTTTCCAGCAACAGATGAACTTGGCCCCACACCTGTGTCCCTTCCACCAAATGTCCACTCTAGAAAACCTCTATACCTGTGTGGAGAAAATCTGAAATGGGAGAGAGAGAGAGAGAGGAGGAGGAGGAGGAGGAGGAGGAGGAGGAGGAGGAGGAGGAGGAGGAGGAGGAGGATAGAGATGATAGATAGATAGATAGATAGATAGATAGATAGATAGATAGATAGATAGATAGATAGATAGATAGATAGATAGATAGATAGCTTTACTCATTCATTTGTGTTAAGGAAACTGTAACCCTAATCTTCCATGGCAATCATATATATGGTTTTCTCTCTGTCTCTCTCTCTTGCAGACTGTGTCCAAGAAAGAGACAGACCTCCTTTATCTCTAATCATGGTCTGATCCTCCTTGGAATTTGCATTGTGTCTCCGTATTTGTCACTTCTTGTTCTCCTGTAAAACGGGGTGAGATAGAGAAAAGGTGCTAATCCCTCAGTAATTAACACCCCATTGAAAGGTCAGGATGAGGTTAAGAGAGAGGGGTTATTTGTCTCGTTTTCAGAAGGATTCCAGTGTGTTCCTTGTTTTCATTAAAGCCAGGAGAAATCTTGATGGGTCGCAGAACTCCTTGTTTGCTGATGGCTGATAGGAAAAAAGAATGCCTCTCATTGTCCAACATATTCCCTTCTATTGTAGTAGCAAATTTAGCATATGCCAAGGATAAACAGAGCTCAGAACCAAAGGAAAGATTTGTCACAGGGTTGTCATTTCTCTCCTTGTCATAGAGACCTTTCTAGAGAGATGGAAAAATCGTGGGATCAACAGTGTCCAGCTTTCACTACCTAACTGGCCAGGATCAAAGTAACTGTGAGGTTGATAAAAGAAATGTGGAGACAGACCATAGAGAACTGAAAGAGTGGGTAACACCTTTTCTCATTAACAGACTTTATTAAAAGGTGTAGGCCTTTGTGATCTGCAGCTCGCTTCCTCAAATGCATAGATCAATCTATGCACTCTAGATATAGATCATGCTGAACATCAAACTCCTTCTGATGTTCTGCCTCCATAGATAAGCATGTCTGTCCTCCTACAAGTCTTCAAGAGTTGAGTTTCTAGCAGGTTCGTGGGGGGAGGAGGGGAATCAAGAACCACAAGTTGGCGGGTGCAGCTTTGTAATCCAAGCCCCACCCCATCTGTACATGTAGGTGATGTCAACACACATACAAGGAGGACAGCAAGGTGGTGCCTGCTGTTTTGCAGATGTTGGCACACCCCCCCACCCCCCCCACCCCCCATGTAAATGCTGCTGTGAGTTTCAGTTGCCATCCGTCCATGAAACAATGGGTTTTTCTGCTTTTCAGCCTCCTGTAACCTAATGAAACAGTGGGATGGAACAGTGGGATTACCCTAATGGAAAAATGGAAATTCATATGTTGGGACTGAACTTAAAGAAATAAATATATTACCCCAGGTTTTTCTACTTGCAACCACCCTGTAAATAGAAATACAGCGAATGAAACGTTTCTATCAGTGTATCCACATAGATCGAGAAAGCTTTGTGACAGAACTTGGGCAAGGTTTAAAAAAATATTTGGGCTAAAAGTTGGACTTAGTTGGATGTCCATACTATTTTACTCTTTCTCAACTAAACAAGCTCCTTTCTGGCATACTGAAATAAAAAATCTGAGGGGCCATGGGAATCTTCCCAAGAAGTCTACGGCGTTATGGCACCATTCATTGGGAATTCCCTTCCCACAGGGAAACGGTTGCACTAGGAATGTGGATACCAGAGTATGCTTCGTTCCACATACTTTTAATGAAGCAGCTAATCTCCCCTTCCACAACTGACTTTTATCTCCCGGCTCCCATGAATACAACAATAATTCTACCTTATGTCAGGCTTAAGACACAACCCAGCTTTCCGTCTTCTGAAGCTGGACATGCAGCTTGTCCGGGGAGCACTCTTCTTACCAGGTTTAATCTGTTTGACTTGCAGTGACTCCCTGAGGTCTTAGGAAGAGAAAGGTATTTCCTCTCATCTGTCTCTTAATCCTTTGGAGGTACTGGGAATTGGACCTGGGACCATCCATATGTAGATCGTTTCTTCTGCCACTGAGCAATTCTTTGCTGTCAACATTCAACTAAATCAAATACTCAACAGCATTCACGATCATGGGAAGGGAGGCTCCAAAGTATGGTTCATTTCTTAAATTTATTGACTGTGGGAGGGGAGTTTAAGGATGTTTCCATTATTTCATTATCATTTAAAATTGATCAACAGATGTCAATTTCTTTTCCTGGTAACTGGAAATGGGTTCTTCTTTTATTTATTTCTTACTAATGCTTTTATTGCCCTTCAATCATTTGACTCTAAGCAGCAATATACACAACACTGCAGTAATTATCAAATGATGAAAATGAACACATTTTACCAAATACTAAATGAAGTCAGGAAAATCATGATGCCTTATAGCATCAAAACAACTAGATTCCTCTCAAAAAGAGGTAGGTGTTCCATTTATGTCTTCATCTGCAACTGCACATCAGAAGATCCATGGTTTTAAAAGGTTCCTGAATGTTAGGAGTGAGGATGAGGGTCTTACATCTGGTGGGAGAGAGTTCTTCAGGAGGGGAGCACCCACGGAAAGTGCTTACCTCATGTCACACCTCACAAGAGATGGAGAATCTGAGCAAGCACTTCTTCCAGGAATACCTTGGGAGGACAAATTCTGTTTAGAGCAGGAAGTCCTGAAAATAGCCAGGTGTCAAGCCCTGTAGAACTTCAGGGATGATCACCAGCACCTTGAATTCCACCCAGAATTAGCAGATACATCTTCAGAAGTCTCCCCCCCCCTCAAAAAAAATGAAATATTGTTCCATCATGATGACTGTAAGGAAACTTTGGGTATAAATAAAATTTGATAGATTATCTTCCATGTTATAAAGCAATTAGCCATAGATTTTACTTTTTAATGCCTTAGTTTATTACTTTACAGTTTGTTGCTCGATGTAGTATATGAAATCTTGTCTGTGAGCACAGATACACACATGCATACTTAAGATTCGGTCGATGGGAAAAGACAAGCGTTCAATATCATCATCAGGCTGGTGCACTGAATCATAGTAGCTTTGTATATGTACTAACTAACACAGATGAAATGATCAGGGACACTATTCCTCACTTGCCATCATACTGAACATTCTGAAATTGTCCTGCACAGCTAAGTCCCACCACACCCAAATGGTCTTCTTTGAAAGAGATTTCAAAGCAATTCCCTAGTCATTGAATTTAGTGAGAGCCAACGGGGGGTGGGGGAGGGATGGGGGCAGGGAATCAGCAGCCTTTCTGTGCATGGTCTACTTTTGTTCATTCTGCAACAACAGGCCATCTGCCCCCAAGTCCTACCCTGATGGTTTCAGGCCTGTAACTCCTTCTTCAAGGTCAACCTCACTTCCTTAACAACACATGCATGGCAAAGGAAAAACAATTCCAGTGTGACACTCCAAGGAAAGAGAGGGGTCCTTATCTATCCATGTAATCAATTAAGAAAAATTGAGCAAAGGCTCCACTGTCTGGTGAACCCACCTCCAGAAGAAGGGCCATACTCTGAAGGTTTTCAGGGCTACCATGGGAGGCACCCATCAATCCTGCTGCTGCTTGCTTAAATTTTTGATATGGCATTAAAGCTGGCCCAACCTAGCTTTTAGGAGCCTCCTCTACCTTGACTACCCCCCCCCCCATCCCAGCATCCCTCTACCCCGTTCTCCTCTCCCTGGTGCACCCTTTCCATCCTTTCCAACCTTCCTCGGTCAGACCCAGAACATTAGCACAATTAGCACGAGCCCACTGGCGCCAATTAGCAGCCAATACCGTCTCCATGGTGGGAGGGGGGCTGGAAGAATGGGGGCCTATGTCTCCAGCCTGCCTTCACACTCAATTACTTTAAGTGGAGTCTCTGAGCTGCGGTTGGTTGGTCAGTTGTAGCAGTAATTGTGTCTTCTCCGTTGCTTCAGGCGCTCTGCTCCCAGTCGCTCTGATACTCTCTTTATTGACTCTCTGCCTTGTCCGCTTACATCAACACACTTCTTCAAAGGGAAAGGGGGGGGGGAGAGGAAGAGAGGGGGGAGGAGGAGTGGAGGGGGGAAAGAGGGAGAGACTTGATGTCTTAATCTGAAATTTCAGAGAAGGCTGTCTCTTGGAGAGCCAGAAGATGAGTCTCTACTCACCAAAGATTTGGCCGTCTTGTGTTGGTTTTAATTCTCACATCTGTCTGACAGCTTCACACCACTTTCCAAGCTGAGATGTTAAGGGTGTTTTGCTCTTGGAATGCCCATAAGCTCTGTAGTGGTTAATTACTTGGCCTTTGTGCTTGAGAAAATACTGCTAGAATTGAAAGAGCTAAAAAGCTACTCACCTATTCCTCATGCATACATTCCCCCCTTCCCCCCCCCCCAATCTTTTCTTTCTCTCATCTTTGGTCTCTAGATTTTCTTCTCTTTTTGCTCGTCTTTTCTCTTTTTCTTTACTCATTACCTTGTCATGGCACAAATTTTATTTGGATGAACGAGGGATGGAAACCCCAAAGAAAATCAAAGAATTGGAACAAGATCGAGAAGGAATGGGGAGATTTTAGAGTTTGAGGGTGATGGTGATGATGATAATGATAACAACTTTGAGTTTCTAATTTAAACAACAGCCAGGCTAATAATACAAAACCATTCCTGAGGCTAAAAGTTATGCCAGATTTTATATCCCCCCTCCAAAAATATCACATGTTCAGAGTATCAAAACATAGAACATTGCCTTTAACTGATTCACACCATCAATCTATCCAATCAGAACATGGCCAGATGCTGTCTTCATACAGGATCCTTTCCCAGCCCTACCTAGATATGCCAAGGTTGAACTTGGACATGCAAAGTGTATTCTTAGTTGGTTATCTATAATCCTTTTTTCAAAATTTTATTAGAAAGGAAAGATAAATGGTTGCACACTAGTTGCTGATTGGATGCACAAAGTCCAGCTTTTCTTTAAACACTCAGAATCTTCTAGAACATTTTTATTTATGGATTAAATTTCCATCCCACTTTTCTTCCAAAAGAACTCTAGAGTATGGCTTATCTTCTGATTACTTTCTGATTCTCCATCCAAAGTTTTCCATGTGGGTCCTCTTTTGTGGTGAATGGGAAACCCTTAACTACAGTGAAGTTACCTTCATTAGCTTAGAAGAAGTGAGAACCTTCTCTGTCCAAGAAGAACTGTCTCTTCCTTCCTGAATGAATTCTGTAATGTGGCTCTTTCCCTTATCCAACCATGATTCACCAATTTGGCTTGAACCCAACCTGAGACAAAAAGGAACCAGGAAAAGCTGATACACAATAGGCCATTCCCAGCTAACTGTGGCTAAACATTTCCACATCAACGTCCTCCCTAGCATAGCCCATGGAAACATTATCCTAAGCAATTAATATCAGTATGACCAAACATTTACAGAAGAGGTGGTGATCGTAGTTGTGGTGTTACAGAAAAATGCTGTCTTTCCAAAGCGGGATGTGAATATCAACCTTTCAGATTACTTGAACTGCTGGAGGGTAATCTTTAAAAAAAAAAAAATACTAAGATAGCATCAAAGTTTGGGGTTGGAAATGTAAAGCAGGAATTCAGTGAGGTAGGAATCTTCTCACAGGCAGTCTTTCAAAAAAGAAAATCCATTCAGCATATGTTAATGGTCACCATATTTCACCTTTGGTACCACTTTCTCCCATTCTTTCTGTTTGCTATTATCTGCAAATTGATAATATATCTTGATGTGATCATAAGCTTGTTTACACAGTTGCAATGATTAAAGGACTGGAGCAGTTCTCACCCCTGAGTAAAGATTACAACCGCTGGGATTTTTTTAGATGTGGGGAAGAGGCAAGTTAGGTGAGATATGAAAAGGAGTCTTAAAGCTCGAAAACGGTTGAGAGAAGATCTTATCTTTCTCGCCTATTTTTGAAGTCCTGGACCACCACAGAAGATGGCTTTCTAGATGAAACACATTTAGCTTTAAAGGGTGCAGTATTTAGGCAATACTTTTCCAGCATAGGTGCAGGGGAAAAAAACACCTTCATTGGTATTAAATCCATGGTCATTTAATGAGATTGTTTACCTCATCTCTGTTGATGTTAGCAGGACCATAGACGTGAAAATGAAGAATGGACCTGAAAGAAGCTTTTTTCATAGTGAATTACTGAAGTACAAAATACACAAATATCAGATTGGTTAATGGGCATTGCCTTAAGGTTACAAAAGAGTTAAACAAACTACATTCATCTCCTGTCATTGGTTCATAGACCTCTAACCAGCCACCATGAAAAAGAGGCTGCTACACTAAATAGACCTTTACAATTGAGGATGGCTTTTCTTAAGATCTTCCCTGTGAAAATCCATCGTGTATCAGTCATCAGCAGCAGCTCCAGAAGTTCTAAGGTAAAACTCATATTCATAGCTCAGTTATCAACAATCCTAGTTTCCATTGGACATTTCCAATCACAGCCAAAATGGAATTTCTACTTGGGTTAAGCAGTGGTAGCCATTTCAGGAAATTACAACCCCTGGATTACAATGAAGAGAATTGGAATTTTGATTGATTGTATCAGTTATGGTGGACAAGAGAATGGATAATGTCCTCTAAAATTTGCCTGCCAACGTTTGAGTGGCACAAATGACAGACCACTGCGTCTCTGATGGAGCCATAAACCGAGAAGGAAAGCGATTCTTGCTCCTGCTAAATGCAACACCGACACATCTTTTCAGCACTTAAACAACCCCAGCAGGTTCTACATAAGATTTTCCAGGTGAGCACGTTCATTCTCCCTGCCATGTCACCTGCTCATCATTCACCACTCCAACACAGTAGGAGCAGCTAATTGACACAGTTTTTTTTTTTCTCACGCTTGTAGTTCCCCCAAGATGACCTCCTTTTGCTTGTGTTATATCAAATCCAGGAGAGTGTATTTTAGGCTGGGTCAATGGGTAGTGTTAAAAGCCTTTCTCTTTGCCTTATAGTAATGTAAGCTCAAAGTGGCAAGTGCAAGTGAAAACATTTCAAGTTGATTCCCATGTAGGTGGCATTTCCTATGGGTGAATAAGCCATGGACAGGGAACATCTGAAGATGCACCCAGGCACACTAACCCCCGAAAAGTGTACGCATGAGCTACAAAGTATTAGCAAATTGAAAATGTGAACTTTGAGCAATGTGAACAAGGCATTTTCTTATTTTCCCTTCTTTGCCAGCTTTCTTGATTTCTTCCCCATTGAATGACATCTCTTGTAATTTAGCTTGTAATTTAAGCTATGAGCTTGTTTGAGTATTTGGCAGAAAATGTCATAATCAAAAGAGACTTGAAGCACATTTCAGATACAATTGTCTTTATTAAAGAGAGCAGGAAAAACCAGCAATTCTAACAATATAGATTTTCCCTCCATAGTAATGTTATGTTCCTTGAATCCAGGATCCTTTATCACCTTAAAAACATACAAGATACAGGCTGGTTCACCCAAGATGTGATTCTATAATTGTTCCCTGACTCAGAAGATGTCTCAAATAATGTCTCCATCTTCCTGATCCTGCAGATGTTATCATGTTAACATCCATTAAAAGCTAAAGCCAGCTCCTCCAGTATCACAGAGGCAACCTTAGTACAATCTATAAAATGGCTGTAGATCTCTGCTAAGACAACATCTCTCCATTGTTCAACCTAGAAAGAGTTGTTCATGGTCCTGAATTCCGTATATAAAGGCTTGGCTTGGCTCAAACGTGACTAGATATGTGTCAGCTTGGCTCAAAAGCTCAAAAAAGAGTGGACCCAACTGCTCCCATTTCACCTGAAATCCTCAAGCCCCAAAGGAACAGGACATCAAGGTCATTACTACACTGTACCAATGCTTGTCAACTGATTTGTTATGGGAAGTGCTTTATCAAACAGCTGGTGGGCCATTACAAATCAATGATGAGGTGCAGTTGACTTGATGGATGAACACAGAGCTAGTTTAAAATAGTGGCATGTTGAATATGTATTTCAGGCAGAACAACTCCAAGACAAATTAATTGGTAGAGAGCTCTGAGAAGACCAGAAGCGTGTCCTCCACCAGTAGCCACATAGTGAGATGGGAAGCTATACCAAATGAATGAATGAATGAATGAATGAATGAATGAATGAATGAATGAATGAATGAATGAATGAATTTAGGGAGCCAAGAACATGATGGGTGACTTAGATTAATACACATCTTCATCCATCAATGGAAAGAAAGAGCAATGGGGTTTAGGAAGGAGCCACTGTTGCCCCACAGCATTTACTGCCTCAAGTGATTGCCTCCCTTCATCTAACAGTAAGGCCAGACTTGTCTGTGCATTAGTCTATAAGAACCAAATGAGGTCATGTTAGGATTCACAAGGGGCCAATTCTTCATGCATCCCTACCTCCATCTCTAGTTCCCTCATGTTTAAACAGCAGAATGTCCATTTGGTCCAGAAGGTCTCTCTTTTACAAAGGAGAGTTGACTTATCTCATGCCAATTTACTCCCACCTTTCCACCATTTTAGAGGCTGCAGAAGCAGTGAGGAAGCCGTTATCTCTTTTACTGTTCTTCCAAGGAAGGGAAGGGAAGGGAAGGGAAGGGAAGGGAAGGGAAGGGAAGGGAAGGGAAGGGAAGGGAAGGGAAGGGAAGGGAAGGGAAGGGAAGGGAAGGGAAGGGAAGGGAAGGGAAGGGAAGGGAAGGGAAAGTGTCGAAAAGAGAGGGAGAAGGCGAGAGGGAAAGAGAAAGAAAAGAGGTATAAAAAGGGGGGAAATCAAGAATAGAAAGAAAAAGAAGGAAGGAAGGAAGGAAGGAAGGAAGGAAGGAAGGAAGGAAGGAAGGAAGGAAGGGGAAAGAAGGGGAAGAGAAAAGAAGGGGAGGAAAGGAAAGGAAAGGAAAGGAAAGGAAAGGAAAGGAAAGGAAAGGAAAGGAAAGGAAAGGAAAGGAAAGGAAAGGAAAGGAAAGGAAAGGAAAGGAAAGGAAAGGAAAGGAAAGGAAAGGAAAGGAAAGGAAAGGAAAGGAAGGAAGGAAGAAAGAAAGAAAGAAAGAAAGAAAGAAAGAAAGAAAGAAAGAAAGAAAGAAAGAAAGAGGAGGAGGAGGAGGAGGAGGAGGAGGAGGAGGAGGAGGAGGAGGACCCAAGGCTCCAACATGGCAATCAATTTAACATGTGCTCAGACAGACTGTATGTCTACTGTATTCTCTTACCCTGGGCTTGTGGGCCAGTGGGGAGAAGGCAGCCTTCAGCCACCCGTCACACAGCCGCCCATAATGGAAAGGGTGCTGGCGCCGTAAACTGCAGCAGGCCGCGCTAACAGATGAAGCTGTCATCAAGCCCACCTCTGGGGGCTGGGAGGCCTGCCTTGCAATCGGGTTGCCTCCGTCACTCCCGAGCCAGCTCGCTAATTGCTCGCCGTGGAGAACACACACTTTTAAGTGCTACTGTTATCATCAATAATGGGATATTAGATGCCTCTTTTCCTGCGCTGCATTGATCTGTTCCATCCTCCGGCTGTTGTTGTTGTTATTTTATGTGTTTTTCTTCCCTCCCGCACACTCCCTATTGCTGTTCTTCCCTGACACGCACACACATACCCCCACGCACACTCCAGTTAAAGTGTTTTCTAAGCCGGTGTTTAGCGTGAGTAGTCCTTAAGTGCTAATTGTTACACCAGCGATTGATTGGCGACAGGATGGCTTGCCAAGTTCCATCTCCCTTCTCTTAGAGAGGGGTGTGTGGAGGGAAGGAATTGGGAAGAAGAAGGGGAACCCTTGTGGTATTGGCTAACATCCTCTTCCACTCGTTTGTCTTCCAGTGCTCATGAGAAGCCATCCATTGTTCGGAGTGCCTCCGTCCGCTGATATGCTGTCTGCCCCATCTTTTCAGGCAGACAAGCCCAACCTCAGCTGGGAACAGTCATAAAAATATCAACATACCTATTGCTAAATTAGCAGACACGTCCCCTCCCCTCTTCTAAGGGGGTATGACTTACCACGATGCTCAAAAATCCCTTCAGGAAATAGTCAGAGAGCAGAGGGGGGAAGCAATCATGGTTTAATTACTTACTTAAGAAGCTTCCAGCCTCCCTTTCCACCAACCAAGCCCTCCAAACAGCTTAGGAGGTATTACAATTTTCTTGACATTCACGGCTGTCTTAGCAATTACCCGTCATGATTAGGGAAGAACGCCGAGGTCAGCCCATTAGATCGAAGGTGCAAAACTGGATGCCCCAGGCCTGTAGACAGCACCTGAATGCCTAGGATGAGGCCCTTCCCCAAAAACTTTTGGCCAGGTTTATAATGCAAGAGAGAGAAAAGGAACCATTTTCCATCCCGTCAGGAGTGAAGACGTTACCCGTATGAAACGAAAATCAAAATGAATTCACTTTAGCTTGGGTTCCAAGAATTGTCCTTCTCACCTTGTCTCCCTGAGCCCATCACAACACTTGCCCCCACCCCAAACTTGTACAGAGGGTGGGTGATTATGGGGTAGTGTTCTCCTTGATCAGAGTTTCAGATACTCCTCCCCAAATCAGTCCGTTCCAGTTCTGATCCTTCCTGAATTTTTGTTCCCTGACCTCATTCCACTTGTTTGCTCCTTAGCTTTTTTAGCTACACCTTCCCTTTAAGCATTTTTCCTCTTAAGGTTGTTGTTGTTGCTGCTGCTGCTGCTGCTGTTGTTGTTGTTGTTAACCAAGTCTGAGCTTTTTCTAAACCTCCTGCTGTCTCTCTTTTTGAGATCCACAGCGCTGTTTGTGCAGAGCGCCCCTGTTGCATCGCAAAGCCTCACCTTCATTTCATTCGGTCCTACGATTTGATTTCATGTAGCCCCTGGACCTGAAGAACTGAGTTGCTCCACTTTGATGCCTCAAATGGGAATAAGTTCTGCTCCATTCAGTTTTGTCCAATGGAAAAGGGCCAGCTGAATGGGGCCGTCAAAGCAATTCTGCATTTCCCCCCGCTTCCACTCTTGCCCAACTTAAGAGAAGGACATTTGGCTTTGAAATTCTTGAAAAGGAGAAGACAATTCAGAGGAGACATTGTGGGGGGGAGGGAATTGCCCCATTTTTTTTTACAGCAATACAGTAATGCCCTTGGCCCAAGTGGGGGTGGGGGATGTCTTGCCCCTGAAATACCATGGAAAACCATGGGGGGGAAATATCCACTAGAAAAATTAAGAAAATGTGTTTATTGCATTTCCTGCCTACAAAGTAGATGGAGAATTCTGAAAGGACAGTTGTGTGATCTCTAGTCCTGTAGCTTCCCATTCAGCATCCCTGGAATTGTCTCTTCTTATGAAAGAAGAAGGGGATCGTGATCCCCCTTCTGCTTTGCGGTGCAATCATTTTGCAAACCACTCTCACAATCACACCTTACTGTGAAGGAGGAAAATCACATTGTTCTTGTACTGAAATGAGGTTCCATTCCCAGAATGTTCTCCTCGTTTTGTTTGGTTTTCTGGTTTTGTTCTGTATTTTGTTCTGGCAAGCCATGCGTTGTCCCTGTTGAGATAACATGTACGTGGAAGGAGAAAGGAAATGTTTCCCCATGTTTCTCATGTTCCCAAACCACAGGACAAATTACTGCAGGCTTTCTGCTTCCCCCTCCTACTTCCACTCACCCACCAAGCTTACCCATGCACACATGCACGCACACACACACCCACGCCTTTTAGCATCTATGGTTCTCTCCTGGGGGTCAAGGAAAAAACGGGGAGGGGGGAGATTGCTGGCGTCGCAAAGCCGCATATTGTCTGAAGATGCTGTCAAGACCATCATAAGGAAAGAACTGTGTCTGAGGTCATCAGATTAGAGGAGAAGCAGGCTGAAGTAGGAACAGAAAGGGGCAAGAAGCTTGAGGTGACCTCTTTGAACTCTCCTTGCACTAACTCGATATGATGAATCGTTCTGAAAAACCAAATACTGTCAACCCTTTTTAACTGGGTCAAACCCTCCTGCGGATGGCCGGTGGAGTCATAGGTATTGTAATCTCTTCCTTTCCAAAGTATTTGAGATGGTTAGATGGGATGATGGATAGGTATGCGTTTTATGCATTTTTAAATATTCATCTCTTATTTTTCCATTCCATTCCTGGGAGACTCAAAGCACCGATGACAATTAAGTAAAGAAAAAAAAAGGAGGGGATGCAATTAAAGAAGAAGAAGCAGAGAAGCAGAGTAAAAAGTTAGGCTAACATGGATATGCAAACATCTCTTAATAGCTGCTGGATCTTCCATCAAGATGCTCCCCAATTTTTTCGCCAGCCCGTCCCTCTGATTTCAGACCTAAACATGGAAGCTTTTGCATGTACAATTGAACAGTTTTCCAGATTTGGGTAGATACTTGAAGGTGGGACTGGTCAGTCACACCTGAGGACAATTTTGGGATGGTTACTTTAACCACAGATGAGTTTTTGGTGGTAGGTGTTCCTCTTTCTTCTACTTTCCCTTTTCTTTTTGATTCCTGTCTATGACATTGTAAACCTGAATTTGGAGACATAGGAGTTTAATGATCTGTATAGTACTTAGAAAACGTTCCACCTTTCAAACAGCACCTGCAACAAAAATGTTGTATTGAGAAACTCTGGAAACCATCATTCTGCACCCACTGATCAATCCCAGTCTTCTCTGGGCTTCTTTCGTGTGGCTCCCCTTCCCACGGTTCTCACTTTTTTCTTTAACCGTTCTGCAAATCTTGACATTCATTATCCCCATTACCTCTTTTCCAGTCCATATCTTGCCTCTGTTTGAACACCTCCAGTGAAGGGAACACCACCCCCTTTGCATAGTTGTTCCGCCATCATACTAGTCTTACTGGTGCTTTTCCCAACACTCATTCCAACTGCAGTTCATAATTCTGTGTCCTGCTTTCTAGGACAATAAAGAACCTGGGCATTCTCTGTGTTACACTTTAAATACTTGTCGAAGTATCTTTAGATACTTCAGGACTGCTATTATCACCCATGCCCACCCTTTCCATCCTAGTCTTCCCAAGGTTGAACCCACAAGTTTCCTCATCAGGGAGACTTTCCATTTCCTTAGCCATCATCCTCGATGCAACACAGTGATGCATTTGACTAATGCCTGATCTTTCACCAGAACTTGCCTTGATGAGAAGGCTGGGCAAGCTGTCATGGAAGAAGAAAGCAATAATGCCCACTAGGATTGTGGAATCTTCTTCCTTCCACATGTTGCTCCTATGCTTCAATCATCTCCTTGAGCTTTGCTGCATGGGTCAACTACCCAAAGAGATAGAACAGGTCAGCTTTCCAATGCATTTCAACACTGGCCAGGAACGACCAGGCAGGAAGCCAGCTGCAGAGATTTCCTTGGCCCTGTGTCTGTAAATAAATCCAGTTGAGATCTTCAGTATAATTCTAAGCACAATGAAAGTTGCCTACTCATACCCAACACATGGAACTCTCTCCTTGAACCACATGTCAGGGCAGGCTAGCCGTCTGCAATCTGAGAGGTGTATCCCAGTGCACAACAGCCTCTCTGCCAGCGTGAGAACTATTAGCCTCTGTTCTGGCACCTCACCAAGCCTGCTTTTGCAACTTTAATAGGGCATCAATTGGTTGTTAAAAACACTAATTGACATTAAAGAGGAGGAGTTATCTGATAATGTTCTGGCTCAAACAAAGCCAGCAACAACAGCAACAACAAAAATCTCAAACCAGAATGTCCCATGCTGAGGCTTTTAAAGTCATTGCGGTGTTTCAGAATTCGGTGATCCCATTGATGGTTTCTGATTGTTTGTGAACAACAGGGATGGGGGTGGTTTCCAGGCTAAGTTTCATCAGGACCAGAGAGAAGCAACACCTCAAACAAATGGACTGCCATCAGAAGTAATTGTGGAAATCTATGATTTCAAGACAGGGGAGCAAGGATGAAGACACTTAGTGCAGGGTTTCAAGGAAGGGCTGAGTTTGGAGGATGGACATAAGTGGGAGAGGTAGGTGGATTCCTGCATGTGAGCTTGTAGTCAATCCAGGTGTAGACTGAGAAATAGGACTACTTCGAAGAGCCATTGCAGAATAACACTCCATTTGCAAAAGGTGAACGGGTCTTTTGGTGACTTGGAGGCACAAAGCATATCCTGAATTCACTGGGGTCCACTGTCTGCTTTACCTCTTTCCTCCTTCTTCTCTGTTGCTACTACAACAAACAGAAGGAAAGCTCTCTTCCTCTACAAGCCCATCCACCAATTTGCCTTTCCAAGAACAGTGTGGAAGAGAACATGAGTCAAGCGCCTTTTAGAAAGACCTGCTGGCTGTTCAGAGATATTCTCCACATTAGGCCAAGTGAGGGTGCCTGGGGGGGTGGGGGCAGCTGATTTGGGGCTGATTATGGGCACAGTAGCAAAGAGATTCGTGTTTTGTGCCTTGACAATCAGAATAATTTGGACAGTGCAATATGCCTAGAGAGATGTCTCCTAGTTGCCCTTACAATTTGAGTTGGTAGATGGTTCTCAGGACCAGCGAAATATCTAAGGTGTGGTGAAAAGGATTACTACCCATTAGTAGTAAATGTAGGTCTTGCCTTTTTCTTCTTGACCCTCACCCTCCATTTTGTTTTACCCAGAATGCCCCACCTGCAGCCGCTCTTTGACTACCTTGAGAAGGGAGACCTCAAATCAGTTCAAAGCTCTGCATGTTTCCCCCCAAAAGTATCTGCTTTTCTGGGGGCAACAGACAGGCTGGGGAGAGAGGAAAGGTAAAAGAAAGAAGAAACTTACTCAAGGCGTGGAGCAGTTAGAGACTATGCCAGGCTTCTAGCATTCCACTGCACAGGGGTGACTCCTACTTGTATAAGTAGATCTCCCTGGCATGCTGACTAAGTGTAGAATTTCTCTAGTTGATGCTCAGCAGCCACAATGTCCTAGAAAAGCACGTCAGATGCATTGTGGGAGATTATTAGACTGTAACGTGACCATAAAAGGACCACAGAGCTGGCATTGATCATGGGCCCTTTTAGGACAATAGGATCCCAGTAGTTGCTAAGAAGGCCAGATGGTTACGTTGAGTCTGTAACAACCTAGTTATGGAACTGGCAGGGGGCATGGCTTCCTGCTGAGGGGCAAGTGGCATCAAAGCAGCAATCAGGCTAAGAGATAGATTGTCGGTTCCCTCCAGGATCAATCTTCTCCCTTTCCAAAGCCTTGAACGATGGCTTAGATCAAGTCTGAAACAAGATCCTATAATGAACATGGATAAAGGACTTCTAACCAATGTGAGAAGCCAACATCCAGTTGTCTGCCTCTGTACATGACATATTCAGCATCAGAATTCACAATCACTCTGAAACGTACATTTTTGGGGATTGTACCTAGGCTGCAACTGAGCTGGTGTGTGTGTATGTGTGCGCACGCACGCACGCAGGTTTTTGTAGCAACATTTCCATTCCCTCTAATCTCCACCTTCTCCCCCCAAGACTATTATCCATTTCATCAAGGAATATCTACTAAAGTCTAGGACATGGGGGGCCAACTCCGACACAGTCATTTTCAAATGAACAATTTGTTTCCCTGAGTTTTTTTTCATCCATCCAGAAGAAGATGATGAGGGGGGAAAAACATCCCTGTGTTCACTTCCAGGTCACTGCTTGCCATTTTTGTGTCTAACTCAGGGACAACAAATAAACTTTTAATAACGCAAAGAAACCACAGGAGAGGGTGAATTCTTGCTGTTCTAATGAGGGGCCATAAGGCGTAGGTCAGTTAAGGCTGTATTAAGAGGAAAGTAGTCTTGCTAAAGGCAAGAGATGAAAGAAAAGCGCTCCTGCCCTTTTGGGGTCTGCCTTTGGGCACTCAATGGATCTCAAGCCTCGGGGGGGGGCGGTTGCTACAGAGGGTGACTAACCCATTGATTGTGATAATTTCTTGGTTCTTCAATTAGTTATGTTCTTATTTAGGGAGCTGGAGGGGAAGTGGGAAGGGGAAGAGACAGGCTGGAATGACTTGTTTTCCATCAGCAGTGGGGAGGGGGACTTGAATCATAAGGAACTTTCTGGAGCCCCCTCCCCATATGACTCTTCAGCTCCCGGCTTTGCTTTTTAACTAGTAAGCGGGCGCCAGTCTTCCAACAGGTCCTTAACAGCTGTCATTCAAGGATCATGAAATATTCACAGGGCTTAATCTTCCAAGAGGATCTACAGAGACTCCTCTGGGTGGGGGAAGGTTGCTCTCCATGAATTTGCAAAGCAGGCGGGGGGGAATATCGGAAGGGGAGAGATATATGGTTGATGAAGAGAGAGCCCGGCGCCTGGGTACACCAGAGACGGTCTTGAGTAACCAGACTCAATCCTGCTAAAGACTTCCTTCTTGTATTTAGTTCATATGATCCACACAAAGATAGATAGTTGATAGATAGATATAGAGTCTTCAGCAACTGACTTATATTCATTCATTCATCCATTGATGATACAAGATTTCTTTTTTCCAAACAATTCCCTTAACTTCATTGATAACAACTTCTTTCCATTTAGGAACTCAAAAATAACGAAGCTAGTTTTCATCCCTTGCCATCCCCATAAAGGCTCATCAGGATCTAAAACATGGAGTCCACTTACTATCTCCTAGCCGTGAACACAACTAGTACTGAACTACCATGAACATGTCTCCATAGAGTTGGAGGGAAAGGTGTGATGGAAGCATGCTAGAAAAAGCAGATTACTTTCTCTGGGAAGAGCAGACATGTTGCTGTGGAGTCATCACATTCAAGGAGAACCTAGAAAAGTAGTTGTCTAGGATTAAGGCCTTTGATGGATGGCCATGTGTGCAAGTCTTTATTGAAAGAACTACACTGCTGTAGCCAATGAACTAGAACATAGCACACGGATTCCAAACCAGTTGCCCTGTTAAGACAGGAAACACCTATAACTTGTAGCCCCAAAGGAGGCTTAACAGATTAATATTCCCATAGATGTTAAAAAAGCAAAGAAAATCACCAGTCTATCTGTACCCACCCACCCAACACAACACCTGGAGTTGTAAAAACAAAAACAAAAAAACTTGATTGCTCCCATATATGTAACACGATCCTGCTCGCTTTATAATATTGTCCATTCCACAACAACTTTTGACCCTTCAGCTATTACCTTAATTTCGTGGCTACACACTCAGATCAAGCCCAGCTCCTGCTGACTGCATGGATATACTCAGGTAATTTTCCTGGAAGCAATGCAATCTTCTTTTGGGATTTTTGACTTCCTAGTCTAGACTACAATAATGGGATATCTTGATGGTACCAACCAGAGTGCCAACCAGAACCAATTCTGCTTAGGTAGATGAGATCAAACAAAGCCTAGATAGGCTTGAAACTAGGCCATTTTTGTTTCACTGTTTTTTGCACTTTCCACGCTTCTCATTTCTCCAACCCTCTTCCTTGCTGCTTGTAGTTCAGTGACACTACCAATATTAATACTATCAACAACTCTATGCCCTTTGGTGTCTATTTCTCATATACTCTCTGACCATGTGCACATTTTTACAAGAAAGGGACACTAATAAGATAATATTGTGCAGGTTGGGGGAGTTCTATATATTCCCCTTATATGCAAATTTAGGAGCACCCGCTTCCTTCATCCACTCGTTTCTGCATGATTTTAATTTTTTTAGCTGTGCACCGTACAACCCTAACCCTAACTGTGCAGACATCACTGACCCCGTTTGTAGATTGGTTTGGGAAGCCTGGAGTAAATGAGAGTATATAAAACTTCAGACTGATTAAATTAACCCCACCCTTCTGCTCTTCACTGGTATCCACAGCAAGGGATGCCAAGCCAGACATTCAAGTATTGTAACCTGAGTGGCGTGTGAGTCTGTGTGTAAGCGACGTGTAGAACATAATGATGAAAGACAAGTCATAAGGCCATGCAAACATTATGTCCTCTATATTCTTTTACGCAGAAGAACTTGAAAGGGGAGAAGGTGGACCGTGGCAGATTTCTTTATGTGTAGTCATTGGGGTCAAGACCCTGAGCTGTCATACAATGTCAAGAATAGGGCTGAGTCTCCTGAATCGGCTTATCTCCCTGCAAAAGTCATGATGCTCTTGTGTCTCTAAGAAAAGGTCACATTTATTCTGCAATTCAAGGTAGTTTCCTCAAAGATCAAGCTGTGACCCCAGGTGCTGCTATGAAGTCTTCCATTCAGTTCACCTCTCTATTTTTAAGTTTATTCCTCCCTGCCAGATCTCTTTCCCATGCAAGGGAGAAAGTTCAATCCCAGCCAACATTAGAGATGCAAACACCCCTTTGCTCTTCTCTTTTTGAGATACCAGTGAAGTCCTACACAGCTATGACAGTGGCTGGAACCTTCAAGCTTGGGGATTTTGTGTATCAACATTAGCATAGATTTTTATCCATGGGCTGGATGACAACATGGTAACATCTCTAAGCTATGCTTGGGAAATCTCAAAAAGCATTCTGTTCCTTGCTAGTTTCTAAATGAGGAGAAATTTAGATCAGCTTTGGGGCTGATCAAGGACTATTCCCGTTCATTGGAATTCTTCAAAGAGGGATTTCACTTTGTCAAAGGCTGGAGCAAAGCATCTTGGAACTACTTAACGAAGTCATATCACTTCCTTGCTTCTCAGGATGAAACAGCCAGAACAGGAATTTGCCTTTACACTGAACTGAGACCCCTCAATTTCTTCCATAATGAACCAACAGGGCTTTTCTTCTGAAAATTGTTTACATCTGTTTGTAGAGACCACCCTTCCCCAATCTGGTGCCTTCCAGATGTGTGGGACTCACTCCCCACATGCCCAAGATTCTGGAAGGGGTAGTCTGTCACACCTGGAGAGAGCCAGCTTAGAAAAAGCTGCAGAAAAGGATGTTGGGTGGTGAAGGTGATGTCAGTATTTAAGCTCTTAGCAAGGATTGTCTGAGGTGCCATAGATTTTAAGGTTGCAAGTTGTGTTCCTTCGCTGCCACTGACTAAGCTAATCATCCAGAAGGAGGCAGAAATGGTATGTTTAAAAACCCAGCTCTTTAGGAAGGAAACAGACGCCTAAAATGGTAGCAAAAGAGGTTCAGAAATGAAGGATGGGATTTGGAAGAACAAACTACCTAGAGGACAATAGGAGGAAGACAATGTGAAGAAGAAGAACCTGAGTGGAAGAAGAATGGGAAAAGATACTGATTTGAAATAAGCAAATAAGCAGGCAGATCTTTAACTGTGAGCTTATACTACAGATCTGCTCAAATGACATTTTGATGTGAATGATAAAACAGTGATTGTTCATCAGTAACCTTCAAAGAAACATCTCCTTAGCCTTTCTCCTCACAGCCTCTTCCCTCAAAGCTAACAGCTGTGTTTACCATATTCTAATAAATAATGTGATTGGTTTCGTATCGCACAAACCCACCCATTTATTGTTGATCCAATAAGCCTAGTTAAAAAAATCAGGTTTTGCAATGCAAGAACCCAGCCAAATTTTTCATGGTTTAAGTTTGGAGATGCTCTTTCCCTAACTGAAAAAAAGTAGCAAGAGAATCTTGCAGTCTCCACTGTGCAGGTGCTGTTGGAAATGACCCTTGGCCTCTGCTGACCTTGTGCTTCAAGATGTGAGTCCCAGGAAGAAGCATGCCTCAAATCCTTGTGCTCCACAAAGTTACATTTGCCCTCTAACTCTTAGCAGATCTTCCACACAAAGAAGGACCCCAGAATCTCTGTTACCACAGCAGTCAGGTGTTCAACATCCCAGATGGTGACTTCCGGACTCTTTAGTATAACCTGCAGGCATCAGAGGCCAAAAGCGTCCAGCACATTGTGACCTCCTTGCTTCCCCCAGCTGCCACTCCTGACCCTGGTAGGACAAGGATGTTTGGCTAATTTAGACACATTGGCGTTGATTACTCTTACCAGCTTCCTGCCAGTGATTAACAAGAGTCAATCAAGTGGCAATTTTGAGAAGGTCAAAAAGACCTTCAGAGTCCGACAGTTTTGGAGGAAATTAGATGCAGCCCACCTGGGGTTTCCTACCATTTTATCCCCTCTGCTTTATATGCTGGACACTATTGCTTTCTACACTGCTCTTGTTGGCTTCAACATGTCTGAACATCTCTAAGAGGTAAATGGGACAAATTGAAAGGAAGTATTCAAGGTGATCAGTAGTATTCACAAGGCCTATGTAGAAAGGTTAAGCTTGGAAGAATTGGGTACATTTAGTTTGAAGAAAAGAAGACTAAGAGAAAGGGGAAGTCAAAGTGTTCTTCAGATATCTGTAGCTCAGAGAGATGGACTCAGTTCATAGTGTTCTGCTTGCAAGTGTATATCTTTTTCAAAGGAAGATCTAAAACTTACTCAGGTAGAACTCAAAATCCCAAAATGGAATAGAGGGTTTCTATTCCATTAGGTGTGAATCTCTTGTATTCCCAGGATGCATAAAGGTTCTTCTCTGAGATTAAATCACCAGTAAAGCCACAGTTCAGCTCTAGAAAAAAGATCTGCTTATGAGTAAGGTCTTGCTTGCAAACAGGACATTTCCAAAGGCCTTTTAAATAGTCTGCAGATGAACTCAGGATTAAGTTTAAGAATGGGATTCTTCCTGGAATTCAGAGTTTAAGATTTCCAAATCCAGGCTAACTGAAAACAATGTTTTATTACAAGCCCTAGATGTATTCCTGATTCTCGCTTTGTAGTTAATTCCTCAGTTCTGCTCATTGGATATAGTGGTACATATCTCCAAAATCCAATCTAAACTCCTGAATGGATTTAAAGTCTGATTCGATTTCTGATTTGGAGAACCACAGCAACCTGATCTGGTCATTCAGATTTCGAAAAAACATTTTTGTGCATGTCTCAGTAGTCACTGAATTTGTTCCAAGTCTGCTTGTAAAGTGTTGAGCATGTCTATATTTGCCTGGTTAGTAGACCGGGTGATGGATTTCAGCTGAACATAAGGTGAAACTTCTGAATGATAAAAAGAACTTGTATCTAGATGGATAATGGCAATCGCTGGAAGAAACTAGGGAGCTATTTGTTAGAGATGACCTATCTGTGTCTTTCCTATATTAAGCAGGGGGCTGAATGGATAGCTGAAAGCCTTTTCTAATTCATTATTCAATGGCTTAGTTTATCCAACACCACTGCGCTAAACCAAAATGAGATTGGCTAGTTCGTGTTTCAGCATGTTGAGGAAACCCAACCGTTGTCTTAGCATCTGGTGTGAACTAAACCATCATATTAAGCCATTACAAGCTTCATTATTAGCATCTTTTGCCTTTTTAAGACACCCTGAAAATTTAGCACATAATATGAAACCAGCTGGTGCTTCTGATGACAGAAAGAACTGGGTTTTCCCCCCCTCTTAGCCAGTAGGCCATCTACCCGAGCATCAGTCATTACTGCACCAAGCAAGTTTAATTAGGTATGGATGTCAGAAGCAATAGTTCAACAGCATCCTGGAATGTCAGTCTGGGAGTGGCTATCTTAGGTGAGGGTCTCTTGATATCCTTCAACTGGAGATATCTGAGATTAAGGCAAGGCAAAGCAAGGAAAAGAGTAATGATGGTCATCGTGGAAGAGTGAAATCCTGCTTAGGACAGAGAAGGAATGAGGAAATAGTATTTACTTTGTCCCTTTTTTGTATTAAATAGGAATATGTCATTCTGACAACACTCATTGCAAAACACGAATTTATTGTTCAGCTTTTCAAGAGAGAACCAGCCTGTGTCCCATGCTTTCTACTCCAAGAAAGTCCATGGTGCTTTTAGAGAGCAGCTCATGACCCAGCTGTAACAAGGAAGCGATTGCTGATGGTAGCTTTCTGATGGATGCTGACTTTGTCCTCCCCCCCCCCCCAGCCCCGTGCAAAATCCCATATTCCTGATTATTATTATTGTCTGTACCCAGTAGCCCAGACCTCCCGCGGGAATGCCAGGAGTTTGTTGGCATGCAGACAGTCCAGATGTGGCAGCAAGGCAGACTCTAAGCAGTTGTGTAATTTAATAAAGAGACACTTAAAGCAGTTTATGGTGGAGTCAGGCCACTTCAGATGGCCTTCCCCGCTAATTTAACACTGGCTGCAGCCCCCGAGCTGGCGTCTCCCAGATCATTAGGAGTGGGGCACTTCTGGCATTGCCTCAATGCTCAAGAGACTTTATTATCCAGGGCAGCCAATTTCAATAATTCCTTCAGAAGAGTGTGGTGTGTGTTGGGGCGGGGGGAAGGAGTGACAACTGTCCTCCCCTGTAGTCCTTTGGACCAATTTCCCCTTTTTTCATCTGGGTTGAAGAGGAGAAAAAGACAACAGAAGGAGGTAATTGCTTTTAGCCTCCAACTCAAGACAGTATTCCTCCAATCATGAAGGAGTATGTTTCTTCTTAGCCGAAGTTCTTTCTCTCCTGGCACCATTCTTAAGCCAGGTTAAATAGCAGCTGAGAAACAAAATCATCAAACATTGTCCTCCATAAAAGGATGAAGGATCTCTTGGCTGAAATAATTGGGCTAATTAAATAATTCTCTCTGCAATGCCCAAAGACGTAGAGGACGTCCATTGATGCACTTTGTTTAGGAGGACCAGACAAACACAGCATACTGAATTGCAAACTAACCATCCCAGATGGGTTTAGACAACACATTAGGTTAAAATGTGATTGGTTCACTTATGGCTTTGCATGTTGCATGAACTCACCCAATGTGGTTTGTAAACCATGGCTTAATCTACTGTATGAACCCAACTAGTTGCAGATTCTTCAGTAAATACTGGATAAGCAAGCTGTGTCTTGGTGAATTGTGCAGATAAAACCAATAGAACACAGCTTCCTGTCTCGCTCTTCCAGCAGAAAGGAGAATGCATGGCCTTTAAGGAGAGTCAAAAGGAATGTGAGATAATAACTAACTCGGTTTAGAACAGTTGTGTGTGGTTTCCAGGAAGAGTGAAACTCAATTCATTATGCACAATTCCTCTGACCTTGCATGAACTAATGCTTTTCTGAGCATGTAAGATTGCTGACTCAGGGAAGCATAATGAGGTGATAGGATTGGGTCAATGCAAGGTTTGGTCTAAGTTCAGCCTCAACACCAGAACTATATCTCCTCTCCTCCCCTACCCCCAAGGATCTTGCATATATAGAACCATAAATCCACAACTGGTCAAAACTTTTGTTTAAAAGTGGTTAAGATACCCGTGACTGCATCCATGCATGGTTCTTGACAATGTTACAGAAATAGTTTGCCATTGTCTTCTTTCATCACTTCTTCTTATGTTCTAATTCACAGCTGTGGGATGTCCTAGTGCTCTCCTATAACTGTCTACACAACAAAAGTTCCAGGTGGTACAACTGTGATTGCAAGAGATTTCAGCCAAGTGAAGATTGTGAATTCTCTTTCATAAAAGGGGAAAAAGGCAGAACCTGTTGCAAGCCATCATCTGAAATCTTTTTCCTCACAATTACCCACCCATTAGTTCCAGTTCTGCTGCTGTTGACACCAGAGCGCTGGTAACGATTTGCAGTTCAAATAGCTTGAACTGCTAATCCTAACATCCTAGTCCTGAGTGGACTCCAAGGACATGCAAGTTGTCAATGATGGGAGTTAGGATCCAAAACAACTGGAGAATATAAAGCAGAGGAAGGTTGGATTTCAAAAGCAGCACCTCTGAAAAGCAAAGTTAATGCAACTAGGAAGCACTCATCACTGCGACAACATGTGGCAATCTGCTAGTTCTGATGCCCCAAAACCAGTTTCTGATTTTTTTTATTTATTTTTTTTGGCAACAAAGGCAGGAATCTACCTTGAATGTCATTGACCAACTAGCATCATTCACTGGGGCAACCCTGAATCTACAAAAGTTCACAGCATTTGGGGGGGATTATTCAATTCATACTCAAATGCCAGCTTTTATGAGGTTTTGCTATATCATATCAGAAAAGCTGTAAGAGTGTAAGTAATTATTCAGCATCTTGCTTTCCAACTCATACTGTTAGAATAGTACAGAAGATCTGTAGCTCAAGGTTGAACTTTTGGGTTCTTGGTGCTCTCTGAGCTTGGTAGTTTTCCTGCAGATGATTTGTTACCAGGCTAAGTAACATCATCAATGCATGGAAGAGTAGGTTTTGCTAATTGTTTACATATATTGCTTTGCCATTCTTGGCTGGGGTGTGGTTTTCTTCTTTGTTCCTTGAAACAGCACCAGATAAACAATCAGGGAAGCAAGAATAACCTAATCAAGGAACTATCAAGGAAACTTAACATTCTCTGTAGCTAATACAACTGCAAATCCAGATCTTGCTTCAGTTTATACCTTCTCTTCCAGTTTCCCAGGTGGTCAAATGTTAACCTCGAAGCTACTTCAGACAAAGACCCATCTTCTTGAACCTTGTAAGCACATTGGAGAGGTTAAATAATAGGATGTGGTAACAACAAGCCCCTTAGATGGGTTCTACGAGGGATTTTAGACTAATGAAAGATGATGTTAATAAAGATATGCTCACTATTAACCTGGGCGTTTGGAAATGCTCCTAAGTGATCATCCGTTTATGCCATCAAGAAATGGGGCAATAAAAGAGGAGGGCCTATCAGCTGTGCTCTAATTTTAGGGCAAAGCATCTTTTCTTGTGTCCTCACAAACTGTTGGATGGATTGAGGGCACCTTCACAAGAACATACCACCATAAATTGATGTAACAATATGTGGGAAAGACTTGGGGGATGGGGCGAAGAGACACTGCCAAGGGAATGGTCAGATAAGAGGCAGCATAGCCCACAGCTGGATAGTGGGTGGAGCAAGAGGCTCAGAAGAGACCCTCCTATTTTCTCAGGATGTAAAGGAGACAGGGGGAGAATTGTACTTTCAGACTTGCAAGATTTTCTCAATGTAGCTTTACAATAAGTAGAATTAGCTCATCTGGTCATGTTTCCTGTCAGGTCTGCCTAGTAAGGCTGACAATTAGTCGCTTCTATTTCAATTGCTCCCCTAATCTCAAAAAGGAGCTTGGGATACAACTTGCAGGCATCCATATACAGTTCTGTCGGTGTGTGGGTCTCTGTGTATGAGTGTAAGAGAGAGGAGGAAGAAAGAGAGAGAGAGACTTAGAAAGTTAGCCTTACAGATTCCATTCTTATTTTTGAACTCATTAATCCAGACAGTTGGACGCCCTCGTACAGACCAGGACCAGGAACATTGATAACCCGGCTGTTTGATTTACAGCTAGCAAGGCCAACATGATCACCTAATGAGAGCAGGCTTGAGTGTCGATCTATTTATTAAATGCCACAAACCAGCTGTAGCCTCCAATGCAGCAGTCGTATTTCTCCTTCATTTGGCTAATCCTGTCTTCTTCTCTCACTCAGCAGGGCCACCTTTTCATTTTAAAAGATCCAGGGGTTTTGGATATTCCATTGACAAAGATCCTGGCAGGGGGCAAACTGTTTGTGTTTATCCTCCTGATTTCTTAGGCATCTAAAAGTTAATAACGGTCAGCACCTCATGTTTCTTCCATGGATGTCAACAAGGACATAAAAGGGTGGGAGAACTTACCTGGGGAAGTGGGGAGAGGGAAAAATAATCTTTCTCCTCATTGGTTTGGATGAAACCCTTAGCTGGACTGAAATCAAATTGGTAGCTAAAGGTGGATTTGAAGGGGAGATTAATTCTTAGCAGAGCAAGAAAGGTTGCTGAACTGATTTAGGCAGCTCAGATTCTTCATTTATCTTCATTCATTCACCTCCACCACAAAAAGATTAAAAATCCACCCCAATCATATCAGTTTAGCCACATGAATGTCCTCTTTGTAACTCCCCGTGGCAGATTTAATTTTAAAGCCTTTGAGGTTTCCAAATTATTCCCTGACTTCTGTAAATCATTTTCAATTGGACAAGAGGACTGTTTGATCCGGAAGGCTAGCAACCCCAATGAAAAGAAGAAAGAAAAATGAAGCAGAAGAAAGTAGTGTTGAAACTGTTGTAAAACAGCTGATTGATATTTAGGGCATGCAATTTCTAAAGATGGAGGAAACAGCTTGCAGTCTTAGTCAAGGTGCAGAGAAACGTTTGAACGAGCTGTTCAGCATGATCAGATTTAGGCTGGGGTTAATTCATATAATGCGCAGAAGGCATTTCTACCAAACATCAAAAAATATCTTATCCCATCACAGTTTCTTCACCAAGGTTGTCTGGCATCCAAAACATCATGAGGATCCCCATTTTAGCAGACTCCAAAGTATCCATCTGTTGTCCCCACAAAATTCAGGGACATGTTTTTCTGAAGCTTTGTCTTCTCAATGCAGAGACTTCCAGCATCCATGTTGCATATTAAAAGCTGTCCAAATCACCCCCTGAAAACAGGTAGTGCAGTTTAGCTGTGCCCACTCTGGTAACATCATTGTGCCCCTAACCACACCCTTTGTAACCTTGGATCCCTCCCCCCGCAGATGAAAATGTTCTTCCAATAGAAGAGAATTTAAAAGAGAAAGTGAGAATTTTCCCACCCTCTGGATGAGGAAGAGGCTCTCTAGGGATTCAGGTCAAAAATGTTGATCCTTCATCTTCTGGTCCTTTGGAATGAAAAGGATCCAGGACTGAATCTGAGACCTTGGCCCATAAAATAAAAGGATTATAACCTTTAAAATTAGCTTCATAGCCCCTTCATGTTCCAAAGCATTATATCTTAAAGACCAGTTGTTTGGGTATAAAAGCAGAAGAAGGGATAAACCTTGTGGGCTTCCTAAAGTCAACAACCTGGTCACGGTGGAATCGGGATGCTGAAGTAGAGAGATATTTGCTGTGGCCCAGGAAGGTGCATTCTTCATTCCTGTACTTACTGTTATAAGATTTAGTTTGCAATTGCTGTAAAGGTTGGGGGGAAAGGACACTGAGTTGCCCAGATAAAATAATTTCATAGGATCCCTACAAAGACAGAATAAAAAAAGAATTTGTCACCTGCTCTGTGCTCCAGGGCCAAGCTGAGAAAACCACTGAATTAATCGAATAGGGAGGGAAAAAAAACACCAATAAAACTTGAAAACATTGCTTCCAGTAGCTTCTGGATGTCAAACATTGGCTTTGTATCTGCATAATAAGGCCAAGACGGCTCTCTTTTGCATATTACTTCTTAGCCTGAGGGATGGGCAAACATGAGCAGACGGAGGCATTGTATGAAATATGACATCTGTTTTTGTATCTCCCCAAAATTGCTCTCTTCTGGCCAAAGACTCCTGATAGGCAATAGCACACTTGGGCTTCTTTCCCTGAAGCCATTGCATTTACCTCATTCTTAGTTGGCTTCCTAAGTCCCCAGTCAGTATTGATTAAGCAGTTCCACAAAGAAGACAGAGATCTGGATAACTTTTCTTCTGTCAGCACTGCTCATCCATTTCCTTGAGGTCTATTCCCTCCGTCCAAATATGCAAGCTTGCTGGCTTCTGGCACCTTCAAAAGACAAATTTATCTGGGAGGCAAGTTGCCTACAATCAACATGAAAATACTTAACAGCAGTTGCCTCCTCAAGGCCACATCTACGGGAAGGTGGGATGAAAACTGAAATCATTTTGCCACTGGCTCCAGGACTTGTATTATTAAACAGACCCACATAACTCTCTTTAAGGTTTGTCATGGCTACAAAAACTTTTTGCAGGAAAGGCTTCAGACCTCATATTAACTCAGCCACTTTCTGCTATTTCATTAAAGCAGTGGTCTTTTCTTCTGCATGGAAGCCCAAAAGAAGATGCAGCTGCTTTAAAAATTGCATTAAGAATCTGCTGCCTAAAAGATTCAGTCCATTCATTGTTGCACCATAGCGAGAAAGGTTGCTGGGGACTGCAAGGCCTGAAGATAACCACATCGCCAAAAGGCTTGCAGTGAATGTATCAACAGATGTCCTGAGGATGGTTGGGGACAGGTATAATGGTCTGTGGGAAAGACCTTGGGAGACAGGAGGAAGAACCACAGACTGGACAACCAGCATGTAAAAGACGTCTCAACCCACAGAAGGAGAAGAGGTGTGGGAAGTGTTTCAGAAGGGACCCTCCCTAGTTTTCTGGAGAGTAAAAGGAGAGGAGGGGAGAAATACTTTCAGATGTGCAAGTTACAATAACCTTAATGTAACCTTACAATAAAGATAAGGCTAGCCTGGTTGTGCTTCTTATCTGGACTACCTCACAGGGCTAACATCAGGTCACATGAAAGCTAGATCATTTCCTCAATAAGGTCAGCAGCATCAGTGGCATGAACTTTCATCAGCTTAAAGAAACTGGCCGATTTCTGGCATTCAAAATGTAGGCTCTTTGCAAAGAGATCTTGCTAGGTCATTGTTATCATGAGTCTCCAGAAACTCCATGATGGACAAAGAGAATCTCATAGGTGAGGGTCTTGTAATGATTTAGAGCTGGTCAAGCTCTGGAAATGCCATCTCTCTCATTGTCCAAGTCTGCTTCTAGCAGTCTGCAGCTTCTCCTGCTTACCATACAATCTCATGAAGACCACTCAGTGGGATGGTCTTGTAAAAGAGGACTGGATAAATTCATGGAGGACAGGTCTATCAAGAGCTATTCATCTTGAAGACTCCAGGTTGGGGAAGGCATGCCTCCAAATACCAGCAGCAGGGGAACACTGGTGGGAGAGGGCAAGTCTCCATCTTCATCTTGCAAAAACTCCAGAGGAATCTGGTTGACCACAACCAGAAACAAAATGCTGGAGTAAGACAGGCATTGGCCTGGTCCAGCAGTGCTATCCTTATCTTATAATTTTCAACTGGGGCCTTATTCCCATGCTTCAATTAATTCTAAGGGGGTGCATTAGAGAGACGTTTCCCCAGCCAACATCTTCAGTCATAGTGTCACTCAAGGGGAATCCTGCTGTCAAGAAAGGGTTGGAGAATTTATCCTCCTTCTGGAGAAATTCAGAGAAATTATCCATCCACTTTTTTATTTTTATTTTTGTTTAGCCCATACATTTGTTGGAGATGTTTGAATGGCTTTTTGCGCCCCGGTCTAGTTCAGCCGGTCATGTAGGCACAGCAGCCAATAATATCTTGAGAATATGCAGAATATTTTGTGTATTACTATCTGTGGATGCCAAACCATTTTAAAAAATGTATACGTAAGTAATCCAGAGGTGGGTGGAAATTCCCTCCACCCTTCTATTGTCTAGTTTTATTTAATTCTGTGCATTGGGATCGAGGTGGAAGAGGGTGGGACACAAGGCAGAAATGCACACCCATCATTACACAAAGCTTTCTAATTTTAACACCTCTGATCCACTGGCATTAAAGATTGGGGGTTTTCTTGTGTGTGTCGTATTTTTTTCCCCTCTCACTCTCTCTCTAGCTCATAATTTTCCCAAATCCAGGAAGCCATTCTAATTTTCTGGGGTCAAAGTGTGCTACCATTGTAACCTTTTTCCTTCTTCCAAGCTTTAAATAGGGAAACATTCTAATCACCATTGTATGAAATGTCACCTCCTCTGATAACCTTGTGTTATTTTTATCTCTGTCCCAAGCAATCTAAAATAACAGCCAAAGAGGGAAGGCAGGGCAGAAAGGCAGAAGTGTTTGGCGCTCTCTCCTTCAGTGAAGAAAAAAAGCAACGGATTGCAATAATCACTCATGCTTTATTGATCCATATTGTTATGGTTTCCAAGGCTATTGATTTCTAATACTAATATATCTTCAGCATTCATCCTTCAGGTTATTCTCTTTCTATCTGATAGTGGGGAAATGGATTTTGATGATGACCCCCTCCCCGCAAAAATGTAGGCATGAAATTCTCACAGCATGGTGGTCTTCATCCTTTCCTGTAACCCGACTAGAATTGTTCTTCTTCCTGATTCTCTCCACTTCTGGAAAGAGAATTGAGACCCATCTCCGTGAGTCTTATCATTCTGTTAGATTCCCTGTGGGTGAGAGATACTTGAAGGAATCAGAAAAACTGGAACAAATTCAGAGAAGGACTGTAAGGATTATGTGTGTGTGCACCTTCAATTCAATGTTGACTGCTGGCGATTGCCTGGACAAGCTCCTGCAGTTTTCTTGGCGAGGTTTTTCGGAAGTGGTTTGCCCTGGCCTCCTTCCTAGGGCTGAGAGAGGGTTGAGTGGCCCAAGGTCACCCAGGTGGCTTTGTGCCTAAGGCAGGATCAGAACTTAGAGTCTCCCGATTTCTAGCTTGATTATGAGGAGATCAAAAACCATATTCTTTAAAGAGAGACTGCAGGAACTGGATATGTTTAGCCTATTGGGAAGACATTCTAACATACCTAAGAGGACATCATCATCATAACTTTCAAATACCTGAAGGGAATACCTGTTCTCAGTTGTCCAGAACGCAGGACATGTGTCTTCTACCACAGGGAGACAGATTCTTCCAGAAGATTAGGAAAGACATAATAGTAAGAGTAATATGCCTGTGACACCTCATAGAAGTGAAAGCTGGACTTTGAAGAAGCAGGATAGGAAGATTGCTTTTGAAAATTGGTGTTGGAGAAGTCTCCTGAGAATGCCATGGACAGCCAAGAAAACAAACTGATGGATCATCAAACCAACCAGCCCAGAGTTCTCACTCAAGGCTCAAATGACCAGGCTCAAATGTTCCCACTTCAGACACATTACGCAAAAGCCTAACTCACTAGGGAAAGATCTAATGCTGGGAAAGGTGGAAGGAAAGAGAAGAAGATGATGACCAGCAGCAAGATGGAGGGACTCAGTTACAGAGTTAGGGTAATGGGTACGCCCGTTGGAAGACCTGAAGAACCAAGCTAGGGGCAGATCATCATGGAGAAAGTCTGTGTGGTTGCTAAGAGGTGATGCTGACTTGATGGCACATAATCAATCAATCAATCAATCAATCAAGAGTAGTTTGATAGTGAAACCAGTTACCAAGAAAAATTGTGACCTTCCCTACACCAGATATGTTCAAGCAGAATCTGGAGAGCTAATAACCTGGAATGCATTAAGTTGGATTTCTGCACTGAACAACCTAAGGAACTCCTCCAATTCTTTATGTATTTTTAAATGTGCTTTACATTTGTAACTTTTTTTTTTTTTTATTAGTCTGCCTTTATATTTGATTCTTCTGTTTATGCAGAAAGGCACAACAGAAATCTAAAACAGAATACTGTTAATAAAATAAAGCTATGATGTCTAACAATATTAAATGTTATTGTATTTGCCATGTAAACAGAAAAAAGAATTACTTAAAGAAAGGTAATAAATTTGGGAGAGGACCTTCTTGAACTCAGTAGCTTTCCCCCACCAATATACAGTCATGATACTTAAGTACACAACTACTTTATAAAGCTAGATAGTTCCCTCGAGGACCAAATTACATGGTTTTTCTGACTGGATCAAACCCAAGCTGTGTTGGAGTACATTTTCCTTCTAAGTAGAACAACAGATGGCTAGTTGATATTTTCATAAACAGTTAATCAACGGTTACTGAGTGAGCATATTCCTTGTAATGAAGTTTTACAAGTCATCTGAAAGAACTTCTACAGATGTTCTAGTGGCTGTCTATAACATATGCACTCCAGTTGCAAAGCATCTGTTAATCATTTGTTGGTTCTGTAAAAAAATGTTTATGAATTAGACCATTAATATAAGCTATGACCCATCATCTTTATCCCTGGTGACCCAAGGTAAACCTGAGCATGAATTACACTATAAAAATAGCCATTCAGTGGAACAAGATGTCTGTTTGGAGATTCTCTTTCTTAGAGGTTTCCAATCAAAGGTGGATTATGGGTCTCTCTCTGGGAACTGGGCTAAGATGTTGAAACTGTTTCCCACTTCGGCAGTGCCACAACCATATATAAAGAAAAGAGAAAACGAACCTTCCATCAAATTCCATTCAATCAAAAGATAAGATTTGCTTTAAGTAACTGTCATCATTAAAAAGCTCTGGATGCTCCTTACTAACAAAAGAAATCCATCTGAGGGAAGGAGAACGTGAGAGAATCCACCACGGAGGACAACTATTTCCAAAGATCTACCAGACTTCTGCCAACTAAGTCAGAAGGACAGTCTTTTGGACAAGCATGGATTCTTTTTTCTGATCACCATCCAAGAATCTATCTATGAAGACAGAATCAGAAATATTCGACAATCGTAGACATCAATTAGATTCATCTTGGCTATCATTAGCTATGGATGGTCAAAGTCTTCAGCACAGAATGGATCAGATAATTGTCTATCTCAGAGTATTTGGGCAGTCACAGTCTACTTTTCTGGATGTTCTCTTCCAAATTTAGTTTATGTTCACATGGCCTGGTATTACACATATACCAAATTAATTTCTTAATTTCCTGCTGGAATGTGCTGTGCCATCCGTGGCAAAGAGATACTTCTAAATCCAGATTTCCTTCCATAAATTCAGAAGGGAGAAGATGGTAGAGACCCACCAACCGTTGCAAGAAACAATGGCAGAATGGATTTTGTAAAAAGGAGATTAAACCAAATGTGGTGTGATCTGGGCCCTTGTTTCACAGATCTCAGTAAGAGTTTAAATCCAGTAATGCTTTGGGCATGTTGATTTCTGGACAGCAACAGTATGCAAATGAAATCCTTGCCTTCTTTCCAAGTGGAGAACAATTTTTGAAGGAAAATGCTGCTCCATCCATAATATAGCAGAGCCGTATGAGCCAAACAAGTACATTTGCCAAACAAACATTTGATAATATGACTGCACTGGTTCATCTTTTTAAAACCACAGAAAATCCATGTCTTCCCTCTAATTCCAATAGGGTTTGACTCATTCGGTTATTTTAAAAAACTGAGCTAAATTCATGTAATGGGGAGGTGAGTTACAAGTCAAAAATAGTTTATGATTCAACAATCCTCTTTGTGGTGCATTGATTTAAACCTTCTGAAGTCATCCCTCTTTGGGGTAAATGTGATCCAAAATTACTAGACGGTTGGATTTCCACCACCCTGACCCTACTTCCCACTTAATCAAGGCACAATCACATTTCCCCAATTTTTGACCTTCCTAATGAAGCTCCGGCAAGGCCTTGCATGAATTAAGGACCAAGTAAACACTGCTGAACAATTCTAATTGAAGGTCAGTCAATCCTCAAGAGATTTAAAAAATCCAGTCCTGCAGAATGAAGTGTAAATCTCTGAACCTTTTAGGGACCCCCCGTCAGACCACTCGGATTTGCTCGTGCAAAATTTAATAAACATGATATGTGTGCCTTTAATCAAAACCATTTTGCTACTGGAAGAGCGCAGAGTGTAAATCACAATTGCTTTTGGCATTAAACCCCCAAAGGGGTGGGGGGGAATGCAAGAGGAAAAACAGCCCTTCAGAGACTAAAGAGTATCAAAATTCTCTCTGGGTGAGTTGCCTATCAGGCAGCGTGGTTAAGTTCTACATGCCCATTTTGAGGCTCAGCAGGGGAAAATCTAGATGAGAGAAATAAAACGCTTCAGCTGGTGGGCAAAGCAATGAAAATTACTCTTCCCCTGTCTGTTCCTGCTCCGATGTTGTGATTATTAATAAGTGCAAGCAGCAAGTTTGGGCACCAAGATAACCCTTTGCAGCGAACCCTTGTATATTTAATCATCCCATCCAAATTTATGTCCTAGGCTTTATTTCAAGTTTTTCACGGCTGGAGCACAGAACGGGACTTGAAGGGGAGCAGGGTGGAAATTCTTCAGCTTCCTCTTCAGACAGTTCGGTTGGAAAACAGGCCTTGGCCGATCAAGGGGGCTAGCAGTCACTTTTGACCTCTCACCAGCACAAACTCCATTCTAGCTCTGGATTTCCAGCACTATTCAGGACAGAGAGCTGTAGATCTAAAGAAGTAAATAAGGATCTAGTAGAAGATCTTGGGGAAGTTGCCAGAGATCCTCCAGAATTTCTGACTTCCCTCTTTCTGAAAATAGCACTTGCTGGAAAGCTCTCTCCTCAATAATAAGATTGTTGGGGGGGGGGGGACAGCACTATATTGGGTGAGCAAGAAGCAGCTAGGAATATTGAAACTGCTCCCTCCTGAGTTGTCCCATTGGTCTATCTCTACATCGTCTTGCCTGAATTTCAAGAAGCTTTCTTAGTCCTTCCTGGAGAAGCCAATCATGGACTAAACAGATATCTATTGCCACGGAATTATATACAATCTAGAGAAGCAGCAATAATAACCAAGCTGATCATAAATTCCTGGTTGAACAAGTGACCTGGGGGCATCTGGTTCATAATTCTTATTGAGTAAGGAATTGTTGCTAATTCCACCTTCCACTCTTTCACAAAGCCTAAAATAATACTGTGGTTATTGCTGCCGCTTCTCCACGTTCCTCCACGCCTCTTCCCATTCCTACCCCAGTATTCCTGACGCCAGAGCAGGAAGAGAATCAGCCATGCCCTTAATTGCCATTCCTCAGCCTGATGTCAATAGAACATGATGTCTTCCAAGCACAGAGCTGCAGCCGTTGTGGTGCATATTCCCTCTGTCAGAGCGCATCATTACAGATGTCATAGCCAAGAAATCTAGAAGCCAGGGGAGAAGCAGGAAGCAACTGACAACGCGGTGAAGCTGGCCAGAAACACTGGAGCAGTTGGTAAAGCTTTCTTGCACAACGGGTCCTCCCAGGCCCCCAGACTCAGCCTGGAAACATTGACAGGAGCTGACAGGTCCAGGGAGGACGATGCAGTCTTATACTAGACGATACAGAAAAACAAATGTCGGTTTCCAGCTCCACCATAACTGCATGGCTTGGAGGGGGACATTTCCATAATCAGGCAGGAGAGTGGTTAGTGGCCTTGCAAGAAATCGCAGGCCAAGTCTCGTGCCTCTGGGCTCAGCCATGGAAGCAAGACCCATCCAGATTTCAGAAAGGGATCTTTAAATACAGAATTTAAATTGAAATGATTTTAATTAAGACATACCTTTAAATAAGAGTTTAAATACAGAATCTTGGAACTTTGGAATTCCGATTTCCATGGGATCAGGAACTTCCCAGGCTAATTTCTGGGGATCTGTTTGAATACTGTGAAATGCCAAATTTCCCCCCACCTGGGTCAAGTGGCTGTTTATAAGATAAGCTGACAACTTATTCATCCTTTGTCTCTTCACTGTCTGTATCTATGTTCTCTCTTCCAGCCCTTCCACAATCTCTCACTGAGTGATTGAAGCAGGACTGCACCAAAAATATAATCCAGTTTGTTTGTTTTTTCCCTCCTGTCTTCTTTCCATCAATTTGATGGAAGAGAAATTTGGATTCCTGTTCTCCAGGATGCTCCTAACAGTAATGAGTCAATCAAGGAAGTTGCATGTGAATGTCTTGGGTTCAGTTATACCATCCTTGCACCAAGGGTCTTTAGCCTTCTTGGCCTCCTATGCTTTCACTAAAGTCCAAGGGAAAACATGGAGAAGATCTTCTCCCAGATATATTTTTCACATGAGGAAGTGAGAGTGACCAGGGAGAGTGGTGATCAAAGTAAAAATGGGTAGCAGGATCAGAATCATCTAACACCTTATAACAAAATGAGTTGGAAAAAGATACCTCCATTGAGTCTCCAAGAAAGAGGTGACAAAGAAAATCCTCTTTTGCAGAGGATGAAAAATTTGCAGGAAATCAGGAGACAGGTTGTGGCACAGGATTACATGCAAATGTTATCCATGAAAGATGGTTCAGCTGGTGTCTATGGGGGGCGGAGAGGAAAATAAAGATGCCTGTGTGACAATGACATTCTGCATCTTGTAGAATTTCACAGTTTTGATGTCATTGTGCTGAGTTACAGATATCACTGGGTTCATTTCAGAGGGTTGAGCTCCCCAAATGTTTTAGAACTGCTGGAACAACCTAATGTGATGTGCAGCAAAGGAGAAGCTGTTGGATATGGGCATGTTTGCTGTGAAAAAGGGAGGGAGGGAGGGAGGAAGGGAGGGAGGGAGGGAGGGAGGGAGGGAGGAAGGAAGGAAGGAAGGAAGGGAGGGAGGGAGGGAGGGAGGGAGGGAGGGAGGAGGGAAGGGAAGGGAAGGGAAGGGAAGGAAGGAAGGAAGGAAGGAAGGAAGGAAGGAAGGAAGGAAGGAAGGAAGGAAGGAAGGAAGGAAGGAAGGAAGGAAGGAAGGAAGGAAAGAAGGGAGGAAGGAAGGAAGGAAGGAAGGAAGGAAGGAAGGAAGGAAGGAAGGAAGGAAAAGGAGAGGGAGGGAAGGGAAGGGAAGGGAAGGGAAGGGAAGGGAAGGGAAGGGAAGGGAAGGGAAGGGAAGGGGAGGGGAGGGGAGGGGAGGGGAGGGGAGGGGAGGGGAGGGGAGGGAGGGAGGGAGGGAGATGCACTTGCTGTCTTGTGTATTTTAAAAAGTGAGCTGGATCTAAGCTTGGAAAAAGGCGAAAGTAAGCTGAATTGCTTACTCCTATAAATATACATATAGCTAAGCCTGTTGCCAGAGAGCCATGCCAATATTAATGCATTTATCAACTCTTGTGGCCATAGTGACCTACTGTTCTTCCAAACGTGGGAGTGAGGGAAGCCAGAATGTGATTTAAAGAGCACCGCTTACTCCATTTGGCATAGCAGTGGTCTGGCATCAGGAAAACGTTTGCGGGCCATAGTAACAAAATTGCTGTGTGCTTTTGAAAATTTCAGCCATTCTTGCGGCAGAGATGAATGGGCTGAGAATATCAAGACCGAGAGCACGGCCGGAGGACGCAACCCAGAAATGATAAATTGGAGTTTTAAGATCCAAGGAAACAGAGAGAAAGCGTATCCAAGGTAATTTATGCTCCGCCAACTTCCAAGATTCATTACTCATGTGAGGCAAACACAGAGCCATCTTTGAAGAAGCCATGGAAGCTAAAAGGAGACCAGGCTGCATTCACAAAGCCTGTGGAAATGATGAAAAATCTTTGAAACATTTGAGAAACGAAAGTCCTGGGAAGGCTGAAGCCCATAGAGAGGAAGTTTAAAAAAAAATCCAAGATGGCAGCCACAACTGCAAGCAAAACCCCACCCTTTTTTACATGCATGGCAATGTATGTTTAAAAGGTAGGGCTTCAATCCCATGCTGGTAGCAGCCATCTTGGTTTCTTTGACTCCCCTGTGGACCATGGGATAAGACCTGAGTTTGCTACCTGTGCCCCTCATCAAGACTTTTTATGTGGTCCAGGGGCATCTGGAGAGGGGGGGGCAAAAAGAGCCAAGATGTCAGCCATGACCACCTAATCAAAGGTCCATCTCTTTTTTGTGAGTGTTGCACACCCAGCACCTGTTTAAAAAGGGGTGGGGGCTTCGATTCTGCAGGCCCAGCCACCTTTTTGAATTTTTGGATGCCCCCTGTGGATGTCCCCAAAGTGGCCCTTCCAGGGCTCAGCAGGCAAGTCTTAAAACATCTCAGGAGAAGGCAGCTGTAGCAAACAACTTTCATACTGCGGCCAAGAAAAGTACAGGGAGATGTTCTGTAAAGTTATCAAGAGTCAAGTCCAGCTTTGAAGGAACTTTATCTTGCAGACGAGAGTCAGCAAAGGCCTTTTCTGAGTGTGGCTCTTCTTCTGATCAACGTTCAACCTCCCCCTGCAATGCTTCTCAATGAAGGGATTTTCTTTTTCTGCCTTTCCCCCCTCCCTCCCCACAACCACCCTACAAAGCTTTTGTGTTGCCCAAATGACATCCTCTTCTCCCTTCCCACTCGTCTCTCACGCCCCATTTCCTCTGGCAGACAGAAGGCCTGAAGACGGCGTGAGCTGCCAGACACGAAAGGCAGCAGAAATCAAATAAAAGGAAAATGCAGCAGCCAGAAGTTGGCCTTATATAAATATTTGTGCTGGAGGAAGACACCGTGCTGGTGTAACGACCTTGTGGCTGTATTAATAGAGATAATGTGGCTCTGAGAGGCTCAGAGAGGTTAGAGGGGACCTGGCTTTGAGGTTCAGGGTTGAGCGGCATTTCCACCTGGCCATTCAATGGTGTTTTTATTTGTCCACCCAAATGCCTTTCCTCTCTCTTTCATGGAAGTGCTATTCCATCCATAATTTCTGGTGGAGGCTGATGTAGCAAAATAGGAGAACCTCAGGATACAAATGTGTCCAGTTGGGAAGTCTATGCCTGTAATGATCTGTGGGAATGGCCGTGGAAGACTGGGGGAAGAGCCGCAGACTAGGCATAGGTCAGATAAGAGGCAGCTGAGCCCACGGAAGGAATGGGGTATGGCAAACATCTCAGAAGGGACCCTCCTTAGTTTCTTGGACTGTAAAGGCGAGGGGGAAGAGATACACTTTCAGACTTGCAAGGTTCTTTTAATGTAACCTTACAATAAAGTTAGAACAAGTTCTTCTGATTGTGCTTCTTGTCTGGACTACCTCACAAGGCTGACAATACCCCATGAAGAACCAAAGCCAGCTCTCCCATAAGGCAAAGGACTCTGACGCAAATTTGGAGAGGTGACTCCTAAGCACCTGAAGAGAGAACCGTGTGAACTAATCAACATTTAATGGTTCTGATCGTCACTGAATTGTTTAAGCTGGTCTTAGTATTTTGTGTTATCTTCCTTTTGTGTTCTGGTTAAGTGATTTGTGTACACCACCCAGAGTCACATTGTTTGTGTTGTACAGCTGTATAATATTGTAAATAAAGAAATTCTAAATGCCCATTGAGTCCCCTTCTTTTCCTAAGCTGCAGACCTCAGAGCAGGTAGCAATAATTCAATGTTAGAATTGAGGAAAGATTCAACGGATGGTGAAGTTGGATTTGGGGCATGGAAGGGACACCATCTGGTTTCCCACCTCAACCAACCAACCAGTCCCCCAGCTCCTTACACGCATAGACATGCATGCAGACACCCAAAAAGTGAAGTTTTCTAACAGCCCACCCTGCCCACTCATTCTCATTTTCCCCCAAGGCTCCTCCACCTCTGACAAAACCTGGTTTATGGGCCCATCAGAACCAAAAGGATTCCCTGAAGCTAAAAAAAATTATGCAAAAAAGAGAACATATCCCAAAAGCCCAGAGGCTGGAATAATACACGAAGACAAATAAGTATAACCAATGGATAATTTAGTGTACAATTTGCCCCCCATTTAATAACCCTTCCCTTTAAACTGCCATAAACAATGTGGTTTATTATCTTTTAATTTACTGGTAAAGCCATTAAACCTTCAGCATGTAACATGTGCCAACAATCTAGGCAATTGTTACATTTTTACCTGTTCTTTTTTTCTTTTATTGCCCACCTTCCCCCCCGCCCCCAGATGCACACCTAAAAATCTGATGAAAGCCTGTTATAATAGTATAATCTTCAGATTTGGGGTGTATCATCTGATATCCATAAGAAAGAAAAACAAGATGATAGGATTATGTCCTTTTGTCTTGGTAGAAGTAGCAAGAAACCATATAATTACAAAAATCAAATCATATAAACAATAGAACTGAAAATACAGAAGCTGCGAAAAAGGGATTTAAAAAGTGAGCAATATGTAAAGCAAAGGAACTTCTAGTATCTACAAGAGTGAAACACACAAAAACTTAACCTTTGTTACGTTGCCAACATCTGAAATGTTTTGTCGCAATGTTTATTTTACAATGAAACCTGGAAATTCTATTCTTCGTCCCTCTTTCTGATTTTATCGCTGTTTTTAGTAGACTAGGTCAGATCCCATTCAAATCATTGATTTAAATCTCCATTTAAATGCAGTTCTGGTTTCTAAACCAAATCACGGAACTGAGTCAATCTTATCTGAATTCCAAGACAAAAGGACATTCAGCCTAAATGCAAAAACCATTGAATCTCTGTTCTGATTTGGTAAGCAATCATTTCCATTTGACGTTTCCATTCAAACTGATTTGGAAAGCCAATTCAGTTCAGATTCAGTCAATTCAGATTCCATCAAGATTCAGATTCAGATTCAGCTCAGATTTGGTCAATCTCCATTGGAGCTGGGCAGCCAATACATTTAAATTAATAATAATAATAAATCTCTCAAAATCCAATCTTTGCAGAGCACTCATGTCTAACACCTTCATTTCCTCCAAACCCAAAAGAATAATAATAATAACATTATTATTATCACATAATAATAACAGCTATACTGACAAGATAACAACAACATAATCCAGCAATTTGACTAGGTTTTTTGGAACCTATGGGCTTAAATATTTACTTGACCATCAGATCAGGAGTCTGCTAGCCCCTTTTCCAACCAGCCAATTGTATGAAAAGGCGTCACCTTGCCTCACTTCATCAGATGCATAGAGCTGAAGTTCACACAACCTGAAGTTTTTTAATAAAACTTGTTAGTCAAAAATGGTGCTAGCGGACCCCTTCTGAATTTTTGCCCCCCTAGATTAATGTGGCTCTCTTCCTACAACGTCACTTGACCACAGTGGTGGACCTGTTAGGACTTGACTGTGAGTCTTTCATTTGTGCAGCATCTAAAATCTGGAGACACTCAAAATGAAGAAAAAAAACCCTCCTCTGAAAATATGTATTCCTTGCACCTGATCCTCAACCCAGCCCTTCTCGGTTTGACAGATGCAGGCTGGGAGGAACCTGCCATTGTTGATCTATGTAAAGGAAGACCCCAGACATGAAAGCCGAGGGTAAGCCCCATGATTGGCTTCATAATGGACCACACGTGAGAAATTAAATAAACATCATTCATCATCTGGCCCTTGTCAGCTTTCAGCTATATTTATTCTCAAGTTTGCTGGTTATTTATGGGCCCGTGCACTTTACAGAAAAGCTTTCTTGAGGAGCCGTGCTGATGGGCAAGGAAGAAATGAAGGTTTGTTGCTTAAACCGTCCTCACCACTCAAAGTGAAGTGTGTATACCTTCTTTCCAGTTACGTAGGTTTGGGAAGGAGATAGTGATCTAAGTCACCAGGCTGGAAACCAGTAACAGTGGCTACAACAAATGGCCATCATCTCAGTAGGATAAGGCAAAAAAGCTGAGCTGGAACAGGGCTATCTCATTCTCTTCAATTTACTTACTCACTCTACTTCTAGTTAACCAAGAGAAGTCCAGCCATTAAAAAGTCATAATAAAAACTAATAGCAGCAGTACTGTTGGTGATCTGTAGCTTTGTTTTATTCTCTAACTGCATTTTAATGATGATTTTCACTGCAGAGAATCACAGCTATAAAAGAAGCAATTAAACCATCACGAAAACTTTAAAAAGGGTTTGCTGTTTGTGGTTAAATGCTTGGGAGGAGAAAAAGAGTGTTCCAAGAAATGGCAAGCCACCACTGAAAACATCTTTTGTTTTATGGTTATTTACCTTGCCTTAGTACCCTTCCTTTTGAGAAGAATAGGGAGAATGGTGGATATAGAGCCTCCTAAATTAACCTCAGAATGGAGGCTAATCAGGGTTGATGGAAGTGACAGAGTCATGGTGGAGCATATAGTCCATCATCATCAAGGTGGCCTGGGCCATTCCTTGTATTGATGAGATGAATCTCCAGAACTTGACTAGTAATGATGCTATCAGGGCTGGACTTCACAGTAGAAGTCCAGGGACCCCAGTCTGTGGAATTGGCAATGTCTCCTTTGAACTGAACTCAACTCCTGGTGAACTCATTAACATGTTCATTTAATTTTCATGGCAGCCAGATGGAAGTGAATTCCCATTGTCTTCTTCTAGGACTGTTTTTTTCTTCTTCTAACTTCCCATTGTAGTCTATAGCAGTGGGAATTCCTGATGGCAGCCCATCTAAGTCCTAACCACATCTGACCCTGCTTAGCTTCTTTGAAGTCACCAACAATTAATCCAGTGCCCCAAAACACAATAGCACTTGCCTGTCACATTTTGAAATAATTGAAGTAATACACTTTGCATCTAAAGAGAGGTTCATTGTAAGACTGTTATATCTAAATTCTAAAACTGTTCTTCAACCACTATTTATCAGAGCAGGTCACTGACCTGTAAAACCGAAAAACTAAAGGTTTCATTTTTTCATTTTCATTTTCATTTCATTTCATGCAGGGCGAATGTGCAGTAGAAGCCAACTGCTTAGTAGATTTGTTGTTCCTATTAGGGCTGGGCATTCTGGGGGAAAATGGAAGTTGCCAGTGAATGCAAGGACTGGGGAATTCTGGGAAAAGCAAATATTAACTGCATGAACAATTTTTTGCAAAGTGGGGAAGGAAGGAAGGAAGGAAGGAAGGAAGGAAGGAAGGAAGGAAGGAAGGAAGGAAGGGAGGGAGGGAGGGAGGGAGGGACAGAGGAGAGAAGGGAGGGAGGGACAGAGGAGAGAAGGAAGGAAGGAAGGAAGGAAGGAAGGAAGGAAGGAAGGAAGGAAGGAAGGAAGGAAGGGAGGGAGGGAGGGAGGGAGGGAGGGAGGGGGAGGAGAGAAGGGAGAGAAGGAGGGAGGGACAGAGGAGAGAAGGAAGGAAGGGAGGGAGGGAGGGAGGGAGGGAGGGAGGAGGTTTTGACCATTTACAGATGAAACAGAAATAAGATTTAGTAGAAATCTAAATTATTTCTATCATTTAAAGGAAACAGGAGATGATAAATGAGGCCTTCTTAAATGAAAATGACTGGCATTGTACAAAAGGAGGGGGAAATCCCACACCCAGTTGGGAAAGGCCCCCTCCCCAGGTCAATATTCTATGGAGCCAGGTTTAGCAGCCTAGTGGAATGGGAACTGTATATGCATAAACAAAGTCCCGATCTAATGAGCCCTTAATTAGTTCTTTACATGACAGTCCAATTACGTCTCTGAAAGAGTGGTTAAATACAACTGGCTAATCAGGGGAAGCTTTCAAATCTGTGTTTAACCACATACAGGCACACACGTAGGCGAACCTTGATGTGATGTTGAGGGATTGCTTTAAAACCACATAAGCCCCCGACTGGGGTGGGGTGGTTCTTTCATTTTTTAATTCCATCACCACTTAACATATGTCACTCGAGCTTCTGAATCTTCTTTGCTTAAGAATAACCCCCGGCAGAGCCTTCTGTTGATTTAAAGTGGTCTCTTTGATGGTAAATGAGGCAAAGTGACCGTCTTTTCATTGACTGAATATTGGGCTGGCTTGAGAGTTGGAAGGAAGCTACTGTTAGAAGCAAAGAAACTAAAGACAATCGAAGTCAAATCCTGGGTAATGCAAAATCCTTTTGAGTAGCCAGCTAGGTGTCTCTGAGTCATCTCTCCACCTGTCCCCGGAAAGATCACAGATAGACCATTTCTGGACGTGGAGATTATTGGAGCAACAACCGTTGGCTGATCTTTTTTCCATGAATGCTCCTGATTCCTTTTTTAAAATATTGATGCAGAAAAACTTTGAGTTGCCCAACATGCAGTGAAAAGACAAATGCTAAAGGTTTTGCTCAAAGATCAAATCAGAAATGAGCAAAATCAATGACGAACCTACTTCAAAGATGTCCTAACTATCACATTAGAATGGAAATACACTGTAAGTGACAGGATATATTTTACATTGACTGATTGATTGATTGATTGATTGATTGATTGATAGATTGATTGATTGAATTTGTCCCCACCCATCTCCCCCCAATGGGGGACTCTGGGTGGCTCACAACTCATTTACTTGACAACAGTCAGATACTAAAAAGTGACATGGGGGTGGCTCTACAGTTATACCCACCCTTTTGGATAACGTCCTACAAGATGGAAAGATGGACAGTGAAAAGATCTTAGTCCCCAGTGGAACGCCATAGCAAAAGTCTGAACAAATTGTAACATTCTGTTGAGGTTGTCACTTTGGATATCAACACTACACTAATAAATATGACAATAATGTGATAAAGTGAAGAAAAGGCATTTGAGTCTCCCTATCCTGGGAAACATGGTTTCAAAAGGCAGCCTACAACCATTCAAAATAAAAATAAGTAGCTGATTTGAACACAGTTTCTTTCTGAAGGATTCTTAGCAGAAGCCAGCCCTACCATTAGCTAGAGAGATGCCTCCAATTTACACCATTCAGATCAAAAACTGCACTGCAAAATTGGAAGAATTCCATAACCCAAAGAATTAAAGTGCATGTTAATCTGAGAGCCTGGAAAAAAAAATCACACCATTTCAGAACGCTGACTGGACAGTGCAGGAAAACTAGAAATGGTATGTGTTTATCCACTTTTGCACTCCTGTGTTTCGAAGCGACAAAGAAACGAGATTTCGGTTGCACTCCTGGGCGTTCCTGAGGCCCACCCATCTCTCCTTTCTCTAGAAACTCAACAGAGAGGAGAAAAGGTTACCCAGAACTCTGAAAGAAGAATTGCTAATAAATTCACTTGGAATGCATGACACATGGGTGAGGTAAAGCATTGTTTTGGAAGGCCTAATGCAAGTAGAGTCACCACCAATTCTGATTCACAAAGTTACCCCAGATTCACACCAATAAATAAAAAGCTCCACCCGACAACTTGCCCAGGACACGCCAATTGGCGCTGGGAGTCAACGGGGCCATAAGGCTCTCCTAACTTATCTGAGAGAGAAAGGCAATAAAACAAATGCAAAGAATGCAATTAATTTCACAAGATCCAAGGTAGGCTTCTTCCTCCTGACTGCAAACTTTGTGGACTATACAAAACAGCTCCCTGCAGCATCTTCTAGGCGAACAGATTTTTTCTGGCATAAACTTCCAGAGGGTAGAGCTTCCCGTCAGATGTATGAAGGAACTTCCTGCTTGACAGAAGGATCTAGCTCGGAGCTGGCATGAATGTGGAATGCCTCTAGCAGGTTCTGGGGCCCATGTGCCTTTTCATAGTCTACCAATAATGTCTGTTCTGGTTTCCCCATGTTGGAGACCTGGGGGACACAACTGTTGAGTTTTTCCAGGGCACTGTGGGAAATGAACATCGTAGTCCCTTACAGGCCAACCCTTGGCCTGCTTAGGGTTTGATGGCTATAGCTACTGTCAAGCAAGTTGACCAAGAGGGTTACTGACATCAGTGGAGACTCAGCCAGGAGACACGTTGCCAAAGGGTGTCTCCAACCTCTAGCCAGCTTTTTCTTCTCATCTGTATGATGTCCTGTGGGGTTTTGCATTTAGATTTGCTGTTGCAGTCCCCCACAAATTTGGCCTAACCTATCAAGGATTCTGTATTTTAAACTGGGTATTTTCTAATCTATCAAGATAGAGCATCATGTGTAGTCTGGTCTTAGAGGCCCTGATTTGGCTTGCACCGCACATTAATCCATGTTTTTAAACTACAGTTTCTTGAATAAACCACATTTAGCTGGGGTCATGTACCCCGAGAAGCTGTAAATTATATAAATGCAATATATAAATAAATAAATTGAAATAAATGATGACTTACACAGCATATTATATCAAAACCAAACAAAACCCATTCTGGCATACTGCAGGAGTTGAAAACTTGAATCCCCAAATCGGTGAGTTACCCCCTAGGATTTAGCAGGGAGTTGATATACTCCTTTCCAAAGATGGTATCTCCCCCATTAAGAAAGGTGGGGGTGGGCTCTATTAACTGCTTTGAAAGTAACCAAGCTGCCTTCAATTTCATTTTGACTACAAGTCAATTCAATCAAAATTCTTACAGTCCCACTCATATTTTGGAGAGGGGCTTCTAGCACCCCACTCAGACCAAATGCAGTCTTCAACCAGCAAAAAACACTGCCAGAAAGGTAGAGTTTGATGTGTGAACCCAGCTACAATCTCTCCACTGGATTCATTTCGAAGTGTCCCAACAGAATGAAAATGAGAAGCAAGTATTCCCCTTTTGAGTGCCTTGAAGGAAGGACAGGACCTTAACATAAATAGGAACTGTTGGCTGAAAGCTACGAAGGTCTTCAAGCAGATGCATCCTCATATGATAAAGACCAAAGATGACTAACCTAGACTGCTTCAGCAATGGAAAGACCAAAGCAGCCCACAGCATTCACCCCCATTTGGAAACGTCTGTTATTTCCTGCTCCTGTATGATGTTTCTTTCCCGATACAATGCACTGAATAAATCAGAAGCAAGAAGAAGACACCTGTCTCATACTGCTTCGTTGAGTGCATCCGTTATTGTTTTCTTTCCTTGCAGGATAATCGTATCTTAATTCCTAGCTATGCCTATTTGGGAACAAGAGAAAGAGTTTCAGAATCAACTGATTCATGATTTCTAGTGGCCATGTTGTGTGTGCAAATAAATTGTTCAGCCAAGTGACCCAGATTCTGAGGAGATGGAGACCAAAAAGGAAGGCTACTCTTGACCCCGTACATCCATCATCTTCAGAGCTGTTGAATGAATGTCATTTTCAATGAAGGTCACCCGTCTGCTACCATTTGACAAAAGGATTTCTGCTAATAACATTAAAGTTTATGGAAGATCACTCGGAAAATGCTACACTAGGAAAAGGTTAAACTAAATTCTCACGGTGGTTGGAGGGGTTTTTGGAAGATCATTTGCAAAATGCTACAGCAGGAAAATTTATACTTCCTCCCTTATCTCACTGTTGGACTCCTTCACTACCCTTTTTCTTTCTTTAGTTCCCTACCCCTTTCTCACTAGAGTCATACATTAGGCTAAATTATTATTTACCTAGCCCTGATTTATTGAGGAAACTACTATTATCTGAGTTCAAACAAGCCAAAATCAGAAAGCCACTTTCTGGTTTAGTAATTGTGCAGATCAGGTCTTTGTCTCCTCTAAATATTATTGAACCTATTTGTGTGGCCACCTATGCACAGGCCTTGTACAACGTCACCCTTGAAAGTAAACCTTAGAAAGGTATTAAGGAATGCAAAACCTGAAGTTAGATTTAGGGAAAGGTGATTTTCCACAGCATCAAATTTGGGGACATCCAGGCTCTGCCTCAACATCTGACCTAATAGTGCAACCAACCATTCTTTATGTCACAATGCAGCATTCTATAGAATCTAACTCACCATTCCAAAAATGTGAACTGTGTCCTGCACAGGATCCATCAGCATCTTCACGTGGGCTACGCAAAGGCTAAAAAAATAAAGAATTTAAGAGTGAACAGATGTTTCAGCCCAGGAACAGCCTGGTTGTCAATCAGAACTAGTGGTCCAGCTTGATACACAGCAATGTCTTCCTGCACAGTAGTGTGTACTCTGCTCCAATTCTCATTTCTTGGACTTCCCTGTAGAACATCCATTTCTCCCAAAACAAACAGCAACTCCTTGCAGCTAGCTAGGTGCAAACCCAATCTTCACCTCTCTCTCTCTCTCTCTCTCCCTTTCCTTCCACTGCTGCAGTTGATATGCATGAAAAGGACACTTAGTTTAGCCCATTCTCATGATTTTAAAGGCACAACAGCTTTGCAGCACAGGCTGAAAATAGCCACACCAAATGAAATGCCTGAAAGTCCCATGGTACTGGGGGTAATAACAACCAATGACTGACATCTTTGTTTTAGACTCACTGTGCCAAGAACACTGTCAGTTAAGGAATGCAGTCTTTCTCCAGCTGGTGCCACGGCTTCACATCATCTGCTAGTCCTGGTTAAAATAAAGATAGGTTGTTTATGATTTAGCATGTTGTGGGAACTCGAAGACATGTATTAGCAGGTTGGGTGAGCCGAAGGATCAAATGGACATAATATGGTTGTGTTTGAGGAGGCATAGCATCTAAACACCACAACTGTGTTTTGTCAATCCAGATTTAGGGTTTAGCATGTTGTGTGTTAGGATTAGGGTTTATGGGAGTTTCAACATCAGCAGATCCAGAGGGCACCATGTTGGGTAAAGCATCTCAAACCAGTGTCTGGAACAGCACTGGGCTTCAGTGGGCAACTCCATTGTCAAGTTAGGTGATAGTAGGCTTGAGGGTCCTTCAACAGGGAGAAGTATAAGGTATTACATTTAGGAAGAAAAAATGAAGGGCATGCATATAAGATGGAGGATTCGTGACTCTGGATTGCAGAAAGATTTGGATGTGGTCATTAAGAACAAACTGAACATAAACCATCAGTTTGAAGTAATTGCTAGAAGGATGAATTCTGAGCCCCATTAGAAGCAGCATTGTGTTGAAGGCACATGAAGATTTTATTCCTCTCTACTCTGTACTTCTGTGACCACATCTGGAGGATGATATACAGTTCTGGGCACCATGTTTCCGAGAGTATAAGATTGGAACAGGTCCAGTGAAGGATAATAGACATAATATAGGGATCTGAGGACACTGATTCCTGTAACAAGATCAAAATAATATTAAGAATGTAAGACCATCCCTCTGTCACTTGTATTTCCAGTGGTAGTCCAAAGGTAGGTGCTACCACAGAAGAACATTCCTTGCTCTCCCCTGAATCTTTCACAGAGAAGGGACTCTCAGCATCCTGCCTGGGACATGCAAAGTGGCCAGGTAGGATCTACTTTAAGTAGATTATTGTGAGATACCCAGATGCCAAGCCATAGAGAGCTTTGTTGATCAAAACCAGCACTTTCAGTTGTACCTGGAAACTTACTGGTAGCAAATGCAGAGTTTCTCTGTGTAAACGTTCTTATGGAATGCTCCACATCGGACTTGCAAGATGTTGTTTCCTAACCATAGCTGGTTCCTATGAAGAACATCAGGGAATGGCTACAGGACCATGGACAGCTCTACAATGATCCACTTTCTCCAAGAAAGGCTAAGGGGCAACTATAAATATCTGCCTCTAGTTCACCCACTCCATCCCATCCTTGTAGTGCCATCCTTTTCTTGGAGGGCTAGATCCTTACAAAGCCATTTCCCTGGCCTGCAGAGGCCAACTTATTTTCTCTGGGGTCTTCTGAGTAGCCCTGTTGAGCAAGTGCAGGATTGTGAGAGCTTCTTGGTTTCTCGGGTTTAGGGAAAGACACCTCTGAGGACCCTCACTTGCGTTGGTTCCAAACTTGTGGGTTCTTACCACCAACTTCAGAGGATGCCATTCTGCTCTGGACTTAATCTGCACCTGTGTTTACATTTTAGGTCAGGATAAGAACTTGCAGTAATCTCAGAGGGTGATATCGCAATAACCATAACTTCCTTGAGATGACTAGATAATGATTATTGGCCTCCCAAATTAAAAATGTTTGAAATGTTTGGAGATCTCCAGAGATGTTGGCCATGTTTAACTTTTAAAACTTTTTAAAACATTTTTTATGCCCAGATCATTGTGTGAAAACCCATTGAGCGCCCACCAATAGATCAGATTCTGATCCTTTAGTTATATTTTCTGTCTTCCAAAAAGGCTGAAGCCTTGCATGATTTGACCAAAACCATGTTTCTTTTTCTTAATCCTCTGCCTTCAGGAGGAGTGATTTGCCATTCCTGTTGCACCCCACACAGAGTCGCAACAGTGGAATAGACAAGCCAGGATGCAGAACCAAAACAGTAATTCATGCAAAGATGCAACTGGTAGTTAGTTCTTTTAGCTCATCTGAGTCTTGACGTGTTTACTTTCTCTCACATAACTCAGTAGTGTTACCTGTACAACAGCACAATGCTTGATGGATAGACAGTAGATGCATCTCTTCCTTAGTTGAAAGGAGACAGATTTCAGCTGCTTTCAAGACTAATGCAATTAATAGCATTTTGGAATTCATGGAATGTACCATTCTTGGTTCCTTCATAAATGGTAACTGCCATCTCCCCTTGGGCTCCTCCAAATGGAATATTCTCTGACCTTTCAAATGGCAAACAATAGTCAAATGCAGGTTCAAGTATTTCATTGAGTTCTTCCCCATTTTTTTTTTTAAATCATGCATCTTCAAAGCCTAGGAAATGCAAAATGAAGAATTAATTGTCCTCAATTATGCAGCAAGAAAATAGGGCAGAATATTGTGCAGGTTTTTTTTCATGTGGTGAGATGACCTCTCAGGGCCACCAAGGTCCACTGGGGACCACTGAAAACATGGCAGCAATATAGTGACATCATTCAGGGCAGAGGACCAGAATTTATTTTGGTTTCTTGCTCTCTTCTTCTTCTCTCTTCTCTCACTTTTGGATGTCATTTCTGGAGATAATAAACTAGGTATATTCAGCCAAGCAGAGATTTAACACACCTGTTTTATTGTTCTAGGTTGGAGGAGTGAAAAATTGGGCTGCTGAATTGTGAATTGTGGTAGGGAACGGTGGAGCTATCTCAGGGGGCTTTGTGAGATGAAAAACAGCTGGGGGTACCAATAACTCACCTCTGATTTATACAGATAGCAGGCCAAAACAAAACAAAAACCCTTAAACAATATCCTGATCATGGGGAGATGAATTCCTTCCACCTCATGGTACTTAAGAAGTAAGTGTAGCCAGATGGGTTCTGCACGAGAAGGAAACTTAAGGCTGATGAAACTGTCTCGTAGAGTTTCCTGACCTGCCATAAAGCATAGGAAGAATAAGTTTTGATGCCCCGTGTATATATTGCTTTCTGTAGTGTTCCCGAATGACAGCTGGAAATGAGGTTGTTTGAACTAGGCAGCAGTACTGATATCAGATTTTTTACATGTGGGTGTGATCATCTGCTATCATGTGTAATGCAGGGAAAGTCGGCTGTTGCTCCTTTTGCAAACGGCAGTGATACCATGACATGGTTAGCCTTAATCTGAGAAAAGACTTGGCTGTGCGTTCCTCCCTCGCCCTCCCCTTCCCCCTCCTTTCTCCCCAAAACTCTGCAAGGAAGGAGATCCATTTTGGACCAGCATTCCCAACAGTGCTGTTCAGGCTTGGGCCATGCACACCTCGGCTCAGGGAACTGGGAGTGGCCTAAAGTCCATTCTAACACTGAGGAACAGCAGCTGGTAAACATTAAAATAGGGGTTAAGAGTTGGATGTGGCTTAATTTCTCCAAGTTCTTCATTGAGGAGAACTTCAGTAGGGCTGTCTTAAAAAAGAAGCAAGCTTTTCCAGAACGTTGTTGAATTGCTATGCTTTTGCTGGTCTCCTGAGGATACTTCTTCAAAAGATCTAGAGTTCCTACAGAGGGAAGTCTATGACCTGAAAGTTCCTTCCAGAAGAAGGGAGTCTTCATCTTTAACCAGTATTTGAGGAACCACCTCTCCCGGGTTACATCTACCCAGCCCATCAGGTCCAGCAGGAGGGGCATGTTGCAGATCCCTTCTGCTAAGGAGCTTCATGTGCCAGGACCCAGAAGGACAGCCTTTTCTGCTATGGCACTGCCCCCACCCCTTGAGAACATCATTCCAAGGTGAGATTGGCCCCAACCTTATTGACCTTCCTGAAGGCCCTTAAAACCTGGTTTTGTCATCATGCTTGGGGATGGGGCCCATAAAATGGTTATACTATTTGTAAGTTTCGGAATGAACTCTCCCATGTTTTTTTTTTAATGGTTTTAATTGTATTTTAATGGTTTTCTTTTTAATTGTTTTGATTTTGTTTGTTATTTTAATTGTGTGTGCCACCCAGAGTTACATATATAAATTTAATAAATAAATGAATAACCAAAGGTACAACACATTAGGCTATAGTATAATTGGTTAGATGTAATGGAATGTGGGAGAGAGGGCAAAGAGATGCTGCCTAGAGAATGATCAGATAAGAGGCAGCTGAGCCCACAGCTGGATAATGGGCCGAGCAAGAGGCTCAGAAGGGATTCTCCCAGTTTCTTGGGCTGTAAATGAGATGGCAGGAAAATTGTACTTTCAGGCTTGCAAGATTCTGTCAATGTAGCCTTACAATAAAGTAGAATATAATGGTATACTATGCTAAGGGTTTTTTGTATTTTTGTCGCTTTTTGTAACAGCACTATTTAATTTTTCTTCTTCTTCTTGATAGCGTATTATTATTTTTGTGTTTTGTATTCTTTTTTGTTATGAATTAAAAAGCAACAACAAATTTATAAAAATAAATAAAAATAAAGTGGAATTAGCTTATCTGGTCATGTTTCATGACTGGCCTACTTGGTAAGGCTGACACTAGTTTACAGTTGCAGCTAATCAGCCCCCAATCTATTAAGTTGGGCTAGCCAAATGCAGATGTCCTTATTTTTTCCTTCCATGCTTAATTATTGGATTTCATATGCACTTTGCAAATCAGGTGCAGCTGTGTCCATCAGAGTATTTCTGGGAAAAAAGCAGTTCTAAAAATTAAGAACAGTAGAAGTAAGGTAGAATAAAAATTGTTCCCCGAGTTGATGTACCTCTAACATTTTTATATGCAAGATAGACAGACTGACAATGATGGATGGATGGACGGATGGAAGATGGATGGATAGCTGGATAGCTGGATAGATAGATGATATATAGTCCATTGGGTTGAGTAAGGAGACATTTAAGAGGCTGAAGAAATTATATATTTTTATTTTTCTAGAGTTTGGGTTAGCTCAAATTCCCCCCCCCCAACTGTTGAACTGTCTTAAATTATTTCTAGACTAGTCCAAGTGAACTAAGGAGAGAACTCCCATCTCAGATTCTGAGTGAACAAGATGTTTGTTTGTTTCACCATGCAATTCATTTTTGCTATTAAACTGTTTTCCTTTCATAATGTATTGAGTAATTTCAACTTGGCTTCATAAATCATTAATTGCTCTAATTTTTGTTTGAGCATTTCTGCTTCTTTCTGTCTGCCTTTGTTTTTAATTACCATTGATGTCTGTGGTGGCTCATTTATGGAGTCAAGTCAATTGTGGTTGCTCCCATTTAATTTATTAGATACTGCACGGCACTCGTAGGAGAAGAGCAGTCAGTACAAAAATGGAAAATCCCATTTATTGTGATTTAATGTTTAATGGCACAAACTAACTTCATGGGGATCTGAGTCGCTAAAATGGTGGGCACCCTAAGTGATTGCAGAAACATTGTCTTGCTTCAAACATGAACTTAAGCCTTAATGTGGCTTCCTTCATTTCATGCATGAGCCCAGCTCTTGTAGTATGTAAATCATGCTTTATGATGGCGATGAATTCAACAGACCACAATTAAAGCAGAGGACTTGTGTGTTGTTTGAACACAGCTGCTAAAATGAATTTTAGATGAAACAAATAACCTGCACACATTCATTATTTGAACTATACATTAAGCCATGGTTTCTGTAAAGCCGCCAACAAGGTTATCTCAGCACATGCAAACTTGGCATGTTCTGCAAACTCTGCCAAAGAGAGGAGAAAGTAAAGAAATACTTTCAATTCATTAAGACCAACGAAAGAACTATTATTTTATATATTAAGATGTGATGCTCCTCTTTTAGAAATACTTTAATTAAAAAAAAATAACATTAGATTCAGTGAAAAAGTTATTCCTTTATAAAAGCACAGCTTTCTAGCTGGAAGTAAAGGCTTTTAAATTTTAAATAGCAAAGGAAATCATTGTATTTATGACATTTCTCTGTTGGATTTCAAAAACAGTCACCAATGCACCAAGCAAGCTGATAATTATTGCCTGTGAGTTTTCTTGTTCTTTTTGATAAAAGTTGTCTCTGAGCATGAAAAAAAAAAAAAACAATTTCCAATTTTGAAAGGTTCAAATAAGGTTCATCTGTAATCCTGAGAGTCCTCCAAGGTTCGTCTGATATTGCAATTATAAGAGAATTGCTGTATTTTTCTATCCTTTGGTCCTATGCTTTTAAATTACTTGGAAACAAGCAGACCTTAAGCACTGAGCATGAGAAAGACAACTTGTTTATTATGCAACAGCAATCCCATTTTTCACATGCAGAAATTAAAGATAATTTATAGGTTATAATTGGAATTATTAAAAGTCATCCTGTATTTTGATCCTTCCTTCCTTCCTTCCTTCCTTCCTTCCTTCCTTCCTTCCTTCCTTCCTTCCTTCCTTCCTTCCTTCCTTCCTTTTCCTCCCTTCATGAAAAACAAATATTTGATAAATGCATTCTAGGCAATCAGCTGAAGAAAGAATAATTTGCCACTTACTTGAGGAAAACAAACCATCAACACTGGTTTGTTTTCCTCAGTCTTTTTCAAGTCTGAAAACATCAGGGTTGCAAGAAGAAAGCTGTAGAGAATGGAGGAAAATGGTCCCAGTTTAAACCTAGTGCCCCAAAATCTGAATAATGCACACTGTTTTGTAGTGCAAATGCAGTCAGGGCAATCCCGTCCCACATTTTTTCCCTCTTATTCTCAGTCTCATTCAGTGTGATGAAAGTGTTCGCCTTAAAAATGTATTTCAAAAGAAAAAAGAGCATTGGAGATGTTTTCATAGGTGGAGTGGGGTGTTATGGACTGGTTTAGTGACAAGGTGGCCAAGAGGGGTGTGTGTTGATGTCCCATCTTTCACTGTGCTATCATCTCTTGGCAGCCTCCAGGCATCCTACCTTTCAATTAAAACCCAAAGGCGCTTATCATAGAGGAACTTCATGAGAACTTCAGAGGGATGAAAAGATGTGTCACCAAAAACACCACCAGTCCTCCTTACCACCATCAACAATGATGTCAGCCAAGAGGTATTCAAAAGAAATTGACAAGAAGGAGAGAAAGTCTTCCAAAGAGAAGACAACTTCCAAAGAAGTTGCAAGACACAGAACCATATAACAACATACCGTGATGGCTACAGTTGGTGGCCTACACAGCAAGCCTCAATAACATCAGAAATATGTCACATGTGTGATGATGTCATCATGCAGATGCTGCCTTTAAGTACTTACCTGACCTGCTGACACAAGGACATAAGTTGTAGCATTTGCAGAGTGAGGTCATCATGCACATCCCATCATTTGTCCTGCCCGGTGAGGTCCATAACTGCAGTACAGATAGTTTGTGTCAATGTGTTTTGCAAACACACTAGTATGTTCTAATGAATTCACTAACTGAACACCAATTCTTCCCTTATGGCTACATTCACATGGCCCTCTGAGCCACAGTTTAGCCAGCCATATTCTCATTCAATTTGATGTTGGGCACACAGCCTATGTGCTTGGTCTATGCTTCACTATGTCCTACAAATCCATAATGCAGTCACAGACTTATAGAACTTGGAAGACATAGGTTCATCTAGTTCATCTGCTCCGTGCAGGATCCACTAGAGAAGCTTTGATCAGTGACCCTCAAGCCTCTGCTTGAAAACCTCCAGAGAGCTCAACATTTCACATGAGCATGGAAATCTCCCTGAGGCAGACACTTATCTTAAAGTGGGAAGAGATGGAGAAGACTCCAATAACTATAATTCTCCTTCTACTCTTTGGTAAGACTTGATCATAGGTTCCAGAATATCATAAACAACCCTGACTGTTGAGCAGGTATATAATTTTTATACATTGTCCAGGTCTTTTGATCTTAACTATCTTTCATTACACCACTAAGAACCATAGTATAAGGTAGCAATTGCTACATATTTCCCAACAGAAGGTCGGAATGTAAGAAATTGGAATCCATTAAATATGGATGGGTTTCCCATGATATTTTTCTTTTCTGATTTTCCCCTGGAAATCTACATAAATAATGCTTTACTTTTCTAGAACATCTTTTTCTTACTAGAATGTTAAACTTGCCCCGCTGGAGTTCTTCCAACCCAACCTAGAGATTTTACAGCTTGAATTTGCCGTCTTTTATTATTATTTTTAGAACAGGATTTTTATTATAGTCACTGACCAGAATTGCAAACAGAAACACTAAAAATTAAAATAAAGTACAAACAAGCCAAGATAAAGTATTACAATTGGTGGTGGGTGTATCAGTGGACAATCAAAGTCTGCCTAATTTTACAGGCAGCATAACAACATTAAATTTATTGGCCACCCAACTCCGGTCGGCTCTGGGCGGCATACAAAGCTAGTAAAAACATAAAAGCAGCTAAAAACATTAAATCAGACTGCCCAGACTAAAATGATCTCATAAACAACAAAAATCAGCAAAACAGGGACCATTAAAGAAATAATAACCATCAACCCCAGGCCGGGGTCCAAAGCCAGGTTTATGCTATAGGTGGTATAAATACTCATTTTCCTTAGTGATCATGTGAAGAGCCTGCCCATTAGCAGACAATGTAGTAATTTCTCCCCAGAAATAAATCCTATTATTTCACTGGGCCGTACTTCCAGGTCCATGTGTACAGGACCGCAACCATTTCATTTTATGAGTATGAACAGGCACTTCACTGCTTTGTAAAATGCCTGATGAATTTTCCTTGGCCTCCTTTCATGATTCTGCTGATTTCTCTCTCCCCCAGAAGCAGCCTACCTGTTTGCCATGAAATTTGGGAGGAGAGATGGATGGACACTTTATTCTTTGATCCCCGGACAACCCTCTCCCCATCCCCGGGAGCCAGAATTTCCATCAAAATGCTGAAAAGAAAGAAAGGGGGCCGAATTTGTATCAGGCCATATGGAGAAATTAGTTCTGACCTTGAGAAACAGGAGGGAGAGAGGAAAAGGTTGCTGAGCCCTGGAAACGTAGAAAGCATGAGAAGAACGCTCCGAACAGCACCATCTTGACTTTGCAACACTTAAAAAGAAGCGGAGAAGGGTTTGGAAGGGATTCCAGATTCTGTTGTTTGACTTTACCCCAACCAAGAGCATTCCTAGGGTTCCTGCTGTGTCAGGTTCTTCACCTGGCCTGCCTCGAAGGGCTGACCGCCCCTTGCAACAATGCTTTCATCATTTGACCCCCTCAAGCACTCCTGCAGAGACTTCTGCCTCCTTTTACTCATTCGTGCCGAGATCTCTCCGATGGGAACCCCAGTAGTGAGCGAGCTAGGGGAGTGAGCCCTCCTGGAATATGCAACCATTAATGATGGGCAGAAGAAAGGGATGAGGAGAGCTGTAGGCGCCCTATCCAACTTCATTATAATTATGCCACCACACTAGTATAAACCTGTAGCAGCCTCTCAGAAACGTGGGCCCTAGTGAATCAGTGTATTCCTTCATCTCTGGTACGTGTTTTGCATGAAAAATATATTTTTCATAGATGGCTTGGGGCCTGGGTATCTGAGGGACCATCCTAAGATGGGGCCTTTCTGAGTACCCTTCCTGGACAACCAGGGAGTGCCTACTAAAAGTCCCTACCTACTAGGGCAGATGTTGATTGAAGGTCCAACACCTGGCTCTGTGGGTAGCAACTCCACTTTTCTGGAAAGGTTGTCCCCTGAAGCACAAATAAGTTCCAACTTTATGAGTTTCTGGAAGCTGGTGGAACAGCCTTACCGAGGACCATAGGGGGTTAATTGCACCCAGAGGCACTATTTTTGAGAATGGTATCATTTTAGCCTTTGATCTCCAGTTGCCATTTTCATTCATTCTGTTTGGATCTTATATTCTGCTTTTACTCTGTACATTCTACAAGCTGCCTCGAATCCAGTTGGTTTCAGGCGGTCAAGTAAATGTCTCTCTCTTTTTTTTAATCTTGTTTTCCAGGGGCTCGGTGCCAGCAACGTTCAGCTCCCTGACATGTGCGTGTTCAAGAATTTTCAAAGGTAACTAACCCCGTGACTCACGTCTAAGGTGTAATACTTCACTCCCCCCCCCCCGCCCACCGCCCCTCTTCCCAGGAACTTTCTGAAAATCAAGTTGGTCCGTATAGTAAAGTCTTTAAAACCTCAAGTCCTGGAAATTAACTGCTCAATGTCAGGGCAGCATTTTCGCTGTCCTGCATTGGGGGGGGTTGATCTTGGGTTGGAGATTTGTTCTGTCTTCCACCCCGCTCCCCTTTTTATGAGTTCCTTTTTGCATAATTGACCTTCCCCCCCCCACCCCAAATAGGGTCTTCGTTTGGTCTTTTAATGAAATGTTTTAAGTTTTGTGCAGCCAGTTTATTCAAGACTTGATCAGCTATCTAAAGAGGTGGGGGGGTTGGGGGGTGAGAGCGAGATTCTCATTGCTCCTTGGCAGGATTTTTAAGATTGTTGCTTTACCTTTTAACCTTGTATTTTGTAAGTGATTCTTCTGACAGAGCATCCTACTTTCTGTCTGTCTTTCATCATGGATTTCTGTTGTGAAGATTTACAAGGAGTCGGGCACGATTTCAAAGGACAAGCAAAATGTGCAAAGTGAATGTTGTTTGAAATCCACCAGACTTGATGTCTGGGAAGATGTCGGAGGATTTTTGCTCCACAAAAAAAAAGAAAAAAGAAAGAAAGAAAGAAAGAAGAAAAAAAAAGAAAAAGAAAAAGGTCAACGTTGCTTTCCAATAGATGCATGACACTACTTCTGCACAGAAAAATTTTTTAACACGCATGACCCACTGAAATACTGTCTAAACATCTTTTGATTCAAACAGCAGCAGAAGCAGGGGAATTTACTAACCCAAATGTGAAAATGAACTGTCAGCATCTTCCTTCCTTCCTTCCTTCCTTCCTTCCTTCCTTCCTTCCTTCCTTCCTTCCTTCCTTCCTTCCTTCCTTCCTTCCCTCCCTCCCTCCCTCCCTCCCTCTTTCCTTCTTTCTTTCTTTCTTTCTTTCTTTCTTTCTTTCTTTCTTTCTTTCTTTCTCTCCCCCCTTTTATTTTACATGCCAGAAGTCCAGATTCTACTTCCGACTCTAATTTCTACAACTAACCTGGAAAATGTGAATGAAATCATTAGAACATTGGGTCACACCAGATCTCTGCCTATCTTCACTGGAAAAAAGAGAGCCTAATTATGGGGAAATCCTTTCCCAGCCTTTTCTTTCTTGACTAACATTTCTCCTTGCTATATTCTGTTTCTTGGATTAAAAAAAAAAACTTTTGTTTATTTCCCTTTGTAAGTCAATCCTTCCTCTCACTAATAGCTTAGATCGGGGCAGGGGGGGAACAGCTTTCTTCAATGAAAGCTCCAGTTTTACCATTTTTGCTCTTAATTTAATGAATGGCCTTTTCCTGCAGTCTGGGAGATACAATAACAGATATATAAAAAGACACCAAAGCTTGCCCTGGACTGTTTTATATTAGTTTGTCTTTTTATTGATGCAATTGTTTTTAACAAGAAATATTCAAAGCGGTTGCTGCAAATAAAACATGTTTCTCATCCAGCCGTTTTGGAGATGTCCGATAAACACTTAATTCAATGCACATGAAACCTGGGTACTTTAATTGATACTTTGCACTGAGCATCTGAAAAACAAAAGTGAGAGAGAACACTTCGGAACAAATGTCTTTTTTTCTTTAATGCTGCAATTCTTCCTTTTGCTGTAACAGCAATCCATGGCAAAAACACTTAAAATAACTTGATTTCCCTCCGCATGACAGCAACGGCAGGCATTTCTTTGATGCACAAAGTTCAGACAAGACACTGTTTATTTGGGATAGCTGCAAATCAAATCCATCCCCATTTCGGGAAAGTGTCGTTAGGACGGCCTTTAGCTACAGGATAGCTTAGAAAAAGTTGTAGTGGAGGAAAAAGAAAATTCACGTGCAGGATAGTCGCATCTCCATTGCGTGCATGAGAGGACATTGTATGAGCTGGGTGGAGAAACGCGTGTTAAAATAAAAACTGTACCCCTTGAAGGAATATCGCTGTGAACTTTGTGAAGGTGATGATGATTTTTACATGCAAGATAGACCAACAGACAGACTGAGGATGGATGGATGGATGGATGGATGGATGGATGGATGGATGGATGGATGGATGGATGGATGGATAGGTAGGTAGGTAGGTAGGTAGGTAGGTAGGTGGATGGATGGATGGATGGATGGATGGATGGATGGATGGATGGATAGAAGACAGAAGATAAGTAGATGATAGAAGAGAGAAGAAAGAAAGAAAGAAAGAAAGAAAGAAAGAAAGAAAGAAAAGAAAGAGAGAAAGAGAGAAAGAAAGAAAGAAAGAAAGAAAGAAAGAAAGAAAGAAAGAAAGAAAGAAAGAAAGAAAGAAAGAAAGAAAGAAAGAAAAAAAGAAAGAAAGAAAGAGAGAGAGAAAGAGAGAAAGAGAGAAAGAGAGAAAGAGAGAAAGAAGGAAGGAAGGAAGGAAGGAAGGAAGGAAGGAAGGAAGGAAGGAAGGAAGGAAGGAAGGAAGGAGGGAGAGAGAAAGAAAGAAAGAAAGAAAGAAAGAAAGAAAGAAAGAAAGAAAGAAAGAAAGAAAGAAAGAAAGAAAGAAAGAAAGAAAATAGCAACTATGGATTTTAGGACAGTTTCTTTGTAAAAAAATTATTCAGTGGGAATGTAAATAAGTAAGTGTGGAATTGCAATTATAGACTATAAGTACATATTGCAGTTAAGATCCAAAAAGCTACTTTAGGGGCAATTAGAGTTCCTGCCATCATCATGAATTCAATTTTTTTTTTCTTTTTCCTTTTTATGTTTCTTGAAGCAACAATATCCCCAACTTGAACAAGATGCAAAGTTTCAGAGAAAGCTGATGCCATCTGGTCTTTAGGAGATGGTTATGATTTCCAAAGACAGATTTGGGTGGCCAGCGCGGGAAACAAAATTCTGAGCTATGTCAACTTTGGGCCAGATCCAGTTCCTCTTTCTTTGCCTTTTAAATGCACTTTCCAAGAGCAATTTGCTTTATGCTACGGGCTGTTTGAGAAACACAGACCAAAAATCAGATTCAGAACCCAGAACCATGTACTGTAGATAGTTTAATAGCTGTGGATTCAAGTCAGGTCTGACTTAATGGTGTGCATAACCCAATTTTATTTGCATTCTAAAATGCACACCGCAGCAGCTGAAAAACATTGCAGGCTATTATTTCACTTTTTTAAAAAATCTATCACCAGTTCAGATTCTTCAAACATGTCTGGAAAAGGCTTTTCCCTTAGTTTGAACAAGGATGATTCATTTTTTCTCCTTCAACCCTAGCTATTCTGTGCAAAATTCCTCCTAAAATGTACTCGAAAATCAGGAGCCAGGGCAAAAATCTGACACTAACAAAAGGAGAAGGTGGGAGAGAAGGGAAGGAAGAGAAAATTAAAAATCTAAATAGGACAAGAATTAAAGCAGTTTGCTGCAAAAATATCTCTGCGCTATCAATCTGATGGTGTGAAACAAGACCAAATATCGTCGGCGTCCAGATCAGAATCTGGGAAAATAACTTGAATTCCACAATGAAAGAAGGGCAAGAAATAGAATCAAAGCTTAAATCAGTCCTAAAAAATCAAATTCAGTTTTAATCCAGAACCACCACCACCCCCAAAATTAAGCAAAACAGACAAGATCCTTTCCCATTTCTGAAATAACAGCATTTGAACCAAGGTCCTACCACGGAATTAAGCAGGTATGGAAGAAGATGATTCCCTAAAGATATCCTAGACTTAAAGCAAAACAGGGATTTAAAAATCATCAGCGACATTCTCAGCCATACCAAGAAGGAAAAAATGGAGTTTTGTCCAACTACATAATTTTTAGATTCCCACCTGGACTTTCCTGTGCACTTCTCAAGGCAATTGCGTAAACTTCTTGAACATTTTCCGGCTTTCCCGCATTTAATGCTCCTTCTTTGCTGTGCAATTTCTATTCAAAATTTCCAAGCACAATTTTTTAATCTCAGTTTTGACAATGCTGTTGAAGGTACCTTTTAAAGAAACAGATGAAAATGAAGAAAGCCATTTTTTAAAAAGGGAGGGGATCAAAGCATTCTAGGTCATTTTTAAGTGGTTTACTAAAAAAAATCACAGTGACATTTTTGAAGAAAGGGAATGGGGTGTTTTGATTGTTTTTAATCAACTGTCTTGGTAGTAAATACAAAAAGATGGGTTTCTTAAAAAAAGTTCTGGTTTTGTTTCCTTTTTTAAATTTTCTTCTCTAGAGCACACTTTCGGAACATCAGAAAAGGAAAGTGGAGAAAGACTGAAAATTGGTTTTTCTTTTCTTTTTGCTGTTTCTTCTTGCTTCTTTTTAAGAATTAACCCCCCCCCAAAAAATCAGGTTTTTCCACCTTAGAAGTTTGTGGTGTAACAGCGCCCCCTGGAGGAGATCTCTTTCTTTTTATAATAATGTATATTTCAAGTTTTGATTCTGTTTGACATTTTCTAATGTCCTTGAAAAGGAGAATGAAACAGAGAGAGTAGGGAGAAGTATGTTTTTGAGAGTTTCTGCATTTGAAAGCAATTCTGTAAAGGTTCTCAGGTCCTTAGTTTTTCATTCAACATGGGGAAAAGATTCTGAAACAGATTATTCTATTTGTTTCCAATTTATACTTAATTCCTATTTATTCCAAATATGAGCGAGTGTAAAGTATTTTTTATTACTTTTCCAAAGTTCCATCGTCCCATTTGCACTGCTAACACTGAAAGACTATTTTTATTTTTAAAGATTTTTGGTGAGATATCAAACGAATCCCATTTTCTTGACAATTTATCGCCCGTCTGTTTTCCTTCTGGTAAATGCATTGTTCTTTTCCTTTCTGCTTCTCCAGAAAATCATAAAACGTTACAAACGCACCTAAAAGATTCTTCTACTTCTTTCTAATGGTTAATTTTGACACAATTGCAAAAGTTGCTTTGAGGGAAATGCATCTTTTAGCATTATTTTATTTTATTATTCTATTATTATTATTTAGCCTTCTGGAAGAGCGTCAAGACCTGGCTCTGCTAACTAGCATGGGGATCCAATGGGGGTGGCTGGTGCCTTGAGGACACTGTCTCTGGCTTTTAACTTTGCATATTTTTGTAAAGAGTTTAATCGTTTTTATCACTTTTTACTTGTAAGCCGCCTAGAGTCGCTTATACAGTGAGATTGGCGGCTTCTAAATCTGATTAATAGACAGATAAATACATTGCCTCCACTTTTTCTGCAGAGGGATCATCTCTCAGCCTACTTCACACATAATTTCTTTGCATTATTGCTGATATTATGCTAGAAGGGTTCTAAAGCAACACCTTTCCACCAAATGTAGCTTTCATGCTTGCCTTTCCAGAAATCACTGTGGAATATTTTCTTAGTCTCCCATTCTAGCATGCAGGCTAGATAAAATTCATAGGACACAATGAATCCAACTGTCAAACAAACATGATGAGGAAGGTTAATACAGAAGGGCCTGAAATGACCAAGCTTCTCTAGGTTCCCTTGAATTCAGCCTTTTTGTTTTCTAAAATATCATCAACAAATTGGACTATTTTCCTAGAGATGTAAAAATCATCAGCATCAGCATCATGATGGATTTCTTCTCAAGCAAAAGGACAGGTTCCATCAAAACCAAATCTCTCCGAGCAACACAAGTTGGCAATTAACTTACAGACAGGGTAACACCCCTTAGACTATTTCTCAGTTCAAGCATCATATCCAAAAATGCAGACCCCGGAGACGTTGGATCCAAGAAGGGCAAACAAGAGGAAGCCGCTTATTTAAAAATACACGACTTTTCTCACTTTTGCAAATTTGTGAGAAAATGATGTGGAATTTTTCCAGAGCAGGAGAGCACAGGTGACAGACATGCAGATATAAACTCGTATAAACCGATAGGACCAAAATCAGAACAACCACAGGATTTCCTACTTTTAAATTTAATTAAGGAGTGGGGTTGGCTGGCTTTCTCGCTTTCTCTTTCTTTCTTTCTTTCTTTCTTTCTTTCTTTCTTTCTTTCTTTCTTTCTTTCTTTCTTTCTTTCTCTCTCTCTCTCTCTCTCCTTCCTTCCTTCCTTCTTTTTCTTCCTTCCTTCCTTCTTTTTCTTTCTTCCTTCTTTTTCTTTCTTTCTTTCTTTCTTTCTTTCTTTCTTTCTTCCTTCCTTCCTTCCTTCCTTCCTTCCTTCCTTCCTTCCTCCCTCCCTCCCTCCCTTTTCTTTCTTTCTTTCTTTCTTTCTTTCTTTCTTCTTTCTTTCTTTCTCTCCCCTTCCTTCCCTCTTTCTTTCTTCTTCCTTTTTTCTTCCTTCCTTCCTTCCTTCCTTCCTTCCTTCCGCCCTCCCTCCTTTCTTTCTTTCTTTCTTTCTTTCTTTCTTTCTTTCTTTCTTTCTTTCTCTCTCTCTCTCTCTCTCCTTCCTTCCTTCCTTCCTTCTTTTTCTTTCTTCCTTCTTTCTTTCTTTCTTTCTTTCTTTCTTTCTTTCTTTCTTTCTTTCTTTCTTTCTCCTTCCTTCCTTCCTTTCTTCCTTCCTTCCTTCTTTTTCTTTCTTCCTTCTCTTTCTTTCTTTCTTTCTTTCTTTCTCCTTCCTTCCTTCCTTCCTTTCTTCCTTCCTTCTTTTTCTTTCTTTCTTTCTTTCTTTCTTTCTTTCTTTCTTTCTTTCTTTCTTTCTCTCCCTTCCTTCCCTCTTTCTTTCTTCTTCCTTTTCCTTCCTTCCTTCCTTCCTTCCTTCCTTTCCTTCCTTCCTTCCTTCCTTCCTCCCTCCCTCCCTTCTTTCTTTCTTTCTTTCTTTCTTTCTTTCTTTCTTTCTTTCTTTCTTTCTTTCTTTCTCTCTCTCTCTCTCTCTCTCTAAGTCAGTGATAACAAAGAATTGACGCCTTTTCTACACTGCAGGCAATAACCTGTAGGCCCATCCCTGCCATGGCATCTCCCTCCTGGAACACCATTTCCCCCACCTCAAGATTGGTTCAGCCCCCATCCTGGCCCTATTTAGACAAGCCTTTAAAACCTGACTCTGTCCCCAGGACCGGGGTCAGAACGGGCCATCAGCCCCTGGTGTGACGTTCTGATCTCTTGAATAACTGTTGACGTTTTTCTCCAGATGTTTGGATGCTATAATTCTGGTTTTCTATTGTTGTATTCTGCAAGCCGCCCAGAGCCATAACAGACTGGTTGGGGGGTGGGGTAATACATCTCATAAATGAATAAATATTCACCTTTGGCCCAAAGAAAAAAATAAGTTTAAATCATCAGGAATAAGTTGTGGTGAATCATGCTTTCTGATGAGGAAAAGAAAGGAGGAAAAGTCCCAGGAATAACAATGTCTCATGTGTGGCACAAATCCCCTTCTGAATTGCTCCACCCGGTTTGCAGGCACAGAAATTTGATGGATGACTGCTTCCTTTTTTTTTTTTTTTATAATAACTTTATTAAATCTTTAAACAAGAAAGATCAAAGCTAACAAATGCCAATATTTAAGATAAAGGGAAAAAAGAAAAGACGAAAGAGAGAACGAAGCCAAAAGTGGAGAAAGAAAAGAAAGAAAGAAGTATAAGGAAGTAACTTCTGATTTTCTTTTACAACGGTTGTAGACTTAACTTGACTAGGATTACAACATAACTCTCATTTCTGTCCTCTAATATTTTTTCTAATCATCAAACCCATATATCATAATTTCATTTTTTTCTGTTTCATGAAAAACATCCAAAAGGGGTTTCCAATCAGCGTTGAACTTAATCAGTGTCTTTTCTCTGATCAAAGCGGTCAGTTTAGCCATCTCATCGAGCGCCATCATCTTCACCATCCCCTCTTCCATTGTGGCTAATGTCAAATCCTTCCGCCGCTGTGCATATAAAAGTCTCCCTGCTGTCCTTATGTCTAAAAACAAAGTTCCATGAGTTCTTTCCAACTCTTCGTCCATTGGTCCCAAAAGAAACATCTCTAATTCAATGACATATTAATCTTTAAAATCAACTGCTTCCCATTGCTCCATGGGAAGCAGAAAATCTCCAGCTGTTTCACAAGAGCTCAACCTTTCACAGGGGATGTTCTGCAGCCCCGCAGGGCGTGGGGGCCAGGAGGAGACCTCCTACCTGGGTGAAGCCTTGGAGAGCTTGATTTCAAAAGCAAAGAAATAGAGATTGCTTCAGTCTGATATGGGATGCCTGCTACTTTGATATTATTATTATTATTATTATTATTATTATTATTATTATTATTATTATTATCTGAGAAGCCATCTCACCCCTGTTGTATCTGCCCACCCCACTCAGTCCGGCAGAAGGGGCCTGTTGTGGACCCCACCAGTCAAGGAATTCCAGCTGGCGGGGTCTAGGAGCAGGGCCTTTTCTGCCGTGGCCCCCACCCTGTGGAACAATTTGCCACCTAAGGTGTGGGCTGTTCCCACTCTCCTGGCCTTCCAAAAAGGTGTAAAAACACAGCTATGCCAGATGGCCTGGGGGCCTGATGGGGGCTCGCATTGCTGGAACTGGCTGGTGGGATCATTGGTACTGCTCCCCCCATCCTCTTGAATTGTGTACTGGCTTTTATCGATTTGTTACTTCTGATTTTAATTGGGGGGTATTTATATTTTTATTGTTTTTATTGTCTTGGTTTTTAATTGTAAGCCACCCAGAGTCACCCTCTGGGGGAGATGGGCGGCATATAAATGTAATAATAAATAAGTAAGTAAGTAAAATTATTATCACCATTAGGAGTAAGATCTAAAGCAGAACACCGTTCCATTTTGGCCCCATTCAAGAGGTAGGGGTCTCCTTTGAAATAAATATTAAACTCCTTTCTCTCCTAGCCTTCCCTTCCCACCCAAACAAATTCCTTTTGGACTCCTACCTCTTCTGCTTAGGTTTTAAAAAAGATCTAATGCATCCATGGAGTTCCCCGAAACTTGCTGATGTTCATTCTTGACCATTGTCAATGTCACTCTGGCTTCACTTAAGAGAACTTTCTTTTGCTTTGGGGAGGTGCTGTGTGTGTTATTATCATGATCCTTACCTAACTGTAATATTGTTTAATATTTAAATGTCATGATGTGCTCCTAGTGGTTTGAAGATTGAGGTCAGTCGCTTGATCCTAGCAATGAAAGAAGGTGTGACCGATTTTTACATCAATCGCTCCGCTTTGCTAACCAACGTTTGGCACCCGAGCTGCACATGCCGAGATTAGTTTCACAAGCAGAGCAGAAACAAAATGAAGAAAAGCAAAATGTTGGTGCATTTTGCTTCAGGGAAATGCTTTGATCCCAGTTCAACCAAGCAGAGCACCTTTTTTTCCCCCCAAGATGATCATGTACACAAAGGAACCCTTAATAAAAATTGCATCCCACATATCACGTGGGTTCCTTGCTTTCAGCCACTGGTTTGTAAACCCAGGTTGATGGCATAGGATGATCGGCAACTTCAGCCAACTGTGGTGTGGTCAACACAACACAACCGAGCAGGTTCTTGTTTACCTGCTTCGTCAATCCGGCCACCGTAACTTCATTGCTGAGATGTTTCTGCCTGCTGGATTATGAAATGGGCTCTCCAAATAACTACAGAGTTGAATCCTGAGGGATATCCTTCCACATGTTCCTAGAAGAGATGGAAAATCCTTGGTTTTATCATGTTGTCTTCTCTCCAACAATTCTCCCTTCCTTCCGGTCAAACCCAAGAAAGGAACATCCAGAAGGAACACGATGGACTGAGAGGCAGTCAAAACCAGCCACAGAATCCTTCCAAATCCCAAGAAAAAAGGCTTAAAAACTCTTTTCACTTTCTCTTGGCGTTTCCTCTGCCACGCTGAAAATTCTTGCAAGGAAAGAAGTGATTCAAGGCAGACTTCAGCCGAGCATTAAATTAGCATGGGCATGTTTGACACGGGTGTTCAAAAGGACTAATTAGCAAAAAAGAGACCAAAAAATCCAATTGGTCTGGGGATTTGAGCGGGGCATCCTCTTCTTGCCTAAAGAAGAGTTTCTAAACCTGCTCCTGTTGACAGAGTCCTTTGTATGTGAAAAGGGGCTAAACCTCTCCGCTTTTGTATTTCGGCAAAGAGCTTTTTCCAGGTTTCGTTTGTGTTTCCATCCATCCATCTTCTTCTCCACCTCTTTAAACATGTTCGGTCTTTGACTACAGAAAAAGAATAGAGAAAGTATGGAGGGGGCTGGAGGGGAGGGATAGAGAGCAAACTTTCCCCTTAAAGAAAGCTTTGGGGTGAGGGAAGTCTTTTCAGAAAGAGCTGGTGGCCAAGGAGGGTTCCCCAACCCCCAACTCAAAAGCCAGAAGAGAAAGGCACGGAAGAAATGAAGACCCGAACATAATTTTACCTGCATTCTTGTGTCATCGCTCTATCAGACTAGTAAATGAGTCCTTTCACTAGCCAATAAATCCAAATGGGAAACAGGCTTCAGGAAAGGGGGGAATGGAAAGAATAAAGATGAGGATGTCTTAATGGCATGGATTGTGGTTTGGGGTTGTTGTCGTTTTTTTTTAAAGAAACCAAATCATTCATGGTGGGATTTTGAGGAAATGGCTCAGGGTTTAATGACTCAGCACCAGAGGTCAAAGAGTCTGGATGAAATCCCTCTTTATCTCCAGTTAGAAGAATCAGGTAGCTAATTTATTTATTTATTCGATTTAGATAGCCGCCCGTCGCAGACCAGTGACTCTGAGCAGCGAACAATAAAAATACTGAGAAATCGCGTTTTCTGGCACTGTGTGGTGAAATGCTGGGGCATCTGCAGGGGAGGGGTCAAAAAAGTCAAGATGGTACCATAGTCAGGAGGCTGCAAGCAGCCATCTTGGATTGCTTAACCTCCTTGGCATGCTTTCGAAGGCCCTCAGGCTTTCAAAAATGCCTTCAAACCTCCCAGTCGAAAATGGTTGCCCACTCCAGCTTTTTCTTTTAAAAGTTGTGAAAGTAGGTCATCAACTTCCTCTAAGTAATGCTAGAGCCACAAAGAAATGTTCCTACATATTGTGGACAGCTGGGCCCTAGTCTGTAGAAATGTGGTAGGAGTAAATGAATAAAAACAAGCAACAGCCCAGCTTCCCCAAAATCCCTTCATGTGAAGAGTTTGTGGTCAAGGAGGAAGAGTTCATTCTTATCTGCTAGATTTCTCCTTTCAGGAAGTGTTTCTGCAGCCACATTTGATTGGATGACACCCATCACCACACCCAACCAACAGGATAAAGATTGGGTGTGACAGGACTTATATTCCATGGACATTTGGGGACACACATTTGGAGATTGCTGAATCAGAGGGTTCTTGCCTTCCACCAGCAATCTGGAATGATGCAGCCCACCTACATATTAAACATTTCAGCCCAGAAGTGACAATAATTAAAAATGATCGAACAAGATCTGTTTGGCTGCCCTGTGAGCATTGGAAGCCCTGAGGTTTCTCTTCATGTGTCTGGTGAGATCTAGAACAAGATTCACACTTAAATGCAGGTTTGGAAAACAGGCTATTAAAGCTTAACAGTGACCTTGATCAGTTCTCATTAACCTGCACTGACATTTCAACATCTAAATCCTAAAAGGGAAGCTGGACTTCCAGATCTGAACTGGCTCATTACACTGAAAAGATGTCTTCCCTACAAAAGAGATTCTGTTTCTCAAGATACTTGGGCACAGGGGTGTCTGCAGCTATGGGGTAATGGTCAGTGGGAATGACCTTGGGAGACAGGGGAAAGAGTCACAGAGGAAACAACAGTCAGATAAGCGGCAGCTGAGCCTGAAGAAGGAATGGGGTGTGGTAAACGTCTCAGAAGGGACGCTTCCTTGTTTCTTGGGCTGCAAAGGCGAGAGGGGAAAGATGCACATTCAGACTTGCAAGATTGATGTCAGCCTTGTGAGGTTGTCCAGGCAAGAAACACACCCAGAAGTACTAGCTCTAACTTTATTGTAAGGTCACAGTAACCAATCTTGCAAGTCTGAATGTGCATCTTTCCCTCCTCACCTTTACAGTCCAAGAAACTAGGGAGGGTCCTTTCTGAGACACTTTCCACACCCCATTCCTTCCGCAGGCTCAGCTGCCGCTTATCTGACTGTTGTCTCATCTGTGGCTCTTCCCCCTGTCTCCCAAGATCATTCCCACAGACCATTAAACACAGTGGCTGGCTGCAAAAAGGCAGGTGTGATCAAAACCTTGTTCCTTTTTCACTAGCATTTCACACACACATTGCAGGTGTGCAGAAAGGGGCAGGGTTTCCATCACCCAGTTGTGCCTGTCACTCTGCAGACAGTGGCTGTCCCTGCCAACACTCATATTTGGGACTTCTTTTGCAATTTCTCTTGGTGGTGTTTCCAAACTGGTTTTATTTTTGGAAGTGGTAGGAGGTGCTTACAGCTACTGGTGCTTTCTTCTTCTGCACATCTGGCCTCCCCTTTGAAGCTTTCCTTAGAGTAGACACTTCCAGCAGAAGTCTTTTGGAAGGAACGTAGGTCTGACCATGGATAGGGAGAAGGAATGGGTGAGGCTTTCAAAGGGGGCTTTCTGAAAAATTCACTCAGTCCTAAAAGAGAGGAAATCATTAGAAAGAAACTCAGAATAACCCCATCTTGATTTTCTTTGGTATAAGGTGAGGCAGAGAAATTCTGATGGGTTTTCAAGATTCTGAGATCCTTTCCCACAATAAAGAGCATTCCTGGAATTTTAGCTGTTTTATTGGGTTTCAATAGACAGCATTTTTAGAGGTTATTTTTTTTTAATGGCAGATGGTGTTTGTAGATTAATGAGTTGCCCCCCCCGCTTTGGAATTGGGTTTGTTGTTTTATTATCCTTTTATCTTGCATTTTCATTATTTTTAGCCCTGAAAACACAAGATTAAAGGTTGATTAATAAACAGGATCTAAACAACTTTACACTGTGACATTTAGGGGACTGCAAGTGAATTGTTTATATTTTGGTCTTAGTTTCTGATCCTTCCCTGTTTTTCTTTCTTTCTGGGAGATCAAGACCTATAGCCTGAAAATTGGATAAACTTTTCCAGACCTGCTGTAATGATCTTGGGTTTTTTACATTGGAAAAAAGACAACCCTTTCATTTAACATGACCCATATGAAAATTTAAAGCCATTTCTTTGTCATATCCATTAGTAGCAGGAAATCCAGCCGAGTTCATGAAACCTCCCCAGCAAAATGAGTTGGATCATCTTTATAAAACTTAGGTCTCTCCGGGACCTAAGAGTGAAGCAAAGTGGTTTTGTTGCCCCCATTGGGCAATGGATCTGGGGTAATAATGGGGAGGAGAAAGCAAAGAATTAAGTAGATCTGATCCACAAGATTCAGCTCTCCTTCCGAAGCTCAGTGGAAGACTATTTGCTTTGCAGTGACTTCTCAAGCTGTCAGCATCCCCAACTAAGCCTGGAGAATAATACACTCTGTAATAATCACAAGAGCTGTTTAAAAATAGACAAAATGCCCTCTCTTACCCTGAATAAGGGAAGTCCAGCTTGTATCCCCTTGTTTTAAACTTTTCTTGGGAAACATGCATAAGGCAGACTTCAGGCAATCCCCAGATTCACTCTCCACTAAATCCATTAGAATCCGCCTCTAACGCTTGAATCTTCCAAACTTCATCCTCCATCAAGGTCTCCTTTTCCCAATCAGATCTGCCTTTCCCTTCCCTGGATTCCCTTCACATCCATTAATCTCAAGGATAATTATCAGGAGAAGGGTGTATCATAAGAGGGGTGCCAAGATGGTGGACAGAGAACAACAATGTCAGAGGAGAACCTGTGCCTGGAGGTGGCCAGAGGTGGCCAGAGGGCAGATGACAAAAGCCCCGTTGCACAGTAATGATACACACTTCACCACATTTCTAGACATGTTGAGACATCTCGGGGTGGTATGACAGGGCGGGGTTTGCAGTGCAAAGCTGCTTTAGTGCTTGAATAGAAACATTCAGTCCTATGGATACCATCACATCTGACCCTCCCAGGACGATGTTCAATTCACAGGCATCACCAAGAGAAATGCAAAAGGCATGTTCAGTCCCCTTAGAAAATAAGGTAGAAAAGCAGGTGGTTGTCCTTTTTAAACAGGGAAAGAAAAAAAGAGGAGGAAACTCTAAGCGTAGCTTTAGATCCAACCCACAACGGAGCAATGCCATAATTCAGTGCATTTGCAGGTTCTTGAATTTAAGCACTTTCTGAATCTCCTTCATGCATCTGATTGCCAATATTGTGAAAACATTATGTCATGAAGTCAGCCCCTTATTCAAGGCAGCTGAGAAAATGTCAAACATTTCTAAAACATGCATTTCATAAGAAGCCATTAATGAGCCTATGGGGGCCAGAGCTTGAAATAAAGTTCCATATTGAAGGTCATATTAAAGAGAGAAGCAGGGAGGAGAAAGGGAAAATGAAATTTATAATCCATAATAAGGAAACAAAGTAGGACCAAGGCAACCTCATTTGAAGGACTGATGGAGAATAGGCCATAATAAATGGCTTGGTTCAGTCAAAGAAAATGAATTTTGCCGTTTTGCCATTAGCTTGCTGAAATGCCAGCAATCTAGAAGGCCAATTAAAGCATTCTTGGTAGAAATCGAATTACTTCAGGTGAACTATTTGGGAAGCCAGAATAGGAGGGCAAGAAAGAGGGGTGGGTTGGTCATCTGGCTGCAAGACGCCCGTGGTTATGCAGGCTCATATCTGTGATTGTGTAGTCATACGGATTGCGTATTTGGCTTTTATTTTCATCCAGGTTTACGGAGGTGGGAATTGTATGCCACTCAGAGTCAGTTCTGGCTGGAGCATAAAAAAATAATCAAGAAGTACGTGGTGTCCCTGTGAGCCCTTGAAGGAAATATGGAATGGGTGTAATAACACAATAAAAGAAAGGTCGTCATCATCATCTTCATCATCATCAGTAGTGTTCTACTGCAGAATTTCACAGTGACATTGATTTGCAGTTCCACATTATCTAAAGGCCTCCACATTGGGGAAAGCCACCCCACACACTCTTTAATCTTTTCAGAGGAGAGCTTTGTGTGAAATGGTTCCCTCGCCTGGTTACTCAGAAAGGACATTTCCCACCTCTATGAAGTTCAGATTGGATGGAGCCTTTCTGATAACATGTCTGAAACTTGATACTTGGAAAGACAAACCAATGGTTTTTTGTTCAAAGACTGTCAGAGGAGAGAACAGCTGTGCCTTAAGAAACAGTGCATAGCCCTCATCTCTAGCTGTGTTGGGCTAGTGCAATGAGGGCATTAGATGCCTGAATTTTCGCTTTATTAATTGTAGTAGTGGAGCAAAACTAAGACCATGACTGGTTTCACACTTTGTCCTAAGTTCTTGCTGTACCCTCAAAGTGCTAAGATTTTGGATCACATATAGTGCAGTTTCTGTTCGTTCCAAAGTGAGGAACATCTGAAAACTGTGTTGGAAACATCAACATCTCAACTGAAACCAGAACTTTTCTTGTTGGGATTAATGGACAATTAGAAAAGAGCCATGGAAGGTTATGATGACTGCTGTGAGACAACTATATGTGCAAAAATGGAAAGACTCTGAAATACCCACCATGGAAGATTGGTTGGTGAAGATGACAGAACTAGCTGAGATGGCAAAATTAACTTGTTTGATTAGAGAAGGATCATCAAGTACATTTATCAATGACTGGAAACCCTTTATGGACTTTTTGCTGAAAAAAGAGAAAAATGAACTTGATTTATAGGTTTGATGATTAGAAAGGGTAGATTATGGAAAGAAGGAAATTATGATATAACCTTAGAGAGAGAGGGTAAAATATAAATGCATTTATAACCACTGTCAAAAAGATCAGAAGCTGCTTCTTTATAATCTTTTCTTTTTTTCTTTCTTCTTCTTTTCTATTTCTTTTTATTTTCTTTCTGACATGTTCATTATTCTCCCTTATTTTCTTTGTTTCTTGTCTAACATTTGTATTGTTTTTACCTTGTTAAAAAATTCTCAATAAAAATTGTATTAAAAAATAAAAATGATAATAAAAAGAAACCTTAACATCTCACAGAGTGGACTGACCCCACTCACTTTGCAACCATTATTCCTCCTCCAAAATGTTAAACCTGGACTCGGCCAGCCAAAGATGAGTTAAGCCATGGCTTCTTTACTCAAGAAGTGGTTGAGCAACACACAATGGGCTGGTTTTCTATAACACACTAAGCCTTCAGACCTAGTATAGAAACCACAGTGGTTTGGCTCACATAATACTCCAAGTTGTACTCCTATGCTGGAAAAGTGTATTCCAAGTGTACTCCAAGTGTATTCCTGTGCTGGAAAAGTGGATGGACATACAGTCTCCAAGCTGCCTTCTAACCTTTACTTTCTATTATTCAAAGGCACATTGTGGTTCATTGCATTGTGTAAACCCAATGTATGTTTGTTCCTCCTGGAACTGAAACCACAGCTATAGAATCAGGGTTGGCTGACTCCATTTCATTCCTTTGTTGTATACAACGTATATCTTTCTTCCCCAAATTTAAAGATAAGATATATGGCTCTCAACCATTCCTTTTTTATATATATACATTTTACTAAACGTTTTAAAAAGAAGAGAAAAACTAATATAAAGTAAAGAAAGAGAAGAAAGGAAAAGAGAGAAAAAAAACAAAGGTGCAAAAAAAGATCAAAAGAAATAGAAGAAGCTTCTGATTTTCTTTGCAGCAAATACAAGTATGATTACAAAGTTATCTCTTACTCCATGGTTACAAAAAGAAACGCTTTTTCTATTACCTAGGGGTTTTTTTCTAATCATCAAAACCACAAATCATAAGTTCTTTTTTTTTTTCCTCCTGTTTCATGCAAAAAGTCTATAAGGGGTTTCCAGTCAACAATAAATGTAGGTTCTCAACATTCCTGACCCATCCAATTTATCTTTTCTATGGACCATCAGATTCTCCCTTCCCCATTTCTTGGGGATAGACCCAGATTAGATTTGTTCTCTTGATGTTTTCTTCAAGCTCAAGGAAATACCTTTTCATGGCCTTGGGGCAGGAGATCTACACAATTATATTTTAATCTCCTAGGCTTTTCTTCACTCAAAATCTAGTCTGGAAAACCATCTGCTCATTGCAGTGTCCAAAGAATGATGTGGAAAGTGGGCAGGTTAGCATAAAAGAATTATAATTTGCCTCAAATTGCACTGAAAAACATTCACCAGCAGAGCATTCTGGTGTGACATGATGCAAAGCCTATATATGCCACTAAATGAAGCTTGAAAAGGAGGAGAGAAAAGCGACATGGGACAGAAGGTTTGGGGGGTGGTTGCACATATACGTTCTGTTTTTAAAGTATTATTTGTAGTGACTACGTCCTGGCACTCTATAAATCAAGAAGCATCATCAAGGGAGAAAGCAAGCTCTGATTTGGTACCCTGGTCAATCATGGTGATAGAGTTTCCCACTGTCTCATATGACATCACTACTGCTTGATTCCTCTTCAAAAAATAAATAACCTCTTCCATATGTCCTGGAGTGTAGAGCTCCTGAAATACACTTTATTTGATATAAGGTCCAAGAACACTCTAAATCACTCAGGTTAATAGGCAGGTATAGGAGGAAGGAGGGGAAGGATTGAGTTTTAATTTTCATTATTCCATCCAAACTGCTTCAGATGAGGTCACCATGAAATATATCAGGTCCACTGCAAAGCAATCACGAAATCAACTGTATGAAAGCAGAGCACACAACAGCTTGGCCCGTTTATTGCCAGAATCTGATGGAGAACTCTTTCCTGATTGTACTATGGATTGCATGGCTCAACGTGGTGGTGTTTGTGAGGGAAAGAAAATGCAAAAGGTTTCGGGTTGGAAGGAAACATACAACTAAATCTTCCACTTCTCTGTCAGGTTATTTCCTCTACATGCAAAGAACTGCTGTGGAGGAGGCACATTCAAAGACGCATGCTTCGAAATGGTCTACCTCCAAAAAATGTTCTACCACTTGATGTTTCTTATTGTATAAATTGTATAAATTAGTTACAGGGAATTTGTGCCCAACCACTGCTGCTGAATTACCAGAGGTTCTAGCATGGTCAAAGGATGAGGTTAGGGTTAGGGTTCCCTATTAGTATGAGAAAATCTCCTTCAGGTGAAAGTAGAAAGAAGCTGGTCAGTACAACTCAAGCTTAGGCTGCTAGAGATCCATTTATTGCAATTTTACAGACATTTGTAATCTGTGTTTGCTGTGCTCAGAACTTCATATTTCCCCCTGAAACTCATCCAACATTTTGTCCTATTTTGAATCTTAGGAGATGGTCTGTAAGTCCATAGCAAATTATACTGGACTTTTCTTGCCTTCCTTTCCCACCATGATGCCCTCCAAATGCATCAGGTTACAATTCCCATCCTCCTCCTCCAACATCTAATCAATGGAGAAGTTGCTTCTCACTCACACAAGAAGTCCACATGAGGACAAGCCAGTCTGGAGGGGGAGGGGGAGGATGAGAAGTCATCTTCTACTACCTCTTCTTCTTCTTTCACTCGCCCAAGCAGTCCAGTAATCCATTGGACAAGCCACAGTCTGGTGGACAAGGAGGAAGGAAGGAGAAGGAGGAAGAGAAGGAGGAAGAGGAAGAGGGGGCAGGGAGGAAAGGAGGAGGAGAAGGAGGCAGGGGGGAGGAGAAGGAGAAGGAGAAGGAGAAGGAGAAGGAGAAGGAGAAGGAGAAGGAGAAGGAGAAGGAGAAGGAGAAGGAGAAGGAGAAGGAGAAGGAGAAGGAGAAGGAGAAGGAATCTTTTACTGCCTCTTCTTCTGTGCTTCTGTCATGGTATCAACTGTTCTACTGAAAGGTGATCCTCAATTGGCTGAAATATATGCACATCAGTGTAAGGAGGCAGGAAAGTAATCAGGGAGCTTCACTAAATGTAAAGAATCTTATAAACAGTTGCCAGAGAGACCCCCATGGCCTGGATCCACGGTCAGCCGGAGTATGGCAACCTTCCTCAAGCTACAAACCCTGGAGCATGGAGATGTGTGTCTTATCTTCAGTGGCTGTGAAACAGTTGACATTTCTGCAGGGCTCACCTCCAAGACCGAACTCTTATCCCAGTTGTCAACTATGGGGAAACTTAACTCTTCTGGACCAGCACAAATTTCTGCAAACAGCTCTTGCTTTTCTACCTTTTAAGCTTCTCCCATGAGTAGTGGAATATTTCATTTCGCCCTGCTGGAGATACAAGACCACCTGAGCTTATAATCATTCTTAAAAAAAACAAAACCTTGATCTTAGATTCTGTACGCCATTCTTCCTAGAACGTGCAGGGCGTCCCTGCCTGAAAGCCATGCAACAAAGGTTTCAGGGGGTGGTGGGAAGGATAGAGCACCAAGTGAATGTCCCATTTGTTTTCACTTTTCTTTGCAAGTCAGGAAATCTTTTAACTGAGCTGGTGCCCAGCTGCATCCTGCAAATTGCCTTGCATTGGTAAAACTCTCTGTTTTCTTCCCATCCTTCAGGTGTGTTCCCTTTGCAGGCAGTTGACCTTGTCCAAATCTCTCATTTGTCGTGACTTGATTTTGCCCGTGTTCATCTTTCTTGAGAGCTTTTTGATTTGCAAAAGAAACATCATCTCCAAGGAGGACAAGTGGGGATGTCCGGTTCTTTTCCTTTCCTCCCCCTCACTCTATTTCCCTTCCTCTCTCGTTCTCCAATTCCCTCTAATAAAGCTGAAGCTAAATGATTTCCATCTGCGTCGGTCGGCCAAGCTGAAGCTATACGAGCGGGGGTGACTTCTGTCAACCTGGGGCTCAAACGACACGACATGAGCCGAAATTCCATATCGCTTTCCTTCGTGGGCTTTGATTTGAAGAGTAGAAGTTTCTCTTGCTTGTTTTTCCCCAGCTATTTCTCGATTTGCCCTGAACATTGACTCCAAAAAAGATGATTTGAATGGAATTTCAGGGCCCGCGTGGAGTTCCTTCACTGAGCAGTTACAAGGTGGCCAAAAGGTATTTGTAAATGTCTTGCCTTTCCTTGCACAATCTTCTCTCCAGTGGTCTACAGCCCACTTGGCTTTCCAGCCATCCATTCAGCTGCAAGAGAAGAGAGCAAAAAGAAACTGCTTTGAGAGGATCTTTGTTGATTCAGAAGTTTGGGTATCCCTTTCCAATTCTTATCTCAGGAGCCATGAAAGGCAAGGTATATTTCTCAGTCTCCAAACAGCATTCTAATTTCAAGAAGACAAGCTTCAGAGCCCAGCACAAAACATCTGATTTGGAGTATTATAAGCAAAGTTCATATCCCTTGTTATTATGCTATTGTGAATTGTCATGGGGCTTATGTTGTATTCATTGCCTTTTTAGCATCTCTGGAGAAGGCTCTAATGCTAGGAAAGGTGGAAGGAAAGAGAGGAAGAGGATGACCAGCAGCCAGAAGGATGGTTGCTAGGAGTCAACAATGGCTTGAAGGGACACAATCAATCCTCAATCAATCAGTCAACAGAAAGACTCAGCTCCCTTTTGAGAAGTCTATAATGCTGGGAAAGGTGGAAGGAAAGAGAAGAAGAGGATGAGCAGCAGCAAGGGGGATGAACCCAGTTACAGCGGTGATGGGGGCACCATTGGAAAACCTGAAGGACTAGGTTAGGGACAGATTGACATGGAGAAAATCTATCCATGTGGTTGCTAGGAGTCTGCAATGACTTGCCGGCACATAATCAATCAATGTTTAGCATATTTGTTATAGACTCTGCTTACGTGCCAACTGAGGATCATTCTTCACATTTCTGTGTCATCCATGAAAGCTTATGAGACTGAACGTGCCTTAATCATTTAATTGCCATAGGGTTATTTGTTGATTTCTGCATTAGTCCAAACGGGCTTAGCCAACTTCTGCACTTCCCTCTGAATGTGTTTAATGTTTAACAGATTTATAGCCTGCCTTTCAGGATTCAAAAAAAAAAAAGAAACCTCTTACAAAGGAAATTACCATTTAATTAAACATGCAAATCAAATGCTATATTTGAGCACTTGATGGGCTGAAAGGTTGGATATAAATGGAAAGAACAATAATGACAAATGATTCCAGTCCATACATCTTCAGAAGAGCTGCAGCCGACAAAATTGAGTTAAAGCTAGCCCTGCAAACTGCAATTAATCTAATGTAGATTGGAATGAACAAGTCTTTGAAATCAAATGAGAACTTCCTCTAGCCCCAAGTCTGGGTTAGAGTCTCCAACGTGCTTTTCTACCTCTTTTTCCAAAGTCCTGGAGAACAATGCATCTCCTTCTTCCTTTTCATATCTCAGGAGCTTTACTCTTCGCTTCTCACCCCCATGGCCTGACATCCAGCTTCCCAGCTACAGAAAGAGAGGTGAATCACAGTCCTGGCTTATCCCACATCCTACATGGCTAAAAGACCTCATTGCAAACTTGCTGTCCACACCTCCAGCACCAGCAGCTGAGCCAGTGCAAGATGATAGACACCAAAGCTGGGGAAACCGAATTTAGCAGGCCATAAATCCTCCCCTCCACCCTCCCCACTTTATGGCCTGCCTATGGAAAACACAATCCGATATAAACCAGAGAGAGTGGGAGCAGGGTAATAAAACAGTCTGAGCAGGCCCTGGGCATCAAATGTCATGAGAGTGTTATGTTACTAGCATACCAAGCAGCTGATGTCAGGCAGCAGGCTAATAGGTCAGTAACCCACATAGAGAGAGAGACAGACAGAGAATGAAGCTCTAACAGGTCTAGCCTGAAGGTGTTTGGAGGCCTAAGGATGACCACTCCAACAGAAGCCCCTTCTCCATGACAAATGTGTCACTTGCAGCTCAATCCTTAGTGGCTATGTTCACACAACACACTCTGCTAGTTTAATTTTAACCTTGACTAATTTGGCAAGAGTTGGTTGGTTAGTTGGTTTCTTAGCTTAAAATGGCACCCAAACCCAACTAGTTGACATAACTGATGGTTCAACATATTGTGGGCCCTCAGAAAATGGGTGTCTTTCAATAACACTAGACTCGAAGTGGATGCAAATCCAGATGTAAGCCAGATTTCAAGGACAGGAGGCTCTGAAAACTAGATTTATAATAGAAAAGCTAATAAGGCTATTATGAAAGAATTCCAGCAAATACTTTGCCTAGATTTGTCAACCAAGTATCAGGACTCTAGCAACAGCAGATCTCCAAGTCTCAAGCTGAGCGAGATCGTGGTCATCACCAGCCACATGACCCTTCTAAATTTTGGAGATGAACTGAGCAATCTCCCTTCCATGTAACTTACTCATCTCCCATCACCATCACTATACACACATTAACACTCCTTGCATTTAAAATTTGCTCAGTTCATCTCAGGATGGCCCATGTTACATGTGATTAGTCACAGACTATACAGTATGGAATTAGAAAACTAGGGAAATGGACTGGAAGAGGGCCACCAGAGCCCAAAATTGACAAGAAATTGGTTCCCTTGCACTCTTTTTCTATGAGTGTCTTTCAACTGGATAAAGGAATACCTGCTTTTAGAATGCATTTCAAAGGAGAAGAGCATCTTGGGAAAATTTCAAGGGCGGCAGGTGGCACTTTTGAAGTTAGGTAGTAGCAAAGTAGCCAAGGGTTGTGCGTCATTGTCCTTTCCCTGATTTCCTGTGCTTCTATTCAATACAAAAAGAAGACATCAGGAGGGACCTTTTACAGAGGATTGTTTTCAGATTGGACAGTCTGAGAAGCCAGGGAGATTTCAGAGTGATGGAAAGTGGCAAAGGGAAATCCTCTCTCCAATGGCTTGCAGCCTCCCTGGCTTCCCCAATTCCCATCTAACAGTCTTCAGCCTCCCTGGCTTCCCCTATTTCCATCAAACAGCCTGCGGCCTTCCTAGTTTCTCACACTTAAATTCAATTCCAAGTAAAGACATCAAGAACAAACTCCTCCACTGTTTTTGTTTTCTTTTTTTCTTTTTCCAAACTGGGAAGAATTGGCAGCCAGAAAAACTGCAGGGTGATGAAAATACGAGTTTCATAAAACACCAGCAGCAGCCGCAGCCTCTTCAGCCACCTCCAATGATCAAGTCAGCTCCAGAATGCAAGAAAAGAAGTTTGAAAGAGATTCTCAAGCACCCTGGGGATAAGGTGTGTGTGTGCGTGCGTGCGTGTGTGTGTGTGTGTGTGTGTTGGGGTAATAGAAGCCTCTTTCATCAGAGAAGAAAACTTTTGTCAAAAAGCAAAGCCAATACTGGCACAGCCTAACTTGTAATACAAATTGGATTAAACCAGACCTCCCCACCTGCGTAAATTGGGCAACCATCATTTTTCTCAGTTTTACACATCAATGAATTTGGATGGTACCGTTCTCAGCTCAAAAAACAAAGCACGAAGAATGGAACAATGAAAAATATTTTGGCACATTTGGAAAGGCGTTTCATTTGAAGAGAAAGAGGGAGGAAAATGCTAATATTTCTATTAGGAAAGTTGCTGTAATAAACAGAATAATTATATGGAATAAGAGCAACCTTCTGAGATCCAGAACAACCTTGTTTGAAGTGCGTTTGGAGGAGGTAACCATTCTCTTCTCAGTGGGGAGCTAGAGAGAGGAATTGTCTTGATGTCTAAAAACCTTTGAAAAGGGGAATTATACATTTGCATATAAATGAATACATGTAACTCTTGTTTTGTGCCTATGTAAGAAAAGTATAAAATATGTAATAACCTTCAAAGCCAAGCTGGAGTTTACAAACTCTCAAAAACATAATAGTGGGAAAGCATCACTGAGGTTGAATGGATTTTCTCCCACAGTTATTACAAAGCTTATAATACTAGAATAAATAATACAAATTCTTTTAAAACACTAAGTAAACAAAGAACATTGAGAAATGTCTTATACCAAGTCAGCCTATTGAACAAGATAATACAATATTGTCAACGCTGACTAGCAACACTTCTCCAGGAAATGTTTCCACCCTTTTTTGGAGACACTATGGATAGAACTTCAGATTTTGATTGTTAGGGAGCTCTAATACTGAACTAAATCTTTGAAACAAAATATGCTGGGTGCTATTAAGGATGGGTCTGAAACTCACAATTTCCAAGTAACCTAAAGATCTTTCCTCCATGGAGCTGAGCATAGTTTTGAACCCAGGGGGGATTTCAGATCGTCAGGTTTAGCATAATTATATGCTTAGCTAAGCAATCTCCCATTTCTTTGAATTAGGAACAGGGGATAGACACTCCATAAAATAGGCAGGCCCAGAACAAAAAGCTATGCCATTCTAGAAGAAAAAATTAAATTTGACAGAACAGAATTAAATGTATTTCAATTAATTAAAGGGGGAAGGGAAGGGAAGGGAAGGGAAGGGAAGGGAAGGGAAGGGAAGGGAAGGGAAGGGAAGGGAAGGGAAGGGAAGAATAGGACAACCAGAGTGAAGTGGATGGACTCAGTAACAGTGGCAATGGGCACATCACTGGAAGGTCTAAAATACTAGGTTGAGACAGATTGTCCTGTAGAAAATCTATCTATGTGGATACTAAGAGTCCACACCAACTTGATGGCTCATAGTCAATCCATCCATCAATTAATTAGCCCAGTTCACATGACTATATTCCTTACGTTTCATTCTTTCCCCCTTGTAATGTGTTAAAAGCTACAAGTTGGCCTGGAGTTGTCCTATGTCCGGTATTCATCAGGTTTACCAAATGTTCTGAAGATCAACCTATGATTAACTCTGGCTTGTTAATAGTGTGGTGTCAATGAAGGCAATAATCGCTGTGGATGATCCTGAGAATGTGGGGAATGTGTAGCTTAACCCCAAATCCATGTTACAACAGGGTTTTCCTGCCAAGACGCACAGCAAAAAGGTCATCACCCACCGTGGATTTCAACTGCAGTGCTACGTAGCTGATCCTTGTGCTGTTCTCTTAATTTCTTGCAAGGGGAACAGGTTTTTCTTTTTTCTTTCTTTCTTTTTTTTTCGTGCTGCATATCTATTGTATTCGCTTCTGGCCATTCAGCGCCATCTACCAAATTGTTCAGGGTGAAAGGTCAATGCATTAAGGAGAGCAGATTAATACACTGCAGTAAATCGTAGACCAGCACATTTAAGGAGCAAGTCATATTTCACTGATGATTGTTCTCCCAATTGATTGTGCCATCCAGCAAGTGTGTGCACCTTCAGCTGTTTTCCTTTCTTTTTTACAAGCTTTCCCGAGTTTCCTTGTTTAGTGGTGGTGGCTGTGCCCCACACCAATGTCACTTTGATCCGAGAAACTCAATACGTGAGGTCTGGCTTTATGGAAAAGCAAGGTCCAGATTAAGGGAATTAGCCACAGTATATCACAACTAATAAAATGGTGATTGCGACCACCAGAGTGAATGCCCTGGGGGTGTTGGGGAGGGGGAGAAAGGGCAGAGAGGAGGAGCAGAAGGGGGGCAGAGCATTGGCTGCAACAAGTTTCAGAATTGTTCGTTCTTGTCTATAGATAGGTAGGAGAAAGGAAAGGGAAGGGAAGGGAAGGGAAGGGAAGGGAAGGGAAGGGAAGGGAAGGGAAGGGAAGGGAAGGAAGGAAAGGAAAGGAAAGGAAAGGAAAGGAAAGGAAAGGAAAGGAAAGGAAAGGAAAGGAAAGGAAAGTTGAGGGTGGGAGGAGAGGAGAGGAGAGGAGAGGAGAGGAGAGGAGAGAGGAGAGGAGAGGAGAGGAGAGGAGAGGAGAGGAGAGGGGAGGGGAGGGGAGGGAAGGGAAGGGAAGGGAAGGGAAGGGAAGGGAAGGGAAGGAAAGGAAAGGAAAGGAAAGGAAAGGAAAGGAAAGGAAAGGAAAGGAAAGGAAAGGAAAGGAAAGGAAAGGAAAGGAAAGGAAAGGAAAGGAAAGGAAAGGAAAGGAAAGGAAAGGAAAGGAAAGGAAAGGAAAGGAAAGTTGAGGGAGGGAGGAGAGGGAAGGGAAGGGAAGGGAAGGGAAGGGAAGGGAAGGGAAGGGAAGGGAAGGGAAGGGAAGGAAAGGAAAGGAAAGGAAAGGAAAGGAAAGGAAAGGAAAGGAAAGGAAAGGAAAGGAAAGGAAAGGAAAGGAAAGGAAAGGAAAGGAAAGGAAAGGAAAGGAAAGGAAAGGAAAGGAATGGAAAGGAAAGGAAAGGAAAGGAAAGTTGTGGGCGGGAGGAGAGGGAAGGGAAGGGAAGGGAAGGGAAGGGATGGGAAGGGAAGGGAAGGAAAGGAAAGGAAAGGAAAGGAAAGGAAAGGAAAGGAAAGGAAAGGAAAGGAAAGGAAAGGAAAGGAAAGGAAAGGAAAGGAAAGGAAAGGAAAGGAAAGGAAAGGAAAGGAAAGGAAAGGAAAGGAAAGGAAAGTTGAGGGAGGGAGGAGAGGAGAGGAGAGGGAAGGGAAGGGAAGGGAAGGGAAGGGAAGGAAAGGAAAGGAAAGGAAAGGAAAGGAAAGGAAAGGAAAGGAAAGGAAAGGAAAGGAAAGGAAAGGAAAGGAAAGGAAAGGAAAGGAAAGGAAAGGAAAGTTGAGGGAGGGAGGAGAGGGAAGGGAAGGGAAGGGAAGGGAAGGGAAGGGAAGGGAAGGGAAGGGAAGGGAAGGGAAGGGAAGGAAAGGAAAGGAAAGGAAAGGAAAGGAAAGGAAAGGAAAGGAAAGGAAAGGAAAGGAAAGGAAAGGAAAGGAAAGGAAAGGAAAGGAAAGGAAAGGAAAGGAAAGGAAAGGAAAGAGGGAATGGAGAGGATTGGTTACAAGAAGTTTCAGAATTGTTAATTCATCTGGAAGGAAGGAAGGAAGGAAGGAAGGAAGGAAGGAAGGAAGGAAGGAAGGAAGGAAGGAAGGAAGGAAGGAAGGAAGGAAGGAAGGGAGGGTTTGGTTGTGTAACCCAATTTTAAAATTTAGTCACAGATCAGTGCCACTAAATTCACTGTGGTTGCCTATCACGTGAGTGAGCAAACAATCCCAGCCTAGAATTAACAAACACACATGGAACGAAGATTAAATTCATTATAAAAGGAAGAGAAACATCGTGCAAGACAACATTGCATTTCAGAGCCAGTCTTAAATAAACATTACTATATTCTTTGGATTAATGGAATTTGGTGATCTTTTTGCTTGTCAAAAAACAATTATGTATCTCTTTTTTAAAAAGGAGGGGTGCTTCTAACCTAGATAAAGTGGAGCGCTTTTTCTTATCCATTCTATTTGATGGAAGAAACTTTGCTTTTGTGTTTTCTTTCAAAGGAGAGGGGAATTTCATTGAGACCTTCCTGAGGTTCTTGCCCTTTTGGGGTGATGAGTTAGTCTAAATATCCTGCCTTTCATTCAGATGCAATTCATCCTCCAAAGGCCAGCCCCCCCCCCCCACCTTAATTCACCCTGTTTGGAAGACATTAGGAGAGAACTCTTCCCAATATAGTTTTTTTTTTTCAAGAGTACAGGTAGTCCTCATTTAACAACCACACCTTCTGCGACTGTTCAAAGTTATCACAGCACTGAACGAGGAGACTTATGACCAGTCCTCAAAGTTGCGACTGTCACAGCATCCCACAGTCACATGATCGCCATTTGTGACCTTCCCTGCCAGCTTCCCACAAGCAAAGTCAATGGGAAAGCCAGCAGGGAAGGTCGCAAGTCGCAGTCACGCAACATCTCGCTTAATGACCACACGGGATTTGCTGAACAACTGCAACTGGAACTGCTGGAACTGCTGTTGTAAGTCAGAGTAGTCATGTGATTTTCTGATTTACGACCACATCACTTAGCAATGGAGTTGTCGGTCCCAATTACCATTATTGAGGACTACCTGTAGTACTATTGCCATTTTTAAAGAAGAACCTGTCTTTGAGAAATTCCTGGAGACTATAGCAGGGGAAAATGCAGAATTAAGAGACTTCACTCATTCAGAAAGAGTATTATTCAGGGTGCTTTATTTTTTAAGAAAGTATACAGCTAAGAGCCTCTCTGCTTCGGGGGAGGGGGGGACACACACATTGCTGAACCAGCTGATCAACTGGCTAGGTCAATTAGGCTTTACAAGGGAAGAAACAGGAAGATGGTTTCTTTCACAGACAGAAGGTTACTGGGCAATTATTTCTTTTATAGACCTGGAGTTGGACAAATCATGGTCCTGTCTTGCCTTTGATGCTACTCAGAAGACAGGCCAATAAAATTCATAACAAGGCAGGTCAGAGAAGATCAGGGAGAGGCCCATTTTCCCTCTGCCTCACCAGCTGAGGGGAAAAAACAACAGATGCCCTTCTAAGAATCACCACAGGAGACATTTGAAAGCAACAAAGTGGAAAGATAATCCAGAGTTGCTCCTTTTCATGTTGCAAGAAAACATTTCCAGAACAGAAATACTGGCTTAGCAGTATTTGGCTTAGCTTAGGTACCCTCAGGCATTGGCTGGGTCCATGGATAAGAGAGTTGCCTACTGTGATTCACCAAGTATGATGAGTGATGGAGCCATCCTGCTCTTGAGAAATCATTAGAGAGTTTCTCCTTCCCTTGGAGAAAATCTGAGACATTTACCACTCAGGTATATTGGAGAGACCAGAAAAATAAATGCCACCTTTGGTAAATGCTAAACAACAGGCCTGATCACATCTGTAGCTAAGATGGTATCCTCAAGTCATTATCAGCCCTCCAAGAGTAATCCTAAATGTTCATCCTGTTCACCCTCTTCCAGACCCCTGGAGGAATCCATCTGCCTTTGGAATCTTGCCCAATCTCATCTGGCACAGCTTTTCTAGCAGGAATGGATAAGATAGCCTTTCACCTGGGTGACAAACTGCCAGGCTGTATGGATGATCATAGGCCCAGGAACCCATCCTGTTTTCTGGGGCTGGATATTTAACCAACTCCAAAAGACTGTTGCACCACTGTAGAACTTGCAAATATGGAAGATGTACCAAGATGTTGTGTGGGAATGACCTTGGGAGACAGGAGGAAGATCCACAAACTAGGCAACGATCAGATAAGTGGCAGTTGAGCCTACAGAAGGAATGGGTGTGTGGCAAACACTTCAGAAGGGACCCTCCCTCATTTCCTGGACTGTAAAGGCGAGGGGGGAGAGATGTACTTTCAGATTTGCAAGACTCTGTTACCCTAACCTTACAATAAAGTTAGAGCTAGTACTCCTGGGTGTGTTTCTTGTCTAGATCACCTTGAAGGGCTGACACAAGAAAAAAGTAGGTGCCTTGCCTCTAGATCTGCTGACCATGTTTGTACTGAATCTAAAAAGCAGAGAGGGATCCAGAAAGTTAGCTGGTAGCATTACAGAAGCCACCCACATGGCACAGTAGTGGAGCACTTGCTTGGTGTAGGGAAAATCCCGTGTTTTAGCACTGAGGAATCCCATGAGGAGACCAGAGTCAAGGCATAAAGTCAGGAATCAGGAGCAGAGAGACAGGAGGCAAAACCAACCAGCAGGTCACAAATCAAGACAAAAAAAGAACTAGGCAACTGAAAATAAGCAAGTTCTGTCAAGATCCAACTGAAACAGGAAGATCTCAAATGCTCTGTCTAATAAAGGAGATCCCAAAAGCCAGCTGGGTGGGAAAAATGACTCCAAAGGGTACTTCGTAGCTTACACCAACTTCCCCGGTGACTGTACAGATATTTTCAATCACCACTCAATATCCTTAATATCCCTTCTACCGGTAGCACCTTGGAAGATATTATTTATGTATGAATATGGTTTTTATTGTATTTTTATTCTATTTTAAGTAATATTTCTTTTTTGTTTTGACTGTAAACTGCCCAGAGTCACTTCCTAGCGAGATGGGCGGGGGCCAAATTTGAAATATAAATAAATCAAAAACTCCCAGGCTCTCCAGGGAACATGGTTACTGATGTTGTGGTTCTGTTTTTATTCATCAAAGAATAAAATGAAGTACAAAAAATAAACAAAGAAGATCATATCTTTGACTGGTGTCAAAGAAACCTTGGAGTTAGCCAAGTAATGTCTCAAGATAAAGCATGTACCCGGTAAGGGGTTGTGTGTTTTGTCCCTTCGTTGATTCGAAAATCCACAGTTGAAATAGCCAAAATGTGTTTAATCCACTTGCTATCCCGTCGAATGCACCAATAACTATGGAGGTGACTCTCCTGACCATTTTAGTCCTTAGATCACTATATTTTTATAAGCTTTTCCCCTTCTTTTTCCTTGAGTCCTTTCCCCTCATGTATTGCCACACCTACAAACGCAACTATAGACATGGATACCTACATATATATCTTGACATCGACAAAAGCTACTATTTTCTTCTCCATTTTTTTTCCTTCCAGGTGTTCAAAGCAGCCTTATAGAATGGTCCTTCCTCCCACTGACCTCCACAGGTAACCACATTGGCAAAGGTGTTGAAGAAATGACACCTGAGCAGTGATGTCCCAGTGCAAATCCAGCCCTCCCATTCTGGTGGTCCGACTCCAGACACCATAAATCGCAGGGTTTGCATTGTGACATCATAATGCAGATTCCACCACGTTCTCCCCTGCAAGTCCTCCATAAACTTTAACCAGCTTTTAAGATAGAAGGATCCACAAATACCTACGGTGGAAGAATGGATCATTAAATGAATGGATTTGGCTCGAATGGCGAAGTTAACAGCATTAATAAGAGATCCTACTGCTTCTAAATTTGTCTCCTTATGGCAACCCTTCTTAGATTACATGCTTGGGTGGGAAAAAAATGAGGCTTTGATTGTGGCCTTGAATGATTAGATGATTTGTGCTGATAGAAATAACGTGAACTTGGATTAATTAGCGGTAAGAGATTAATTTTTTAAAATTTGTATCTATATCTATATTGGAGATAGTCCGAAGTCACTTTCTGTTTCAATTTTCTGTCTTCACTATTATAGCTTTTGTCTTTTTCCGTTTAGCTCTATCTTCTCTCTTTGCTGTACTTTCTGTTTTGTATTTTAATTGCATTTTGAAACACAATAGAATAAAGTTCTTGTTTTAAAAAAAATAAACTTTAACTAACTCTTCTCCCTGCTTCCTCCAATTTTTGCTGACCAAAACGACAAAGCAAACTTTAAGGTAGCTTAGATTAAGACGGTAGTTTAAGATTAAGATTAGATTAAGATTAGATTAAGATTAAGATTAAGATTAGATTGGTGGAAAGTGGAAAGTGGAAAGATTGGTGGAAAGCTTAATTAATTAAGATTAATTAAGATTAAGATTAGATTGGCAGAAAGGGGAAGATAGGGAGGTAAACTTTATTGAGGTCTTTGACCAGTGTAGGAACCTACACCCATAGACACACAATGGTCTACCTGCCTCATAAAAAATAACAACTGAAAAGAATTAAAAGAGCTTTTTTAAAAAAAAAAGGAAAGGAGGGGGAGAAGGTAAACATTGGAAGGTATCAAAGAAATGCAGTTTTATTGGGCAACATTTGCTGCCTCCCCCTCGGGGCAGCGAGGCAACATTTGGGGAAGGAAATATCAAGGATCTCAGACTGTGGGATCCAGCCTTGAGAGGATAACACCGTTTGGAAGAAGGGGCTGGGGTGGGGGGGCTGAGGGGAAGAAATGTTGCATCTAACTGGCATTTGCAGGACCTACAGTGGCCGTCTGGAGACTGACAGGTGGTTCTGGACTCTGTTTCGTTTTTGTTTGGTTTTCAAAGTGAAAAGACATCAGCCTGCTGCTGGCTCTGACTGCCAAGATCTGTTTATCTGAAGTGTTTTGACCTTGATCGTTGGGGTTCCAGGGTTAATGCTTTAAAATACCATAATTATTGTGATTATTATAATGGCCACTTACTTGGTGCTTTATAGGCAAGTAGGAAGCGAGAGAGAAAGAGAAGGGGAGAAGGGGAAGGTCATTCCGCTAAAGGCCTTGCCAGCTAGATGGCTCTGAATAGAAAGAATTAGTGGCTTTATTGACTGCTTCCCTCTTGGGCGGACTGGTGTCTGAAAAGAATTGCTGTGTGGTTAGAGGAGAAGCTCACTGAAGCACGGGGCAAAATGATCTTATGTGCAGGGCCCCAGGGGTGGGGATGTTGACCTTAATGTTCTGCAGAAATCTACCTTCCAATTTCCCACACTTTCTTTTCCTTCTGGTCAAGCTGCTTCATTGTTTTGTACCTGAATCTCAGAGAGCTTCAGAATTTCTTTCTGGTTCCTCTGGGTGATGCTCTTCAGTTCATTGGACGGGGGAGGTAGCAGAGGAGGCAATAGCTCGGGTTATTTTCAGTTGCATATCTGTCTGCCTGTGGCCTCCTGAGTTGCCCAAACTGAAAATTCCTATAAAAAGAGTTTTCCTCTTGACATCTTCCTTGGGACTGAGTGGAAGTGGGGGGAAGCCACGGAGGCTGCAGACCATTAGATGAAAACCACATTATAACTTAGCTTGGTGGACATAGCAGGACAGACTGTGAGTTGCAATAGGCTCTTCCTCTAAACTTCGTTCATCCATCTGGTTGGGTTTACCCTTGGTTGAGTTTACACAACATACTTCCTTTGGTTATTACAATGAGTTTGGGCAACACATTAAAGCAGGAGAAAATCAAGCCAAATTTAAACTAACAAAGCTCAGCAAATACACTCATCAATCTTCAGGACTAACAGCCCTCAATAGCCCTATCCTCCATAAATTTCTCCAATCTTTCTTTAGAGCCATCACCATATATTCCACAATAATGATCATTAATTCAAGACTGAGTTTACATGTTGCACAAAAGCAAACCTAACGTAAAACCTGGGCGTTCTGAGAGCCCAGCCTTTATGGACAGTGAACTACAATAGACCCAATGAATGGTTAAACCATGGTTAACCAACCTATAGCTTAGTGGAGACTATGAACTAAGCAATATATTATTGCGTAGGATACAGATTGAGTCATCCTTGATCTAAGCATGATCAAGCTTAACTCCAGCCAGTTTTAAGGAATGAAAATATTCCTACATTTGCAAACATGCCCATATATGAGGGCTATTTCTGCACATGTTTTCCATGTTCTTTTCAGCCTTTACGGCAAGCCCATGCAGGGCAAACTAAGGAAGTTGGATTCCTTCTCTCCTCCACTTTATTGTGTGTCACAAGCATTGAGAACCTCTGAAAGCAGCTAATGTCTATCAGACATCAAGTGCCTTAGATACAAACACTTCCAAAGTGCATAATAAGGTTCTTCTTCTTAGGGAAAGTCCACAGATGTCTATGTTGCTCCAGCTGCTGATTTATTAGCTGAATACCTAGGAAGGAATTCCCCTTCATTTTTTCCCCCCTCTTTTCTTTCAGAATATCATAAATGCATTTGCTTCTGTACATCTTACCTGCACATATTTCATTATCTCAGTGACATCTCTTCAGCACCATGACATCGCTGATTTGACTAGCAGGAACCATTAATTTTAAAGCATTAATATTTCCTGGACTTTTATGGTCTTTCTATTTCAGGACATCTGAGGCCCACCGCTGGGTCAGTTTTTATGAGGAGCTAATAGCAGGGCCTCCACTTTCCTGGAGTTGAATGAAATGCTTATTAATTTCCTGAATGGATATTGTACCAAGTCGGATGGGATTCTCATAACAGATAGAAGAATATATTTCCTTTAATAGGTGAAAATGCTTAAAGTTTCAGGCATCGGATGACTCTCATCCCATCTACAACTGTCTCTGATTTCAACAAATGCATTCATAAATAAAGTTCTGATCAATTGTGGTACCTTATGCACTGAGTCAGGTAGTAATTTAGTGAAAAGAATCCTTCTTTTGCACACATAGGATCTGAGATTGAATGATTAGCTTTCTTGCTAGAAGGATGTCAGGTAGCAAGACTGACCTGATTTGCAGAATATGTTCGGTCACAGCAGCCCTGTTTTGGTTTACTGTTTTTAACCATTTTCTTATGGCTGAGTGTACTGTGTTCCATAAACCATGATCAAACACATGGTTGAACATGGTATGCCAATCCTGTGGCTACAGTCCCACTTATAGTGCCTGGTCAAATGGACAGGAAGAGAGTTTAATGTGGCATAAGGTAGCAATCCATAAGCATGACACGGCATTTGTAAAACATGACATGGTATGTTTTCCATGAAACATGACATGACATTCATGATTGAAACATGAGTGAAACAATGAATGAATGAATGAATGAATGAATGAATGAATGAATGAATGAAACATGATATGGCATTCATGATTCAACAAGTGGCATTATATGTATCATGACCTTATCATGCAAATGACAGAAATCTGCATCATGACAGTATGATACAACTTGACTTCCAGGGGAGGTATGGCAAACTGAAGATGGCTTCGCAAAAGTGGAGCCAACGACTTTGACAAAGACCAAAGAACCAGTGAGTAGACTGGTTCCTTGGAACCTCTCCAGATAAGGAGAGGATGGGAGATCACCCACATATGCTCAAGACAGTGGTTTTCCAAGGGTTTGAGCACCTGGAGATGACCAGATTAGCCATCTTGTTCACAACCAACAAATTTTATCTGACAGGACAGAGGAAGTACCGAAAGTGGGACTACAAATGACAGGCCAAGAGAATGGTTTGGAAAAGGGTGTTTCACTGGATCTACAAAAGAAACTGGCTGAAGTTCTAAAAATTAAAAGAGAAATACAAATGATAAACTAAGAGAATGACTTGGAAAATATTTCCTTATTGGATTTACAAAAGAGGCTTGTTAAGCCTTGAAGAAATCTGTGGGATAGGATAAAGAAGAATTGAAGAGAAATCAAATCCTACAACAGTCTTTGACTGAATTAAAGATTAAGACTGTTAGAAGTAAAAGGAAAGAATATAAAATTGGTTTATTTGATCAAGGTTAACATAAGACTTTTTTTTTTTTTTGCAATGTTCTGGCAACACTTTATGGACTTTTTGCTGACACCAGGATTGAAAAGTTGATGTTTCATGGATTTGCTTATGGAAAAAGAATGGGATATGGGATGAAGAGATATATGATTGTAACCTTGTAGGGGATGAAGAGTTACTAAATTTGTTTATACTTGTTGTGATGAAGGTTGGAAGTCACTTCTTTATATATTTCTTTTCTTTCTCTTTATTCTTTCTTTCCTTTTTCTTTTTACCTGCACTTTTCATTCTTTTTTTCCATTCTTTTCTCTTTCTTTAAGTTTAGTTTGTATTAGTTTTTACGATTGTAATTAAAATTCTTAAGAAAAATTATATATTAAAAAAAATCACGATACAACTGACATCGTTTGCATAATGCACATGTTTTGCATGATGAGATCACGCTGGGTATGACAACATCATGGCTTCTACCAGACACCCTTAAGAGCCATTTATTAACTTCAGTTTTCACTGTTGTGGGCTGCAGAGGCAAAAATCAATCATCAATCAACTTTCCACATTCACTAAGAGGGATGTATGCAAAAGGGACTTGATCATGGCTGGTTTCTGAAATTCTGTGAAATAACATTCCTTGTGCCCTGGTGTGAATCCTCTGAGGCTTAGCTCTCTATGTGAGCCCTTCATTGTGACTTATACATTCACAGCTTCTTATTTAGGTTTAATAGAGTGCTCCCCCAGGCATCCTATAAGTTGATTCCCTACTGACAGGCCTAAATAAGGAGAAATCAGCTGTTGTTTCCACCCCAAAAAAACCACTCCTGTGTATACCACGCAAAACTGGTAGGAAATTATCATTCCATCAAGAGTTGTTAGGAAACTGGCTTTAGCTACTAGATCATTTTTGATTTGCTAGCTAGATCCAGGATATTAGAGATGAAACATTCATTGGGCAAAGCAACCATCCGTTTCCTCAACTCGGCTTTCGTTATCCTCTCAAGCTGACACATCGGATAGCCTTCTCAGATTTCTCAAGCTATGAGGTAGCCATGAAAGTTGTCAGAATTCATAAATGAGAGCTAACGACCACAAGTTAGACTCATCTGAATAGTTGCACAATGAAGACCTCAACCGAACATTTTTATTTATTTATCATATTTATATAGCCGCCCATCTCACTCAAGGTGACCCTGGGCAGTGTACAACAATTAAAAACTAAATATATAAAAACAATTCCACTTACAAAACTGCAAAAATCACCCTATAGAACTCCCATTTTGATGGTCTGCAACTATGCCAGAATTGGAAGGAGTGGGCCTCAAGTGCCAGGCCCTGGAAAACTGCCCATTTTGCCTACTCCTGAAGCCACCAGTGATAGCTGCGTTGCCTTCCCAATGTGTCAGAACAGCCCCATCAGGAAAATATATTCCTTCTTCTTTCTCTTACAAGGAAGCAACCCAGCCAGTCCCTCTGGCTTCTTCATAATCATGGCTGTGTACGAGACAATGTTTTGCCAAAAGTCCCCACTGCAGGCTAGAGCTACACCAGGGGAAACGAGTCTCAGCCTGTTGGGGAAGAGTCTGCTGAAGCAGCCTCGTATGCATGTTTTGGGTGGAATGGAAGGTTTTCCTAACAAGGTGACCTGGATGTCTTTCTCGCTGTCTGTCAAAGCTTCTCTTTTATCTGAGCACGTCGTCCCATAGACTGAAGGTGATTTACTGGCCAAATAATGCTGTTCCTTGTCAAGAGATTGCGATCAGAAAGTCATATTTTGCCGCTAATAAGAGTCTTTTTTCTTTCGCTACCCTCCTCCTCTGCTCTGTATCCTTATCCTTTCCCTTCTTCAAATATTGTTTTATGAGTCTGATGTTTACAGTCTTCCTGACACAGAAGCTGTGCCTTCAGGAAACATTCTATCACCTCTGAACCATCGGTGATGCTTTGATGCTTAACTCAGAACTTGGAATCACTCCATCAAGGATCTTAGCTTTCCTCCCATGTTTTGTAGTTTGTTTTATTTCTTCACCAATGCACCTTTGGAAAAAGCTAAAAAGGCCTAAAGAGGATAGCTGGTGACTGAATGAATAAGACACCATTCTTTTGCTGAAAGAAAGGAAAAACACAATATAAAACGATACCCACCCAGCAAGGATAAAAGAGTAATCCAGTCCTTTTCCTCACCTTGACCCATGTTCTTCTTAGGGGCAAGGAAGGGAAAGAGAGGACAGGAGAGGTGTCTTCAAATACCTGAAGGGCTGACACATGGTAGAGGGTCTGGACTTATTTCCACTTGCTCCAGAAGGTGAAACTAATTCTATTTTTTTTAAAAATTAGAATGTTTCAATACAATAAAAGTATTAAAAGTTAGAAAAAAGATTAAAAGAAGAAAAGAAAAGAAAAGAAAAGAAAAAGGAAGGGAAGGGGAAGAGAAAAGAAGCGGAAAAAAGGAAAGGAAAGGAAAGGAAAGGAAAGGAAAGGAAAGGAAAGGAAAGGAAAGGAAAGGAAAGGAAAGGAAAGGAAAGGAAAGGAAAGGAAAGGAACGGAAAGGAAAGGAAAGGAAAGGAAAGGAAAGGAAAGGAAAGGAAAGGAAAGGAAAGGAAGAAGAAAGAGAAAACACAGAATTCCATCCTTCCCATCGAATATATATTTTTCCTTCCTCTTTAACTCTTTTAAATCCCCAAATCCATAAATCCCATCAACTCAGTCTTTTCTTCTTTCAACAAAACATCCATATAAGGTTTCCAATCTTTCAAAAATGTCTTTATCATTTTTTTTCCCCGATCAAACTGGTCAGCTTCACCTTTTCCGCAAGTTCCCTCAATTTTATAATCCAATCTTCCACTGTGGGTATTTCATAATTCTTCCAACTTTGTGCATACAATAATCTTGCTGCAGTTACCATATACAATTTTAGTTTCCCATAGTTCTTTCCAAGTTCAGTGTCCATAAAACCCAATAGACAGAGGGTAAAACTAGAACTAATGGGATGAGAGTTCAAGGAAGTAGGTTCAGATGAGACATGAGGAAGAACTTCTTGAGAGAAAGAGCTGTCCATCACTGGAATAGGTTAATGCATGGAGGGGTTTTTTCTCCCTTCATCAGAGGTTTTCAAACAGAGGCTGGATGATAGATAGATCATAGATCAAACAGATCTATGGGAGATGGTGTAGTGAATCCTGCAGAATCTGGGGGATTGGCCATGATGGCCAATCCTTTCCAACCTAAGATTCTATGAAAGAGGAAAGTGTGGGAACAGAGCCTGTAAAAACAATCAAATAAAAATAATGTTCCAATAGAAGAGAAGATCTGGAGCTCAGAGTTGAAATGTGGAGTCCTTGGGGTTCTCTGAGCTTGGTGGTTCATTATTATTATTATTATTATTATTATTATTATTATTATTATTGCATTATTAGTGCAGATGTTTCATTACCCAGCTAGGGAACATGATGTTGAGTTAATGAAAAGTCTGCAAGCCAAGAACCAAGCTCAGAGAGCACCAAGGACTCCACAAAAAATAATGTCTATGTATTGGAGTCAAGCATGTCCAGAGGAGTTAAGCAAAACCTTGCTTTTCGATAGAAACACAGTGCACAAATTGTGCTCCATACTGCTTCTACATCTGCCTCTACAATTAAGAGAAGGAAGCAATTTCCTCTATATTGGAAGAAGCAGATTTCACTTCTTATTTTACTTAATTATGGTGTCTGAGTCACCTTATCTTTCTCGCCCTTCCTTCAGTGACCTTCCATACAACAGCCCACCTTCCTTGTTTTAGGAGTGGTTTTGGACCCTAAATGGTTTATTTGCTCTTTGTGTGATTACAAGGTAAGGAGATGACATTTTAGACCTTTTAGACTTTTTTTCCCCTTCCCTGGATACTTTTTTGCAAAGTTGGTGTTGGGTTTATTATTTAAACTGACATTGTAGGGCTGTTGAGAAACAATGGGGCACACCCATAGGAAAGCAAAATTAACCACATTTATTTATTTTACAGGCTTAAAACCCGCAGTGGGCTGGTTGACATAGCATGAGAAGTGAAGATGAGCCAAGCATTTCAACTTACCTTGATAGCTGAATGGAGCTGAGCTTCTAAAAATATTTCCATTATTGTTTATCTGCTTTCTTTGTTGCCAATACATTTTTGTGCCTCTCAAACTATATAGATATACTTAAGTTGGGAAGATATTTTACAAGCGGAAAGGTTGATCCTGAAAAATTAATGGCAACTGTGTGTTAAGCAATATTTTGGCAACAACCTCTCTTGGAGAAATACACTCCAGCTTCCTTTTAAAGATGCGTTCTACCTCCTCCTCCTCTAAGGTAAGACATATAAATGCAGATTTTTCTGGGGATACAGTTATGAGTGAAGTGTGTGTGTGTGTGTGTCAGGGTGTGTGTGTAAGAGAGAAAGAGAGAATGTGTACATCTGAGATATTATGGGTGATTATCTTTCCATTCTCGTCAAATGACAACCTCTGATTTTTCTCATGTCAAGACACATTTTAAGCCAGGCTGCCCTCTTCACCACCTATATATTTTTCTCCTTTACTGGGCGAGGCTGGCCTATTAATCATCTTTCTCATAAAAGCTCATTTCCTTTGATAGCAGTTTGGGAAAAATCTTCTGCCTCACGGGGCAGAAAAGGTGAAGAAGGCAAAGGTGAAAGAGAGGTGTTGAAAAGGTCCAGGTTTCCATTCAAAAGTCCTCAGCCTACGCTTTGAATCAGCTTTGCCTGGGGCATCCTTCTTCATACTGACTTTAGTATGGTGCTCTCAATGTGCCACCCAATTGTCTTTATTAATTTATTGGAGTTGTTTCATTATATTTATATGGCTGCCCATCTTACAAAATGTGCCTCTGGGAGTTGCTCACCATAACACTCTAAAGCAGGGCCCTCTGGGCTGATAGCCCTGGGTCACAGCTCCCATCATCCCCAACCAGCATGGGAGGTGGCTACGCAGGGTCAGATGGTAGTTGAAATCCAACCTGGAAGTCAAAGGAGTGTTGAGAGGCCTGGTGCTGCTGTAGTTCATGACAAAATGATTAGGGTCCACCTAGTGAGGACACAGATACTTCTTGTTTCACAACTCAGTCTTTTAGCTTCTTTGCTAAGCCAGGCCTTGTAAGCCCATACGACCTTCTTAAGTTCTTCAGCACACCATTTAACCCCCGAGAGAATCCTGCCGTACTCCATTAGCTATTAGCTCGGACAGACGAATGAGCCAGCACAAAGGATGGGATATGACCAAGCAAAAAGATCATTGAAGGAGAGGATCCTTCATTCAGGATGGCAATGTGACATCAGTTTAGCACCAAGGCTCCATAAATCTTGGAGACTGTCTTTCCACCAAGCCAGCTGATTATTGCCAATCCTTAACAAACAATAGACATCACAGAGCATTTGCTCTAGGTAGATTCAACATACTTGGTTCAGCAGTTATGGATGGTACATACCAAAAAATTCCCTTCCACAAATGACTTTGCCCCTGTGACTCCCACGCCATAGAGCAGTGTTGTCCAAACTTGGCCACTTTAAGATGAGTGGACTTCAACTCCCAGGATTCCCCAGCCAGCCATGCTGGCTGGGGAATTCTGAGAGTTGACGTCCACTCATCTTAAAGTGGCCAAGTTTGGACAACACTGCCATAGAGGATGTTCAGCCTGTCCTGTTGCACTGTGATTTCCATCTGAACCTGCATGAGGTATTAATTCAGCCCCTTATAAAGGAATTCCCAGGAAGAGATGACCAACTCCTATCTTTTAGCAGACCATACACCTTCCACCACCCACAATATACCCAAATGTTGCCTCGCTGCTACAAGAGTAAGACCACAATCTCCCCTACCCTTCCTTGCCTTTCCTTTCCTTTTCACCTGTCTCTTTTAACTTCTTTTGATTGCCATTTTTAAATGTATATTTTATGTATATATGCATATATGTATGTACGTATGTGTGTGTGTGTGAAATATGTATGTATGTATATGTATATTACACATGTTGGTCAAAGACCGCAATAAAGATTTACCCTTACCTTCAGACATACCATTTAACCCCCAAGGAGAATCCTGCCACAGCCCATGAGCTTTTAACTCTGGGGAAATGTTGAAGCTACCTTTGGAAATTGGAAGAACATAGTTGCTCCAACAAAATGGCTGCCATCAGGATGGGACTTGACAGTTCACAAAACGGCTGCCACGGCGGGTAATATCCAGTCATAAAAGTGTCATTTAGTCAAATGGGTATATGAGGCATGGGTGTATTCAACATTTTTATTTGCTTTTTGGTGCCTTCAAGTCAATGTTGACTCCTGGCGACAGCCTGGACAAGTCCCTGCAATTTTCTTGGCAACGTTTTAGAAGAGGTTTGCCCTTGCTCCTTTCCCAGGGCTGAGAGAGAGCGACTGGCCCAGAGTCACGTCATGAATATGCTTGAAAGAAAGGGAGGACATAAACTGGGTACAGCAAGGTTTGAGCCAAGTCTTCACCATATTGTGTTTTTTGGGGGGAAAAGGCAAAAATGGATCCAGATCCTTCCAATTAAATACTCCCTTCAAGCCTTTTTCAAAAAAAATATTCACTGTATCAACCCACACTTTCAAGGATGAACCTTTGCCACAACTTCCCCCATTCTCTTGTTCCCTGGCTCTGTGACGAGACGCTTACCTTCTCAACACCGTGTGTCTTGAAAACAGGCCAGGGACATTTTTAAAAGGTGCTGAAGAATGTCTACTTGCACGATAGCTGCCTGGATTTAAATTTCAGTGGTCTCTTTGTTTCTGTTTTCTTGGCATTGAACATGATGGGTTCTTAAGCTTTGTGATTAAATGTTTCCTTGGGAATGGTGAAGGTTGGACTTCAGGAATTGAATATACAAAAACTGCAGTTGGCCCCTGGTCTTGTGAAATAGTTTAGGGCTCCCATGATTTTGATTTTGGCGTAATTTTACCAATACTTTGCTTATGCGTGTGTTTTTTTTTAAGGTGAAGCACTCTTTAGTCTATTATAAAAAAAAATGCTTAGGCAATTTCAATCTAATTAATAGACCAACATGTCTAGAAGTTTTCCTAAAACAGTACTATTGAAAATGGTTTTTCCCTGGCATAAATGGGTCGCTTTCCTTACTATGCAATATACTTACTCTGCATACTAAGGTCGTCCTCTGATAAGGCAGAGATGGAACTCAAGAGAGAAGGGGGGAAAATTCATTCTCTCTCCTCTTCTTCCTTATTGTCCTGAAATTGTAAGAGTTCTGAGATGTTCAGTACCCAGAAGAGAACCATAATTTGTAACTCCTGACTAGCAGCACTTTGGAAGTCTCCATGGCAACCCATCCACCAACAGCAAGGATGGGTAGTTAGTCAAGATGAGGTTGTTACAATCATGGGGCAACCAATGTTCTTTCAAAGGGTCTTCTTTAGTGGGGAAAATAGGAAGAAGAAATTATTTCCTCTTGTTCCATCTCCTTGGCAGATTGGACTGTAAGAAAACATTGTGTCTCTTTACTCTGCACCTGGGACTGCTGGAAAGTAACAGCCAAGGGTCTCTTGACCTGCAGATATGTACCACTCTTGCACCTAGGACTCTTCTAGGTGGAAAAGAAGTTCTGCTCAGCTTTCACACAAAGACCATTGCGAACTGGGCACCTCCAGTTCTTTGTCCTGTAGACCTTCTCTTGCCCATACCCAGAAGTTGCTTGGAATTGGAGAGAGGGGCCTTTCACTGAAGTGAAGCAGAACTATTTCACAGGGCTACAGCAAGCTTTGGATTCAATTCCAAGGAAGTGCTTTGGAGCACCAGGTGAAATGGGCTGGGAGAATAACCCTGAGGAACAGGAAGAAGAACCACAACCAAGACAGTGGTCAGATAAGAGAGTCCAAAGCAGGAATAGTATTTGAGAAAGTGTCTCAGACTTGACCCTCCCTAGTGCTCTTGAATGTAAAGGGAGGGAGGGAAGAGGCACATTCAGACTTGCAAGATTCTGTTACTGTAACCTTGAGTAGCATTAGCATTCATAACTTTGGTTTCCTGGTCTAGACTACCTCAAAGGGCTAAAACCAGGGGGCACAAATGTAGCACCTGTCTTGAATGTCTTAAACCATCTGCAACTTTTCCTGGGATTGTACAACTGTGCTCCACCAATGGCCAGTCAGTCCCATACTGTTACTTCATGGTTTTGCGGCACATGCCCAAGTAATCATCGGGAATCAATCTTGACTTGAGGGCTTTACAACCCCCAAATATCTACTTTTATATAAGTGTTTATCTCCCTAGACAATTTCATTAATATTACATGTAATAGCAGCACAGCTCTATGTGTGTGTGCGAGCACGCACGTGTGCATTTGTTTCTCAAAATTTCAATCAGCTGAGCTTAATACATTATCTCCCTGTCATTCGAACATCCCAATGTCTTATTCAGCAAACTTCTCTCTGGGTGGAATTTTTAATTTCTTTGCAAATGTCTGCTGTTCCTCGTTGCCTTTCCACTGACCTCTGCCAGGTCTTACCTGTTGGACTTAGTCTTAAACAGTTAGTTTAAAACTCTGGTAACATAGAGGGGGAAAAAAGATGATGATGATGATGATGATGATGATGATGATGATGATGATGATGATGGAAGGTTGAATAAAGTTCAAACTTATGTTGGAGATTTGTGACATGAACTATTGGGAATTTGGTGTCTGATGTGAAAAATTGGATGGCCATGGCAAAAACTAGGTGGGAGAGGGAGAGATTTGGACAGTGGTTCAATGAAACTGAGTCAGTTGTCTTGTGTCTCCCAGTCCTGAAACCATACTTGGGTGTTAACTAACTCATTAGAAATATAAGAAGACACCTTATACTGAGTCAGATTCTTTTATCAGTTTTACTTATTAGGATCAGATTTCCAGAAATTCAGGAGACCTTTCCTCATTCCTACCTGGAGCTGCTAAGAATTGGATGTAGGACCTTCTACAGACAAATCAGGGGATCTAAAGCTCAACCTCATCAATCATGTCCTTAATTAGGACATAGTTAATAGAAATGAAAAATAATATGGATCCCAAGAGAGAGCTTGATATGACCCAATTTTCTAGCAGCCTTTGCTGAAAAATATTCACTGGTTGGGTTTCACCATTGACTTATCTTAATAGTTCAGGAGAAATGCGAGTTGAATTTGAAAAGAAAATAGTCTGGTTTCCTCTTGATAAAAGAGGATCCAACCAATTGGAGATGTATTTATTTCTGTAACGATGCTGAAAACGTGCTAGAGCTCTCCTGATTAATTGAGTGTTTAAATAGTAGTATTTTTCAAGCTACCAAATGAGCAAGTGATTGTGGCATTCCTATCTCAACTTCTTCAGCAATGAACTGAATTGCAACCACAGTCTGTGCTAGCTCTTCTTGGTTGTAAAGTCAGCATGGGATTCTATTCGGTTGAGTTCCTTTGGGGAAAAAATGGAGTTGCAAATAGAGAAAATGTTGTTGTATTGGACAAAGGCTCTTGACGTTAGCACAACACAAGTAATTAAGATTGGTGTCCATGGAGCATTTTCTGACCATCCCACTACAAGATGGCATCAACCCAAGGATGGATCTTGGTCCTTCTGTTCTGCTTGACAGTTGGCATCTAAAAAGTGTCATTTCACATCCTCCCATCTCCCAATATTTTCCACCCTGAATTTCCAGGAGATACATTATTCAGTGTCTTTCTTTAACTAAAACCTTGTCTGCTCCCTGGTTTTGCTTTCATTCAGTATCTGAAAGCCAGACTCCCTTGAGTTAACTGGTGTGAAGGCTGCGTTGATGGAAATGGTCTGTGCTCCATGCATAATGATAAGGGTGTTAGTTACTTATTCAAAAATCTGCCTAAATCCTCCTCTTTTTCTGACCCAACCACTTTTAAAAATATTAAAAACCGCCGCCACTTAAACCAGGAGATTAAACAAGTTTAAACCTTATCAGCTCAGGTGGGAGATTTAATTCCAGTAAGATGAAGTGAGCAGAAAGATGCCTTGTAACAAGAGCCCCCAGGAGTCAGGAACTAATCACTTAGAAAGCATGGCAGGTGGGTGGGGAGAGAAGGCAGGGGGCCATGTGGTCCACATCAACAGCACGGTCAAGCTCCTGGCAAGCATGATAGTTTTGCCAAGGGATGCAGAATGGAAGACTGTCCAGAGAAAAGGAAGGACATCCATTTTTGTCCTCGGGAAGCTGGGATCAAGGCTCAGAAGATGGTTCACAGAAGAATTGCCCGGCCTTCCTGGGAATTTACCTATTAGGAGCAGAATGCAAGCAGACTTCATATCCCTGTAGAAGGGACAGAGTAATAATACTTGGGAAATGGATTTGATCTCCTTGTGACCACATGGGTAGGCCCATTTGGTTAATGGGGTTTCGGAGTATCTGCTTTGCAGCATGAAGATGGTAAGATGTTATGCCCGGCTTTGAAAAATGTTATTCTCCGCTTGGGGAAAGTTAGATTTTGTAGGCACTTTGCTGGTGCCCTTATCTATACCATCTCTGCAACGAAATCCATTGAGAAAAGAACTTTATTTGGCCAAATGATCTTATAGCAAATAGGTTCTAGCACCTGAGCTTCAAGAAGGGTCTTTGCCATGAAGGAGTGGGCAGGTCGGGGGATCAGAACACTTCCCAAGGAGAGTTGATCTGTGTTCCTCTCATCCCTGAGTCTCTTACAAGAGAGTATCTTCAAGGGCACCGCCTCTTCCCCAGGCTGCTGACAGTGAACTTGGAAGCTGGTCCTTAATTGCTAAGCAATGCATTTGTTTCTGCATTAGTGTTTGATATTTTTTGCAGGACTATGTTGTAATTTCAATCAAGGCAAAATGCCCCTAAGTGCCCTGACAAGGCACTCTTTAATGTACAATTTGTATATATCCAAATCAATACATTAGTAATGAATATTAACAAACTGGGAGAAAGCACTAACTTATGGGAATCACCCACTTCTTGATTCCTGTTCTATTCAGGTAGCAAGCCATTAACAGCAAATGGTTCTGTGAGATCTGTTCCATGCAGGGAATGAGCCAAAATCAACTTTTTATCCTTATAACAAGTTCCTCTTAATTCTGTAGTCTTGCAGAGGAAGCAACACGGGGAAAACTTTTGGACATTCTGTCAGTTTTTTATAGGAGGACGTATCTGGATTTGGGGTTACAGAATTGCTTTGATTCCAAGCACTACCTCAGCTGGTTGGGAACGCTGCAGGTCCTAGACTGTAGAGGACAGAGGGAATGGCCTTGAAGGACAGGAGGAAGAGCCACCACCAAGACAATGGCCAGAGAAGAGGGGTTTGAGCCCAGGGCAAGAAAATAACATGAGAAAACGTCTCAGAAAAGTGCCCCCCCCCGCAGTTCACATGAAGGTAAATGGAGGGAGGAAGAAGCACATTCATATTTACAAGATTGTATTACTATAGCTGTTACAGTAAAAGTAGTCCTGATCTAAATAGCATTGGTTTCTTAGCCTGGTCTACCCTGTTGGGCTGATATAGATACTACAAAGCTAGAACAAATAAAGAAAAGAAAAGCGATACTTGGGGGAAGGAAGGGTGGTTGAAGAATGTTCTGTATGTACAAGTGTCTACTCCGGCTCTTCCTTTCCTTTTTTGTTTCCACCTCCTTAGTCCATCTGATTATTGCAGATGGCCAACATTTGGCTTCAAGGGCCATCTTTCATTTCTGTTCAATGTTGTGTTAGATATATTCAATCCATAAACTCCAGAGTCTTTGGAGCTGGGTAGTATAGAAAGAAGCTAGAGCTGAATTTGAGATAGATGGCCAGCTGTTCTGGCCAACATCACCCTTCCCCACTTTTATACCCTAGATCAGGGCATGCCTAATTTCAAAAGCCCTCTACAAGCATTCAAGTACAAGGTGATCCCTTAAAATGTAGCTCTCTGGATTTGTACAACAGGTAGGCAATAGCCATTATGCCTGCCAGGAGTTGTGTGTCCAGAAGTCAAGACATCATAAAAAAATAAGAAGAAACAGGGAAATGAGACCCCACTCCCTTCTAGTATTGAAGATGTTATCTGCACAGGTAATGAAACGTCTGCAAGAAAACAACCAAGCTCAGAGAACCCCAAGGACTCTACAGTGCAACCCTGAGCTACAGATATTCTCTTTTATTAATGAGATCTGAATCAGGATAAGGATGCTAGTGGGTGAATAATAGGAAATAGGAATAAAACTGAGAGAGAAAGCATCAGAGATTGAGGAAGGAGTCAGAAAGGCAGGTAAAGGAAGACAAATGAAAGACATTGGGTGTACAAAGCATGTCAAGGAATACAGGCCAATGTTGCTGGTCCTTGCATTATGTGTTAAACTGGTTAGAGAATGAAACTATTTTCTGGGTTTGACCAATACATCAAACTCTAAATTAACCCAACAGGCCCTCTTTGCCTAGCAGGCTAAGCCCTCAAAAAAAAAAAAAAAACCTAACCAGGATGAAAGCTCATTGAGTTTATCCTATAGGCAAACACTGCCACTGGATTTTTAACTGATCTGGTTCAATGCAGTGCCCCAAAGCATCCTTTTACCTTGTAGTCCTGCTGGTCATATCAACTGGATGGAGAAGCTCTGGCTGATCAGACATGCCTGAACTCCCAGCTGTCATCACCCTCCGTTGTTGGCCATCCTGATTCAGGCTGCTAGGAATTGTAGGACATCTGAAAATGTAAAATGTTCACACATCAGGTTAAACAACTGATTTCATGTTTAGTAGTGTGAATGACATAAACCATGGTTGGCCGATCAGAGTAGAGGGCTCCATACATACTAAGACAAAGCCAGAGAGATCACATTTTAGTTTAGTGTCCATTCAACCCTTGCAGAAATGTAAAAATTGATTCGGGGTAGGCAACTAAATGTTACCTAAGTAACAACTTTGGCAGTTTCCCTTCTAAAAAAATTAGCCTTTGGTCATGGTCCGTGCCCTCCATGACAGTCACTTTGCGAGAATGGCAAGTTCTCAATGTTCCAGAAAGCCTCCTTGTCTCTGTTTTAACAGCTGCAAGAGTGGAGATGTTTAGATCATTCTTCTCCAACTTGGCTACCTTCAGATACGTTGTGACATTTCCAAATATCCAACTGTATTTGGCCTCTTGTTAACAACAGCTAAAATGTCTGGAGAAATAGAACAGAATGACCACAGGGTGAACCCAGAGACCTATAGGAACAAACAAGAGGAAGTCAACTCTGAAATCCAAGGAGGACTGGAAGACGGCAACCAGAGCGAAGAAATTTAACAGTTAAATGCTACATTGCAAGTCATGTTTGATCAGCAACTCAAAAGTCAATGAAAGAACAGTTCATGTGATGGGCGATGAAAGGCTAACTGAACGTAGCTGGCAAAGAATAAGAAGACAAGCTGTACAACTTTCTGTTAAAAGACCCCCAAACTGTGCACACAACTACACTCTGCGGAGGGCCCCTGCCTTTCCCAACCCTAGTACATTTCCTGATCAGTTTTGTAATGGACCAAGTGAATATGAATGTGTGTCTCTGTATGTGAGTGTGTAATGCTTAAGCATATGCAATTAATAAAGCTTTTAGATGCTAGCTTTTCTTTTGAGCATTTCATTATGCCATTAGTCCCCAAATCTAAAATCTCTAAAGACTTTAAAGCCTCAGGGCCTGATGCTGAACAGAAGGTTCTGTCCAGATGGCAGCCTATTGTTTTCGTGGTTGGGTATTTTTCAAAGAAAGGTCCGGGAGAAGTAATTGCATTGCTGAAGATATGCCAGACCCACTCCTCTGCCATGGACTTACCCCATACTTCCTGCTGGTTTGCCTGCTCTGCCCCAATATGCAAGCAAAGCAGATAAAAAGCAGCGTTTCTTTGCCGTTCTCTTTTCCTTCAAGAAAGTGAGGGGGGCTGTGCAAGTGACGGGGCAGTGGTGGTCAAGGGAGAACCTCCTTGGAATAGAGGAATGGAGCCAATAAACTAAAACCCACTGTCAAAGTAGGACCTTTGTACCTTTAAAGGCAGACTGTCCATCTTGCTCTTCCTTGACTTGACATCCTTCTTCTCATCCCTTGAGCTTTCTTTATAGCATTAGCCTGTGGGGACATCTGCTGGACAGAAAGAGAAGCTCTTCATAAGTGAAGAACAGTGGTTTTCAAACGTGGCCACTTTAAGATGGGTGGACTTCAACTCCCAGAATTCCCCAGCCAGCATTCTGGGAGATGAAGTCCACCCATCTTAAAGTGGCCACGTTTGAAAATCCCCGGATTAGAGTTTTCAGCTGAGCCTGACCTCAGCAATGTCTTGCATGGTTATTTGTAAGTTACCACAGCTTACAGACTTGGCACTTTCCAGAATTCAAGGTCTTTTTCCTTCTGGAAAAGACAGCAGGGGAAGGCAACCTTCCAGCCCCACACACTGTCTTTCTCTCCAGAGAAGTTTGTAGGTCACACTATCCTAGAGTTCAAAAGGGTTATGGAGGTCATTGACTGCGATGCTGTGCTCAGGGCAAGAATTCCAGTTGAACATCTCCAACCGATAGCTTCCTAGTCTCCACAAGTTCCCCAAGAAGGGGAAGTCCACCACCTCTCGGTGCAGTTAGATACTCTGGTGCGGCTAGGAATTTGGCCAACTGGGGCCAAAGAACTTTAGCCCTTGTTTCTATTGTTTGCATCAGTGCAGAGTAGAGGAGAATAAGGACTCCATGTGCCTTTGATACAATCTGCCTCTAATGCAGCCCCAAATGGTAAGATTCATGGGAATATGTTCATGGATCCTTAAATATCTGAGTGGACTTTGCATAGCAAGATCCATCAGGGCACAATCTCTGATTCTGATGATTAAACCAGTTACGAAGCCCAATCTTCCTCTCTTCTTTTCAAAACACCTGAAAAAGGCTTGGAGAAAGGGCTTAGACACCCAAAACTAAATAATAAATCCGCAGGGGAGCAGAAAAACGCCGTCTATGCATTGGATCTAAAATTAAACAGTGTTGTCAATGATGGCACATATCCAAAGAAATTAGCAGTGAGGTTTCATCTCAATTTAATGAATTTGACACATTCGTCTTCCCCCCATTTTATTACTGTTTACCACCCAGAGGGTAGTTGTGTTAACTTGTCACAGGAAAACAGGCAGGCAAAGACCATTTTTAAAGTGCTACAAGCTACTTTTGCTGATTCATATGATAAGCTTCAGCGAACAGCCATCAAGCTCTGATGTGTGAATGCTTTGGTCTGAAAAACAGAGAAGTTTACGAGATGAGAATTCAGATAACCCAGCTTGATTCCCAAACCGACAGTTGTGCCCTTAAATATTGTCACCTCTCTGCAATTCTCTAAGCAAAGTGACTTATTTGCTAAGCTGCATCTAAAGCGGGAGAAAGATTCTGAAGAAGACCTCCACTTGGGGATCTCTATTTTTCCTCCCCTTTTGCAGGTAACAGTCTAACCGGTTGCTCTTTTCGTTGACAGGTGTTTGAAGCTCCCATGGGTAATTCACATGGCAACTGTGCTTCTTTGTGGAATTCGTAATCAGAAGGCTGAATAATGGCATTCCTCTGCTAAAAATCCCACTGCATGCCCTGCAAGCAGAGAAAGCTTGCAATTTTGGGCCAGTGTTGAATTTACATTACATTGCACTGGTGCTTGACTAGACCTGGGGAGATCCAGATTGAAATGTCCCTGCCCACCATGAAGCTTACTAGATAAATTTGAGGTAGTCTTTTTCTGCCCAAATTAACCCTACCGGGCTATGGGAGGATAAAACCTGGAACATGGTACTCATTGCCTTGATCTCCTGCAGAAAAGCAGAATAATAAGTGAAGTAATAAAACGCACCCTAATTCACATGTCATCTTAAACAATCGTATGAGTTTTTTTGGTTTTGACTTAGCGTGTTGGACAATCTCGACCCTTGTGGTTTATCAACCATGATTTATAGCTGAGAAGGATAGGTTAATCCAGTACACATTGTGGCTTATTCAACAAAGTGTAGTTAGAAGAAACCATGGCTTAGCACATGGGAAGCCAGCAGCAAATTTGATATGGGTTTTAGGTGAACCAATGTGCTTCTCTTGAAGCCCATTCAACACTAATCTTCTCTCACTTGCTTTGCCTTCACTCCTCAGGTTTATGAAAGGACATCTCCTTCTCGGCTTCTCTGCTGGAACTAAGCTGAGCACACCGCAGGTTCTCCATCACTTTTCTTAAGTAAGCGGCACTCATCCACTTTGCGCAGAAAATGATGGATTCCTCTATCTCAAATCCTCCTTTTATTGCTGTTGCTAAAAGCCACTTTCCCGGCCGTATCACTAGACCTAGAGGCTGGGGCCCATTGTCCAAGGAGCAGCAAATGCTCGGTGATGGATTAAGCAACGATTTTGTAGAAGGTCCTAAAAGCCAAGCTGCAACACTGCAAAAGAAGCCATTACAGATATAAGCAGCTCCTGGAAAGTGACCACGTTGGACATATTTGCGTGTTGGAAGCATTCCAGCTATCCCAGTGGTAAGAACAGCCTTGGGTACATTCACAAGCCCAGCCAAAATGGGCTTGGGTGGGACTGATTTTGGCCATAAGCGTGCATTGATTGGGATGAGCGCTTCCCTGGAATGGGTCTGTTGGACAGAGCTCAGAAATGCAACAAACAACATCTAATTGTGTAGCTACATATGCTCTAGAACAAGGGTTCTTAACCTGGGGTCCACTGATCCTTGAAGGTCTGTAGATATATTTCAGGAGGTCTGTGAACTTAGGTGAGAAAATAAAATTACGATTTTATTTTCACTACCCTCTAACTGAAATTTAGCTTCTCGTTCCGTAAGGAAGGCAGGCAACTCCCAAAAAGTTTCTTAGCGTCAATCAATCTCACTATCTGAAATTGCCGTACCCTAAAAAAGCGGAACCAGAATACATTTGGTTGTGTGAAGTCTCCGAAAGTGTGTAATTGATTAAGGTCAACATAGTTGGCATTTCAAAGGTTCTTTTGTACCTAAATATCCACACAAGCTATTAATCCTACAAGTCTAGAAATCTACAGTCCATTTTGCCTGCTCCCTATGAAGTCTTTTGTGTGTGTATTTTATTTATGCATTTAAATACATTTTTCTGAGAAATGTTCATGGCCTAGAAACTAAAGCATACAAAAGAAACGAAGAAAAAAAATAAACTATAGCTAAATAATTAATCTGATTGGTTACCACATTCAAAGAAATTGAATCATATATTGGTCAGCTAACAGCAACTATACATTAAAAAAAAAAAATCTGAATGACCTGGAAATTTAATTAATAGGTGGGATATAAAATGTAGCCATGCCTTTTTATAAAATGGGCCATACAACATACTTAGACTATATTTCCAAACTTCCCTTTGCCACAAGGACAGAGTCTTAAAGAATAAGGGATTTTCCTGAACTTTCCTTCAAGGGCAGCTGTTGAAAGTGCATTCAAATGTGTTAGGCTAAGAATTCTCCTAAATTTAGGAATGGCTTAAATACCTTGTTGGTCTAAAAAAGGAAGACTAGTTATTTAAAAAAATAAATCTAGGGAGGCCCAATAAATTTGATTGTCTTTCCACCTCTATAAGTCATTAAGACTTGTGGAGGAGGGGGGCACTTTGCCTCCGACTTTGGGACTTCCGTAGACCTGGCGTTAGTCCATAGCTGCCACAAATTCCTCCATGGGTGCATGGATGATGCTGGTTTGTTTATAGAAAGATCTGTATTTGGAGAAGTGAGATAGCTACACTTATGGGTATGCTAGTACATGCCTTCCTAATGCAATCTCCAGACTGGCCCTTGTGATATTCTTTGCAGCACAAATAACTCAGTCTTGGGGTGCCTAAAAGCAGCTGTCTGGGATTTGGGAGCCCTCCCACTACTGACTTCATCTCCCCAATTTCCCCAGACAGACTGGTTATTGCTGCAAATTCTGGTGTCCAGCAATCTCCAAGCTGGACAGCTGCCTTAAAGAGGCTGATTATCTCTTATGGTTTAGGGGCTCAGCAATCTCAAGACTGTCTTGGTCTTTCCATTTCTCAAGTAGAGTAGATATCATTGGGGGAAACCTGAACTAGAATTCATAGGACAGCCAACACCATTCCCCATAAAGAGACCACAGTTTCTATTGCTCTGAGTCTACAAGCCAACACATGTCTCAGTCTTAAGTCCTGTTATATTGACTGTCACTAAGATAAAGTCTCCTTAAGTCAAGCTCAACGCCTTGTAATTACCTGAATAATTGTGTGTTATTATTAACTCCTTCCTTCTCTCCCCACCCACTTTGACCACAGCAGGGTGTATGTTTGATACACCCTTTCAAGAACCAAAAGCCATGGAGCCACACAAACCTACCCCAAAATAAATGTGTTCTGACAGATGCTCCAAGAACTCTTTCTTGAGTGCACTGTTGTGCACCTCCAGCACGAAACACTCGCTGGCCTACAGACACAGCCCACACCCCACCCTCCCCGTTCATGAATTATGATTAACCAGCCATTGTACCTAGCATCACCCCATACTGCTGCCTCTTAGCACAGCCCATGACCCTGGACGAAATTTCACTCCTACCAGCAGTCATTCCTCAATTTCCTTTAGTTCATTCTACCCTCTCTGTGCCTTTCCCCAGGCGCTAATGGGATTACAAATTGTAACTGATTACCCAATGGGTATATTAACTAGCCAGGCCTGCATCTGGCAGGGGGGCTGACCTTTGCAGGATGAAATGACAAAGCCTGGTGTGTTCTGCTGGAGGAGGAGGAGGAGGAGGAGGAGGAGGAGAAGGCAGGAGTTACCTTCTTGTCAAAGGGCTGGCCGATTTGTCATCGAAGGCTGACTCCTAGTGGCAATACTCTAGCACTTCATCGGTTTTAGGACAGGCAGCCAACTAGAAGTTACTAAGAGTCCTGGATTGGAAAGTCCTCTCCCCCCTTGTTTTTGGGGTGTTGTCATTTGGAAGTTGGGTCCCTTTATTGGTTTTGCATGCGGACAGGCCAGCTTGCTCATGGCAAGAACGTATGGGGAGTGGGCTGACATTGGGAACTGCCAGTGGTAACTTCAGCTGCCAACAATTCTCAGCAAGTGTCCTGAACCTTCTCCTCCTCTGCTTTGGCAAGTAGGAGGAGAAGGGCAAGCTGATGATCATCTTGAAATTGTGAATTCTGTCTGGGTTAGATTTAAACGGGTTAGTCCAGAAAGTGATGGAGGACCCTGGTCTTTCAGAGGGTGCCCATTGTTGGCCAAGTCCCTTCTCAGTATGCATCCCTGCTCATGGAACAAAAATGGCACCCTTGATTAGAGTTGTATCTTGACAGGGAGGGTGCCCCCATCACAGGAGAAGCAATAGTCCTGTGCTTAGTTCCTGTAATGGTCTGTGAGAATGTCCTTGAGAGACAGGAGGAGGAGGAGGACAACTTTCAGACTTGATTCTGTTATTGTAACCTTACAATAAAAGTAGTGTTAATATTCATGGTTGGTGCTTCTTGTCTGGATTATCTTAAAGGGCTGACGTCAATCTTGCAAGTCTGAAAAGACATCTCTCTCCCCTCTTTTACAATCCAAGAAACTAGGAAGGGTCCCTTCTGAGATGTTTGCCATGCCCCGTGCCTTCTGCAGGCTAAGCTGCCTCTTATCTGACTGTTGCCTACTCTGCTGCTCCTCTTCCTCCTCCTCCTGTCTCTCAAGGACATTCTCACAGACCATTACAGTTTCACACGCAAGCATGAGATCCACTTGAGCTTCATGCTTGGTTTACCGGTAGTGTCACGTTTTGCAGATTTAAACAACCAGGTATCAAAAAGCATTCCGAATTAAAGATTCTGGGGGGAGGAAAAACAGCAAAGTCCAGTGACCTGTAGCAGTTTAAGGCTAGGAGAAAAAAATAAACCCTCTTCCCTCTTCTTCACTCTTTGTGACTTCTTTAAAAGTTATTTTTCCAGGAAGTGAGTCTCTCACTATGGGCATTTTACCATGACATGTATTTGTATTTGCATTTGCACTGGAATTAGTTGGGCTAGAAAGAATCAGCCATCTGCCTGCTTGCAAAGATTTACCAGAAGGATGAGATTTGAGATACCCAGAATTAGGAAGGTGCAATGTCTTTGCATTAGTGTAGGACACAGTAAAACTCTTCTGCCAATGAGATGTTGGAAGGTGGAGTCTCCTTTCTTTGAAAACAGCAAAGTTTCCATTTGTTTTTGTTTTTTAAGGACTGATTTCAACCTCTCTCAAACATTTTTTGACCTGAGGGATGGTGAATAAAGACATTAGCCCCATCATGAGCACCCTACACCTACTTCTGTGAAAGTAAAATCCACTCGAAGTAGAATTTATCTTCAGGTTAGCGTAGTAGGAGATGTCATCATCAGCTTGCAGTATGTTAACATATTACTAGCAATTGCTTACTAACAGATTTCTAATCTAGCCTCTGCATCTGGATCACCAGCCTAAAGTAATGAAGATATGTGCGAAACGTAGGTTTACTGCAGTAATCGGAGTCTGGTTGGCTTTGCATTAGATTTCTAAAATGGATGTATTCAGTACTCCGGAAGAGGTGGAACGTATTTTACAACACATTCAGTGCTAAACAACATGATACAAACGGCTGCAATTGGGCAGCGTTTGATAGAAAAAGCAAGAGGATTTTTATTGGAAAGTCATAAAAAGTTAAAACATCTCCTTCTGTCTCCCTATTTCAGACTTCCTTGCCTGTTGCCATTTTCCCCCACCCCAACTTATGCAGAAAATAAAAGTAATTTGGAATTGAATCTGGAGCACTGGAAGAGCAAACGAGGAGGAGACAAAGACAACTGTGTCTTTTAATACGTTGTGATTCCTGTTCGTCACCTTAGCGTTGTTTCCAACGGAATCATTACGGTATTTGTATATTAAAAACTATTTCACTCTAAACGGCTTTGGCCTTTTTAATAAGCAGGATTTACAAAAGGGTTCAGTAAATATACATTGGGTCACAAATCAGAGACTAGAATGCGAGCAGTGAATAGAAAGCACTCCTACATTTGTTTCAGTTTATTTAATAAGCCGTGTTTTATTATATCATTGGCTGGGTTTGCACAACACATTGAAAATCATAAACCAGAATTCTTAATCTCCAGGGGCAGGATTCACACAGCCAAAAGACCACAGGGTGGCTGTGTGGCATAAGGCAGATCCCCTACACAGGATGGATAAGGTACCTTTGCATCTGTGAATGAAAGGAACTTCTGCACTAAATTCTTGCAGGATGGGACTGTTAGTGCAACTTCATCGGTCAGAATCTAGGACTGGGTGGTGCTTTGGAAATGATTTGGAGAAAGGGCTGCGGTGTGTATAGGAGCAGGAATGTAGCATCAGTCTGCAATTCTTCAAAGAAGTTGTTTCCTGGGATCCTATGGCTGCAGCTTGCTCTGAGCCTAGAAAAAGATGCAGCTGCTTTAAAGAGTTGCAGAGAGGTGCTTTTCTCTCACTCCAAAGCATCTTGTTGGGATCAAATCTGAAGCACTGGACCATTCTCTCAGAAACCATTTTCGGTAATATCTTCTCTGGCCAAACAAATATTTCAGCTAAGAAGTAATGAGTATTATTTCAACAGACATTGCTGCCTTTCTTGCACGGTGTGACATGACAGCTTTTGCCTCGTCATACAGGGAAATGCTTTGCAAATCCACCTGAAAAGAGCTGCTATTGATCTTCTGCTGTAGCCAGTGAAAAGAGAAATGTGAAATCATGAGTTTGGTGCAAGAAAAGTGTATTTTGATGGCTTCTTTACACCAATCCTTCAAAATGTTTTGCCTTTGAATCCACTTTCAACATTGGTCTCTTTCCTGCAGCAATGTAACTCCCTTGTCTGCATGGTTTTACAATTCTTTCCTAGCCAATTAATGTAGCAATGTCCTGCCAGAAAAAGTCATAACCACAGGTTTTTCCTGAAGATCACTTGACACAATGGCTCAAAAAGGAGGATTCACAAGGCCCTTAGAACTCTCTGTGAATTCTAAGATGAGGACCTACGCATTTTGGAGAAAAGGACATTCATTAACATGATACCCACGAGGAATCTTTTGATACAACTGAATCATGGAATGGAAAGATGAACCTTTTCTGGAACAGGGTTGGATGTCATCCATGACCTAAGCCCTCTATCAGGAAATCCAAACTGAGCGTGAGTCGCAAAGTCTAGAATTTGTCCTCTTGTCCCAAGCACCAAGAACAAAAACTCTTTTCTCTCCATCACCATCACAGCGATAAAGCATCTGTTGATGATGCTACATTAATTGAGACTGAGTTTTAAAAGAAGCTCACGGAGAATTGGTCCCAAATGAGTGGAGAACAGATTACGTGCCTTCAGCATCACCGGCCGTTGCTGAGAAACACACATCAGTATTGTATGTCTTGCTGTTCAGCACAGTTGTATATTTGCACAAGATAGGCTTCTAAGCAGCTGGTAAAATCACTAAAATCAACTAAGCTGCAAACCCACACAAGTTTCAGTAATTCAATAATTTATTCATCTAAAAAAGTGTGTAAAAGTATATAGCTCTCATCCACAAGGTATATATGAATGACATTTAAAATGGAGGTTTTTATTATTATTGGTTTTTCTTTTTATCAAAGTCTTTTTTTAGTGTATTGTACCAGCGATATACTGTAAGATTTAAAATGAACTTCACATAGTTCTTTTTTCTGTTTGTTTTGTTCTGTTTGTTTCAAATTGGCTATATATAAAAGAGGCTCACTGCAAAATGCTCAAGGAAAAAAAAAATCAAACTCTCCCAAGAAATGTACAGCCTTTACATTAAAAAAAGGTTCGGAAATATACATACAAGCATGCTGGACAACCCGTGCGCCCACCCCACCCCCTTTTTGCTCAAACTGTACTCATTCTGATTTCTGCATGATTTCTAAAATTAGAAATTAAAAAAAATAAAATAACTTCTTCACTCTGTAGGAAATCCAGGGCTTGTACATTTCAGATTAATTCAGTAAAAAACCCACAAGTAAAATAATGCATATTTAAAGGGAAATATACAGATTTTCACACTGAAGTACATAAGGTTTTTTTTTCTTTTTAAAATCTATTGCCATTCATTTATTTTGCACAAAAATGTATAAATATGTTACCAGTTTCTCTTAACTTAAAAAAATTAAATAAAAACAACATCAGATGAAAACTACTCCTTATTACCCCTTCCCCATATTTGTGGATTGAGGGTATTTTAATTTTTGCATTAGAATTGGATCTCTAGGGGGAGAAGTAACCCCTTAATAAAAAACAGCCCATTAAAAAGAAGCCAACCCAACTATAATCCAAAATTCAGGTGAATCTTGGGAACAAATAACCCCAAAGTGTTAAAAGATAACTTTACATAGTTTTCCTCACCAAGTTTTTTTTTTTTTTGTATACAAGTTTACAATCTTCATCTTTTAATGCTCTTCAAAAGGCCTTGAGAATTTTCCTTTCTGATTAAGAAAAAATAGTAATGCAATATTTTTAAAATCAATTTTACACTGTATACATTAGATACAAATGGTTTTGATATATCTGATTTTCCTCCTGTACATTGCAAAACTCCTCCAGGTGGGTGGCCTGGAGCAGAGAATAAGAGCAATCCATTTACAGGGTCTTCTTCTGACCAATCCTTTCCCACCATCCATGGGATTACTTTTTTTTCTTTAATAATAATAAATCTGATTTAAACATTACATCGTCATTTCAAGAAAAATATTTAAATTCATAGAAATTTTAATTTTTTTTTAACCAGAAGAAGACAGACTTTTGGAAGAACTTCAAAAATGTTAAAGGGTTCTCCAAGGGTGGCCGTAATGACCGAGCCCCTTCCCCTTTTTCCTTAGAAGCAGCCCAGGCCTGTATCCACTAGAAATGGGAACACCCCTTAGATTTCTCCAATCCTAGGAGTCATTTGAACAATTTAATGGCTTTAAGCTTTTCTTCTAAAAAACAAAACCCTGACACAACATTTTAACCAAGTCAGGCTATTTGTTTTTTCCACCAGTGGTTTTTATTTTCAATATTAATGTAATGAAGTGGCTTTTAAAAATTTCTCTGAAATCTTTCTTACGAAGATTAGTGTGGGGCGGGGGGGGGGGGAATACATACATAATCATTTCAAAATTGGGAGTACCTGAATGTGGATATGCAGGTGGGATGCAGGAAAAATTTCCACATTGATCGAACTCCCCCTAAAACTCCCTTTTCCTTTCAATTTGGTTTCTTTTGGGGGGGGGTTCCACTCAGAAGCAGCCTTTTCCAATTTGGTCCCTTCCAGCTATGCTGAACTACACCTCCCATGATCCCCAGCCCATGTACCAAACAATCATGCTGCTGGTGGTTCCGGGTGATGAGATGCTGGTTCCCAGCACATCTGGATGTCAGATTGGGGAAGGCTGTTTTCATGGGTTCCATAGTTTTCCATTTTCAGCTATTTTGCACTGCATATTGTTTATCTAATTTACTAAAAATCTCTCTGCAGGCCTCCAACTCAATGGGTCCACCAAAAATTTTTTAAAAGGTGACTTTTGAGTTCTTCCTCACTGGCTCGTTTGAACTGTTCCCTGCTCCACCCCACCCCACCCCCCATTTCTAGGCTAAAAAGCAAGAGGTATACCAAAAAATAACCCCACTTCTTGGTGGGATGGAGTTGGATCGCGTGCTGTACCTGGTCCTCTATAATTTAGTAGCCCCTATAAATAAATTAAAATAAAACAATAAACTGAACAAACTTCAGCATATCTCCAGACCATTCATATCTACATGGATGGGTGACAAACGCATTCATTCATCCCAATCCATTCTGACAGGAGTTCCAGGTACACCAAAAATCCCATGATTTTTCAACTAGTAGAATTGGTTCTTCATTGCAGCCAAGTTTATACGATGGTTTTCAGGAACAGCAGAAGCTTTGGGCCACCCAGACTGGTCACAACAACATTTTGCTCTTCTTCGGCAGAGATCCGTGCACGGAAAAGAAAAGAGAAAGAAAGAAAAATGAAATGAAAGACATATTGTCTTCACTGTGGTCCATTGTTCTGTAACGTTCAGCCAGCAAATTAACACTGCCTCAAAGTTGTAATACATCCACTGCCTGAAACACTTATGTTTCATTAGTAGACTCCAAACACTGAAGAGAATTCTCTTGCTTCTTGAGGAAACGGAGCACAGGTCAGGTTCCTCCAGGCTGGGTCTAAACTCTTGCAGGCCATGGCATGTTGTTCAAGTGGAAAGGGAAGGTTGGCTTGTCCTGTCTCTGCTATTAAAGGATGTTCATGATGGCATTGTAGAGCTGGGTGAGCACCACAAAGTGAACAGGAAGGCAAGAACCGCGATCCTGGGTTGCAGGATTACAAGTGAGCCATGACAATGCATTGTACTGTTCCAGGACAAACCTACACCAAGAGAGAAAAGAAAGGCAGGTTGGAAGAAAGGCCCTGAAGGGATCTTCTCTGATCCTGAGGTTCAGCATGGGAGATCAGATTTCCATACAGCCTTTCAAAGATGAAGTGGCACCTTACCAATCAAGGCTGTTCTGTCTGAAAATACGCTGATCTAATTAAGAAGGCTAATCAGAAAGTCCAGCTATTCAATCCTTTCCTCCTTCAACACTGTTTGACAGAGTAAGAATCAAGATGGAAGAAGTAGCAGGAAAACATGAGTGGACTACAAATGCCTAACCATTTTGTCTGAAGCCCATCCCCACCTTAAAATGTCAAGATTGAGACATGTAATAACCACAGCAAGAACCTTTGAAGACATCCTAACTTTAAAAATAGGGAAACCTTGAATTAATGGATTCCCCCCCACCAAAAAAAAAAAGCCCCAAGCTCTTCCTTTATATTTTGCATACACCCTTCAAAACAGCCAATAAAACTTACAGTGAATGTAGATGTTCCAGAGCAGAAGAGTGGTCAAAGACCAACCCCTTGCATTTCGATCAACACAGAACCAGAAGATCAATTACCTTAGGACGTCTGATGTGGTTTTGGAATCCAAGGGATGGGGAACCCTCTGGGAATTCCGGGCAGGAATGAGTTCTTCTGTCTGTGCTACAGAGATGTGATGATGCAGTGATGCCTATCAGGGAGCAGAAGACAAGATTCATGGGACAAAGCAAATAGCATCCTCCCCTGACCCAAACTGGGACAATTTCCCATGCGGCCACCCACTGGGTAATAGCAAAACCAACCTTTAGAAAGAGGGGGCACTGGTTCTGAGCCTGCGGACAGGAGGACCAGAACCACTGAGGAAGGTTCTCAGCTTTGGCAGTGGAAACGAAGTATCCCAGGGCGAGGGGCTGCTGCTTCAGCTCTTCAGGGGCTTCCCGGGAAAGGAGACGCTCACCTTGGCTCTGAAAAATCAAGGTGAGAAGGGCAATGGAGGTCAGTGCCTGGAGCATGTAGATATCAATGGAGGGAAGGTGTCCCTCATTACCAGATTCTCACCCAACCTGAGACACCATGAACAATGTAGCACATTCTCCTCTATGTCATTGAGTCCAATAACCTAGGGCAGGCAATTGCTCCCAGGATCGAAGGGCAGTTGGCCTGAACTCTGTTCAATGATACAAACACTTCTTGTGTCCAACCAACCAACAGTTGAGGCCAAGTTACACCCCTGTGCAAGTTATCCTGCTCTCTTTCCTACTGTACTGTTGTTTTTATCTGAAGCCCGCAGGACAACACTGAGGAAGACAACAAGTCAACAACTAAGTTTTCATCTGTCTACGAGGGAAGTGTGAATCCATATCATGTCTCTTGTCATGGTGGCGAGGTACCGCTTCCCGTATCACAGGCATAATTATGCTGCATGACAACTGCTGGGAACATTTGTGAGACTGTGGTCATACCCTGCCCGTGCATTTCCCCATAGGTAGCTCTTCGGTTCCACTTGGAGGAGAATGCTAGACTAGAGAAAAGCTTAGATCAGTGTTTCTCAACCTTAGCAACTTTAAGATATGTGGGCTTCAACTCCCAGGATTCCCCAGCCAGCATGCTGGCTAGGGAATTCTGGGAGCTGAAGTCCACATATCTAAAAGTTGCCAAGGTTGAGAAACACTAACTTAGACTGAACCTATGGAGCTATATAGCCACACATTCTTTTGCAGCTAAACAAGGGGATCCCATTCATAATGAAGAAATGCCCCATATAAACAACTAAATTAGTACTAAGGAAAAAAAAAAATCCTCCACCCCACATTTTCTCAGTTACAGCCCTGTCTTTTTTTTTTAAATTCCAAATAAGAAAGGTCCCCATTATTTAAAGACAAAGCATAAAGCAGCCAAGGAAAGAAATGCAGGGGGCTCCTTAATGGCGAACAATCCCGTTTTTGCTGTAATCTGCAAAGGTGCCACCCAAGCAATTGTTACCCTGAAAAAGGAATTGTCCCCAAGAGTGAACTTAAACCCACAGCTACTTAGTATGTGGGTCAAGTTAGGATCCCCCTTTCCTACATCATCATGGTCCCCCCAGTCTCAAAAAACAATCCGCCCAAGAGTTCGAGTGGTTTAAACACCTCGGAAAACTACCAGTGCCTCTTACGGAGGGCTCTGCTCAATCTGATTTGCTTTATTCATGAAATCAGCAGTGACCCATTTGACAGCCTGCGGAACATCAAAAGCAGCCCGCCTGCTTAAAAACACAACAGCATGCCAGAGAAGCAACATTTACTTGCAAATAGGAGCAATCAATTATAAAACCCATGGATGAAGGGGTGCCGTGCCTTGACCCCAGGGGAAAAGATCACACGCTGCTACTTTTGTAAGAACAAAGATTACACCTCAATTACCAGTCTCGTGTTAATGGTTAAACTGGTTTGCTCCAAAGTCATTACCCTAGGAGAGGCCTCATCAGGTTACCAACTCCCTGATTACTCATCTCATTACAACAGAAACTACAGTTGTGCAGAATAACCATACGATGTCAAGAACAGTCTTCAAGGATGGTCACGACTAAACAGACATATCCAATCATCTGTTTACTCAAAAGATTTCAGAGGCTGTGTGTGGAACAGGAAGCTGACAGGTGGTTACAGACAGGCAGACCAACAAAGTTAACACTTCAAGGGGGAACAGAAAGTGTAACTTGTGGACACACATCTCTGACTCTATGTACTTGGATTAACATGAATGTTAGAGATTGGAAACTCAGCCCTCCAGATTGCTTTTTTTCTAAGAACATAGAGATTTGGTTTTGTCCACGGTAATAACCAGGACTGTAGAAGGTTCATATTTGCTACCCCAAAGTAAAATCCATACATCACCCATGTTTAAGAAACTAGCTGTGATGATAAAGTGATTTATTTCCCCCACTTTACTGTTACTGGAAGAAATCCATACATTACAAGGTTTTCCTTTAAAAAACAGCATTTTCTTTGGGATAACCTGAATATAACAATTGCCCAACCCTATTAAGTGCCTTGAAGACTTGCCTGTTCTGGAAGGCACTGGGGGAAAAGACAGAATGCTATACTAACCTATAAAGGTGTGGGAAACTTTTTGGGTGCAGTGGGAACACTATATTGTAGGTATTTACTGTTCCTTGTGGTTTGCATGATTTTAACCTTATTATGGCATGCTGATTATAAGCTGCTCAGTTTGGACTGGCACAGAAATCTGAGTAACTAAGTAAATGTTTACTGTTGTCAGGCAGTATGCAAATTCACATATGCATGAATTATCAAGCATGATCAGAATATTCCTATTAACTTTACTGTCATCCTCCATTCATTTAGGAGCAGCAAAACATTTTTCCTGACGAAGAGGCTTTCCAATGTTTGCTGCTGCTATCATGTTTAACATGTACCACCCACACATTTTCAAGGCAAAGAATAAAGGACATGCATAAGAACTACAGAAAGGGACTCTGTCCCATCTTTTGACATTATGCTAAGATTTTTACATTTATAAACCCTTTCCTTCTCAATTTACATTTTAAATCAGCTTTGACATTGGCACCAACTCCTTAAAAGCCACTTTCAGGGAAAATTTGAAAAAAACCAACTTGCTGATCTGCAAGCGCCTCGGGCTAAGAAAACAAAATTTGCATTAAGATGGTAGCACCTGCAGAGTTAGCGCTCTGAACTATACAATGTTATCACGAGCAAAAATTCTCTCTTGAAGAAATCTACGGAATCTTAAATTTATCCTGCTTTGAAAATGAACTCCTTAATGTAGATTACGCGGGTGGGGGAATAAGGGGAGAACCACCACGTTCAACATCAAAACTATTTTTTTCCTCCAAAAGAACAGCAGTTCTTGTAAAGCTTTTCTCAACTGCGTATCTTTTGCGTGGCTGGAATTACAACCTCCACCACTATCACTAAGTCAAAAGATGCCCCTCCCCAAAGGGGGGGAAAAACAGCAGTTTTTCAGAAGCTGGAAATAGCAAAGATTTCTGAGCATTATCTGGCATGGAGATTATGAGCACTTACCCGGCTGTGCTGAAAGGAGGGTCCTACTCCAATTCCAGGAGAACCAGGAGAAGGGACAGGAGAAGAATTTGGGGATGAGTGAAGGTTCCCAGTCATCAGGATGCCAATGTCATTGTCCATGTCATCCGGGAATGGGAGGTCAAACATGTCATCTCAAAGAGGAAAGAAGAGCAAAAGAAGAGATCAGTATTATTAGTTTGTATGTGCTGTGTCTGTGTCTGTGTGTGTGCGTGTGTAAGTCAAGCTTGACTCCTGGCAACTGCCTGGACAAGTCCCTGCAATTTTCTTGGCAACATTTTCAGAGGTGGCTTGCCTTTGTCTTCTTCTTGTTAGGGATGAGAGAGAAGGACTGCCCCAGGGTCCTCCAGCTGGCTTTGCGCCTACAGTGGGACTAGAACTCACAGTACGCTAGCTCCTAGCCTGTTGCCTTTAACTACTACATAATATCCATACCTGTTGTTATTTTATCCAAGGAAAAGTTCTGAAAACCAGGGTCTAGATAGACCTGTTTCTACTTCTGCTAAACAATAGGTGCTGGCTGTGGCTGAAATTAGCCTCAAAAGTATCCCTAGAAACTGAATTAGAAACCTAACCTGTGAGTCAGCACCTAAGATGACATTTGCCAATAACTAATTTACTCCCAGGTGAATGCTACAAAGTGTTACCAAGCTGTAACATCTATATCCAAACTTTTCTGTGTCCAAATACTCTGGATTTCTATTTATGGCTATTTTTGAATGGAATCCAATTTCCAAGTCAGGTACTGTAATGCATTGCAATGATTATTTCAGATAAAGGAAATTTTCTAACTGAATGAAAGTGAGGGGGAAGGGCCTTTAGGGGAGAGGGAGGAATTCAAAAACCATTTATTTATTTATATAGATCAAATCTGTCACTGCCCCTCTCGTTAAAAAGCGACTCTGAGTGGTTTACAGAGAAGGTAAAATCAATTAAAATACAATTAAAAACAGTCTTTAAAACTATGGAAGTTTGTGCCAGTTCTTTTGCAAACCAGCAACTGCAGCCCAAAACATGTTTGACATCAGTTTGCAACAGAGACAAGAACTTTTTGGACGACATCAAATTAAAATTTTTATTACATATTTTTGACTACTTTTTTTCATGGCTATTTCTAAGGTCCTTCTTTTCTTATCCCCTCCCGAAGGCGGCGGCAGCAGCAGCAGCAGCCTAGAGATTTAGCCAAGTTTATTAAGCTGGCATCCTATGTACTCATGCTTTACAAATCTTAACAACGGCTACGCTTGGCATCACCCCCAAGGTAGAAGCAAGAAAACTAATAGCTTTAGAAGCTTTTATTATTTTTTTTAATAATTAAACACAGAAAAATGAGTTGAGAAAATTAAATCTAACACCCTGTTGGAAAACACAAGCCATTGGACATTACTCCAATTAGCACACAAAGCCCTAAAGGCCCAAGTTAATGCAGGTTAAATATTTGTCAGCCTAGAGTTTAAGATGGGGATTTGGAGGCCAAGAAGAGACAGCAGCACGTATGGATTAAGAGGAAGTCCACTTTGTAAGGCCCACTGAATTCCAGCAATAGATCAAAGAGAAAGAAAGAAAGAAAGAAAGAAAGAAAGAAAGAAAGAAAGAAAGAAAGAAAGAAAGAAAGAAAGAAAGAAAGAGGGAGGGAGGGAGGGAGGGAGGGAGGGAGGGAGGAAAGAAGGAAGGGAGGAAGGGAGGAAAGAAGGAAGGGAGGGAAGAAGGAAGGAAGGAGAAGGGGAGAGGAGAGGAGAGGAGAGGAGAGGAGAGGAGGGGAGGGGAGGGGAGGGGAGGGGAGGGGAGGGGAGGGGAGGGGAGGGGAGGGGAGGAGACACTGTCACATTACAACATGTTTCTCAGTAACCCCAAGTATCAAATTCCTCCTATACAATTACATAGTATAATCCAATATTCTAATATAATACATGGTGGTGATGGGCTATCTTTTTTGGTGTGGGTAGGGTCTTAATTTTGGTTATAGATTTTAGGCATGAGATTGTGGCTTACAACTGAGGGAAAATTCATTTCTGTGTTATGTGCGTAATGGTGTAAGCTGCCTAGAGTCCTTGTGACTGGACGGTATACAAATGCACGTGTCATGTAATTAATATAATAAATGTGATGTAACACAGAATACTATTGTGTAATATAGTATGTATGTATGTATATGTGTATGTGTGTATATATAGCAGGGGGGAATTGCCTGCACTTAATGTAAAGCTAAATGTTACTGTAGTAATAACAAATCCTCCATGCACAGGGGAGCCGTGCCTTTCCAGTGCTACTTCCTGCTCCTCTACTTTCTAAGCACTCTTTCTTGCTCTCCCACAAAGCGAGTTGCGACCACCCCATACAACCCCCCAGCATCACTGGGAGTAGGGTGGTATAGTCATGTAATGAATCATTATTATAATTACTCACTACTGTTCACCTCACTGCCCCTCTCTCTCTGGTAGACCACTCCCAATACAGTTCCATCCTCATTTATGACAAGGTTCCCAAAAGTCTTGCGCTCAAAATCGTCAAAGTTGCAAGAGCACAACTTGGTGCTGCAAGCTGGAATAAGCACCAGCCTTAAAAGGCCAGAAAGACTCTCCATCTGAGGCTCACGCGTCGCATTGATTCCGTGCAGACTGTGACGGGGAACATTATGATGTGGCTGTTAGGAGCATGACCCCAGCAGGAGAAGGTCTCCAGGACTTATTACAACTCATCTATAGAACTCTCAAGTTCTATAGAACTCTCAAGCTTCCTTAAAGAAAGGCTGGGAGGAGAACAAGTCATAACTTCACCACTTCAAGCTCTCTGAAGGGAGAGAAAGGTTTTAATTATTGCTAGCCTTTATTAGAAAACCTTTCTTCCAGAAAAAACAGCCTGATGTAACGTGCCGAGAAACTCTCAGTAAAACGTACATAAATACATGTATATTTTGCAAAAGGCTTTGTAATTCCATCGTGAATCCTTGGTGGTGAGTTAGGGTTTTTCGCTGGCTCTGCCTCATTCCTACCTGCTCTCCCACCTGCCACAGGAATCTAAACTCTGCAGACACTTGCTAATCAGGCTCAGTTTAAGCAATCTGTGGTTTATTCTAACCACGGGGGGGGGGGGGGGGGAAGCAAGAATAAAAGAACATGAACTGCTTCCCTGACATGTTTCATTTCAGGAGAGAAAAAGGTTTCAGCTCCTCCATAAAGACCATTTGTATCATTCTGTTTTTCAAGCCGACTAAGAAGATAGCAAGGCAGCTCTCATTCAACCAGAAACCCAGGAACAGATTAGCTAAGGGGTCAGCTGATCAGAAAAGGCAGTTCAGCGTTTCTGGAGGCCCGTTTCTCAAGAAGTGACAAGAAGCTTCTGTACTAAAGCTCTTCATCCACATGACCGTATTGTTCAAGGCATAAAGGCATCAGCGTTCGCCCGTTGACTTGCCGCTGAAACTCCCTGATCGTGCACCCAAGGGGAAGCCCCCCTCTTCCCCAGCAGCCATTAACTTACCATTATTGGGGCTGAATTCGCTGGGGTAATTTGCAGGGGCAACCTGGATGGTAGCAGAGGTGGGAAAAACCAAGATGTGCGTACAAGAGGCATCCTGCGGAGTATTCAGCTGAGAAGACTGCAAGTTCAGAGCAGTGCTGCGGCCAAACACAGAGCCCGTGGTGACAGCATCTTTCGAGAGAAGAAGAACAGCAGGGCTATCAGGGGGCAGACTGACTCGGACACCATCTACCGGGTGGGGAGCGGGGGAAATTCAGATGGCCAAGAGCAGCCTGGCCACGGACGAGAAGAAGAGCTCGATGATTCTCGCATGCTCCGATCCTTTCCTTAAGCTGCTGATCCAGACAAACTGGAGTTCCTAATTCTACTTCAGGAGCCCACTCGGGTCATAGTGCTTTCCAAGACTGAATCGAGACACTAAGAGTGGGCTGGTGTTGCTGTAACGCTAAACTACGATGGGTTTAAGTGAGCAAATCTGAGCACGCAAAATCTGAGCACGTGAGAAAAAGTTTCACACCAAGTCACAGATTCACCGTTATCACAGCCGCTGTTCCAAATACCGTAGAGCAGCGTTTCTCAACTATAGCAACTTTACGATGGGTGGACTTCAACTCCCAGAATTCCCCAGCCAGCCTTGCTGGATGGGGAATTCTGGGAGTTGAAGTCCACCCATCGTAAAGTTGCTATAATTGAGAAACACTGCTATGGAGGAAAACAAAACATTTCTACTGGGGGTTGTTTTTTCCCAGAAAATGTTTTGTTTTGTTTTAAAATTAAGATAAAATGTTACAAGGAGATCTTCTGTCTTTCTGAGCCCGTTTGCCTTTAACATTCAAAAGCAAGTCTCTCAACACTTCTAATAGGAATATTGGGGGAAAGGGTTCAGTTTGTATACAAAGAAATTGATTAGACTGAAGAGACAAATCCCTCTTCAGGCATTCATTTGCAAGCATGGACAGTTTTAAAGCAGGTGGAACACGGGATGCATACACTGGTCTCCCTCCTTTTGCTTCTGAACCTCCGTGCGCTCACCCAGAAAGTCTGCTAAATCAGAGCTCTTTTTACACTTATTTGAGCACAAGTAAATGTCTAGGTGAAACTGACCCTGTTTTATTAGAAGTTTGGATCATGCAGAGTGCTCTACTCACATTGACACTAGCTAGAGTTTGAAGCTCTCTATCTGTTCAGGGAAATGCCTGAGCAAAGCCGGTACGTGGGAGCTTGGCCCACATCTGACCTTCCCCGTTTTCCAAAATCTGGATGAAGAACAAGCTTTTACAATTTTTCTTGCTATCATTCTCCCACATTCTATTTTTCCAGAGTGTTGAGTGTCTGCTACAGTACTTGGACAGATGCCTAGTTAGATGGACACACCACTTTCCAAGCAAAGCCAAATAATTGGGGGTGTGGGTAGGGAGGCAGGGAAGGGAAGATGTTGGTGCAGCTAAATCCCACTAAGTCCACGGTCAGAGAGCTGTGCATAATTACCTGGCATCACCACAAACGACCCCTGCGGCTCCATGGCAACCAAACAGGCGCTGAGGATGGAGGGAGAATCTGCAGAGGAGATGCCACACATCCGACACACCTCCTTCAACTGCTTACTGATTGTCTGCAGGGAGCACTCCCCAAGCAGGATGCTCCAGTCTGGAAAACAGCGAGGGAGGGAATGCAGCTGCCATCTGAAGAAGCTTCTCCCAACCAGAAGTCAAAGCAGAACTATGTTTTAGCCCAACTTTTGTGGGGAAAGAACATCCTTGAGGGCCATGACTGACAGTGTTCCATGTTCTTATATATGCCTTCCCTGTACAGTTCTGTAATCACATCTTGTTTCCTTTAGTGTCATTTTCAAGTTCATCGTCCTCATATGTCAAAGCCCACATTTCTCCATTACTTCTCTTAACCCATCTCTTCTTACCATCTCTGCTTTGCATTTATTTTCTACATCTTCCTCTCTTTTCTCTAATCGGACTCTCTTTGGTCACAGGCTAATAAGATGCTTCCACTGTACATGCTGTTAAACACGTTAATCACATGGGAAAAATGCCAGAGTACATTTACCCTCATGGTTATCTAACAGCCCTTCCCTTAATTTTTTTTTTTTCGTAGCAAGAGGAGCATTTAGCAGTTATTTTAGCAACCAATTATTATGTCCTACTTTGTGCCCCAAAGCTCTTTTTCACACCTGAAACACTCTGGAAGTGATCAAAGCGGGGCGGTTCAGATCCCAAGCATTACACACCTCTAATTTTTGCCCTTCCCCTCATTTCATGCAGGCCTTCAAAATGCGTGGAGCCACTTCGTTTCTAAACCTTCAGCCCAAAAAGACTCAAATATAAAAACACTGCATCCACCGAAGATAAAAGAAATAAGCCAGTTCAGCTCCCTTGCTTCTGCGGGATTAGTAAAGGTGGAACGACGAAACTGCCTAATCTTCAGCCCCCTCCCTTGCAAGGTTTTCCATTCTCATTACCAGGATGACATTGCAACATCGCTTTTTAGACAGCCTGGCTCCAAAACAAGACATTTTCTATTATTTCACTAACGCGCTTTCAAAGGATAGTCTAGATTGGCAGTTCCAGGTCAATGTGAGTCCTACAAATGCAAACCAGACAAGTTTTGCAGAGATCCTAAAGGGGGAAAGGGGAGATTCTTTTTTATTTTATTTTATTTTATATTTTATTTATTAGATTTATCTCCGCGCATCTCCCCCTAGATGGGTTGAAGGAAACCACAGCTTATGCTTTCTGTTATGAAAATTCCACACATGTCTAAGCAGGTGAATGTGTGGAGGGATAGGGCTGTGTGTCTCAGGATTGTGATTTTCAAAATAACCTATCAACAATCTACTTTGACAGTGCCTCAAGTTTCTATTGTCAGACTTAGCAAACCGGGAAAGGTTTTGTAGCCCAGATACCTTTCAGCTCCCCGTGGCCAAGCCGCCCAAGGCGCCCGATCACGACTCTCCAGGGAAGTGATGTCATCTGGATGATCCCAACGCACCATTCCCAAAGCTTCTGCAAGCCAATTTTACGCGATGAGACCTTGCACCTCCGTGATCTGGAGGGGAAAAAGCGTAGGATGCGTATTAGCACTTTTCTTGAGACTTCTGCCCTGGATCAAAACTTAACCCCTGGACTATATGATGCACCGTGATTTTTCAATGAACCATTGACCAAGAAAGCTGTTTTTTGCTCGATTACTTACATGAGAGTAACATTGCTTCTTTCCAGTTAGTGTAGAACCAAAGGTTCAGAACTGTGACTTAGTATAATGCCTACCAGCTCTAACCTTTTGCTTGCATTGATTGTGACTGATGGATGTTTTCATTCAGCAGTTATCAAGAAGCCAGAGGTCCTCTGCTTCTGTTCTAAACCCTCCCATCTGCAGTATGGGAATAGTAATTCTGATTGGCCCCAGAGGCCCATTGTAAATAATGGGTGAAGCATCTCTATGCTGTAACACAACAGTCTTTTTTTTTTTTTTTAACGTGGAGCAAAGCCTGAACCTGGCCAGAGCAGCTGTCTTTGAGATCTCAATGGCATTTTGAAGGAGTGTCTCCCATTTTTTTTCTAGCGGGATATAAACCAGTTACACAAATCTGCAGGGAAGTTTATTTCTTGTCACACAGACAATTCAAGAGAACCGTAATGAAACACCAAGGTGAGCATACCGAACTTCCTAAAAGTCAAGACAGACCAGCAGTTCATAATGCCCAACAGGGTTTCCTCCAACTCTTTGTGACTGAGGAAAAGAAATAACTTTGTCCTCAAACCTACTGAGGGCTCTTTAATTTAAATGCCAGTAACTGATTCTCCCTGCCTCCCAAAATACTTGAATGCAAAATATACAATCTGCTACAGAGCTTATGAAGGAGCCTAGAGTTTGCAGCTAGTTTGTTGGGGGTTTTTTTTAAGCCTACCTGTTTGGCAAATCGATGTTGACAATGCAGGTTTCCAACAAGTCACCATGCAGGTCAGTGCAGGAGGCCAGAAGCCAGCGCTGATCGTGAGAGAGACAATACCCAACAAAGAGCACGTTGTACTTCTGGCTGGCTTCGCCAAAGGTCTCCCCGAGCTCCGTTTGTTTGTCTTTGATAGGTGCCAGGATAAACGGAGGGGAGTACAGCTGAATGGGACTCGGCCGCTACAAAGAGAAGACATTACATATGGAGATATAAAAAGAAAGAAAAAATGACAGGTTGTCCCCAGCTGAAAAAGTGAAGTCAATCCATCAGGCTTTGGGCTGATCTGCCATCTGCTCAACTTCTAGTACTGAACTTGCTAATGTTGTAAGATCTATATATTTAGTATAAGCATCTCAAGACCAAGTCACATTCTTTGCTGGACCCAGAATGCATGTTGGGCCAATGTTCTTCCTCCACTCTTTTTAATTCCTCTTCTTCTAGTGTTTGTTGCACTGCAGTTTCTTACTGCACCTGAACAAGGACCTGAGGATTTCAGCTTTAACAAGCCTACAACCCATGGCTGCTCCTATCTTATAAACTCAAGATGGGTGCCAGACCATAATCCAGTTTTTTGGGTTTGGATGAAATAGGATCCAAACCCTGGAGGGAGGGGAGTTAAAAAGGGTGGAACATGGGCACATTATGCATTCTTGCTTGTCTTTTCTTATTAAAGACTGGCTGGCAGCGATTCTCTCTAATTAAGACGCTGGATGAAAATACTGTCAACCAAGTTAGAGGTGATCATGCTGGCCACCGGTCTGTAGACATTCCAACCTGATAAGGTGTGCAATGGAGTTATATTCTAGCTCTCAGGTTCATTATTTATACTACTTGGCAGTTGCTGCTCTAACCAAAAAGGAATGTTGCTCTCCTAAACGTAGGGACAACAGATGTATTCTGATGATGCAACAATTATTTTGTTTATTTGGGTAAACTTTAAGAGAAGTATAAGGGCTTTAGTGGAGGAGGAGAAGGAGAAGGAGAAGGAGAAGGAGAAGGAGAAGGAGAAGGAGAAGGAGAAGGAGAAGGAGAAGGAGAAGGAGAAGGAGAAGGAGAAGGAGAAGGAGAAGGAGAAGAGGATGATGAGCAGGAGCAGGAGCAGGAGCAGGAGCAGGAGAAGAGGAGGAGGAGGAGTTGTTGTTGTTGTTGTTGTGGTTGTTGTTACAATCAACCACTCCAAAATGAAAAGTATGGTCTTCTCAGGAAGACTTAGTTGCCATAAACAGCAAAAGCAAACTGAGAATAATAAAATTGGGTATGTTCCAGCTTTTGTAACTGTAATTGTAAACCTTGGTGTAATTTTTCAAGTCTCTGGAAGCTGGAGAGAACAAATCAGATCATTACTGCCAAAGCTAACAATAGTGCCAAGTCAATTCTGGACCTTTTCCATTCTAAAGGGGGTAAATATATACCTGCTGCCAATCAAGCTTTTTGACGTTAAACTGTATCTTAAATGTTGAACAGTGCTCAGGTTTGAGCCTATAATGATCCAAAGCAGTGTTTCTCAACCTTGCCCATTTTAAGATGTGTGGACTTCAACTCCCAGAATTCCCCAGCCAGCATGATCTAAAGAATCTAGGGTGATCTAAATGATCTAAAGAATCTAGGGTGAATCTAGAGAGACTTGGGAGTGAGAGACAGAGAAAGAAAGAAAGAAAAAAAACCTCAACAGCCCAAGGATCTCCAGTTGGAAGTGGGGACAATGCACTGTCTTGACCTCCACAGAGCTAACTTGTTTTGTACATGAAAAGACACTTGGTAATCTTGGGGGTGACCACTGGTTTGGCTTTCTCAAACAATGTCTCCGGTTACTGCTATACAGGTCACTTGCTATGTCTTCGGCTTTGTGGTAAATTGAGTCCAAGATTGTGATTTCATACCTGGTTGGTTGGTTGGTTGGTTGGTTGGTTGGTTGGTTGGTTGGTTGGCTGGTTCGTTCGTTCATTCATTCATTCATTCATTCATTCATTCATTCATTCATTCATTCGATTTATACAACCACCCATTTCACAATAGTGGCTCTAGGCAGTGTATAAGGGTTAAAACAACAACAGCATCTAACCCATGATGCTCAGGGTTGACACAGTAAACCCCAAATCATCCAAACCACATCACCAGCAGAGCTCACCTAGCCTTCTGGCCCAAAAGCCTGGGGAAACAGGTCTTCAGAGCCTTACGAAAGCCTAACAGGCTGGGGACCATCCAGATTGCCATTAGAATGCTGTTCTACAGAGAGCTCTGCTACTCCTTCTTTAGAAGGAGGGGAACATAGAGGCTTTGCTGGGTGACATCACTCACCTCTGAGTTCTTGAGTGTCATCTCAATGCTGGCAGCTGGTCCAAAACCAGTCAGAGACTTAATGTGAATCTGTGTGGGTAGCGGTCGCCTGCACTGGCAGTAGACTGAAAATGCCAGAGATTTCAAGTGCTGAATATAAAAGATCTGCTCGTCCTTCAGGGTCTGCAGCATGTATTGGCAAGGCACAATCTAGAGAAACAGCCAAGCCAGGATTAGAAAAATAAGCTAGGTATGTTTGTCCAAAATATAGAGGCCTTGCTATATCACTCAGTTGCAGCCATAATACAGAGCATTTATGACCCCTTAAAGATCAACAAATGGAATATAGCATACGTTATTGCAGAAACGTAGAAAGGTAAAAAGGCCAGACACCAGATGAAGAAACTACTCAGGGCAGTAAGAATAACTAAGATCACCTTGGGAAAGGAAATGCTATAGATAGTTATTTGGCGTGTATCGCAGCTCTTAAACTGTTCTTCTACAATACAGCACACATTTTGCAGCAATCTAGGGAAAACTCACTCAAACTTGTTTGAGATGCAATCATTACAATGATCCAGAGATAATCTGCTATCAAGAAAAGAGTGCTATTAGTCATTCAGAAGCAATTTTCATTAGTGTGCCTGATGCTTTTCCAACTCTGCTGTCTTCATGACAGCCTCCAAAATGCAAGTCCCTTTCAGAGAAGTGACAGTTAAGTCTGGTTCTCATAAACAACAGATGTGATAGGAAATGTGTATCTGGATTGTTTCACTTCAAATTGTAAATAGGAATTCAGTGCAATAAAACCCTCCTTTCTGCAGAAATCCAAAATAATATAAATGTTTCCATATAGATGAAATAGATGCCAAAGAGAAAATCTTAGCACAGATATCTTCTGTAATATTCATTTTCAATATGGAATATTTTTATCAGCTTCCAATATGGAGAAGCTCTGACCATTTTCTGAAGTATTATATTGCAGGTGCATACCTATTATCTAAAGTATTATATTCCAGACTTGAATTTACTTTCGCAATTGCTTTTGAGAATTCTGCTTCAAAGTCTCTTTTCTTCACTTCACAAAGGATAAACCTTAAACTGACTGCAACCAGCAGCTTAAAACTTCTTGGATATAAAAAAACAATCATGTATTTAAATTGACCATCTTTTTCAGAGACCCTTTTCTCCTTGTCTAGTCACAGAGAAAGTAGAAAGGTATTAATCTCATCATACGCAGCCACATTCACAAAGGAAATAGAAGTAGCAAAACATCCTCATTTGAATAGTGATGCGTGATTATTATGCAACATAATTATATGAGAAGCATGGCATATTTCTTGTCCCATATTACATAAATGTGATTTTTGTTCCCAAGGCTCAATAAAGATGTGTAAGGGATGCATTGTTTAAAAAATAACTTGTGCAAGTTGTGTTTTCAGGATGAATCTCGAAGAAGAAAATGTGCTACATTTAATGCATCTTATCCATTTACTCCATTCATTCAGCTTATGTACCACTGAAAACACAGGCCTCCCAGCAATTTTCTACAGATAGAAACATCCATTGTAAATAACATGATGACATCCATGGCAGGAAAAAAAAAGAAGAAGATCCAAACAACATTTTAAAACATCATGGAAGTGGGGTACAATCTGCAGCTTCTCCAAGGATGGCTGTGTTGATTGGGATCAGAGAAGGCAGTCCTGCAGGCATCTGAGTATCCATCTGTTTGGGCTTTACAGGTCAAAACCAGCACTTTAATTGCACCTGGGAACCAGTGTAGGGTTAGAAGCACAGTGTAATTGGTTCTCACTGCAATGTTCTGGTTAATGAATGGGCCCTTTGCTTCGGTACCAAGTAAGGTCTTTAGAAGCAGCTCCACATAGAGAGCACTGGGGTAGTCCAGGCTGGTAGGGAGGAGGGCATGAATTACTGTGGCAAGCTTGTTGTATTACCCTCTTGATTTCTATGAGCAGTATGCCATCAGCTTGAAAATCAAGCTATCAGTACATGATTGTAAGACACAGAAGAACCAGCAAAACTGTTCCTTGACCCTGACTCAAAATGACCAGTTCCTTGACTCAACATGTAAGACTAACGCTGATCTTCAGCAGTGGCACACATTCTTCTTCCAGCCAATGTAAAAGACATCTGCCTCTTTCGAGCAAAACTTACCTGAAGAATGAAAGAACTCCTCATGTTTTCAGGGAGGTTGTCCAACATTTCTGTGTAACAGCGCATCAAGCTCAAAAGCCAGAAACTGGCAGAAGAAGATTCCTCTTCTGCAGTGTAGGTGAAGGGATCCACCATATAGATGACAACAGCCGGTGGGTAGGCATGGCTGTCCGCAGACTCAGGTTCTGTGGGAATTCCTATCCTCTCCCTCTCTGCAGAACTACAAAAAGAAAATTTATCACATTTTTCCTATTCAGTTACAACCCATGTGCTTGAGAGTACAGGTGCACAAAACTGGAATCCAAAAAGGTCCTGAAGATCCAGGGTGGGCACTCTAGGTAAACCTCCTGGTGGCTCCTTAAAAGAGAGACATTTTTTTCTGGGCCTGCATAGCACCCAAACAGGTTCGGGAAATATGTATGTGAGTTATGGAGGTGTTATGGAGGACCACAGATCATCTCCCTGCTGCTTTATCCATAACTCAAATGGCTACTTCTCTGAGCCTTCACAGTTTACCATACGAGTCTGGGAAAAAGTATGTCTCCTTTAAGCAACTGTTGAGAAGTACAGTGAGAGTCTCTGTGCCAGATCCAAAGCATATTTAAACCATTTTGGACCCAATACTGCATACTTCAAGTGGATAGGTTGACAACAGCAAAGGGAGAGGTGGCCTGAAGACAACTGACCTGCAGTTTTAAAAAAATAATTAAGAAAGTATTAACTTAGTATTAAGGATTATCTTGGCCAAACCTAAGAATGGATTGAAATAGGGCACAGGCTATTACCCAGCACAAAAATGAAGCACACTTGCTGAAATTAATAAGTTTGGGTCTCTGCGTTATAGAATTATCCAGTAATCAAGCTTGAACAGAACAAACTTTATTACAGTCAGTGACCAGTGCCAGTAACCAACTTTTGCTACAACAATTACAAGACCAGCAGGAGGCAGTACATGGCTGATTTCTTCCTTATTGGAACTCATCAGACATATGCGGCCCGCTCTATTTCTATGGGGTTCAAACCCTCTACCGGGAGCTAATCTCATGGACCATTACGCTTTAGATGACTATATATACTGCATTAGCTTGAGGAGATATCCAGGTCCTGGAGCTCAGGAGCATTTCAGGAAGGGATATATGGAATCTACCAGAATGGTATGTAGCCTCTATAACAATGGATGTTATGTCTACAGACAAAGCCCATAAAATCACAATTCCATCAATTCCGTGGCCAGGATTACAATGCACATCTAATTTAACCCTAATCCTCAGTGCAGAGAGGAAAAACCTGCCCATCATTTCTCTAATTGGGATAATGTTGAGAAGAGGCAAGATACTGAAAACTGGGATGTTCTCCTGGGAAGCAAAGTATGATTCAGAGTACTGAAGTTCCTATGTAAAGCCTGTTAGAAGAAACAAAAAAGCAGTACATCAGTGTTGTTCCCTTCCTCAGGATTATATGGGCATGATGTACCTTTGCAAACCTCCCATATGGAACTACCAATGAGAAGACATTGAAACAAGCAAGAGGTATGTTCTCCGATACTCAGACTAACTTATCAAGGCATCCTCTAGAAGGTCAGGAGCACAACTCCCAGAATTCCCGAGCCAGCAATTCAAGCAAAGAAGTCCCAATACTTATGAAGGTGGTTAAGTAGAAGGAGGTTGGGATACAACCTAAGAGAGCACCCAAACTGAGAAAGGTGGACTTACTTTTCCTGCCCTTCCTGTGGTTGCTGTGATGAGATTTGCCCCGCCTCTGCATCTCCTCCTGGGACTGTGCTTCCCTGGGGTCTCTCTGTGGGAACTGCCCCAGAAGCTGGGTTTTGACCTTGAGGTAGGCCTCCACTGAACCCTGAAGAGGAGGTAGTGCTTGTCTGGCTAATACTGGATGCAGAGGAGGAGGCTGACAGCTGGGGCACTGTGGTCCCCGGGGCTGTACTGGTGCCCACCGGGAGACCAGTGGTCCCATTAGTTGTGGAGGTGAAAGAAGTGCCAGCTGGGGGAGCTGCAGATCCAAGACAGGCTGAGTTGGAGGAAACTGATCCTGCATTCCCAGATATGGTTTGCTCCAAGTTTGATGATGGTGGAGGTGCAGTTTGGTGTTTCGGTGGCATCAGCAGGCTGCTATCAAGTTGCAAAGTAGCTAAGTAAGGTGCTGAAAGGACAAACAGAAGCAAAGACTTCAAAGTGATGTACAGAAGTCCCACACCAAAGCCAAAATACACTAGATAGTCTATGTTTTCAAAATAGCAAGAGTGCAGAGAAATTTTGGTTGCAAATATTTATCAACTACTTTTGCAGAGTGGGAGGAAAAGAAGCAAAGGGAAGGATGGATTTGACATGTCACTACTAGTTCAAACTGTGGAACAAGACAGACTCAGCACATAAAATGTCCAACCTGTGGTTTGCTCTGGGATTACACAAACAACCAAGTGTCCACTTCCATTTATTAATCAGCAAACAAAGAAATATTGCTACTTTGCAAACCTTCTCCAAGCAAGAAGAAAGTGAAGATAGTTTAGCCTACACCCTGGCAGGCTCCTTTCTCTCAGCACACAACTTTCTCCAGATTTCTGTTTTGTTTTAGAGACCATCTTCCTCCCTTTCTTCTTCTTCTTCTTCTTCTTCTTCTTCTCCTTCTCCTCTTAATTCTTAAACAGAGGACTGTTGATAAGCCAGGTTTTAGGGATGAGCGAGTGGGAGCTGTTACAATGCCATATTAGAGGAAGGCCACATGGATTCCTGAATCCACAAACATGTTCTGGTGGAAGGGAATAATCCATAGGCTGTATGGATTGAGGTCCACAAGACAGAAGATGGGAGAGCTATTGCAGAGATTACAGGACACCTGGCATCACCATAACCTTTACGTTTTTTACTTATTCAGCCATTTTAAACATAATGAACAAATGAATGAAGGGATCCTACTGCTTCCCCTTCTTACCTAGGTGGTGACGACAAACTTGCGCATAAAGTTTGAGCCTGGAATGATTGTCACAATCTTCATTGCCCCAGGGTGGGTTAAACCAGTCGCTCACAAGCTCATCTGCCAGCTTCTGGGCCACCGTCTTTCCCACTCGCATGATCCCATCATGCAACACTTTACAGATTGGTTTATGTTGACCAAGCCGACACATCTAACAGCACAATGAGAAAACAACGATTTCAGAGGTGTGAGTTACATACTACAGAGCAGTTACCATCTCTGCATCCCACAGCCAAAATAAAAACATAATATTTCACTCTGTTTCAATTAAGGACAATGTGTCGCTTACCTGCAGAAACAAAGAAGTGGGACTTAAATTTCCTGTTATTTCAGTGAGGTTTAAGTGCCAGTACAGTAAGATTCAGTGGGACAGGGCATGTGAAATGCACACTCAGCGCCACACTAAATGAGCAAGCATGTAACAGCAAGGTTTTCCCTCCCCATGCAAATCTTTTGCAATGGCAGGAAGATCAGCCAAACCTGTGCTACCCATCTGGGGTAGTGCTTAAAGCATTACTGCATTCCAATGGCAGCTAAAAGATTGCCTTGGACAGGGGAAAAAGACAGACATCTCTGAGGATGGAAAGAAAAGTAATCAAATTGGCATAAATAATAAAATCCACATGGAGCTATACGTACTGAAAATTTGCTCAAGTGGAATGCCACAGTTTACAAGTTAATAACATTTTGGTTCCCACTCTCAAATCTAAATGTTCACTCATATTTCTTATATGAGAGCGTGCTGTTTTAAAGAACGTATTCCTTTACTCCTCCCATCCTGGATTAGCTTTACAGGTAGTCCTCGGGTTATGACGGCAATTGGGACTCGAATTGCCATCACTAAGTGACAGTCGTAAAGCATGATGTCATGCTTTACAATCACGTCACTTAGCAACAGCAATTCTGGCAGTCCCTGTTATCATTGTTAAACAAGGAATGCACAGGTCATTAAGCAAGGACCTCACGTGACTCCAACTTCCAACTTCCTGCTGGCTTCCCCATTGACTTTGCCCACGGGAAGCCATCACGGAATGTTGGATATCATGATCAAGTGGCCACAGCTTGCTGTGACATCATAATTGCGAGCTGAGCACCGAGTACTTAGATCATGATCACGTGACCATGAGGACACTGCAATGGCCAGAACTACGAGGACCTGTCATAAGTACCATTCTTTCAGCACCATTGTAACTTTGAGCAGTCGCTGAACAAATAGTTGTAACCCAAGGATTACCTGAACAGTATTTCACTATAAGGCTGAAATTCCATATTACACTGGACACAAATGGAAACAACAAAGCAGCTGTTTGCTAGATCTTTTCTTATAAAGTATCAAGAAAATGCTTCTAAATAAAATACATGTAATACTTATAAATTATCCCTGTGTTTTATAAGAGAGGAAAAGCTCTCTAATTTTCTGTATCTGAAAAACTCTTAAGGAAATGATCACTTACCTCATATACGGCGCTTAAGTCCCTGAAGAAAGTTTTGGCTCCGTCAAGCAAGGCCTCATTTTCTGGACACACCACAATATAGGCAACATCCCGATGACCCCCATAGGGATCTAAGAGCAGCCTCTCCCAGAATGGCAGGGAGAATGGAGAGATTGTCAGGAAGTCCTTATCATAGCCAACCAACAAAGTGGGTATTGGAAGAGGCTCAGGTGACTCTTCGGAACCTAAAACGTGAAAGGGACATTTACAACTTCGGATGTGAACTGCTGTGAAAACATGAAGGTTGATTGTCTCCAAAGGAAGGAATAGGCCAATGCCAACCCTCCAGATGCTTCAGACTACAATTCCTATGAGTTATACCTGGCCATGATGGCAGAGACTTATGGGAGCTGGGAGCCCTAGCATGAGGGACACCAGGATTTAAGTCTTCAAGCCATTCCAGTCATTCTGTGCTCCATACAAATTATGGTCAGAAGTTCATTAGAATCACTTGGGAGAACAGGTTATTTTTACACCCACCTTTTACTCTCAGACTCAAACCATGAAACCACCTACATAGTAGCCAAATTTGCTCCTGCAGCAGTTAAAGCGAGGCAACAGCTAACACCAAGCATTAACTTGACAATCCTTCCTATTCCCTTTTAACTGTTGGTTGTGTCTACTGCTGATCTTTGAACGTAAATAAAGAATTTGATTTGGTGAGAATTCAGACTTCTTCCCTGTCAATGGATCTCCAACTCAAAGTATCAATGCACAGACTGAGGGCCCAGGGCTGCCTGTGGCATGGCCCCTATACAAACTCAGGTCCAGTCTCCAGAGCCCCTCCCAAGGTTGCTGCCAAATGCTAATTTTTAACATAAAAGAAAGAGGAAATTATACATCCATGGGGAGCAATCATACTAACTGTACTTTATTCATCTAACTGAATCATAATTAAATTTGATGCTTCTCCTAGCCCAATGAACTTGAATTCAAGAACTTGAATTCTTGATCCCAGCCAAATATGTTCAGAAAAAAATTCTGTTGCTTTTTTGGGTCAACATGGAATTGCTGAATTCTAAGCATTCAGGCCATGACAATCTGGTGGCTAGAAAATGCAGTGCTTCCTTGCCACCAGATTGCCAGGAAGCCAAACCCCACTTCAAGTAAAGGGGTCATGAAATGTGATTGTATGATCATCATTGGCATAAAGTGTTCACCATCAATATCTTGGAAGATATTCATTATTTGTAGGAATATTGTTATACTGTATTTAATTAATATTTATTCTTTTACTGTAGATCGCCCAGAGTCGCTTCCAGTGAGATGGGCAGTGACAAATGTGAAAAATCAGTCAATCAATCAGCAGACTCCACCTGTAACTGCAGTTCGCAACCAAATCCTCTCCAGACCCGCATCTACCCTCTTAAACTGGGCAAGGGAAACTTGGTCACAGTGATAAACTCCTTTTCTTTAACCAACTATACCATAGGTTCCCCGTCCTGCCATTTTATGGAACTGCTGCCAGGTGAGGGGTCCTTGAACATGCTGGATGTTCTCCCAGGTTCTGCCAGTCCGCTTCTTTTGAATGGCATCCTGTAGGAAAGGCTGCAGAGAGAGAAGCATGCGTACGACGTCTTGGGAGGAAAGCATGCTGATGTCTAGGACTGAGGGAAAAAACACACACACACACACAAAACAACCATGTCATGAACTATGAATATATATATATTATATATACTAGTACAGTATTGGTTTCAGAACAGCCAAGATACTTTATAGATCCTAAAGATTCAATATTCCAAGAAAACCCTGCTCTATTTCTGCACCCTAATAGCCTGGTTCCTATTCTTTTTGGGTTGCTCAGCACGCCAACCTGTGATCTGATTTCAATAATGTTTTGATTTAGTCTGGATTCCTGAATTGAGCAGGGGGTTAAATACAATGGCCTAAATAGCCCTTTCAAAATCTATGACTACTTTTTCTAAATCTAAGTGTACACAAGGTATTCTATTAGACATACAATTTCCCAGAGAGGTAGTTATTAAACTTTTTTAATGGACTGCTTGAAAATTGGTAGATGTCCCAGCAGACCATTTTTGTATGTGTTTTTTTCTCTTTCACTCTCTCTACGCATTTATATTATACTTTAACAGTCTCAGTTCTGCTTTTCAAGAAGCCTAGAATTTTTCATATATATTTTATTTATTTATGATTTCATTCATTCATAGTATATACAAGATACTATTTAGACGAGCATTTAAAACATAATATGTTAATGCAACAAACGCCTGGTGGTAAATTCATGTGGCGTACAGCTACAACTGCAGAAGTTGCTGTAACGTCCAAATCTGAGCTGTAACCCAAGTTAGCTTTAAGATGGTTCTCTATACAGCATCCCCAGGAAAACGTATCCAACCCAATAATATGAATTTTTAAGACAAAGGCATGTCATGTTTATACATGCAACAGGACTGAGACCAGCAAGTCTAGAAGAACTTTGAAAGCCACATCAGAACCTTGAAGGGTTCCCAAAGCAAGTTTATGAGGAAGGATAAGTGTGAAGAAGGAGAGATGCGTTGTTATAGTCCCTTTTTGCACATTTTAACAGACTCAGATCACACCATCAACATGCTTGTTTAAACGAGCTAATCCTTATTTGAATCCTAGACACCTCAAAACATTTTGCAGAAGGAAAAGAAACAAATAATCCATCTTACCATTGCTGTGAGGCCAAGAGTGAACTGTAGCACTTCGGACAAGAGCTTCATCCACTTTCCCACCTGTAGGGTTATCCACATACTGTCGACCTTGCTCCAGAGCATTAAAGCACTCGTTCCAGGAGTCGTGGCTTTCAGCCTGAACCCTGTCGTAACTCCAGTTTGTGTAAGAGAGCGTTGGCCTGCTTGTGACAGACATGTAGTCCAAGCAGCTTAGTGAGGTGAAAGGTTGGGTGTGCTGATTTTGAAGGAGAAGGAGAAGACTCACTGGGGGCTCCTGAACCCTTTTGGAGCCTTCTCCTAGCTGAGGAATTAAGGTGGTCTGACTCATCATCAACCTCCTTTCGGCAACTTGGCCAATGTCTGAAGTCCTGCCAAAAATATCTAACTCATCCTCAATGAACAGGCCCGAGTTGTACCCTAGTTTGCGATTCATAATTGCACTGAATCCACAAGTGCATCGATATTGGTCCTCTTTAGATGAATCTGGAATATACAGCCCAACATCCGCACCCTTGATATTCATGTTGCAAGCGCAAATGCAGCAGCTGTCAAAATTGCTATCTTTAAAAATATTCAGCACAGAGTCGGAGAGAATGAGCATGACATACAAGCTGTGGGCTTCCAGGATTGGGAGCACGGTGGCCGGCTCCACAGAATTGAGGGGCCGGGTGGTCGAGGGCGTGGAAGCTGGCGACCCTTGGTCTGTGCTATCGTATTTCACAGATCCTTGCCCGCTGGCTGTGCCCCCACCTCTCGGAGTCCGTGGAGTCCTGGGTGTGCGGGGGGTTGGGACAGAGAAGCGAGGGGTGGCTGGGGAAGGCAATACACCTGCACCACTGTTGCTGGCAGGAGCAGTGCTATTTAGCGTTACGGGAGTGCTCATCTGTGGAGTGTTCATCTGAAGGTAGTCTTGATCTGCCAGGCTCCCAACACTGGGTATATTGCTACAAGCAGAGAAAGAAAATCTATATTTCTACCTGTATTTCTAACAAGATTTATTAAAGTACTTATTTCAGAACTGACAATGACAACATAGAAGCAGTCAATGCATTTCTTTTAGCATGGGCACAATACGTTAGTATATTGGAACAATCCAGTTAGTATACATTAACCTGATTCATACTTATAGGAATGTTACTAGTAAACTTAGATTTGTTTATTGGCCAAACATCCTTTGTTCTCGTTGGTCTGATTAGGCCAGAACTGCTGAATTACCTACCATCATGTAATTCAGAATCATCCATTATCCCCCATCAAAACATGCCCTTCAATTTTTCAGAAAGAAAGCGCTTGAAAGGGCAAAATGCAATTCTTTACCATACAGAGCTCCAAACTGATTATGGATAGTTTTTATATGTTTGCATATTTGTTTTTAATTAATTCCTATTGGATTGTTTTTACCTGTTGTGAGCCACCCAGAGTCACTTAGATGAGATGGGTGGCCACACAAATCGAATAAATATAGGTAGTCCTGACTTAACAACCGATCGTTTAGTGATCGTTTGAACTTACAACAGTGCTAAAAAAAGGTGACTTACAACTGGTGCCCAAAGTTACAACCGTCACAGCACCCCTGCAGTCACATGATTGCAATCTGGGTGCTTGGCAACCAGCTTGCACTTACAACGGTTGCAGTGTCCCACTGACACGTGATCTGTGACCTTCCCAGCCAGTTTCCGGCAAGCAAAATCAATGGGGAACCCTGTGATTCACTTAACAACTGCCGCAAAAAAGGTCATAAAAATCAGAACCAGTCACATGATGATTTGCTTAAAAACCGCACTGCTTAGTGACCTAAGTTCTGGCCCCAAGTGTGGTCGTTAAGCAAGGACTATTATAAGAAGATGAACAATAATTCCTTATACTGCTAATACAAACATGCTCCTTTAAATGTGCTCCTTACGGCAATTGCTCCTTTGATGACAGAGTAGAAACCTGCAAATATAGTCTTTCTACAATGGAAGTTTAAATATTTATTTTGAGCTTCCCTTCTGCCAGCAACTTGAGAAGGAAATGCGATGAACCTTGATTCTCTGGAATCATTTTCATGTTACTTCTAACAAAACTGAGGGCTGGTTAAAGGAAATGGAGAAAGGGAAAAAAAAGCAGTGTACACATTTGGAAAGGTAAAACCGAAACACAGTGAGTACCTTAGGGAAGCAACAAAAGATGACCTAGAAACCTTGATTAGCAATCACTTCCTTGGCAGAAGCTTACAGTAATAGACTTTGCTCTAATTGGATTACATAGGAAATAAAAGATTCTTATCCCAATAAATACCGGCAATTAATAATCAGCTCAGACTTTAGGAAATTGTTATTATTAAAGAAAACTGAGAATTAAATTGCTGCCTAAACACAGTCAAGAGTGTCGTGTTTTTTTTTTCCCTCTAATTCCTCTGAGATCACTGGAGACCTTGTGAAGGTAGGATGTGATTGATGTGACGAACTGATTCAAAGACATCAGCAGCTTCTTCTCGGAAATAAATTCATGGCTGCAAAGGAGCCCTATGCAGACGGTGCCTTTAAAAAGTTCCAGGCATTTCATAGTTTTAATTCTTGCTTCCTCACCCGCTCCCCAAGATGAGGAGCTGGGGTCTGTGTTCCAATTCATTCTAATTTCAAATGTATTTCTTTACTTCACATGGCTTATTGTGACTCCCATCACAAATGATTCTGAGTGACATTATTAGCAATAAAAATTAAAATAGAATACAACAACAAAAACAATAATAGCAAGAAATACCATTTGTTGGTTGCAAACAAGAACTGGGGGGACCACAAAACAGACAAAGTAATAGAAAATGAAGAAGCTGAAGTGCTCTGGGACTTTAGAATTCAAACAGACAAGCCCCTGCCACACAACACCCCAGGCTTAACCATTGTTAATAGGAAAGACCAAAAAGTCTGGACAGCGGACATTGCAATGCCTAGAGACAGCAGAAGAGAAGAGAAAGAACTGGAGAAAATCACAAAATACAAAGACCTGCAAATAGAAATAGAACAACTGTGGCAAAAGAAAGCAAAGATAGTACCAATAGTTATAAGTGCCTTGGGTACAATCCCAAAACATCTGGAGCACCACTTGAACACCATCGGCATTGACAAAATCACCATCAGTCAGTTGCAAAAGGCAGCTTTACCTGGAACAGCTTACATCCTGTGACGATACCTTTAAACCATCAAATAACAACATCTGCCTATCCCAGGTCCTTGGGAAGGACTCGATAGGTGGATAAAAATGCCAAATCCAGTCTAAACATCTGGCTGACTGTGCGACCAACCATATAATAATAAGCAGCACCGAGAATAGCACTTTTCCAAATAACATTTTCCAGCAGGAGGGACTGATTCCATCCATCAGACCCCAAAGACTTGTTGGAAGGGACAGGTTTTAATGGTGCTGCAAATTACTTCAAATTAGCCAACTGTTACATCAGAACTGGGAAAAGGAAGAAAACTGGAAAAGGAAATAGTAAGAGGTTGGAAAAATCTCTTTACCAATGTTGAAGCCAACCCTCTAACAAAAGAAGAAATACAAAGAATAATTATCCAAGGCCAGTATTAATATCTCACTATTAACCATCTCATGGGAACTAGGAAAATATAAAAATAATAACTATGGTATTATTTTTTTTAAAAAAAGGAGAAAAGAGGAGGGAGAAGGGAGTGGATAGGACAATTTCCCTCATTCCTAGCCAATAGTTGAGCGCAAGAGGGAACCAAGCGTTCGCAACAAGTAGCTGTGGAGCCACCTGTTCCAGAAAGCGTGGGAGATCAGCTGATGCCAGGCCCAGCTCAGGAACAACGGTGAAACAGTCCAGTTGAGTTCAGTTCCTTTATTTGCTTATACCTCAAAGACAGAATCTTGCCAGACTAAATCTATACTACTGCAACTAGTGGATATACCCTGGGGGATTCTAGGGAGTGTGTCAAGTCCACAAAGTCCAAACCCCAATTCAGAAGAATTCTTGTGAAACCAGGCCTGGTTCAGATAAATGCTCCTTTATTGGCTGATTGATGCAGGTTCTGACAGAGTGGCTATCCTGAACTTCTTTCGCTTCCCATGCTCCCCTGTGGACTGTGTTGTCTCTTATCTCCTTTCCCCTCCTGGAATGCACCCCCTCCTTCCTGATAGCCTTGCTGCTGTCCACTACATCACCCTCCTCTTCGCAGATACATTCCATCACATCTGTATGAATTCCATGGCCATGCTGGAAAGGCTGCACTGGGGAACTTGCTAAGAAGAGGACAGGTAGGCAGCCCAGGTATTCTAAGAGTCCTGGAGGAGTCAGGCCCCATCAAAAAAAGACTGCATCCCACTGATGTAACTGCAAGTATATTTTTGTATATTTTAAAATCTATTTTTTTTAAATGTGTGATGTTTTTATTCTAATAATAACTTTTTATCTTTTTGCAATGCCTGTTTTTATTCACTTGTTTTATTTTAATTGTTGGATGCCACCCAGAGTCGTTTTGTGTGAGATGGGCAGCCATATAAATGTGATGTATAAATCAATAAATAAAATAAAGTATCAAACTTGAAGGGTGGGCGGAAGAGGTGGGATTTTCAGGGCCTGACGATTACAGGACGTAAGAAATCACTCATCCCTCCTTTGGGCAAGAGAGAAAAAGAAACTGATCTCCCTAAGGCTGCACCTACACCAATAGGATTTTACCATGAACACTCTCACACTCTCACTGCAAAAGTGATGCCAGACCACTGCGCCTTGTTAAATAGTCTCCTCTCCACCTTGTTACAGCAAAGTAAAGTTCACGGATGAGAAGGAAAATCTTAGCTTGAGAAACAAACCAAGAAAGAGAACCGAGGCCCAGTTTGAAAATACCATTTCCTTGCTGCACTTACTTGTAACCATCTCTGATGAAAGCAGCCGTGGGCGGTAAAGGAAGTTGCTCAATTTTGGGAGGAATAGCCCAAGAAGGCCGATAGACGCAGGCCTCTGGAATTTTCAGCGGTAGCAGGCACTGGCTTGGTAGCATCTTCAAAGGGGCGAACATGGAAGAGCCCATAAAGGGCTGAAAGGTGGACACTTTGTGCACAAAGGAAAAATCCTGCAAAATCAAGGAGTGGCAAGGTTTGTCATTCATAGACAGACAGACAGACAGACAGACAGACAGACAGAGTGACGGACGGATGGATGGATGGATGGATGGATGGATGGATGGATGGATGGAGTGACAGGTGGGTCGGTGGGTGGGTGGATCGATTGACGAATGAATAGACAGACGAGACAGGCGGATGGAAGGATGGATAGATGGATAGAATGACAGATGAACAGATGGATGGACCAATGGACGGATGGAGGGGGGAGACAGAGAGAGAGAGATCAATTTAAAAAAATCCATGTTTAGCTCCCTCTTTTTTTTTTAATGGAGCATAATAAAACACATGAAAACAACATTGCATAGGTCTCCCTCTGCTCCTCCCTTTCTAACAACAGCAGCTAAGAAGTTTCAGATGGAGTGAGCAAATGTGCATCATTTGTGCATAACATTACTGTATCTTTCAAGGAAAGCGTAGGGGGACAGAAGACAATTTCTCTTCAACCTGGGCAACATCAAGAGATGTGAGAAACTGATACTACCATTGAAAACAGAGGCTATGGCTAAAATAAATGGCTGGAGAAATCAAGAGAGCATAAAAGGAGGGTGTTTTCTTCCTATACTGATACAATGTCCAGGTCCCTCCTTGTTAGTTGACTGCATTAGATCTAAAAATACACTCAGTGGAAAAGGAATCAATTGTATGTGAAAGAGCAATGTCTACTTTCTTAAAGACACTACGATCTGTCCTTGTTATGTCTGCAGGAAAGCAGATCATTGTGGGACTAGCCTACATTTAATACAGCAGCTAGACTAAACACTCATCACTATGCAACCACAGATATAATAAGGGAGGCTGTTATTTGTATTAACTAAACTGAGATGTGTATTTTTCCTATTCTGAGGACTAAAGAATTCACAATGTACATAAAACCAGATGCATTTATCAACAGCACATCCTGAATAGATCAGCTTTTTTAACACTATGACTGGGTTTACATATTGCACTAAGACATAATGTTATTTGTGGGTGGCTCAGCAGGTTGAGAAAGATGAGAATAACCATCTCTGTTTGTACCACCAAATCTCTGTCTTCATTCTTCAATGTTTTTAGTTTTAGCCTATTACCTTGACTTCTTCCGGCTTTGGACTGCCCAAACCATCTTCCACCTCCATTTTAAATTCTGTGAGTTGAGTCGCAACCATGTTGACCACCGGGCTTTCCATCATCCCTAGCGTAGTCACGGTCTCGGAGCTGATACCATCTTTGTAGCTCATGACAGGCGAAAAAGCAGGGTGCTGTTCCAAGGAGGGTGGTGTTGGGAACATCCTCTGCAGATCTGCAACAGCTGGACAAGACAGCTTAGGGTTAAAAGATTATAAAGCCGTACAGAAACAAAGCAAAGGGCAAAACATTATGAAAGCAGATTTGCTGAGCAAAATTCATTGCATGCTACACAAAATTCATTGCATGCCCACATGTTAACAATATTTTTTTTCTTAAAGTTTAAATAATGTAAAGGAGATATGTGCTGTTGAGTTGACCTGACTCAAGAGTACCTATGAATGCTTTTCCACCATCCATTAAGGTGCATAACTGCAAAAACTTTGGAGAAATTTATGTAACGCATATATTTCATACAGCATAACTAATTCATTTTCTTGTCTAAATATATTTATTGTAAGAATTCTTAAATGGTATCTGTATCCAGAAATGGATTTCACAGTAATAGAAACCAAAATCTAACCGAAAACAAATGATATTAACAAGATAAATGTGAGGACTCTGACGACAAAACCAGCTTAAAATGCAATTGTTCAAAATGCCTGGTCAAATTTGGAAAAAAAAAAAGTTTTAACTTTTGGTAAAATCATCATCATCATCATGATGAAATTAAGCTTTGCATCAACAGATAAGCATTCCTAAATCAGTTTGCTACAGGGGAGAAGTGCTAGACTTTCATATATACTTCTATATTTTTCATTTTGATTTGTGGTAATTCTGCAAATGTTGGGAGTTTGTATTTGTACACAGAATTTCTCTTGTTACTTAGTAGGTCTATTTAAATTCCAGCCTGAGTCCACTATCAAAGAAAAGTGGTTGGAAAATTGTCTGGGGTCAACATTTTCCACAGGAAAAAAAATCCCCTTCAAACAAATTTGGCAATTTCAGAGACATATGTTGTTTGCTTTTTAAGTGGTTCCAAAGAATGGCAGTGGCATATTCTTTTATTACCTGTTGCCTGACATTCTTTCCAACATTCCAATAATTTTTTCCATATATCAGACCTTTTAGTTTCTTTGAATGCAATGTTCAAACTTCATAAAATAGGCTACGCTTAATTTTTTTTTTCCATGTCACATAATGTAACCCATAGTGCAGACTATGGATAGTGAAACAAATAGGCTAATTCAAATCGTGTTCATTTGCCTAGGAAAAATTTTCCAGGGAACCACATCTCTATCCACTATTAAAGGAAAGGCGCAGATGTTCCTTCTGTGCAAGATGAAAGAAGATGTGGTGTCGTCCAAATGATGCCATAAGACTTTTTAAGTGTTTGCCCTCACAGTGAACAGGATTCTGCTCAGTCTGCAGCTTCAAGCAATGAATGGCTTGAACTAAGACTGGCAGCATGATTCCAAATCTGATAAGAATACATAATGCGAAGTTTGCCAAATACAGCAATCGCACAGAAGTTGATAATTGTAGGAATCCCTTTGCTACTTCAAGGAAGTAGCAAAATAACAGTGCCTGGCAAACTGCACCCCTAGATTTAGAAGGCAATTTTGCTCCAAATCTTAAAAGTTGCCCAACTGAGATTTCTTACAAAGCAAAGGAAAAGCTGCCTGGAACTAAACAAGCAAAGTGTGAAATTCCCCTATTAGCCTCCTATTACAAATTAAACAGAAAAGCTGCTGCTACGTCTATGAAAATGGAGTTTAATCATTAAAAATGTAGCCTTTAGTAATTCCCAAAAGAAGCAGCAAGTATCAGAAGAAACTGTATTGCAATCTATTCTCTTTACACTCATGGAAAATAAAATTAAGAGTAAAAACCAACTTGATGTTAAATCTTGTATTTTCCCAGGAAGGTAAATTTTCTTAAGTGGGAGGTGCCAAGAAATCTTTTAAGTGCATCTCTCAACCAAAATCTGGGAAGACCGATTCATCTGTCAGCTATGATGTTGCCTTCTCCAAAGCAGCTTCTAATTAGACCATGTGAAATGTGTTCCGATCAGAGATCACAGCAAGATCAAAATAAAGAGATCAAGATTCCATTTCTTTCATTCTTTACCATTTCTATGCTTTCTGCATTTCCCCTAATTTGCTGAGAAATCGTCTTCCTTCATTATCCAGCTTTCTATTCCTAGTACGTGTATAGGAAGCATACAGGCAGAATTTTCTTTTGTGAGTCTTCCTCTATGTGCTATGTTGCAGTGCACTGTCGTCACTTGAGAAATGCCAGACTGGATGGTAGAGCTTTCACACTGATTCCAGATAGGCAAATCTCACCCGCGGGTCCCCAACACCCCAGAACAAGTAATCAAAACCTGTCCGCAAAATGGCCAATTTTTTTGCAGCACAACTGTTTTCTTCATAAGTAAAGGACTCATCACCTGGACCTCTCCCACCCCATCCCACCAAAGCCCCACACTGTTGGTTGTATCATCATTTTGAAGGTTGGAGGACGGGATCTAAGATGGAATTGGAACAGTTTGCCTCTCAGTGGTTTTCTGCCGTTATTTCACACTTTAAAACTGGATGAACAAGTTGGCTCTACTGCAGTATTTCTCAACCTTGGCAACTTTAAGATGTGTGGACTTCAACTCCCAATTCTGGGAGCTGAAGTCCACACATCTTAAAGTTGCCAAGGTTGAGAAACACTGGTCTACTGTTTCTGATAATCACCAGTCTTCCAGTGACATCACCTGTGGCCCTCCACCAGATCAGGCCCCACAAGGCTCAATTAACCAGACAACGTAACTGGTGAAGACACCACCCAACATCCTAAAGATGTTGACACTGGAGACCACAGCTGAGGTGGGGAGCAAATTTGCCCAAAGGGAAGCACAATGGGAATGAACAGCAGGATTTCCTAATTCAGGCCAGGTAGATAAGCAAGGCAACAAGAAGGCCTGCCAACCCCAAGGCTCAGTCCTACTCAGTCCCAGAATCAATAGCCATGGGGTCGACACTGAACCTTTCTGAGAGAGGTAGTGTCTATGACATGCCAGGAATGTGGAAACATCCGGAACAGCTGTCAGCTGGGGAGACATGCTGCAATTTCCCTATTTCCTTCATTTCCCTGAGAAAGAGAAACTGCAAAAGGGATTACACTGCTCGCTCATCAGAGCCTGTGCAAGGAAAATATGTTTTCCTGCCGTGCCTCTCAACATTTCTCTCCTGCAAACAAACGCATCAGGAGAAAAACTAAATACAAAAAGGAGAAGACCATTTCACTCTTTCCAACTGGCTCCATGCTACACTGTTTGTCTTTGGGGGTTCTTTGGAGGGACACGTTTCTGCAATGCAGTGTTATTAAAACGAGAAGAAGAGGAAGAAGAAAAATGTTTAATTAAATAACCCCTCAGAATTGACTGGTGTCATTACTCATTTTCATGTGTCTCATGCTTGAGGAAACCTTGCATATTTTAAGAAACGATAGATCTCCTAAAACTGTCAAAATCCAATCTCTGTATATTTCATACTTTTGCATTTGAGTAAATCAGCACTACTTTTATGGGTCCATAAAACTTTCTGACTCATCCTTGTGACACCGTGGTTTTTCCCCTCAATTTGTTCTCATTACCAACTAGAGTTAATGTGATAACATTCGAGAATGATTTGCAATCAAATGAGAGTTCAACTCAGTGAGGCCAGAGTCTCTCCCTTTCTTTCTGAAGCCCAGGTTCCTGTAATTTGCAATGGCATCTGTTGATATCATGTAAAAGGCTATTTTAAATACATCTAAAATATTTCTAAACTTATTATGTATGTGAGGATTAAAAGGGGGGAAAACATCTGCTAGTCTCAAAGGAGGCTGTAGATTCTTGTGGTTTCTACCAGTATGAAAAAGGAATGGAACTGTTTTGCTTACATTCTCTCTATTCCTCTCTCTCAGGGAAGGGGGATTTTAAAAGCCTCCTACAAACATCTTTCAGCTTTACTTCAACTCTTAACGGAAGACTAAGGAGCAGCAGATTGAAAATTGATGAGTTTAATCCCTCCATCTTGATAGATTTAATGAAGATACAAAACACAGTCTCAATTAGAAAGCATTGGCTTCTATCGCACACAATAAATTTCACCCCTCTCCTTTTACAGTGACAGCTTTTAAATGAATATATCTCAAATTAAAACAATCACATTTCCCTCTGGCTTGGATACTATTATCTGTGGTAATAATGCTGTCCCGATCAGCTAGCAAGCAAATGGCTTTTGCGAATACTGTATTGAAAAGATGCTGCTCTGGTCAAGGGACAGCTTCAATTACAGCCTTATTGTAGGATTTTAAAAAATCATTTTGTCTCTTGATTGGTATAAAGCAGCCTCTCTAATTCCTTTTAATTGAATGGGAGATAACTTTGCTTTGTGAGTTTTAGGTTCAGGGTTATTTCATATTAACTTACATTATCCTGAATATGTAACTACCCGATCTGATCCATTACTGAAATAGAGCGGCTTGATTTTATTACACAGATGCCCACAGACTGTAGTATCTATTTAAGCAAAACTGGATCACCCCAGAATCTCAACCAATATTAGCTCTTCAGATAAACACATCAGTGTCTTTTTATAAGGGAACGTTTCATGTTTGATTTAGAACGAAAGGAGGAAAACTGGTTTTAGTCTGGGAAAGGAGGAGGGGCCCTATCTCGGGTACTTCGTCTGGGACAGTGTTGGAGTTACTTACTTGGAGGATAAGGAACTGCTGTCCTCCCATCCTTGCTCAGATGGCGCTCTTCGGTTCCCACCGGTGGCATTTTTGATGATCGGAGGGGAGGGGAGACAGCCTAGGCATGCAATTACAACAAAAATATATATTCAAAGCAAATCATTGTAGGCCACAACTCATCTTTCCTATTTAGATAGTCGTTTATTTATTATTTTGATTATAGCTTGGCTTCCCTTAAAGAGGTCAAAATAATATATCCAGCATTCCTTTCTCTGGTTCCCCCTCCCTCTGCAAAAATCCACCCTCTGAGGTAGGTTGGGTTAAAAGGTGGCAACTGGCCCAAAGTCAACCCAGTGACTGGCTGGCTGAAGATGAACCTGAACTTGGGTTTCCCTACTTCGAGTCAAATGCTTTATCCATTACATTAGATTTGCTACAACGAATGACTCTGGATTTCGTTTTGGATCCAAGAATGAAAATTACTTTTTCAGACCAAAACAAACACTGGAAACACATTTTGTATTACAGGTAGTCTTCAGTTAACAACTGCTTCATTCAGTGATTGTTCAAACTTATGATGGTGCTTTATGGTTTATGACCAGTCCTCAAACTTACAGCTGTTGCAATATCCCTGTGATCACGTGATCGCTATTCAAGCACTTGGCAACAAGGGTGCATTTATGACAGTGATCGTGTTTGCAACCTTCCCAGCCAGCTTCTGACAAGTAAAGTCATCGGGGAAGCTGGCAGGAAGTCACAAGTTGCGGTCACATGACACTGCGCTTAACAACCACAGGTGATTTACTTAACAATCACAGTGAAGTTGACACTGTAAGTTGGTCACAGTTACAAGATGTTTCACTTAATGATTGTGTCACTTAGCAACAGAACTGCTGGTCCCAATTGCAGTTGTTAAGCGAGGACCACCTGTATTTAATACCTATGCAATGATTTTGTCAAAGGAAATTGGTAACAAAACTTGCCATGTCAACTCAAAAAAATTGGAATTCTGGTTTCATAGGCAATGTTATTGGAAATAGAACTAACTTCATTCCAAGGTCAAAAGGACACTCTGTCCCAAGGATCAAGCTCAATTCATCACAAACTTACGCCAGGCTCATCTTCATCTGAATTATCAAAGAGATTATCCAAATCATGGAGAGATGGAGCCAAGTCGGTTACTTGTGTTAGGCTACCTGAACCAGCTCGGCCAGCAGAATTATCTTGCCGAGTATCTGGGAGAAGAAAAAAATGAAAAACATCAAGAAGTGAGAAAGCACAACAGAAATTTCCCGTGTTCCAAAATTTATCTTTAAAAATATCTAATTGGAGATTCAGCAAAAAGGAATACACAGGGAAAGATATTCAAAAACTGGGCATTACCACCATCCTATCTTTTCTACTGTTTGCTTATTGTAAAAGTATGAATTACTCCTGGTTCCTGATGACCATTCATCTGCTGCATACCTGTCTTAGGTGCAGAACTGAAGATGGACATTGCATCTTTCCCATCCGGCAGGGTGGTAGAGTGGCCTCCTGAAGATAACTCTTTAGCTGCAGTTCCATCTTCTGGCTGCAACCACAAAGAATTTAACCAACTATTATTGAGGTAAACACTGAAAAATCCAGAAGGAAAAGGGAAGGAAGAGCTCTTGTTTAAATTCTTCTATCTATTGCCACCATACATATAAAATGCACAGAGTAAGCATGTGGTTTTTCCCATATTCAATTTGTGCTACATGTGATGCCTTCAAGCTTGACATTAAGGCACAGTAGAGATTGGACCCACCATATGGAAGCAGCTTGCTCAAAAATCAAAAGTTCCATTAACAAGCGGAAAAGCTCAAGTTCTACTGCACGGAAAAATAACTCAGAAGTGATAATTTATTGCAGAGCCAATATAAATAAACTACCAAATTCAAATGTCCCTATCAGGTGTGCCCCACATTTCACTTAACATGACAGTATTTTAATGCAGGTTCGTTGTAGTAATGCAATTAAGGCTGATCTTTCAGAATGAACTCCGCTCACCTCCAAAAATCCCTGAGAAAAAGGAAAAAGAAATCCCTGAATTGAAACTTCACATATTTGATGGAACACTCTCAAATTCTCTAGGAAATGTTCCCAAAGTGATATTACAAACGTTTTTCCTTGTCTCACCCACTACTTTGTCATGGCTCTACCAACTTTTTATAGAGTCTGTTGGAGTGGGCAGTGATAAAATGGTGATGGTGATGGTGATGTCATTGTCTCTGGCATATTACTCAAAGCAGAAGTGTGGCACTTGGCTCAAAAAATGTATACATCCTTAAACCAAAAAGATCTAAAAAATCATTAAGTCTAGAATTTAAGATTACCAGGTGCACTGTTGTTTCCTTTTGGGTTCCTAGAGAGTAAGACTGGTTTGAGAGCATTTCTATGCTAAATACTAAAGTTGGAAAGAGCTTACTCTTCAAGAAGTCTACATAGGATACTAGCCAAAAATTCCTTTAAGACACATTGACATACTTAACCAAGTTATTTAAAGGCCTAGTGGCTGCATTCATCAATATTTTAAGCCTGGCTGCTTTTCCTGATGACTTAACATGTGTGTCCAGAAAATCGATTAATTCTATAACCATGGCAAGCATGTTGTGTGAACCCAACTATGAAGTCTGACTAAGAATAAAATCAAGCAGAGGGAAGACACAAAGCAATAAACTGCTCTACAAAGATTTATGTCTCTACTTCGATTGGTACCTTATTCTTCTTCAGAGATTCTCTATCAGTCCCAAGTTTGCATTTTTTAGAGCCCGTGAAGCTGTATTTGATGTCGCCATCCTGAAATGTGTACGGATCAGTAGCATCTCCCAAGCATTCGCCAGATTGAGGAATTAGAGGCAAGGGGTCAAGATAATTCACGGCTGGAACAAGTAGGGTTTCCTCCAGGATTTTAAATCTTTTATTAGGTTGTGCTAAGAGCCTAGATGAAAAACAAAGAGAAGCATATAGTATATATTAAAAAATCAGTCAACACAGTCCTAAAATTTTACAGACTTTTCTGACACTAATACAGCTGACAAAACCCCTTCTGGCTGGATAAAGAGTGAAAACAAAATATATATTCGTGGCTTCAAAACTCATGCAGACAAACTCTCTGACCCAGAGGTCTCTTACCATGCCCTACCACCATATCTTTGATTTTACTTTCTATGTATATCCTAAACACTGAGCTACTAAACTAGTCTCGCTTTCTCTTACCTTCCCTGCTGTGAAATTGGACAGCCCTGTCTCACCAGCCCTATCTCTCTTTCGAACAGTGCAACATCTCACTTCACCACCGCTCTTCTTCAACCACTAAATCAAATGATCACCTCCCTAAGCTTATGAAAACCTACTCAACTATAACAGGACAAGTGGATTCACAGAATCTATCTTCTACAGCTGCTAATATATTATTTGTTTGAGCCTCATATCCTCAGGGACATCAATTTTAAGCAATAAGCTTTTCTTGAGAATCCACATAATCATCTTTAATCCCAGGTTTATGGCTTTTCTTTCGGCCTAACATCTACAGGGCTTTCTCTATGTGACACTCAAGAGGAACCTTTTCCCTTACACAGACGTTTTAGAACACCATTCAGCAGAAGTATCTGAATAACTGCAGGAGACTGTGCTGTTATTCTGACACAATTTGAGGATACACTTCGCTAGCTCTAATTTGTAGTATTCTTGAAGCCTAACATCAATATTTTAGGCCTTAGCTGGTTATTATTATGGATAATGTGCTGTATAAAATCTGCCCTGCAGCTTTTCTTTTCTTCCTCAGTAAACTGTAATAATATAATTATGTGATGTGATATTTAGCATGTTCTAACTCTCCACAAAGAGAAAAATGAATGGGGAAATGCATGATATAATCTTGTGTCAGCCTGCTTTATCGCTATTAGATATTTCTAAAGAAATGCAGAGGAGGAAATCATGACATGAGAAGTTTTTTGAAAGCTGGCAGGAGTCTCTTATTCCAGTTTGAGAGACAAAACGCTTTTCTAATTTTCCTGACTTGGAATATTCATTGGTAACATTGGCATCATTATTCTAATAGGTCATCTCAACATATGCTTCTAGGGGTAAAGATCTTTCTATGAACACAGAGATTATACCATGTCCTCCTTGGACAATTGTTCTCATCTACGATGGAAGACACAGGAGCATGAGCAAAGCTCTACACAACTGGCACCAGTGCACTGCTGTACGTTGACCACATGACCATCTACTATTTACACTGTTGTATGATGGCTTGAAAATTATGCTTCCCATTGGTGAATGCACCCACTCCCAAAGCATAATGATGAGATTTGCACAACTCCTCCCTACAAGAGTTCTGTAAGTTATTGAAAACATGGCTGCACTCTCAAGCCTAGGTTGGTCATTGAGCCTCTGGTGGGTTTTTTGTAATGCAATGTCTGTTTTGTCCAGGCGCGCATGTTTTTTTTCTTTTTAATTGTTTCCTCACTTTTAAATCTGTAAGTCATCCAGAATCATTTGGGAGTCAGGTGGCCTTCTAAATGTAAATAAATAAATACATTTTAAAATAATCAAATGCTCTGACAGGCTTGACCTGGCTGGCAGAACTGGAACCAATTAGAGAAGTTCACCAGAATTCAAAAACTTCTGTTATGTAGTTGCATTACCGAAGAAAAGTCAGGAAGCCATAACAAAAGAATTCTAGCACGTGCCATGTCAGAAGAGCAAGCCCTATTTATACAATCAATATTCAGACCCTTTTGCACCTCTTCTTTTCTTGTCTGCCCTATGAAACAAGCTGTCCAGCCCCTTCTTTTAAATAGGGAACTGCTTTTTATGTGTCTCTTATTTTGTCAGCCATCAAATCTGCTATTCTGTTTTGCCTCTGTGTAAGAACTCACTCTCACACCCATCCTGTTTCACATGCAAATGTGAATATGGGTCACAATTAAAAAAAAATCATTAGATGTGTATACTTATAATAGTTAGTCATGCACAAACAGCCAGAAGCTCTTGTAGGATTTTACTTGCATTTAAAATATACGCAACTCCATCAGTGTTTCTAGCTCTTAAACAATGTTGGTAGGGTGCTGCTTGCAAGCTTTTGAAAGCTTAAGAAAGAGGTATTAAGCACACTACAGAATGAAATTTATTACTTGCATGTGTGTGTGTGCACATGTGCGCATATATGCACTGAGGCACTACAACCAGTCTTGCTCTGTCTCTCTCCCCTCATTTACTCACAGGGAAGTCCTAATCCCAACTGCCCATAGGAAGAGAGCCCCACGTATAGAAATTCTCAGGTAATTAATTATTCTGGGGTCCTAGCTTTAGGCAAATATATGTAGCCCACATTTTACATTTTTAGACATGAGTTTCATTGGTGAAGACATGTGAATACCCCACCACCTCCTGGAACAACCCCAAATGCAACATTGGAAGCAAACAGCAAGACCTTGTGTGTTGTTCTTACCTTTTCAGTGCACTGTTTTCAGATGCAACATCCATCTTGACATCATATATCTCGCATTGGAGTTCCGGAGGCCTGAATTCTAGATCACTGTGTAGAGGAAGAGAATATCCCTGCCATTTGTTTGATGACTCCTGGTTGTGTACAACTCCACAATACAAAGCTGTCTCACTGACTTCAGCCATCAGAGGCAACCTTTGGCCCACAAGGACTGTCCTATCCTCAGTGCTAGCCATTGGCTGAAGTTCTAACCCATTGCTGTAGAGGGCTGGATTCACAGGATCAGATGGTGGGTCCAAACTATCGGCTTCCTGTCCCCTTGGCTGGGGGCTGAGTGTTGGAGGCAGAGGAGATATGGGGGAACGGGGAGAATCCATAGGATTCGAATTGGTTTGCTTGCTTGGGTGTCGAGGAGGCAGGGAAAGCTGCTTCTCATATTTCCTACCACTAGCAGCTTCCAAGGCGGGTTCCATCCCTGCCAAGGCCAACTTCTGTCCTGAAGGGTCCTGCTCCATACACAGCTCTTCAGTGACAGAGGGACGATGATGAAACGGCAGCAGCGACCTCTTCTGAACTTTCTCCAGTTTCTCCTGCCTCTCTGTGGTTTTGTGCTTAGAGGCAGGAGGTGGTAAGGTGGAAGAGGATGAAGTTCCCACACCAAACCCTGGCTGCGATAGCGTTGGTGGACGGCTTGAACCGACAGCACAGCGTTGCTTGAGGAGCTTGTGCCTGAAAAAAGAGAATCAGGGAGAGCTTACCAAAGAAGCTATGGAGAATAAATACAGGGGAAAGATTCATTCAGATGCTGAGACATCTGTCTGACTGAGAAGCCTGTCTCATTTAAAAGTGACCTTGCAGCTGTAGCAGGTTGTTCTCATGAGGCTGTGTCCAGCTTGGTGATTTATCCATTGTGAATCAGCCATGACTTTCAGATAAACTACCTTGAGACAACTAGCTGATCTTCCTGAAAGATACAAGTCCTGTACGGAGCACTCTGTGCATAATTCTACAAATGTGAAGAATGGTGTGTGTGTGTGTGTGTGTGTGTGTGTGTGTGTGTGAGAGAGAGAGAGAGAGAGAGAGAGAGAGAGAGAGAGAGAGAGAGAGATCAACCTATCTACATGCTGTCATTGAGTCAGGCATGTAAATAGATACTCACCTAAGGAGATTCAAGGATGCATCCAGGTGAACAAGGGTGGAACCTATATAGCTTCCAGTTATGAACTGGGTGCAAATGGCTCCCATCTACTTCTAATTCTTGACACTGTTATAGCCTGGCACAGGAGGCCTCTTTTATGGACCGCTGACACACGCAGTCCAAGACCTTGGCCAAAACATTTGGAAGCACGTGTGAAAAGCTCATTATGGCTAAAATGCAGCCTCCAAGGTTTTCTTTTAAATGGATGCAATTTCTATTCTCTTCCACCACTAAAGCTCTCAGTTAATCACCCTGCCAGCAACTGCTCTTATTTATTTATCCCGTGATTTATAGACTGATCAGGTGGCAGGGCAGAGATGAGACAAAAAGTGCTTAAACCACTATAGAAGGAGCAGTGGACAGGTTCATCATGTCATTTTAAGCAGACGGGGGAGTCACTGTATTAAGCCTATCTAACTATCTCTGCCCTTTCTTCCTTTAGCATCCAAATGGGACAGTTTGTCAGTGAGTTGCAACAATATGATATCAGAAGACTCAAAACCTGGGGTGAGGGAACCTATTCAGCCTCTATAGTAGTGTTTCTCAACATTGCTGGCTGGGGAATTCTGGGAGGTGAAGTCCATACATCTTCAAGCTGCCAAGGTTGAGAAACACTGCTCTATAGCATGTTCTCAAAGAGAGGAGCAGGGCTTTGCACATATCAATGATAGTGATGTGCCAGTCTTTAGAAAGCAAGTCAACTCACATATTGGGTCAGTTTTCATTAAGCTTCAACAAGGCTGGAGGGGTACAGTTTTGCTACAGGGAATAGGATCACAGTCAATTGATACCAGTATTGGAATAAGGCAAATATATTTGACTGACTGATTGGACAGGATCCACAATGGAGGCAGACGCTCCATAGCAGTCTTCCCTGCCCCATAGGATACCATGCTAATATTCTGGTGCAGAACCCTGTGAACTCCTAACAGCTTATGGCCAAGAGTTTTAGTTCAAATGGTCTAGAGGGCCTCACACTTGGGAAAGTGGCGCTTTTGCACATGAAGCTTTGTGGAACACCAGCACATGCACCTTCTATTGCCATAGCAAGACTGTTCCAACTACTCTTTATGGGCTTCATCTCCCCAGGTACACAACCCCATTTTCTCCCCCACGTGAATGGTCTTGAGATTATTCTCACTTATACTGACCTGGAACAAGAGCACGGGACTCTTTGGGCTGGATCCACAAAATCCCAAGAAACACAGTTGATGGGGGCATCTTCCTCCACATTGGTAGCAGGAACTGGATTCCTTCTAGTAGAAATTAAACATATGTAACTACAGTGGTACCTCGGGTTACGAACTTAATCCATTCTGTGTCTCTGGTCGCAACCCGAATTGGTCGCAACCTGAAGCAAATTATTCTTGCCAAGCCTGCTCTGCATTTTCTTTGGAGCCATGCTGACAAGCACACCAAAAACCTTCCAAAACGCCACAAAACACACCACAAGCCTCACCGAACGTCTCCTTGCTACCACGATCTCGCCCACAGGAAGCCGCAACCGTGTGGCAGCAGGGAAAATGGCCGCGGATCCGGTTCATAACCCGAGGCGGAGTTCGCAAACCGAGATAAATTTTTGCGGCCGGAGCTGGTCGTAACCCGAAAAGTTCGTTAACAGAGGCGTTCATAACCCGAGGTACCACTGTATTTCAGCATGGGAATGAATGAATGACCACTGCTTCCCAGCCTAAGTAAAGCTATTTTTAATCAGCTTTGATTTTTTTTTTCTTCAATCAGATATTATATGAACGGGATGCAACCTTTTTGCAAAATATATTTTCTACGAGCCTAGCTAGAAGAGAATTTTGCTTCCTGCACTCTGTAGTACAGTTGGCACCCGATTTATTTTTATGTGCAGCAGCTACCAGGCTTTTTCGCATACCTGTATATTTATTACTAAATGAGATTTACAGCTCATACTTTCCACTCCAATCTTCGAGTTACCACTAGCAATATCAACAAACATACTTCATATGTATGTATATATTTGTGTGTGTGTCTGTGTGGCTGATATATAACCGAAACACAAATCATCAATGAACAGCAGAGCAAGACTTAGCAAAATTACAAAGTATATGTAAATGCCACAAGGAAGAACCACCTGGGACTCTTAGTGCAATGAATTCCAAATCCCGGCTATGATAAAAGAAGAACCACCATTTGGGTGACACAAAGCTGTGTCCAAGATTCTGAGTGTCAGGCAGAAATGCATGTATTTAAAGGTTTATGCAATGCATTTCAACAAAAAGTTCTTAAAATCATTTATATCAAAGAGGTTCTGAACATGCTTCAGTAAAATAGCTCACAGGGTCGCCATGGACATGCCCACACTTGTAGACCTTAGGTAAATGGATCAGAGTTCCTTAGGTAAAACAGGTTTTGCCTATCTTGGAGAACAGCTTCCCTCCCTGGAAGCTCCCACAAGATCAAGGGAATTGATCAAATCACATCTAGGCCAGAAGGGTGCTGGAAACTTCACAGCAGGAAGTTACTTAGCATTAATAAATGATGACATTCAAATAAATTAAAAGCAAGCAATGTTCTGACTTCCACAAAAGTATGTGCAAGGTCACAGGTTCCATCTCTGCCATCTTTAGACCATGGCAGGAAGGACTCTGGCTTGAATGTTTGGGAGAACTACTACCCATCCGAGCTGAGCAAACTTGACCGGTGATCTGAGAAGATGAGTAACAATTGCCTTTCTTCATTCTATGTATGACTCAGAATTCCTTCTAAATAGCTCAAGATGCTGCAACTCAGAGTAAGACAAAAAATATATCCCTACTCTTCTTCCAAATGGGTTTCTGTAGGGATCGCAATGAACTCATAATGATTAGGACCAGCAATTCTTCAACACAGTTCCCCAAACTATTCAGTTTTGACATAGGAAGTATTCACCAATTTATTCACACACACATATGTCCAGAGAGAGATAGGCTATTAAAATGGGATGCTTGTGGAAAAGAATCCAGGAAAACACAATTTTCCTACTTGGACTGTGTCCTGTTGAGAATGCACTCCTTCCAAACTCTGTGGACCATACAGTTCTGGAATTTTGGAGGAATCTTCCCTGATTTTTTTGGACTCTGCATAGTGACCATTCCATCTGGTGCTGCTGAATGATTAATTATGCTTGGAATGCCTCCACTTTCACCTGCAAGACATAGCAGATATTTTCAAGAAATTACATTTCTTAGAGGATTGCTGACATCTCTTTCTCTCTCTCTCACACACACACACACACAATTTGTTCATTTATTGTGGAAAACAAATCATTTTTTAGAATTAAACATACAAGTTTTTCTTTTGCAAAAACACAGCAATATTTCTCTACATATAGGATTAGTTCCTTGTATTGCTAAATTATTTATTTTAACTATTGCATGTGTAGCTTGTCAGACTGCTCCTGAATCAGCACACAAGAAGAACTCAAATGCTGCCAAGGCTGGCTTTTCATCTTGGCTACAAATAGACCTTCTGTGATCAGTTGCCCAATTCATTTCCATATAACAAGGATCAAGGCCTAATATCAAGCCACTATTTAGTCCAATATACTCAATGCAGACATGCTGCTCTTTAATTCAATTGTGTTTGCGCTTCATCTTTGAAGACAGAGCATGGTTTGCTCTTCCACCTAAGCAAATTATGATTTACCCAACCCCTAGGCTGCTAGCAAACCAGATTCTGAAAAAGTTGTTTTTCAGTTAGCAAAACAGGAAATCAAATAAGACATGAGGAAACACGCAGATAGAAAACTTGTATATATTTACAAATAAACAACAATCTGTAACAATCTGTAACAACACAAACTAATTCTGGTGTATACAACTCCAGCATGTCAGAATGGAGCAAATGTGTTGATTCACATTTACTGCCAGGAAGAACAGCTAAACAGATCAAAAACTTCTACCCATGATAATATTCAAATGATCAATGTTGCATTGATCATTTCACGGCAGGGTTGTATCAATGTTATACATCTATTTTTTTTTTCCTTCCAAGGGTTTTCCCACAGGTGCAGAATCCGTTTTCTTCAGATCAACCAAATGTTGATCTGTTGGTTGTGACAGGAATTGACCAACCAGCTTGTCACCCGAGCCCGATATTGTGGGCTGAGAGGGACAGGCCCAAAGTCACCAGCCGGCTTTCATGCCTGAGGCGGGACTAGAACTCACAGCCTCCTGGTTTCTAGCCTGGTGCCCTCACCACTAGACCAAACTGGCTCTCCATGTTATATGTCTAATGATAAATAAATATAAATAAATAAATATAAATAATACCATTTCACAAATTAATATAGCCTTAATTGAGAACAGCGAAAAAGACTGGGGAGATGTCATGCACCCCCCCACTCCTGGTCTGCCAGCTGTTCTGTCAGCCAGAGACAGGAGATATGACTTCTATTGGCAGCAACAAGAGCAGCAAATCTCCACTTTCTGGCCTGAAAGCATTTCCAAGGGCAAGGGAACCCTCGGCTCAAAACATCAAGTCAGACAGCAGAGGGAGCCTTGTGTTCGCTCAGCATCTTAGCCCCATGTCAGAAATCCTGTGCTTGGGCTGGAAAAGGGGTAATTGTACAAATCCTCAACAAGGTCAAACATGTTTACAGAACTCCTTGTTCTTATGTCTGGCATGGCCAGAGAAAGCCTTATGAATAAAACACTGAAAACAGCCAAAACAGAGCTATCTGGGGGAGAGCAATTCATTGAGGACGGTGTCTTCTGTTGCTGAGATCACAAACCACACCGAACCAGTTTCTCTTGCCATACTTCTGGGGCTTCAAATGTTGGTGGTGACACCCTATTCTTGCTCTTTTTACTATATGACTGTCAGCACTCTGAATTTCTCCAGCCGAGGCAGGATCCAGACACATTTCTGATCTGCAAGGAACAGCCAATATGCTGACGAAGAATGCACACTTGACTTGCTTTCAACAATGATGCAATATTCGATGTGGGAGGGAAATGCTTCAAATTCCTGGGTGTCAATTTTACAAATGCCTGTCTTGTACATGATTCAAGAAACAGGTCCCACTAGCACTGGTTTCCTGATCTTCAAAGTGGTTAATATATCCTATTTTGAATCTTTCCATATTTAAAGGACTGAACCTGTTTTGATTCTACCAATTAAGACCATCAGTTCAAATATTTAGTGCGGATCACTAAAGGTCACCTATTATCTCTTGAAGCACATAAGGGAGTGATCAAAAGGAATTGAAAGGAATATATTTTAGAAAATAACAAAAATTATCTATGTCCAGAATAACTTCATAAATCAGAGAGTTGCCACTTCTAATGTGTAAAGCTTTAAGTGCTGCTGGAATAGTTGTCCTAATTATTCTATCCAAAAATTACATAAAATGCAACAAGTATTAAAATCTGCAAACCACTGAATGTAAAAGACATGTGACACTATCTACACAGGTAGTGCCAAAGGGCTTATAAACAAGATAAAAACAAAACAAAAAAACGAAGTACTATTATAAGATAACTGGGGAGATGAGAAAAAAAGAGAAGGAAGGACAGTTGGGTCCACACAGTGACGGTGCCTCAAAAGAGCCATCCAATGTATGAATTTTCAGCAGAAGAAAATATCTGAAAGTACAACTTCACATTAGATTCAACCATGTTACAGGGCACATTTATTTTGGCCACGGTAGCTACTCTGAACTAAACCTCAGGAGAAAGCAACAAAATTGCCCAGTTTAAGTGTCAGGTTCCTGTTCATTACTAGTTCCTTCCTATTTACTTTTACATTCTTTCAAACCTAAATTACTGATCATAAGCATTTAAGCTGCCCGTCACATCTGATAAAATATTTATTCAGATTGCCATAATTACATATTGTAAATACTGCCAGAGATCCTAAATGAAACTATTTTCTTCTAAAGGAAACCTTTCTGGAGAAAGCTGCTTCAAGGTGAATTTAGGATTATAAGAACCCCTCAGTCGCTCAGCAATTTTCAAGGCTTGAGTGCCCTTCAGGAATGAACAATTTTAGGACAATTTTCCAGGAGGATGGAAATGGTTGCCCAAGCCATCTGGAACATGCCATACTGGGGAGGAATGTTATAAAAAAATATTCCAACAGAAATTTCTAACTGATACACGTTTTGTGCTAAAAACTCAACAGTACACCAAGCTGGAGATTATATCACTATGCAAATTTCCTTCCACTTTCTTCATATTTCACTAAAGGACTGAAAGAAATTCATTAAAAAGCAAAACCTTTTCACAGAAAAGCACAAATAATGGGAGCCAGCTAGGCATTCCACCAATTAAGAAAAAAAATATTAGTTGCTTATTATTATTATTATTCCTGGGAAACTGTTCAGTATCCACACAGGAAAATAGTTCCTAATGTATGTTTATTCCCCCATTTTTGTAGTTCTTAAATGTCAGCGTTGTGACTTATTTTTCAGTTTTCCCCATGTCTTTCTAATTTGTGCAGGTATGTTGCATGGAAGAAAAGTAACAACTGCTGTAATTGATAGTATGTTCACCAGTGATGTTTACTTAGAGCAGGGTTCCTCAACCTTGGCAACTTTCAGACAGGTGGACTTCAACTCCCAGAATTCCCCAGCCGGCTGGGGAATTCTGGGAGTTGAAGTCCACCCGTCTGAAAGTTGCCAAGGTTGAGGAACCCTGACCTAGAGGATAACTAATGCCAGAACTATATTATATATCTGAATATTGGGAGCCTTTGCATTTAATTGCTAGCCATATAAAGAAGAAAATACGAAAATCTGGTATCATAGAATCATAGATCACAGAATCATAGGGTTGGAAGGGACCTTGGAGGTCTTCTAGCCCAACCCTCTGTCCAAGGCAGGAGTAATATGATACGCCTTCACCCAGAGTAAACCAAGGTGATGTTTCAGTAAAGATGTGGTTCCACAGATACAAGGAGGACATCCCAACAGCTGAATGAACTAGATAATCTCAGGAGTAAAAGCAAGAGGTTCAGATAACACCCTTCCTGAGAAAACACCAAGCTTTTCATTTACCTATGATGGTCTGCTCCGGAGAAGTGGGTGGTGTGAGTAACATTCCACAACTGCTGGTGTCTTTCAAGTTTCCGGCTCCTTGTTGTGCCACACTGCTGTGGCTTCCTGGTGTGGAAGTGCTCTGAGACACAGGAATGTCATTTTGAGAGATAAGAACAAAGGCGGAAGGGTACACCATTCGGACACCACCTGTTAAGGCAGAGGGAAAGGAAGGACAGGAGTAAGACAGGTATTTGGGGTTTTTTAAATATTATATTTGTACTATAGCAACATCGTCTCTACTTGGACATGCAAACTGCATCTGCAATTACGTGGGGGCGGGATGGGACATCAATTGTTCAGAGAGAGAGAGGGGGGGGGAGGGAGGGAGGGAGGGAAAGAAGGAAGACAGACAGACAGACAGAAAAGGGAGGGAGGGAGGAGGTTTTTATAATGAAATAAAAGCACAAAGAAGTAGTCTGAAATGGTTCTAAGTTACAAAACATCAAATTTTAAACAAAAGAATGTATCAAAATACTAGAAGAACCACAGTAAAGTATGTGCTACTTCAGGACTGTGTCTTATTTTTATATTGTTTTATTTTAAGTGGAACTGGGCAAATGGAAGATACTTTTCAAGAAAAATACCGATTCTCACCAACTATGACTTCGACTGCCACTGGAAAATCGTCATCGTATCCCAGTTCTTCTTCTTTCACACTCTCCTTCCTCTTCAGCACCATGGGATAAAAATACTGCCATTCTTCAATTAATTTCCTGGTTGCTGGGTCTGACATCTTGTAACCTTGGCCCGTCAAAGTACCACTTAACCCATACGGACTGATCAACACTGATTAAAAGAGAGAGAGAGAGAGAGAGAGAGAGAGAGTGGTCAGCACCTAGAGATCCCAACAATCATCCCAACCTTCTTCTATGGGAAGCCATGAGGCACAACCTTAAGTATTTTTACTCAGAAGTCAGTCCCATTACATTCATCCAGCCGTAGCATCAAGAAAAGGAAACTGCACAGGAGCGTTATCCAAACCTTGTTCTGATAATTGATCATAAAATAATGGTTCTTATTCAGAGTTGCGTATTTGCATAGAAGAGAGAAACTTCCAATTATTTCAGCTTTTTATTCTAGCCAAACATATAACGTTGTTGTCGTTTCACTTAAAATTGGCACCTGAATCTTCCCAATCAGGCCAAAGAATGTTCTCTCCAGACTTTAAAGCGCTGCGTGCAGCGTAAGACTCTAAGTTTAAAAAGAGAGCACATCTGTAACAGCACATAAGAAACAACTCACTTTTTTTTTTACCCCCTCATTCCATCCTGGGTCACTATTTAAGCCCACTGGATGCTTTCCTAGCTGGTTTGCGTTTGAGGATTTGAAATCTGAGGATAATTTTGGACTAAGGAGATTACAGAGTATGTAAGACAATCTATCCTTGGAGCTCAGCAGCTTAATTTTTAAGCAAATTGCATGCAAATTAATTAATTGTTTGCTCTGTCCATCCTTAATTTGCCATCCTTGACTATCCGTCATGGTTCCCAGAATTCACACCCTTTAGAGCAATCTATTCTTCTCTTTCAGCGAATATCACAAATGCCTCAATGATGCTTCAACCCTCTTCTAAAAAACATTTCTCTCCTAGTTTGTTTCCTACTTAGAAACTTATTCAGTCCTTTCAGAAGCATTTGAAGGAGTCTGATATATGCTTTATAAGCATAATATGTGACTGCTCTCTTGGATTATGATTCTCTTTTTGTCAGTAACTTTAAAAAAACTACTCTGAACGGCTACCATGAGCCATGTTGGCTATTCTGTAAACAGCAGCTTTATTAATAAATTTGCAACTATGTACTATAGAAGGAAACAGAAAAGGGATAGGCATCCCTTAATTAAATATAGAAATTAAAAGAAAGACATGTATTTAAAATACAGTAAGTTCATCATCATCATATTTAAATACAGTAAGTTAAAAGTCAGTTAAGCATCTCTTAGGAAAAAACAGATTCAAAATGAAATAAATATAATTATATTCAATTTTACTGCCCACACGTTGGAGGAGGAGAAGGAGGAGGGGGAGGAGGAGGAGAATGCATGAATGATAGACAAATATCTGTTTCTTGTGGAAAAGAATTAAAATGATGACACGCTATTTATTTTGATCTATAAATAGGTCACATCAAGTATTCCTGTGCAAAGAGAACTGTGTTTCATTAAAAAAAAAAAAACTCTTTAATTATTAGATGCCTGCTTCTGGCAAAGAGGAGCTCCAGGAAGCATATCTAGCATTCCCTCCTTCAATTTTTCCCCACAACAACCCTGTGAGGTTGGTTGGGCTGAGAGAGAGAGTGCTACTGGCCCAAAATCACCAAGTGAATTTCTACAGCTGAAGCTGGACTGGAACCTGGGTCTCTCTGATCATAGCCAAGGACTTAAGCACTATACCACACTAGCACAAAAAATATCCCTTTCTGTTGGACTATGCCCATATTTTTCAAGTGAATGAACTTTACTATGTCTTGTAAGTACACTGAAGCAGTCAAACAGGAATCCATTATTTCAGAATGTGTATCCTCATCTCTCTCTCTCTAAGCAGATCTAATTTATGTAAAAGGATAAAACAGCATGATCAAATGTTATGGATTATGCTCTAAGGTAGCATAAGGGCTTTATTTAGTTACAAGCCAATATTGGCTAATTGTTACAGCAACCAATTAAAATGCATACCTCTTCAGGAAATACACGGTAACGAATTCCCGTGGTAAAGGGAAACGGTTAAACCTCCTCTCCCCCCCGCCCCATCTTTTTTTAAATTCTTTTTATTATTGGCCCTTTTAAAATATCCATTGATATAGCCTTGACTTAAATCCACCTGCCTTGCAGCAAAATTAAAACTCAAAACAGATATAAAAAGGTGAGGAAGGAAGCAAACGGGTATTCAGAATAAATGTGAAAGGGAAAGAAAAGTTAAACATCAAGGAAGGAACAACTGCACTTAAGACCCATTGAGCTCAGCTGCAAAAAGATGACTGTGATTTTAAAAGCTGACACTCTGCACTGTCAGCAAGCTAAGGTCCCAGGAAGATGTTCTGAATGTGGGGCATCTTAATCTCCAATCCACTCCAATCATTTTTTTTTAAAAGCACACACACACAGGCTAATCATGATCAAGGTTTGCTAAACCAAAAAAGGGGGAGGGAAGGGAAGGGAAGGGATGGGATGGGATGGGATGGGGAGGGGAAGGGAAGGGAAAGGGAAAGGGAAAGGAAAGGGAAAGGGAAAGGGAAAGGGAAAGGGAAGGGGAAGGGAAGGGGAAGGGAAGGGGAAGGGAAGGGAAGGGGAAGGGAAGGGGAAGGGAAGGGAAGGGAAGGGGAAGGGAAGGGGAGGGGAGGGGAGGGGAGGGGAGGGAAGGGAAGGGAAGGGAAGGGAAGGGAAGGGAAGGGAAGGGAAGGGAAAGGAAGGGAAGGGAAGGGAAGGGAAGGGAAGGGAAGGGAAGGGAAGGGAAGGGAAGGGAAGGGAAGGGAAGGGAAGGGAAGGGAAGGGAAGGGAAGGGAAGGGAAGGGGAGGACAAAATAAGTCTCACAATCGCCAGGCATATATCACAACGCTGGTGTGTGTCTGCCAAATCCCCAATACACACTTTTATTTTAGAACTTTCTATACAAAGCTATTTTCTACTTGCATTTAGCAATGTTTCAAATCCAGTTCCAGTCCAAGCTGAACCATGTTTGGGTGCTCATTAAAGAGCTTTAGGCCCAACACACTGATTCAGTGAATCAACTGTTTTAAGGTGTATTTAAGTTTGATCCTGTCTTTGATGATAACGCTTGTCAGGGTTCAGACTAAAACTGCTAATCTATAGCTATGAACTGTGCGCTCCATTCCAAAATAGGTTAAAATTTTATTAGAAACCGGTATGAAAAATTGCAAACTGTTTTAAAGCTAACTGCTTTACCGAAGGGTGGGGATGAGAATAAAATGAGCCATGAAATTAAGACAAAACAACACACACACACACACAAACAGAAGAAAAAGAGAAATCTTTTCTACTTTACAGATGAAGGTCTAAAAGTGGTGGCTTTTTCTCTTAAAAGACTGCAGCCATCAAGCTCCTTTTCTCCAGAAAGGCGGTGGTTGTGGTAGAAGACACCAACATTTTGGGGTGGCAGAGAACAGACAGCCTTGTGTATCTTGGGCAGTTCTGAGACAAGGTATTATGTTCTGGATGGAATTTATCCCAGAGGAAAACAGGAGAGGCCACTGGATGAGTGTTTAGAGTTAATGCAAATAATTGGCATCGCTGCCAAGGCTATTGGCAAGGAAAAAAAATGTCTCTGAAGATTTCATCAAGGTTTTGTTCCAGGTCACATCACATTGAGAAACATATGCCATACATAGAACACACACCCTACCTTGAAAAGGCATAGGAGAGGTTTGGGCCATATGAAGGTGCTCCTCACTGATAAGGTAGATTGGCTGGTGCTGAGCAATCTCCACGCTCGTACACACATTACTTTCCCCATGGAGGAAGAATGTGAAGGCGCAGGACAAATGCTCACTGCAGGAAGGGGGAGAAAAAAAAGTTAGTAGCTCATTAAAATCCTAAGATCAGTTCATCAGAGAATGGGGTCCTCCAGATTCTTTGGGTCTCCAGATTCGATGGATCTCCAGATTCTATGCGTCTCGCTTGAACAGAATTTACAACCCATGATGTAAACACATTCTCATCCCTGATGTAAGTAGCAGAAGAACCATCAGGTCCTCCTTGCAAATACAAGAGGGTTATAAAAAGCAGACAAGCTGGGAGGGAGGGAGGTGTGGAGAGAAAAGTCTGAAGGCTGATCAAGCCATCATATGTTCAGAGAACACTTCAAGTCACACATCTAATCAATCTGCGGCACTAAACTAAAGCTCACACTGAACCACGAGAAAGAACATAAGCATGTTTTCACTCTTACCACAATTGAGCCCTTTCACATGAACAGTTGAGGAAGCAGCAAGATGCTATAGGCAACATCTTTATCTTGCCATAATTAGGATAAAATGCATTTCTAACATTCTGGCATAGCCCTTTCACTTCTGTTTTGTGGAAATCAGACAGGGATCAGCTCAACCAGAGAATGAGGGTTCTTCCTCAAAGATTGAGAATGGGCATTTTGTATTCCTCTTCCAGTATTTTAGAACTAAGTTGCTTTGGGAACAATGCCTCGCAACCCAGTTGTAGTATAGAAGCTGGGTTGCATTCGTAATCTTGGGGGAACAGAGCTGACAGCATGAATTACGGTAGCAACATTTTCAGCCCACTTTGCTACAGAGCAGGCTAACAAGATACATGTAATGCTCGTACCCTGAAGCGGTCACCTGGCATGCAATTCTCTGAAAGTGAAGAGGATTCAACTAGTGAAAGTTACGGGAACAGGGAAAAGAACAGCTTCTCAGACAAGATTAGTCCCTTGGATTGAGATGGGCGGCTATAGAAATTGCATCAATCAATAAATAAAAGTTATGTTTTTCGGAAGCAAGAGCAGTCACCAAAAATCTAGTTCCAGGATTTTTTTCCCCCTAACTTTCCTTAAACCAGGTTAGGATTCTGCAGAAAGCTACTTTATTGGAGGAACTGCTATCTTGTGTCTTTGACACAGACGCCTACCTTTCGGGAGCTGCGCCACAAAAATCTTAGCATCTCTCAGCCATTCCCCAGGAAGTGACCTCCTTTCATTTATACAGAAGCAATGAAGAAGAGGTATTATGAGAGGATTATGCACCCTGCGGGTAAAGAAACTCAGATGGCTCCTCCACCTTATTTTTAGTTAAAGGAAAGTAGAACCCTTCTCAGACCAAAGTAGGTTTGCTCCTGGCTGGAGTTTGCTCAGGAGTAAGGGCTCAGCTGATTTTTCTAGAGCAGTGTTTCTCAACCTTGGCAACTTTCAGATGTGTGGACTTCAACTCCCAGAATTCCCCAGCCAGCAAGGCTGGCTGGGGAATTCTGGGAGTTTGAAGTCCACACATCTGAAAGGTTGAGAAACACTGTTCTAGATGTGTGGAAGTCCAAAGGTGTGAAGGTTGAGAAACACTGCTCTAGAATCACAAGGTTCTTGCAGCAACTGTCCTAGCTCTCTCTGGCACCAAGCCAGCGCTAACAGCAATGCCTTTCCCAAGCCAATTTACAAGCGCGCTTGAAAGGAAAGGATGCAAACCAGTGGGATAATTTAGTGTATCGCTCTTCAACCCTTTGCAGCTATTTCATCAGCCCACCCCATATAAAGGAAGTAGAGCTTCTTCTGAGTGACCTATCGAAGCAGGGGAAAAGCACTGCTCAAGAATTCTCCGTGATCAGATATTTTTAAAAGATCCCCAACAAACTATTTTAACCTCCAACCTTACTGTAGTCTATATCCAACCGTCTGGAGCACTTGGCCCCATAATTCATAAATGTGGACACCTTGGGAAGAAAACTGCCGCCTCGGAGCCCAACCCACAGATCTACTCCGGTGTAATTGCTACAATATTTCTAATTTGGCTTTTGATTACGGCTACTTAGAGGGTGACAGAGTCAATAAATAAAAATACAAAGGAAACCATTGGATACTTGACTTATTAAACTATATTCATAAACTAGGATGAATAAATCACAGGGTGAACCAGCATATTACCCTCTACTTGGGCAAATGAGAACAAATTACACATAGCTAGCTTGCGTTCATTTCTTATACCCACAGAAGCCAAGGCTGTCAGACTACTTTAAAACCAATACTTGTTGCTGGCTGACAAATTCTGGGGTTTAAGGGTCAAACCATTCCAGTCACCAAATCAGAGATACTGTAATGTGAAGTTACCTGGGTCTTTTTCCTACTTCTGCAAAACACAAATCCAAACTGGACAGCCTGTAATTTGAGTCCAGATTCTTCACTCATTATGTGGAAATGTGTATATAAAGGAATCAGACTGAATGGACGTCTGTGTGGGATGCCAACCCTCCCTCACATTCTGAGCGTGACAATCAGCCTGCTTTCTAGTCCTACATAATGCCTTTGGTGAAGTTTCCGAGCTTCAGGAAAACATGCCACCACCAATTGGAGATCTGAAGATATCACCAGCTTGTGGGTTGTTGTTTTTTTTCCCCCAACAGAATGAATTCCACACACAGCCTATAATGGCAGAACAGATGTCCTACAATGAACTATGTGCCGTTCACACTTAATGACAGTAGAATAAGACATTCCAAACATTGATTACAGTGACAGCTGAACACAGCGTGTCCTGGGGCATACAACTAAACATGTGAGGGGGAAAAAAGTGCCTGTGTCTACAAATACACAGCTTAATGGCACATGTCCATTATCTGTTTACTGACACCATGGCAATCACCTCCATGCAAAATGTGGTCTGTAATGGAAAGCAGCTGTGGAACTTACAAAATGTAGCAAAAAGCAGATGTGCAAGTCCCTTGTTTATCCACTTGGATCTCGCAGGGTAACAACGAAAGAAGGAACTTGTCTTATGGAGACACAGAAGGCCTCTAGATGTGAGGATTTTTTTCCAGGGGTTATAGCATGAAACTAAAAGCAAACGCGGAAGTGATTTATGAACCCACTTGGGGGGGTGGGGGGGTGGGGGGGTGTCATAACTGGATATTATAACATCCACAGAGAATCTAAAATGTAGGAAGCACGTATGTTTATATTCTAGGAGCCCAGAATACACAAAGCAACATTCAATATTTCTGGAATTTTCTTCCAAAAACGGCTTGCTTATCTCCCCGAAGTGCAACAAAAAATCTTCATTTGAAATAGCTTGCATATCTTCAACTCTACTTTCTTCGAATTCCATTACAGTGGTTTTCATGTTCCTTTTATACTGTATTATTAAATAACTGTTTTGTGCTTAATTATATTTTAACAGCTGTTGTAAGCCACCTGGCGACTTTCTAGGTTGAAAGATAAGTTAATTATTTTAAATAGATGTATGACAGACATCCTCTGGGAATGTTTGCCAATTCCAAGCTACATTCACATACACCCAAGAAGGCAATATATTATTATTATTGTTATTGGTGGCACAGTCAGCCAGTTGTTTAGACTGGATCTGGCATATTTGGCCACCTATCGAGTCCTTCCCAAGGACCTGGGATAGGCAGATGTTGTTGGATGGTGTTAAAGGTATCACCATCATCATTTAGTAATTACGCAGGACTGAATAATTATTGAATTACTGAGAACATAAGAGACATTATCGAGAACATAAAGAGACGTAAGCTTTATATAAAGCAAACTTAGAACTAGCAAGGGAGCATTTTTGAGTTAAGTTCAGATGATTTCAACATGGGCTGTGCCACAGGTAGAACACCTTTCATCAGTCACTCACGGGTGCGCAATAACAGCTTCCCTGGCCTTCCTCCAGGGGGCTCTCTTCCAGTTGCCCACATTCAGATAACTGTATAAACAGATAGGCGAGAACCTTCTACATATTCATGTAGCCAGTTCGTTGCTCCCTTTGCAATATGAACAGACTCATTCTCAAGCAGTGCATGCAACCCCCAAAACTGGCAAGAAAGCAGAGATACTACTTAACTACAACAAACACACCATCCTTTTTATTAGCCAACTCTCCTGTGGCCCAAAACAGGTATTGCAATTCTGTAAAAGCACTCACGTGTGCTGCCTTTGTGCATGCACACATCAAGCAGAAATATAACTTCTAGCCTCGGGCTTGAATGCAGCCTTCCAAATTAGCCCCTTTCAAAGCTGCCAATTAATTGAAAATGTTAATGTGGGAGAAGGGAAACAAAATTAAAACATTAGGAGTATTTAAATTAAATCAGAGTTATTTTTTGCCCCCCCCCCTTTTTTAAGTGTGGCTCCCACATTCGAAGTTCAAGCGCTACCCTTAGTCCCAAAATGGTTGCATATTCTTGTATTCGGTAATAAAAGTACTGTAAGGCATTTCCTGTTTTATTCAAACCAGGAAAGGAGAATTGCAAGTTTCAGAATAACTACATTAAACCCCATCTGAAGTTAGTTTATGTGGAGTCCTTGGGGTTCTCTGAGCTTGGCTGTTTTCTTGCAAACGTTTCATTACCCAGCTAGGTAACATCTTCAGTGCTGAAACATTTGCAAGAAAACAGCCAAGCTCAGAAAACCCCAAGGACTCCACAGTTCAACCCTGAGCTACACATATTCACTTCTGAAGTTGGTTTATAACATGGCTTTTCCCCATGCTATTAACCAATATTTTCATTTGGACAAAAAAAGGGAAACCAATGTTAATTAGGGATGTCCTAGTTTTACTCCTCTGACGGTAAAGGATGGTGTGTGTACAAAAGCTTTGTTTGTAGTGCACTGTATCAAGTATTCATGATTAAGTAATCCATCCAGCAATAGATTCACTATTTTCAATGATGTTTTCAAGATACAAAGCAATCTTCTTGACCAAACCTGATCAATCTGGTACCCTTGCATACGTTCTGGACTTCAATTCCATCATGCATGCAGTCAACAGTGAGATAGGGCTCTAGGTCAAAGATAAAAGGATTTCCTATGCACTTTTTTATTTTATTTGTCAGTTTCAAAGAGAAAAATACTTTACAGTCACATCCTTTTGGTTTTGGTTTTTTTTTTTTTTTAAGTGTTACATTAAAACATATGCTGTGTTGTAAATGCACCAGTTTTAAACATGATCTCTTTTCAAGAACTCACTCACTCTCCAAAATAATATAACAAATATAGCACAGAGAGACATATACTATTAAGTTAATATACCATTAATTATTAATTAAAATTAATATACCATTGATGGAAGACATTGTACAAACACAGAGCCTTGCTCTAACACTTTATTTGCTATCACCTACACACTAATGGCAGCTCTGTGATGAACAAGCAATTACTCCTCAACCTTTCTTTATAACTAACCAAGAGGTTATTAAAAGTTTTGGCTGAATGGGTAATGTTTGAGTGTGTGTTCTGTATCAGAACTTCCATAAGATGCCTATAATGTTTAATAATAATTCTGAAACTAATAATTATGAGTTATCCTAGTTTCTAGCATCTCTACCTAAAATATCTCAGAAAAAAGAGCTCGGGAAGAACTCAGCTGATTATTTAGAGAGCAGATACCAGTCAGCATAGACAATTATGAGTTGGCTGAATTGATTTGGAATGAAGTAATTTCCTATGTTTATTTGAAAACCCTGAAAAAAGCTTAGTTTGGAAAGATGGTGCAAACCCATATAGCTAGGAATGCATTTTCCACAACCATTTATATTTTTAAAAATCCTATTAAAGTTATGCTACCTTAAATTCGGAGAAGAGGGAATAATCAAGTGAGAGGAAACCTCTCTGCCATAAGGCAACCCACATTCGAAGCAGAATGACAATAAAAGTCCTATTTAAAAAGCTTTTCTTTTTTTTAAACCTCAGCTTCAGGAAAAAAAACTTCAGCTACCTGATCAACTATTCCATTCGTATTCTACTCTTGTCCTCAGAGGCATGCATTTATAAAAGAGTAAGTTAACCTTTTAATTAACATTATTTATGAAAATGCTCTTACTAAAACAATTCAAAGTAAAGCAGCAACAGCTTGGATACCTCCAAAAGGTTAAATTTGTGAAATGTCCCTCCTCTCAACACTTTTTTTCAGTGCTACAGAGCAACCTAGAAAACTAGATGGGAAACACAGATGAGGACATTTCATGTCCATGATTCCCATGTAAAATGTTTCTATTTGGAGGATTAAATAGCTCTTAATTTTGAATAATCAGCCAAGTGTGGCAACACAGCCACTTTGCATCCCTGCCTGAATACACCAATATCCCATGAGAGTTGGCTTTGATCAACATAAAGAGATATACATGAAGGGGTTTCTGAAAATAATTAACTTAATCAGATGTCATTGAAATTCATCTTTGGCTTAATAGAATCTAAAACAGTGACCAATTGTTCATTCTCAAGAATATCTACATTACATGCTATCTATATTACATGCCGGATTAGAGTTTTCCAACACAGGCACTCCATCTCTAGCTAAAGCTTACTACCCACTTGAAAAGGCACTTCCTACTCCCCCCCGCAACTACAGAAAAACACACTGGATTATTTCAATCACTCAGTGCACTCATAAGGACTGTGTTCCATATGACCAATTCAGCTACCAACTATGGATTATCCATCAAAGCACACAGAGCATTCTCCTCCCAAAACAATGTGGCTCTAGAACACAAGACAGGGATTTCTTTTTAAATGGCTATGTTCTTCAGCACAACCCTCTGGCTGAAACAAGCCAGAAGGAAAACTTAAACAAGCCAAGGGTTCCCAGATGTCAGAGTGCCTACATTCCGATTGCCCAGCAACATGAAAACAAGCCACAGGTGGTGGCCTATCACCCACTGCTCAAAGGAGAGAGGTCCTGAAAGTAGTGGCATCACAGTTGGTGGCCATTGGGTCATCCAAACCTGTGCATTGAGTAAAACATCTTGTTGAAGGAGCAGATGATTCCTCATAGGCTTTTAACCCTTCACTTTGATCTCCATTCGGTGCTATAAGTGTTCTCTCTGACACAAACCTCCCTATATTAGGACTCCTGCAATTGTACCAATTTAACAGGAAACTCCTGCTTTTTTCCACTGCGTAAACAGCACGGCTTTTACGTATGCCTCGCTCCTCAGCCACGTCTGTAAGTTTCTCAAATGCGCTTTAAAATTTAATCTCATGTGAACAACAAATGCTTCTTTGTGTGAGATTTCATCATAACTGCATTTCTTTCCATTACTGTAGCGTAAACGCCTACAGGCACACCACCCTTAACATGTCTAATCGTGTTTCATTTATTAGCTGAAGCCATATGTTTGTATCATTGAAAATATTGTAACATTTAGATACATGGTTTTAAATTTAGTTTGGAAACGCTCTCCTTTAAATAACACAGTTTTATTTCGGTAGAGATACAGGACTGTATCAGCTACGTACTAAAATAATGAAAACGCTTCAGATCTGATTCCAAAAAGGGGCCTTTTAAATGCACATGGGGGTAATGCAACACCTCTCTGCCATTTTTGAGGCTGGATCTTTTCCTGGGAGCATCAGAGGGCATCCACGTAACTCCCCAAAAAAGGCACAGCTAATCCAAGAAGTTACCCAAATAGGCGCTACGTTTGCACTCCCGTGTGTTCCAAAGCACATTTTTTTGAAGCACCAAATTATTTCTAACATCACGCAAAGCCCCACTAACGACACTAAGATGCTTTCCTCAACATTCGATGCATATTCCTCTCCCCTCTTCCTCCTGCTGGCATTTTAATGCAGAACACTTATTCTTATAAAAGAAAGTATTTCTCAAGAGCCCAAGAATTTAATGAAGCATTACACATCGTAACCATCTTGCTTGGTAACAATGGCAAATGCTCGGTTACGGAGGGGTTTTGGAGGGGAGGAGGTGTTAAATTGTGCCATTTTACAGTAGGTACAATTCAGTGCCTGTGTAGATTTCTGGACATTTAATTAATTGACTAAAAATGTTTGGGTTGAATCAATCAGGATTTCTTAAACTGAATTTCTATAGGGAGCGGAGCGGATCACTGGCCCCAGACCCACTTCCAATGCATTTTGAGCCAGTGGAAAACGGGAGGCCAGCATAGACTAAAATACTTGCAAACATTATTCCAACTCCAAGCAGGTTCCTTAGCAAAATAGAGCTGAGTCCCTGCAAAGTCAAACGCTACTTTAGATGCCTAAACTCTCCAGAGTCTTTTGTTGGTGGTTGATAATGCTGTTGTTTTTAAAGGAAGGGGACTGAATCTAGAACCATTTGGGTGGAAGGGTGTGCCATTTTTGCTCTGCTTCCCTGTCTCCAATTGGAACAAAAACCCCATCTCCCTCAATCAGCAGCCCTGAAGTAACCATTTCTGACCAGGGTATGACCCATTTTACATCTAGCCAAACAAGGTAACTGCTTGCTATCTGACAAAATTCAGAAGTGGTAACTTCAAAAAATATTCCTCTAAGAATATTAATTAGCCCATTTGTTTTCGGGACATCCAGAGTGTTGAGATAAAATCCTGTTATCCAAACACTCCTTTGCATTGTGAAAGTGTTTAGATAACGTTATAAATGCACTATCTTGACACTTGGTATGCATGCTTGCCAAAACTAGCATGCTAGAAGTAATCTGCTTGTCTCTTGGTATTCTCTTCTGGCTGATCTTATCTCTAACTCTTACTCTTTCCATTTGCAAGCAAAAAGAAAAAGATCAGCTAGCAATCTGTGTTACAGAGAGGTCTGTCATCAGACATCAAGGCAACTCTGCAAGAAAGTAGCTCAATGGGAACACTTTGCACACTCAACTAGGGCCTGCAAGCTAACAAACTTACTTGTGTTTATACCTCTATGCAAACTGATTCACAACAGTCATGTTCAGTTTTAACAGCAACGACACTACCCTTTTGGATATAAGACTTACTGTATGTCTGCTCTGGGCTCACCTCCCTGCAAAGTAAATATGTGCAGTTCAACCTCACTTAGCCAGAGTGCTTAGAAGTTTCGCCATTACAGACAGCATCATTGCAAGACTCTTGCCGTCATCTTGAATGCTTTTAGTACTTATGTACAGGGTTTGTTGTTTAGATTTGATTTTTAACAGGTTATTTATTTAACTATTTATGAGGGGATTTTTAATTGTTGATGGGGTTTCTGATTTTAATTGTGAGCCGTCCAGAGTCACCCATTGGGGGGGAGATGGGCGGCATACAAATTTAATAATAAATAAATCAACTCCACAGGAAGGCTAAAAAGACTTCTACTGAGATTGACTAGAATAGCAGAATCTTGAAAGTTGGATTGTGCTGGATCTTCTCTTCCTAAAAGTTCAGCGAATTAGGGAGGCATCTGCCTGATCTGCTTCTGGATATTATCTGGACGTTCTGGACCTTAAAAATGCTTCAGCCCTTTTTGCCTAGATAACAGGTCCTGCATATCTCCATCAAGGTTATTTTCCTTACTCTCTACCAAGCACAGTCCACCATAATTTTAATAAATGCAGCTATTGTGGGAGTAGACGGATAGATTATTTAGCAGTCCAAAGTTTCAACTTCATGTGCCACTTTTTTTATTCCGATTTCCATGGGATCTTTAGGCAGCTCCCTTTTATTTACTGTATTAGTAGACCCTCTTTTTCATATCAAAAGCCAATGGAAAAAAAAATAGTCTGTACTGTGCTAACAGGTTTCTTTTTGTAACAGGTCAGGACAGTTAATTCAGCTGAACAGCAGTTAAATAAATAACAAGTAAAAATGCATCATTCTTCTATTCCCTGCAGGCCTTTGGCATCAGAAAGGCAATAAAAAAGTTATCCACAATGTTAGGGGAAAAAAATAAGGCGCTTTATTATAGAATGCCAACTTCCAGGATTTTGCAATTGTTTCCCCACCCTTAGTTAACAGTAATAATCACAGCTTTGCATACTTGATAGCTCATTCCAAACATTTAAGAATCCATAAATCACTTTCTCTAATATCATGGCCTCCAATGGCATTTCCACACTCCTTTTTTTTTAATTAATTTTTATTAAAGAATTTTTTAGAGAATGAAAACATTTAAAGGAAAAAGAAAATAAAGGACAATAAAAGAAATGTGATGAGAAAAGAAATAAAGGAGAAAGAAGTGAGAAAAAAAGAGAGAAAAAGAAAAGAAAGAGAAAATATGAAGAAATGACTTCCGATCTTCTTTACAGCAGTTATAAATGCATTCGAATTTTCTCCTCTCTCTCTAAGGTTACATCATAACTCCCTTCTTTCCACAATCTACCCTTTCTAATCATCAAACACATAAATCACAAGTACATTTTTTTTTCCTTTTCAGTAAAAAGTCCATAAAGGGTTTCCAGTCACTAACAAACGTAGTTACTGTCTTTTCTATAATTAAACAGGTCGATTTTGCCATCTCTGCAAATTCTGTCATCTTCACCAACCATTCTTCCATTGTAGGCATTTCAAAGTCTTTCCAGAGTATACAATAATCTTGCTGCGGTTACCATGTACAAAAACAATAGTCTGTAAGTTTTTTCTAGTTGCTTATCCATTAGTCCCAGCAGGAAAAGCTCTTGTTTCAGTTGAATATTAGTATTTAAAATTCTTCATATTACTGTATGTATCTGAACCCAACATTTTTTGGCGTTTTTACAAGTCCACCAGGCATGATAAAATGACCCTTCATGTTTTCTGCATTTCAACACTCCTGATTCTTAGCCAGCTTTTTTTTTGGAGGGGGGTTAGACTCAAGGGAAAAAGTATGGTAAGGAAAGATTCCCCTCCCCCTTTTCTGGCCCTTCATATCTATAGAGATAAGATTTATCTGCTGCTGCTATTATTATTATTATTATTATTATTATTATTATTATTAAAAAATCACACAGAAAGAAGTACAGCCAGTCCCCGGTTTAAGGACATTTGATTTACGGACAACTCATACTTATGAATGGGCTGCCTATTACTAAAAATGGTGGATGACGTTCTCCTTCCTCGAGCTGACAAACCGCTGAAGCCACGTGATGTTTTCATGAACCACTGAAAACCGCTGAAAGCAGGCTGCATATTAAAAACACGCGGCTTCAGCGGTTCATGAAAACATCACGTGGCTTCAGCGGTTTGTCAGCTCGAGGAAGGAGAACGTCATCCACCATTTTTAGTAATAGGCAGCCCATTCATAAGTACAAGTTCCAACTTACATACAAATTCGAGTTAAAGACAGACTTAGGAACGGAACTTGTTCTTAACCCAGAGACTGCCTGTAAAAGCCGCTGAATTACGCCTCCCTCCAATAACACTGGAGGAAAGGGAACACAATTAATTGTGGTCAGGCATTATGTCCAAATCCAGCAACTAACTAATAGCAAATTAATCAGACACATGGTTCTGCAAATTATTATGAAATAAACAAAGTTCTGAAAAGACATGACAGGCCATACTTTAATGGCTGTTTGCAGAAGGTTGCTTATGATAGTTATTGCTTGATTGGACCTCTTAACCACCACCAAGGGGAGGTGCACCTATGAAAGACTTTAAGGTATTTAAAACTACAACACATACATACTGAGCATCATCTGGAACTATCTGGGGAAGATGTACTGAATTCCAATTTTTTAAATTTGCACTCAAAGCAACTGAGAGACAAACTGGTTCCAAACTAATCTAGTAGCTTAGATTCCAACCCCGGTTCTCCTTCAAGCCAACATATCCTCTATGAAATGAGTTTGATAGTCATTCTTCAGAACTAGCATAGCAGAAATGGCACAGTCAATTTCATTCAGCATATAAGGATAATCAATGCAATTCAATACTAAAACGGAAGCATGGAATTAAAGTGATGGTATTCCATAGGTGCTCTAGAAACTAAGCTGTTGTCACTCATGCACATCACCAAGTTAACTAATTCATCTTTGTGATCATCCATCAACAAGTACATTAATGCCTCCAATTAACAGTGATTTCCCAAAGCGCTATTTTAGACTTCTTTTTTTTTCTTTTTTAAACAGCTAATAAATTTTAAGGTTCTGAAAGGAAGTGTGTACCATTTGACTTTTTTTTTTAATACCAGGATTAGAAAGGATCCTAAGGGCCCAGCATATATTTAAGAGACTAGGATAATCTCAGATCAGACATGTTTCAGCTGAAACAACCTTTCAAAGTTTTTATTTATGCATTAATCTCATTTATAGACTATAGATTAGAGTTGCAATATTCTAATCTTGCCACAATGCTGTTCCTTTTTCTGTTCCCCGATCAAGGAGAGAAACAGCTGTTTCCCTGTGGAAAAAAATATTCTGGGAAGAAGGTTAACATAATAACTGCTTATAATGGATCCAACCAAGGCTCTATCCATGGAGTAGTTTTGTCTCCAGCAGGAAGGAATGCCTTTTCCACATGTTCCAGAAAGAAGAAAGAGACTATAATATATTGTAATTCCACCATGTAGATAGCACGCGTGTGAACTGAAACCACAACAGTGGAGTCAATCTTATCAGCCTTTCCCATGATGCTACAATTAAATATTATGGAGAAGAGGGAGCACAACGTCTCTGTGGAGAAACTCGAAGGTTATGTTGATATCAGCAGGTGTTCTTCAAAATATGATTTAATTTTTTAAAAATCCAAACAAAATTCTAGGGCAATGATCAAAACCAGAACTTCTAGTGATCATGTTTTTCCCATTAAAATTAGATTTAAAAAAAAATACTCCTAAGGATTCGACGTCTGTTGCTTTCCAGCCCAGCTGGCCAAACATAATACTAAGATACAACAGATCTCAATTACGCACATGAGATGAAAAGAAGAAGTTTAAGTAGCAGAAGAGAACGAATGCTAAAACCTATACTCAAAAAATATATATTTTGAAGCTTAATTGTATTTTGTGTACATTGCAAGTGGCAAGGACAATCCTGACAACATCTCTTGAAGCAGCCAGCTGCCCGATGATCTTTTTGTTATTAGAATATAACACAGCACTCCTGCAGAAATTTAAGAAAGGAAAAACCACACATTTAAGAAAGGAAAAAGCACACATTCTGAAGGTTACTCATGAAGAATTCAGAAAATCAGAAGCAGTTCGCTGTTACCAGATCTTGTAAAAAGGAATTATTTAGGCAGTGCCATTATGGCAAAGCCTAATATGAAAGCATATTTGCATTATTCGCTCCTTTATCATCATCTGCAGTCAGACACACCAACAGCAATAAGGACTGAATCTTGCTATTTTCCAGGTGCCTGAAATTTTCATGCAGATCTCCAAGAGGGCCATCCTTTAACAGAACATTCAGTGATGGAAGGAAGTGGAGGGTGCTGCTGGTTCAGGATCTCTGCCAGCTCAAACAGTTTTATTAGAAAGAAAACAGTGAACATTAGCAGTGCAGTGAAATCTCAGCAACAGACAGAAATAAAATAGTTTTGAGGTCAATGCTGTGCTTTTATCTGCTGTGGCAGACAACAGTCATGCCTCCCTTTGCTGGTGGGAGTCATAAGCCACTTTAAGTGACTGAAGTATTATATCCAATTGTGATTAAACCCCAAAAGCTGGCCGTGGATTAATTAGTGCAAGGCAGCCATATTTCCTAATCAGACAGATCTGCATGCATTATGACCCCAGTCTGCTAATACTGGTTGACAGAAGAAGGGCAAAAAATTATATGCACCACTGATCCCTTTTCTAACCTCACTATCTAGAAAAGGAGTAAGTTGTGGAAATTCAGATTGTCAATGGAGTTACAGAGCGTCTCAATTACCTTAAGGTTCCCTCAAGGGCAGCTTGCTCCATGTCTGTCTCATGACATCATTCGAACCTTCCTGACAGCAAGACATTATAAACATAATGGAATAACTTCTCTATCTCTGGACCTTCTGAGGCATCATACAATTTCTCAAAATTTTTTGCAAAGCTACTCCAGAAATTAGTGAACAAGGATGCTTTTATATGTATATCATCTACAAGTATTCAGTGGAGCTGCTGGACCAGAATGCATATACAGTATGCAGATTAACAAAATATATCAACAGCATACATTCATGAAACCTATGAAATGTCATGTCTGACCAAATGCACATCACTTATAGCATGTCTCCAAATTGTTACAGAAACTGAAAATTACTCAAAAACTGCCAGTGCAAAACTCTACAGTATTATGTATAGAACCCATCTTTCTTCCACCACATAATTCAAGAGGACATACGCAGGGCTCCAAGTTTGTCTCTCATCCAAGTACTAACCAGAGTCAAAGTTGCTTAGCTCCATCAATCTGGCTGTATCGTATGCCCTCAGTCCATTTCTTCACTTGGGTCTTCTATTGCAAGGAACAGTTCAGTTTATCCAGGAAACCACTAAATATAACGTTACCCAGCGTACATAGTCTTCAAAAGATTTGATCGGTTGGCATAACACTGTACCATTTTAGTAACGCATTAAGAAGTTTAGTGAATTACTGTTTATGGGTGGTGGGAGAGCTACAGACTCTTTTCTGTCTATGAAAGGTATTTTGAGGAGAATATTCCAATATATGCACATAGTCACCGTTAGTATATTTTGTGTCAATGTATGTAGGGGACAGACCTTGGTGCTTCTAAGTTAAAGTGACAGGTGACATGAGCAGTATAAGAACGAGTTGAAGGTTCTCTACCAAATTCTAGAGGCAGGTTCAAGTTGGTTAGATTCTTTGGGCATCTGCAGAAGACCCGAGCCCATTGAAAGGTCCATCAAGTCCCCCGTTTTATCTCCCCTTTCATTTACTTCTTCTGTTAGGCAGCAACAGCAACAAAAACGACCAGCAAATTGCTGAGGAACCCATCTTTTTAATTCTACTAAAATGGCTTGAGTTTATTTTAGTGTACTGCTCCCGAGTGGTCATCCAATCAAATCCCAAGTGCATTGTCAGGTAATTAAATGGGCACAGGTAAGAGCCACGTTTCAGCAAAACTCTTTTCCTGTTGGTGCTCACACCCATTTATTTAAAGAAAAATAAGGCAACCAAAGCTATTGGTTGATATTATTACGGTAAGGATTTCACTGGCCCCAACTCTCTTCCTACTCCTAGGATTCCATTGATGAAGTCAACCCTATGTAAAATATTATGTTTTATACAGATTTAAGTGTGAACGGTAAACAATTTTATTTTAATATTATTTTAATGAGTGTGACAAGTATGTGATTTTGATGTGACCATTTGCAAAAGCATTACTCCCACCCAGTTTTTTAAAAACAAAATTCAGTTAAATTAAGGCTAGGATGCAACTGTGGGACGTTCAAAGGGCCAAATCATAGATCATTCATTGTAGGGATTTTCCCCCCAGTAGCAAAATGCCATGATCCATCAGTGCAGACTCTGCTGGGGTACAGACATCATAATAAAAAAAGCCTCCGTAAATCAAAAACCAGTGTATATTGAGCAAGGCTGTGATTTTAAAATATATAAGGGGAAGTTCCATTAAAGCATCTACACTGGAAGTATTTAGTGATGCTAAATTGAAAAAAATACATAAAGATTATCTTAGAAATCTGTACAACTTTCTGCTTCGCTTTTTAATTATTTATGGGAAAACTGGGCAGAACAGAATCATTTGCAACAGATGCAATACTGATATCGACCCAATTTAGGGAGCCAATGCAGAGCGTTAGGCTAGACAAGGAAACTCATCAGCTGACTTTGAGTAAGTCACAAACCCGCAGCCCAAAGTATCTTCTACTATTGTGAGGGTAAAATGAAGGGAGATCCTCATATAACTATCCTGAACTCCTGCAGAAAGGGTAGAATATAAATCTAACAAATTGTCAGCAGCAATATCAAAGTACCTTGAAGTAAAGAATTTGGCAGCATCAGGGTAGAATACATGCCAAAAGGAGCCTAGAATTATTTGATTCTTTCTTTTTCCTTCCAAAATCTTTCTTTCATCATTGTATTTTAATCTATGAATAACAGTTCCCTGGCTCTCATTCTATTTCCTTTTCTTTGTGTTCCATCTTGCTTTAACGTAGCCCAGCCAAATCAATCCTATTATGCAAATATTCACATTAATATCATATGAACCATATATAGTTCAGGTATGCCAAACAGATAACCAAGCTTTTGCTACATTAACAACATTATTTACCACACTTAGTATATAACATAAACAAAGAATACCAGAAACCAAACCACAAAGAAAACTGAGTAATGTTGTTTTATGGAGTTCTTACAAAAGATACAAAATACTTTAATGACCAAGTATAAAATATATACAAGGAATTTGTCTTCGGTGACGAACAGCAAGATCAACGGCACATTTGGATAGCAACAGAAAAATAATAAACAGTAACAATAACACTGCCCAGTAAAATAACTTGTATTTTGTATCTTCTGTATCTTTTTTTGTATCTTCTTGATGCTCTCTGAGCTTGGTTGTTTGCTTACAGACATTTCACTACCCAACTGGATAACATCATCAGTGCGGATGAGTGTGGGGTTTGCTGCCTGTTTATAGCTTGCCCTGCCCTATATATAAAAAAGCAACCAACCCCACACTCACCCACACTGATGATGTTACCCAGTTGAGTAATGAAACGTCTGCAAGCAAACCAACCAAGCTCAGAGACCAGCAAGAACTCCAGAGTTCAACCCTGAGCTGCATATATTCTCTTTGACTGGAATATTGTTTTAACTTCCCATTCTTGTTCTTCACATATTTATGGCATATTGTGCTTGTTAAATCATAAGTTATTTTATTGTTCTTGTTGGGCTTGCCCATTCAACAGTGTAAAGTATTTTTCCAATATTAACTGATCAATGGAGATTCCAAGGCACCCACATGAGCAAGAACATTCAGTCTAGGCATACTTTTCATTGCATAGAACTGAGATCCCCATGTCCTTGAAGTGAAGGACAATGCAAAGCTAATGAACGTGGAAGCTCAGGATGAGCATCCATTTAACATAAGCACACACCGAGTCCCTCCAAGATGCACCGTGACCTAAACTGTCCCAAGTCTAGCTCTCTCTTCTCGATTAATTAAAACAATGCAACCCAGAATGATTAAAACCTTAATTGTATAAACATCTGAAAAACAGCAGGCAATAAGGAAAGCTTCCTAGAATCACAGACTCTCTGCAGCCCAGGAAGAGGTATGGCAGAGAAACAAGAAGAATGCCCATTCAATCATGCTTTAAAATAATTTATTTTAAAACAATGCGTGCGCATGCACACACGCACACACACCTGAACATGTAGTGGGTTTCAGGCAATGCTCTTCTTCTGACATCATGCCTGTATCTTTGCTACTTACAGCTGGTTACCATGGCAACAGCTAATGTCTCAATGTCACACTATGAATAATTGCTGGCTGAAAATGAAGAGTGCTACAATCACAGCAGTTCTATATTCAAAAGGGGGGGGGGAGAAAACTGAGAGTCTTATGTTCAACTTGACGTTTAAAAAGTCAAATGTTTAAGTTCCTGTGGCATTTACGGTGCACCAGAACAAAAGCAAAGGCTCCTTTTGTCTTGGGTATTGCTCTCTCGAGAAACCAACAGCCGAGATGCTGCAGTCTCCAACTATAAACAATTTACAGGCTGTCTCTGAAGGGCTGGCCCTTCTGTCCTCCTTCCCAAATAAAGAAGTGTAGCTTTTTCATTTCCCAGCGCGTGGCGCACGAGGGAAGGGCAAGATGTCTTCAACAGACCCACAGAAGGCCTTCAAGAAAAGGGTAAATGCTTGATGCCTTCAAGGGTTTTAGTTTCAGAGCGTTTCAGCTCTCAGAACGATCTGCCACATGAGTTAGGGTTCGAATTCAAAGAACGGGGATTCTATTGAGCGGGATACCCAGTTTGGAGGTAGCCAGCGGCCAAGAAGCCAGGGATCTATCCTTCTGAAAATGAAATCAAGGACTACAATGGGCCATACAGGATAAATTGACTAGGGTCCCAAGCCCCAATTATGGGGTGGAGGGAGGAAAGGTTTGAAGGGTGTGGTTAGAGGATGGGAAATTGCTTTTGTCCAGAGATCTCTCTGTAGATCTCTGTGGTCTGCACCAATTTGGTGAAGAAATAACACGCTTGACATGTCTCCTGTCTGTCTTTCAATTATGATTTGGGGTGGAAGGATTGTTTTTCAAGTGAAAGTCAAGATGGGAACTCTGTCACAGAATCCTATTCTCTGCCCTTTTTCCAGCAATGAAGACAGTTATGAATCTTCAGAGCCAACAAAGCAAAGAAATTTTTATAGTGAAGCTGAAGTTCTAGTCATTATGATAAAATTATATGGGATGGAAAATCACTCTTCTTGTCAATATTTATTTATTTACCACTACATCTCTGCCTCAATCCAAAATTCATAGCTAGGTTATTTGGACTGATCCTATTAGGACAACCCAAATAACATAAAAGGGTGTGCAAACTTTCAAACTCTTAATCTGGTACCTGAAAGCATCCAAAATTTGTTTGCTTCCCATTTATAATGCAATTTTGCAAATCCAATGGATGAATAGATTTTTTTTTTTTAACATTCTGGAAGCACTAAGAAACATAATGGTCAAACTGAACACACTGTAGAATTTATTATTCTGTTATTGCCAAACCCGCAACTATTTAATGTTTAACTAATAAGAATAAAGTTTACACAGAATATTTTTGTTTGCACGCTGCATCTGCAAAAGCTAAAACATACAAATATTTCCTTTTGCCACACGGAACAGAATCAATAGGATGACAGAAGTTGTTCTGCTATCCTAATGTGAACTTTGTCAGATTAGAAGATATCTTGGAAATTGTTCAGTTATATATGTAAAGGTAATACCAAAGGAACTTCTATCAACAGAACAGTCTTGGCTTCCAACAAAAATACTCGCTCAAACATGTAGGGGATGTAACTTTGGGAAAATGTGCACTTATGATTATGGCTTCATAGATTTGCAGAGACTTACAGACAGCTGTGAAATCTAAGGCAAGTATTCACATGCTGAATGCAACCAAACACGGTCTTCTCTCAAATATTCATCTTTATTCCATTATCCTTTCTGTTAAAATACACAATGAAAATACAGCAGTTTTAAAGAGCGCACCCTGAGATCTACAAACTAAATACCTCCAAATCCATCTTCAAACTATACTATAAGTTTAGATTACAATCACAATAAATAAAGAATGAATAAAGACAAGGAATGAATTGGTCTACAGATGAAGGAGAAGCAAAGATGGTCTGCAAGGACAGAAAGTACAGAAAGACCTACAGTGTTGGCATAAACTAGATTTAGCTATATTTCTTTTTTGTATCTCTTGCCTTTAATTTCTTTGGCTAAGAAAGAAATCTTTTCCCTTTCTGCATAATGTTGCTTTACCTCAAAAGGGAACAGCTTGATGGCTACGCATGTGTGCATATATCATGAAGAATGCTGCAATTATGAAATGGGCATCTATAAAACACAAACAAACAAACGTCATAGAATTTCCTATAGAGTTCCCTGAAGTCTTTGGAAAGATTGCAGTTATCAACAGGCTCTTTTTACAATAGAAAAACAGCTAGTTAAAATGGAAGGAGACTGGAAAAGGAAACTGTGTTAACCTTTCTTTAAAAACTCTCAAGGGGAGGAGGAGCGATTCTTTCATCCTGGAACCCTTGATTGTAAGGAAAACTAAAACCGACTATGTTCAAATGCATATCCTGGATTTCACACACGCACAGTTTAATAAACTCATCCAAGATTCAGTGAAGAAGCAAATGGGGAAAGGATGGGAGGGATCGGCCTAGAAGTGCAATTGGAAATAATTCCAATATTTTTTTTAAAAAAAGGAAGGGGGGAGGGAGAGAATACCATAGACCAAACCAGTACATTTGTACAGAAAGCCCAGTGAACACTTGAAAACCAAAACAATACATACAGGAGGCAGAAAGAATAAGCTACAGTTGGTAAAGGATGCCAAAGAGAACAAAAAGGCTTTTTCAGATATGTTCAGAAGTGTTCAGCTGTTCAGGGAATGTGGCAAAAAAGTAACAGATCACAAAGGAAATGCATAATTAGTCCCCACTGTATTTTGGCCTTGTCTTCCCTGAATCACATGCAGATATGGTTGGATTGGGAAAGGCAGCAAGAACTCTATGATATATAATTGGAATGAGCAGGTGGTAGGTTTTGCCCACACGCAGGGCATAATAGGGCATTTTTGATAGCAGAATGGATTAAAATAGTAAGATAACAAAAAAGAAAAAACAGCTGTTTCTCCCAGGTTTGAGACCGAAGTCAATACATCTAATTCAGGCAAGCATTGGACAGTGGGACTTCCTTTTGAATTACAAACTTACACTATGCAACAAACACCTTTAAGTGTCAAAATTAGCTGAGCCTGCAGGATGACAAAAGGGAGGGGAGGGGAGAAAAAAAGACATCCTATGACCCCTTGGGCCCAAAAAACTTCTGAAGGAAGACTGTCAGGACAAATTAACTTTGTGGTACAGTTCAGGTTGAATTCAATTTCCAACTCTTATTTCAAGTTTCGCTGCTTCTGTTGTTTCAAGCAGGGGAAGGAGGAATCCCAAAATGGAAGAGAAGAAAGCTCCAAGATTGAAAAGAGAGAAGGGAGGAGGTAGAAGAGAAAGGCAAAGAGATGTGTAGCTACAACAGCATGTACCTCATTTGGGTAAGTGGCAAAGACAAGAAGGTTGTGACATCAAGTGAGCTCCCCTTTTCAAAAATCTTACCTCTTTTATAGATGCTACCCAAGAGGAACAAAGCTTTCAAAATGTGAAGATGGCTTCTTTTGGATGGCTGTGCATAGCACCTGATGGCTGGACATCCTTCAGAGTGCCAGGCTTCTGCAAAAAAAGCCCACAGTTCTCCAAGCATATTTCCCCACAGGTCACTAGGACCAAGTGGTTCAGCCTTGGTGGTTCCTAAATTAGCTAGAGAACATCTCAGTACAAAACCATCTCAGGATCTCTCCTCAGGCCTACCAAGCAATAAAGCCACCTATTTTTTTTTTTCTTGAATGCCATTTATGCAAAGGCTGGGATGAAGAAGAGTGGGGAGCAGTGGGGAAGAGGGACAAATAATACAGAGAGTATCAGCAGATCACATAGCGGCTGAATGACAAAATGCATCAGTTCTTACATTCCCTTCTGCTACACTTGGAGAAACTCACCCAGTAGCTACTTGTTCAGATACATACCGGTATTTAATTAATGCCTTCATTTAGATTTGTTTTCACATCTCAGCCTATAATTTCAGTTGGAACAGCCTCAAGCAGCTATTTACTGTTTGTTTCTCTCAAAGGTTTTGTTCCAAGAACTAGAAGAATGTATTATTACTATTATCATCATCATCATCACCACCACACCACCACCTCCATGCAGTTGTTTCGTTAGGAGGTAGAGCAAAGAATGGGCAAGCATCCAGGTCACCATAATCCAAAAACAGATCCCCCTCCCCACACGGTCAGCATTGATGAGGTTTCAAGCAGTTTGCTTGTTCACTTGAAAAAAATATTCAGGAAAATGTCTGCTGTCTCAGTTAGCAATACTTCTGTTTACACATCAGTCAGCCAATCTTATTTCTGGAGGTCTCAATTATCTAAAATTAAGAGGCAAGTAACAAGTAACTTCAAATAATTTCAGTTAATGCTTTTATAAAAAAAAGTATGAACACTGGAATGCTTGAGAGTTTAATTTTGGGGATTCCAATAGGAATTTATTCATATTGAACTTCCTAGATTAATGTATAGACTGGATTTTTACTTCCCATATTTGTTTAGGAAATGTTTATGGCCATCCATCTTAATCAAATAACTTTGGGTGGCTAACAATACAAACCAATGAAACCAACAAAAATACAATTAAAAATAGCCACAATAAATTTAAAATACGCAAAGCAAGGCATCTCACGCATTATCCTCAATCCCAAAATCGCCTATATTAGGCTCTGTGAACAACCCGGCTGCAAAACCTGACAGAAAAGCCAGTTTTTTTACATCAGGGGCAAACAGAGACAGATGGATTTTCCACCTGACATAAATTAAGTTGATATCTCAGAAGGTCAATTCTCACCCCAGTGTACTGCACCAAAGGCCGCAGCTGCGCCTTGCAGCACTAGCAGACAGCTCTGTTAAGATCAAGAAGTTCAATTCAAGGGCAGGAGGATAGACATTTTGGATGGATGGACGGACGGATGGACGCCAAAGTGGTCCCAGTGGTGGTAGGAGCACTCGGGGCTGTGACTCCTAACCTGGGAGGGTGGCTCTACCAGATCCCAGGAACAACCTCAAAGCTCTCTGTCCAGAAGAGTGCAGTGCTAGGAACACCCAAGATACTGTACAGAACCCTCAAACTCCCAGGCCCCTGGTAGAGGACCCGAGATTGAGGAAGACACAGACCATCCATCCATAGGAGTGAGAGGGGGATGGATGGATGGATGGATGGATGGATGGATGGATGGATGGATGGATGGATGGATTTTGAAGCCATATCTATTTCCAATGCCCTCTCCATCACAGTTTAAGTCTTCTTTTAAAAGATGCATCAGAAATATGCCAACATTTCTTTCAGTCCTCTGAATTTTTATATCAAAAGATAACACAATTACAAGGCTGTCTACACCAATACCACTTATAATATGTAATACCATTTGCAAAAGCCAACATTTAAATTCCACTAAGTTATGTTTATTTACTTCTTCATTAAGTCTTAAGAGTTCATCTTTTCTAATTCTATTACAGAACTGTGTAACTGAGCAGGAAAAAATCCCCATGCTTACAGTAGCATGCAAATATTTACTAACCGAATGCGGCTTCAACAATGCGTGCTTATAAATGAACACACATACACAATGGCACTCGGCTTTTTAAATTATAAAGAAACTTAGGAGTACTTCTGTGATGGGAGTTTAATGGCTACTTAAACCTCGGGAAAGGCATTCTCTCAGTGTAAACTCTCGAGACAAAGTAGGAAAGTTCACCTAGTTCCACATACATTACTTCTGCATGTATTTGAAGCATTTGTATCTGTATCTGGAGGGGATACTAAAGAACGTGATACCTTTTCCAACTGCTGTTGGGTCTTAGGAACTGCTACGGAAAAATGAATGGAAGCATTACTGCTAAGGATGTCAGGGTTTAAAGTTGATTTATTTAATATAGTTACATCTCAACTCTGAATTATGCAAACATCAAAGAGGTTTACCCCCAAAAAATGTTACAATACAGTGCAATTAATCTTAACAGGATGGGCAGCCAAACCATACTAGGAACACAAAGTAAACAATTATTCTCATGTCAGATATTTCTTCCTGCAGAGGTTGCTATTACCAGACTATGAAAAGACTGAGATACCTTCACCCACTCCCTAAATCATCTTTTGCTGTGGTTGATGATGATTACTACTATAGTACAGCAAATCTGCAATGTAATAGATCATTGAGTGAGATAGGGTACCCGGTCTTTCTGAACATCTGTTAAATATGAAACTGCATCATTGGTTCATATCATTATGCAAATGTTCTGAATCAATGTAAATTCAAGTCTTGGAAGAGGGGTGGGTTTGTTTTTTCTTCCTATTTTAAATCCCTCATTCAGAATACTTCAGATACAACTGGCATGTCCGCTATTGGAGGGGAGGGGGGAGGAATCCAAACAGTAATTTTGTTGGTTGCATCCAAAGTCTGCTAAATGAAGGTCCATTAAATCTAGGTTTCACAATATTACTACAATTATGAAAGCTAATTAAGGCGCAGTGATTCAGAAGCTGGATTTAAGTTTACCTTCCACCAAAAACACTCACTAGATCGCTTGGGTTCTCAACTCAACATATCCCATAGTCTTACTATCGTAAGGGCAAAGTGGAAGGAAGAAATACTGCATACACCAACTTGTGCACCCGGAAGAAGACAGAATAGAAATCTAACAAAACAGATTAGTTGACCCGGAAGGAATTTTACACTCTAAAATTCAACACAGGGACCCTGCCATATGCATAAACAGGGAAGCAACTGTTTCAGTCATACATACTTAAAATTACTTACAGACTAAACTTAGGGAACAAACGAATTGTGTCAGCAGCTTTGTAAAATAGTGAGTTTTGAAAAAGGGTATGAAAAGGCTATGGGTGTTTGTCAAAACTGCAAAACTAACCTTGGCTAGGAACAAGATCAACTTGCAATATCATTCAATTTAAGTGTTTGGCTAACCTCCGATTTCTTGGGGTGGGGAGATATAATTATGAAGCCTTCACTACATATTTTGAGACAGAAGACAAGCACAGCTTCAGCTTTCTTCTTTCTACTGTGAAATTAGTTCACGTTTCTTGCTTCTAATGTCTAAACCAGATTTTTCTTTGTTTATTTGCTTACAGAGGTGACAAGTGAGGCAGAGAAAGAAAGTGAACGCTCATACCCCCTCCGTCTCTGATATTAATGCTGAATCCCAGCATAAGATGCAACTCAGCAACATTTTGAAAGAGACAGCATTACTTGTATTCTCTGTTGTTTCTGTTTAAAGTAGAGGATTGTACTGAAACCAGTCTGGACAGTGACAATACATGAATTGACTACCTAGAAAGCGCTGACTGCTTGGTGACAATAAGAAATTCAGTTCAAAAGCAACCACAGTTACCATTAACATTAGGTACATATATAAATCTGGGCTAATTTCAAAGGAGGAGGAGTCCATTTGGTGAGAGTGGGAGGAAGAAAAAGAAAAGGAAAAAGGAGTAAAAGCCATTATAATTGAAATACTTCACTCTTTTGGTAGAATATTTGTTCATTCATTCATTCATTCATTCATTCATTCATTCATTCAATTATGGATCATTTGAAGATGATGAAGGGTATAAAATGCTTATTGTGTAATCCTCCATCAACTAGGATTAATTGCAGAGTTAGCATCACCCTGACTGTAAATGTACTTCATTAGTAATGCCATCAAATTCAGAGCTGCTACCAAGTTCATTATAAGTCACTATTTTTGCCAATGTCATAATTGATATCCTGTTTCTCTACCAAATGATCAGAAAGAGATAAAGCGTAACTTGACATCATCATAGAAAGCACATGAACCCCAACAGCTTGGCATTGTTATACAAGAAATAGTGAAGACTATCAGGGTGGAAAATGGTAAAAAAAAAAAAATTCTAAATAGTAACAAGAGGCATGGGGAGAGAGGAATCAATAAACTACGTTTTGAGGGAATTCCCCCCAACCACCACCCTATAACATCATTTAAGAGAATCTGGTTTGTCTCAACCCTATATGGAGCACTGAAACAAGAGTAACTCCAAGAGAAAAAAAGAATATGTATTTGCATAAGAAAAGAGCATTTGTCTACCTTAATCATACTTCTGATCTCCTATACAGGTTTTGGAAATTGTACTGGGCTACAATTAGTCTAAAGTGTGTCTTCTCTGTTGCAACAGCTGTCTTCTAGAAAGAGGTTCCTCTGAGATCCAGGTGCCTCTCACCTGGATGGCATTCCAGAGGACCTTAAAGACCTGGCTTTCAGGTTTTAGGCTAGGGTGGCTTATAAGGTGTATGCGTGTTGCTGTTGGCCAGCTTCACCATCTTGTTCATTTTTTATTTTACCTGGAGTGCATACTGCTGTGTCTTTTTTATGGTATGAGCCACCCAGAATTGACTGGAGTCAGGTGGTGGCCAAGCTGAATAAAATAGAGACAAATTATACATACATACATACACACACACACACACACATATTCCTGTACATATTTTTATGAATTGCCTTCAGAGTTCATTCTTCAATCTATATTAGGGACTCAAAATGAAATATAAAGATGTATGTCTTTTTTAAATAAAATATTAAATAGCGGATCATTTAAGTGCTTTGGAAACTGGCATCAAATCCTGATAATATCCCTATGGGTACACAGTTCACAAAGCTACATGCTAGCATAATTTAAAAGCAATGCAATTTACCACTGGGCCTTCCTTCCCAGAAAAGTAGCAATCGTATTGTACATACCCTTTGAACAAAGATCCACTCCACAATCCTATATCTAAAGCATCTAAGTAGGTATTTTTGAAAGCTTTATCGAAAGCACTAAGCAGAGTGATTTCATTGTCTTTCCAGTCATCTTTCTCAGAGGCTTTCAGGGAGAGGAAACATTTGCCAGGGGAAAGAAAACATAGCTTCATGCTTAGATGCAAGAAGTATAGAAAAAACTGTGTTGTTCACTACAGACACACACCTGAAGAATGGACTAACAGGCCATTATTCTGTTTAAAGCTGACTGGCCATTTCAGGTACAGGACCACAGATACAACAGAAACTTTTCAGAACAACTCTGTCCACTTTACCTGTATGCTTCCCAGTTCATGCACTTGACTCAGGTCTTTGCCAACATAAACTTTTACTGGTTCTCTTTAGACCTCATCCAATGACCAATGTAGTTATAACCACTGGAAACATATGTAGGCCGTTTGCTATCCTATGTGGCAAGCTCCTAAACCATTATGTTGGAAAGAACTAGGGCAATTTGTTCTTTTTCAGACTTTCTAAAATGTAGATACATTCACATCTCTAAAGGCTATTTAATTTTAATCTCTTGTCCTGTGAATTATTTTCTATTGCAACATATTCCTAGGCATCTATGTCTCTACTGTAATTCCTGACATCTGGAACCACAGAACAAAGCCTGCCATTTTGTTTTGCGCAAGGTCTACACTTGTCTCAACGTAACAGGCTCCTAGCTTAAGTCGTTGTAAATTGCAAACAGATTACAAGACACAAGTTAAAACCATCTCTTAAAACAAGGTCTCACATAAGTAATTTGTTATTCTGTGGCAGGGGAGGTGGGGTGCAATGGTGCTGTTTGTTGCACAGATCTAGATAACCTTGTTCTGAAAAGAGAACAACGGTAGCCAAATCAAGATAAATGTGTTATCAAAAGGGATAAAATGAGTTGTTTACTTAGTGTTAGAGTGGCGCTCTGCAGTACACTGCTCAATACTTCCTCTCATCTTGCCATGGATGGATATTTCCTGAGACCAATTTTTCAATCAGCTCTGTATCCATCCAGCCAATTATTACCAACTGCTCAACTAGAATCTCACGAAAGACTTTGTTGAATGCTTTGCTGAAGTCAGCGTACACTATCTCCATTACATTCCCATGGTCAAACCAAATTGGTCACTCAAATAAAAAAAGGACATTGAATTTTGGTGGACTTGTTTTTTGATAAACCCATGTTGGCGTTCAAAGCAATATATTCTTTTCATTTCTAAATGTGCACAAACTGACTGCTTAATCATCTGTTCCTGAGTTTTGTCCAGTATCATTATCAAGTTGACTAGCCAGTAGATAGTCATGTCCTCTTTTTTTTAAGATGGGAACAACACTTGCTCTTCTCCAGTTCTCTGGTATTATTATTATACTCGTCTTCCATAATTTCGCAAAGATCTCAGAAAGGTACTCCACGATGACAACCACAAGCTCCTTCCAAGATTGAGCGTTAACTGGTCTGGTCTTGGAGTCTCAGTGCTGGATGAAGGTATTTTTGTTTTGAAATGGCCAGTGACTCTCAGCAACTTAGGAAGCACTATCATCTACAATCATTTCTCCCACTTGGCCATGCCACCTGCGCTTTAGAGATGCCTTTGTATTATATTGGTTTTTTGACCTTGAAAGAGGGTGCAAACATGTCAGCTAACACAAAATCACTGGCTTATTTATCTCATCTCAACAGCGGGACACAATGGGATGTGAAGCTACCCAAACAATTTGGGACTGATGCAGGATGTTTATGAGTAGAGTGATGGGAAAGAAAAGTAACTATGGCAGTGAATATAACCCAACTTTACTCCTATTTATTTAACTCTCACATTACCATTAAATTTCCTTTCCACTATGTGGATAAAGGATAGCAGTTCAATCCTTATTTGGTTTCAAGCATTTATCAGCTGAACTGAAGTATTTATTTTACAATGTTTTATCTGAATGGGTTGAGTCTTTGAGACAGGGTGAACCTAGTCACTGCTCCTGATTCTTTGACAGAAGAGAAAAGAAAGGCTGGTTTGATTTAGTTTGTATAAAGCTCATTTCTTGGTAGTAGCATCAATCTTATTTAACTTCAGCTTATGAGACACACAATGCTCATTCCAAGTTCCCTCTCTCTGAAACTCATAGCAATTAATATTTAATACTAAGCACCAGCCGCTTCTGCATGGTGTGGTGCTATTCTCTAGAAAGCGTAAATCAAAGCAGCCAGAGCAGTAAAAACACTCAAATGATCCTGTAATTCACCTTATCTTTAGAAATGCTTCCTTCACATCAGGCAATTAACCTGCAAAAATCTGCACTTTCCACAACTTACATGATTTAATGTTAATCAGGACATGGTTGAGTTTTACTATATGCTCAGATGCTTCTTTAAGCAAGCAATCTGGTTGCTCAGTTTACCAAAGACCACCGCACTGACACTGTATGCCAAAAGCTAGTTTATGGAAACAGGAATGACCATGTTGCGTTTTTTCCCTGTTTAACATACTGAATTTCTGGCATAGGGTTTGGGTATTGGTGGAGAACTAGGCCTAAGTGCCATCTGGACAAATAGCTGCTAACAAGAATTCAAGCTCTGGCATCTATATAGTAAATTGAGACCCTGAGTCCATTCAACTGTGGTTATGTGAATAGCAACAACACCCCAAGAAATGCATTTAGGGTTCTCTTCTAGTCCTAGGATTGAACTTGGGACCTCATACATGAAACCAGTGTGCTTTGTTATTGAGGTACCCCTCATTGCAGCAAGGACAAGATCACTAAATAGAAAATGAGAAATCCAGCTGTGGCATACCGACATGAATGTAATGGTATTTTGCTTTCATATTTCAAAAGCCCTTCTCCATTCTAATCCACATTACTGCTTCAGTGAAGACTTCTCAGCAAATCATCCTGAAATAAAGTATGTTTGCTCTGAAGTGAGAAACTACTTTTCCATCTGTGACTTTTGCTAACTATGGTTTAGAGAGACATTTCAATGGGCAAGACATAATGAAAGCTACTCTAAATGAATGAATCTGTGCTTAGAAAACTGACTAGTAAACAAAGCCAGGGAAGAGGCTTTAAAGCACAGTTTGCCTGTTGCACGCTTGGAAGAATATACAAAAGCTGTTTAGAAGCAACCAGTTATAAAGGTTGTACATCAGCTAATTTTGTTTAATGTTACAGAGCACATTTAGAATTATTGTAAGGGAGAAAAGGCAAGGACCAAGCAAGATGCTCACACATTTACAAATCTAATTTTGATTTAAGGCACAAAACACCATGGAAAATTCATCTGAATTTAACTATGCGAAACAGCATTTAACTGAACACACCGCTTAATTTTTTTTTTTTTAAAGAAACCTACTTTCTATCCCTGAAGGATTAAGAAGTGGCAAGATGATTTCTCCCATTCTAATAATAACAAAGAAAACTAAAGGATTAACATCCTTTTCTTTTTCTTTGTTTCTCCTTCCTTGAGAACTGTGCGAGAAGGAAGCTTAAATGATTTAACTGTTGTTGTTTTTTAAGGTAAAGCTTATCCTGAAATCAAAGTTTTTCCCTGATGTATGATTCAAGTTATCAAGCAGGGGGCCAACTATATTAGAATAGCCATTCTGAAACTAAAAAGAAGCCTCTGGTATTTACTGATGCCCTTAAGACAATTAATTATAGATATAGTAAGTGACAACACTATGTGGCAGGCTAAACAACTGAGATTCCTGACAAATCTAATTAACAGCACATCAGGGGTACTTTGCCTATCCTTTACATACTCTGTCAGCTTTAAGAGTCTAATGAGGAAAACAGCTGAAACATTCCTAGAAATTTCCTAGTTGGATCATACAGCTTGAAACCAGACCTCCCATTACAATCACCAGTGTTCAAACACTTCCCATGTTTGGGTAAACAGAAAAATTCATCTCGAGACACCTACAACAGCTCTGTATGATATAGGCCAAAAAAAAAAAAAACCTGAAGTGGTTTGAGTTAATGTGATAATTGCATATAAATCATTAAGCATCTTGTTTTCAGCCTATGTATTTTGGTCAAACCCATAAAGATGAGAGATGTTAAAAGCCATAGGGATGTTATATAATGAGGTGTTACACTTGGTTCTTTTAAATATTTAGGCTTCACAACCATGCCTCCTGACAACCCTCATCTGTATGTTATCTTTAGCTCAAGTTATAGCTGGGACTAGGAGTGAATGAAGCAGCAGTGGTCTCAACAGCCACCCATGAATAGTCTACAATCACAAACAAATATCTGAAAGCAAAGCACGTTGAAGCTTCTTCTCACAGCTGAGACCTCAAACAGCATAGTCCTTTACCAGAAAACTGAGCAATGTTGCTGTTTTTACTTGATTTGCGGAGGGGGCGGTGGTTTAAAGCAAGCACACTTTGAATAAGACTTCTGGTCTTGGTTTATTGTAATACGGTAAGCCTACATCACTCCTAGTTCACAATGAAAGAGCCAGTTAACAACCCACCATGCTGGCTTTCTGTACCAGTTGGCTTTATTATTTAGCAAGGATGAGTATTTCTGAGGTTGCATGATAGGAATTATAACAGGAATAAACTAGATCAAGAGAAATGAATTGTACTTAGAGATGACTTCTGTTAAAACATAATTCAGTGACTAAAAATAGCTTTGGACAGATATCATTTTACACAAAAAGTATTCTATAAATCTATTATGATCAACTGTGGCAATCAATGATTATGCATTTTCTAAAAACGTCCCTGGCTTTCTTATAAGCTTTAAAACATTTTCAAAGAAACCACAATAGTTTCCACTACTTTATAACATTGACTCCATTTTCTCCAGTTCTGGCTTCAAGACGTCATGGGATGGGGGAGGACCAGATACAGCACTGTGAGTGAGCCTACCTAAGCTGGTAGAGGTGGGACATGCAAACTAATATTTCAATTGATCTGCAACTGATCTCCATGCAAAATAGAAATAAAAAAACTATAGGATCAACTTGGTCCTGAGTTGGTCTTGGCCCCTAGACATGAATCCAACATTCCCATCTTGGCTACCAAAGCGAATACTAATAAATATGCCAATATTTTCCACAGATCATTTTGACTAGTTTACTCAGGTAGCAAGCTACTGTCACCAGTGAAAATTAACGCATTACACAGAAAGCCACAAATCAGTTCTCACTTAAATATAAACCCTTCACAATTTGCTAGTACAAGGCTGATACTATTTTTATGCTACTTTTTGTAGCATAATAATGCTACTAATTAGTAGCACAATAATGCTACTAATGACTGTGGAATAATTTGCACAGTAGTGCAGTTACTTCTTCCAAGGGGAAGGAATGCACAAGATCCATACCCTTGGGAAGAGGCAGGCAGGCAACCCCTCTTACCCACAATCTTTAAAACACCTTGTTATGGGGTTAAGGAAACGTCAAATGCTTCAATGAGAATTGCCAACAAACCCTGGTTGTAGTCCAATTCCAAGTCTGCTCAAGTGCTGCAAATTTGGAAGTGGGGGGGAGTTAATGCAATAAAGTTGAGCTCCCTATCACAATCTCAACAGATGAGTTATTAAGTGTCAGGATGTATTACATGCACACGGTGGGGGAAGTGAACTATAAATGGAGAATGGCATAGTTTAAGCATCAGCAGCATGCCTGTCAGCATTGGCAAGGTATTTTTAAACACTATGGATCCTTACCTTTTGTTAATAGGCTTTTCATCTTTTTCATATGGCCGGATGAACCATTTCCCAATCCTTACAAAGTTTTTGTCCATTAGGCATCTGGAAAAAAAAAAAAATAGTAATTTAACTACAGAAAATAATGCCATCATCTTCACCGCATCCAGCTTCACCTCTTCACATCCAGCTCTGTTTTTTTGCCCTTATGATATTAGTCTTGGTCTCTTATTTGTCTCATGCCATTATTGTCTGTCCATATTTTAAAAATTTGTCCCCTCTATCAACTACCAATACGCTAATTTTCATTGCATCAAAGCTTTGCCTTTTACTGGATTAATGTTTAAGCATGTATCCAGCCTTAAAAAAAAAAAAAAGAATTAACTGACTAGTCAAATATTTTCAAACCATAGTACGTTTAAACTAATTGATTAAAAAGATGTTTTTTGAGCAACCAGTTTGATATTTATACTGGTACTGAACTGTTATTTTTAAGCAATAGAATGTTTTAATTTTAATTAATTATAACTTAACATCATTATGAAAGGCTTCAATAAATGAGAGTCATTCACTAACCATTATATTCTGGATCACCAGAGTCAATATAAATAAATTTCAACAATGTGGCATTATATGCATATTAATAGTTAACCCATTATCCAATTGCCTCTTCATATGTAGTCAAAATGGAACCACTTAGCACAAATGAGAAATATCAACAGACTTGAGAACCTGCAAAAAAAATTATTACACTCTCCACCCAAGCTCTCCAACACAATTAGGTCTAATCATGTTCAACAGCCATGAAATAGTGACTTGATTGATTTCTGGGGTGGGAAAATGGAGCATCAACAAGTGCTAAAATATTCTTTTTATTCTGAGAAGTAGTTCAGCAATTCAAAAAGAGCCTTTTGTGCATCTTGACAGTCACTCAAACATTTATCCACTGGATGGTCCCTAAATCCATGGTTACCTTCATGACGTTTACAGCATTCCCTATATTGCAACACAACTGGCAATTATTTGTTTTGTAATTCCAGTGCAAGATAGTGATTACACTCTAATCAAAAGATCAAACTGAGATCAGGTATCCCAAAGTTAACTACCAGGCTCAACAGGTAGCCTTGTTCACTTACTATTTGATTTCATCTGGTCACAAACAGCAGTAAAGGTGTCTAAAATAAGTATTGTGTTTTCACACCTAGTAACAGACTAGCAGCTCTGAACAGTAAGAGTTTCTAGCTAATGAACAGACTAACAACCTTGCCGTTCAATTTGGTTTCGACAAAATACTGGATTACTATTACTAGAACAGGTCTATATGAAGGCAGTTGGGAGTCAAAATAACAGACTGACTAAACAGTTTAAGTCTACGATTGAAACGATGATGAGAAAATACTGAAATGAGAAAATATTGAAACTATGATGAGAAAAGTTTCCTATTTGTACTTCAGGATTTTTTTTAAAGTCCATTTCACTACTATGATCTAGTGCCATTTCTATTTTAATATTGCTCCAAAGGAAGTGAACTCTCATTCCGTAACTGAAACTATTATTCAAACGGGTTAACTGCAGAGAGTTCTTATCTATAAGGTGTAAACTAATTTAAATACAGAAATAGAAATAACACATTGAAAATTTCAGAGAGTGCCATACTAAGAAAATTATGGGCCAATAAAGATGAAGCATTTCTTAGCCTTCAAATATTTTGCTTTGACACAAAACAGAAGGAAATGCATCTTTAAAATCAGTAGCTTGGGGTATATTTTACTAATTACTTATGAAGTCTATAGCTTGTTTAAAAATACCAGCCACAAAAAAGTTTTAGCAAATTTTGAGATAACAGCCAAAGGCGGAAAGAGTTCATTAGCAAGCAAGCAAAACTACGGACCTTGCCAGAAATAAATTTTTGCATCAAACAATGGAAAAGTTTAATCAAGATGACATGAGGTAGCAAGCCTTATCTTTGAAGAACTCAAGAGGAATTCCAAACTGCTAATTCTACTGGATTTCCAGGCCCCTGATAATAGCATTTTCTTGGCTACCGCAATTTGAAGAGAAAGTTCTTAATGTGTTTAATTTTAACCAGGGAAAAAAATGATTAAACTGACTCACATCCCATCAGATACCTTTTGTTAGCAGCACAGAAATAAATGCAATGGGTAGAAGAACAGAATAACCAATTAAAAAGGCAGAAGCAATAAATCCTAAAATATTCACCCTGGTCCTTTTACACCACTTCTTCTTGTATAGAAGAGTATACAAAATATATATAAGAATAACCAAATATAAGTAATATAGTGCTAAATCAGGAGGAATGCCTTCCAAGTGAACAAACTCCATAAAGACGCATCCCCGTTAAACTCCGGGTGATTACTAAAGGTGCAGGGGGCTGAGGGGCAAGTAAAAGAATTGAGAAGTTTGGGATCTTAGATTTTTGTGATAAAAGGAGCTGGCCAGCTAAACTTAAAATGCAGAACCACATTTAAAACAAACAGGAAGAAAAAGAAATAATGAATTTGTCAGAGACCCACAGAAATGCCACAGATTTATTGGATAAAGTTTAATTGAATGGGTGATATATGTTTTTCTGGGATAAATAATGAGGCATAATATTATCTTATGTTACACTCTGTTTTATCTGGACACTGACCAAAGTAAATATTATGTATCTTTGTAACTACCTCTTATGCTGTTGATATAAAGGGTATCTAAAAAGTATTCCTCTTCTCTGCTCCACATCCCCAAGATCATAATGAAATCAATTATATCAGCATCAAGAATTTAAAGGTGTCGCCCTCTTAAAATACCGTCATCTCTAAGCTAACCCAAAGGATTTATTTTTTTCAAGCAGCTCATGATCAAGTTTTTTTCCAATCACACTGGATATTATTCACTGCTAAGTTTGTCATCAGCAAGAACTTAAGAGTTTATGAGTAGAACTGAATTTCTAGGTATCTAATGTTACAGAAAAAGGTATTTTAAAAAAATTAATACCTCTGGAAGTGATGAAAGTTCCAACTGAGTTCAAAGGAGTTTGTTAGCTTTAATATCAACTCCTTAGACCAGCATTTTTCAACCCGTGGGCTGCGAAAGGTCCGCAGGTGTGCTGCATCAGCCAGAACCCCACCTCCTGTGACATCACCAGGGGTGGACTGCCTCCATTTCTCCTCCTGAGTCCCAGCAACCTGTGACATCACTGGACTTCCAGCTTTCTGACCTGGAAGTCCCGCCTATGAAATGTGTGCCCTGAGATGCGACCTTGCTATGAGATCTGTGCCGTGAGATGAAAAGGGTTGAAAACCTTTGCCTTAGACAAACATCTGTGTCATGCTTCTTTTGGACAAAATGACCATCTGTTATTGCCAAGACCATCTGTATTAAATTATGTCCTGGTCTTTGCCTCAGCTGCCTTCCCATTTTCCCCATTTTTAGTGTTTCAGCTGGGGGAGAAAGATAGAGCAAAAGTGTACTAAAAGTTTGCTGTTGTGTTGAATGCTGTGACTTCAGTAAACTTCCTTAATCGCAGCTTCACAAACGTTATCGTCTGGGCACCAGTAGTAATCATCCTTCATACGAACTATAAAATTTCCTCCTCTTTTTAAGGTCTTAGCAAAGTAAGAAAGAGAGTCAGACATCTTTTCTCATATGCATGAAGATCAGAAGAAAATTATGCTCTTGCATGTTACTTTTCCGTATTTCATTGAAAAGAATCTTGTTCTATGCCTCTCCCTGAAGCAAACTGTCTGCCAAATTCAGATTACTAAATTAAAATTGGAAATCCAAAGCAACATTAACAAAGCCTCAGCAACACTCACCTTTCCAACAGGTTGTGGATCGCCTTGAAAAGTAGCGTTCTGCACTCATATGAAAGCCCATTCTCCCACAGTCCCTCTTCTACCACTGTAAAAGAGAAAAACAGTGAAGGTGTCAGTATAAGATCTTTCTAACAGGAAGTTTTCTTGGGTTTGTTGGGCAACAAAAACAGCTTCAGAGAGAGTGAGTTAAGAAATTTTCATTTCTGTTGTTTAAATCCTGAGATCAGAATGACTAAAATGCTTAATTACTCATTACGGCTGCATCTATTTCATCTCTCTTTTCAAAATATCACTGTCTTCAGGAATATGTGCTAGGATTAAATATATTCATACAGTGGCTGTCAAATTGTACAAAAGCTAAAAGTTCATCAAAAGAGCAGCACAGGTGGGTGAACTGGATGTCACAATGCCAAACCCACCTCCGCCATGTACCCAGTGGATAATTCTGGATTCAATCTCCCTCAAAATCCTATATACATAAAATTGGATTCATCAGACACACGGGGAGGGATTGCAAGCAATCTAAATACTTTGGGAATCAGGACTTGACTTTAGAGCTTCAGTGTGACCAAAAGCTTTCAAAATCTTATCATAACCTACCCTCTGCACATGAATGAACTCATGCACATGAATATACACACCCACTTTTATCTGAGCTAACACACTTGGTTTCATCTGAAAACCAGACACCTCCAAACACAGAAGAACTCATCAACAGACAGTACAAAAATTCTTTGGCTGGCAGATCAGCCGCTTTATTATTTTTTTCTGCTCATTTTTGACAGTCTAATCTCTGAACTGCATAGAAAGAAGTCATGTAGAGATCATGATGATAGAGGCGACTGGTTAAAAAACATTCATACCAGTTAGTACAGCTCTAATTTAAAAATTCACCCTTTTATGTCTGCTTGCTTGTAGTTTGTCAGTCTTAACATTGATAATGATCTCAGGCAAAAAGGAAAAAAAAACACCCTAAAATGCCCAGTAAGATTTCATATCCCTCAGTATGGCTAACAGCTGATTTGGAAAGGTAGTGCTTGTATTATAAAAACAGCATCGGCGCAAGATTAATGCCATCATCCTCCAGCCCCACTGCATTTCCTACCTAATGTGTAGCTGACCTTTAAACCAATGTCTGTACTCGCAAAGGAAGACGCCCAGAACTAGTCCTACCTACTACTTCTATATCTCAGATACCCAAATTAATGAAAAGTTATTGTCCTGCACGCTGACTTACTATTGTAATGCTATTGGCTGCGGCAAAAAGGCAAGGGAACATACGTTATGGGATGCAATTAGTTGTTTGGTCATTAAAAATGACTGAAAATCAATTTCTTCCTCTGTTGTGCTGAAAAGCCTTCTAGACTAAAGTGTGGCCCATGAGATAAGAAAGTCAACAACTACAGATGGAGGGTTTTTGTACATGTTTTTTTTTTTTTTAATGAAGCTGGTTTTTTCCCTGCCATGCCCCTTCTTCAGCATTAAAAAAATCAATTTAAAAATCCAATTCATTGGCCAACGTCTACATTAAATAAATATATCAAAAATTCAATTACCACAGACTGGAACTAACAACGTTTTATCTTCGGTTGAATTTGTCCATTTAAGTGACAAACGCAAAAAGTATCACGGCGTCCTAGAAACTGACATCCAAAAAGCCAACCGAGTAACATTGATTCTGAAATACTGCATTAAGGCCATAAACTATCTAATCAAACGCAAGGCTATTGATCTATTATTGTTGCATTACCATTGATAGCCTGCAAATTATGTGCGTTTGAAGTTCACCCTGACTCAACGGACTTGCTCCTTCAGTACATGCAGTGATGGGTTGTGTACTGCTCAAATGCTTTATGCTGCTTTTAGCTAAGGAAGTATGTCATCGTGTACTACTCAAATGATGTGAAAATACCTTTCCCATCAGGTCATCAGTATTACATTACTCTATGCGCTTTGAGACAATTACAAATGCTCCTTATGATGCAGCAGTGACTTCAAAAGAATCCTATCTGTGTGGTTGGTGGCCCCTTGGCTAACCCTCTTCTTCACTTTTCAGCCTACGTCCAAACATAACCATTTTGTTTTCAATTTTCTCCAAGTGGTAAATACTTCTCAGCAAAACAGTGTTTCTTTTGTTGCTACGACACAAGCTTTTTTGGGGGGGGCGGGGTTGGGTTGGGTTGGGTTGGTTTTCAACCATGCTATAATTAAAGAAAGAGTTTTCAACGGGATGTGTGACACCCGATGTCCCCAAGAAAAGGGCTTTATGTCAACGGGAGTACAGTGGATTCCAGTGATGGCAAGAAAATCATCAGCAGCTGTAGTGGCTGAAATGCAGCTTCCTCATTAGCATTTCCCTTCGAATGAAACCCTCATCCCACATTGCTGTACTGACAACCGTCGTCACGAAAAGCATTTTCCAGCAGACTTAGCCCCGGCAAAGGGCACTCTGCAGCAGGAGGGAGAGAACATGGCAAGACAATTCATTAGATATGCCGAGGGAGCTACTATTTACTGTTTTTCAATAGTGTGCTCAAATGAAGGCATTCCCATTACATAATTTTAAAAAATCACCGCCAAAGAGAAAACTATGATCCCCTTTGATTAAGGGAAGATACTTCTACCATACTGGAACGCTACAGCAGCTGAGCCTTTTTTATTGTGGGGGGGGAGTGTTTTGTAGCCACACAGAGACACGCACATATACATGTTAAACTGATAATTGCCCCCAGGCACAAAATTCCCCCCAAACAAACAAAATCCAATAAACTGGCTTTTGATAAGTCTGATTTGAAAAGCTGGCGATAATCTGTAGAGGACTTTCAACTATCTCATTAGTTTTCCACCTGATTTCTACTTTAAATAAAACAGCCCTGCCATCTCGTTTTGCTGATCGATCGCGATATGTTTCATGTTCAGCTCTTATTGGGTTTCCCTTGAAATGTTCTTTACAGAACTATGGAAAACAATGTCTCTTTTATTTGGTCTTTTCACTTGCTTTCAGGATTGTATTGCCCCGTTATCGCCGACTCCTTTGTGTTTTTTCAACACTTCCAAATACTGAAAAACAGGGCTATATAAACATAAAACTGAAAACATGCCATTTAAAAAGAGAGTTTTAAACAAGGCTTAGCCACTTTCACTGGGACTAATGCATGCCAACTTCTCAAGGGTCAGTGTGCAGAATATTATTAGGCAGAAACAGAAGCTGTTGGCTCTTTTTTTTTAATTTAAGTTGTTGTTTTTTTTTAACTATGTTTTGATCCCTCTTCCAGGCCATGAATAGTCACAGGGCACTCAGCGTACTCCATGACTTACTCTAATTTGAGACATTCACACTCCGCAGAAAGTAACTGTGGCAAATCACTGAGACAGTTGCTTTTTTAAAATACGGCCGCATTGGGGATTGTAATCCAGCAGAATAGTTTCAGCCTGGCAGGGACTGTTTTAATACATACTTACATTTATACATACATATTTTTTTAAAAAAAGATTTTAAAACAATTACATTAAAGCACCTGATAAACACGTTACCTTCTGCCTAATAAACTGCAAGACAAAAGCTTTATTTAAAAGATGATTAAGCATTGCTGTTGTCACAGTGGTTTAAGAAGAGGCAAAACAAAACATACAAATTCTGGCTTGCAGTAAGAACAAATTATCTTGAAGTAACCAGGCAGAGATTTTTCACCTAAACTAGATCTTTTACCATGCAAGCCACAAGAGCAGTCACATTGCAGACTGCCTTGTGATGTATGGGGTAGGCTGCTATAAATGTTGAAGAAAGTAAAGAAGGACAGATATATCTAGACGTGATAAATTTGGGGGAGAGCTTCTCGCAAAGGCGATCAGCTGACTGGTAATTGCAGCATTAAATTAGTCAGTGCAACCATAAATGCAGTTGAACAATAAGAGATCTCAAGAGTTCACATTGCGTGAGATCTCCTATCCTTCTGTGGGGTGTAACTGGACAGGTACACTGAAGGTGAGGGGCAAACCAACCTCTCTGTGCTATCAGAGAAAGTCTTCTTCAAGTGAAGTTCTACTCCTAGTGACACTTCTTAGTAACAACATAGACGCAATTTCCCACTGCGGCCTTCTGAGATGTGTTTCCGACTTCCCAGATTAACCTACACCCTTGGGACTTCTTGGTAGTCTCCCTCCAAGTGCTAATCAAGATCAATCCAAATTAATTTTTAGAGCTCAGCCAAAGTTGTTGTGACACTGTCATCTAGCTGGACTCAGTGTATTATGTATCATCTAATTTTATTCTGAAACGCTGTTCCCAGTGAAACAGAAACTCTGCAACACACGTTGCTTTCTGCTGTCATCAAGTCTGAAAAGCAGAATTAAGCACAGTTCTTGGAATAAAGAGTTTGAGACCATTTCAGGACTTAGGCAGAGAATCCAGAACTTGCTACTAGAAATACAGGCTAGATGTGCCAAATTCTGCCTTCCTTGGAGTGGAGATCCAATAGTTATGACTGTACCAAAAACAGAAAACTGCCAAACTACAAACGAAGCCTCAGAGGAACTTGTATGGTTCAACCTGTCCTCTAGGAATATTTCCAGGCATCATTTTTTATTGGCCTAGTACCAAGGGGATGACTAGTGCTCTTGATCCCTCGTCATGGATGTTTCGCCAAGCAAGCTTGAAACAAAGTGCCTGCTAACCTGCAATATTAAAGGAGCCAGATAAAGACATGTATGAATTTTAAGTATAACCAGTTCTGAATATGAATGTTATTCATTTATTTTATTTTGGATAGTTTTGCACTGCCTTATCTCTTACAAAGAAGGATAGGTCAGAACACTGTAAAACAGAGTAACTAAAAATTCCTTGTATTTAAACACACCTGGAATAAAAAAAAATGCTGAACCAGCTAGGTCAAAAAGTACTGTATCTGTTGCTAAATGATACCCACAGCCAGCAGAGGGAGCTTATCAAACTGAGCTTTAGAATTTGTTAAAAACAAGTCACCCCTGAAGAAGATTTACACACACTAATAATCCAAAATAGGATGTTTCAGAGATTCTCTTACAATGCATACAATTGATATTTCAAAACAGGATGGCCAAGTTCAGCAAAAATTGGTCATCCAAGCCACAGACAACAGTTAGTATCGTTTGTAATCTGGGGAAGCAATTTACCAGCTCCACAGTCCATCCCGCTGTATAGCATTACACAGCCTGAGGATACAGAAGGGTTCAGAAAAGAGTTCCCTGTTTTGTACTCTAAAGCTTCCTTTTCCTTTTTGGGATGAAATGTGATTTATTTTTATTGCTCAAAAGTAATAAAACCTCCTCAGATACAATAAGAGAACTCTCTGCTGTTCTATTTATATCTTCTGTACATTTTTAACCCTTCAGAAATCAGAAGAATAAGAAGAATTTTTTGCCCACATCTCCAATTCATGGGCCTAACACTCTCTCTCCAAAACCAACCAGAGCGCTACATATTGGGTGGTGGAATGCATCTCTAAGGTAAGCAGATGCAGCTTTGATCTTCAAGTCGCACCACAAGTCACCTTCTGAAGGCATACTCCAGATGGGTATGATCACCAGTGAAACACTATCTCCAGTAACATCCAGTTGACACTTAGGACTCACATAAAGACTGGAGAGCCAACAGAGGGAAATGACAATGTGCAGAAATGTCCTCTAATGGTACACACAGAGAGAAGATGTGCCACGCTATCAGGGTTGTATGCATGCTGCAATCTGGCACAGAGCCTTTACAATAGGAAAGCTGAGGTTCTTCAGCCCTCATGGTTCTGAACATATGTTTACAAGTACACTGGCAAAGATGACTGAGTTTTTGGAAACCAGGCACACTGCATAAGATGCTCTAGCAGGCTGTACCCACAGTGCTACCATTCATGACTATCAATTGCAGGTCAAATTGCTGCAAAGGTCTTGCCATGCCTTGCCATAGCAAAGGTCTTGCCACAGAGGTTGAGTGATCCCAGAAACATAGGTGTCTGAGTTAAAAAAAAATTGCTGACAAGGTATGACAGGGGACTTCAGAGCAGGTGTGGGCACTATCTCAGCACATTTTTTCCTGGGATTACATAGCTATTGTGTGAGCCCAGGAAATGGCACAACTTCTTTAAGGAGACACCAATACCCACTCTGAGGGATCTTTTCAGCTTTGGATCCAAAGCATAGCATGTTAATCACCACCAGCAGCAGCAGCAGCAGCATTGACAAAATCACCATCAGTCAAATGCAAAAGGTAGCTTTACTTGGAACAGTTTATATCCTATGACGGTACCTTTAACACCATCAAATAACATCTGCCTATCCAAGGTCCTTGGGAAGGACTCGATAACTGGACAAAAATGCCAAATCCGTCTAAACATCTGGCTGACTGTGTGACCAACAACGTTACTGAATCATACAATTAGCCCATCTAGCTCAACACTATACCCCAAATGACTACTAATGGCATTCCAGGATTTCAAAGCTTGCTTGGAAATGTCAAGGTGCAAATGCATAATTTTTTGTCTGCAAAACCTATGTTCAATCCTAAACTGTGACCTTTCTTATATTCTCATCTTTGCATTGCTTCAATTGATAGACTTCATACTGGCTTCTCTGAATTCATATTTTACAATATGTGAAGATTTGCAAAACAAGAAATTAAAAAAATAAGATATAATGAATGCAAATAAGACTAACTGAAAGTTGAAAATACTGATGCACAGACTGCAAGAGTGAACAATAAAATGAAGAAGGAAACACTACATGCACCTCAGGCATAATTCTCACATTTTCCATGGCAACCAGACCTGAATCAGAAACTCAACAGATACACTGCATTTGGAGAGCACGGCTGAAATAACTTATAAATATACAAGGATGAACAAGGTGGTTTTTCATTTCCCCTTTGTAGGGCAGGACAATAAGTGCTTAGATCCTAGATACATCTAATTTCCCAAAATCTCCAACTGGGGAAAAAATATGTATATGCAGTGTAATCCATATTTAGCATTTACATCCCACCTAATTTCAGAGACCCCAAGGGGCTAATATTCAAATAAAAACTTGTAAAATAACAATATTAATTATAACTGAAATATAATAATAGTGAAAAAGAGATAAAAGCACTTATCAAGATTAAAAATAACCCACGCCATAACTCTTACTCTTCAAATACTCTCTTATAGGACCCAGTCTGCAAAAGGTAGGAGTGTGGGGGCTATACAGATTTCAGGGGGCTGGATATTCCACAGAGATAGAGAACCTGTTGGAAAAGATGTTTCCACGTTCCCCACCCCTTGATCTGTCAAAGAGGAGGAATCCAGAGGATTCTTCAGATGGTTCAAATTGGACAGGTAAATTCCCTCTGGAAGAGATCTTCCCAATTTGTATATATTTATTTTTACTGTACTTTAGAACAAAAAAGGGGGATCTCAAGAACTTAGGCCAGCCATCTAACACAGTGGATTAAGTAAAGTTTGAGCAACAAACATATCAGAGAGTTAAGGGGGTGGGGGGGGATAGTCTTTTCTACAAATTTGTTCACACTTTTTAAGAAAATGTCTGTTAATTGCTAGTGCTTCTACCCCCACTGCCCCACACACTTTCCTTCCCCTTTCCTGCAAATACATTTACTCACAATAGGATACATCAGATCATATCAACAATAAGAATGACAGAAATTGGAGACCAGCCAACTCTGAAGTGATCATACAAAAACACAGATGTCCTGGTGTTATTATTCCATACAAATTCTCTGTCTGATATCTTCGGTCCTACGCAACTGGCAAGAATATTCTGAGCAACTCCAACAATTATATTAATTTTTTTTAAAAATCTGCACAGTCAGGTCACAAAGTCCTTTCCTAAACCATTTCAGATTCTATACACAGGGAAACTAGATGGCATCATAAAAGCATAATAATGTTGACATGAATCAAAGTGATGCTGCCAGTTTGTGGCATTCTATATTAACTTTCAGAACCAGGTTCTAAAATCCTTTATGTAGGACCAAGCTTAACATCTCAAAGTTTGATTTAATGTCACCATTATCCTAAGACAACTTGTTACACTTCCAGTTTGCTTAGTTATTTGTACAAGAATGAAGACAAATGTAAACTATGAAGGACTACTGACTCTGGTATGCAGTGGGAGGAAGTTCCTATTCCCGTAACAGCCTTGCCTAAAAAGGACAATCCACAGGCAAAATTCAGTCCCATTCAAAAAGAAAATGAATTTGTAGTTCACGGGAATCTTCCCAACCCTTATTACCTGCAGACTACCATCAGCGAGGGAGCTGAAAAAAGTAACTAATCAAGGACTTCTTGTCATGCCAGGTGTACTACAAATTGCCCAAGAGAAGTGAACGTAAGAAGCTGGATATAACACACTAATATGTGTACCAGCTGCACACAGAGAATCTCTGGATTGTGGAAAGATAAATGCCAGCTGGAAAATGCAAAGTGCAAGACTGTTGGCAGTATTCAGTATTCAGACAATATCCAAAGTGCCTAGAAACAAAGACTTTAATAGTCAAGCAGATTGTTTTATCTGTAAAAATCTTTACAGGGATTTAATTGAAATCAGAATCGACATTGCTATCCCCACAGTCTTGGTGTTGCCCTAAGCTAAAATGTATGTTCCGGATGACCATAGAACCCTTGTCATAACGCATTAGCCTCAGATAACAGTCAACAAGCATCTCATCTTCTCGTACTTGCCTGGAGCCACAGCTTCCTGTTGCTTACAGTCAAGTTGGTTACATTAGACAGGCATACCTACATTCTTACTGACCACGTGTGATGAGGAATCCCTGAAACCTTTTGTGGGTTTTGGGGGGGGGGGTGTCTACAGAACAAACATACCAAATCTTGCCCATAAATCCAATACTTACCATCCAATTTAACTACAGGGGTCATTATAACCAACAGAATGTCCAGGAATTGCTACCTCTTCACATAAAGTATAGCTTCACTTTAAGGGCATTCCACATACATACTTCTGCATGCTTTAATTTCAATTCTACTCAGACATCAAACAAATCACTGACTTGTACTGGCCACAGTTAACACTTAAATTTCAAGTGGTGTTCCTTCTTTGCCTTTTCGGAAAGCCATACACCATTCTCACCATCAGTGCCCCCTGATTTCTGAATCCTGACAGATCTCTAGGTCTTAGCAGCTGGAAGATCTAAAAGTAACCTTTGCATACTACTGGTAACCGGTGTGTATGAATTTAACTGCCACTGAAATATGACAACATTTAGCTATAATCGTGGGTCATCTTTTCTGCCCAAGAAAACCTTTTCTTCAGAAGAGAATATAGTACATGAGGCAGATTTTACTAATATACTGAATGTGAAAAGCAAGAGGAACTGAAGCATGTAATTCAATAATTGCAGACTAAATATTTCAATGAAAACTTGGAAGCATCTTTCACTTCCATGCATTACATTTTGTTTGGTTGTATACAACTTCTTTGAATAAATGAAACTGTCTGCCAAGCCAATGTGTTGAATACAGAAGCCTTAAGCTACTGGTCCATGTTACTTACTAGCAGAAATAATTAATGCAACTCAGGATATCCACAATACATATTTGACAAAATGTAGAACCTACCTTACTTTTTTAGAAAAGAGCTGTTTTGGGAGGATTTTGTTTAGACAACCGATTAATTAATAAAACAGAGTACTCCCATGCTATAAGGCAGAGGTTGGCAACCTTCTTGTGCGTAGGGGCCAGAGGCCATGCTTCCACTGCTATCACTCCCATGTCCAGAGGACTTGGTGAATATAAGCTTTGTTTTTTTGATGTATGACATTCTCATCCATGAGCATAAATAAAAAATATAATCTAACACAGTAAAACACTTGTGTTAAACTATGGCTTGTTTAATCCTGATTTACTGGATAAACCAAAATAGACTAGATCCACATAACACATGAAGCCATATTCCTCTGTTTACAAAAACACAATGGTTGGTGTCATATAATATGCTAAGACCAAATCAAACAAATCTTCTGAGAATTAATGCCTTGGGTAAACTCAGCCTCTGTTTTATATAAAGATATGACTCTTATATTTCCACCAAATTCAAGGCCAGAACTGTTTTTTATACAAACCAGTCATTTATTCAGAACCCAGTTGTTCATGCTGAAATGTCAATGCAGTAACTTCCAAGCCAAACAAACTCTATGTATATCATTGCCCACTTGGTTCCGATTGTTCTATGCTATCTTGACTTCTCACAAGAAAGATAGAGAATGAATGAATGAATGAATGAATGAATGGTAATAAGAAATATGCAGACAGGCATTAAAGAACTTGGGGAAAGAAGCCAAGGTTGTGGGGATTTTTTTATTAACAGTGGACTTATAATCACTGTCAAACATATAATAGGCAGTTCACCATCATCAACAGTCAGTCATGTTGAACCTCTTGTATGGACACACACACCCACAGCAATGTTGTAGGACAAAGCCAAAAGGGAGTTGTTTGGGCCTTGTAACAGCTTTCATCTCAGGGATCAAATTTCTAGAGCCACTTGCATTCATCTTGGAAACAAGAGGTCCATCCTCCCACCCCTAAAAAGACAACTGGTTTTATCAAGATAATCATGCAGTATTGTGGCTTAATTTGGATTTCCTTCTTCCTGACCATCTTCCTACATCATATTACAATTAGGTATATAAAATGCCACTCAGAAGTTTCCCACCCTTAGTAAAGAGTATTTTCCCATCACGCATAGATAAAAGTCTAACTTACAAGATTTGCAGGACTCATCTTTGTGTACACACACACACCCACACACACCCACACAGGGCTTTTTTTTCCCCAGGTTATCACAGTGATTCTTTGACCCATCATATTGTTCCAGCTTGTTTAAATCTTTCCCTTCCTGTGCCCTATTGTATATATCTTTACTTAATGGCACATGGTCAGAGGGATAATACATTTTTGCTGCAAGTGTTCAGGGAATTTTAACTCTCTAGATGTAAATCTTCTATAAGTTTAAAAAGATTTGGATTGGTGAGAAATTTCAAAACAAGGCATCAATTCAGTTTAGACAGACCACAGGTTTTTAATCAAAAAGGTTAATTTCTGCTTTTGCTATCAACCAAGGGTTTTTTTTAATTTAAGTACATATGTACATACTATAGGATTTATATGCCACTCCAATCAACACAACTCTGAGTGATGTACATTCTACAAACCAGTACTTGGATTAAAACACAATTAGAGCTAACATTCAGCAAAACCAAGTAAGATAAAAACAAAACAAAACAATCATTACTGACATCCTAATTCCCCAATATTCCTTGGTGCCACAATTTCAGGAGCCGTTCAACTATCCTTGCCATTCCTCCATTCCTCCAGAAGAGCTACGTTTTAATGGATATATGGCCCTTTTAAGTATTAACAAGGAAGTGGGTAACCTTACCTCAGAGGGTACCTACTTCCAGATGAAAGAGACTGAATAGGAGAAGGCCTCACCCTCAAGGTCCCTACTATCAACATTTCCTCAGAGTCAGGGCCCAAAGACAGCTCTCCATCCTACCTCTTATCAGACAGGCAGATTTTACCTAAAGAAGGCAGACCCACAGATATTCAGATGCTAAGCATTAAAGGACATTACGGGTAACAATCAGTACCTTGGATTATACTACAAAGCCTAATAGCAACCAGTGCAGCTCTTGAAGTATGGGTGCCTTATGGGCAAACCAAGTGGACCCCATTATTACTCAAGGTACTGACTTCTGGACCAGCTGAAGGTTCCAGATGCTCTTCAGGAGCAGCCCCATATAGATCACATTGCAGTATTCTAGCCATGAGGTGGCAAAGATATTAATCAGCCTACTTTCCCAGAAGTGGCCTCAACTGGCAAACAAGATGGAGCTGTCTAACAGCCTTCCTGGCCACAGGCTCCATCTGCTCTCCAAGCAGGAGCTGTGAGTCCAAGAAGACTTGTAGTTCTATAGCTAGGCCTAAATACAATACAATCCTCTAAAAACCCTTATTTTCCTTGTGCCAATATCAGATGTGTCACTAGCTAGTAGGCATATTTGCTAAGGATTTACTTTCTTTAAAGATATTTATGTAGGAGACCACCATAATACCTTATGGGAAGCAATTCTGAGCTTGCCATCCAAAAATCCTTGAAGCAGCCTTTCATTTACAGGAAAGTGCCAATCTCCAGCCTCTTCCTACATCTAAAGCTCTACAGCAGTGTTTTTCAACCTTGGCAACTTTAAGATGGGTGGACGTCAACTCCCAGAATTCCCCAGCCAGCCACTCTAGAGAGCTCCCCACCTTCTGGAGCTGGTTTATAATGTGTTACGAGCTGAAAGGGAAGGGAGGGACTGATCTGGCAAACGATTATTCCCCATGAAAGCATAACTGCTTTTTACTTGAACAGTAGAATGCTGAAAACAAATCCAAAATGAGTATTATTTCCCACAAAAAAAGAAGACTAGCTAACCAATATTCTGCCATTGCTGAAAGTTATGCTAAGTTAGACTTATAAACAGGAATATAGGAAGTTACCAATTCAGTCCATGAGTCCATATCAGAAATGAAATGAGGACCTCTTCCATGCAAAGCAAGCATGGCACTCAAGATTATATTAAGGTTATCTAATATGAAAACAGTAGCAAACAGCAAGACTTACATAAGCATTGTAAAATAATTTAAAATGTTGTCTTTAAGCAATATTTTATCATTTATTTTTCTTTTATTCATGCTGCAGCATACATCCAGCTCTTACACAACAAACTGACGTGTGAACACTCAGCAAACACACTCTGATTTAGTAAATATTCTACCAGTTTAACTAGGGACATCTTGCCGCTAGTCACCAAACACTTCTTTGTTTCACCTCCTACAAAAATCACAGTGAAATAGCAAGCTTGCTGATTTAATTATTGTTTTAATTTTGCACAGTACCTTGTTTTAAGCTGTTTTGGGGTTACAGCATGCAGAGAAACAGATTTGATCTTTAGCTTCTATACAACGCCTAGTTATCTAAACTAAAAACAGTTAATTGTCTTGAGGCTTAAAAAAAAAACAAGAAAGAAAATCCTGTCCAGTTGATGTAATAACTGTGAGATAAAGTCCATTGAATGGACACAATTCTAGAAAAAAGTAAGCATGCTAAATTAATCCCTTGAGGTCAATGGATTATCACTGTTACATATAAACAGCCAAGGTTCTATTCAATACAATTTCCTTAACCTCAAAAATGTCTTTTTGTTTTGTTTTTAAATAGAAAACATGCTATCTGTGAACAAAACTACTTTCTGTTTAGGATTCTTTAGCACAGAAGTACACAGTCTGAGACTCCAGAGGCACATGAACTTCCAGAAGTCTCTGTAAGTTTCCCAGATACCTTTCAAAACTACTCTAGAGTATTCCTATCTTAAGTTCTCCTACAAATGGACCTTGAGTTTGTTTGGAAGGTTTTAGCTAGGGAGCACAGCTATCACATACCCTTAACTGAAGAATGATACACTCTTTGTAACTGGGTTGGTCATCTCTTCCATTGAGTACACAGCTTCAAGAGGCACGCTCATGAAATGGTGAGGAAGAAAGGGACACTCATCGCACAAGCCAGATCAACCAAATCAACCCTGGCAATCAGTGGGGTGACAGATGTTGCAGCCAGATCACCTTCACATCATTTCTCAGCTTGTGGGCTATGATCAAGAATAGTGTGGAAAGCTCCAATCTACTGCAGCCATCAAACTGTAATTTTAATGCAACAAGTGGGGAAATTATTGACCACTCAGAGAATCACCATATGAATTGTATTTGGTATTAAGTAAAAAAAAAAGTTTTTGTCCTGGCTGCACCTACTTTGTTGGCCCAGCCCTATGTCCTCTTTAAGTGACTTTCAGCTCCTCTGTAAATCAAATCATTAGAAATGTAAATTACACATTAGCAGGAAAAGTCAAAATGCTTCAGTAAACATTATCCAACTAGATCAAGAAACAAGTAACATACATTACCAGATTACTTTAGTGAAAATAACTGTACTGAAGCTACTTCAGTTTTATGAATATGAAAAGGAAAGGAAGCATTAGTACAGTGTAATTCCTTGTCTGAAATCAATTGCAGTGGAAAGGAAAAGCTTACGCTTTGCTAGAATCTAAAAATAACTTTTTTTAAAATCCTCTGATTTGCAGTCATGCACGAACCATGGTTTCTCAACCAAATAAAACACATTGTTCTATATATATATACACCGTATAAGTATTTAGATATCAATTTCAACTTGTGATGAAAGTATAAATATATTCGTGATATGTATTTATCCCGCAGCCATTCTGACTCAAAACATTTATAAAAGCAGTCACAAAGCCTTACAGATCTTGAATCTCTTCTTAAATACGCACTTAGTAAATCTTGAGTTGTTCTTGAAATCTCGCCTAATGTTACAGTTCAACCCAGCTGTAAAGCTGCTATAAGAGATCAGAAATACACATAAGACATTTGTCCTCTACATTCTCCTGATTTCTCATTTAAGATATTTCTAAAGTTCTTTATACATTCATTGTTATATCTTTAGTATTTTACATATTAACAGATTTCTAAATGGGGTGTATGGAGTGTCAGGGAAGGGTAGCACCTTTGATGGGGGAACATGTCGCATCGCTTTCAGGGCATCCACTCACCTCTGGTTCCCACCTGGCACTCAGCTCTCACCTGTGGCTCCTTGTAGCTGTTTGCATGTGACAGTGGCCATACCCCGGGCAACGGCTTTGACAAGCCAGCTAAACCAGGTGAGGGTAGCCGATGGCAGAGAATCCTCTAAGGCGTTCCCAGTCATGGTGGCCTCCACACTGTTCAGCATGATGTTTACTGCCATGCTGAATGATGCCTTTCAGGACAGTGATGCTGGAATCAGCCTCAAGTACAGAGTGGATGGGAAGCTCTTCAACCTGAGGAGGCTTCAAGCTATCACCAAAGTGAAGGAAACTGTTTTGAGAGACTTCCTCTTTGCCGATGACTGTGCCTGAATGCTGGCTCAGAGCCAGAGATGCAAGTCAGTATGGACAAATTCTCCATGGCTTGTGACAACTTTGGACTCACCATCAATATTCAAAAGTTATGCACCAGCCTGCTCCTCATACACAGAACCCAAAATCACAATTAAAAGGCAGAAACTACAGGCAGTGGACCAGTTCAATTACCTTGGCAGCACCCTCTCTCGAGCAATGACCACTGATATACAGGTTAACTGCAGAAGAGCAAAGGCAAGTTCTGCTTTTAGACTGCATTCCACTGCGTGGGAATATCGAGGAATTAGTCCAACAACAAAATTGAAGGTCTACAGAGCCGTAGTATTCACTACCCTTCTGGATGCCTGTGAAAAGTGGACTGTGTATTCAAGGCATGCAAGACAGCTCAACCATTTCCATATGACTTGTCTTTGCAGAATATTAGGCATCAGATGGCTAGATAAAGTACCAGACACTGAAGTTCTCTATAGAGCACATCTACCATCTGTCCACACATTGCTTATGAGAGCACAGACCCAGTGGGCAGGTCATGTCATCCGTATGCCGGAAAAGCACATACCCAAGCAGCTCCTTTTCGGGGAACTCTCTGCTGAAAACGCTTGCATGGAGAGCAGAAGAAATGCTACAAAGACACATTAAAGGCCTCCCTGAAGTCACTTGATACAGACACAATCACTTGGGAAACGCTGGCACAAAACCACCCAACCTGGCATGGCCTCATGTACAAGGGCTGTCAAGCCTACAAAGTAAAATCCACTACTGAAGCACAACAGAAGCATGAGCTGCACAAATCTAGAGCCAGCAATGCAACAACTGCAGTGCCTATACACGTTTGCCCAACATGTGCCAGGGCATTCTGTGCCCAAGTTGGCCCAGCCAGTCATCTTCAGACACACCACATTCAGTTTTTAATGTGACTAAGAGTGTTGAGGTCTTCATCGACAACGATGGACAAACAACAACAGATTTCTAAATGGAAATGCATTTGGTAATGAAGGAATTCCAAACTCTTTTTTATGAATGATGATGGAGTTACACAAACTTTGTTCTTGGTGTGGAGTGGAAGAGGGAACCCTTGAAAACAAATGAGAATGTAGAATCTTAGGTAGAACTACAATATTAACAACTCTAAGGCTTCAGCTGATAGCTATACCCCAATGTATTTGAGTTTTTAAAGGTGAATACCATCACTACTGAAACAGATAACCAATGTAATTTTTAGAGAACAGAATGAGATGTTCCATGTAGCATAATCTATGTTAAACTACTAAACTGAGCTGGGGACCATGGTGGCACTTTGTATTAATATTCCCACACTCACAAGGTTGGGATACTATTTCATCTATATAATCAATTAATAATCATTACCTAAGCACAGGTAAAACTATTCCACAAATGCAACAAGACTCTTATATCAATGGTATCCTTAGTATCTGCACACCAATGAAACCTGTGTCATTCAATGACTAGGATGTCAGACTAAGACTTGGGAAAACCAAATTCAAATACCCACTCAACCATAATGCTGCCTGGATTCATTGCTTTGAAATTCTTGAAGGAAAAACATGACAAATAAATCAGTTAAGAGCAACACTGGCCTGAACTCTTTCTAGAGAATTTAGATCTTCTGCATTCCCTCCTATGTGTTAAGCAGATGACCAAGTTTCTTCTGTAAAATGGCAGAAAAAAATCAAAACATGGTGGAAATAGACCACTTAGAGTGGTATGGAAAAAACATCCAAGTCTATAGCTACAAAGAAGAGAGACTTTGTCTAATGGCTTACACTCTGCAAAGTTTCTAAAAGGGAACGTGGGTATTCTTCTGGAATAAGTAATTTGAAACATCTTTAGATATGGGACCCACTTTTAAACTTAGTCCATCATACAAAATCCACTTGTATATACACTAGGTCTGATCTACTAACTTAAGATCAATATCTTAGAAGAGAAACTGTGTTATTACTGTTCTAATAATTACAGCATTATACAATAAACACCTGACATTTATTTTAATGATAGCTGACCAGTATTGACTTAAGTTTTATCTTTTGTTTGTCAAATGCCATCACTGTACAGCAATGCAAAACTAATTATACAGCTGGTTTTGAAAGACAGGAAGACATTTCTGTTCTTCATCTCTATAGAAATGTTAAAAGACTGAGCCATACATTAAATTCATTCAGAAAACAGGATTGGGATCTAGAGTGGCTTGTTTCAAAAGACAGTACACTTTTCATTAAGACTCTAAAGCAGCAGTTATAGTGTCACACTACCACAAACACTTTGAGTCAGTTGTATCTGACACTAATTCACAATCATCACTGCCAGTTATTTGTACAGATCTACATAATAGGTGACCTCTGACAAGAGGCACCGACCAGCCTTTGCTCTTAAAACATGGAGCTCTGAAACTTCAACACAGCTCTATCCAGACTTTTCTTCTAGATGAATATTTGTTAGTTAGTTAGTTAGTTAGTTAGTTATTAAATTTATATGCTGCCCATCTCCCCAGCTTATAATTCAAGATTACAAGCCGTTCACTGCTGTCTCAAAGTATTCTATCTCTAGCCAAAACTTCCAAAACTAAAGATATATCTGCAGAAAAGAGAGACACAATAGAACAGAAATATACTGCAGTATAAATATGAATATCTGCACAAATCTGTTAAAACACCAAACAGCTCCTCCTCAAATGAAGCAATGATATGTAGGAATTTGGGTTGGCTCTATGTAAATCTGATTAAATGACTCAATTTGGGAATACTGTTTTGTATATAAATGACTATTTGGAAGTATAAAAACATTGAAATGATATATCTGCATGACCTTTTAATTGTTACACTAAGACGTCACTCAAAGAAATTCCTATACTACAAAAATATTTCCCTCAACATTTGCCACTTTTGAAATGTCAGGAACTACCTGCACATAGATCATAGTACAGCAGTGAAAGTGAGGGGGGTAGGGGGGACCTACTAGGAGCATAGAAGTGATGTACTGGTGATGGGCCAGATAAAAAGTGGTATCTGCTACTGCCCTGACTCTTCTATTCAATCCAAAGCCAAGTGAACTGGTAAGGAGGTCCCTTTGCCAATTCCCCAAACAAAACACAACTGGCTATAACAGATCTTAATCATTTACAAGGCTTTAAGAGCATTACTTTAGGAAAGCTTTTCTTCTTGACAGAAATCAGTGAAATGCCTCTTGAACACAGCAAGAAGAGAGCCTGTTCTGTCTACAGTGGAAGCCTCTGCAGGGCAACACAGCAGCAACCAAGGGGTCACATTTCTCACCCATTCACTCAATTCTATTGAGTTTCTCATGCCTGCAATAATCTGAGCGACACCATTTCTTCCGATTTAAAAGCCCTTTTACACAAATTGTCAAGCATATTATGAAGCCACAAAAAAGCTCCTGCAACCTACTGCTACAGCTATTAGTCATGCGGTCCCTGTTCAAACCTATTTATTTATACATACCTAGTTAGACCTGACCCTTTGGAAGAACAAGAGGGAAAATGTCAGCCTCCATTGGGTTCACTGTGCTGAAAAGTACATGGGAAGTTTTAAGTAAGTTGCGGAGCAAGGATGAAGATGAGCCATCTCAACAACTGGAAACTTGTTTCCAAGAAGTGGTTGTGAGCGGGCAAAGAAGTAAAGAGGATTCATCACCTACTCACTGCCATTAAGCAGGGGTTGTCTCAAGAACAAACTCACAAAAAACAGAAAACAGGGATTTCTTTAGATTCAGCAACAAGTGGGGCCAGGGAGGATCTGAAGTCTATTGTCATCCTATTTAAGAACAAAGCTCTCAAACAAAGGGTATCTTATTTCATCACACTTCTGGATTTTCAAAGATAGTCCCTCTATCACATCTGAAACAACTGGAATGCCATAGAGATTATCCAAAAACTTTTTTCCACATTACAGGTAACATTGTTCTAAAATGCCATGGTTGGCCAACACAAATGAATAAAAATAAACTTTGCTACAAATACTTCTTTCAACTCTGAGAAATTCTGGATTATTCAATTAATTTCCTTTCTATAAAAATTATAAAATAAGGAGGTCAGAGTTGCATATAAAAGCATCCACTGTAGAGTCTATTAGGATGAGGACAGATCTCATAAATAAAATAAACAAACATAAATTTCATAAGTATCCATCATGCTTCGAGGCAAAGGAGAAGAGAACTGAAGTAGTTTCCCCCAAACCTTACACAATTCTGGCACACAAAAAACATTATTTTGAAACTCATTATTTACAGAAGCTCCACAACCTTGGAAATTCATTTGCTATTTTATTCTACAGAGAAAATCAATTTCAGAACATCAAATTTTAAAAAAAAGTTGTCCAAAGCAGGCATATATTTTAAGCAAAAACATCTCACCATTTTATGCATGGATATTTTTTTGCCCTTAAATATAATATCCATACATACCCCCTCTATACAAATATGTATTAATCTGTGAAATCGGTCATGTTAAAAAAACTGGCTTGAGTTTTTTTTATGTTACTTTCTTAATCTTGATCAAGACAGAAGAACCATCAGACTCCACATGACATGGCAACTTCAAAAGAAATGACAGCATTGCACATGGAGCTCCTGAGCACATGTGTAGGTAAACATAAGCCTGCCTTGCTGTGTGGTATGAACACAATCACTACCACAAACACAAGAATTGGAAAATCACTGCACATTCTGATCTCCCAATTCGTTTATTTGCAGAAAGATAAAATTTTCTCTAATTTTGCACATGCATGTTTTTTCCACAATTATCTCAACGGAAGAATTATCATATGTAAAACACCTCTTACCACAGAACAACCTAATTTCAGAATGAAGCTGAAATGTCTTTAGCACTCTTTTTCTACATGTCATTTCATGTCTAATTCTAACTCTATTCTAATTCTAACTCTGAGACAAGTGTAGCTTAAAATGGAGGCTCACCCGAACCTAGGAGGCCACAGATGTAAGATAATCTAAAATGGTGAGGATGTTTGTCCTTTCTTAACTATATAAAAATTGACACATTCAACTACAGTATTTGCTTTTGTAAAGAAACAAAGAGTATGAAAAACACCATATAAAATATGCTAAAAGATAGCTACTATACACTATACTAATAGAAACCCAAGTATGAATGAAAAATTCAACCAAATTCCAATCACATTAAAAATCCACAACTTTTCAAGAAAAAAATGTCAAAGCTGTGGGAAATTATAGCAAGTGCCTCTCTGTGTATAACTGCTGACTCCAACAAAAAACAGGCTTGATTCACATAATCATAGGGATCCAGTGAAGAGGAAGAGGTAGGCTTGAGGAACACTGAATCTAAGCCACATACAGAACACACATAAAGAACACTCAAAAATCACGAATGAACACTCAACAATTGCATATGAATAGCCTTCGAAGAGGGTTATGCTTCAGTTCCATAGTGCTGTCAAACCCAAAGAGATCTAGAAATTACACTGAGAAAACATTCTATTTTCAACATCTACATCAACTTCAAAAGGCCAGGGAATGATCTGGTACATCTTAGTTACATCTAGGCAAATGCCCACTATGTATATGAGTCCTCGAGAGTTACAACCATAGATGACAAGCCAATCTTATCAATCTTATCATCTGCCATTCTGGGCTTCAGGGAAGAATGTTCAGTCAGTCCAGCAATACTTACAAGGTCTGTGAATTCAGCTTTCACAGCTTAGTTGTTATTTTTCCAGCCTGTTCCTTGAACGTTCTAGTTTTTCCCCCAAAGCAAACTGTGGCTCATCTATTTCCAAAGGGATACTTTCCAGAACAGAAAATGGCTCGTGATGTTCCAGAAGTGCCAGATGAATACCCTAACTCAGTTAATGGGAGGGGTTAGTCGGAGGGATAGAGCAGCCTTGAACTCAACTGTGGCATGCAAGAACAGGATTAACAGAAGTTACCACCTGCAAAAGCAGAGACAAAGTCCTATAACCGCCCTGAAAAAAATGGGACTTTTCTAGCCCTTCTACCTTTGCCTCCTTAATTTTCATTCTCCTCCCTATCACCACCCCTACCATGGAAGGATGGGCAAGGGGCAGAAAAGGAATGAGGTAGGTAAGCCTTCCCAAAACTATGCCCAAGGCAATGCTAATCCCAAGCAAACCACTGTAGTTCTCATTTACATTCTACCAGGAAGCGCTAGTCCCCTAACCTCCTTTGCAATGGCATGGAAGATGCTGAAAATGGGAGTTCCCCAGCTGACTAAGTAGCAACCGCGTGTTACCAGTATACAGAGAAAAGTCAATTGCCCAGGGGAGAATCTGACTCAGTCATGTCACACAAATAAAGCCTTTTTATCATTCAACTATGCCAAGGGCCTAACTCAGTTTTCAATACTAACAGAGGATAGTCTGTTCCTGGTACATTCCAGATGTTTAAAGTTAGCAGACTCTCTCTGTTGCTATATGGTATTCCTCTTTGGCTTTTCAGTTTCAACCGTAGGGTGGGGTAAATGCTTTAAAAGCTTTTGTGTCCTTCTTTCAGAACGCCAAAGTGACTGAAAATAACCTATACATGTATATTAGTTTCTCCTTCAGACATTTAAAGTAGTTTTAAGTCAAAAATTGTCTAATGAATTATAATTATTAAGGCTTTCCATACATTTTCTGGCCATACAGAAACATTGCCATCCAAAGTCTAGTCTTAATTTTTGTATTAAGAATATTAATAGGCAGTAGTTCATATCTGCTGCCCATAAATTTTGCTCTGTAATTATTTTGGATTGTCCTTTGGCTTCTTAAAAGTAAATCAAGATAAAACATAGAGTTTATCAACTGATCTTTTCTAGGGATACATATTGGGAGGGTATCCCTATTGTGAACAATTCTGCCCATATATGAATTGGGAGATAGAAACCTCAACGTATTTTCTTTGTATGCAGATTTTGTAATGATGAATGAAAGACCTTATCGGCACCAGTCCTTCCAAAATACCTAGAAAGGACCTTGAGTGGTATCTGACCCTTCTCTTTGTAGCCATCAACAAAATTGTATTATAATTGCTAAAATTTCTCTTTTTTGTAGCAAAGACTCATAAAAGCATAATATGCATTTGGCATCATTCTATGATATCGCATTTAATTGTACTTTAGTCTATTTTTCTATTTTAATGTTAAATATTGAATATTTTCCTTTTTGCATGTACACATGTTTTGCATTTTGTTTTGTAATGAATCAGGGAATACATTAAAAAAAAGGCTGAACTTCGTAAAAGCAGCAAGAGTAAATGGAGCTCCTTGCTATCTATGTTCCAGTGTTAAGGGCATGTTCCAAATCTCGATCAGTGTTATCTTTCAGGAGCCAGGAAGCATGCTTTCTCTGTCGCAACATCTGCCCTCTGGAATCAGGTCCACCCTGAAATCCAGATGGCTCTAATGGCATTCAAGAAAACTTTAAAGATCTGGTGGTTCTCCCATGTCTTGAGTTAGGGCAGGTGGAACACCTTGTTAGATGCATTTGTCACAGGTTCATATGTTTTGATGTTAGTGGTCTGGATTTGCCATTTTATTTATTATTGTATTTATTTTAATGTGTTTGTATTTGGGGGTTTTCTGTTTGTTTGTTTTTTGTTTTTAATATTGTGACCACCCAGAGTCCGTCTGGAGTCAGGCAGCGCTGGAGTCAAAATAAATAAATAAGCACCAAAAAAAAAAGGAAGAAGAAAAATAATATCCAAGAGAAGAGAATATATGGAGCTCAGGGCACTGATGATTTACCTAGTCAGGTAATGAAACGTCTGCAAGCAAACAACCAAGCTCAGAGAGCACCAAGGACTCCACAGAAAAGTAATATTTTAGTACATGTATCACATGAGAAAGATTACCTCTGTAAAAGAGCAGTGTAGGAACAGAAAGGCAAATTTGCTCTTCTTTACTGCTTGAAAGAAAACACTGAATGGTTATTATGGGGGAATTGAACAGCTAAAGAATTCTTTCAACATGCACTTTTTTAAGAAAAAGGAAACTTACAAAATGACCAAGTGCAGGGGGCTGTAATACCCTTGTTTATTACCAAATACATCCCATACCCCAAGCAGATAAGAGTCCTGCAGGAGAACAATCATCATTTGCTCCCTCGCTTATATTGTGAAAGTGGTTTCTGATCAGGTTTACATCACAATAACACACGATGTAAACTGAGCCAAATCAGTGGACATTTATTGCACAGATACATACACAAACACTGATTTCAGGTCATTACAATGACTGAATGAGCTGAGATGACCTGTGATACATCTTTAGACAAACAAATGCACGCTACTTTCAGTAGTTGAGCTGTTGTGTGAGCCCATTTACTGCATTGTGTAGACACACACACGCATGCACACACAGCCAAGACTGAGCTATATAAAAAAGAGTCAACCAATCTAAAGCAACAAGTCTAAAAATAACAACTCTATCTAATGTTGCCAAGTGAAATTTCAGTATAGGAATTTAAGATTTAGATCCACAAGTAAAACAGACACTGATACACATAAATGACAGACCATTCCAAAGATACACTCATGTTTTCAAAGTAAGGCAGTTTTTTAAAGGTTAAATCCATTTAGAGAATAAAAAGGTGCTCTACTCGCTTTATCTAAAAGTGCTTATTTTTTGCAAATTGTACAAGGTGGTGTTTCACATTTCAAAAGCTCTTGAACATTAGGGGAAACTCAACCCTCCATTTTGAGGGATCAGAAAGAGCTAGGTGTTTGAAATTTTAATTTAAAAAAAAAAAGTTCTTCAGGTTGTGGTTATGTTCTACCTAAGAAAATGAAACCACCTTACAGAATTGATAAAAACAGAAAGGGTTGTCAGAACAACAAGCAATGTAAGGTATAAAAGAAAACATTAGAAAAATTCACTCTCTAACCCAGCATTTCTGAACCTTGGGGACTTTAAGATGTGTGGGCTTCAACTCCCAGAATTCCCCAGCCAGCCATGCTGGCTGGGGAATTCTGGGAGTTGAAGCCCACACATCTTAAAGCTGCCAAGGTTCAGAAACACTGCTGTAACCAGTGTTTAAAGAACAGCCATGAAACAATACAGAGAAATACTCTAGTCACAGCTGTAGCCCCTCTCCTGAAGTATACAACTGAAAGCCCACTTCAGCAAAAGATCTCCCTACATTTCAAACTCTAGTTCTCCATGGCTATGACCGTTACTTTCTCAACCAGGCTGAAGAGAAGCAGACAGGACCTAAATCACTCGTTCAGATTGTAGCTTGATAAATATGTATTTTGGGGCCAAGCCTCACCGAATGCAGTGAAGCCTCTTTCCAAAATTAGCCATCCCCAGTTAGTTCAGTGCAATGGCATTTGTTTGCGACGTGGGTCTAGATTAGAACGCGTTTTACAAGACAACTAGGTCATCTGTGTTCTCATCGCTTTTCCAGAACTGTTGAGGCAGCAGCTGAAATATTTGCATTGAAGCTTCATTAAATGTGCCGCAATTTAAAAGCCCCAAGTGTGCCAAAAGCCAGGATTAAAGGTGACAGGAAAGGAGATGGCAAATTATCCCCTTTGTCTGCAGTCTGGCCCACCCCCAAGCTGGAGTCCACCTTGAACGCCATGCCAAGCTAAAAGTGCCAAGCTGGTTTCTTGTTCCACCCTGTTTGCTTCATCTGGTACTACCCCATTAAGCATTTAGCATTTTCAAAAAAGCCCCAACACCGCACATGGGAGTCGTTGTTGTCGTTGTTAACCTTCAAATCAGTCTTGTCTCCCGAACAATTCCCTACTTTTTGGCAAAAAAAAAATTTTTTTGGAAGTGGTCTGCCCTGGCCTTCTCCTTCCTAGGGCTGAGAGAGAGGGACTGGCACAAGGTCTCCCAGCTGGCTTTGTGCCCAAAACAGGACTAGAACTCACAGTCTCCCTGTTTCTACCCACTACACGAGTCTGGATCCTTTTTTTGGTGCCTTCATGTCAGTCTTGATGCCTGGGGACTGCCTGGACAAATCCCTGCAATTTTCTTGGCAACCTTTTTGGAAGTGGTTCACCCTGGCCTCCTCCTTCCTAGGGCTGAGAGAGAGGGACTGGCCCCAAGTCACCCAGTTAGCTTTGTGCCTAAGGCAGGATTAGAACTCACTTTCTCCCAGCATTGTTTTTGCTTAGTACGAAAAGAGGCCTTTTCCAAACTGCCCACATTGTCTTTTCGAAAAGGGACCTGTGACTAATAAATATCCACCTAAGCAACAATTGTTTTTAATAAGAAATTTCTGCCCGGTAAGCAGTTGTCGCCTTTCCAAGATATTTGCTTTTAATAACTAACAGCCAGACTCTCGCTGTAAGTTCATCCCACAAACTATTAACAGCTTAAATTCCCAAGCAAGAGCATACAGAATTGCAGCTTCAAAAGCTCATAGCATCCTTTCAAAAAGGGGGGGAGGGGATTAATAGTTTCTTACACTCACCTCACAGGGTTGTTGTTGCGGGGAAAATAGGAGGAGGAAGGAGTATTAGGTATGTTCGCCGCCTTGAGTTATTTATAAAAATAATAAAGGCAGGATTTAAAAAAAAATCTAAAGAAAATCTAAATCTAAGACCTTTTCAAAGAAATCAGTCATTCAAAGAAAAGTGAACTAGTAAAAGTTAAGGTCAGCTCTTAATTTTCGTTTGAGTTGCTAGCCGTTCTACCAACAAAAATCTGTTTTTGTGTTACTCCTTTAACTCCTGTAACTCAACCAATCCTCATAGAACTCTGAGTCAAGAGACACTTCAGCTTGAAGAAACAATGTTCACACATTCCACTAAGCCACAGTTTGCTTAACTATAGTTTAACAAGTGTGGTATAGCAAGTAAGATGTTGGATGAGGCATGGAGTAACTACTTGAAAGAGAGAATGGCTGGTCCTGTATCACCTAGTATGCTTCTGTGACTGAGGGGGTCACAGAAGTATTTTAGGTGATATGGGACCAGTCACTCTGTCTCAGCCCACCTAACTTGACAGGGATGTTGCTAGGGGGAAAAACAGGAAGAAGGAGCTCCAGGTATACCACCTTGAAATTCTGGAGGGAAGGCAAGATATAAATAAATGCCCAAACAAATAAATAAACAACATTTTGTATTTAATAGAATACCAACTCTGAAAGTGAGGCATAAGAAAAACCAAACAAATAATAGCTGAATGTGATGTCTGAATCCAGAGGCTTCGATCAGTGAAAAAATATGGGTCTTTATATTCAGAAGACCCCTCTGTAGAGGGTAGCGGGAATGGCCCTGAAGGACAGATGGGAGAGCTGCTACCAAGGAAACAGTCAGATAAAAGAGACCTGCACCCAGTCCAATTATGTAATGTGAGTAAACGTCTCCGGCACATGAAGATAAAGTGACCGGCAGGGAGGGGGGAGCACATTCAGTCTTGCAAGATTCTGGCACTGGTTCCCCAATCTGGTCTACCTTCAAGGGCTGACATTCCCTCCTTTAACAGTTTGGGGGATATAATAGCTTAAAAGTCTACTGGCAACTAGCATGTGATCGAGGAAAAGATTTGTTAGAAGCAACTAAATGCTGTTTATAAAAAGTGTGCTTACACTACTTAGGATAGCGGTTCCATCATAGGAGAAATTAGTTATTCCAACTCTGGCAACTTTTCTCAATGATGATGATGTTTTTGCAAGAGGTTAGAAAGCTTCATGGTTCTAGAACATTTCTCCTTCACTGTAACGTGACTCACAGACTTGGAACAAGATCAGATAAAAAAAAATACATATAATAAGACTCTACGGATTGCTAGCTGAGCACCACAGAACTGGTTTGTGGAGTTCCATCAGGCTCTGCGTAGTTATGGAAATGGTTTAATTTCAGACAGAATCAGTAAGCAGAATTATCGTGAAGTTTACAGTTGAAATTCCTCAATATGCTGAAGGTACTTGGCTCTGTTCATTTCATTATCCTGGGAACTGATGACCTGTTCTAAACCAGTCTCTAGAGGCTATCATCAAGTTGATGAGCACTAACAAGTTAGGCGAGAAGTTAGAGGTGACACTAGTAGGACTTCCAAGAAAGAGTAATGGAGACTGATGTTTACTTTAAAACCTTCAGGGTTGAGAAACTGGTGGCCTTCCTGATATAACTACAATTCCCAGAACTTATTGTCACTGGTCATACTGCTCAGGACAGATGGAACATGATGTTCAGCAACATCTTGAGAGCTACACATTCCCCACACCTATGTTACACTTCTCCCACTGTGGCAAATTTTACATGGGGAAGCCTTTAAAAACAACTTGGAATTTTCAGCTGGAATAAAATTCCTAGTTGTCTTTTAAAAAGAAGATGCAAGCATATCCAACTATTATTTTAGCAGCTTCTGAGCATTTGTCTTAGCCTAATCTAAGTTGCTAAATTTGGCATAGTCAATATTTTACAGCCTGAAACATGTAGTTAAGGTGCCATTTACAACATGATAAAACCTCGTTTCATGTTCCAAAAAAGCAAACATTGAAAAACAAAAACAAGCAAACAAAAACAAAAATTTAGACAGGAAAAAGAAGGCCTTTTTCTATGACAGGGTAAAGAAGTGGAATGAACTATCTTTAGGTGGGGGTCCAAACCCATCTCTAGCTATTTCCGTAAGAGTGAGAGATTTCTTTATTTTGGCAGATTTGGCAGTTTTTAAAATTACATTAACTACCTCAGTATTTATGGAGAAACAAATTCTGCCAAACATGACCCTTGCAGGAAATTCCTGATCCTACTAACCATGTCCTCCTTTAAAGGGTGGAAGAAGCCCCAATAAAATCAGCTATTTTTAATTTAACTTGATCCTAACTAAAAAGAAACAATGAGAAGTAAAAGGACTTGGAACTTAGGGAGGAAGTGACCAGGATCTGAAACACAACTAAAGCTGAACATACTTGAATGTATACCTTGGGCTTCAAAAAGGCAGATTTTAATAAACACTGAGCAGTGGTAAGTAGGATTCCACAGCAGGACACTGTGGGAATAGCAGCCTAAGACAGTGAATGTATTTGGAAACGGATATGCTAAAAGTACAATTACAAAGTAAACATTCCAAAGAGGGGGAAAAAGGGGAAGCGGATGGAAAGGGTCAGTGTAGTTGTACAAATACCTTAGTGAAAATCTGATTTAAACACACACACACACACATTGGAGAAAGAAAAAGGGAAAGGTTATGAAAGAAGATACAGGTATCTCAACTTTTAGAGACAGCACTGGGATAGCTAAAACCCAGAATGACCTGAAATTAGCAAGGGATGCCTAGAACAAAAAGGTCTTTTTCAAACATGTTCACGAAGGATTAGGAAAAAAAGCAGCTCCATGCATGAAAGGGCTGTTTCTGGGGTGATCTGTGCCTACGTTGAAGCATCTGAATTGGGTCTAGATACAGACAAAAATGGGCCTTTTTGTTCCAGATAAACATCAAAACAGAGTTATTCCAGGCAGAAGTGGGGGGAAAACTCAGTGCAGCTATGGGAAGGGAAAACACTGGGAAGAGTCAGGGGAGAGCAGGCCAGTGAGATACACAGATCTGGGGTACTGATGGTGTCAATTGATGGGATTCAGAGAGGAGAAATCCCAGGAAGCTTGGGGTGGATGGACAGGTAAAATATGCCAAATTGGGAGAGTTGCTGAGGTGAGGAGGGGAATGACAGAGGTGAAAACACCAGCCTTGATCAATTCATCCTGAAAAATAACCTGGGATCCCTGAAAGTTTTGTTTCAGCTAAAACCAGGAAAGCAGAAGCATTCCATGTTCGGTTTCTGCCTCACCATACTAGATCCAATACTAGAACAGACTGCCTGGACATACAGTCCAATGCTAGAACAGATAATACAGCCATACAATCCCGCACTAACACGTCAGCAGAACTACTCAGCTCCAATTTTGGTTAGTCTTCCTTGGGAACAGGATATGCATTCCACTGGGAATTTGTGAAAAGCTGGTTGAAAGAGCACCATTTGTTGAGCTTGACAGAAATATAGTCAGGGAGTACCTACTAAGTGTAAATACATTGAAAGCTCCAGGGAAAGAATGATTGCATCCTAGGAGACTGAAAGAATTTGCTGATGGTCTGGCTGAACCTGAACAGATGTCGTAAAGAAGAATATCAAGACCTGTTCCCGATCATCTCAGTGAGCAGAAGGCAAAAGGATGGCCGAACTAGGCCTTCTTCCCAAGGCTGTGCTTGCCCCTTGTCCAAATTGTGTGTAGCATCGTCTAAATTGCGTGTGGCCTTCACGTGCATGATTTCAACAAGAACAGCCAGCAGCTGCCTCGTGAAAGGCCAGGCATGGCCCACCTCAGCAGCAGCAGCAGCAGCAGCAGCAGGAAGATGGCGAAGGTCAGCTGGGGATGGCAAGGCTGGCAGGTCCAGCAGGCACAGGGTAGCGAGGCCAGCAGGGGCAGCAGGGACAGCAAGCGCAGGGTGGCCAAAAGAGCAGAGTTGGGGGGGCGGGATAGGTAGGTGGGAGAAGCTGAAGCACTCCTGCAGTTGTAAGTCCAGGCAGGCTGCCAAGTGCACAAATTTTAATCATGTGACTATAGGGGCACTGCAACAGCCATAACTTCAGGGACCAGACGTAACTACCATTTGTTCAGCACCAGCGTAACTTTGAATGGTCACTGAACGAATGGATGTAACTCAAGGACTGCCTGTAATAAACTAGAAAACTCCATGTCCATGTTGACAATCCTTGACATCTTGAGCTGCTGTAGCATGGATTCTGACATGTCCCCAGGACTAATCTTTATTTCTTCCAGTACACATCCTAGACAATTTCCACCAGCCCAGCTATATCTTCAAGTAGTATGTCAGAATGCCAACAAGATCCCCAATCCTTTCCAGCTATTCCAAGAATACCTTTAAAATTATTAGCAACTAAGGACTACTGAGTTAGTCTTGATGGTGTGATGGAAGGCATGAGTGAGGAGGATTCTGGAATGGAGCTTCAAGGTTACAGGGAGGGGGGAGAGACATTCCAAGGGAAGCATCTCCTCAGCCCCCAGCTGGACTGTGTGAAGGTCAAGAGAAAGAGACTGGCCCCTCCCTAAGGGCATAATGGTTATAGTTGCTGTCATTGGAGGATTAGAGTTAGTCTGAGAGGTTCTATCTCTTAGGTGCAAACTAAGAAAGAAGCTGAGCTGACTTCTGGACTGTCTCGTGTGATTCTTGGGCTGAACCTGACAGATGGCAAGATTATATGAGGAAGTCTTGCTAATAGCATATAAATTACAAATTTGTTACCTGGTGGAGAGAGACCTATGCATATTCTATGGAATGTGCCCCCTTCTTGCACGGAGAAAGCATCAACGTTCTGTTGTTTTAGGTATCTGTTGAAGACCCATCTCTATCAGCAGCCCTTTCCTAATTTAATTGGGACTTACAATGGGCAATTTTGGGTGATTTCCCCTTTAGATATTTAAAAGTATTAAATAATCATGTTGATAGTTTATATTATTATGGCTGATGCTATTCTTACTTTAATTATACAATGTGTATGACATAGGAGGTGGTATATATAGTGATTAAATAAAATAATGAATAGTTTTTCTTACATAATGCAAACAGACATGTATTTAAAAGAATCATGTTTAATTACAAATGCAACTGATACTAAATTCCTAACATAATTTTTGAAGTTCAGTAGTAAATCTGTGTTTTGTTTTGTTTTTTTAAATATGCAGCACATCAAAATTCCTTGGTAGCTCCAAATATCCCATACAGCTAGTTCTGTGGAAAGTCTTGTGTTATAACTGCCAAGCAGCATTTCCCTTGGGTCAAACAAAAAATCACAATTAAAACTGAAGGAAATTTTCAGAATACAGTACATAAGACTCTGGTCCTACCAAGAGAAAGACATCATTAGGTGTTCAAAACCCCTTGTAATACTTTACATAGTTCTTTGACATATTTGTATTAACATGGCACACACATACATACAAAATACATACGCAGTATGTATATTTATATGAATGATCTTCTATTATAAACTCAACCCTTAAAAAGTTCTAGTTCTCTAGCCATATATTCCCAGGAGAAATCTTTGGTAACGTTATACAAAGCTAATACAAGTTTTCCATTTTCTGTAACAGCTTATTTAATACATACAGTGATTTCAGAAAAACATTAAAACGTATTTGCATTCTACACGTAAAAGAATTACAACTGAAAAGCCAAGTCATGTTGGTTTATGTGGTTAAACTGTACAAATTTTCAGCTCTGTGCATTGTTTTTAAAGCAAGCTGGAGTGGTTTGCTCCAAGATACTGTGCAGACAGAGTGAAACCTTGGTTTTCCAGAATTTGAAACAACAGATTTAGCATGCAGCTGACCAAATTCATTGTAATTTACATCATTTGTGTAATGACAGAAATAACATGAAATATGCTATGATGATATGCTCTTCAATTTACTGGACTTTGGGGAATGCAGATACCCCTCAATTAGTTTGTAAAAAGAAGGATGCTTTGCAATTAATTACTCACATGAAAACAGATTAGGCAATAGGAAGAGCTCAGCATGGGAAATTATGTAATCATGAACTAACATAATACACTTCAATTATATTAACAATCTTGGGTTTTATTAATTGGCATTAGTTTCCATGTTCACTCTCAAGTTACACTTCGATATCCAACAGGTTTCTTAATAATGAATGGATACACAAGTAAGTTAAATGATCAAACAATAAAACAATAAAACAGATTTAACTGAAAACATACTACTAAAGAAACCACTTATATAGAAAGTAATAATATACTTCTTAGCCTGCTGATACAGATAAAAACATACTTGTTTCTAATGCAAACATATGGAAAAAATGAAAAAACAAGAAATAAACCATACAAATAATGGTTGTGTGGCAGATCAGTATCTTAAACTGAAAACTAAATGTTTCAAGTGTCAAGGTCAAAGTCAAGTTACACTATCTATAAGCTTAGAGAACAAAGTGGAAGGACAATACATGGCCAGCATAATTTGGCCTCTCTGTGTCTGAATTCCACATACAGCTGGTTTAGTAATAGCTTATTACATAAACCACAATAAGCTGAGTTTGTGTAGAACACTAAACTGTAAGTCAAGGTTTACAAACCACAGTAGCTGGATTCGTCTAAATCACTAAGCCAAAGTCAATCATATTCCTTTATGGTTCAGTTATATGAACTCCATACTTGACTACCTTCATACCTCTCCTCTCCTCTCCTCTCCTCTCCTCTCCTCTCCTCTCCTCTCCTCTCCTCTCCTCTCCTCTCCTCTCCTCTCTTTAATAAAGTTTATTCTGGCACAAAATGCATTTCAAAATTCACCTATCATGACTATATGCACATGTTACTTATTCTGGATAATCCATACTTCAGTTAACTTGGTCAAAGAGATACAGAGGTTTTGAGAGAACACTTTATAGCTCATTACAGACTTGGCATCAAAAAAATAGTTGGGTAGAACAACTTTCCCAGTTTACAACTTTGTGTTATAGGAGTGCCCCATCAAATCAATGATTTCAAAAGAGGGTTTACCCTTGCTTACTCAGCAAAAACTGTTTTTTCTCACACATATACAAGCATAATTAGGTTAATTCTTCAAAGCAATAATTTCTTCAAAAGCAGACAAACAGTATGTAAAGCTTTCCAATCTGAAATAGTAAATTGGGAAGTAGCCTGGAGAAATATTTCATGGAATTAAAAGGCTGTCATACAACATGACAGCCTTCTACAAACAAATATTTCTTCTAAAAATTGTCACAGGGTGTGATCACAGAAACAGATTGCCTCATTTCAAGAACAGATTTACACGTGATTCTACAGCGCATACTAAAATTTTGCTTGAAATAGCTCCATAAACTGGTCTGGATTGCTTTTTAATTGGCCCATTTTAAATTTTCAATAGATTTCCCTCTGGAAAAGTTTTTGCATTCTGCATGATTGCAGACTGGTTTTCAATGTCATGATCTGGATTGCACAGACAACAATTAAATGTATCCCATTCTGCACTGTGTAAACCTTCATTCATTCATTCATTCAACTTGTATGGCCACCCAACTCACAGCAGTTCTGGGTAGCATACAAACAAGTTTAAAACAAACATAAAAAGAGAACAAAACATATCAAAACTGGATGGATATCATATGTGTAAAAAAAGAGTTATGCTTTAATCTCTGATGTCCAAAGAAATAAGAATCTATGGCAAAATTCCCAGGACTGAAATAACATTACCGCTGCTCAGGGACCAAAACATTAACATTTCACATTAGCATAATGTAGAAAATAAAATGCATAACACCACATTTGAGACTTATGACAACATGTTTCCTGGAGACTTGACTCTTGGACAAATCTGTCCAAGAGCAATAATTATTGGTTGTAACAGGAAAGTGCACATTCCAAGTTAACAGCTCATCTATTTGTAAGATTAGTTAGATGTGCTTTTAAACAGGATAAACAACGTGTCTTGTGTCACCTTACAAGACTAATAAATTTAAGGTCTTATAAGGTTCTTTGTCACTTTTTCTGCACAGGCCTATCCTTTTCAAACTTGTATAAAATCACTGTTCACTACACAGACATGAACAATGAAGCCCCTCAATCCAGATCATACCAGAAGCTAACACAGATTTCTTTTACACATTTAAATAACTTCATTTCACCAGAAAAAAAAATATATTCTCCAAAATCAACATCTACTTATATAAGATATTGCTCTAATTTCCCCAATAAATAGCAAAAAAGCAGGGAGAGGGAGGGACAACCTCCTGATTAGAGTTCCCCCTCAGGCAATTAAAAAAAAAACACTCTTTTAATGATTGTTTAATTTTCACATAACTAGAATAAATACTGCTCTGCTGCTCCCTTGGTATAATGTCTTATTTTCATGGAAAAAAACTAATTACATGGTTCAGTAACTTGCCTGTGGTAAAGCATTGATTTTATTTACTTTCAGAAGTTGGACTTCAGTTCAGCCTCAACCCTCTAACTAATTCCAACCACATTTAATAGTTCTCTCAATTCCTTTCAAGCATTTAGATCGCAAGGTTTAAGCTATGATATTGAAACAATTCCCCATAATTCGTGTTTATTTGTTGTTGAATCTGACAAGGGTTTGTTGTTGTTCTCTGAAGTATATAATTAGAAACTAACCCCCCCCAAACAAACCCCTCCTCTCAAAAATACAAGTATCACTTAAGTAATTACCATAGAATGCATACTTTGTTTTCTTTTTATAATTTTTGTTTTGTTTCTAAATAAAATATATAAGGACTTTTCCCTGCATGGGAAAACACATCGCAATGCATTCCTCTCCTTCAACACTTCCCTGGTCCTCTACGGTAAGATTCACTGAAGGGATGCAGAAGAAAGCTGCACAAAGGAGAATCCTCTACAGGTTCTTTCCTTCAAGCTACAATATAGTATTAAAAAAAAAAAACCAAGAGCACATGTTATAACTCCATGAAACCCAGCTACTGAACCTGACTCCTGCCCTTGGAAAGGGAAACAACCAGCCATTCAGGGTACAAAGGTGCAAGGTAATAACCAGAGTTTGGAAAGATGAACTGAAGTAAGGGAATTTGCTTAGCTTCTTGAACCTATGATCAGTGGCCACCAGAACTCTTCAGTTTCACAGTTCTTCTCCTAACAAAATAATCTGTCATGCAAAAGACTTGTGAGTAGCATATCCCAGAACAGTGTTTCTCAACCTTGGCAGCTTTAAGATGCGTGGACTTCAACTCCCTCCCATGCTGGCTGGGGAATTCAAGGAGCTGAAGTCCACGCATCTTGAAGTTGCCAAGTTGAGAAACACTGCCCCAGAGATTTGAAATTATATTCCAGGCTTGTTTAGTTTCCAGCATGACTTTTAGGGAATAGCGCAGTTCAAAGATCTCAAGTGCTATCCTGCCATTTCCAGTTTTAAAAGATGGTGTGGAGTGAAAGTGGACAAAGCCTTTCCTAAGGTCCTGGAGTGCAGCTCTCTACAAGAATAATAGAATCAAACCATCTCATAGTATAAATCCAAATGCACAGTTAAGTAATACTTTCATTTGGCTGGGACCAATGAAAATGTCACAAAGAAAATTTATGTAATAAAGTGCCTTCATAAATTCATATTTAATTGTTATAACAACCATGCAAGAAGGCATGCCTGATCAGGAAAGATATCAGTTAGGAGGTTAGGGCACTTTATTTAAATCAGCACTTGTTCTTTCTGATTTAAATTGCCTTGATTAAGACTAATCCATTTTGATCAACAGAAGTGACAGTTACAGAAGTGTGGTATGAAACAGGCCCCCCAAAGACTAGGCAATTCCATTTTCCTGTCTCACAGCTCCACAAATACATCAACATATTATCTAAATTTACCAATTAAAAAAAAATGAAATGAAATTAAGTCACCCTATGGTGCATTTTAAATATTAAGTGTCTCTTAATCAGCTGCAAAAAAAACTCCAAACATTTTTTTAAAATCTTTCTGAATTCTATGTTCTCATTTCCTGAGGAAGGAAGGAAGTTAAATATAAATACACAGAATATACAGGAACTCTGCTACAGATGGCAAAGAAATAAGATATCCAGGAAGTGCCCCACACACTACACAAAGGCTTTAGTTTTTGCCAAAGAGTAGCTTATTCTGCTTCTAAGATGTCAGCCAGATGTCAGAGTATAAGGAGGCCAAAATATAATTGATGTGCAGAAGTATTGTTACCACATGAACAATACTTTGGGATATTAACAATAAAACTGAACTGATCAGAACATAAATGCTCTGAAACTTTCAGCCTGTGAAGTCATTATCAAAGGGTCATATATCTAGACAGCTATGTTCCTTCTCAGGGAAATTAACCTACTCACAGAAATCTGGGGATAATGGAAAACACTTCAGGATATATTTCAACAATATAGATTTGAACTCAACCTCACCCAAAGTAACCAGTAATCAATATTTGTGTTTTCACATGGTAACAATCAGAGCTGAAAGCAAGCCTGCTTCTACCTATAAACACAGAACTCCCTATTAGCACTCATAAACTAGAATTCTCTTATAATAATCTAATGACAGCTTTATATTGCTTTTTGTACCAAGGAAAGATAGAGATATTAACTATCTAGAAAGCTGACTGAATGTACAAGCCAGCAGCTAGTGAGAGTTCACAAACTATACGATGGCTATATAAAACTATGTTATATGTGTGCCTAGCTCATATTTAACTACAAGCGTTGTAAAAAGGATGATGCTCAGCAGCAACCATTCTCTTCATAAAACAGTTTGCAAGTAAGTAAAATCGTATGTAGAAAACCAACTGCATACCCATCAGTTCTTTGGCTCTTCCTCTAGACCAGTGATGGCAAATTTATGACACGTGAGTCAAAGGTGACATGCCACAACGTTTTGGGTAACACACTAGTGTTCACCAACACCCAACAACTATTCTCCCGGCTTGAGTTACCAAAGAAACTGAGTTTGTTTTACTCGTATTTCATTTTTGTAATTATTTGATGTTTCTTTGTATAATGCATAGCCACCACACATGTGGTGTGGCTGTATTTTTTTTTAAATAAATGAATATGTAAAGAATTATTTCTCTTTTGTTCAGGGGAGGGGGTGACACTCCAGCAGAGTCAAGTTAAGCATTTTCTGAATTTTTGATACACTGAGCCCAAAAGATTCACCATCATTGCTCCAGACCCTCTCTACTATATCCTGTGTTGAATTTTACACTGTAAACTCCTTGGAGCAAGGTCTTTCTTCTTGTACTCCATGAAGTTCAATACACACTGATAGCACAATACAAAGTGATTTATTTTCTAAGGGATTTATACCCTTATTTTCAATAACATTCCAAGTTAGTATCTCCTGTTCCTGAGATATATGTATATATAAGAGCACCAGAAGCAATATGAAATGGATTATTAAATAATAATGGCAACCATAAGAATCTTCATTTTCCCCATAAAATTTTAACAGTAAATGGAAGCATATGCTACAATGGTGAGGTCATATTTTAATACATATAAAAGTGGTCCAATAAAAAGAACTTGTAACATAAACCTGGAATGTGCTTGATTATAAACATTCAAACCATCTGAAGTACTCTTAAGTAATCCCCCCCATCAAAAATGTAAATTAAAATGCACTTAACAATTGGAAAAAGTAAATATAACCTGTAAAATCTACATAGTATAAATATTTATTTTGGTCAACCTAATGCAGGGTTTCTCAACCTTGGCAACTTGATGATGTGTGAGTGTCAACTCCCAGAATTCCCCAGCCAGCCGTTGCCAAGGTTGAGAAACCCTGACCTAACATTATTCAATCATGCAAAGATCTGGTCACAATCCACCTGGGGGGAGGGATTTTCAAGGAGTGCCACAGGCCTACATGAAAGGACCCTGGGCTGAACAAAGTAGGTCTTCCCCAAGAAAGTTGCTTTTAGTTTGGTATCTCCTAGAGGGCTTTCCTCATATCTTTGGTTCAAAAGCAAAGAACAAAGAACTGGGCCACGAGTATACTCAATGTTTATACCAAAAAACTTAAGGAGAAGTCAACTTTCTTTCTACTGATGCCTATTTCCCCTCCCTTTCAAAAAAAAACAAAAAACAAAAAACCTTCCCAGTATTAAATCTATTTCTATAAACTTCCCTTTTCTCTTTCTCAGAAGACATCCTTAACAGGAAAGTGCTTGTTATCTTATATAAATTTCTACCAACAACGGGCGATGTAATTATTTCTTCAAAATCCATTACATTCCAATATATGGCATGCAGAAATACTCATACAGACACGAAATGACAAATTCAACTCCCAGATGTTGCATGCTTTTCAATTTACAATTAATGTCAGCAAACACCAAGTTACTACCACTCGGTTACTTAACGCATCACACCGAAGCCAGAGACACCTTTCGATAGCAGGAAGGCAAAACAGTAAGCTTGTTTGCCTTCCAATAAGGTTTCCTTCCTTCCAATAAGTATTCACTCTTCAGCCCCAAACTGCACTTGAAAAATAAATAGGCTACATCACATAAAGAGAAAAACATATTATTAAACCTTAGCTGGGTAAATAGGAATGACGCCCATGCTGCCATTTCAAACAGGTGCCTCATAAAAAATTAACATCCGTGGAACTCGTGATGCAGCACTTCAGAGCCCTTCTTTTCATGATAAATGAATGCAGCGCTACCTGCATCAAACAGGCCAAGAGGCACATGAAAATCATCCCTATTCAGAGATTTCCCAGGTTCTTTGCCAAGAAAACAATCTGGTATTCATGAAGTCATTTATTTTATAAAGACCAAAAGATGACAACACGGGAATGTCACAGAGAGGAGTTCAAGAAAAACAGAAACAAGGGTCTGGCTTCTACAACAGCAACCCAGACACAGTGAAAGGCATTGCGCGTGATGTCATGCAATGCCTACCTCACTAGAATTGGACAGTCACTACTGTCTCGCTGTTGGACCAAGCACCAAGGGGGAAGAGAGGAACTTGTTACCCATTAGATGTGAACTGTAATTCCAGTCAGCAGAATTTCCAATGAGGGAGATGGAGAGAGATATTTCAACATCTGGAAGGCCACAGATGGTCTACCCCAGCCATTCACCTCGCAGATTAAACAGCTCACTTGTTTTAATTTATTTAGTCAAATATATATTTTTATCCTGCTCATCAGCAAACAAAGCAGCTTACAAAAGGCAATCCAAAACTATAATCACCAATCATTAAAAAAGCCAAACCAAAAAGGTCACTTTTGTTTCATTTTAAGCCAGGATTATACAAATGCAGCATTATTTTTATAATAATAGAAGAGTTTTCACCTGATAATCAAAGAAGGTGGCACTCTTGAAAAGCTGCAAAGGGGTAACACAACGAGAAAGCTTCCATTTTTGTGTTTGGCTTCTAGAACAAAAATGCTGCACCTATTCAGAGCAAGGTTTAGACTGTCTTTAGCTAGGTGTTGTGAAGATGTTTGATGGCAGACTTGCTTGAGTTCAGAAACAGGCTGTGTATCTCCACAGACCATTTGAAGAGCTACAGAACCAATAAGGACATGTGGAAGAGTATCTTATTTGAAGAAATGGCAGAAGGTTATGTAGCTATCAAAAGCTGCACAGCTTAACAGAAGAGTGCATCCCTTCAGGCACAAACTTCCATCACCTGGTGTTTTACAAAATCAGGTATCAGCCCAGCATACTTCAAGAATGGATCTCTCCTTCAGAAATGTTATGGATACAATAGCCTTAGCTGAACAAACCCAGGTCCTTAGAACTGGAAGACAGCTCATAACACATTTAACGGTGGACAAGATTAACATTTATAGTGCTAAGGTTTGATCTGAACAACACACACACTTCCAAAAATGCACTGGCCTACAGTTAGCCTTTTATTTTCAGAAAAACAGAAGATACATTCAGAAATAAAACCTAATACTGAAGACTGATGACTTGCTTTATGCAATGCCACCTCTCCACATCTGTCTTTCTTACTGTCTGTATTTATTTAGGGCGGGGAACAGTACAAGAGGGCCACAGTGGTGCCTGTCTGCACCATATTCTCCATCCTGGGTTGAATCTGTATGATGGAATAATATTTCATGAGTTTTCAAAATAGCAGAAGGATCCGTAATAACGGATTTTGTGAATGGCAATGAGCTGTGATTGAATGCTGTCATGTTGGCTACGCTCCTGCAGAGTAAGCACTTCTGTCCATAAGATGACTTATTTATACAAGGTCTCCTGAAAGTAAGAAAACTTACTATGGTGTCTCTAATTTTTTTTTTTTTTTTTACCAGCAGTGACATGTGTTTTCCAGATGTTCCTCACCTAAGCAGCCAGGCAGCAACCAACACTGTATCAGCTTGCTGCCAAACTGCAAATACCCTTTTTTTTAGTGTCCACTGCAACATAAGCAATCCACCAGTGCTGTAGAAGTATCTGAATGACATAAAGTCTCCTCTAATTTAGGATAACGTAATAAAATTAAGCGACATTTCCAAAGATCCAGCCACTGAACTGTCTTGGGGGAAAATGGCTGTGGGAGATTAGGTGAAGGCCTCCCACTAACTCTATTTTCATCATTTAGCTCTAGGTTACAAATATTGGCCTGGTTCATCACAAAATTCATACAATACTTGGGTATGCACAAACACCATAAAGGAGAAGAAACCTTTGACCACTTGCAATAGATTGGGGATTTGGATATTCATGCAAAAGTACAAATTTATCCACATTTTGTTCCCATAAATTCAAAAACAAAAAAGATTTAAAACTAGCGATTAAGTGTCTACATGGAGGGTCACCAAGCCTTTATATCTTCACTGATCTACTTTAGTTCAATATGCACACTTGGATTTTACTCAAAAGGACTCATGTCCCAAACCACAAGCCTTCGCATATCCAATTCAATTTTTTTCTGGTCTGGGGCATCATTTAAAAAGTAGAATGCATGTCCTTTTTATACATCTCTGTGTATATAAACACCGAAGGCTACAATGAAGAAAAGCTTTCAGTGCAGAATTAGATCTGAAGCTGAAGCTAGGTTCAAGAGGAAAAAAAATACTTACTGTGCAGCTCATGGTGTATTACATCTACTAGGTTTGGCTCATCTCCCCACCAGAATATCCACAGCTCCTTACAATTTGGTTTGACATCACGGCGCCAGACACACAACAGATTGGCCTGTAGACATCGGATGAAACTCAGGAGAATTGGGTCATCTTGAGCAGGAGCTGAGATAATAGGTCCACAATCTCCATGACCTTCAAAGTTATACCTACGCCACTTGATGCCTGTCAGTTCCGCCTGCATAAAACAAAACAGCAACATGTTATTAAAATCAGTTTTACAGCTAACTGATTTAAAGGATTATTTCTGATCCTAAAACCTTAAGCTACTAAATTACAAAAAATCATCATCCAAATGAAAATAGTTTAACCTGGAAAGGATTATGCTCCCAATATTTTCACTTGATGGTCAGCTGCCCTATTCAGCTGAAGAGGCTATTAAACAAACAAATGAAGAAATAAAATTAAAGACAAACTGTATTAAACTCTAAACTTCCATGCCTCACGGAAAAGAGAGAAGAGAATTATCAATATTTATGCAATACAAGCGAGTAAAATAGCATAAAATGAATAAGCAGAAATTAAGGTAAATTACATTCTCATTCTGCTCTTTTGAACCCTGCTCTTTTAAAATCCTAACATATCTTGGAGGGTAGAAAACTACTGTACTACTATTAAAAAATAAGCCTTCAAAATATATGAATGAAATGAAAGCAAATTCATTTTAATTAGAAACAGTATTTCTAAACCTGTTAGAGCTGAAAACTGAGATTCTATGTAAGTCAAAACCCCAAGCGTTGCTAACTGTTGCAAACCAAATATACATAGAACACCAACTCCTAAACTGACAGTCAACATCTCTAACATTAAAAAAACAGGAAGGAAAAAAGGAACTTGAAAAGAAAGATATTTTCTTGACAACTACTTTCCTTTATGCAGAATCACCTAGAGTTGCTTGAGGGGAGGAGGCAGCTAATACATTGATTAAATAAATAATAAAAAGATGAAAAAATATGTTTCACTTCATACTGATCTCTGCCACTTTCTTAAATTATAATAATCACCATAAACAGCTGCTACAAACACAGTGTATCGCCTGTTCATATCACAGAAATGCAAGTCTCACAAATTTAAACCAGGGGAACCTACTTAATCAATTGCTTGGATAATCAATCCACATCTCAAAAATAATTTAGCAAATTTGGGGGAAAAAAGCAGTCCTCTCTTTTAAGACACCAATAAATATTCAGAGCTCTTGCTTTGGATACATGTATTTTGCTTATTGACAGGAATTCATGAGAGTCTCTATGAGTAAACTAAATGAAAACAAAAGGTAATTTATCAGGTGAAATTATATGGTGCATCTACTGACTTTATTCTCTAATGAAGCAAAGTCGATGTGCATGTCTACACACTCACAAACACAATTCTGAAAGCAGCTATTCTCTTAATTTATGACCACCCTCAATCACATACTTTCTTTAATGAAGCAAAGTCGATGTGCGTGTCTACACACACACACGCACTCACAAACACAATTCTGAAAGCAGCTAGTCTCTTAATTTATAACCACCCTCAATCACATACTTTCCACCAGAGACAGATTTAAAGCTCGAGTTAAGACGGTAGAGAAACCAAAAGTCAGAGAAAATCCCTAATGATAATTCCTCCAATCTGTAGCAACCACAAAAAAATTAGAGCAAGCGCCAACCCAACAATGTGGAAAGGAACAAAAGAGGTGATTACTTTCCATTCTTAAGTTGAAGTGTGATGGTTATGCGAATACAAGTATGCTAGATAACTAACAGGTTTCCTGCTCTTTTAAGTGAAAATAGAAAAACTGGACATAAGAAATAACGTAACATAAGGGAAGCAAAAGAAGGCCTCCAGAAACACATCACTACCTCTCAAAACCCTGCAAAAAGCATTTCAGGGTAAGAAAGAAACACAAACAATAATCTGTGCTATTAGCCAATTGCTTTTGAAACAATAAGAGGGCATGCTATGCATTTAGAAGCAAGTGTGGGGAAAGAAGCCATCAGAAACACACTATGGGCAAGCTTACCCACAAACCATATCAATCAAGCTAGGGTATCCATCACTACATGCCCTAAATTTAGGTCTCTTTAGAATACGCGATTGTTACCAGTCCTATAAACCATAGCGCTATATCTTTCCATTCATAGCACATAGCTCAACTGTCCACATTTCTAATAAATCAGCCCCTTCTGCTGTTAACAGAATGCTTACCTGCTTTTTTTCCTGCCTCACCTCCCCAGTAAAACTGTTAGCCTTAAGGGCAACTGGAATTAACACTGCCTAGACCAACAGAGACCATGTACACCGATCCTTCTGTAAGGAGAGAGAAAGAGACCCTCATGCGGTTTGCCACTCAAATGCTCACTGGGGGCAACACTTCAGAGGTCAGCCAAACGGAAGCGCCATGCCTGCAAAGCCATCGTCCCAAACAGCTTTCGCTGAACATCCCCTTAGAGGGACCATTTCTTCCCCAATACCTCTCTTCCTATTTCCTGTTTTGTCACCACTATGCTTTCATTCTGAGGTCGTGAGCACAGTATCTCAAAACCTTTCCCCACATCTTCAATCATTCTTGGCCGAAAAACGATTGAAGTTCAGTAATAAATAACACTTTTTAAAAAATGAGCAAGGATCTAAAAAGTCACTACAGCATCCATTGCAAATCAGCCCAAGAGGGAATATCAAAATCTGTCGGCTCCCTTAAATAAGGATACCAGTTTCTGATTAACAATAATTTTAATAATGTGCCACCTTATTAGCTTGCACAACACATTAGACTAAGCTAAAATAGAGTGGGACCCTTTGTAGCTTCGCATGTGCGAAGCAGACCATCATATTAAACCGTTATATGGTTTATTTATTTTGGCAAAGTATGTTATGTAAACAAAGCGCTTGTATTTGATTAGGCTGGATTTCAGAATTTAACATGTTACATGAACCACCCTACACTATTTCTAATTTTCTGAGCTGCCCTGCAAAGATTATGTTCTGTAAGGTACCTAATAAATACATGGCATATATCTAGTCATTGTAAGGTCTCAGAAGCCCAAATCTCATAGAAATGAACCTACATTCACTCTCTCAAAACAATATATAGTTATTTGAGGTGCGTAGCTTCATAGCATCACATATCTTTCCTTTAGTTGCCCTAAAAATTCAAGATGCCCCGTACACACACACACACACACACACACCTTACGCTCTACTATTAAGCTGTGCCCTCACCCCACCCCACTTAACATCATTCAGTTCATACTTACTTTGAACAGAAGTTTCAAATCCAAATATAGCCATATTACAAACATCCCTCTCACTATTTCCACGGAAAAGATTGCTAAACCGGCCTCTACCTCTCCAAGTCATACTGAAACAGGGCTCAACAGAAAAATCACCCTTAAAATAAAGTCAAAAATCCTCGAGCAAGAAACTGGAGCTCCACATCCAAGTGATGCATGCCTTCCAAACAACTTTGAATTAGATTTTTTTTCCAATGCCTTAATACAACTGGGTCTAATTTAGCATGCTTGAATTATGCATGTTTGCTTTTAATCTTCTCTCTTGGCAAATAATAGAGGCTACACATGCATTCAAGGTATAATATAAAAATTCCTAGGGACAGTAGTTGCCCCAAAATGTACATTATATAAGCCCACTCTAATTGATACTGATATCCAACTATTACACAGCTAATTATATTTTTTTAGAAACAATGCACTCTTTTTTTTTTAATAAGAAAGTGGAACATTTACCCCAAATATAGTGGTGGAAATTTTTCTGCCATCCGTTTAATCGCTTCCTATGAAAATAATCAACCATTTTACAACCCCTCTGCAGCAACTAATTAATTCATTTCCCAGTTACTTTTTAACAGAGCTATCACATGAATGCCCAAAGTTGAATTCATTGGCTTCATTTATACAACATACAGTGGAAATAATTTCCTTAGGACGACTGTTCAGAATGAAATGATCTATAGTTTCAATTGCAGAAATCTGTAGAAACCAATAATGATTTATCTCAAGTGAAAATCAAAACCTGTAACAGCTATTTCAGCAAATCTAAACCAGGCAAAAAGATTAAAACAAAAGCAAAAAAAAAAGGCATCTAGGAGGAAAAAAAAACTGTCTTTGTTTCCAAGCAACCTTTATCAGCATGGATGAGACCACCCATCTTGGCTTTTCTCCTTCTAACTGAAAACATATTAATACATGCTACCAAAATGCAGTCCATATTTGAAAGATATATGGTAGAATCAACTGTCAACTGCGAGACAGCAGCTACAGGCATTAAGAGCAGATCCACTACTCTCATTTCAGTTTTTAATTATGCATTTTAAGAAATGTACAATTAGATGACTTTCTGGAACAAGCATCTGTCTCTATCACGTCATCTATAAATTATGTGCTCCAAGCTCTTCTGCCAAAGCTTTATGTGTTACATAGCAATTTAAGATATCTGCCTATCAATTGCATCAGCTCTACTGGAAATCAACTTTGCAAAACATTCTACAAGACGTCTTATCTCCACAGACTGACCAAAACAAATACATATTACTTAGCTCAAACTCACATATGCTTTTCTAAAACTGAAGAAACTACAGGCAAAATACTGCGCCAGAAAGCATATCTGGAAATAGTCGCCTCATCAATTTATATTCATTTGCACAGAATACTATGAACCAGTGCTACCAACACAACATAAATACATGGTTTTGGCACCATAAATGCCAAAAGTGATATTTTCAGCAAAGTAGAATTATGGGTGAGATTACATACATTCCTATGCAATTTGTGACTGGAAAATCCTCTAGACTTATCTCTTTTTTTTTTTCACTCCTTATCAACTGCATCTGAAAGACTGCAAGGTTAGGAATCCAAAACTAAAAAATAAGATTGCAATTGTTAACAAATCCTTACATTTTTGTTTTTTAAAGCAAATATTCATGGCCCTGGGACACAAAGACAAGCGACAACCAGATGCACTAAAGTACAGCCTTTATTTTTCTCTGTAACTTAGCAAAGACCAGTCATCGTAATTTGTAACATGACCAAACAGCCGCCAGTACTTAACTGCAAGCTATACCATAATCACAGCAGCAGAGAGATATATAATCCACCCAGTCTTAATCTTTTAGCAGCAATACTGGCACTTGTCCACAAGACAGATGGTATATCAAAGGGCATAAAATCCACTAAATATAACGTTCTAAACACTGATTCCTCCAGTAAAATAGAGCAAGAAAAACACCATCTGATTGGAAAAAGCTATTATATTCCAAGAAGTTGCCATTCTAACATCAGAAGCCACTTAATTTTCACCAATTAGGCCATTTTCGAATTAACTCCAAAAAAGCCCAAGAGAATTCTGTAAGGAAGTCTTCAGCTGTTCAAATTCTGTAACAGCCTTACTATTTGATCTCTCTGAACTTCAATATATATTTGCACAGGCACCTTTAGAAGCCTTTCCTTGGTAGAAATAAATAGACATTCTGAATTAAACATAGATTGAGGAAAAAGCAAATAAATATTCTTTTTATCCGAAAATACTTTTAAGTTAAACAATATAAAAGTTGAAATAATATATATTATTGTAGGTTCAACTGGCAACAATTACCATATATACTTGTGAATAAGCCCATTCACCAACTGCGGATAAGCCAACCCTCTAAATTTTCGTATTTTAATTTTCACAATTGGCTGATCTGTGGGTGGCACATTTTTTATATTTTGGTTAAAAATTCAAGGGCCTGCTTATTTGTGGATGGGTTTATCCACGAGTATATATGTGATATACAGGTACTTTTAAAAAATATTACTGTACATACTCATGGATAAGCCCATCTGTAGATAAGCTAAACCCAATTTTGGGGGTGTATTTTGGCACCTAAAATTCTCAGCTTATCTGTGAGTATATACAGTAAAGAGTAGTTTGCCAGTTGCTTTTTTCCAATTTGAATAAAGTATGCAGGTTCCATGGATCCAGATTACAACACTGCGTGAGAACCTTGTATGCAGAGCCAAATCATCTTCCACTGAGCAACTCAGCAGTATGTAACCAAAATACAAGTTCACGAAGCCCAACATCTCCATATACTACAGATCATGGTCTTGCTCAGGAATCCCTAAATACATTTGCCACAAACACCACAGGAGTTGTCCTTCCTACAACCAGTATTCTTTTTTTCCCCAGCATGAATAAACAGAGACAGAGAAGGTCCAAGCAGCTCTCAGACTTATGACCATTTGCGTCACTAGGGCAAATTCTACAGGTATGAGAAAGCAGAAAGCTAGACAATAATAAGCAATTGAGAGTCACAAGGGATAAAAATCACTGAAATTACCAAAGATTCCAAGGCAAAATACAAGTGTGAAAAGGTGTTTTTCTCTCTTGTCCTTTGCAGTGGGGAAAAATATGTCTTCAATACTAGAAATGGGACCTTAGAAGCCATGAAATCTGTTAATGTGTTCAATGTTAATACATTCATGATCACGTTACTTGGCCAAGTGAAAATATTACCTGTTTTCAAAGTGTGTAAAATATTATTACAGTAGCAGAGTGGAAGTACCCAAAAGTGGCAATATCTAACCAACCTTGGCTGATCACAAAAAAGCTAAGCAATTTTGAAATCAATTTGTTATTGGATGGGACCACAAACTAGACTGGAAATTTAAGAAACAACAACAACAACAAATCCGTAAGTGGGAATGGCAAAATACTTTGCATTCTTTCCAAAAAAATCTAGAAGAGTCAAGCTACACTTGAGGGAAATGGGAAACAGAATTCATAGCAGAAGAAAATGGTTCACCACAAAGGTCAGCCAGAATCTGACCTTGCTATTTGATCCTTCTGAGTAGATTTGAAGATGTCACTGAAAACAAAACTGAACATATGTACAAATACTTCAATATGTACGTACAATACAAATAATGTAAAATGTGCTAGTCCCACAATAGCTGAAAAGCAGTTCTTCTCATCCATTTCAACTTAAATGGGAAACCTACACCAGCCAGATCAGCTCCATTCATTAATTAGATGCATTGATTTAAAACATTTTAATTGATTAAAAGTATGCTCCCAATTAATCAAGCAACAGATTTAACCAATCACAGGAGGCACCAGTTTAAGAGAGTGGTTTCTCAACAGGAAGAAATGCCTTTTGTAAAATATATTTGCTGCAGTGAAAAAAAAATGTATTGTCTAAAATTACAGGAGAATGTATTCTTCAGAACTGCTTTATTCATATGCAGATTTAAAAATTAAAATTCATAAATAAGTATGATTTCTTTATATCAGGTGGTAAACCTAATAAAAACTCATCTTAAAAAAATGAATTCCTGGGTAGCAGCAAATGAGCCCAACCTAGAATAAGCCATTTCTTGAATTAAATGACAAACAGACCCAATAAAAAAAAATCATCCAGAAAAAAGCAAGTCTCCTAACTAAGGTGTCCTTTTCCAAAAGTCTTTTTCCATGAATTCTTAAAGTCTAATTCCAGTCAGTTCTATCTTGACAACTCTGGGGCCTCCAGACCAACATTCTTTTAATATTTGAACATTAGTTTTGCTAGCTGGGGTTTATGGAGCTTGTAATCTAAAACATCTGAAAAATACTATGTTGGGGAAAGTATTTAAAATCATTATAAGCTAGAAGAGACCATTTCAGTGTTCAACACTTGAATCAAGCTCCATATCAAAGCAACCCTCAGACTGCTTTTTATACCTATGAGGAACTCTGAATAAGGCCCTCAGAAAGCCAATCCTTTCTTCTCCCATCATCCTGATAAACTAACATGCATGCAGTAAGCCTTGATCATGAAAAGCGCACCAGACCAATCACTCCTGTACAGACAGCTAGGCCTACTGAAATTCCATACATCTAGAATCTGAAGGGAACACAGAACTTCTATTTGGGGCGCAAAGACAACATGTGATATGAAAAATGTTATAGCTTGATTATAATTTCTTTCTTCCTGTCCAGAAACATTTTAAGGCAGCCAGACCTTGATGTAAATACTCACTACCATAGCTAGAGGCTGAAGATACAACTGATATCTCCAGAAGAGTCAGGCCTAACGAAAATTATTTATTTTCCTTTCAACTGAAAACCTGGTAAGAACTGCATCACTCATCATAACAAACCGATCTTTTCCAACTTCCCAGGTGTCCTAATATAAAGAGCTTGCTGTTTAAACATGTGGATGAATCTGTTCTGTGCTATAAAATAAATGGTCACCATATGTTATAAGGTATTAGCTTACTTAAAACGTTAGTCAATTCATCGATCGCAGCTATGTTGGCTGTCCTCATAGCTTTCCAAACATTTGCTCTACAGACTACCCTAAAATATTTTCATTTGTAATAAGGGCAACCATTTTAAGCCAGTGGTCATATCTGGAATTCAGAAAGCATATTGTGAGGGCTCTCACAAAATGGCTGCCAGGGGGGACTGCTTATTCACAAAATGGCTTTCGAGGGCCAGGCCAATCACTAAGGTTTCGACAAGACGCTTCACTTATGACTACTCTTGATCTCCAGTGCAACACAGGCACAGCTGCTTAAAGCTTCAGCTGCTTTGCGGCCCTGAGGTCAACTGCACATCTGCCCTCCCGAAAGTGTCTCCTGTGTATGGAAACACCTGCACTGAAGACCTCAAAGGGGCCTTGAGGCAGCCAAGCTGAACCTCTGAACAACTGCAGGTTCTTCATGCCTTCATGGTGCAGACTGAGATTGCTGAATGTTCTGTACACCCCATAAACCAGATATTTATTGCTCCCTGTCATTTTCATCTCAATCTCAGGGACATCCTTCTAAATAAAGAGGTGCTATATGCTTCCACTATGCTCTGCAGGATGTCCAGTTCCTTAAAACAAAAAAACTCATTAAAAAATCTAAAATTAAGAGCAAGAGGATCAAGCAGGTATCAGAGGATGAGCACACTATCTACCCTTCCTATACAATCAAAAGTTATCTCAGTCAAAAACACCAAGCAGTACTACCACAATTTCAGCAGAAAATGTACAACCACTCCAAATTACACCTAGATTTTCAAGTTTGGCCTGAAATTAGCAAGCCTAATGTACCATTAACTCTCTCATCAAAGCAGCTTTTCATGTCAGGTTTCCTCCCACCTCCACACCCAGACTTGCCCAGGGAAGAGCCGCAATTGGCTGAGGTCTCCTGAGAATTCTACATCACCACTTTTCTTTGATAGTCGCAAAGAGCTGGTTATAATACAACATAAGAAAAAAAATAACACTACAGGTAGTCCTTGTTTTAGCAACTGCCTTGTATAGCGACCATTCGCGGTTACGAGGGTGATGAAGAAGTACCTTTGCCACCAATCCGCGCATTTACAGCCTTTGTCGGTCTGTAAAGCAAAAGAAACCAGAGGCAGGACTGTAAGCAAAGTCACAGTTTCACTTACCGACAGTTTTGCTTAACAACCGAGTTGCCAGTCCCAACTGTGGTAGCTAAATGAGGGCTACTTGTATTGGTTCCTAACAAGTCTCTTAAATGCTAGCAATGGACATATCATGCAGGGGGCAGCACGCAGATGACCAAGGGCTGAACTTGGTTGCTAAGCCGAATCACCTCTCGTTTGCACTTGGATGGGCATTCTAAGGCAGCTGGATAAACTGGGAACTCAAAAATCATCCAGAAAAAGACAGTAGCAAACCACTTCCATAACACTGCCAAGAGAACCACACAGATGCAGTCATCAAGAAATACTACAAACTTACATAAAAATACAAACCTAAACAAAACACAAGCAATGCTCATTAGGACGCAACCTAATACACGAAGGATAAAAATGTCAACAAGGAAAGTGTTTCGCTGTGCTGTTAAATCACATCATGGGAAAACAAACTACCCCAACCAGTGTTGCTGCTAGAGAATTCTCCATGAAAAATGTGTACTTGATGGTGCCGTTACGTACTTCGATATTAAATCTATAAAAATACATCTAAGTTGTCTTACCAAATTGGTGCCCTCCAGATATGCTGACTGTACCAGCTGGGAGTTTTTATATCCAAGTATCAGGAAGACACGAAGCTGGGAGAAAGCTGCCTAGAATTACACATATATTTCCAATAAAGCCTTCAAGTAAGCAGTATTTGTTCAAGCAGCCAGAATCCAGCTACTTGCTTGGAAAGCCCCACAAACACTACAGCACAATAGTTAGAAATTGATTTTGAAAGAGTAGAGCTAATGGCCTAACTACAGAGTTGTCTAGCATCTTACTAGAACCCTGTTTTCAGCTAAGAACAAATTCAAACTGGCATATCTTTTAAGAATATCGGCCATATCAAATGAAGTTAACACAAAAATACGTGTTCTTACATGCTACCTTGTTAATGCCCTCTTCTAAACAAATTCTCTACAATGCTGCTACCACCACAAAGGGAAAAGAGATGAAGAACATCAGGAAGCTTGTGTTTAAAAGAACGGGAAAAAAAGGAACTAAGGCCGCTGAAGAGCTGCATCCTATGGGAATTGCACTAAAACAAGAAATCTATCAGATGTGCTATCAGCAAATAAGATTTTTTAAGCCCACTGAGACCCCCAATTTATAGCTGTGCTCCTAAAATAAAATGTGTACACTCTTTCCTGAGGGACAATGCTGCCTAAGCAGAAAAACCACAGAGTGACGTCATGGCTGAGCTGAATGAAAGGAAGAAAAATAAGCAAGCACTTTTTTTTTTTTTTTTAAGAGGACTACAGTCAGTACTACAATGTGCTTAAAAATAGTATTCGAATTGTCAATATTGTGATGGAAAATTCTATGTGTGTTCACTCAAGATTTAAGTCCTGCTGCATTCAGTAGGATCCACTTCCTCATTTTAAGTGGTTAAGATTGTGGTCTCCCTTTGTTTAGACACATTAATCAAGACTGTGGTTTCAATTCCAAAGGAATGGACTTAACAGAAGAGTTCACACATTCTGCAAACAAAGGGCTGGTCACACACACAGGAATTCTTCTGGGCAGCAGACCAAAGCAATATGTCCAGCTTTTTCATTCTGAAATTTTCCTCCACATGTGTATTACAGTATGTACAGTATCTTGTATCAAGCATACTTACTTAAAGGCTGAATTCTTATAACTCGCTAACCCAATTCTTAAACCCTGCTAAACTTCAATGGCTGATTTATACAGATTGCTAAGGCAAAAAATACTGCTTACAAAAATCACAACCCAGGATTCGTACGAAGTGCTAAGTGAAAATAAACCACATTAACAGCTATCAGAGCAGTGTGTAAATCCAAACACAAAGTTTTGTTCAAAGAGAGTTTTCCAGGGAAATCATTATTTGATTTCTAAATTTTACTGGTAAGCAAACACTTCCAGTGCACCCACAGCAATACCAATAAACATTTATTTCCAGCCTGGGGTGCTTTTTAAAAAGGAGCTTTGTGACTGATAGAGAAATGAAGAGGAAACTTACAAAATCAAACCTATATAATTGCTTATTGAAAAGCATATGTACAAGAAGAATATAGTACAGCCAATACTTTAAAACAAGCACCTTTCACCACAATTATGTCTCTTTCAGTAACACAAACCCTACTGTGAAAACCACCAAAGATCAGGGCAGCGTTCTATATCTGTCAAGTTAATCCATAAAGTAGAATATGTTCAAACAAAATTTTACATGACTTGTACACAAATGAGATGTTTCTAGAGGGGCAACGGCATTTTTCTGCTGCTATAAAAACAGCAAAGCGTTTTGCAGCACCTTAAAAACGAACAAATCTATCCAGAGATGGTTTCAGACACCAGTTATGGAATTCCTGAAAAACAACACTTCAGTCCAAGGAAGTCATAAAAACGAACACCCAATGAACCTTCTCTCTTCCATCATGCGTTCTTCATCAAAAAATCTGGAAATTGAAACATTTGTCCAAAGCCATTAGCTTTAGAGAATGACTGTTCTTGTTTATTCAGCTTACTAATGTTGTAGGAAAGTATGTTTTTAAAGGTCAACACAGATCAAGAATGCAGGAACCAAACAAATTTGACACTAGAAACATGATACTTGCTCTCACTGATAGTATCACAGGCTTACAACCCTTCTGGCTTAGAATTTCTTATTCATGTGTGCAAAAGAATTTAATACTGTCAGAAGCGACAGGAGAACAAGACAAGGTGAGAGATACAGATAAGAAGTTTGTTTTTCTTTGCCTACTTCAAGTTTTAAAAGCATGAATTAATGCTCCTTGACTTCTGAATGAAGTCAGAATGAAACAGAACAGTGAGCGTTAGTATCTACAGGAAATGAGTCATGACCAACAATGAATAATATTCTAAGAAAGTGACTGGAGGAGGCAAAATTTACATATCTTTCAAGAGAAGAAAAACCATCTTGAAAACAATGCACTGATTAACAGAAGTCAATGTGGATTTCCCAATAAAACATCATGCCAGAGTAAGCTAATTTCATTTCTGATACAGAAATTTTCTTAGTAGACTGGGGGAATGCTGTGCACTTAATATACCCTATTTCAGTAAAGCATTAGTAAATTGTTAGATCATGGGCTGGTGGGTATATTTGTTAGGTTGATACACAGCTGGCTTGAAAACCATGCTCAAAACGTGTTCACCTATGGTTCTTCATCAAACCGGAGAGAGGAGCAGCGCACAGGTTTGATCCTCAGCCTGATATTCAATGTTTTCATTAAGATTCATTATGAAAAGGAAATGCTTATTAGAGTCCTAGATGACAAAAAATTGAGTGGAATAACTAGTATTCTAGAAGATGTTCTTGACAAATCAGAGAAGTGGGCTGAAAATAACAGAATGAAATTAAATAAAGAAATTCCATGATCTTCACTTAGGAAAAATAAATGAAATATCTAGCTTAGTCATAGAATGTGTGAAAGGGATCGTGGAATTGTAGCTGAATATGAGTCAGCAGCCTGTCATAGCTGCTAAAAGAAAAAAGAAAAAGTTTTTAGGCTCTATCATCAGAAATATTGTTTCCAAATTATGAGAAGTACTTGTTCCACTATATTGTCAACTGGTGAGACCTCATCTTGAGTACTAGGTTCAGTTGTGATTACCAGGCTTTAAAAAAAAAATCAACAGAACTGAAAAAACTGCAAGGACAGTCAAGATGATCAGGAGATTGGAAACTAAATCTTCATAAGACTGAAGAAACTGGTTATCTTTAGCCTTTGAAAAAGATGACCACTTCTGAAATACTTGGATGGGCATCAGAATTCAGAGCAATGGCTTTAAGTTACAGGAAGGCAGATTCCAGCTGAAACCTGGGGAGAATTTGCTAACCAGAACTGCCTTTGACAGTGGTACTAATTACCAAGGGAGCTCCCCTTCAGTGGATCTGTTCAAGCGAAGCGTGGACAGCCATCAATCCTGGACCTTTTCATTTGAATTCCAGCAATAAGCAGTGACTGGATTGATGGCTCATATGGCCTCTTTCAGCTAAGATTCTATAAAACATCTGTTTTATTGAAACTCGCTCAGAAACAGTTTTCATAAAACTACAGGTAGTCCTCAACTTATGACCATTCATATAATGACTGTTCAAAGTTACAGTGGTGCTGAAAAAAGTAACTTATGACTGGTCCACACATTTACGACCATCGCAGCATTCCCGCAGTCACATGATCAAAATTTGGGCGCTTGGCAACTGGCATGTATTTACGATGGTTGCAGCATCCCAGGGTCACGTGAATACCATTTGCGACCTTCCCAGGGGGCTTCCGACAAGCAAAGTCAATGGGGGAAGCTGGATTCACTTCACAACTGCGTGACTCACTTAACGATCGCAGTGATTTGCTTAACAACCACAGCAAAAAAGGTTGCAAAATTGGGTGCAACTCACTTAACAACCACATCACTTAGCGACAGAAGTTCTGGTCCCAATTATGGTCATAAGTCAAGGACTACCTGTACTAGCTAATACCAAGATCATAGCAGCACAAAGTATATTAAATCTAAATTAATAGATACATAGGAAGTGACCTATCAATTGAGGATCAACCCCAATCCAATTCACCTCCAGGAGGGGACTCTTTTGGTATATCTCCTTACCTATCAGCCCAAGATTTTACCCCACCAAGAAAAATATCTGCGGTAATCTCCACATCCCTCTGGGCAAGTCCATAAGAGAATTCATCACTGACAGCTGCTGGATAGTCAGTTCCACACTTAAAAAAGAAATGACACAACAACTATAACTTCATAGAAGGAGACTAATATGAAATAGTCTTGCCAACCAAGCTATGAAACCCTACTGCATGTTTTAAGCTTGCACTGGTATTATCAAGTTATTATGCAAGACTTCTATACAGCACTTCTTCCCATACCCCAACAACCACGTTAAATGTAAACTTAGTAAAACAATCCACATGCATTTCAAGATCAATAGGGGAGGGGATGACTTACAAATTGGCATTTCACCTCATTATCCAACTGAAGACTCAAAGCAATCATTTGCTTCTGTCCGAATCAGTCGTGGGGGAGAAGGACGTAAGTGTTCTCCTCCTCCTTCTCAGCAGCTTTGGGGTAGGGGGTGAGAGTGAACAAACCCTGGATAGATTTCAGTATTATCAAAGACAAAGCATAATTCTTTCAGCAGGAGTTGCCACATAAGAAGCCATTTCATTAAATCAGACTGATGCACCATCTAATTTCAGTTCTGTCTACTCAGAAACTGGCAGTGGTTAAAAAGAAGAGTTTATGGTAAAGACACTGTCAATTATTCACATCTCTGATCTTGGCCTGTAACTAATTTCTGACAGGAGCCATGTCTGGAATTAAGGAAAGATCAAAAACTAGAAAAACAAAGAAAGAGGAGGGAATACAACGTTCCCTTATTTTTAGGGAGGAGCATCCTGCAAAGCTTTCCATCACCCTTCACTGTATTCCTCCCCAATTCTACCTCTTCCAAAGTTTGGATAGTAAAGCTTCTTCCTTCATGCATTCTGCCTGCACGTTCTTATTTCTTTGGCCTGGCATTAGCAACTGGAGGGTCTAAGCTCAAGATAACAGAAGAAACAGCCTAAATATCAGGGTTAATGCCTAGATGAAGGTTTTCTTTTTATTTTCCTAATTATTTCATTAGGAAAAAATCATTTCTAATCCATCTCAAAGTCCTCTGGCAGATGGCAAAACTACTTAAAAGATTAAAAATGGCAAAACAAATACAATACATTAATAAGAAACACAGAAGGGGCATAATTTATATAAATATAAAAGCATATAAAACATTTGGACAGAACTCCAGAGCACAAATGTCAGGCACTATTTAAAAAAAAGAGAAAAAAGATCATTACCGCAGCTAAAGCACCAAACCAAAACATTTTACAGAAATGCAAAATGCATTTTATTTAATAAACATCTTCACTTCCATTACATCTTAAGCATATCAGAATAAATGACAGGCCTTTCCACAGTTTTCGCTGCAACGCTGAGCTCCATAGTTACAGCGCAAGGTAAATGGTAATGCTTTAGCACAGAGTGATTTCTGCTTAAAATCATGGAATAGTTATAAAGCTGAAATTCAAGGTAAAAGAACAGTTTCCCCCCCAATAAAGCAAGCATGGTTCTAAGAATGCATGGAATTAGAACAGTTAAAAATCATCCATCACTGAACTATAAGTTGCCTAGTAATTAGGACTGCAGATGTTCCTGGACAAGAAAACAGAAGCAGATGATGCTATACAGAACATAACAAAGGCATTAATGTGTGCTCCAATAACATATTCCCCAGCTTATCTGTACCCTATCTATCTGTGGTAACTCACACAGCCTACAACTTCTGTTTTACTTCTATTTGATCTAGTAGTTACTACATTCTCAACCATGGCATAATATAAACATACTACAGTGCACTTCATCAAAGTATGCCACAGTGAATGTGTTAGCCTATTCAGCTGTCACAAGACATTGTTGGTTTTGCTCCCAATTATTCAATTAGCAAGAATGAAACATAAACCTATCTGCACTCTATTTGATACACAACCACTCCACAACATTATCCTAAAAGGCCAGTGTTTTCAAAATAAAAACAGCAACAGCAACAGCAGTCAGCTGAGGCAATGGAAACATGGAAAGATGAGGGTTCATTTCATCCAATGCGTCCCTACTGATCATGAAATGAATCCTGAATTAAATATAAAAATAAAGATAAAAAGCATGCTGATCACACAGGTATTTTGAGAATGCCAACCTATCCTTGGAACAGAAGATACAGCCCTGTATCTTTTGCACAAGGCCATTAACTATGCACAAATCACCACATTCAAAACATATCAACAACAATAATAATCATAAGGTTAGGGGATTCTGTTCGCTTTCTTAGAAACAAATATATTCGTTGTCTTGACAAAACAACAAAACACAGGATTTTGTTTACCTATTAAATCCACTGTTTTACTCTCACATTTCAGCAGAGCCTGATTGGAGGAAACCCAGTGCCAAGCACCAAAGAGAATTCCCATCTCATCTACGTAAAGACTTTGCAAGCAAAAGTACATTTCCTGGCCCAAATTTGTAATATTTCCAATTTTGTTTAGCAACAGAGTGCTTGTTATTACGCAGTCTGGAGTATCTTTAACTTTTTCAGCAGTTTAGCTTCAAACTAAGTTTGCTGGTGTCGTTTTTGAGGGGGGAAAAGTTGGTAACATTGATCAGATATTTCCACGTTATTTGTATTAATTAACCGCGTCATATTTGTCAATGCTTTAGTGGTATCTTGAAATGAATTCTTATTCCAAACAATTAATTCCTAGTATGAAGGCAGTCACTTTGCACACTGATGTCATACAATTAATATTAGAAGGATATACAAGTTTTGATGTTTTCTGCTGCAGTGAAGAGTCCATTAGTGTGTTTTCCCTATGGTGGCACAAACCATATGCTTAGTTGTATAAAAACAACTAATGCACTGGGAAGTAGCAACTGCAGCATGATTGTTCTTTGTTTCCATATGCTCAATATCTGTGCAATAAATTTAAAAAATCACCAAGGTTAAGGAACAGAGATTGATTTATGTCATACGGTGAAGGGGGGGGGGGGACAAAACAAAAAGAGCCATAAGCTGCAATTCTACACTCCCTACTTATGAGTACAGCCCATTGAACTGAATGGATTTACTTCTGAGTAATTCAAACGGACTTATTGTCTGGCATGTATGGTTATTTCTTTAGCAAGAGGCTAAACTCAATTCAGAGAATATTACAGCAATCCTAACATTAGCCTTTTGTATAGTCATGTTGCAAGATTGGAATTAGAATTAAAATACAAACGATACATCAGTGTGCCTCAAGACAGAGCTGCTTGAAGTCAAAACACTTTCATGGTTAATTGGGCATTCTTACATAAAATATTAATATTCTAAACATCAAATAAGTCAACATATGTGATAGATACTACACTATAATTCTCAACATATTACAAAACAGCCTCTGTTTAACCTAGTACAAATGCTTTCTGAACGTTATGCCTGGAATCAGGCTTTTACAGTGACATATTGGCACTGATTATAGAGATAAATTATATTTCATCTCTGAGACCCAATTTACACAGGTGTCTTAAACTCTGTTGGACTTAATTCAACACACCCCATTTTTAGAGCAGAGAACCATCTATATAGCTTCAAATGCATTACCCCTCTTCTCAGATTTTTCTACCGAATACACGGAGCCTAACCCACACTAAAGTTAAGTATTGATCTTGGCCAAATTCACTCCATTTCTCCTGCTTTGTTTGTAGCTCAGTATGCTTTTCCAATTGAGCGCATGATCTACACACAAACCACTGCAGCCCATCAATCATTACAGACACAGCAAAAAGATTAGCAAGCAAGCCCGTTTAAACACCATGACCTTCTCACGGTCCTATTAAAAATACTGTACGAAAAATATCCACTGGGCTCAACTGATAGGCACAATTTGAAAAGCTACAGCCCAGCCACTCACACCCGTTATAACTATCACCTTTCCACTAAAAAAAAAGGGGGGGGGGAGGCAGAGAGACCTTTCATTTGCAAGGCATGCCTTCAAAGCCCCAGCAGCAATCTCTAGGACCATCGAGCAAGATAAGGAAAGGATCCCAGACGTGAAAGCCTCCGTGGCGGTATGCAGACGAGCAAGTTTTTTCAGATCTGGGTCCCCGGCACCAGGGGATCCTCTCACTCTTTCGCCCTCTCCCTTTGTTCTTCTTCTCCCCCTCGGAAAAGAGTTGGAGACCCACTGCGGCTCAGGACCCCGTTCCTACCCGAGAGCCCAGGGCCGGCCCGCCAGCCCCGAGGGGTCCTCCTCCAAGCCGGCCCCCTTGCCCCCAAACCACCCCAAGCCCATCGCCAGCTCCCACCGCCCTCCCCTGCCACCAGCCTCCCCTGCCACCCACTGCTCCTCTTCGCTCCCCGCTCAGAGACCCCGAGACACCCTCTTTTCTTCCCCCAGCAGCAGACCAGGGACCCCCCCCCACTCCCACGGCCGGGTCTCCCCAGGGGGGCCAAGGCACACCCCTAGCCTGCCCCCCCCACATCGCACGAGAGGGGGAAAGTTGCCTCTTCCCACCTGGGGGCTCCCCTCGCTCCAGAGGGGGTGGGGTCCCTCCCTCGCCGCTCGCCCCGCCCCCCGCCCCGCCGCCCGCCCAGCGGGACCCGGCGGCCGCGGGGGCGAGCGCTGCCCTGCCCTGCCCTGCCCGGCCGCCGCGACCCGGCGCGGCCGCCCGGCCCCGGGCGCGCAGGCACAGCTCCGCCCGCCGCGCCAGTCCCCGCGGGGCGCAGCCGGCGGGCGAGGGGTGGGGCCAGCGGGCGCCGGGGGAGGGTGCCAAGACCCGGCCTTTAAAGGCCGAGAAAGTTGCTGCCCGCCGGAAGGCGGCGGCCTCCCCCGGCCCCGCCGGGCGCCCCCGGCCCGAGCCCCCCGACTCACCAGGGAGAAGAGGTTGGAGTGACAGTCCTCCAGGCTCGCCCCGTTCGCCGCCGCAGTCATGGTCCTCCTCGGCGAGCCCGGCCTCCAGAGCGGGGCATGTCTGGCCGGGCGGAGCGGGCGCGGGGAGCCGCACAGGCGCCGAGGGGGGCGGGCCCGGCGGCGGGGGCGGAGGCGGAGGCCCGGGCCGCCCGCCCGCCCGCCTGCCCGCCTCCGCGAGGCCCCCGCTGCCTTCCCGGGAGCCGAGCCGGAGAGAAAGGGCGGCGGCGGCGGCGGCGGGGCCGCGCTACCGCCGCTCGGCGCGGGCGGGGCTGCCGCTTCCGCCCGCCCGCCCGCGCCGGGCCGAGGAAATGATGCGGGGCGGGAAACGAGGCGGGCGGCGACGACAAGCGGCGCGCTTCAGGGGAGCCGCCGCCGCCGCTGCCGCCGCCGCCGCCGGGTGGGTCCCCTCAGGCGGGCGGAGGCAGGCAGCCGCTCCTCCTTCCCTCCCGCTGGCGGAGGAGGAGGAGGCGGCGGCGGCGTCCCCTTCCTCGCCGCCCGGCTACGGATCGAGCGCGACCTCTCGCCGCCGCCGCCGCCGCCGCCGCTCCTTCTCCCCGGTGGGCTCCCCTCAGCGCCGCCTCGCACTCATACACACACATACACAGAGGCTGGCTGGCTCTGGGCTCTGACAGCAATGGCGGCCGCCAGGAGCAGCGCGCCTCGCCATTGGCCCGGCGCGGCCCACGTGGGACGGTCCTCCCGGCTGGACGCAAAGGAGGGGGGCGGAGGAGCGGAGCGAGGAGAGGCGCGGACGCCCCCGCCGGCTTGGCGCAGGCGCCGGCGCCCGAGTCGCCGGAGGGGGCGCTGTGGAGCAGGGGCCGGGGGGGGGTGGGCGGGCGCGCGAGCCGGCGGGATAGGTGCCCCGCGGGAGCCGAGCGCGCGGCGGACTCCGCGGGCGCCCCGCCAGCCTTGCGCGGCCGCGCCCGCCTGGCCGGCAGCTGCGGAGGGGCGGGCGCGCGTTCCCCGTAGGCCCGGGTCGGGACTTCGATGTCATTCCTCTTGGTCGCCTTTTTTCCTTTTCTCTCCTTTTCCTCTCCTTTTTTTCAGTTGGTTTTTTATGTACATGTCAAACTGGTCACCGCCCATCTCGTTAAAAAGCGAAGTCTGCCCCCCCCTTGCCCCGCGCCTTCTGAACTTTCATTTTCCTTTTTTTCTTCGAGTTTAGTTTGCTTTCGTTTTGAGTGGCTGATTCAAAACTTCAATCCCGTTATTAGCAAAAAGTCAGGAGATCGGTTCTGTGATTTTGCAAACGAGCTCGTTATGGCTTGCGGCAATAAGACGGATCCTGGTTACTTATTTGGTCAGCATTTTGTGTGTGTGTGTGTGTGTGTGCGCGCGTGTATATGTGTGTGTGTATATGTGTGTGTATATGTGTATATATATATGTATGTGTGTGTCTATGTGTGTGTCTGTGTATATATGTGTGTCTGTGTCTGTGTCTATATGTGTGTGTGTATATATATGTATGTGCATATATGTGTGTATATGTGTGTGTGTGTGTATGTATGTGCATATATATGTGTGTGTGTGTATGTATGTGTGTATATGCGTGTGTGTATATGTATGTGTGTGTATATGTGTGTGTGTGTGTGTGTATAAATGTATCTTAAAATTATTTTAAACATTACATTTGAGTATGGTTTCCAGGGTATACTATATATATAATCTATGAGAGAGATCAAGAGAGATTTACCAAATGGTAAATATGTAATCAGTAAATGCATTCATTTGAAAATTATTTTTCACTTCAAATACCTTGGTATTAAATAATGAAAAGGCATATATATGTTTTCAATTTTTTTTGTGGTGATCCAAGGTCTTCTTTTTAACAAGGGGCCTCCAAGCTTGATATAGCTTAGGGCTTCACCAAGTCTAAATCTGGCACTGGGTCACCCCCTTTTGAGTTGGCACGAGACGCCGAAGCTGCCAGTCCCCCAACTAAGTTTGCACAAAACGCTAACATGCATTCACACCATTCATTCTGACCAAGGTTGGCAGATAACTAAAGTTAGTAGGTTAGGGCTATGTACTGTGTTAATTTTTATTTTTTTTTGGTCTTTAACAAAACCATCATTAATCTTAAAAAAAAAAAAAAACATTTGAGGGGGAAAAGTACAAACTAAAAAAGGGGGGAAGAAAAAACTCTATCTTATATTCTATACTTATCAGTAGTCACTGGTTTAACAAAGAATTTACTACTATAACATGAACGGTTGGTCAGGGGTGTCCACTAATGCCACATCTGTAACTGGCTAGATCAGTGTTTCTCAACCTGAGCAACTTCAAGACGAGTGGACTTCAACTCCCAGAATTCCCCAGCCTCCCAGAATTCTGGGAGTTGAAGTCCACTCATCTTAAAGTTGCTCAGGTTGAGAAACACTAGACTAGATTAAGCAACTGATGTAAACTGCAGGAGCACTGATATACTTTGGATTACAATATTTGCTGTTCAGTTCCTCTTAAAACCTCCTTTTCCATATGTTTAGCTTTTAAAAGAATGCCTATCACAAAGAATATGAGAACTAGAGCCGTATTTACAAGAAAATAAAGTTGCCAGGAGACTCTCTGTCATAATTAAAATCAATTTAAATTAGTAACAATAACAACAATAATTGTTTTGGTCTCTTTAACCATCCATCCAGAAAACTCCTCCTTTCTTTTCTTCTAGTCAATTTCACACTCATCCCCGGATTTTCTGGTCAATATCACATCCAGGAAGGAAACTGCCTGATTCTTCCAGTCAGTTTCAAACTCACTCCCTGAATATTATTTTTTTCTCAGTGGGTTTTCATAACTGAATTAGAAAAGTGAACTTTGACATCCACAGTTCCTGTTTCCATTCCTCCCAATATTCAAAAATCCAGATATTCTTCCCCAATGATCAAGGAAGGAAGGATGTGATTGAAATCGACTAAACAGATCAGTTTTATCCCCACTGATAAAAAAATTAAATATAAAATGTTTCTTTAGGTGACATGCCACAGCTGTCTTTGGGGGGGAAAGTGGGTTGGACTAAGACAAAAATTACATTTTAATTTCATTCCCTTTACATTTAATTAAAACTAGAAGTAAGTGATGCTGGTCTAATTGACTGCAATAAGCTTTTATCTGTTTGTCTAATATCAACAATATGATCCTTCTGCTATAAACCGTTTCTCTTTTTATCCCCTGAAAGAGGGTAACCCCTCGAAGTCACTGGAAGTCAGTCGGCGTACAAATTTAATAAATAACTTGGTAACTTTGGGGGGCCTCTGGCGACCTTGCCCCAGGTTTTTCAGACCCATATGCCACCCTGGTGCCTCCAATCATGCTATAAACCATGATGTAGAAACCACAGTTGGATGAGGAGACATGACATGCAACACACACCCAGTGCTAAGACTAGTTAATGGGCATTCACTTCCCACCATCTTCTTCACTGTCACCCATCGCTCTTCAACCAAAGTCTTCAGCTCATGGGGTCCCCCGAACCTCCTAGGGTTATGGAAACCGGATTTGTGGATCCGACCGATTCAGGAAGAGATCCCTAACTGCAGGCAAAATCCTTTTTTCTTCCTTTCTGAAGAAAACTGCAGGATGTTACTGACAGCAAATCAGAACTGACAGCCATATGGGCAAATGTTGGAGAGATCTGTGTTTTTTGCAATACAAAAGCATAATAAATATGTGTGTTTTAATCAGGCTTTGGAACAGCGGGCTAGCAATATGGGGTTTCTTCCTGCTCCGAACGTGCGGTTCCACCTTCGCACAACCACTGCCCTCCAGATTCACGGGATCACATAATCCTGAGGACAACATGGGAGTTATAGCCCCACACGACAAAAGAGCCCCAGGCCAGGGGAACCACAGGCAGGTAATCCAAAGTCCAGGGGCTGTAAGCAGCTTCAAAATGTGGCTGATTGCATCTGCATTCACAGATCATGCTAAGCCACAATTAATTCCATCATGGTTGGTTGATGTGATCCAGTTGCTTGGGTTCACAAATACATTGAACCTTCCACTAGCTAGCCATGTTTCAGCCTAATGTGTGGCGAACAGCCGGCCGAAGAGCACAGACAACCTCGTCCCATTCACACAATGGGCTCATTCTGCAGTACCATCACTGAGTGAATGTCATTCAAATTAAAAACAGTTCACCGGGTGCTGTCTTGCAGACGAAGCCATAAACCCAACCGTGTTTGGGTTCACACAACCCACTAAGTCAAACTCTGATAATGGCTTAGGAGGAGGCGTGAAGGGAGTCATTTTGCAACATTGGCCAGGTGAGTAGAACATCTGTATCTCTTGTATCTTTCTCTTTGCAATTCTAATTACTTAGAGTTAGGACCCTCCAAGTCCTTTTTTTTTTTTGCTCTTTCTCTCTTTCTCTCTTTCTTTCTTTTTCTTCTCCATATTTCCTTCCTCATTCCATTTAAACCCTTCCTATTTTAAATCTTGACACTTCCTTTTTCTCTTCCACCCAGTTTCCTCTCCTGGTAACCAGGGCCCTGTACTTTCTCTTCCACTAACTCAGGGTAGGTGGGCACAGAGTTCCTACCATGTTAGAAGGGACTTTAGACCCCCTTTGAATTAAATCCAGATTCAAGTAGACTTGGAGCCACTCAGATCAACATCTTGACTACTCCAGGACTTGTTGATTTCCAGAAAAGAGGGTAGACAGGTGAACAGAAGAGAGGGTAGAAGGCTGAAGAATACACTCCGTGCTGGAAAAATGGTAGCCTGTCCCATTTCTTTTGATGCTTAAGCACTCAGGATCCAAGAACCTTGCTGATCAAGAGCAGATCCCTCAGACAACTTCCCATAAATTGTGAACCACCTGCCGCCCAACGCACCTCATATCCCTAATTCGTGTATCATTTGTATGGAACATTATTTATGGATGACTAGTTTATTTCTTCACATTAATTTAAGCAGTTACATAAAATGATTGATATCTTATGATTCATTTATTTGTAAGATTTATATCTTGCCTGTCCTTCAGGAGCTCAAGGCAGTGTTCTTAACACTTCTTACTCCATTTTGTTTTCCTTGCAACAGCAACCCTGTGAGGTAGGCTGGGCGGAGAGAGAATCTGGATCTCAATTTAAGATAAGGCCACAATTTTATTTACAATGTGCCCCACACACCCCCTTGGGATATGATCCGCCCTCTGTCAAAATCGACAAACAAAACCAACAGTTAACATTATACAAAAGCAATCAAATTGAAATCATTTCCAGTTGTCTGTTCTGCTATGTTATCGTAGATGCATTCTGGAGACAGCAACTCTCCCCTCTATGCTACAGCTGCAGCAACATCTGGGCAGGTTTTTCTTGGGACGAACATTAGGGGAAGGGAAATACTGAGGATTTACCCCCTTTTTAAAGGTGGATTCTGGCTGCCTGGCCTTGGAGTACAATGAAAAAATGTTTCACAGCCATTTCATTTGACCGGATGTACATTTTAATTAAAGTTTGCTCCATTGACATCCTTTCTGTTTTCTTGGAGTAATTGCACACAACTCTGTTAATTAACTGCTTGAAGGCTATCTGCTTATTAGCCACTGTTTCTGTAGTGGCCAAAAGTCTTGTTCTTCCATTAGTTCATCACAGACTCCAAGAGAATTTAGCATCTTGAAGGACAAAATAGTCAACTTAGGACAAAGAGGAGATCTGAAATGAGAACCGTTCCACACGGAAGAAGTTCGACATTAAGGTCCTGTTTTTATTCATTCTGGGAATCGTAACGCCCAGATGAAGCCAACGCAAAACGTTTTCATCCCAAAATAGTAATTCAAGGATGTTGTAAAGATGGGTGGAGATGGAAGGACAGTAGGAGCCTTTTGGCCAAAAGATGCTGTCAAATCAAACCATGAGACCTCTTTTTGTAGATTTTTCTCTTGCTTTGTCTGTGCAAGTTGGCGTGCAGACATACCTGTATCACTTTTTAACAAAAATCCAATCTTTTCTAAGGGAGAAGGTCAGTTTCCTACTCCCAGATCAGAATCTGATCATCATCCACAGGGCTGCTAAGCTTCTATCTGCATATCTTTCTTTCCATAAGAAGGCCCAAGATGTCCTAATCTTGATGACATTATGAAATCTCTTTGCTCTTCCATTTCATCGCCTTTCTATTGGGTCTCATTGTTATTTTATCTTACGTTTCATATGGTCTTACTGGATTTTATTCCATTTCTCTCTTACTCTGCTTTTAAAGTCTGAATTTTTAAAAATTGACAGTTACAACACTGTCTGTTGTGTTTGGTCATTGTTGATGAGCTTTTCTTTTCCATCTTGCTGGTTGCTGACTGTCGTTAAATGAATTTGATTTGATTTGATTTGATCTGGTAGCAATTTCTTGCCCCCCAGTATATTTTTCATCCCTCCCAGATGCATGGATGCTCCACCAAAGAATAGGAAAGAAGCATTTCATCTCTGTTTGGCCATCTTCTTCTACCTGCTGGATTTTTGCAAGACTCTGCTAAAATACTTCCTCCAGCGATGCATAGAAAATAAAGAGGATGGCCTTGGCAGATAGAAGGGAGATCCATTACCAAAGCAGTGAGGAGGGAAACATCGTTTAAGCCCACGAAGGAGGAATGCAAAAACATCTCAGACTGAGACATCCCAAATTTGCATGAGTATAAGCGGGATAGGAGATAAACCACAATCAGACTTGCAAGATGGTGTTATTATAGTCACTCTTACTAAGAGTAGTTTTAGTGTTAATGCAGAGTTGATTTCTTGGTCTCATCTTTATCTTGGGGCTGACCCTATGTTGACCTGCCATAAACAACAGTAAAAACTTGAAAAGCTTATTATAACTTCAGTTTTTGGCACGATCTAGGATCACCTATCAATACCCCAACACTTTGACACTGAGATTTTGGAATCTGTACTGAAAAATAGAGGTCTTAGAGCCACGGCCTCCTGCATTTCTCCTCCATGGACTACCCCAAGGGTGTCTGCAAGGGTGGGTCAAAAAAAGTAAAGATAGTGGCCACAACCATGTGATCAAAACCCCGCCCCCTTTCAACATGCATGTGGACTTTTTTGACTCCTCCCACAAGACTCCATGGGACCTCCCCAACTCTACTTGACTTCTGAGCTGAACAATGTGGTTGCCAGAGAATTCCTGGGCAGATATTAAAATGTGCAAATATTCGACACACCAAATGGATTCAGAATAATTTTGACCAATCTGGAGCATTGAACGGAACCAATGAATCAAATGGATGCCTTCTGTTGGAGCCATGAAATACAACTGAATGCCTTTAATAGCCTGAGTCTCTCTAAATCAAATCAGGTCTGATTTGGAGATTTGGTCTGATCAATGTGGATGTCCAAATCCAACTATCCATTTTCAAATCAATCAGAATATTAAAATTGTGTCTTAACTCAATTCATACCTCTTTGTACATCCAGAGAATTCCTTGCTTCTCTGACTGTGAAAGTATCTGCTTTCTTTTCAGTGGCAGAGATGCTGCTATTTTTATTCCACTGGGATTTTTTGAAAAAAAAAATGAACTGGCTAATCTATTCTAAATCATCCTGATCAACCCTCTCCCTACCTCCAATTGAACAAATGGGATTTCTTCTCGAAAAAAAAGGAAAATGGGTGGAGATAGAGATTTATAACTCAGACAATCTGCATTTGTGGGTGTTATGCTGTGTGTGAGCAAGAATCTTTTGCTTTTAAATTGTCATTTCCAGGAAAATGAACCATCAGATGCCTCTGCTTTCTAGACTAACAGTCTCTGGTCTTAATGAAAAAGAATATCTTTCAAGTCAGACACAAGGGGTTTTCTTACAGATTTTATGATTAGAGCTCTACTACATCTTTGTACCATTTCCAGATTTGAGGAAATTAGACATATTCTTGACATTTAGGCTTAACAAAGACATCAAGACATCGGAGTTACTTCAAAGGGGAATCAGATAATAGGATGAATGGAAGAAAAAACATACAGAAAAAAAATGTGGCCAGACTGGGGAAAAATTATTCCCTTGGATCGATCTGAGCAATTCAGCTCGCTAAGTACATTCAAGCTGACTTAAAGGTGCATTGTTGCAAAGTGGCCTCAAAACTAGACCAGATATGACAGAGATAGAATACAAATATTTAAAAAAAAAAAATCTCCAGGGTTCCCTTGGCTCAGCTGACCTGAAAAAAAGATCTTCTCTGATCTTATGCCTTTAGGAGCCAGAGGGTATACAAAAATCAGGAGTCTGCAAGACAAGGAGTTACCTTTGGTAACCTACCTACATCTTGGTTTGCAAGATTTGGTTACTGTAACCTTACAATAAAGGTAACATTAGTACTCATGGTTGGTGCTTCTTGACTGGGCTGATCTCAGTCTTGCAAGTCTGAAAGTACCTCTCCCCTCCCTTATTTTTAGTCTCCCAAAAACTAGGGAGGATCCCCTCTGAGACACTTTCTCCTCCTTTGGACTCAGATTTCATTTATCAAACCGTTGTCTAGGCTGCGGCTCTTCCTCCTTTCTCCCAAGGTCATTCCCACATCATTACATTAAGGCATAGGAGGGGAGGTATGGTAGCAACCTTAAATTTTTACTCAATTCTCTTATTCTCTTTTAGAAACGTTTCAGAATTCTGTTTAAGAGAGCCAATTTTAGAAGCAGGGTGACTCATGGGCTGGTTGCTCCTCAGCCATGAAGTCTCCCTGGGGGACATGGAGCCAGTTTCTCCCTCTCAGTCCAAGAGGGAAAACATTCCAGTGGTGAAGGTGCTGGACTACACGCAGGAAGACCCAGGTTCAGATCCTCTCTCAGCCACTGAAGTTCCCTGGGTGACTGTGGATCAATCTTTCCCTCTCAGACTGAGCCAGTGGTGAAGATGCTGGACAAGGAACAGGGAAACCCAGGTTTTAGTCCCCCTTCAGCTGCAGAAGCACAGTAGCTGACTCGGTCAGTTGTTCTCTCTCACTGTGGCGTAGTGGTGACCGTGCTAGTAAAGATGGAAAGAAGAATCTTGTACACAAAAGCCACCTGTTCACATTCTGGCTCAATGCAGCTTATGAATTCAGTTTCTGTATAATTTGTTCATCGTCATTTATGGCTTAGCCCAGGATGTTTGCACTGCTACATTTCTGAAGTATCCTGAATTAAAAGGCTCAGAAGTCCACTAATCATTTCCGGTGAGTAAACGACCCTTTGAAGTCAAAGATGAGACTGTAAATACGTGCATGGGATTGAATGCAATGTAACTACTCTTTCAATAGTTGGAGAGATCACTGCTCCCCCATTAGCAACTGGTAAGATTTAGAGTCACCCAACCATCTTTGTGCCCAAGCAACAAAAACAAGAATAGGCTTTCTATCACTTCAGCAATGGCTGGGAGATGCGATGGAGATGCTTGAAGTCACTACTGGACAAATGACCTGGGTCTCTGCTCTTCTAAGTCTGGGCCAGGCATCTGGGCCGCAGCTGAAGAAGGCCATCCCATTCGAAGAGCAAATGAATAAGAAATTAAGTATTTACTTAAAGCTCATTAGTAGCATCATTAATGAAAATAAATAGAAAATCAATAAATGCATTCAATATTCATATTTAATTTAGTATTAATAAGAAATGAACAATTTTGAGATCATCCAGAGAGTGGCAGTTTGGAAGTTAAGAGCTCAGTACAAACTTCGGTAGCTCTTTTACAACAATTATTTCCACTTGCAAGATAACTCTGTGCTAGCATTTTTTTTAAAGACACGCTGCTTGGGGATCACGCCCAAATGAATATCAAGTGTGACAAATTATCACAAAAACATGCAGGGTTATTCAGTGTTGCATGGCTAGGGTGGTCTGCATGGACAATAATAACAACTGACCAACCACTCCTGACATCAAAGGAAAAGATATGGAAGAACCACAGATATCCTGCCCAGAAATGCCTTTTACTTTGCCTTAGGTCAAAGGTCAAGGTGGGAGAAAATGCAGAGAAATGAGTTCTAGAGGATACTTGTAGTAGGAAAAGTTATAATACCACTACTTTGGAACTCTTGTCTCAGTAGCACATGGATGCAACAGAATCACAAAAGTTCTCCAGAAGATAGAGTTTGGACAACAAGGTAGGGAGTGCCTTAAATGTCACATAAACAAGTCTGATAAATTGGGTGAGGGGTGGGTCATGTTATTTGGCCCTTGATCCTATCAGAAGAACAGTTGAAAGAGGTGAGTCCATTTAGCGTGGAAAAGAGAATATTAAAGGAAGACACGATTGTTGTTTCATATCTCTGAAGGGCTGCTACACAAAAGATTTGTTCTCGGTTGCTCCAGAGGGCAGGACAGCAAACAATACATGGAAATGGCTGGGAAGTAGATTGGCCCTAACATTAAGAGATGTTCCCTAGCAGTAAGAGCTGTTCAATAGTTGAACAGCCTCCCCGAAGGCATGTAAGTCAAGCCTAGCTGGGCATTTGTCACAGAGGAGATAAATGGAGGTAACTGAGTTGGGTGGAACTAAATACTCTCCAAGATCTCTAGCCTACTCTAAAAATGCTACAACCATAGAATGAATGGATGCTGATTAATTCTGGATTGAATACAAACTTAAGTGGCCAAGGCAAAAGAGAGATGTTGAGATGGTTGGGCCATATAGTGAGAATGAGTGAAGACTGAATCACCAAATAAGTAGATTGAGGAAGAGCAATCTTCCTCAATTGTTGAGGGTTGAAAGGAAGGAAAAGGCTGAGAAAGTCAAGATTGTTTGGAGCTGATGAGATCCTTAAAAAGGGAGAGGCATGAAATTTAAAGACCAAAAGGCAGTGTGTGAATCAGCCTGATGGGACAGAAGCAAGGATGGTCTACAAGGCTAGGAAGGTACGAGGCAGATGTAGGTCAATCTGCAGTCAGAAAAGAGGATGAATAACCATTCAAAAACACATTTAGATCATAGGAAATCAACCAACCTCCTTGCTTTTTATAGAGGAGAGTTTGGCAGATGAGTCTGTGTTTGCTGTGTTATTCTCCTGCAAGATCCTTGTTCCAGAACCCTCATATGATCCACACTGCTTCTAGGGCCAAGATTATAGAAAAAAAATGGACCTGTAAATCTTGGGATGAGAGCCAGTTTGGTGTAGTGGTTAAAGGAACCAGGCTAGAAACCAGGAGATTGTGGATTCTAGAGTTGCCTTGGGCACAAAGCCAGCTTGTGTGACCTTGGGCCAGTCCATCTCTTTCAGCCCTAGAAAGAAGAAGGCCAGGACAAACCACTTTCAAAAAATCTTGCCAAGAAAACTGCAGAACTCATCCTGGCAGTTGGCAAGAGTCAACACTGACTCAAAGGCACCAAACGTGAGAGAGAGAGTTTGGTATAGTGATTAAGGCATCAGGAACTGTGAGACTAACTCCTAGTCCTGTCTTAGGCATGGAAGTCAGCTGGGGGACCTTGGACCAATCCCTCCCTCTCAACCCTAGGAAGAAGCAGGCCAGGGCAAACCACTTCTGAAAATTTTGCCAAGAAAACTGCAGGGACTAGTCCAGGAAATCACCAGGAGTCAACATTGATTCAAAGGCACCAAAACAAAATCTTTGGATAACTCACAGAAGATTAAAAGTCTTGTCTCCTTTCTGGGCTGAATTAAAACTTCCTGAACTTTGGGGGTGAGAAGGTGCCTGCTTAGAGAAATTAAAAATTATATCCTGATCTCGCCTAATTTTTCATTCCATTTACCCCTGGCTATGACTCTCTTAGGTTTTCAAGGGATTCATTTTCTCCATCTGCCCACCTTCAGCATATTTTTTTCCATCCCAGAATGCCAGATAATTTAAATAATTTTCATATTATTATTATCATTACTATTACTATTACAAACTCCTTTCAGAACTCCGTGACAATATGCCAAGCATTTCCATATGAAATCAGAATGAAGGGAGGGATCCATTTAAAAAAAAAAAAAATCCCCATTGCTATACTGAATGCAAAATTTAGAAATAGACTAAAAGATCATCCTGGCAAGGATTGGTTGGAAAAATTTAAGGCTGCCTCCTTTTTCATATTCCAACCCACCTGTGATTCACCAAGGGTTGCTAAACTTGGAGCAGTGAGGCTTTAGTGAGGTTAGAAGACAAATTCAACACTGGGTTTGCATTGTCCATTTAACCTGGTTACCGAATTAACCAGTATAAAGCACTGAGCCATTAGCTAACCAAACGGGCTCAGTTCACCCAGCATAGTCAGCCATCAAACGACTAACCAAGATTAAATTCCGCCAACTTAACTCGTGGGTCAAATGGAGCTTTAGATGAAGCAGAAAATGTTGCTTCGGTTTGCAGGACTCCTGGCCCACTCCGTTTCCTTTTCTAGCAAAAGAAAGGCTGTTTCTCAGCCTTTAAAGGAGGGGAGGGAGATATTAGAGAAAACAATCTCTCCAATTTTATTATTTCTCTAGGGAATTTCAGATATTCCACAGCCAAAAACTGGACTCCATGGACAGTGCTCATGATGTAATTATTCAAGAAACTACTCATGATTTCAGTGTTTTCTCTCTCTGTGTGTGTAAAAAGGACAGCCTCAGATGGAGAAAGGAAGAAGTCTGCTTATTTTCCAACACTTGGCACTGGTCCAGCATGTCTTCCTTTCCTTTGGGTTTCATTGAAGCAAGCCTCTTGGGAGAAAAAAAATTGTTGGGAAGGATTAGGAACCTATCAGCTTTGTGTCTTGACCCTTCTGCTCATAAAGAGCATTCTACAAAAGTAAATACTGTAGGATGGCTTTAAGATCTAGGGCAGAATTCAGGTGTGTCTGCAGGGAGGGGTCCAAAAAGTCAAAATGATGGCCACAACTGTCCTATTTTGGTGATGGTTGTGGTCTACACTTGATTCATCAGTTGCAATGAGCCAGGATGTTTAAACCATGGTCCATTGGGGTCAGACCTCAGGCCAGATGTGGCTGTTAATTGCTCATCTTCCAGAAACTGTAATGGGATGTGGGAATGGCCTTGGGAGACAAGTGGAAGAGCCACAGACTAGACACAGGTCAGATAAGAGGCAGCTGAGCCCGCAGAAGGAATGGGGGCATGGCAAACATCTCAGAAGAGACCCTCCCTAGTTTCTTGGGCTGTAAAGGGGATGGGGAGAGCTGTACTTTCAGACTTACAAAGTTCTGTTGATGTAACCTGACAATAAAGTAGAATTAGTTCATCTGAGCATGCTTCCTGTCTGGACTACCTCGCAAGGCTCAGCCCTAAATTCAGGAATGTTTCTGCTGTTGATTAGACAATAATAAATAAAAGTTTTCATTGCAGATGAGAAAAAAGTCATATGGGGGTCTGCCTACTATAGAACACAGGAAGCAAGCCATGGGTGAGGGTAGGGGTAGGTGAGCTCCAGAGGCATCTGCAGGGGGGGAAAGGGGGGGAAAGGAAGTAGCATTGCACTGTAATACACAATACCTTTTGTATTCTCATCATGACAAAAGGAACAGCGCTTGCGTTGTGACATTGCAACACTGTTAAAAGTATGAGATCATGCGGGTGCCTCTGGCCATCTCCATAATTTTAATCTTAAACCTCTTCCTTTCCACCCTTTCAAGTCAACAGATTTTGGGTTGTTCTTCTCCCAACCTTGAGACTAAGATCCAGCTGCTCCACGCTAACCCAACAGGTCTGCCTGGCCTGAGCCCTGCTGGTTCCCACTTGGCCAGCCCTTGCATAAGCCAGAATGGCTATGTTTGCACACTGGTCACAGTACTTAAGTTTACACTTTGCACTAATCTACAAGCACATGAAGTTATGGCTTCATATAGTATGTAAAGCCAACCTCTCTCTTTTCCTCTTGATGGTTACCACCTTTCTCCTAGCAAAAGTTCTGGAGCACTTTATTTACAGCACACTGAACATTTTCCCACAGCCCTGCAATTTCTAAACCTATTCAGTTTGCCCGGTCTCTGTGCTGAGAAAACGCACCTGTTGCATTCTTGCAGCTGCTGATGGCATATTCTGTTTCACTTTGCCGTGTGCAAAGTAAGACATCCAAGATCCAGTCTTTCACTGGGCATGTACCACGTTGGCTTTCATGGGGGGGTGGGGGGGCGGGAAACATTTTACATGATCCTGGGATCCAAAAATAGTCCCATGCATTTGGAAGGACCTGAATTGACAGCTGTCAGATCCCAAATGCTGCAAGAATTCTTTCTCACTTGGGAGGGTGATAAGACGTCACGATAAGAAATCTTAACCACAGACAAGACAGCCCAATTTAACCATATAGACAAAGAACTTCCTTTCCTCATTTTTACTAATCCAGCGCTTTTCAACAAGAAACATCTCATTCTTGAATATTCAATGCAAAGCCTGTCTTCTGGATTCCTGCTTCTCCCAGTGATGATTATTTGGCAGTGTTCTGATAGCTTGTGCCATTGCATAGGAAACCATAAGCCAGAGATCAGGGTCTGCTTTGTCCACAGATGTCTGTCCCACTCCATCATGGCTAAGTGGAAATGATGGCTTAGCATATCAAACAGGCATCCTGGTTTGCAAATCAGAAATCACATGCCAAGAATAAGCCCTAGCTGGCAATCCCAGGTGATAAACCCAGGCAGTGCGCTATGCAAATCGTTTCTGGGTGCTTAGTAGAAGAAACCAAGCAGGAATAAACTGATCACGAGCAGCAGGAGGCAATTCTTTTGGGGAAAGCTAAGATTTGGCCCGCCATGCAGAGAAAGTGGTGCAAGGCAACGTTTCTTCTGCTTTCTTTCTCTCAATCCTCTGAATCTGGGTTTTCATCGATGGGGTGATCTACCAAATTGCTGGAACTCACTGCCACAAGACGTAGTGGCAGTTACTGGTTTAGAAAGATTTAGCGGTATCGCCCAACTTACAATAAAGCAGATTTGCTTAGACACAGGGGAATGAATAAGCCACCATTGGCTGGGTTCACACATCACACTAAGCCGTTACCAGCTTTTGCAAGCCACAGGGGCTGGATACACACAGCAGCTGCCCGAATCAAACAAAAATCATTATGGTTTAACACAGTGTTTCTCAACCTCGGCAACTTTAAGATGTGTGGACTTCAACTCCCAGAATTCCTACTGGCCAGGGAATTCTGGGAGTTGAAGTCCACGCATCTTAAAATTGCTAAGGTTGAGAAACTCTGGTTTAGCAGGATGGGTTAATTTTGTTTGAGGCTATGCCCTTTATAACCAGCTTCTGAGTTTCCTTCAAACCCTTCCATGGTCTCTTTGGGGTAGAATCCTGGATTCATAACCATAACCAACATTTCAGAACAGGGGTGAGTAATTCCAGCCCCCCAGTTTGTTCTCAGCATCCCTCCACCCAGTTCCTCCAATCCTTCAAGTTCTCTAGGGCGACAATGTCATAATTTGGCAGCACAATTCCCTGGGGGATGGGGGGAGGAATCCAGAAAACCAAAACCTCAGAGTCAGAATAATCCAGCCTCATTTCCATTCTCCTGTGCCTGCAAATGCTTTTAAATCAATAAACGGAGAAGCAAGTTGGCCACCCTGATTTAGAGCACCCAGAACAATGTTAGCGCACAAGTGTTTCTGCAAAACTATCCATTGATGTCTGTGGGCGCACGTGCTTATGATTTTAAACACTGTATCAGTGGCAGGCTGCGGCCACCTGACTGGGGTGAGAAATGATCCGTGGATCTTTTTTATTGCAATTCCACACGCTCCTCTGTGGGCCAAGCACAGTGGCAGGCTGCAGCTTTCTCAGACGTGGCGGTCCAGGGGAACAGACCTGTTTGAGATCAACACAGCTGCTGGGGAGGGACATTTCCCCGTCACAGAAAACTGCTTTTCCCCTAGTCAGCAGAGATATCCAAACTGTGTAGCCCACAGCTCCCGCTGAGCCCAAAGCTGCCAGCCCCCCAAAGCCATTCAGGTAAATTTGGAATTCTCCCCTGCGCTCCAAACAGGTTTTGAAACCCAGGAATACAGCCGAAAAGACACAACTCATCCTTTCTGCCTTTCAGCCCATCCTGTCCTGCCATCCGGGGAAGGGGTCTGCCAAGCACATGTCTGCGTTCTGTTTAGTCAGGTTAGTAACACGTTGCTACTCTCCGTTGCGGAAAGAACTGGGTTGATGCAATTTAGGTTTACATGACTCATCTTGACCTCATTCCGGCTTCCCCCAGGGTTTCAGCGTTCCAGCCTCCTTTCCAACCTGCTTCCTGAAAACACTTTTCTTGCTGTGTGTCTCACTCCATCTGTTCCACACGCTTCTGCACTCACCGGCGCATGCCAGAGATTGCCCCCACCCCCACCTTCATCAAAAAGCTTTGGGCTGCTGGTTGTGCAAATGAGCGTGCACGCAAGCTGCTTGGGTGAACGCAATGGGCCACAACTGAGTGTGACTGTCACCCTAAGCACAACCTGGTTTGAGTGCAGGGCTTAAGGCGCAGGGCAATCACCGTCCCTGTGGTTTGTAAAATTGGGTTATAGGTTAGCTGGTGCAAATCCAGCCATTTGTGGGCTATGTAACAATCCAACATTACACAAACCATGCCTAGCACAGAAATGGGTGACCTAGCCAGAAGTCACATAAAGCATTTTTTGAGAGGGTTGGGGAGGCAATGGAGGTGTGTGATGATGCAAAATGGGCACAGGTAGACATGTGATATATGTGGTGGGGGCAGGATTTTCTAGTTCTCCTTGTGTTTTGAAGGAGCATACTGGGAGGGGTGGACTATGGTGAAAAGTCTAACATAAGAGCATGTGGGAACACAAAGGATGGATCAAGGGTGTTACAGAAGGAAACAAGGTAATAACAGAAAAGACTTCTGAACCCAGAAGAGGGAGGAAACATCAGAAAGAGACTCAGAGTAACTCCATCTTAACTACGCTAGGTATAAGGTGATCTGGAGAATTGCTTCGGCAGGCTTCCAAGATGGTTAGATGATCTTCCTAGCCATAAAGATCTTTCCAGAAATCCAAGTAATTCTTGTTTCCTGGTTTGCCAGTCTCACAGAGCTTGGCATGGGATGAGTTCACCCAACAACCAGCAGATTAAAATGTGGTTGGACCATTTGTATTTCACTTAGCATCTAAGTGGCAGTATGTAGCCAATCTGGGCTGCTTAGGAGGTAGAGGGGAGGCTGCTACCAAAATCTCAAGGCTGTAGACGAGATTAGGAAATCAACAAGCACCTGAACGGTAGGAGTGGTAAACCAGGTCTATGTTGCTATCAAGAAAACCATGAAGCCACCAGGATTTGGGCTTTCCTAAAAGAAGACTTCCCTTTAGCTTGTGTCTAAGCGTGGTGTGCACACCCAGCAAGTGTATTTACTTCGTTTCAGTGGGTGTTGGTGCAAACCCAGGCAACTGATTTGATTTGGTAAACCATGGCTCAGCTAACCCCGATTTAGCCTGTTGTGCAAGCATAGCCATCACTGATCTTATTTTAAGGCTTTCATCACAGCATGGTGTCTTTTCGGTTTCAGAAGAAGCAGGAAATTGGATTCCTGGTTTTGGGCAGCTGTGGTTGGCAGCAACTCTGGGAACAGCCCAGAGAAAGGGGTTGGGGGCTACATAATGACCCAGGGAAGCTCAGATAACCCACCTCTAGTTTAGCAGGACGTGTCCACCTATACTTTTTCAACCGTACCACGGGGAGGGGTGGCAAGCAACATCGTGGGGGCTTGCAAATGTTTTAAAGCCTAACCAGGCTTGCATAGGCAACATGGGAGCCCAGCCAAGATTCCTCCATTGCATGTACAAGCCTGCAGTGGACAGCTGCAGTTATGCACAATTTGAGGTCTCCGGATTAAAATTCACTGATGAGACGTAGGTGATACGTTTCTGTACCCCATGGTGTTTTTTCCACTTCCCCACGTGACAGGCTATCCTCAGGAGCCGATTGAAAGAGAAGTCTCCGTTTCCAGCGCCAAGGTTGGTCGAAGGAAAGCTGTTGGCTAGTGAAATATTGCTATCTGCAAAGCACAGTAAACATGGAACAGACACAGATATTTCATAAACCTGCATGCCATCGTTTTCGCTTTCATGGGGTTAGAACAGAGTAATATATCACAGGCGCCACTGCAGAGAAAAACAAGTTGAGCGTGTTCTTCATGGAGAGTTTTTGTAAGCCAGGAAGAACAGAGAGGCTTAAAAGTATATGATGATATATGGTTATTTTTCAAGGGGGGACGAGTGAACTGTTGCAAATTAGAATAATATTTCAGTTAGGCTGGGTTTTTCAGAGCTGTATCTTGACCTACATCGTGTGCACGTCGTGCTTCGAAAGAAATATGATCTCTAAGCATTTTGTATTTGTTACATTTATAACCCACTTTTCCTCCAGAATGAGCAAAAGGCAACGCAGGACCCTCTCTTCCAATTTTCCTAGCAACAACTCTGTAAGGTAGGTTGGGAGGAGAGCGACTGGCCCAAAATTAGCCAGTGAACTTCTGTGGCTGAAATAGACTTGAACCGGGCTCTCTCCACTCTGATTCCAACCCTTTAACCACCAGAACACCCTGGATCTTAACTGCAGAAAGACTGCTATCCTTTTGGGTTGGATAGGACAGTTTGAACCCGTCTAGAAAGAAAAGTTGCCTAAGATTAGTATCCTTAACAATCTATTGGTTGGCTTGCAAACCAAGCTGTGTCATAACTAAAGGAATATCTGATTTGCTTATTGCATTGATTCATGTTCTGGCTAACCATGGCTTTCTGATCAGCTAGCTTCCCACATTGCATCCTGGTCTATGCGTAGCAAAGGGGTGGGCAGTCTGTGGCCCCAGGGGCCTTTTAGTCCTCTTTCTGTGGTCCTAGGTGTTCCCCTGGACTGAGGCTGCTGAAAAATGATGGCAGAACTGCCCATTTGAGGTCAGAAACGTGAATTCTAGCACCCACCCTAAAACAGACACATCACAGTTTGCAAAGATATTTTTTAGACCCCTGGAGGGGAACCTCTCCACACACATCTGTGCCATCACCTTGGCTTGCCATCTTGGAGAACCCACCCATAATTTGCAAAGAGACTCAAGAATGGAGAATGAACAATTCTTCTAGCATTGTATGGTAACAAATGGATGAAGACTCGCAAGCTAGGTATCTGTGTTATCCTAAGCCATTGTTTCTTTAAACATGGCGTATTTTCAATACCCTACCTGGCTGAGTTCCCCCAACTCACCAAGACAATACTGCAGTTTGCCAACCGGAGTGGTGACTCCACCCCGAGCCAGGGCACCCCATGCCGTGTGGGAATGCAGCTACAGAATGAACGGTGTCTTCCATTGCATTGCAATTTCACGTCTCCACTATGGGGCAAAGCCACTTACCGAGCAAGGAACATGGGAATGGGAATTCAACTCGTCTAAACTTTTGCTAAACTGTTTAGCCAAAACAATAGGGTGTCAGTCTTGGTCACAATCCCAGAGGGAAGCTGGCCAGGGGAACTCAGTGGGAAGAGGGAGGCCAGCTCTGTTAACCATCTGGTTCAATCATCTTGAAACCCGTTCTGACCCTTCCTGGCTTGGAATTTCTGACTCCACACGCGCTCTGCTTTGACTCAGAATAAGAAACAATTTCCTGACCACATGTTTCTTTTTATAGACACCAACCTTTTATTGCCAGCTTCCTCTACTTCAGGTCAAGATCATTCCTCGTAGCCTTTAAACAATGCGCCCATCCTTGCAGCTCTCAGAGCAGGAGACAAATGATTTGCCTGCCATCAGCTGCAATGCAGGGAGGACCTTCTCTGCGATGACAGCAAGGGGAGCTCAATCCATCAGTCCCCCCAGCCTCAATGCACTGATGTGAAAAGAACTGCCCTGAGCATTACAGAGAAAGATTCCTGTACAGAAGCTGGCTGGGTTCACACATTACATTAAAAGAAATCTGCCATTTTGGGGTTTAGGTCAGTGGGTGGACAGGAATCAAAAGCTCAGATTTACTCCCAGTTAAACTAAGATAAAAGGTAACCCTAGTTGTCTGTGATCCTTAGACTTTGATCACTATTAAGTCCTCCTAAACCAGGTTTGCTCATGGTTTGTCAGTTAGTCTCCTGGCTTACAATGCCCATTTCTTCCCAGATAACCTCAACTGGGTACACTTTACTAGCCAAAGCAGTGAGAGACACTGTTTTGCTTTGCTTTGTTTTAATATTTCTGGTATGTAATTTAACAGAGAATAAAAATGACTGTAGCAAATGTCATTTATTCCACTGGAAATCCATCTCTCCTTGGGGTCTCCAAATGTCATTCCATTTGGCAATATGCGTTTTTATTTCAGCTGGGTTGATTAGTTAACTCAATAATTATCTAGAATGGGGCAAAGGGGTTAATGAGTGAAAAATCATGGAATTGGCTGATGGCCTTCTGTTTTAATAAAGAATGACTATTGTCAGAATATCTAGGGCAGAATCAAGGGTGGGAAGTCTCTGCACCAAGGAATTTGCTATCTGATGTTCAGTAAAGAGGGAGCCACAGAACAAGGGTTGGAAAGAGAGACACAGGTGATGGGTTCAATTACATGCACTTAGGTTCGGGTGCAACCTGCCTGTATTCACACAACCCACTAGGCTGGACCACAATACAACTGAGTACAGTAGTTCAGGATTCTACATGTTGTAGGAACCCAGCAATTCCTTGTGGTTTTTCAGCTTCCCACCCCAGCCTTCAGCCCTGAGTGGCAGGCCCACCAGCCAATCCCCTTGCCTCTACAAGGAGAAGCTTCATCAGGAGGACTCCAAGTGGTCCCACCCCTGCCTGTTCAACTTGCCCTCCGCCAACAAATTGCTCAGGGTTTAGGGGATTAACCTGTAGATTAACATTTGCACCCCAACCTCTGTTGCGTATCACTGGCAGCCTTCCCTGAATCCCCAAATTGCCTTGTGGAAGCAATAATTTCCCAATTAGGAGCAAATCTCCTGATAACTAGCAACTCAGAGAGAACATCTCACGCCCTCCAGACTAAGTGGGAGCTTTAACTCCATCCGCATTTCCAGCTAAAGGTGAACTTTTGACCTCATAGCATACTCTAATTGCTGGGTCCACCAAGATGAATTCCATGACCTTTCTAGGCCTTTTTCTACTGCCTTATTGATACTGCTCAGCCTTACCGAGTTGGAGGATCGGTTGGACTGAAGGGAAGAATTTTTCTTAAAAATACTTGTAATGTCCAAACTGGAAGGTCCTTTCCATCCTGCTTTCAAAAGGCTGCATTCTTTCTTGAAGGACCATGGGTGGCATGGGCAACCCCAGGGTGGGGGGAATGGAAGTCAAAAGATGTGCATCATGACATCATGAGGCAACAGATGTCAATTAAATAATCATGTCATTTGGGTAATGATATCATGACACCCATATCATTTTGGTGCCATCCTTAGGAAGCTTGATACTTCCACTAATTTTGGAGTGGATTAGTAAACGTATCCATGATCTACTGAAACAAATTGCTCCTGCAAAGCCCGAAGGGAGCTCCTGATCCATTAAAGAAGATATTCTTGGATCCGTTCCCACAGAATATGAAAAGTTCACTCTCTAATTCTGAAAGGCTGGTCAAGCCACTGCTTCATCTTACATCAGCCTTTGAAGAAACAGGATAAGAAAAGTATTGATGCCTTTGAACTTTGGGGTTGGCGAAGACTCCTGAGAATCCCGTGGAGAGCCAAGAAAATAAACTGATGGATCACTGAACAAATCAACCCAGAGTTCTCACTCAAGGCACAAAGGACCAGGCTCAAATGATCCTACTCTGGACACATTATGTGAAGACCCAGCTCCCTAGAGAAGGCTCTGATGTTGTGAAAGGTGGAAGGAAAGAGAAGAAGAGGACGACCAGCAGTAAGGTAGATGGACTCAGTGACAGTGGTGATGGGTGTGCCATTGGAGGACCTGAAAAACCAGATTAGGGACAAATCATCATGAAGAAAATCTATGTGGTTGCCAAGAGTCAACAACAACTTGATGGCACATAATCCGTCAATCCTCCATAGCCCACTTCCATTGTTCCTCTGTTCCTCTATTTGAGGCATCCTGCCCCAACCCAGAGATAACATGGAGTCTTCAATAATAGCCTTTGATAGACCTGTCCTCCGTGTGAGTGTCATAGGAGTTGATCCACGCTTCTGCACATGTCTGGTGGAATTTCTCGGGTTCTCAAGCAGGAAAGCTCTTCCCATCAGGTGGTATTCCCACCCTTTTCTACTTGGAAATGCAACTGAGGCATGATGGAAGGCATGAGCAGGGAGGATTCTGGAATGGAGCTTCAAGGTTACAGGGAGGGGGAAGAGACATTCCAAGGGAAGCATCTCCTCAGCCTTCAGATGGACTGTGTGAAGGTCAAGAGAAAGAGACTGGCCCCTCCCTAAGGGCATGATGGTTATAGTTGCTATCGTTGGGGGATTAGAGTTAGTCTGGTGAGATTCTGTCTATTAGGAGCAAGCTAATAAAGAAGCTGAGCTGATTTCTGGACTGTCTTGTGGTGATTCTTGGGCTGAACCTGACATGAGGAGCCTGACATTTTGGAACACAAAGCAGTGTTCTCCCACTGAGCTACAGTCCCTCCTCACAGTCCTAGAGATAGGACCTACTTTTGAGTGGAGGAAAACCAGAATCCCAAAGAAAACCACAGCTTCAATCTATCCAAGGTTCCAATCTATCCATAGTTGTAAAAGAGCCAATGTATCTTAGGCGTGAAGCTCTTTTATCTGGATGGCACTTCTGTTCCCCAACGCTGCATGACAAGGGAAGTTTCTAAAGCAGTTTATAGGTTTTGTAGCAGAAGCTGTGGGAATAGCTTTTGCCAAATTTACTTCCTGACATGCTTCTTTTGTATCTGCAGGGTTTCTAGTTTTAATCAGTGCAGAGGTGGTAAGTTCATCCATGCAAATGTCCACCTGTAATTGAATCCACACACAGATCAGTGACCTGGATGGAAACATGGTTGGATAGCAATGGAGAACTAACAAGGATTTCAGTGTATAACGGTACCTCAAGTCAATGTTGGAAGAACATGAAGGGACTTTTTACCCCGCATGGTGAACTTGTGAAAAACATACAATGATACAAAGAATTTTAAAGATGAATGTCACAAAGAAACCATTTTTTTTTTTATGGGGACTTATGGATAGTGAATTAGAAAAGACTCATGGAAAATTGATTTTGTATATGGTAATGGCAGCAAGATTATTATACACACAAAGGTGGAAGGGTACTGAAATTCCCACAAAGGAGGAATGGATTGTGAAAATATCAGATCTGGCAGAAATGGCAAAACTGACCTGTTTGGTCAGGGAAAAACAATAAGCCCATTTTTGAAAAACCAGAAACCTTTTTATGGGCGTTTTGCTAAAAGAGGAAAAAGGTGAAATGATGATTTATGGATTTAATGATTGAAAAAGATGACAATGAAATAGGGCTGAAGGGATTTTTGGAGTAGCTAAGAGGGAGGGGACATGATGAGTTTGTTAATACCTGTTGAAGAGAAGGTTGGAAGTCTTTAACTTCCTTAGTTATTTCTCTCTCTCTTGCATTTTATTATCTTTTCCTTTCTTTCTTTCCCTTTCCCTCTTCTCTGTTTTCTTTATGAGATTTGTTTTTTACTTTCAGCAAAAAGTCTTTATACATATATATAATATACATATAAAAAGAGACGTGACAAAATTTTCCAAGTCTCTCTCTTCTACGTTTTCCTTTCAAATTTAACCCAGCTTTACAAAGGGACAATATGTTTGTGCTCTTGCTGTCTGGTGAAAAATCACCTACCGTTCTGGGCAGTTCACACACATACCATGTATTTTCCTGCCAAGGTGAAGAAAACCTTTCAGGACCTCAGACTGGAGAAGACTGCTTAATGGTGATTACATTTTGCCCAGAAGAAGAGATGGAAACTACTAAAACTGTGTTTTAACTTAGTCTAGTGCACAGTTATCTATCTGTGCATTGGGTTGTGGGTTTGACTCAGGCTGTCCTGTTAATCCATAACGTGATTTATTTTGGCATAGCGTGTTATATAAACACAGTCACCATCTTTAGTAAGTCCAACTTCATTGTCTTGTGTGAACCTGCCTAAAGATCGTTCCCTGGGAGACTAAAAGCGACGTGGAGTTTGCAGAGGAAAATGGCAAATCTTTCAGAAAGAAAGAAAACATATTATGTGTTTATTGCTGATATAACGAAGGCTGATTATAATCCAAAGGTCTGGTTTAGAGAACGTGTTTAGCCGCCAACACTGGACCAAGGTTAGCTTAACCAGGCTTAGCATGGTCTGCAAAGGCAACTGTAGGACTGGTGTCTTCTGAACACCGTTGAGTGTCTAATAGAGGGCGGACTGCGGAAGATGTTGAAACAGGGTTTGCTTTTATTTTGTTTTTTCCTACGGGTTAGTGTTCAAAGCCAACAGCTGATAAGATAGAGGGGCCTCCTCGTGCAGGAAAGTTGGGTTTATCTTTATGTTTGCAGTCCTGTCTTGTAGCAATAATATTGATAATGTGTTGGGTGGAGGCCGCCTTGTCCATAATGAAAGCCAATGCTGAGAACGAAATGAACATTCTTGTCTCTTTTGAGGGCAGACTGAAATCATGCCAAATAATAAAAGATTATCGAGACAGCTACGGGGGCCCTGTAACCCCCATCCAAATTTGCAGCAGGATGTGTTCAAGAATCCCCTTGGAGAACAAATGTAGGACCAGAAAGGGGGACTTGCTGGAGCAGGACTTCTTTTCCAGTGCACTAATCTGATATTTCCCAATAGTTTTGGAAGCTGATGCAGCTTCTTTGGGGGGCTGGGGGGGGCTACAGAATTTATTTGTCAAATATGTACACTGCTGCAACCGAATAGGACTCTCGGCAGCTAAGAACGGTGATGTTCTTAACATGATCCACAATAGAACTAACACATCTATGGTAAAAGGATAAACTCAGTTAAAGCAAATGCAGTAAGATATAAATAAATAACCAATCACAGAGCTCCCCGGTATTAATACAATATCAGTATATCAATAACTAAAAATCATTTAGAGACCATGATCTCACACGCCGTAAACTTTCTTGGAAGAGCTCTCATTTTAGCAAGTTCTAGAATGATGAGGCAACAGGATCAAATCAGATATCCAGAATGGGATTATAATACTTCAATACAGGTAGTGTTTGTTTAGCGACCACAACGGGGACCGGCAACTTGGTGGTTAAGCGAAGCGGTTGCTAAGTGAAACTGTGATGGTGCTTATGATCTAACTTTAGCTTTCCTTTGTTTACAGACCTGCAAAGGTCGTAAATGTGAGGACTGGTCACAAAGGGACTTTTTCATCACCATGGTAACTGCAAACAGTCACTAAACAAGGCAGTCGCTAAACGAGGACTTCCTGTAATTGAATGAAAATCCCTTGATTTACTTTTGAGTAGCAGGTAGAAGTCCCCCTGATTTCACAGGGGTATATGCAGCTATGAACATTCTCTCAAGGAAGAGGGGGATAAAATATTAACATTAAAATTCCCCATTCTTTTATCCCTTTTCTTGATCACAGAAGAAAATCGGAATCAAAAACATCCTGCATGCCCCGTAATTCTCATCCTGACACTTCCAAATATTTCCTTGGCCAGGCCAAATGGGCTCCAGACATTAAATCAACTGCAGCGCTTGTTGATTAATCTACCGATTACAGCCTGGGTCCCTTATTTATTTGAATTCTGTACTGCCCTATTAATTCAGAGATTATCTTGGCAGCCCGCAGCATCACTCCATAAAACTAGGAAATCAGGGGAGTAAAAGCAGCCATAAAAACCAGGTAATAACTAAAGAGCAATTGCAGCTGCTTTACACCCAAATTGTCTTGTCTCCCTGATGTTACCTTAGCATGCTTTTTGCTTCTGCTCCTTGCAAATTTCCCAGTTATGGCCATTTTCAGGTAATGGGGAAATTGCTAAGGAAACAGTTCCCTGAAAACGAGAGGTTGGGAGAGGGGAGAAGAGAAGCATAAATGGAGAAGAGAAGGAGACATTCAAATAAACTCTGATGATCCATCTTTGGTGTTACTGCTATTCTGAGATGAACAATGCAGGTTTTTCTCCCAATTTAGCAGGCAAGGTCCCATCACAGGAACAAAGTCTGGAGCAAAACTAGTACTTTACCATCTCTTTTTTGAGAGGCAAATTTAGGTAACCTTTTATGTGTTGTTGTGGGGTGTTATTAGAATTGAGTCCTGAGGTATGGGAAGGCAGAGTCCATCACCCATTGAGAATATCGGCAGCCAACTTATGAGGACAAGGAGTTGGGGTTAGCAAGTTGGAAGATGCAGAATGTCCACCACCTTCTATGTCAGAGTTCTTTTTCCTGACCCAGTGAACGTCAGACTTTCCTAAGAAGCAATCAGAACTGGAGAAAACCAGCAAGGAACAATCCTCTCTGAAATTGAGTGAATAGGATTTATTAGGAACCTTCTGTAGGAACCAGGTTGCAGGAATGGCATAAGAATTCCAGCAAGGAACTTTGCTTCCAAAGGTGAAATCTATTTTGAGGCAGTTCAAAGCCATCAGATTCTGGTTTTCTTCCTCCCAAGCTTTTGGTGTAACGGGGAAGACGCCAATTGCTTCTGAGAAGGTAGGCCTGTCTGCTCTGGAGTTTTGGTTAAGTTTATCAGTGTGAGAATCCTCTCTTATACCAAGAGCTGGACAGTGCATTCAACCACTAGTGAGGAAACTAGTGCTGCTCCCAACCCTGCCCTTCCTGATTCCACTCTTGCTGGTTTGGGCCACGAAGTGGACAAGATTCACTCGTGTTCATTCAAGCCCAAATGAAATGCTCAATGGAATCAGGGTTAGAGCTGGAACAGGATCCCCAATCATATGCAAGTTCTCTATCTTCCTGGGTTTCTACCGTATTTGCATTTCACTGAAATGCAATAACAACAACACCCCAGACTTAACAACTGTTGATAAGAAAGACCAAAAAGTCTGGACAGTGGACATTGCAATACCTGGAGACAGCAGAAGGGAAGAGAAAGGACTGGAGAAAATCCCAAAATACAAAGACCTGCAAATAGAAGTAGAACGACTGTGGCAAAAGAAAGCAAAGATAGTCCCAATAGTAATAGGCACCTTGGGTGCAATCCCAAACATCTGGAGCACCACTTGAAGACCATCAGCATTGACAAAATCACCATCAGTCCGTTGCAAAAGGCAGCTTGACTTGGAACAGCTTTTATCCTGCAACGACACCTTGAACACCATCCAACAACATCTGCCTATCCCAGGTCCTTGGGAAGGACTCGATAGGTGGATAAAAATGCCAAATCCAGTCTAAACATCTGGCTGACTGTGCGACCAACAATAATACAATTTTGAAACAAGTGGAAGCAAAAAACAAAAAGTACAAAGATTTGCCAACTTATAAATGCCTGTGTTTTGGAAGAACAAGCATCCAAGTACATACAAAATGTAATGCTTCCCCCCAAAATCTTAAGTTTCACAAACCAAACCCAATGTTGATATATTTGTTGTTTTTCTTCTTCTTTTTTTCATTTTTACAGATGTGATATATTCACCCAATGCTACACAGTGTGCGCTTTCTTACTAAATAATGGAGGTGGCAGGGGGATGGGGGACTTTTGCCAAACGATTCAGACTGGAAATCATCCAGTCTCTTCCCTGTTTTCAAGAGAATTCACAGAGACACTCCTCTTCCACAGAAAAGTTGCCCAGCGTCTACCTCTAGTCCAGCTAAAGGTGAGAAGGCAGGTAATGTGGAGCGAAAAGAACAATTTCTCCCATCTGGAACCCCTGTTGATTTAAAAGGCACAGTAGTGGTCTTAATAAAAATAAACTTATTTGAGCATGTAGGTTGCTGCTTCCTGCTTGCTTCTCTTCCTTCCAAAACAGATATTCCAAATATGATAGTCAAAAACAACCTAAAAGGGGCCAAGATTTCACACTGATGGGGGTGGGAGAATGGGCTGCAGTTTTCAACAATTCCTCTTTTCAGCTCCAAAAGTTCTTGGATAGCTTTGTTGTTGATATTGGCTTTTAAGGAGGGAGGGAGGGAGGGAGGGAGGTAGGAACGAAGGAAGGAAGGTAGGAAGGAAGGAAGGAAGGAAGGAAGGAAGGAAGGAAGGAAGGAAGGAAGGATGGTGTGGGGGAGGGAAGGAGGGAGGAGAGGGAGGGATGGAGGAGAGGGAAGGGGAGAGAGAGGGGAAGGGGAGGGGAGGGGAGGGGAGGGAGGGAGGGGAAGGGGGGAGGGAGGGAGGGAGGGAGGGAGGGAGGGAGGGAGGGAGGAAGGAAGGAAGGAAGGAAGGAAGGAAGGAAGGAAGGAAGGAAGGAAGGAAGGAAGGAAGGAAGGAAGGAAGGAAGGGTGTTCCCTTGGAAGACCAAGGTAAAATTAGCATTAATTGTACTGCTGGATTCAGCCAACAGGTTGTCAATACCAATTTATTCCCCATTTTCCCAAATCCAAGCAGCTGATATTCCTGCTTTCTTCCCTCCCCTTCTCCTAAACATACTTTTTTCTTGAGGTTCTTACTTGGCTTTTGAACTTGGTGAAGCTAACAAGCCAAGGAGGAAGAAAGCAGCATCGCATCTCAGTTAGGTTCTGCTAGAACTGGAAGACCCGTCCCTGCCATTGCCAGTTCAGTTCTCCTTTTGGGCTGCACCACTGTAATTGTTTTTCATGTGTCTGTGTTATTTTTATATACTCCTGTCTTCTTTCCTGACTCCTGAACGGTTCCTAGAGCAGCCGACAAAGGGAGAAAAGTTACAAGCTTATCAAGATCTAACAGATTGAAACAAATCAGAAATGTGGCATTTTCTGGAGGAGTCAGACAATAAGTTATTCCATCAGCCCTAGCCTGGATGGCCAAAGACACACTTTCTGGGGAAGATGGGAGTTTACCGATTTCTGTATTTATTATTTAATCCATGCATATAGCTCCCAATTAATATGTGATTCAGTTGGAATCAGTACCATTGGAGGGTGCTAAATTGGGGAGAAGCAAGAAATCATGAGAAACCAGTAGAGGAACGCTTGATAGAAGATTGAAGTTCTTCAAGGTATACTTCTTACCTGTAGAATCATGATGACATCACCAGAACTTCCATGTCATTCTGAGTTGTCAACGTCTGCATGCTGGAGAATAAATTAAGCTTGTTCCTGATTCCAAGGTTGGACTTCAGCATTTGGGCGATACAGTTCTTCTGGATCAGATTGCATTCATCTTTGAGAAACAGGGTTGCAATCCAGAGGTCTTCCTGGATTCAGCACTGATGCTGAAGAACCATATAACACCAGGGCTAAAGTGGGCCTTTTGATTAGTTTTGGTTGCTAAAACAGGCACATCCTTATCTGGAAGAGAGACCCTGGTGAGGGTGAATTGGAAGACTTGAAAGAGCAGGTTAGGGACAGATCATCATGGAGAAAATTTATCTATGCAGTCGCCAAGAGTCAACAGTGACTTGATGGTACATGATCAATTAATCAAAATCTTAAGGCTGGATTGCTGCAATGTCTTCTTTGTGGAACGGCCCTTGAAGATCCCATCCAAAAATTTCAGCTGGTGCAGAATGCAACTGCAGAACCTCTCATCTTGAAGCTGTTGCACGGGTGGCTTCCCACATCCAAATGAAGAGGCATGCAATGGTGTATCAAGCTACTTAAAAGATGGCCCCATCTTGTAAAGTCCACCTTTTCACCATTTATGGATCCTGCTATGAGTGCATTTGACACGAAGGACAAATTCAGCTTTCTCCCTGGTGGGGCCCATATGACAGAATACATTGCCCAGAAAGTTAAAGTAAGCCCGCTTCTTACTACAACTTGGGAGGGGGCGGGGGTGGACTCTAAACATTTACTTTTACCGAGCTTTTAATGCTATTGCTTTAACCGTTATGTGTACCTGTAAAAGCTGCCCAGGCTGTTAATGAGGGGGCTGGGGTAGGCATCTTCTAAGTGAGCAAATTAAGTAAAGGGGCCATGTTACATGAATAGCATCGGACAAGCTTGGGTAAGCAAGAAGTTATTTGATGCCAAATGATAGCAAAATTGGTGCCAGATGGGAAGAAACCACCACGAAAACCTCCTACAAGAGCATCAGAAGAGCTGTAACATACCTGGCCAAACTTCGTTCATGTCCAAAATCCACTTCCTATAAATCTCCTGGGAAGCCCTGCAAGAAGGAGATTAAAGCCACTGTGTTAATAGCTTGTGAAAAGCATCCGTGCAACATCATTGTGCGGTTTGCACCACCCCAACTGATACCGATCTCTCCAAGCTGGCTAGCTATTATTCCGCTTTTCGCCTTGCAATGCGAAGGGATTGTAAGATGCCTTCCTTAGAGAACGTGGTTTTGAAGGGGAGCGTATAAAGTTTAAACACTAAATTCAGGAAAGTAATACAGCCGGAGCCAGGAGGCCGTATAACAAGTGTAAAGCGGGGGAGGAGAAGCCCCTTCTGTGCAGGTTCAGAAGTTAAGCCAACAACAAAATACCAGCAGGTGTGTTTCGCACAGACCTTGTGCAGTTTTTCGCCAACAGGCATGCAATTTACATGCACGCACACCCACACACACACACACTGTATTATAGGCAGGTGCAAACAATTCAGTTTGGCAGTACAGTGGAGTGGTTAAAAGCAGACTCTGGAGCCCCATCTTCAGCTGCTGTTCTTAGCCACGTTTAGATTTTCTAGTCTGGATCCCTTCAGATGGTCAAGGATCTGCAACGGAATATCTGTAGGCAAGAAAACTGGGCAAGCTATTTTTTTAGACTAGCCCAGGGGAGCAAAGTGTGCTATAAAGGCCCCAGCAGCCCATTTGTCCCAGGAATCTTCCGAAGTGGATGGATCCCAAATTTTGTGTTCTTCTCTGCATTTTTGGAAGCTGGGGAAGGGCTTTCTGGGGGCACAATGTGGGCCTTAAGTCTTGCAGATGTCAAAGCATCTCCTTTGCCCTTAAAAACTCCTGAAACCCTCTCCCAAAATTAGCTTTGACCTTATCCCCATTCAAAATATGGCCCTTTTCAATTCATTTCATTCATTCATTCATTCATTCATTCATTCATTCATTCATTCATTCATTCATTTATGATGGCCTTTAAGCCAGCAAATATCAACCGAAAGAAACAGGAGAAGAAGAGAACCAAAACAGAGAACCCCAAATAAGCATATACAGCCATCCATCTTAAATCTTACTATGGATCCTTTGCCAAAGACTTGATGCTACAGAACAAAACTTTGCAATCTTGCAGGTTGTGTAAAAAAAATAGCCTTACTAGCAAGCAGAATATCAACATCAAAACTGTTGGATCGTCTGCAGATTGCTGCTAGAAGGGAAAGAGAATGTGGCCTTTAATAAAACACAGAAAGTCTGGTGTGGCCTGCAAACGAATGTCCCAGGGTAAGATTGTTGAGAGTCAAGAGTGCAAGAGAGGTGGCTATATAAATTGATATGATTGATAGATTGATAGATTGATAGATAGATAGATAGATAGATAGATAGATAGATAGATAGATAGATAGATAGATAGACAGACAGACAGACAGACAGACAGACAGACAGACAGACAGACAATGGATGGATGGATGGATGGATGGATGGATGGATATAAAGATAGATATAGAGGGATGGAGGGATGGAAGGAGAGATGGATGGAAGGATAGATAGACAGACATAGAGGGATGGAGGGATGGATGGAGAGATGGATGGATGGATGAACGGATAGATAGAGCCAGACAGACAGACAGACAGAGAATGGAGGGGGATGGAGAGGTGAATGGAAGAAGAGATGGATGGATGGATGGATGGATGGATGGATGGATGGATGGATGGATATAAAGATAGATATAGAGGGATGGAGGGATGGATGGAGAGATGGATGGAAGGATAGATGGGTGGATGAACGGATGGATGGATGGATGGATGGATGGATGGATGGATGGATGGATGGATAGATAGATAGATAATCACAGATAGTGTAAAAAGAAAGACTGCAAGGATAGGCAGAGTGAATTGACTAACATGTCTCCCTCCTTTCGACCAGGAAGAGGAACACTGAAGCAGTGTTAAAGGGCTCTTCTAGGAGCCAGAGCGAAGTCTGCAATGGAAAACTGATTGTACGCAGCTATTGAGAACAAAGGGGTCCTCCTGGGGTACCCCGGGCAAAATCAGGCCATGGAGAGAAAGGTACGGGCTACTGCATGAACGCAAGCTATCGATGTTTGATCCGCCCCAGGCCAGACACGGAGATTGTCCTTCCACCCGTTTTTTTTTCCTGCAAGATATTTTGCTCCCTGCTTGCGAAACAAAAATTAATTATTAAAAAGCCCAACATGTCTCAGGGCTCAGCAGCTACGAGAGAAGCTGCTCAGCCGCAAAAGGTAGGCTCTAAATAATTAAGCGCCGCTATATTTAGCTGAAAGGAAGAGGCCCTAAAACCTAAATTAAACTCTTGTGCATACAGGGGGGCGGTTTTTTTCCTTGCAGGGGGTGAGAGAGAAGAGGAACTACAAAGGGCATCTTAGAGGACTTGCATGGAAGTGTTGAGAGTAGACTTCGACTACATGAGATATTTTTTTTCCAAGCAAGTTTGGGACACTTATCCTGAACAGTTTGGACCAGTGTTTCTCAACCATGGCAAGTTTAAGATGGGTGGACTTCAACTCCCAGAATTCTGGCTGGGGAATTCTGGGAGTTGAAGTCCACCCATCTTAAACTTGCCAAGGTTGAGAAACACTGGTTTGGACCAAAGGGATGGTTCCAGAGCAGAGATCTGGCCATACATGGAGACTGAAGGTGTGCGTACAATTTTGCCCTGACCTGAAGCTAAGTTAGAAATCTGTGTGGTCAGACCACATTTCCATAACGCACTTAACTCAGTTGCTAAATTCACCCATTTCCTGCATGGACCCAGTACATCAATACTACGCCCCCCCCCCCAACGGTTTCGGTTCACACAGAACCGCAGAAAAACTAACCATGGTGAAAGGGTGCCAAGGTTAACAGGAACCAAAGTTAGGCTACTGCACACCGGCAGCTGGTAGACCTTGACTTGACCTGGCTTAGTGTGGTTTAACCCAGCCGGGAAAACTAGGTTCACAAGCCCCATGTCACAAGGTTGGTCAAAGGGAGGCTGTGCTACCTGTGAGACGCCAGCATTCTTTTGCCCTGAAATACATGTCAGTTAGTCCAGCAAGCCAAGATTCCTGCTTTGACAAACTGGCACGTGCTCAGGGCTGTCATCCCAGCCAACAGCACGTACAAATTAGAAACGGTATTTGTAGCAGAAAAAGTTGCAGCATGGGGTGACTCTAGATCAGGGCTTCTCAACCTTGGCAACTTTAAGACGTGTGGATTTCCACTCCCAGAATTCCCCAGCCAGAGTGCTGGCTGGGGAATTCTGGGAGTGGAAGTCCACACGTCTGAAAGTTGCCAAGGTTGAAGAACCCTGGTCTAGAACAATAGCCAAGCTTCTGACTTAAAAGTTTAGGATTAGTTTAGGATTGTCCTTTCCCCCTTAAAAAGCTTTGGAAGGGAGGTTTCTCTGCACACTTTAGGGTTCCTCAGGGCCTGCTAATTCCACCTTTTTCTTTTTCAGTGGCTGGTTGTGGCTACAGGTTGTGTTTGTCAGAAGCCCCTGGGCTTGTCCTTAGGGAACACCATTTATTGTCAGCGGAGAGTGCTGGGCGCTGCATAGAATAAAGACCCTCCCTCCCTCCCTCTTGGCGCGCGCCAGCAAAATTCCTGATCTGAGGAATTCCTTTTTTTTTTTCCAAAAGAGCGCAGCACAAGGGGAATTACAAGATAATTTGATTCCTGAAAAATAAATTAGAAACATTTGGGAAATAGGGTGTGTAAGTTATTACAGCCTTGGGGCAGCCGGAAATTATGGAATAATCATGTGAGTGCAATGTTTTTCTCATTATTTACCTTGGCACTCGGCGAAGTGCACAGAGTTACCGAAGCAGCTTTGCTACCCCAACTTGCACGGACAAGGCACGGATATTCACTTTCGTTCACCGACAAGAACAGTTTGGCTGCAAAGGACACTGTTTCGGTGACAGGGGTAGATTGTGCAATGTTCTTTCTTTTTTTTTTTAATAGTATTTTATTGAGATTTTAAGATTACAAAGTTAAAAGTTAGAAATGAAAAAGAAAATTGGAAAGACAAATTATAAAGAAAAGGAAAAGAAAAAGTGAGATAAAGTAAAAGAAAAAGAAAGAAGACATGAAAAACAGATGGCTTCCCATCTATCTCTGGTCTTAAGGATAATAAGAGTATCGTAAGTGCTAGTTTTTAATGCATTAAGTAGGAATAATTCTTTGTCAAAACATATCCCATTTCATGAGATTGCCAATGTTCTTCACCTAGCCTTCAGATCAGTTTCAGAGACGAACAGAGAGCATCCTAGGTCAGCCCGGAGAACGGATCTCTGTGCGGCTCTGATTCTGAAAACATTCATGGGGAGTTTTCCTCTTTCATCCTTCTGAGTTCCAGAGGTGAAATTCATCGGCGTCTTTGAGCAGCAGACGCCGAGAGGTGAGATTTGCAAGAGAAAGAACGAGTGTGGTTTTGATCCCTTTCACGATACAGGGAGGCAGACAATGAAATAAAGCGCGGGAGTTTTGCAATGTGGTCGACATCTGACCGTATTGGGCCAGCGTTCCGTAGAGAAATCTGCATTTTGTTCCAAACCGACAGCTTTCAGCTCGGTCAAAATCTGCGACTCCATCCAAGAGCAGGGCACGCTGTCGAGGGCTGGACACAGGAATCCTCCAGTTCCTTTCAAAAGTCAACCTTTTTAAAGAAAAAAGAAAGGCGGATAGGAAAAAAAGAAAGAAAGGGGGAAACTAAACTGTGCTGCCTTGAAGAAGAAAGAGAGCAAAAGAAGTTACCTTCAGCAGAGCGCACACACCACCCTGTAAACATGAAAAAAAAGAACCACCATTTAGAAATGTGAAATTAACTAAGTTCACCCTGCATTGGAAAATAAATAAAATTGCTCTGTAGCCCTAGCCCAGACACATGATTTATCACGCCGGGGGAAATAAAGGCTCTTATTTCCATGGTGCCTGCAACCAATAAACTTGGAAGTTTGGAGTGTAGGCAAGCAAGAAAGCCTCCGCGTAGCAAAAGGCGCACGCTCCTGGCGGAGAACAGGCTTCGCGCATCTATCTAAGCAATGCTCATTGCTGAGAAATTTGAAAAAGACAAGGGAATCAATGGCCATTAAATGCTTGCAATTTTAGCATTAGTACAAGGTTAATGCGGTTCTGTCTTGTGGCTATGCATGGCTGGGTGTATACACACATACGCACTTCCCGGTCTAGCCCAGAGTCTGGGGCTTCCTTGTGGTCTCCCATCCAAGTCTGATCCCACACAGCTTCAGAAGGCAGACGGAGCCCACCAGCTCTGCAAAGAGGTTGTGTTGGCTTGTTAAAGCTGGGACTAAGTTAAATGTTCTGGGCCGCCATGTGCAGGGGGAAAGGCCCCCCTGGCCTGGGGTATCCTTTTTCATCTTGGGTTTGTAAAATGCAACAGGAGACAATTGCAGGGGCTGGGAAGATCTTTTGGCTGCCTGCGGACATGGCCGTCGCTAGTGCCCTGCTGGTGCCGTGCCGAAAGAAATCACCTCCGCCACCCGGAGAAATCATGAAAAGGAGGAAATGTGCGTATATTTCCTTAGTTTGCATTCTGGTCTTGTTAGCTGCTGAAAAGGGCCATTGACACGAAATGTCCTCTCCGTGGAGATTTGCCAAGCTGCTTCTTTGTCTGATATTCCATTACAGGCAGCTACCTAATACCAATTAAGGGCACTTATAAAATGATTAACAAATAGATCTGAAATCCTTGAAGCCAAGAAAGTTAAAGACGTGCAGAGAGATGGGACATGAAAACGATGTCAAAGACCAGCGATGTTCATTAGGCGCTATTTCCACGAAGGTGTCTTGATTAAGTTAACCTTTTCGCAAGGCCATTAAAGGGTTGCAATTTTAGCATTAGTACAATGTTAATGCAATTCGGTCTTGTGTGTGTGTGAGTCGGTGTGGGTAGGCACACCCACACACTTCCCAGTCTAGCCTAGAGTCCTGGGATTTCTTCATGGTCTCCCATCCCCACGTAGCATCAGGACACAGACGAAGTCAGCCAGGGGCAGCCAGTGGGGCGGGGTGGTGAAGGTACACCACTGAGAGCAAGGAGATCCAGCTTCTGGTCCAGCCTCAGTTGTGACTTTGAGCCTGTGCATCCTACCTCACAGGGTTGTTGTTGTGGGGAGAAAGGAGGAGGGAGCGCCATGTCAGCTGCCTAGAACTCCTGAATGAATGATGGGATATAAAGCTAATGAAGAAATCATTTTCCTGTCTACTAGCACCAGTGTTCCCACCTACGGGGACAGCCGGCTCATATGATTTTGGCTGAGTTAATTGCATCTTGATTGTAAGCTCTCCTGAGATGACCTGCCCACATTTGCTTCTGGTTTTGCATAATGCAGAAAAAAGAGGAATGAAGCATTCGAAAGAGAGAGGCAGAATTTGTGTCAGGGGAGGCTGAGGGTTGAGGAGAAGAGGGTGCTTCAGAAGGTAGGTAGGTAGGTAGGTAGGTAGGTAGGTAGGTAGGTAGGTAGGTAGGTGGGTGGGTGGGTGGGTAGGTATGAAGGAGAAACAGAGAAAGGAAAAGGGAAGGAAGGAAGGAAGGAAGGAAGGAAGGAAGGAAGGAAGGAAGGAAGGAGGGAGGGAGGGAGGGAGGGAGGGAAGGGAAGGGAAGGGAAGGGAAGGGAAGGGAAGGGAAGGGAAGGGAAGGGAAGGGAAGGGAAGGGAAGGAAAGGAAAGGAAAGGAAAGGAAAGGAAAGGAAAGGAAAGGAAAGGAAAGGAAAGGAAAGGAAAGGAAAGGAAAGGAAAGGAAAGGAAAGGAAAGGAAAGGAAAGGAAAGGAAAGGAAAGGAAAGTTGAGGGAGGGAGGGAGGGAGGGAGGGAGGAGAGAGGGAAGGGAAGGGAAGGGAAGGGAAGGGAAGGGAAGGGAAGGGAAGGGAAGGGAAGGGAAGGGAAGGGCTACTGGAACTCTACTTTCTTGTGGTAGGGTATAATAACAGAATCTTGAAAGCCCGCCAGAGTTTCCCTCTGCCCCCTCTTATACCAAAGAGAATGAAGGTGGAGTAATTATGAGTCTCTTTCTCACACTCTTTCCTTTCCCAGGCCTGAGATGTCTCTTTTATCTACTAATGGTTCCAGCATTCCTTCACCAACCTTCTCTCTACCTCCTTCTATGCCAGGGATGAAATTTCAGGTCCCCAAAGAACAAGGCTAAATCGACTGGTCACCAAGAAGGACCGATTCACAAGCCTTGCTCCAGAAGCCATTAGTGGCGCGCCGCAGGGATTTATGCTCCATCTTGATCCAACCGGTAGCTAGCAATTCACCAGCCAGCACTGCTATTAAAGTTAAATCTCTTCCATGAGTAGAACAGTGTCAGCCCCATGAGGTAGACCAGACCAGCAAAGCAAGTCCACAAGAAGGCTAAAACTACTTTTATTGACATGGGCTATAATAGCAGAGTCTTGCAAGTCTGAATATGCTGGACCTCCTCCTCCTCCTCCTCTTATATTCCAGTGAATTAGGGAGGTGTCTGCCTGAGTCATTTCCAGATGTTACCTGCCTGTTCTGGACCTAAACAATGCTTCATCCCTTTTTGCCTAGGTAATGGTTCTTGCCTATGTCCATCAAGGTCATCTTCTGCAAACAGTGACTTCCATCCAACTTACCCCTTTTCCATTTGGCTATGACCTGCATTTGGGGGGTTGAAATGGGATTTCACTTCTATCCCAACATCTCCCAAGTTCTTGAGATAGTTTCCCAGCATCCCTTGGTGTGTCCTTCTTTCTCTTTTTCCAGGGAACTCTTCCGTAGCCATCTGGTTGGAGCACCGGAGAGAAGTCCTCAACCACATGGCCATCTTTGGTTGCAATTTCAGCTTTGGGTTGCCGTTAAGTCAGCAGCTAAAGCCAGCCAAGTCTCAAATGTTTACGTGTCTGGAATGAGTATCTTTCCTGCAATTTGGCTGCAGTTTTTGCCAAAGATTTGAAATGCGCAAACAGGAAAGAGCTTGGGTAGGTAGGAGCAGAAGAGAAAGATTTGGTGAGCAGATAAAGAAGTAGAGGGTTGGGAATTTTCACCAGCATGAAATACCTGCTCTTTTGTCTTTAAAGAACCTGTTAATTCCACAAAATGGATTCATGGTTTTGAGAAGAAATTGTTCCATTCATTTGGAGGTGGGGGGGGTGTCTGTGGGTACAGTGTGTTGCTCAAAATCCTTTAGTATCTCTGTGACTGCAACAAGAACAAGGATATCTGAGAAACAATGATACTGTAGGCATAATTCATTCGGGGCAATTGCTCTTCTGTGAGTCTTAAGAGTTTGCAGACAATATTAGGAGCAATGTAAAAATGTATTAAGTGATGGCCGTATACCAAAGTTGTCCTTGTCTTGAATAAAATTTGTCTGTCTGTCTGTCTGTCTGTCTGTCTGTCTGTCTGTCTGTCTATCTATCTATCTATCTATCTATCCCTCCCTCCCTCCCTCCCTCCCTCCCTCTCTCTCTCTCTCTCTCTCTCTCTATATATATATATATATAATCTATCTACAGTATCTATTTAACTACAGTATCTTACAGTATCTATCTATCTATCTATCTATCTATCTATCTATCTATCTATCTATCCCTCCCTCCCTCCCTCCCTCCCTCTCTCTCTCTATATATAATCTATCTACAGTATCTATTTAACTACAGTATCTTACAGTATCTATCTATCTATCTATCTATCTATCTATCTATCTATTTATCTATCATCTATCTATCCCTCCCTCCCTCCCTCCCTCTCTCTCTCTCTCTCTCTCTCTCTCTCTCTCTCTCTCTCTATATATATATATATATATATATATATCATCTATCTACAGTATCTATTTAACTACAGTATCTATCTATCTATCTATCTATGTATTCCTGAAGAAAATCTATCTATGTGGTCACTAAGCATTGACGTCGACTTGGGGGCACCCGATCAATCAATTACCAAAGTTTCATGCCTTACAAAACACAACAAGGCATATGAATGAAACAAGGCTATTAAGCTGCTAAACCTGTGTGACTATGAAAGGGATCGGTCACATCCTTTTTAAACCCAGCATTTCCTCGCAACCGTCAAAACTGGACAAACTTTGGCAACCGTATTAGAAATGTCCAAGGAATGAGCCACGATGTTTGATTTGCTTCTGAAGTGCAACCTGAGCAATTATTAAGAAGGGGAGGTATTAGTGCATGCCCCCACCCCCCAGGCAGCTCAGTGAGATGTGCGATGTAGGTGTCTCTGCACCCTCCCTGTAATGGTCTGTGGGAATGGCCTTGGGAGACGGGAGGAAGATCTGCAGACAGGACCACCGTCATGCAAAAGGTATCTCAGCCCATAGAAGGGGAGGGGGCATGGGAAGCATTTCCAAAGGGACCCTCCCTAGTTTTCCGGAGAGTAGAAGGAAAGGAGGGGAGAAATGCTTTCAGTCTTGCAAGATTTTGTTGATGTAACCTTGCAATAGAGCTAGGACTCCTGGTTGTGCTTCTTGTCTGGAGTACCTTGAAGGACTAACCCTCCCTCCTTCCATGAGGGCAGATATTCCCTTCATCTCATGTGAGGTGGGAACTCTCAGCAGCCCCTCTTGGAACAAATGCACAGGGCTAAGTGAGGATGAGAGGGAAACTCTTCTTTCAATGTCTAAGGGCCAAGCCACATGGGGCTTTAGATGTTAAAACCAGCACCTTGCATTGGGGGCTGGAAGTCTAGCAGCCACCCAGGAACACTAAAGTAACACCACAAAGCCGTCTTCTCCCTATTTGTCACCTGGATGTAAGGGACCATCGTTCTGAAGCACCGTCCTACCCTTGCTTTCTTGCTGAAGATGAACAATTGGAGAAAACGGTCATGATGCGGGGAGGCCACGCAGATTGTCAGCACTCCGCTAAATCCTTGACATGGATGTCTTTCAAAACCAAAGGGGGCTTTTGAGAGATTAGAATTACACCCAGGGGGTTACCCCCATGTTTCATAGATAATTACCAGCAACCATCTAAGGCCACTATAAATACACATGGTAACCAACACTGAAAACACCACTGTTTACAAGACTGGGGTATAAATTTCCAGCCATTATATAACAGGACTTTCGACAGCACAGCCAGGTTCATGAAGATTTTGTTCCACACCAGTTGCAAGATGTTTCTATAGTAACCGATGCATTTCCAAATGGGAAGGAAAGAGACTGAAGCTTCTAAAGACAAATAAGAGACTTGGTGAGAAATAAAGGATGGGAAGATGCTTCGGCTGCTATTCTTCAAGAATGCTCCCTCCAGCACACAGATTCGAATGCACCGGGAGATCACAGTGCATTGCAGAGAATAGCCTTCCCCGGTCCAAGGCCTCTAAAAGTGTCCGATGTCCACCTCCTTAATTCTCCTTCAGTATGGAAAAGGGCAACTGGAAGGTGCCACAATGGGAAAAGTGCAATGGGTGTGAAATGCAGCAGAGATCGGCCATTCAAAGTCGCCATTGCAATGTAATACCTGTTTTAAGGTTGCTTCATAAGTTACCCATAGATTTCCACCCATCGGTTTCCATTACCCCTGCAACCAACTCCAATCTATTCTAGGTGATCCATCCTGTTCTGGGTGATCTTTGATATAAAAGGTACAGACATTCCAAATGTGTTCCTTGTAAAGTATGAACACTTATTCTGAGTGACCCAGAGTAAGTGTCTTAGATTTTTAAGGACTGAGACAAGCAACCCTTACTACAGAATATAGTTTACAATCAAACAGGATAATGTGCAATGTCTTCAATAGCTGGAGCAACACTTATACACAATTTTTTTGCAAGAGGAATTCCTGAAATCTCCCATGCCTTACCATAGAATTGAGGAGGAGGAGGGGAGGAGGAGGAGGAGGAGGAGGAGAGGAGGAGGAGGAAGCTCTTCTAAGGTGCTGAGGCATGTAAACTGTTAACAATTAATTAATCAGTAAAGGAAGACAGCTTGTAACCTTAGAGACAGAAGGTAAAATATAAATGTACTCGTAACTGCTGTTAAGAAGACCAGAAGCCCCTTCTTTATAACTTCCTTTTCTTTCTCTTCTCTATGTCTTTCTTTGTACTTTTTCCCCACTTATTTATTACTTTTCTCGACTTTCCTTACTTTTCTCTTTCAAAATGTCCGTTGTTTTTGTTCTTTTAAAAATTTCTTCAGGAAAATTTATATATTAAAAATAAAGGAAGCCAGCAAAGTCTGGCTCACCTTTAAGTAAATGGAACTCAGTGGGACATGGGTGGCGTCAGAAAAGAGATCGTTCGATCTAAGGTCTGATGGCAACATTCCGCAAATTTGGGAAAAAGTTAAATCAATTAATCTGTAAATTTGTGACGGGATAAATGAATGAATTTGTAATAAACGTATAACCAGCTGCAGCAGACACGCAACACAAATGTACCCATTAGCCTAAAAAAACGGACAGTGGCTAATCCATGCTTCAGACACGCAACTTCTGCCACAGCTGACCGTCAGCTCTAGAGGAGTTTTAGCCATGTTTCTCAACCCCATCTGAAATATCATGTATTTCAAAAGGGCATCAAAAGGGTCTGAAATAGAATATCGATAGCAGATAAAAATGCCTCCTGGTGAAGCAGTTCGTGCTACAGAGCAGCGTAAGATTGCAGTAATGTTAGAAATCTGTTACTGCTGTAAAGGAAGGAAAGACCAAAAAAAAAAAAAAGATCACTTTTTGGAAGCAAGAAATATTTGTCCCTAATGCACATCACTGTTTACTCTTGGGTGCAACAGAAGAGGCTTAAAAGTTAATATCCCAGTGGAACTGTAAATATGTGTGTCTCTGCAACCAGGAATGGATTGAACACGAGAGAAAAAAATGAGATTCCCCAGGATGTCCCATCCTCTGGCCACAGATCCTTTTCACCTTGCCTTTTGCCCATCTTCTTCTTCACCTGCAGGAAGAAAAGAACTGCATGGCTGTTCTGCTTTTCCATCTTCAACAGATCTGTTGCAGTTGAAGAGAAGACGGATGCAAGAATTGGAGAAACGTGGGCTGGTTGCAAATAGATCGCCAGTTGAAGTGAAGACAGATGCAAGAGTTGGAGAAACGGGGATTGGTTGCAAATAGATCACCAGCTGAAGAGAAGACGGATGCAAGAGTTGGAGAAACGTGGGCTGGTTGCAAATAGATCAACAGTTGAAGAGAAGACGGATGCAAGAGTTGGAGAAACGGGGATTGGTTGCAAATAGATCACCAGTTGAAGAGAAGACGGATGCAAGAGTTGGAGAAACGTGGGCTGGTTGCAAATAGATCAACAGTTGAAGAGAAGACGGATGCAAGAGTTGGAGAAACGGGGATTGGTTGCAAATAGATCACCAGTTGAAGAGAAGACGGATTCAAGAGTTGGAGAAACGTGGGTTGGTTGCAAATAGATCAACAGTTGGAGAGAAGATGGATGCAAGAGTTGGAGAAACGGGGATTGGTTGCAAATAGATCACCAGTTGAAGAGAAGACAGATGCAAGAGTTGGAGAAACGTGGGCTGGTTGCAAATAGATCACCAGTTGAAGAGAAGACGGATGCAAGAGTTGGAGAAACGTGGGTTGGTTGCAAATAGATCAGCAGCTTGCCTGTAACCTTTTTAAAGATCTCATGGACAAGGAATAGTCATTGCACAATGTTAGCCCCATCTGAAAATGTTTCCAATGCTGCGGACTTTGGCCAGCGCCTATGGTATGCGTGGAATCTGATAACAGTGGGAGAAGAGGTTGCTGCATCAGCTACATAAATATATATCGGTAGAAAGATCTTTGAAATACTGTACATCCATTCTGTTGGCAAAATGGACAAGCCCATCAGGTGAATTAAACATTACAGGACACACACACACGTTATCAGGGTCGTTCTTACAACATTTTTTGCAGTCTGTTAATGATTGAAAGGGTGGGGAGAAATCAGTGGGGAAGAGAAAGAACCATGAGACACAGTAAGAGGGAAAGGGATGGTGTATCACCATAAGCCACGGTTTGTTTGGCCAGGCCACATGAGCTACACTTGACTGGATCTGCACTCTAGGCCAAGTTGAACCATGGTTTGCCAGCCCAATTGACGGGTTCCCATTGCATAAAGCCAAAATCAAGCAAACCAGAGGAGGACATAGTGCGATGTGACAGTCCATTGCTGGCATGGGGTTTGAAACGGGAGGAGTGACTCTTGAAGCCATCATTACATTGTTACGGCCTTTCCTCCATCCAGGGGAGAAGGTACGGTGGCTTAGCAAGAAGAAGAATGAACAGCATCGGTTACGTTTGCATATAATGTCTTTTGATCTTTGTGGTTTAGCGATCACTTATGTGATTCTGTAACATCCAGATAAATAAAATAAAAGAAATGGGAAGAAATAAAAGGTACACCTATTTTTTACTTGGGGTCTCGCTCAAGGGAGGCTGGCAGCGAGATAAGTATTAGATATGCCCCCTCTGCTGGTTCACACACAATAAAACAATTGGCAACCGATGCCATTTTTTTCCCTCCTATTACTTTTAAGAGTGTAATATTTTCACAGATGGGTGTTGATTCATGGTTTTCTTTGGGATTAATCTTACCTCTGTAATGCTTGATACCCTCCTTTAAAAAAAATATGGGCTAAAAAGATGCCGTGGACAAACAAGATGCAAAGAGTCCATGTTCCTTTTTTGTTTGGAAATGTATCTAAACATGGAGCTCTTAAAGAAACTTGGCAAAGGAATTTTACACTGATGGTTGTTCGTGGAACTTGCTGAACGCAATTGACCGTTTCCACGTACCTATGAGAAAGATCAGTCATTCCCACTTTACAGATGGAAAAACTAACAGGAGAAAGCTGTGAAACCAGGTGGAATCAGTGGAATCAGAGTGTGTTGGAGTTGGGTGGCTAATAAATTCAAATAAATAACTTAAGAATACCCAAGTGTCATTTTTCTGGCTGTGTTAGTCCTGGACTGGCCAGGATGCCAATACAGTCTAGTTACTGCATTAAGCCATCACCTGGGCTGACATAACTTCTTGAATCATAAATTACTGTAATAGCTAAGTGACACCCCCCCCAAATTAACCTAGGTTCACACTAACCAAGATTGCCTTGTTGCGCAAACATTACCATGACGTTTGTAGCTGACCTGGTGAAGCGTGCTGTGGGAGTTTAACCATTGCCAACAAGTTATTTGCTGCAAGTCACTGGATCTCTTAAAAGTTTTGGCTGGGTCTGCATATCTAAATTCAAACATCTGTTTTTATTCTGTCTATTTCCCATTAAAAGTTAGCACTGCAAACACAGAACGCTACAATATCTTGCAGAGTAAAATTCACTCTTCTTTAAAGTTCATATATTTGTGTGTAAAAATGATTGAATGTACTTCGACAAATAAGTCCCCATCGAATTATCTGCAAGCCCACTAAGAAACTTAGGAAGGGGGCAAAAGATGTTTCACATTTGGACAATTTCATGAATTAGATTAATTTCACACATTTGATTCTGGGTTCTTATTCCGAGGAGCAACAATTTGGCCCAGAAAGATCATTGCTAAATAACAGTCCCCCATCATTCCTAGGGTAATGTTTGACTGAAGGCAACGTATTTCCCCAAAGTGAACAGCACAAATCATTTTTAAAAGCCACCACACACCTTTGTTTATTTATTCATGGGATTCACCTGCCCATTTTCATTTAAAAGTACCAAAATTCATGTTCAAAATGTTTGCACTGCGTGAAATACAATGAAATGCAAACATAAAAAATAAAAACAATAATTTGCCTACTGCTGTTACTAGGCATAATCCCAAAAGGCAATCTGTAAAGAAATCGTTACATAAATATCAGTCTCCCTCTGAGAGGTCGGAAGAACAGGTTCTTATTCAATTTCTATCTCTCCAGCTAAGGGAGATCTCATATCTCAAGAAGGTTTCCTTGCAAAGTCCTGGTTAGAATCTGGATAGGAGCCACCAGATCCCGACTGGGAAGTTGGAAAGGCTGCCTAGAAGAAGACGGTGTCAAATCACTTCCATTTCGTGGTCAAAGAAGATGACATGGACATGTCCATGTGGGCACCAGCCGTCCAACTCAATTGTATTTATTACAATACAATACAATCAGTTTTATTGATTAGTCTTGCAACCATATCAACCATTGTATTTATTACTGTTGCTGTTTTTATCATTACTTATAAAGTCATCCATTTTCAGTGGCTAACCGGAGCAGAGCCATAAAATCATCAATATGTATTCATCCATTGAAATCACGCTGGTGTATTTGCGCTCCTCCAAATTTTCCTACGCATCAGTAATGGATTTGGATTGCCTGAGCAACAGAACGAGACGCCTCCCCTGTTTCACCATCATTTAGTTCTAAAAGTCATCATGTAAACAGAGTAAAATGCAGCTTAGGGAGAAGATAATCACGCAAATCAGCTCTCAGCTGCAAAATCTATAGTTCCCTCTCACAATACACCATAGCTTTGCATCGCTTTAATCAAAACCCTTTTAGCCAGAAACAAATGAGCGCAGAATGTGTTTTACCTTTTGGAAAATTTGCCTTATCTGAGCTCAAATTTATGAACGTTTACTCAGAAATTCTTCCATTCCAGTGGGGGTGACTCCCAACAGTGTGTGTGCATAGAATTGCATCTTGTTCTCTTTTTCGTCCCTTTTCTTTTTTTTCCTTTTTAATCCTTTATTGCTCATACTTCCTTGAACAAAGACCCTGCCAGAGCTACGGCAAAACATTTTGAAACAAAAATGTGTACATCACAACCACCAAGGGTGGATGAATCACGTCAATTTAGTCTGTGTCAGTTTCCTGTGTAGCTCCATCAGTCTGGTCCATCCAAATTTCTACAGGGCTCTTCAATTTAAAAAAGCAAACAAGCCTAGGAAAAAGATCTGCATGTCTTGATATATGCAATTTCCTCCTTACATTCTTGTTCCCCAGTTTTCCTAATAGGCTCCTTTCTGATTGCAAATTTCAGAGAAGTGAGCAATTGAGAGGAAAACACCTTCCAATCTTCACGTTAGCCTGAAAAGTGCAAATTAATTCAATTCACTTAAAAATGCAGATCGCTGCCTCTCTACGTTGATCCTATTTTAAAATTCATCAACAAGAATCAGTGGGGTTTTTTTTTTTCCCCAAGTCTCTCTCGAATTTGGTTACTAATAAAAAAAAAGTCGAAAATCCCCACAAAAACCTCGAAATGATAATGCTTCCAATTAATGGGGCCTGATTTTTAATTCCCTTCTAAATACAGCTTCTGATCTGGGAAGCTGCAGATCCCGTGCTCTTCTTCCAGAGGTTTCAGGTCAACAAATAAATCAGTTAAGAGACAGACATGTTCTGCTTTTTCTCCCCCCCCTCCCCCCCACGCAAGAGACTTTTGAATAGCTGAAAAGCGGCTGAATATAACAGCAGGAAAAGCGGTTTTCTTTCCAAGCTGAGTGCCGGAGAGATCCATCACTTTGAGCCATTAGTGACTAGGTGTAGTGTACCAAATTGGTCCTCCTAGACCAGCTGGACTGCGGTGTTTGAAGGACAGTTTGGTGGATGTTCCCCCTCCTCCTAAACCCTATGCATTGTAGAGACAGGCTTAATGGTTGCTGTTTGGCCAACCCAGGTTGTTCATTCCTGTCTGCATCAACCCCCCCCCCCCCCGCTTGTATCTGTGCCTTGTGCATGACAATTAGGCACTGATTTGATTTCTCTCCTAACTGCACCAACCCCATTAAAACCCAATTCAGCTGATTATCAACAGCTTTCCTTAAATGAAACCACTGGCTCCCTGGGGGTTCCGCTAGTGCCAGAGAAGGACAGGAAACTCAGCAGACTCCTGGGCCGAAAGAAGGCAAACACGCTCGGCTGGTGTCCGGCTTTCGGGTTTCCAAGAATGGCCCACCAGAGGTCTTGGAAGCGTCTCAGCGAGCTGGAAGAAGCTGAAATGGGTGTTCCTTGTGTTTGGTCCCCAGATCAAATGCTGAGCTGGTTTGCCCCGATGTAACCAGGGCTCCTGGATCTGTCCGGTGCTGAAAAAAATCCAGGTGGTCCAAAAGCCCAAATCTGGCCCCTTCGTGCAGCGATCCAGCCTGACCTCAAGACCTTTCTTCTGGTTAGTCCCAGACAGCTCAGATTCCACGAATGGGCATCTCGCCGGGCAGGTAACCTAGGCTGGAAGATTTGTACAAAAGAGCATATTTTTCTAGTTGGGATACCGGTTGACCCGTTAGTCCCACTGAGGCTTTTTCCACATCACCAGTTTCCCACACTGACCCCAGTTTTCCCTGGCGTTTCCAAAGTTCCCTCTTGATCCTATAACACAGACCGTACTTTGCACAACCTTCTGTTCAGGTTTTCTCTTCTTGACATGCCCGGTTTTTTCCTGCTTAATCCACCGCTGAGCCAGTGTGTGTAAACTTTATGATTTTCCTCCCTTTTAGAATAGTAGTCACGCGATCAGACCAGCCTTCATTCATCATTGGCTGATCCTGGGGATGATGCCTTTTATTTTAGGGCACATGGGGGGAATTGCAAGCCATTGACTCTTCGTCAGCAAATCCATGTCTGTAGAATACCTCTCATCCCCACAGGGAGGTCAATACATTTCAGGAGCCCATCCAGACAGCAGAAGGGACTGAAAAAGCCCACCATCCGTGGAATAGCAGAGTTTGACTTACATGAAGGGCCTCGAGTGAAAAAAAAGCTTTGGCGTTTTCAAAAGACTTTGGTTAAGCTGCCTCAGAGACCGGGCAAAACATGCATTTGAAGAAGAAATCCGAAATCTAGGAGGAAAAAATCAGGTGATGTAGGCTGGATTGGATGCTGCATCAGTGGGGTTTTTATTTGCTAGAGAGCCTATTTAAACCCATCTGGGCAAGTGATTGGAAATAACCATACAGCCATCCAACGTTTTTTGGGGGGGAAAAGTAGCTTTTTTCTTCTGCTTGTGGATCCCAACTGGGCCATCTGTCAAAGAGATGTTTTGTTCCCCAAGAAATGTTTTATTAGAAAACCGAATTGCCAACTGGAAACTTCTCTGTCAAGGGTAGTGTAATGTGTTATATATATATGTGTATGTATATATATATATTTTTTTTCTGTACTCAGTTTGCTTCTCATCAGAACAGAAAGATCCAAAATGCCTCCAAGACATTTTAACCCAATATCCATAAATAAAACAATTCTGCATTTAATCTTTTCAAAACCTGCAGTCCTTTGGGGAAACAGATAAAAGCATCTATACCCACACCCTTTCCTATTGCTTCTTCCAGTCCACAGAGACCAGATTTCCCCTTGTGCATTCAAATAACACTAAGGCACCGTCCTTGGAAAGACGGAAATTAGTCACCAATAGTAAAATATTAGGAACACCAAAGAGATTGACATCATATGTCTGGCTTAGGGAACCACAAGGTAGGGAAATTCTTTCCAGATTCTTCCCCAAATGCCACCCACCCTGTGCTTCCCACCACACACAAGCACACTAACAGATGGCCAGCACTGGTGTGACGTTTGTGTGTGTGTGTGTGTGTGTGTGTGTGTCCAGAAGCTCAGGTCACTCTACTTTGGGTCACGTGATTGCGAGGCAGGAAAAATTCAAGTTTCAAGGGTCCAATTCACGGTATTGGTTATTAAAGCCCTACATGGCATGGGTCCAGGTTACCTGAGGGACCATCTCACCCCCAAAGCCTCCTCTGCCATTGCCCCTGCCCTTGGAATATTCTCCCCCCGGAGGTACAGCGGGCCCCTGCCCTCCCAGCTTTCCGCCCCATCCAAGCACTACCACTTGCATGGGGCAATATGGGCTCTACCCGTCCCTGGGGGTGGTTAGCGCCCTGACAACGCTCCCTGAGTTATTCGCCGATTCTCCATCTCCCTTGGAATTTATTTATTATTAAGATTGTTTTTATTGTATTTTAACTGATTTTATCTCTGCTGTAAACTACCCAGAGTCGTTTCAACAAGGTGGGCAGTCACAAATTTGATATATAAATATAAATAAAAATAAATTTAAAAGGGGGCTTAGAATGGAGTTTGGGGACCTTTTTTTCTCCACAGCCCCTTGCTGGATCTGGCCCATTTTCAAACTCAAGATTTCGTCAAGGGGCTTCCTCCCCCCCCCCCCCCGCCGCCCCAGCCAAATTGATCCCATTCGGTTTGGTTTTCAGAGAATGATCATGCTTATGGACAGCTGGACAGAATCCCCAACCCTCCTGGACAGAATAAGAACAACCACAGTAACAATCATAATTTAATCTGCTGTCTCCAGCGGAGGGTATTTTGCTCAGAGCGTCACTGCAGAAGTGGCTTTTTCGTTTTGCCCCATAGCATGCAACTCCTTTGCAGGTGTAATGGTCTGTAGGAATGACCTTGGGAGACAGGAGGAAGAGCCGCAGACTGAACAACTGTCATGTAAAAGATGTCTCAACCCACAGAAGGAGAAGGAACGTGGGAAGAGTTTCCAAAGGGACCCTCCCTAGTTTTCCAGAGAGTAAAAGGAAAGGAGGGGAGAAATACTTACAGTCTTGCAAGATTCTGTTGATGTAACCTTACAATAAAGGTAGACCTCATACTCCTAGTTGTGCTTCTTTTCTGGACTACCTTGAAGGGCTAACACCAAGGATATATGGAAGAGAACATCAAAGGTATTTGAAGGAATTGGACTCAGCCAGAATATCAGAATTTGGGCAACTCTTTGATGAAGCTTCCAAACTTTCAAGGGGTAGTCCCATGTATAACACACCACCATAGCCTAATCAGGGGTGGTCCTCTGGGAAGGAAAAGGACAATACTTTCATTATATTATTTTTTTTCTCCTCCCACAAGGGATTTTCAAGCGAGATTATTCTATTGGTCTATTGTTTTATTGTATTTTAATTAATATGGATTCCTTTACGGTAAATCGCCCAGAGTTGCTTCTAGGGAGATGGGCGATGACAAATGTGAACTATAAATTAAAAAATAAATATAAAATAAAATAATTGATCAGCTAGGATGTGGTAGGAATATAATGTCATGAGTTGCTTTGCTCTGGGCCACAACAGAGCATCCATTAAGGGGAATGTTCCAAGCCAGGAATTTAGGAATATGAAGCAATGTGGGTAACTAGTCTACAGAACTGGGCCAACATCAGAGTTGGTGTCTTTCAATACCAAGATCCAACCATGCTGATCTCTGAGTCAACTGAAGTCTAATCTGCATTTTATACGCTTCAATATGGTTTCTGTTGTGTTTGGCTGTTCTCTTGTTTTTACTGATTGCGTCCCCCTGCCCCCGAGAGCCACTGATGTAGAGCGGGTTGTAATATTTTAATAAAGAAATACATAAATAAATAATCGTTTGGAAATCCCAAACATTCTTTCAAGGCCAACGTGACTGAGATCTCAGATGTAGCCATTCTTTGAAATAACTTGCTATTTATGAGTGCCAAGTAACTCACGCTTACTTCTGACGCTGTTTGATGCCCTTCAGATCAGCCCTGGTTCTTGCAGTCACTTCTGCAATCAAACTAAGCTGGCATTCTCACGAAATACTAAACCATGAATGAGCCAAAACACCCTTTTAGCCCAGGATATATTTGCAAACCCAGACATTGGGGGCAGTTCATGGTTAAATATGACTTTCCAACCCAGAAAATGGGTTTTAAGTAACCCTTGGTAGGTATGTGGTGTGAATGCAACCTGAATTACTCCTGTACATCTTTTCTGCGATATTGGCTCATCCTTGTTCAGGGAATCTCTTTAGCTCCTCTCTGTTTTAGGAAATAACGGACCCACAAGAGGGGAAACTGAGGACAGGGAGGGTGTAGCTCCTCTGCCCTTGAAGGGAGCACCATCGCTCCATTTATTATTTAAAATTCCAGTACAAAGAATTCCCCACTGGAAAAGTTTGGTTTCAAACGCGAAGGCAAGGACTGTGTTCAATTAAAGCATACTTCTGACGGGGAAAAAATGTGGTCCTGGAGGAGGTGGGGAGAAAGATCTGAAACACCCTCCAAGAGATAAATCACACACATGGCTTTGTCAGTTGCTTGTCTACATGCACACAGAACTTTCCTTCTCCCCCCGAGAGCTGGTATGCCTTCCCTTGATTCACAGAAACCTTGGCTTAATGAGTTGGAGGCACGCAAGCTGATGCTTCAGGCCAAGATGTAGAGGGTCTCAGAGATGCCAAGAGGATTCCTGAGGCGGGGGCTTTCTCCCTCTCCTTCCAAAGCTTGCCCATTCCACTCCCCAACTCATGCAACGTGCAACGTCTGCTGTGAATTCTGACCACACGTTGGCCAATCTGTCTCTTGGAAAGCCATCCCTTCTTATCGGCTATACTGTATATTATATCTTTAACCTGACCTGTCTCTGGTAACTCAAAATAGCTAGGGAAAAGATCATAAAAATCAAGGAAGGAAGGGAGGGAGGGAGGGAGGGAAGGGAGATAGAGAAGGAAGGAAGGAAGATAGAGAAGGGAGGGAGGGAGAGAAGAAGGGAAGGAAGGGAGGGAGAGAGGAAGGAAGGAAGGAAGGAAGGAAGGAAGGAAGGAAGGAAGGAAGGAAGGAAGGAAGGAAGGAAGGAAGGAAGGAAGGAAGGAAGGAAGGAAGTTGTAACAAGAAGTCCATAAGGGATTTATGGTCACCCTGGAATTGGAGTCAACCCCATGGTGAGCTGATTTTGATACAGCTGCCTCCCTCCCCCTGTTCCACCCTTCCTCCCCTCTACCTTTATCTGAAATATCCTCTTCATAAGACCTGAAATGAATAGTTCCTGTCATCGTTACTAGGTAGACCAGACAGGAAACACGACCAGATGAGCTAATTCTACTTTATTGTAAGGCTACATTAACAGAATCTTGCACATCTGAAGGTACAATTCTCCTTCCATCTCCTTTACAGCCCAAGAAACTAGGGAGAGTCTCTTCTGAGCTTCTTGCTCCAGCCATTATGCAGCTGTGGGGTATGCCCTCTCTTATCTGAACATTGCCTAGGCAGTATCTCTTCGCCCTGTTTCCCAAGGTCTTTCCCACATACCATTACAGTCCCTGCTCACTCTTATTATGCAACCGGGACTGGTAAAACCCACTAATTTTTCTCAGTGTCTTCCTCCCCACCCCCCACAATAAATCCATGGTAGAAATGAATTCTAAGTCAACTTTTCAGGGGGAAAAGGATTATATCAACCAAGGTACACACACAAGCAGCATTTCTTTGCATCCCTGCCTCTAAGCTGGGCTATCACCTTCTCATATAAAGGCCACTGACAGAGCTCCTGAATTAAATGCAGAAACTAACAGATCCCAATCTCCTGTTGGAAATGTTGCCGGGGGAAAGAATGACTGTGAAGGGTAGCGCAACAGGGCCAAATCCAGGACATTTACAGTTAAGCTTCTTAGCAGGACCTAAGAGAGCAAATGGCATCGTCCTTCACAGACCCAAGAGCAGGGATCTTTAATCTTCCACCAAGGACTGGTTTTAGAGAGCTGTTAATAACACTGGTAAAGAATAGCTCTCCAGAGGGCTACAGAATCTGTTCTGAACAAGCATGATTTAACGCCAGGGCTGAGATGGGGGCAGCCGAGCGATTGGGCTGGGGTCAAGCGTCACTGGCGGGCATGTTGAGAAGCCTTCAAGACACCTGTGCTAAGTCCCCTTGTGGATCTGTGGGATTCTGTCCCAGCCCTCGTACCTTAATCGTGAAACCAGGGTTAGACCATCCAGTATGCACATCCAGGCATTGGGACCTTCAAGACTCAACCGATCAGGCTACTTTGATGTGTTCTAGTTCCAACTAAATAGGAAGCAGCAAGAAGTGTGTAGAAAGAATATGACCTGCATTTCTAAGTATCACGATGGAAAAATGGTCCCTTAAAGGTCCAACTGTGACTCCTAGCTGGGAGAGAAAGGAAGTTATATTGAGAGGGGCCAGCACCTTAAGGTAATCTTCACCCCAAACTCTTCTAAGATGTTCACTTTCGAAAAGGAAATGGAATATCTCAGTTGTCTATCCAAAACCACTATCCAAAAACTGTGTATGGGCTAGCAATCTGACTTTTTGAATGGGATACTTTTTTCCCCTCCCAAACTGTTTTTGGGGTGAACCCTAATCCAGAAGTAGGGGAGAAGGAGCAGAAGCCAGCCACGGAAATAAGAAAAACTTCAACCAGAACAATTGTTCGTTCCTATTTCCCCGTGCAGTAAAAGCAATAAAATAATCTATGAATTGGTATAACATATGTAGTCCTTCGAACAGCTGTGAATAATAATATACAGAGGGATGAAATTAAAATCAACCAGACCAAAATAGTATATTTAAAAAAAAATCCTTGTAAGATAAAATAGCTTCCAAAAATAAGGATGTTGGCAAAAAGGGGGGGGGGGGGACAACAAAATAAAATTCCCCAGAAACCCCCAATAAGGAGCAGTTTTGTGGGAAACTGTTTTCCCAACTACAAAGCTGATCAATCATCCTGAAGTTCAATAATCCTGAAAAACTTGTCCAAAGTCCTTGTTGATTGCAATTTGCCTAATGTGGGTGAAACAGCTAGTCCTCTGGAAAGAAGGTTAACAGTTCAATCACTTGATACAGGTCCCTTGGAAAGAGAAAACCCATTAGGTTGAATCACGGTTTGTAGAATTATTAGGAAAGCACGACTGCCTGGGTTCACCAACATAGTAACCCGTAAACCATCGTCTGCAAACCATGGTTTGGAGGTACCCTAACAAGCCAAAAAGCAAATAAGAGCAGCATTTTCTGCTAGATTTGTGGGGGGGGGGTAGTAAGTATTTCTTGCATCTTTAATGGGTGCAGAATTAATGGAACATACGTTAACCACCACTTCTCCCAGGGAGTAGTATAAACCACATCCTTCCTCAGATACTTTTCTGCTTTTCTTCAGCACAAGCATCAGCCCCCCGAGGTAGACCAGGCTAGGAAATCAACTCCTTAGGAAGTCTAAAACTCGATTTCTTGAGATTGGCTATAATGGCAGAATCTTGCCAGTCGGATTGTGCTCTTATTCCCTACTGAACCAAGGAGGCATCTGCCTGGATCGTTTCCAGATGTTATCTGGACGTCCTGGACTTAAAAATGTTTCATCCCCCTTTGCCTAGGTAATGGTTCATGCATATCTCCGTCAAGGTCACCTTCGTGACTCTGTACCCATGGCGCGCATGGCCTTTGGAAAGTGGGCACTTAGACTGAAAAGCTGCGGAAGATAAGATGCTCCAGAATGCAGCATGTGTAGACAGACAGAATTGGGCCATTGAATGAATCTACGAATCTAGATGACCGGCTGCTCCATGTCCTGACTCGATGGGCTTGGAGGTCCCTAAATAAGCTGTCTGGGGTGAAGGGAGGGGAATTAAGGAATTAAGGAAGACCATCATTCCAGGCAGGGAGGAAAAGGGTCTTTTGAGTCCAAAGGAATGAAAGAGAGCGTCAGTGGACAGATCGATTCAGGTCAGGTCTCATTTTGCCTAATAATTCCATTCTCGGCTAGTAACAATGGGTATCTAAGATATCTAATTGCGGGCTGTAATTTTAATTTAATGGGAAGAATCTAGTGCAATTCCCAGGATTCCCCCCCTTCTTTCAATTAAATTAAGATGATGGGCTTTAATCGCTGTCTTAAGCGCCGAGCATCATGAAGAGAAAGGCAACATAAATTATAGATAGAGATATTTTATCAAAGCAGCGGCAAATGAATTCGCCCTGGGAAGCCCCGTCTTTTTAGTGCTGACATATTTAAACGGTAACTCTGGGTTTGAAAGAGGCCCAAACACCTCCCTTTGGGATTTTCTTTTAACATTTCCTGGCTTCCTCTGTCTATCTCTGTCTCTCTCTTTCTCCAGGCACTGAAGAGTCTTAAAGAGGAATAAAGAGATGAAAAGTGAGGGATTTTAAAGGAACGATATTGGCAAAGTGCTTAACGCCCATAAGCCTGTAATTGTTTCCATTGAGGAAAAGAAAAAAAGAGAAAAAAATCCCAAACAGAAATCCCCTGTTTTAGCGCTTTAACACAGAAAATGCAATACGAGCCATCTTCTTTCTCACTCCCTAGCATTTCTGCAACTACTTTGAAAAATCTTCGGTTCAGCACTCCTGGATTTCTCCTGGATCAAGTTCTGTCCCGGGAGGGGGGGCAGGGGAGGGGGCAGGGGGAGGTATCTAAATTACAGGGACTTCAATCTTTTTCTCAGGTTGGGAGATATTTCACCTTTTCTTACCCTTTGCCCCAATTTCTTTTGGGCAGGGGAGGGAATTATTCAAATAAATCGTCTATCTATCATCATCTATCTATCTATCATCTATCTGTCATCGTCTGTCTGTCTGTCTGTCTGTCTGTCTGTCTGTCTATCTATCTATCTATCTATCTATCTATCTATCTATCTATCTATCTATCTATCTATCTATCTCCAAATTTGCACTGGGATTTCAGAGGCATTTCCAGCAAAATTATTGAAGGCAGAAAGAGAGAATGCTGGGCATAGATTATAAAAGTTTGAAAAGTTTCTTCCTACCTTTAGAGTAGATTTTGCAGCAAGGGGGGAAGGATAAGGATTGAGGCATGAAAGATGAGACAGAAAAAAAGTGGGCTATGAACCTGGACAGCTGGGGGTTGGGGCGAGTCTCAGAGCGCATGCCAGCCCTGGATTAACCATTCAGCAAAATAAGCACACACGTTGGGCACCAGAAGAAGGGGGCACCACAGAGTTTCTTCCCCTAGCTTTCATGCCCTTAACTCTTTCAACCTCACACTCAGATTAAGCTGATTTTTTTTGTAATCGTCTTCATCTGCCGTGTTCAATTCTAATCCACACTGTTAAAAAACAACTGTATAACAATTTTTATTTTTAAAAAAGCATTAAAAGGTATAGAAAGTTTTTCTGTAGCCCTAGTGGTAAGTAAATAATGTGCTTATGTGACTTATTGCTATTTCGTTTAAATACATACATACATACATACATAATGTATATATTTAATATAGTTGCAGGGTAAGGCCTGGAAGAAAACTGCCATTTTAATCTCTTATTTCCCCTTCAGCATTTATTGCGTCTGAAGGTCTTGTCAGCTAAGCGATGGAAGGGCCAAGGGCACCACTGTTGGGCTGTACTTAGGGCATCAGTTGGCCTTAATCTGGCCCTGGGCAGGCCCTGTGGCCTCAGCCATTTCATTGGAATTTGAGGAATGCCCTGCCTCCATGTTTGAATTATCTGGTCTTTATCTTCTGGAGAAGACACCACAGTGACTGGTTGATATTTACTTAGCTGGGGCACCAAGGCAGACATTGGCTGTGAAATAAACTTCCTACAGACTTAGGGCCCCCACCTTGCAGTGTTTTTGTGGAAAATTATGAACTTCTCCACTGCCAGGACTTCCCTCAATTTCCCTACCTCCTGGTTTCCCAGATACCCTTACTTAGGGTTTTATTTAATTATAAACCGATCAGTGTAAACCACTTTGATATCGGGCAATGTTGGACTTCAGGGTTAGTGACCGTGGTCTACACAACAGATTCCCTGATGTTTCGCTGGCAACTGTGACTGGCATCTTCAGAGGCAAGGTGGTCTGCTCCATTTGGATATTTTTAATATTTAATTTTAACATGTAATATTATATTTAATATTCTTCAACTGAAAAGCTGAAATGAGTAAGGTGGGTTAGGATGCCAACATCTTCTAATGGGGCTGCTGTAGTTGGCCAACCTGGTGCTTTCCAGATGTGGCAGACTTTACGTCAAGCAGCATGGCCAATGGTCTTGATCCAACCCATCTGAGAGGCGACAGCGTGGGAAGATTAATCTGATCGCACAGCAACCGGGGTTGCGTGTAGTTTTAGCGCATAGCCTTGAGTCACCATCTCCGAATTCTCCAGATTTATCTCATGATCTCCCTTTGATCCGGAGAGATTGTGCCAGCCAGAATCCGCAGGTTATTCTCGGCTGCGGTGTCTCTCCCCTCTCTGCATGAACCGGAGAGTTCGTCTCATCCAATGCCTTTATTTCAGTTCCAGATGTTGATCATTATCCACAACAGGAACCGAGTTCATGAAGAAGGCAAAGCATTTAAGAGAGCTAGAAAGTTGCTGGCCCATAAAATGTGAGCTAGAGACAAAAAGCGGAGAACCGGGGGTGCAGAGAATGGCTAACCAAGACATTCTGAGAAGCAATTTTTTGCGTGCATTGAGATGAAAGGTTGCAGCAATATTGGGACAATTCAGATCTGACCTAGATCCCTGCAGGGAGGAGGGGTGTCCCCAGGACCCTAAGGAGGCCTCTGGAGGTTTTTGCAAACTGAGCCAATCCACTTTCAATCCAGCTGCTGCTCCAGAAACTCTGCAAAATCCTTCTGCTAGGTTTCCTCTAACCAGCAGAGCGCATGGTTTCCAAATAGCGGGGACTTTCCCATCTCACCACAGGTGACTCTGGGCGGTGTACAACAAAGCTAAAAAGAGTAAAATACATTAAAAATAGATAAAGCAAAATAAAACAGAGAATAAAAGGAAGTTAACCATATTTATTTATTAAATCAGTTTATGCCGTTGTTGTGAAGGCTGCGTGGTCTCTCCAACCCATAGGCAGCACACCTTACAATAGGATAGTCCTGGTGGCTCTCTTCACACGCTTAGCCACCGTTAACAGAGTCATACTTTACAGAGCCAACTCGAGTTTTCTGGGCTGGCACAATGCACCGAATGTGGATGACCCACAAGGGTTGACTCCAGGATCAGCATGGAAAGTCAGACCTCACACGGATTCAAACTCTGGCCCTGGACTGAAATGGATTCAGCAGGCTTCTGCACAGTGCTAACCCCCTCGCTTCCCGCATGACACACACACAGTCCAAAGTGATTTTCCTAAGCAGATCAAGGACCTGAATCAGACCCGATTTGCACAGCCAGATGAAAATCAGAGAGCCAGGTTGGTCGAGTGGTGAAGGCCCCAGGCGAGAAGGTAGGAGACTGAGTTCTAGTCCTGCCTGAGGCAGGAAAGCCGGCTGGGTGACTTGGGGCCAGTCCCTCTCTCTCAGCCCAGCCCACCTCACAGGGTTGCTGTTGTGGGGAAAACAGGAGGAGGAAGGACTATGAGGTGCGTTCGCTGCTGCTATTTATAAAAATATAGAGAGTTGTTTATAAAAATAATGAAATGGGATAAAAAAATCTTTAAAAAACGGGATGAACTCGTTGGAGGTTCAGCCACGGTCATCTATCCACCCCCAACTCACTCACCAGGCTTAACCGTCTCACGTAATACAATACCCCGGAGCTGAAGCTAACCCCACCGGCGAGGCTCACCCCACCTGCCTTACGGGATTCACCCGCCACCCGGGTCCCCGCCACCCGCGGAAGCCCGCACTACACGCCCCCCCGAACCTCACCCCCGAGTAACACGACCTGGGGACCGAGGTCGTGGGGACTCGCCCCCGAGTCCCGCCCGCGCTGCTGACGCCACAATGCCCAGGGTCGGGCGGGGAGCGGCGCCGAACGGAGCGGCCCGGCCGTTCCGCGCGCGCCGGCGCCGGTTGGCAGCCGTTACCCCGCCGGGCGCGCGCGCACCGCCGGCTGCGCTCCCTCCCGCGCCATGAGCAAAGAGGGGCCCCCGGGGGCCGCGCCTGCGGGCGCCCCCCGCCTGCCCTCCCGCCAAGCCGCGCCGGCCGGGGCCGCCCCGCCACCGCCGCCGCCGCCGCCCGCGCACGAGGACCACCGGCGGGAGCTGGAGGCGCTGCGGGCGGAGCTGGAGGGCGAGCGGCTGCGCTCGCAGGAGGCGCGGCGGCGCTTCGGGCTGGAGGCGCGCGAGCTGCGCGAGGCGGCCGAGCGCGAGCGGCAGCTGCTGGCCGACCAGCTGCGCTCCAAGTGGGAGCAGCAGCGCGCGCGGGAGCTGCACCAGCTGCGCGAGGACGGGCGGCGGCAGCGCGAGGCCGAGATCCGGCAGCTGCTGCGCTGGAAGGAGGCGGAGCTGCGCGAGGCGCAGGAGCTGCTGCAGCGCGAGCGCGACGCCGCCATGCGCCAGGCGCGCGACCTGCAGCGCCAGCTGGCCGAGGAGCTGGTCAGCCGCGGCGGGCGGGCCGGGGCCGCGGCCGCGGCCGGGCTGAGCGGCGAGGGCCGCGCCAAGCTGCAGGAGGTGCTGGGCAAGCTGCGCTGGGAAGTGGACGGCGAGCAGGCGGCGCGCATCCGCCACCTCAAGGCCGAGCTGGAGCTGGAGCGGAGCCTCTTCCTCAAGTACATCCTCGAGCGCTTCGAGGGCGAGCCCCCGCCGCCCCCCGGCCCGCCCCGCGCCCGCCCGCCGCCCGCCGCCCCCGCGGGCCTCGGCAGCTGCCCCAAGCCGGACAAGCGCCGGCCTCGCTCCTTGGAAAGCCTCTCCTCCCAGTTAGACAGGGCCGCCCGCAGGGCCCGCTCCCTGCACGGCCCCTGGAAGCCCGCCCGGCCGCCCGGCCCCAGCCCCAGCCAGCCCTGCTCGGAAGCCCGGGGGGGCCCCCAGGAGGCCAGCCTGGGCAAGCAGCAGCCCCCCTCCACCTCGTCCCCGGGGCCCTCGGAGACCGTGGAAGACGGAGCCCAGCCAGAGGCGCCTGCAGACAAGGGCCAGGGGGGCCCTCGCACTCCTGGGGAAGAAGCTGCTGCCTCAGAAGCAGAGAAGCAGCAGCAGCAGCAGCGCCTGCAGCCCGGCTGGCTGACGGGGAGCCGCTATCAGCAACTGGTGATGCAGAACACGGACCTGGTGAAGGCCTTGGCTGACCTGGAGCAGCGTTGCACTCGGCTCAAGGACGAGAACGTCCTGCTGAGGAACAACAGCTTCTCAGAGATGCAGGAGAAGGTGAAGCGGCTGAAGCGGAAACACAGCCAGCTGGCCGGCATCGCCAAGCGGCTGGAGGAAGGGGCCCAGAAGCTTCGCGAATCGAGTTTCAAAGTTGGCGGGACCTCTGTCCCCTTAGCTTGGAGTGGCTCAGACGTAGACCCGGGTAAGACCGTGCTGGCTCGGCAGCTGGGGAAGCAGCTGAGTGAACAAGCCAGGGTCCTGGGGACCAAGGATCCACAGCTGCAAGCCCTGCAGAAGGAGTGTTGGAAGCTTCAGAGCAGACTTTCTGCAGGTCAAGAGAACGTCTCTTTGGACAGCTTGCTGAGGGAGTCACAGAGGGAAGTCCTCCGGTTGCAAAGGCAGCTTATGCTGAAGAACCTGAGTGAATCCTTCCAGCCCTCCAAAGTCAACACAGATGCAGTTTCTCCAGAAGCTGCTACCCAGGAAACATCTCCCTCTCCAGATGGAGGCCCCAAGAAATTGCCTTCCCCAAAAGAGACTCCAGAAGCATTGAACCCGTTGGTCAAAGACGTCGAATCGGAAGCCCAGACCGTGGGAAACAGGGCTGAGGACACTGAAAACCACCATCCAGAAACTGATGTTGACCATGATGGTGACCCTCCCTTGCAGGTTTTGAAAAAACAGCTGGCTAAAAAGCTCCAGCAATGTGAAATCCTTCAACGTGAAGTGGAGGAGAAGAAGAAGACAAGTGATGACTTGGAACGGCAGCTGAAGCAAGTGCTGAGCGAAAATACCAGAATCGCTCAGGAGAATGTGGAACTCCATGAGAATAACAAGGGAACCAACAAGATCAAAGAGGAAAATGCTGAGATAAGGCTGAAATTAATTCAGGCCATTGAAGATCACAGTTCTGCTGTTCGGTGGAGTAAAAGTCTGGAGAGCAAAGTGGAGAATTTGGAACAAGTACTTCAGAACATGAAGGAGGTTGGAGAAAAACAGCGTCAGTTGGAATCTGAGCATGAGGAGACATTGCTGGTCCTGCAAAAGAAGGAAGAGGAAATAAAACATCTACAGCAAATGCAGACAGGAATAAGAAGAGAACACGAAGAAGCCATCCAGATCCTTGAAGTTCAGGTGAGAGAGTTAGAGAATCAGTATCGCAGTCAGACTGAGCAGTTCAACCTTTTGTCGCAGGAATTTGATCAACTGCAAATCAAAGAAACTGGACTCTTGGAGTCACTTTTACCGCACGCCACAAGCCACTCCAAAGCAATAGTGGCTTCCAGAAAATGGGAGCAAGATACCCAGCCCGGCTTCCGCTGCAATCCAAACGGCAGCGATGAAAATTGCATTTCCCTAAATTTGGCTGGCCTGCAGAGAAAGAGGGGAAAACTAGAATCTCTGCTTGACTCCCCATCTGGACCTCCACCGATGCAGAAAATCTTGAAACTGTGCCCTAGTGAGGAAGATGTAGACGAAGAACTAGACACAAATGCGGTTCCTCTAAATTTTCAGGTAGAAAATCAGGGTCCTTCCAACCTTCACGTCTTTTTAGTACGATATAGTTATGACCCTTTTAAAGGACCAAACAAGAACCCAGAGGTTGAACTGCCCCTCACAGCTGGAGAATATGTCTATATCTATGGCGAAATGGATGCAGATGGCTTCTACGAAGGAGAACTGATGGATGGCAGGAGAGGGCTGATCCCTTCAAACTTGGTGGAAGAAGTTTCAGCTAACGATCTGATGAGCTTTGTTCCATCAGAACCGAGTGATATTTGCTACAACTCAAACCATGAAAGAGGATTTTCTGGCCGTAGCGCTAGTAGTGAAGAGAGGAATGACAGCTCTGATGAAGATCTGTGTGTTCATCCCCTGTCTATCAGACTGAAGAAAGGGTTATGGGATAATCCAAGAGTAGTTCCTTATCCCAAGAATCTGACTCTTATCGAACAGTTCTCAACATCCATCATCATAGGTTGGGATCCACCAAGTATGCGAAGTCACTGCAGGAAAATCCATAGCTATAACATTTACGTCAACGCAGATTTACTTCAGAACGTGAAGCACGGTTGTCAGATGAAAGCGATGATTGAGAATCTGGATTTAAAACTGCATTCTTACCGGATTTCAGTACAAAGTGTGACGGATGTAGGAAACTCCGATAGCAGGCAATGCACTTTTCTTGTTGGGACAGATGCTATCATTGCACCAACCCTCCTAAAACTTCACAGCATCACTGCAACATCAGCAGAAATCACCTGGTTGCCAAGCAACAGTAACTACACCCACGTTGTGTACCTTAATGAGAAGGAACATGATGTAACTAAGGCAGGAGTCTACCGGTATATTTTCCAAAACCTTACACCCAGCAGCCAGTACTTTATAAGAGTAGAAACACAAGTCCTGCATGAAACACTCCTTTTTCCTCAAGAGAATTTGGAGCAGAAATCAACAGCAATTACTTTTACGACTCCCTCAGCAGGACCACCTGAGGCTCCTCTTGATGTCCAAGTGCAACCTAGTTCTTCTGAAGAGTTTTTTGTTGTGAGCTGGCTACCAGTAACAATTGATGCAGTTGGCTCATCTAACGGAGTCAAAGTGACTGGCTACGCTATTTATATCAACGGGCAGAAAGTCACAGAAGTCATGTCAGCGACTGCCGGAAGTGTGTCGTTAGCAGCATCTCAGTTAGGTCTGTTTGATGGATCTTGGAAGGTTTCAGTGAGAACATTGTCTCCCGTTGGAGAATCTGAGGATTCTGTCCCAGCTTTAATTCCACCCATCCTGCTGAAAGCTCTTCCTTTATTGTCAAAGTCTGCGGCTTCCAACCAGGTCCCTGAGTTGAATTTCCAAGAACGTGTGGAGTCTGAAGATGGGTGTCTCTCTACACAAAACAATGACACTCCCTCCATTTTGTCCCATAAATCCATGACCAATGCTGATACCAATTTCATCATTCACTTCACTTCTAGCTGCAGAGAGTCAGCCTCTGCACCCCTGAATAGTTTTCAGAATCACTTGCCCACTTCAAGACTGACATCTTCTCCCAATGCGCTGAATGAAAATAGGGACGGTTCCAGTCCAGATTCCTCTGTTGGGAAACCATCTTCAAAAGTTTGTCCTCTGCTAAAGTGTGAAGGGTCTGCCAGTTCCACACCAACAGCATTAAAAGCATTGCCTAGAGAAACTCAACTGAGTCTTCTCAGCAAAAAAAAGTTAGAAAAATATTCTGTCGCTGAAAAAGTTGTGTCTAGAATTCACCCGGCCGACCGCAATATCAAGATGTATACGATGACCCATTATACCGGTATGATTCCAGAAGTATCATCTCGTCAACAAAAGTTTGACTCTTCTGATTCAAGCTGCTTGAAACCGGAGTCCTCCGTTCAGTTTGAATTGAAGAATTACAGTTACAGAAATGTCGGCACATACAATTTCTGCCTTCTGCCCTGTAGTTATTTGGAGAAAAATCACACGAAGGAAATGAAACAGTTTTGTAAGGGACTCTCTAACTTAAGTGGGTCACAAGCTAAAAGAGAAGAGCGGCAAATCTCAAAAACAGAAGGTCAAGAGATCCAACCTGGTGATCCCAATCATAAGTCTGATCTTTCAGATGTGCAGGAAGAAAACAGCCAAGAGCACAGAAGGAACATTTCTGGCCAAGAGAATCCAAGATCCCATTCAAGGCCAACATCTCCTGTAGATTTGGCAAATGACAGAATTGCTGTTATTAATTTGGGAGCTGAGCAAACAAAGACCTCTTCAGTGCTTAATTCAGGTCCTCAGAGAAGCTTTAATGTAGGTGTTCAAGTTAGTGATGGTCCAGTGAGATTATTTGTGGCTCTTTTTGACTATGATCCCGTAACCATGTCCCCTAATTCTGATGGTGTGGAAGAAGAGCTACCCTTTAAAAAGGGACAGATCCTGAAGGTGATTGGTGACAAGGACCCTGATGGTTTTTACAGAGCTGAATGTGAAGGAAAGGAAGGGTACATTCCATGCAATATGGTATCTGAAATCTACATTGAGAGCGAAGAAGTCAAAGAACAGCTGTTAAAGAAAAGTTATATTAAGGATGAAAACCTGTGAACAGGTTAGTGACTATAGATAGGATTATACAGAGCTCAGTGAGGAGATAGTAAAACTGAATAGCTACAGAATTGCCAAATAATGGAAAGTCTTGAACCTAGATGTGAAAAAAATAGCTTTCATGTAGAACTGGAGACATTATTACACAGGCTCAGATTAGAATGGATTTCTATTCTAATTAAAAGGCATTGTATAATTCAGTCTTCTGAAAGCTCTTCCCTTGGAATTAAAAAAAAAAAGATTAGTGTTTTAAAAGTGTTAAACGGGAAGGAAAGTGAGCTATAGGCAATTAAACACTTGGACACAGTAATTCTATATTTCAGTGATAAGAGCCAGCATTTAGAAGGTATTTACAAATTATTCTGTTAGTTCTAAGAGAGCCTTGCCCAGAAAGACTGAGCGTGTGAATTCATGTATATTCTATTGACATCAGTTGAACTAATACATAAGGACTGTTGGAGAGTTTTGAAAATAGGAATATTTATTGCCCAGCACTGAGCAGAGTCAGGATTTCAGAGGAAGGTGTTACTTACCATCAAGAACCAGCATACAACTAAAATTACAATGCAAAACTGCATGATAAAACTCTAAAAAAAATTTTCAGCCCAGTAAATGGCCAATAATAGACTCAACATTTAGCAACGAGAGATACTTGTTAATTACTACACAGTAATTAAAACAAACCAGCAGAGCTCACCAATCCCTACCAGATGAATAGCAGCCCATTATATTATAGTTTCCGCAACATCTACCCCACGAAGAGGGAGGTTTTGCAAAAGAGGTGTCTTGTGGAACCCCAATAGCATCACAGAGCATGGAACTCTGATCCCCATAACTCAAGAAGCTACAAGTTCAACTCAGTTCCAGTCCTTTTGCATGATACGTGTTTTGCTGTTGCAGAAACCTAAAATAACACAAAAGCTGAATGGGGAGAAACACCAGTCACTGAGTTTCTCCATCTCATCAACTCTACCATCAAAACTCATTTGCAAAATATTTTTGGAAATCATTTCCCCAAAACTCTGCAGAAATTTAAAGAGAATCTGCTAACTAATTGGCAAAAATTGTGTGTGTGTGTGTGTGTGTGTGTGTGTGTGAATTTAGCAGGAACAGCAGGACTGTGTCACACTTCCTCCTTAATTTTTTAATGTTCAGAAGAGTTTTATAACTTTCATGTTTGGAGCCAATGCAGGCAGAGAAAGCAAATCCAGAAAATAAATGGGTCTGTGGGTCTTTTCAGCTCAAACGCTGTCTTCATGAACCCAAGATTTGGATTAAGACATGTTTAACAAGCTCTACAAGAAAAAAAAATTGGATAAAAAAGATTTTGCCATGGATGCGCCAGTCCCTGCCAAATCAGCTGAGCAAATCTGAGAACAAAGCTAGAGAAAGAGCATAGCATCCAGGATTTTCTCCCCCTTATTTGTTGAGCTAATGGGCCATTTATTCTATGGCTCAGCTATATTAAGAGAAGCTCAGTTATATTAAGAGAGCAAAGCCTTTTTTGCTGAGTATATCACACAGTCTTTGGCATAAAAATAGAGAATGGGGAGAAGTGGTTTTGGCCCCACTGAGAGCCTGTTGAATCCACCAACTTTTGAGAGGCCAGAGAGGAATCAATCCGGCTGGCCCCCCCTCCCCACAAATTCTCTGCCCTGAGATCACCTTTTACGAGCCATTAAGAATAATAAGGTCTAGAATAAACACTGCCTAGTCAAACAATCCAGCCAGACGTTACAGCCTCCTTTTTTGAGGGTTGGTCCTGGGGGAGATGATTCTTTCCTGGGGGGGGTCTACCTATAATGATTTCAGTGCTCAAACGATGACTTGTCGAAGACACGCTTTCCATGGGAAAGTTTCCAGACTAACACGGAATTGTCGACTCTTGGTAGTATGTTTATTTTAGGGGGCGACGGGAAGAAATGCATCTCTGCCAACTTTGTAAGTCTACAGAGGGGAGTTGTGCCCGTGGAGAGAGCAGATCTGACCTGCCATGCAACTCTAGTAAAATCCTCTGCAGGCCTTTTGAAAAAAAAAAAAACCCAAAAGGACAGACGCAATTTTGCAATATGTGTGGCTCTCTACACACCTCTCTGTCGATTTCTGAAGTTTTTTTCCTAGCCAAGGGAAGAGTGTTTCTTATTGTATCTACATATAAAAAACATTTAGGAAACACCGCTGCTTAACAATGTAACGTTTCATTTTATTGCTTCCTTTCGCTTTCTAATTTCAGATTAAAAGGTTTAGCTTTCAAAGCCGAATGTTTCGCTTTCCAAGGACTTGTTACTTTTGAAGTTCATGAAACTTTTGTAGAAAGTATCCACTACTTCCTCATAGCCCTTGTGTTTTTATCTCCAGAACTTTGATTTAAGATTTTACCCTCTAGAAACTTTTAAAAATAAGGATGAGATATTAAATGAAGGAGATAATTGCTTGGAAAATACACATTGGTGCTAAAGGCCATCAAAGAAACATTTTTCACATTTGAGTTGTGGGGGAATGTGATTTACACTATTTGTTTCCATATACTGTTTGCTTCAGGGAGTACCAATTTATATTTGCCAATAAATTCCTGATGCAATGATCTTTTCTTCCAACAAGAAGTTTTCTCTGAATTTATAATAATGCATGAGTGGTGATTGTTAATGGTGAATTCCAGACAAGGTGCATCTTAGTTTTGGTTGGCATTAAAGCAAAATGCTTGTGTTCCTTTTTTGCATTGTTTATTCAAAGGGATAGAATAGTTCTATGTTATTTATTTATGTGCTAATTAAGTAGATGCTTCCCTATCTAATTCTTCTCCTTTTTGTGCAATTTAGGATCTACCTACCAGACTGTGGAATCTGCTGCTGGAATAGAAGCCATATTAAAAAGGTTTGGATGCTGCATTTTAAATATATATTTCATAATATTTGTACTAAAACACCTTATTTATTAAAATATTGTTAAAGTTTATATCTCCTTATCAAATTCCAGTGACTCTTCCATGTTATTTTGGTGGGCAAAAATACTGTCGTTTTTGCACTACAATACTGTCCATTACAGTGGGCCACATGGATTTATTTATGAACGAATATAAAATGCCTTGTATTGTCGAAGGCTTTCACGGCCGGCATACGATGGCTGGTGTGGGTCTTCCGGGCTGTGTGGCCGTGGTCTTGAAGTTTTGTTTCCTAACGTTTCGCCAGCACCTGTGACTGGCATCTTCAGAGTGCAGGAGCACAGACAGGAGCAGTTCTCTCTGTGCCCAGGGTGAAGTGACCCTTCTGTGGGTATTTATAGAGATCGGGGGGGGGGGAAGGGGGGGAGATTGGGGGTGTGTGGGTGGGGTTGGGTTACTGAGTGGCTGCTTGTTTTGGTGTCAGCATCTGTGTGTATCTTCCTGGGGATTAGGCAGGGTTTTTTGGACAACACCAACAGTCACTATACCAGGCTATACTAGGAAGCCATTGAGATTCACAAACACCAGCACAGTTTCAATAAAAGAGAGGAGAGTCTAAAAATCAACAAAGCCTGGCTACCAATCCTGAAAAATACAGCCTGCAAAAGGTCAACAAACTCAGCTCAACCACCAGGACATGTGAACAGTTCACACAATGAACTTGCTAATCACCCCCAGCAGCCCCTCGTTAACAATTCAATAGAAGAAAAAACCCTGCCTAATCCCCAGGAAGATACACACAGATTCTGACACCAAAACAAGCAGCCACTCAGTAACCCAACCCCACCCACACACCCCCAATCCCCCCCTTCCCCCCCCCCTCAGATCTCTATAAATACCCACAAAAGGGTCACATCACCCTGGGCACAGAGAGAACTGCTCCTTCTGTGCTCCTGCACTCTGAAGATGCCGGTCACAGGTGCTGGCGAAACGTTAGGAAACAAAACAAAACTTCAAGACCACGGCCACACAGCCCGGAAGACCCACACCAGCCATCGTATGCCTTCTTTTTTTTTTTTTAATCTAAGGTATTCTTTTCTGTCTACGTCTCTGAGGCATTGCAAGCTTCCCATTTTTAACCTAAACCCTATTCTCTGCTATTGTTCCTAAATAATGGGCAACGATCAACCATGCCGTTGGGTCCCCCTTGAAATTAATGAAATACTGGAATACTAAGCATAGTTCATTTTACCCTTTGCTGAAAAGTAAATGTACTTGATTATAGAGAAAATAGAACAAGGAAGCTAAGCCGTTGTGCAAGTACACTGTTATCTCACACTCAGGGGGATACAGACTCTGACACCTGTAATGGCCCTACAGCTCACTTTTGTGTAGGCTTAATTCTTACCAGGCATTTCTGGATAAGCCCTCTGCATCGTATGGGCTTCTAGGTCGGGCCAGAATTTCATCTGATACAACCTCCCATTCTCCACTATCTCCAGCCAGATTCCTCCATTAAGCCTACCACTAAGAGGACCTTTAATGGTGTATGGGTGTTTACAACCATATTGCTTCGACCCAGCCATTGTGAGAAGATTCCTCTGCAAATAGGTTTCTGTGGCTTTCTAAACCCTTCCAGAGGTGTTAACGGGATTTCCAAGTAAACAGCTGACGTGCACAGGTAAAAATAAAAATGTTTACCTGAAAGGAAGATGACCCTGAATTTAGAGAATTCACATACATATAGACACAAGGAAAAGTAGAAGAAGATAATCTCCTGTACAATGGCCAACTTCACCACCTGGTCATCCTAAGGTGGCCAAATTTACCTGAAAGCTGTCCTACAGCATCCCCCCTTCCCTGATCATTGTATGCAGGTAATGCTTGTGTGTGCATATTTGTATGTATACACACACACACTGCCCACAGGTCTAATAGTCATGGAACAGAGAGAATGAGGAAAGATGTTCTTCAAGCCAAGGTTCCTCACCAGCTGAGGGAGGTCTCCATTCAGGCAGCAGTTCCTTCTGCAGCTGCTCTTCTCTGGCCAATGAACAGGGCCAAATAGCTTCCACTTGATGATGTAGACTGTTCCCCACTCCAAGATGCATGGATTCCCAGTGCCCCCCCCCCCCCGATAATCAGCATGACATCTATTCACGTTGCCTCTCAGCACTGCAATTTTGGGCTAACGGTTGGTTGTAGTTGAGATGCTCTCCAGAAAGGAAGAACTCCTGGTGACTTGAGAACGCTTGGTGTCAGCCCTTTGAGGTAGGTCAGGTCAAAACACCAACCCTGCAGGTTTGATGGGAACAAATTTTATTGATACAGGCATTCCAACAGGATCTTAAAAGCCTGAGTTTTCCGTTCCCTCCCTCTTATATTCCAGTGCAATGTTTCTCAGCCTTGGCCGCTTTAAGATGTCTGGACTTCAACTCCCAGAATTCCCCAGCCAGGAATTCTGGGAGTTGAAGTCCAGACATCTTAAAGCGGCCAAGGCTGAGAAACACTGCTCTAGTGAATAGGGTAGAACTAGTCTGACCTTCCTTTTCACACTTTCAGTTTCCCAGGCTTAAAGCATGCTTTTGTTTCTACCTAGTGTCTCCAAGGTCACTTTTATGGCCTTTTATATCTGTCCAGTAGGCATGACCAAAATATACAGCCCGTGCAAAGTCTAAAGAAAGCCCAGAGTTTGGATCCTGATTGTAGTAGTTCAGCAAGTGAAGGTTAAGAAAACATCAGCCCCTCTTTCAATATGATAGTTCTCGAATAAATTCCAAGTTCCTACTGGGATACATGCATTCCCTAGAGAAGCTAGGAATGTGCGCTCGAATTTTAGGCGACCAGGTGTTTCTGTCCAACATTTGCTTCATGCAGCAACGTAGAAAGCCACAGAAAACCAATGATCTCACTAGCTAGAGGGAGAGAAACCCTGGCTTTGAGCCAACTGGGAGCGGTGTGTGTTTGTGTGTTATAAGATCTCCTGTGAACCCCCAGGAGGTGGGCTTGGTGGCTTTGGGGATCTCTGAAGGCGGCCGACAGCCACGTTTGGCTCAAAGCGGGTGCTTGAGATGGTCTTGGAGACAGACCGCCGTCGCTGTCTGAGGCGAGCCGCTCAGAACACAGGAAATCCCAGAATTTATAGATGACCCTGTTTGGGAGGAAAACGTTTTGGAACAAATTGTTCTTTCTGGCGTGCGATTTGCCTGTTCTGGTGCATCTGTATATCCTGGCTGGCTCGCTGACTTCCAGTTGATCAGCGTTTGCCACAACAATTGTGACATCTTCTGGCTCTCCAGGGTAATTGCGTCCGACGCAAAAACGTTTGGGAAAACGGCCATATTTTCACGCTGGTAAAGAGCAGCTCTCTCAAGCTGCGGCATTATCTCCAGGATCACTTTCGGAGGTCACCCGGTTTTCACACCAAGAAAGCTTTTTCCCCAGGATACTCCCCCTTCGTTTCCTCTGAAATAGCCTCTCCTCCTCTGTGCTGCTCCGATCGAACATCTCTGGCAGCTGTGTGGTTGACCAACCTCTGAGTAAAATCAAAGGCCAGTAAACATTAGCAATAACACTGCACCCTCTTTCCTTGCTAGACTCAGGACTGTCAAGGGCCTGTTTAAAAGGAGGGTGTTAAGGCGCTTCCTAAAAGCCAGAGGGAGGCAAGCGGATCTCCCAGGGCGGTATATTCCAAAGAACGTGGGGCCCGGTGCCTTTGGATGTGTGCCTCCCCCTCTCTGCATGGTTTCTGCTCCCTAAGCAGGCCCTCTCTTGATGATCTGATACACAGGCAGAATTATTTTGGATAAGGGGCCCCTACAGCAACCCAGTCCCACACCGTACATGGCTTTACGACCAGCGCTTTTAACTGGGCCTGGAAGCCCACCTGTTCAGCAACCCAAGAACAGCTGTTTTACTGCCATCGTGATTCGTGTTTGCCAATTGCCTGGCTGCTGCTTCCACGTCATCTTCAAAATCAGCTCCACGTAGAGCACGTTGCAGTCATCTTGATGTGCAGCGATGCAGGCATAAATCACTGTCCTCCTCCCTGCCTGCAGCCTTCACCACCTTTCAAGCAGGAGGAGTTGAAAGTCCAGGAGGTCCCCCGAATAATGGATGTGCTTCTTCAGGGAGACTGCAGCTCTGTCCAGAGGCCAAGATGTTTAGAAATTAACAGCAACTCCTTAGAGTTTAACCTGAACTTGTTTCTCCCCATCAATGCCTGGCAGCCTTCAGACATCATCTGAAGACCTCCGCCACATCTCTGGCTTGTCCTGGGGTGTGATGTACAGCTGAGTGTACGATATCTCACCCTGAACCAACAAGTGACCTTCATATGCATGTTAAATAACATGGGGGAGAGGATGGAGCCCTGTAGCACCCCACACTGGGGCAATCCCAGCTCGATCACCTTTCCTCCAACTAGAACTGACCACTTGAGTAAGAGCAGAACCGCTGTAAAATGGTGCTGTCCTGGGCAGGAAAAGTGACGTCTTCTGGGAACCCCAGAGATGCTGTCTCCAACTACCTGCTCTCCATTTCTTCACGCTTCATTCCAAGTCATTTGGCCACCAGTTTTGCCAGCACAGTGTCACGCAGCAGTCTCCTCCTTCTGGCCCAGTTTGCTCCAACCAGATCTGCCGTATCCATCTTTCTGCCAATCTTTCTGGAGCCAGCTGATCAAAGATGGCAGCCTCCATTTTCTTTCTCCATCCCCGAGAGGGATCCCCTTTTTCCTCACCAGTCCCTGCCACTTCTGCCATTATCTGAGGACCATCCAGATGTTTACAATTTCAGGTCCTGTTAGTTCAATCTTTCGGTTTCTTTTTTTCATTCTCTCATAGCCACCAATCAGCCTCTTTCAGTCTTTAGCCGCTGCTCCATCCATCAACATCTGCGTCAACACGCCTCCTCTCTAAACTAACTCTCCTAATGCAATCATAGGTTATTCTCCCCTTGGTTTGATTTTATTCCTCCGTCCTCCCTGCATATAAAACAGAATTAATGCCCCCACCCATAACAGCCTAGTCAAAGATCATCTTGAAAAAAAATACACTTAAACATGATTAAACACTTAAACATGAAAATAAAGGAATACTTGTAACATCACACTCTGCTAAAAGTTTTGTTCCAGCTATTGCTTGCTATAATATATTTTTTTACTCTACTATGTGCACCAATAGCTAAAGGGTTGGCCTTTGGTGTCCAATAGAAACCATGATGATGATGATGATGATGATGATGATGATGATGATGATGATGATGATTTAATATAGCAATAATTGCTGTCATTATATTGGTGACATCATCATGCATAACCCCACTTGGCCCCCTCCACCACCAGCCAAGGAAGCAGAAAATCTAGTTTTAAAGTAAACCATCAATTGAATTCAATCACAGCTGCTGTCACCAGCCAGCAGCATTATCAATGGGTGGTTTATTTGCTTCTATTTATTAATTAGGTGTTTGCGGTGCTTTTTATCTAGGTTTTTGTAACTGATTAGCAGGTTCAAAGGTTGGGCATGCCTTAAAAATAATTTAGACGAAATGCTTCTAGCCTCATGGGAGCACAGTGGCTCTCTACTCTTCCTTAAAGCACATACCTCTTCATGTTTTCAGGTTTCAGCACATTAAAGCAGTCTGGCTTTAACACCTCAGATTTTTATCATCGCGGATTCTTGATCCTCTCTGCTTCCCATGATCCTTGTGCCTTTTGTTTTTAAACAAGGCTGCTGTGAGTAGCCAGGAGCACAGGAAACCAGCAATATAGTAAGCATGCTTTTCTCCTTCCTGACTAATTACACCAACTTCAGACCTCTGAGATGTACAGAAAGGGAATGTCGCCATTCAGCTCCAGATCAGGAAAGCCACCTCAGACTGTCATTGTACACCATGAGACCATGTAAGCCGCCTCGAAGAAGTCCCCATACAATATGAGGTCAGGAAAGCCACCTCGAAGAAGTCTCCATACAATATGAGGTCAGGAAAGCCACCTCGAAGAAGTCCCCATACAATATGAGGTCAGGAAAGCCACCTCGAAGAAGTCTCCATACAATATGAGGTCATGAAAGCCACCTTGAAAAAGTCTCCATACAATATGATATGAGGTCATGAAAGCCACCTCAAAGAAGTTTCCATACAATATGAGGTCAGGAAAGCCACCTCAAAGAATGTCATTGTTCAATATGGCCCCATGAAAGCCATCTCAAACTAACATTCCCCAGAGAAGATTTAACACCAGGGTTCTGACACAGAAACATCTAGAGACATTTTTCCATCCCAAAGCGTTGCAAACAGGCTGGGCCTGGAGGATGGGTGAAAATCAACAGTTCTGCCTAACAGGACAAGTCAAATCCTGTTTCACATCCTGCTTATTATTATCAGCTAAATTAATTCTCTTATTGTCAAACATATAAAGCCTTGCAGCAAACAGGATTACCAGCAGAAGTATAACTCAATTGCTGGTTCCGTTTCAACAAAGGGACAGAAGCAAGCAACGACTGGAATTGTCAGCAATGTAAAATTGCCCTTTGTAAAGCAGTGATGGGGTAAAAAAACCCCAACAACCCTACATTGTTGGGTCTTAAACCTTAACTGTTGTTGTCAGTGCTGCAGGTAGATTATATGTAAGGTTTAATGAATAATTCCTGTAATATTATAAGAGCCCTTCCAGCTTAGTGATGGATCTGAAAAAAAATAAAAATTATCCCAGAACTCTGTAATATTTTGCCAATATATTACCAGTCAATTCTTGCCCAGTGATGATGCTTTCCTGTGTTGAGAATGTCCATATATCTCAGTTAGAGCTTCTGGAAAGTTTTGGAAATTCTGACTCATCTAAAGCCGTTGCCTAGATTAGCCAAATGATCAGTGAAGTGCAAAAATGCTCTGGGTCAAAATCAGCCATGATAGTCTGTTTGGTGCTCCAATTCTCTATAGCTGGGGAACATTTCTTTTTGCTCTGCTCTGTTACCCAACCCAGGGTCTGTGATTCCTGGATGCACATCTCCTTCTGTCATATGTATGTCCTAATGACATTCTGTATGTCATTAGGACATACGTAAAGAGTGCAGAGAACTTATTCTCCAGAGAATTAACAGTCTAAATCAAGGCAGTTCACACATTGCTTGTTTGTACCTTAATCCATTTGAAAGTTCCCCCAAGGAGATTCCATGGCTGAGGGGGGACTAGAATTTGGATCTTCCTGCTTCTAGTCCAGCACCACTACACCTGATTGGCTCTTGGGCTGCGAGGGAGGGACTGGCTCAAAGTCAACCAATGAGCTTCCATGACTGAGCGGGAACTAGAATCTGGGTCTCCATTCTCCTAGCCCAGCACCTTCACCATAACACCAGACTGGCTCTCTGTTTGAAAACTTAATTCTGTATTCCCTGGCATCGTATACTACTTTACTTATTATACACAGGAGTTAACAATATAAATGCAGTGTATTTAACTGACCAAGTAGCTTTGTTATGCTATGGTGGTGGAGCATAAAAATTCACTCATGTTCCTTTCTCTACTACTTTTCTTCCTTCTCCTATTTTAATGTTCTTATTTCAAGAATAAGACTTTCTCCCAGAGTCGTCTTCTCAAAGGAGCTTGCAAAGTGAGACACATAAAACCACTGAAATGCAAACACAGTCAACTAAAACATAATGAACCATTCAGTCCCACTCAGAGAAGTCACTAGCAAGTAAAACAGGACAAATAAATAAATCCTCGGCTTATATATGTCTACTGGATCCTCAAGTACAAGTAGGAGGAAATACCCAGATGGTGAGTCTCAGCTCACTTTAAAAAGTCAAGCGGGGAGCTAGAAGAACTTTCCATGGAAGAACGTTCAGTAAGACTGGGGCCATCTTCAAACAATCTGACAAAGTCTGTTAGAGGATTTTCAACCCAATGGTCCCCAGCCATTTAGGAATTTCCATGCCTTAAATGAATTGATTTTTTAAAAAAATTATTAAAGTTTAAGAGTACAAAAAAGTGAAGAATGAAAAATGGAACACAATAAAAACATTGTGAAGGAGAATTTGGTGACACATTCTCCCCTTCTATTTTTTTTCCCCAGCCACTCACCGCTACTTAAAATGAATTGATTTTAATGGCTGATGCTGTACCATTGTCAATGTCCTTATCTTTGTTCTCCCATCAACTGGTTTTGAGCAACACCAAGTCTGATCAATCCCAATCTTGATCAACACGGACCACAGATTAGCATTTGGTGACTGATGGCCACATTTCCCATGGGGTGGGCCACACTGGAACCACAGTCCACTCCAACTCACCCCCCATGGCCTCTGACAGAAGGGAGGAAATGGGAACATCCCAAGTCCTCCTCAGGTTCTCCAGGATCCAGATTACAAATGGGAAACCTTGGCTCTGAGCTTGTTGGAATTCTTAATATATCCTTAATTGTAAAAACCAGTACAAGAGACTTCAGTTGCCCTCCTGCTCACCAAGCATTTCCAAGATTTGTCCTCTGTACTGGGGGGGAGCACTGTCCTTGAAGAATGCTTGACTCAGCCTTTGTGTTTTCAACAGCAGCTTCTAAGGAATCCTGAGCAACGTACATTGTAATATTTTCCCTGTTGTCAGGTTCAGCCCAAAGAACTCCACGAGACAGTACAGATATAGTTCTATAGCAATTATTAGCTTTCACCTACAAGACAGAATCTCACCAGACTGAATCTAAACTTCCCAAGCCAGCAAGCAAACACCGCGAATTCCTTAGGGTGGTGCCAGCCTCATCCTCTTCACCTTCCCACGCTCTTTCTGGGGGCTAAGGAAATGCTTATCTCCCCAAGCACGGCCTTCACCAAACCATTCCATCACACCTGTAGATGTTTAGTTCTTTTGTATCATTCTGTAGATGCTACAGATGGCTTGTTTGCTGATGCCCCTATGCCATCCTGTGTTTTCCTTGGCTGCACCCAATAATTAAGCAGTTCATAGCAGTGTTTCTCAACCTTAGCAACTTTAAGATGTGTGGACGTCAATGCTCAGAATTCCCAGCCAGCATTTGTGGACATCAATTCCCAGAATTCTGAGAATTGATGTCCACACATCTTAAAGTCGGTGAGGTTGAGAAACCCCGGTCTGTAGCCCCACATCATTGCAACATATTCTGAAACAAAGCCATTTCCTGCAAGAACGCTCCACAGATACACCCATCAGGTGAAATCGCCTTCCTTACGCTGGCCATGAAAGGGAGATGCTGGCTCGTCCATCACTGGCTTTTAAAATGCCGCATGAAGCATGCAGAGCTTAGCAACACAGCTGGTGTGGTTGCCTGTCAAAGGTCCGTTTAATCAACCGAGACATTCAACCGCCTAACGTTCCCACCTCCGTTTAATTTCCATTATATTTTCGCTTGGTTAAAAAAAGGGTGCTGTGGAGGCATTGAGGAGTTATCCGGTACTTTTCCCCTCTCCGTGCTGATGTTTTAAAAATAGTCCTTTGCATAAACGGCACGTCATCACTTATACTCTCAAGCTGCATGGCACGTCCCTTCCATGGATCTCCAAGGGGAACAGTTCCCTGCTCCTTACCAAAATGGATCTCGCAGATCTAAAGGTTATTTCAAACATCTGGGGTCATAGAACGGCGCCCTGTACAGACACTGGCTCACCTAATTCCAAACTTTCTGCAAAGAGAGTTTCCTCAAAGGATCATATGCCCTCCAGGAATCAGGCCAAAAACTTCTGCCTGCAAGAAGCTGAGATTGCTTCCTTGGGAACCTAAGATTTAGACTTAGACTATGTTACATTACTACGTTACATTATTAGTCCTAACTCAGTATTTTTTATGCTAACCAGAGGAGCAGTTCCCAATAAGTTGATGAGGATTTCCTGATCTTTCCATTGGTTACTGATGGCTTGGGTTCTACCTCTGAACGACTACACTTTGTCATTGATACAGGGCTTCTAAGTGTGTGACTTTCAGCAAGGTTTACGGGCCAAGAGATAGCAGATGATTAGCTGACCCTCAGGGAGAACTGGCGTGTCAGACTTTGATTCGATTAACACATTGCACAAAATTGTGGTTTACAGAATACAGTGGCTGGGTTTTCTTAGTGTGGCTAAGCCGAAGCAAACCAAAGACATTACGTGTGAGAACTTGGCTGAAAGAGAGGGATTGCCCACCACATCATCCAGAGAGCTTCCATGCCTAAGGGAGGACTAGAACTTGGGCGCTTCCTGCTCCTGGTGCAGCCCTCCCCATGGACCACACTGAGAGGGAGGGACAGACCCAAAGTCCCGGAGGGAGCTTCTGAGGCCAAGGGGGGACTCAAACCTGGGTCTCCACGGTGCTCTTCCAACAGCTTTGCCATCACACCACTCTCAGTTCTGTATTCCTCTGTCTCCTTTCTGGTATTACCATCTTCAGTACATCACGTCATCTTAAGATACAACAAGGCTTAATGTAAGCCAACTCTCAAAATTGCCACTGTGTAGAAAGACCTATGATTGCTGAAGACCATCCATCCTTTTGTCATCTCTTGAGATGTAGGCCTTGGCAACTCACCCACTCCCCATGCAGGATCCCCTCCCTACATTTGTGGACTCTTTAACACACACATAAGCCAGAAATACGTGCTAAGGATGGGATTTCCATTTCCTGCTTTCCTACAGTGTTTTGGATTTTTTCCTTCACAGCACTCCCCCCCACCTCTTTCCCATCCCTCTCCAAGACTTAAAAATTTGCTCAGAAACAGGAACCTCAGCAACAGCTGGAAACATTTATCCCCCGCCCCCCACTAACTGGTTGTCCACACAGTTAAGCACGGTTGCTGCAGCTTCAAAAAAAAAATTGAATGCCATTCCACCCCCCTGGCTGTTAGATCACCCTCTTGTCTTGGAAGAATTTAAGCTTTTTCTGAGCCCTAGAGCAATAATTTACAGAGCTGATCCTTATGGTCTACTTTGCATGTCCCAGGATAGCTAATAGGAAAGATAAGTTTCCTTCTGCACAGGAGCATTTGACATAAGTTGTCTAGCCTGCTGAGAAGGCTTTCTATCTTTTCTTCCTCAAAAGAGACAAAACGTCTCTTCTAAAGTTACGTAGACTTCATCCAAAAATAGGCCCACCCTTTCGGAGCTATTGTTTTTAATCATATGTAAATGTATGCAAATTTACCAGTCCATTATGTGCATGTGATTAATGGGTCTAAGGTTTATTTAATCAGGGGACAGCTCTCCTTACATGGGAGAACATTGGCTCTTCTTTCACCTTATAAGCAAAATCATGAGTAATCTTTTTAAAGGCACCACGTTCTAAATTTGGGCAGGTATCCTGCAGGCGTGACTTCAAGCTTGCTAGATCTCCAGCCCCGAGCAATGATGTTGAAAATCAAATCAAATCTTTGCCCCTCGCATTCATTTCTGCATACGAAGCATTCTGGCCACGCTTGGAAGGGAAGTACATGTTTTGGGGTGTGTCTTTTTAATTGGGGGGGCAAAAATCTTTCCTCTGTCTTCCTTGGGGCACTTGTCTTCACCACCATTCCCACTCCTTGCCTGGCCAGATCAAGCTGCCACTGTAATCTTCGCAGTCCCCCCAAGCTCCGAGAACTTGGGACCAACTCAGACGGTGCTTCTCCTCAACCACCCAAAGATCTCCAGCAATGCTTCGAGGTACGCTGACCAACAGCATCCATGCGAGGAAGAAACCTTTGGAGGACGAGTCTCCAAAAACGGTACATGGCCCCGAGTCACGATAAAGCCAGGCAGCCTTCTACATTTAATAAATAATCCTACTCATTGGACCTTTTCCTCTCTCTAGCTGCAGCTCGCTTTGAATAGCCGGCATATGAAACCGCCCCGTCATTAATATAAAAATCCTGTTGGATGGGCTGGGGAAACATTAAAAAAAAAAAAATCAGCACTTTCAAAGGAGATTAAAATATTCATCTCTGAGAGCAGACCCACCACTGTTGCCTCCACCGTGCTCCGTTTCGCTGCCCTCTGACCCACCCAGGGGAAAGTAGCTTGGCAGGCAGTTAATCAAGTGGAGATGTAGATTTTTCTCTGTCAGCCCAGCTTGAAGACGTCCCTCTGGATGACAAATTGTCTTCCAGAATCTCTGGGGTTCCCCCCCACCCCCCGCCCTCCCTTCACAGAGCAGCGGGATCTGCTTCAGGAAAGAGAGATAAAATTAGGAATGTATGTCATAACACAAAGCTGGAAGCCAAGTATCTGTCTTGGCCTTCCCCAACACAACGTCCTCCAGAAGCTTTCGATGACAGATCTAACATTTCTGGAGGGCAGTGCATTGAGGTGACTGGAGTGCAGGCTTGCTCCCTCTCTGTTACCTTAAGAGACTTTTTGGATTTCTGGGGAGAGTGCCGAAAAATGCAACTTCCTCCCTTTCTTTATAATTCAAGATTGCTTCTAGGACTTTGTAGGCAGGCTGTGGTGGGGCTGCGTTAAAATGCTCTTTTTGAAAAAAAACCGGCATCATCTCTTGCTGAGGTCTCACCTGAAAAAAAAGGTACAAATCACTTTCTTTAACAGTCTTAAATGGACAGGATAGGATTTCTGCTCTCTCTCGGCATGCATGTTTGAAGAAGCCTTGCCATCTGTCAGGCCACAAGCTCATTCCAAGTCACTCAGCCATAAATCAGCATGTTCTCTCTTAGCCGGTAGAAGTCGATGTCCTCAATGCCCTGCGCTTCACCCGCCTTTGTCATCTGTAGCAGCGGGACCCTTTTCCTACCATCGCTGATAGAAGGTAGCCAAGATAGGCCTGTTGGTTACGTCTAATCAGCATTGTCCTGTTGAGCCTAACATTATCCTGCCAAACCAGCTAGCTGTCACCACCTCCGTGCACTCACAAAGCGGAGTCACAAAGCAGAACATGCCCATCAAGGCAGCTTCAAATCCACAGCTGGGGCCGCTCCTGTTTGACTTCCAAGCCACCTCCTTGAACAGAGAGAGGGTGAAATTAACTAACGCCAAGCAGAAGATCACAGCCATGCAAGAATCTCATACTACAATATCTAGGATGGGGTCGTACGAAGCAGCAGAGACCTCGATGGGCAAATGAAGTACAGCGTTGAAGGCTAGATGGCCATTAGAAAAACAATCAAGCATTAAGACCTTGTGCCGAGTCTGTTGATGGCCTTCATCTTGGGTGTGGACGGTGCAGCTGTGTGTCCATAAAGACCCTCCCCTCAATACTCCAGTTTCAGTCTTAATGTTCTGAACTATTGCAAACAGGACACAGAGGAAGATGGAAGCTGCAGGGGGCCACTTTCCTAATACAATTTTAGTAGAAACAGACCCCTTCTGGTTCGTCTGTCACTCAGCCAATGCATCGTTCTTCCCTACCGTCACATTTTTGTTTCTGACTTGCAACAGGTTTGTGTGCTGGATGGGGACTCGTTCACATCACCAAGTCGTATTGCAATATATATCGTAATCTACCTAGAGTTTAATCGAATCGAGGCAGTAGACACATTTCGTAACTAAAATGAAGATTTTTTTAAAGAAAGGATGCAGATCTTTTTGCATGGCAAACACGCACTCCACTTGCACCCATACAGAAAGGTTCTTTGCAACTGTGGAGGTCACCTTAACTCACCCCCGATAATAAATCCGGCTCCAGAGGCTTGTCATTTTAAAGCATCAGGGAAATGCGGTGACCATAACCCTCCACTAGGGGGCAGCAGAAAAGCAGGAAACATTCAAAATTTGTCAGAAAAGTTGAGAATGAAAGCAAACAATGGCCGAAAAAATGTACTTATGAGGTTCACTTCGCCCCAAGCTGAAGTTTCATGAACTTGCTTTGGGGGGGAAAAAATGCTGGGACAACAGGATGTACACATGTCAGGGCAACACTTTTATTAGGCCAAATCCAAAAGGTCACAAGATAACATTCAAGGTGGTTTACAAAGGGGGGGAAGACGAAAGCAACAGATGTGGAAACCCTGGAGTGTGCATTTACCTCCAACCTTAAGAAGATACATGAAGAGAAGCTACAGGCACTCGAGCTAAATTCTGCTAGATGCCACGATGGGTTCGGCCTGCCCTTCAGGCGGTCCTTTGAAGTTTGTTCTCTTACTACAACTTACAACCCGGAAGCGTTCTAGAAACCAAGGACCACGTTAATCATCATCATCATCAGCCAATAATTCCTTCTGTATTCTTTTGTATGGTTTAAGACAGTGTTGTCCAAACTCGGGCACTTTAAGATGGGTGGACTTCAACTCCCAGAATTCCCATGGCTGTCTGGGGAATTCTGGGAGTTGAAGTCCACTCATCTTAAAGTGCCCAAGTTTGGACAACACTGGTTTAAGAAGAGCTCTACTGTCCACCAGGTTCAGTTCAGTGCCTTCTTTTTATGGTGACCAACCATCAGAGAAGCAAGAAGCCAAGTAAACATCCCCCTTCCCACCCCAGGGCGGAGTGCTGTTACGATTAACCACCACTGATAGTCTTCTCTTTCCATAAATCTGCCTAAAAGCTCTTTTCCCTAGGCACCCATTACCCACAAATAGATATTTGATTTCTCCGATATTCAACCCACGTAGAAAGGCAGAAAAGTAAGAAGACACGGCCAGCTTCTTGAAACAAAGTAGGTTTCCTGGCTGAAATTCTGCTGGGTGAAAATCAAGTTTCAGCGCTTCTGGGGGATTCTTGTGATCTGTTCCCATCTGCATCTGCCTTTCCCAGCCTACGTGGTCACCAGTTGCCATTATGGCCATAACTTACTGGGAATGACAAGAGCTGTAACCCAACAGGGAGGACATCAACTTGGGAAGTCCAGAAGTAACTGAGCAGAACACACCTACTGTCATCCAGTTACTAAAAATCATTCTTCTCAGATGGGATTGAAAAGGCCAAGAAAAGGGAGGTCAGAGATCAAGGCAACCAGTTGACCCCGAATGCTAAACCTCCATCTGTGCCTCCTTGCCTTCCCTAATGAATCCAGAGCTCTATTCTGGGGTACTCAGTTCAAGAACATTGTGCCTCTCTCCTCAATTCTTAGCAGATATCCTTCTATCCTCTTCCTTAGCATTTCCCAAGCTGAAGCCTTGCAAATATGTTGAGATGAAAGATGCCAGAAGCTGGTCATGGAGGGAGCTGCACCTCAACACATCTGGAAAGACCAGGCTGCCGAAGGTTCAGCTAAGGGCAACAAGCTAAGGCAGTATTGTCCAAACTTGGCCACTAAGATGAGTGGACTTCAACTCCCAGAATTCAATTCTGGGAGTTGAAGTCCACTCATCTTAAAGTGGCCAAGTTTGGACAACACTGAGCTAAGAGATTTTACCTCTTTCCTCCCTTCCAGAAAGGACCTTCCTTGCAGTACCGTTTCCTTAACTGAAAAAGAGGAGAACAATTGGAGTTTAGGTACAAGCATATTTAGATTGCTGTGCTATAGTGGAAAATTAATTTTGGTGGGAAACGATGATAAATTCTGCATCTTTCCATGCTGCAGCTGCCTGAGCGAATGGTTCCATCATGAGTCTGAGGGTGCCAAGTAGCCCATCTAGAGCAAGATGAGATGGACTTAACAGGAGTTGTTCATTCCCCCACCTTCACTTACTGCTTGAGTATCACGCCCACGTTCAAATTCCAAATCAAATACATCCAAAGCTGCTAAGGAAACCCCAAAAAAATATTTCTAAAAGGGATCGGCCTGTTCCATGGACAGAGATGATGATGCTTTGCCTCCTGCCCAAGGCATCACCCATTGTCATCTCTCCTTGTGATGCTCCAGTGTCTCCTTTTGCTGAGAATCTTCTTGTCTCCACTGTCAGTGCTAGAAAAGGCCAGGAACATATGTTCCCGCTTGCCCATCCTGCACTGGCAAGCGACTGGCACTCACTCATACAGGGCAAGTTGAATCAGAAAGCTGGAAAAATGAATCCACAGTTGGCACTTCCTTGTGTTTACCGTAGATGAGAGCCGAGGTCCATACAGTGTGCAGAATGCACAATACCTGTTTGTCTAATACAAGTGTCTCCTTCTTGCCTCAATAACTTTTCCATATTTACAAACAGCAGTTTCTATCAAGGACACAGATCTGTAGGGGCCACTCCCAGGAATCTGGCACTCTTCACTTCTCTGATAGCTTCCTTGATCTGCAAGTGGTCCCACATGACCAATACCGATTAGGCACTTTCTGTGTCCAGATTTCACCTGGGCCCTTGATGCAAACCCTGGATCTTGGAGGTAGTCCTTGGAGTCCAGCTATTAGAAGATTTCCACCCATTTTGCTCTGCATTTCAACCGAAGGGACATGGCCACAGGTTTAACAATGCAGGGGAAGTTCTTCCAGAAGCTGGAGTTGGAGGCTGCAGAATGAAACCATTCTTAATCCAAGGAACCAGGCCAGTTGATTGCAAAGTTCTCTCTCTGCCACGCTGCAGCTCTCATCTGACGTCCTTGCCAGTTTCTCGAGCACTTTCACACAGACAGAAGATCTGGGGGGTATTCACCATAGCAATATTTTGCAATGGGGTTGCGGTAGGTGTTTTCATGCTGCACGCTCTGGAAAGGAGAGAAGGACAGAGAAGAAATGTTTACGCAAGTCAGAGCCCAGCCAAAGAAACTGATCACTAGGAAATGCTACAGAGAAGGTGAAGTCCCACTGCTTGGTCCTTGTAGGCAGGAATGTTTGGCTTCAGTGCCACTCAGTGTTGACATTGTTCAAGAAGGTGCAACTGTCGAGAATAAGGAAGGTGACACTGAAGGAAGTATGCAAGAACTGTTACCTAGGCAAAGGGGGCTGTAACATTTTTCAGGTCTGAGAAACAAGTTAATATTCAAAAGTAGGTCAGGCAGATGCCTCCCTAATTCACTGAACTGGGGGAGGGAGGAGGAGGGGGCGGCATTTGACTTGCAAGGTTCGGTTATTATAGCAGATTTCAATAAATATAGTTCTAGTCTTCCTGTGCAGTTGAGTTCCTGGTCTGTTCTACCTAGTGGGGCTGACAAGAACAACGGTCTGACCTGGTTTAAAGCAGCTTTTTAGGTTCCTATTTTTAGGGGAAGGGCTTTAGCTCAGTGGTGGAGCATCTTCTTTGAATGGAGAAGCCCCCAGGTTCAGTCCTCAACTTTTTCAGATAAGAGTTGAACTATGTCTTCTTTGAAACCGTGGAGAATCATCAAATTAGGCTGAGAGATGGCTAATTCTGTATAAGGTAGTGCCCACTCTGAGAAGCAATCACACTTCACTGGTAGAACACATTGTTTGCCAGTAGAAAGTCTCAACTTCAGTGCTTGGCACTTTTTAGTCAGGAGGATCAAGTTCCAGAAAGAAGGGCAGATGGACAAGTACACTGAGTTGCTAACTTCTCATGTTTTCTCACCTCTTTCCACCCAAACTGTGTGCAGCGGAAGCAACAAGTTAATATCCTACAGTGCCTCTCAACAAGAAAATCCTCTTTTTAAGATACCCATCTTTACCTCCCCCTTGGGTATGGCAGTCCTGGGGCAAACAGGGCAGAGGAGGCCTACAAAATGTTAGCTCTTCCCCAAAGCTGATGCATCCAATAACTGCCATCTGGGGATGCTAGGAGTTGTGCCCCAGAACATCTGAACAGCCTCCAGCTGGAGAACGCTCTTAGCAGGTGTTTTAATGGACAATCTAGGAAGACCTTCACTGGTTCTTCTAACTGGGTGGATCCCAAATCTGGACCTGAAGAAAATTCAGCCAACATATACATCTCCTTGCCTTCTTCCTTACTTGCTTTGTACACAGCCTTCAACATGAAGTCCTTTCAAGTCCTTTTTCACCAGTTTTAGCCATTCATTTATTTATACAATACGCGTATACCTACCACCTGTTTCGGGCAGTCTACAATATGACAGCCATTTGATTTGATTTGTTTATTAAATTTATATACCATTACAGTTGAATCAGCCATAGTGGGAAGCTGGCCTTAGACAATGCGATTTATAACCAACAGGACACCTTTTTGACTCCTTATTTTGCTAGCATCCCAGATGCAACCCTCACCAAAGAATCTTCCTCAGTAGAGATACATGATGCTCCTTTTGCCACACGCAAGGGCTCTTCCACACCTGTTCTTAAATGCTCAGCCCCACAGACATCCCCTCAGCATTCACTGAGTTGAGTCAAGCTGTAGGACTTGGACCCATGCCTCTCTTACCCAATCATCTCCTGCTCAGACACTCCATTTCTGTCCCCTCACCTGGGATGAGGTCCTGCACTTGGCCAGGCAGAGCTCAAAGTGATCTTCCACGGCCATGAAGAGATTCCGGAAGGCCATCGCCGCTCGGTTGAGAAAATGTTCAAGGAGCTGTTGCTGGAAAAACAAGAAGGGAAAAAACGGGAGGGAGGGAGGGAGCCCAGACAAGAAGCACAAACCATGAGTACTAACACTACCTTTATTGCAAGGTTAAGAATCTTGCAAGTCTGAAAGTATTTCTCCCCTCCTCTCCTTTTACTCTCTGGAAAACTAGAGAGGGTCGCTTCTGAACTGCTTTTCATGCCCTCCCACCTTCTGTGGACTGAGATACCTTTTACATGATGGTTGCCCCATCTGCGGCTCTTCCTTCTGTCTCCCCAGGGTCATGCCCACAGACCATTACCTACCCCTTCCCTCTCTCCACAATTGCCATCTTTCATCTTTTATTGATTTTATTGTAATCTCTTTGATGGTTGTGAGCCGCCCAGAATCACTGAGAGTCAGGCGACATACAAATCCAATAAATTATTAATATTATTCCAAAGAAAAAAACAAGAAGGCACCAGCCCCGAATCTGGAATTGTAAAATGAGCTGCTGAAGATAGGTGGCAGCATTTTGCAGATGCTCTCAGCCATTCCATACAGTGAAGGCTGAATCTGGATGTCAGCCTTGCGAGGTAGTCCAGACAGGAAGCATGCCCAGATGAACTAATTCTACTTTATTGTAAGATTATATTAAGAGAAGTCTGAAAGTGCATCTCTCCCGTCACCTTTACAGCTCAAGAAACTAGGGAGGGTCCCTTCTGAGATGTTTGCCATGTCCCCATTCATTCTGCAGGCTCAGCTGCCATTTATCTGACTGTTGCCTAGTCTGCAGCTCTTCCCCCTGTCTCCCAAGGTCATTCCCACAGACCATTACATCAGCTTACCTTGTTGGGCTGTAAGCAGCAGGACACACAGGCCTCATAGATGCTGCAACATCCACTAGGCAGGCAACTATCACAACTGTACAACTTGACACTGGGCGCCTCCACGTTGCAACACCCATTCACCAGCAGGTCCTTCCTTTCGCAGATGTAGCCTGCCACAAAAGACCTCTAGAAGCTGAGCAGAAGGAGAATGGAGGACTCTGTGCCACAGCATAGAAGCCAGAACACTGGCCTAGAAACTGACTGTACCCAACCTGGAAGCAGCTTTTACGGGTTCCAAAGGAGTCAGTTATTTGAGTCTTTGCATAAGCTCCGAGTAGTACTCATTTTTATTGGCTGTTGTACATTTTCAATTTGGGGAGAGGAGCTTTATTTAATTTTAAAAAAACAAGGAAAAAAAGAAATGGGGAACAAAGAAAGGAGGGCCACCACAAAAACTATACATATAAGAGCTTCTCATACATATATGTATCTATGTAAAATTTTAGACAACCGTTTCAATAAAGGATGACCTCATCGTATTGTGATAATCGCATCTTCCATGTCGGGATCTTGCTCTGCTTTGCAAACATGTTGTTGGCCAGGATCTAGAACAAGTGAAGCCATAGGCACCTCCCTCCAATCCATGCCTCTTTACTAAATAAGATCCATTGCTGTCCTCTTCTTCAATCTCTGGCCATGCTTGCTGGAGCTGACAGAATACAAAGTCCAAAAACATCTGGAATGTCCCCAATTCTATTCTTGGACTTCAAAAGTGCCCCAAAGCAGGCACAGAAATTAAGCCACACACCTGACTGCTTGTAAGAACTTCCTTTGTCCATAATGCATCCCACAATTTTTCCAGGGAGCTCAAGAAGTGCACAGTTCTTGCCTACATCCAATGAGGAAAACTGGGTTGAGGAAGCCAACACATCACTCAACCAACTCAACTGTTAAGCAGGGATCTAAACCTGGCTCTCCTAATCCAACACTCTCAGCACCAGACCACCCTGGGCTTGGAACAGAACCTTACCCAACTCATCCGTGATCAGCAGTTTTCCTTGGACAGAGTTTCGACACTGGTTATTCGGCTGGCTGCTGTTTCCCAAGCTGAACTGCACTTTCCAGGCAATTGGGCGGTCTTCGTCTTGAGCTTGGGGAAAATTCCGATCCCGCAGTGCTCTCTCTTCCTAAGACCAAAAACAAGACACGTGGGACACAAGGAAAGGAAACGCTCGTTTGATTTCAGTGGACCAACAATGGAGTTGGGAAAAGACTGGTCAACACGTCTGTTCCTCAAAGCAGGAGTGGGGTACTCAGCCTGCTCCCTGCCCTTTCAGATAATAAAAGCCAGCCCACACAGCAGCAAACTCATGGGACGTGAGGTCCAGATATCCATCTGAAAGGGACCAGACGGAAGGAAACTAACCTAGATCTTACTGGCTGCTCCTTTAAATGCTTGGCAAAGCAATGTTGAATTATGAACTTAAGGTAACAGAACCCCCACACTGTCAGGATCCCACCTGAATCTTACTTGTATTCTGGGTTCACCCCATGGTAAGCTTCTCCCATCTGCAAGGCACTCCTACCAATACCAACCCATTTGGCAAGAGGGTTGTTAAAAAGTGCGACATCTTCTGTCAGCTACTTAGACCCATGATAGGGAGGGACAGCCAAGGTTGAGGACTAGCATTGCAAGAAACCAGGGGCTCTATTTTCCCTTGCTTTGAGGTGAAAGACTCACAAAAACCAGTTCAATTAGCACAGTTCAGAAAACAAGGAAAACCCTCCCACCAGCCTTGCCCATTCTGCACCACCGCAGCCTTCACCATCCTCAAAAAATTAAATGGAGCTCCTAACTACTCCAATACTGCTCATCCCTGCTTTTGATAACCTCCCTGTCCATGAATTTACAATCTACCTTGGAGTTTAACAGTCCCATCTCTATCTGAGAGTCCTATTAGGTACACTAGGCCAGGAAGCCAACCCTACAAGAAGACTTGAACTATATTTTGTTTAGATTGGCTATAATAACAGAGTCTTTCTTGCTAGCCTGATTGTCCTTCTCCTCCCCTCCCTCTAACATCCCTTACATAAGTCAGGGAAGGTCAGCCCAAGTCTCTTCCTAATACTATCTCCCTTCCCAAGACTTAAGGAATGCTTCTGTCCTCTTTGTTTACAAAAGTTTCTGAATATCTCTCTCAGGGCCTTCCCCATGGCTGTCTACACCATCTGGCATCCATGGCTGAAGATACACTTTGGCTTCCAAAAAATTCCAAGCTCAACCATCTATCCCCACACTACTAGTTAAAAAGATCAGACCCTTCCACCCAATAGAGAGCAGCCAGGTCAATCATCCCCAGCCTGGGTGCCCTCCAGACAAGAACATGAGAACTGCCTGTTGGGTCAGGCCAAAGCTCATCTTAATCCAGCTTCCCCCCGCACACACACCCTCCCCGTGGCCAACCTTATGCATCTGAGATGCCTGCAACTTTGATACAGAAAATTACCCCTCTCCCACCGATGCTCCCTTGCTGCTGGTATTTGGAGGCAGGATGCCCCCAACCCAGAGATAACATGAAGCCTTCTAGACAAATTGCCCTTGATAGACCTGTCCTCCAAGTTTTCTGACTTGTCCAATCTCCTTCTAAGCCCAAATGCGTGGCCATCACTGTATCATGTAATGAATTCCACAGGTCCACAATGTGCTGTGTGAAGATCTTGCACTGCTGTTCTCAATCCCCTTCCAACCAGCTTCACGGGATGACCCTAGCACTAGTCTTCCAAAGAGGAAGAAAAACTTCTCCCAATACTTTGATGGGCAAACAAACTCCTCAGATCCCCCAACCAGACCACCACTGATGAGAATTCTGGGCCAGGGGAGTCCAGGAGATGCCTTTCTTCACTACCCATCAGGATGATTATGGAGTCCCATTCTTCAACCACCAAGAATTGCAGAGCACCGCTTGCAGTTCCTCAGACAGATCCTGGAGTGCTCTTCTTCCCTTCCCTTCCCTCCCCTCCCATATCTGCATCTTTTAAGTCCATGTGGGGAAAAAAACCAGCTTTTCACCTAGGTCTCTTCCCTTCCCCAAAACGCCTCTTCCTTAGCTTTTCCTCCATCTTTTCCTGCTGCCGCATTCCAATATGCGGTCACAAATCTCTTGGAGATTTCTCACGAGAAAATCGAAACATATTTGGTAAATAATAACTATACAAAGGAGGTCACTCGGCCTCTTCCAAAAGGAGAGACAGGCGGGCACAGAATTCTTCTCCCTTGGGCCCCAGACCAGAGGAGACAACTTGGAAGCAAGCAGAACCGTCTCAATTTAGGATGAGCCTTTCTCCTCCAAGGAACAGCCTCCCCCTCCCCACCCCAAGTATGCACCTTCCCAAATGGGTGCCCTCCAGAGGCGCAGGGGCCTGCCACACCCTCACCAGCAGGGCCCATGACAAACATCTGGAGGGGCATGGGCTCCCCCGCTCTCTGCCTTGGGTGCGCCCAGGATCAGCCTAGGGACCCGAGTTCCAGTCCCTTTCAGCCCCAAAGGCCCTCCCCCAGCCTGGCCAGCGGCCTTCCTCGCGGGGCTGTTAAGAAGAGGAAAGGAGCGGCGGCCGGCTGCCTCGGGAGCGCGCCCCTCTGGAGTTACGAGGCCGGCCGCGCGACTGACCTGCTTGAAGGTGCTGCTAAGGAAGTAGATGAGGGAGAGGCCGAAGACGATGCCCAGGACCCACCGCTTGCGCAGCAGCCTTCGCCACACCAGCGCTAGCAGCTGCACCATGGGGAAGGAGGCTCCGAGCGAGCGAGCGCGCCCCCCCGGCGCTGGAGCGAGAAGGCGGCGGATCGGGCCCTTCCTTGGCCTCGCTAACCCGGCTGGCAATCCGGGCTGGGGGGGGGAGAATGGCCCCCCCACCCCATCCCAGGGCAGTCAGCCCCGGGACCGCGCCCCCGGGCGGGGAGACCCGGAAGGGGGCGGGAGCGCGGGAGAGGACCGAGAAAGGGGCACTCCGGAGGGCGGCGGCGGCGGCGGCGGCGGCAGCTGCAAGGAGGATCGCCCCTCGCCCAGGAAAGCAGCCCCCTCCGGCTCTTTCCGAAGCCCCCCACCCCCGCCTAGAAAGGGGAGAAGGGGAGAAAGATCCGCCGGTCGCGGTGGAAACGGGAGCAGAAGGAAGAGGCGCTCCGGTTCAAAGGGGAGAGGAGGAGGAGCTGATCCGGTTTAATGAGGATAAGAGGCCGATCCGAATTAAGTAGGCAGAGAGGACCGAGGAGGAGGAAGAAGAAGGGGGGGAGAAGGGATCCTGCGGCTCCCCGGCGTCCCCCTCCTGCCCGCTCTCCCCTCGCCAGGCCAGAGGAAACTAGGTTGCCCCGGGTCCAGCGGCGAATGCCCGGGGAGGGGCGGAGTCGGAAGTCACGTGCTCGGCCGGCGGGGGGAGGGGAAAAGAAAAGCGGGGGAGGGTCAAACCGGCCGGCTTTCGGGGACCAGGTAAATTGCTGCGTGGCGACTCTCCCTGCACGTATCGCTGCGTGGACCAGGAAGCCACGGAAGTTTCGCCCTCTTTCGACTCCCGGGGGTGGGGGTGGGGGTGGGGGTGGGGGCAAAGGGAAAGTCCAGGAGGAAGATCGCGGGGGGGGGGTTATGTTGGAGCAAGGCAATGATTTTGGCCTCCCCTCCAGGAATTGCGGGGCATCATCACGGGGCCCCCTTTTCCCTCCGCGTAGATTTAAGGTAGGGTGTTCTTGCGGTATTCCGATCCCTCTGCAGAGGGAGGGAGGGAGGGAGGAGAAGGAAGGAAGGAAGGAAGGAAGGAAAGGAGGTGGAGGAAAGGAGGTGGAGGAAGAGAAGGAAGGAAAAGGAAAGAAGGAAGCTGCTTTCACGTCTGAGTGGAGGCTTGCGCAGAAAGGGGGGTATGTTGAAAAGGCTGGGTTCTGGACCACCTCCCTATGAAAGTCTCTCTGCAACAGGCCGGCAGGGTCGGACCAGATGCTGTTACAAGCCTTACGTGGAGTAGCTGGCTTAAATTTCGGCATCGTCAACTTGTGGCCATGAGTCCCGGAAGCCTGTCAAGCCTTACCCGGAGTCTTTCCTTTTGCACCTCCTGCCTTTCAGCTTCACTGGATAATCCCAGACTCCCTTCCTGGAGTAGAAGAGAAGTATCCTGCTCCTTTCCTCAGTGATCCACAGATACTTCCTAGAATCCTTACCGCTTCCCCTACCCTGCGGGTGCCCAATGTCAAGGTTTTCCCTGCCCGAGAGTGAGCTGAAGCCCTACAAGATGCACGTCCAGGCTGTGTCGCTTGAGAAACACTTTTGCTATCCTCATTTCTTCATCTTTCCTTGACCTTCTTTCTTTTAGCCTTGCAAGCTCTTCTCCACAGAAGAGCAGCTGCTGAAGGTCCAGGCGCAGCTGTCCTTGGCTATCAGTTAACCCTTCTGAATCACTTTGCCTTCTGAATCTGATGTGACCTTTGAACCCAGGCTTGCCAGCACCAAATTTCTGCTGGGTGTAGCAAAAGCATTCATAGCACTGCTTGGGAGGTTTGATTTTTGTCTCTTGATTCACGCTGTGGCCTTTGGCTGGTCTTTGTTGCAGGTGGGAGTCTCTGTGCTATGTCTTTGGGGGCCCAGCACCCATATTCCTGGATGCCCATAATCCACTCTTAGCTCTTACGCCAGGCGTCCTTGATCTCCCACGTTAATGTGGAGCGTGTTGTGCTTTAAAGTGCTCAGGAAAATGCAGCGACGCCACAGTAGCATCACTGACAGCCTTCCTCCAGAAAGGTAAGGACGCCATCGTTCGTAGCCCACGAGTTGTACATCAGAAAGCCCCTGTTACAATCGGGAAGCAAGAAGTTACACCAGATTGCCCACTACCAAACCAAGAGGCAGCTGGGAACTGTGGTTCCCACTCAAAAGAGACTGGCGTTTGTCCTTCACATCACACAAGCACGAAAAAGAGGTGCAAGAATTTGAACCTTGATTTCACTATAAACAGGGCTTGCGTTTCATACCTAGCAGCCATGGGAATTTCTTTCCTAATGTTTTCTTTAGGTGTTCTGCAGTAAATCTCCTTAAATTCTACATAAATTCTTGTATCCTTGAATGGGATTAACAGGCTAATTGTGCCCAAGGAAGCTAGATTCTCACAAAGGCTTGTTAGGCTTATGGCAAGGAAAAAGGGGGGAGGTCAGACAATCTTAGACAGTGGTTGTGTGTGTATTTTAATCTCCACTTTGTTAGCGAGTGTATTATTACCATGAAGCCTTTGGGCCTCTCTTAGTTTGCTGGGGAGCTGGCTAGCTGTTTAGAAGATATCCATCTGTTCTCATTCTGCAATATTTTGTTCCCAGACTTAGAGAATTTCATAACAGAATGCTGGTTTGATTTTGGTCTAGCTTCCTGAGAGAACTCTGATAATCCGAACGAGCCATTATTGATTGACTTTGACTCTATGTACACGCTGCAGTAACTCCTGGTTTGTTTCAGTCCTAGTTTGTTGAGACAGCCACAAGTGGCTAGGTTCGCACAACATGCTAAACCAGCCCCAAGGATAATGAGGTTCCCGTTTAGACTTAGCATGGGATCTTAGTCTCTGCATTGCTTTGCTGCTTGTTGAACTGTTCCAACAAAGTGTACTCTTAAATTTCCCTTCATGTCTAATCTTTAAAAAACTGGTTCCCAGCCAGTTAGAAATGTTTGATTTAACTATATCACCTGTTAACATTAGAATAATATGTCAGGTTAAGACTGTCATTAAAAAAAAATCTGTGCTCTTACTATCTTAAATAAGTTTATCCACTTGTCTGGATGCATCACTCTCAAGAATCCCATCTCATTAGTTCTTGGGCTTCACCAGTTTCTCCAACCACCCTGAACATGTTTCTGGATGGGTGCGTGGAGACAACCCTGTTTGTGGATGAAACCCAACGGGACTCTTGAAAGCACCATCTTGTTAATTTGGGAGCGCAAGAACCGCCTGTACGAAACCTTGTTGCTGAAAACCCTTGTTATATATAGGCCTTGGAGAATAGCTATAAAAATCTCAGTTCAGAAGCTGCAAGGTAGAAAGTGGTGCCCAGGGAGGTTTCTACATAGCTGAGATATCTGGAGAGGAGGACTTGGAGCCATGAAAGGCTTTGGGGAGAGAGAAGAACTTGAGCAAATTCCCTTAATGCACATGCCAGTTCTAAACTTAGAAATCTCCAAAGGGCTTACAATCCGAAGAGATTTTTCAGGGCTCCAGTACCTATTTTGACTTCAGAACATTGCTAGAGGCCTTTTTCAAGCCTTTTACATGTGGGACACTCCCTTTCTGTCCACCAAACATTTCCTTTGCTTTGGAACTAGCAACTGGTGAGTCATCGTTGATCCACTGATGAATCCATGGGCTGGTTCGTTGATCAACAGCTGGATTATTTCCTAGAGATTTTCACCAGGAATAAAATAGGCGTGGGAGAGAAAAACCCAAGTCCCTTTTCTTTGCTTCTAAACCATATGCTCAAATATCTCAGGAGTCATAATTTTAGGAGAAGCGTTCTGCGTTCTCTCGCCCACTTTGGAAATGCTTGTTTTATTTATTATTGATCTGTTTGTTGCAAGGAAAGTTACCCTCAGATCCAGCTGAACTCCTAGGGGCTACATGGGCATATCCATATTGTTTTCCTGGCAGCAATACATAAGTGGTTTGTCTTTGATCTGTTCAGGGACGGTTCTCCAACTTCCCAGTCTGGCCTACAGCCTTGGGATTCCTAGAGGTCTCCAACCAAGTCCTAACCAGTGCTGATCCCACCTAACCTGTGGTGATCAACTGGGCTTGCCACCTGCTTTAACTAGAATCTCTCTAATTTTATCCATCCAGCAATCCAGGGAGATAAGTAAAAGATATTTACCCAGATTTACTCACCGGCTCTCATGACTGAGGGAACATTGGAATCTGAGTCTCGCTAGTCCTAATCCATCCTTCCAGCCACAATACCATACTGTCCTTCTGTTAAAATGCTGCTTGCCAATTTTTTTAGATCTGCTTGGGTGAAAAACGCTTAAATCATTAAATCAAAAATAGGTCTCCTTCGCTGATGAATGCGACTCGACTTCTTAAGTTGCAGAAGTTTCTTTGATTGTTTATTCTTGTTGAAGAACTATACATTTAAAAGGAAACTGCAGAGGAAGACGAATATAAATATCAGCAAGGAAAAAGATGATACATTTCGTTACGTCGTGGAAGAAAATTTGTTTTTAGGAGAAAGTGAATCAGGACTATGTTTCAGCTTCAGTATCTGTTTTCTGGGGGTTGTTTCCTCCTCTAATTTGGTTTGGGAACTTTTTGGATCTGCATCCCAAGGCTGAATAGAGAATATAGCACAGTGTTTTGTTTTGGTATTTTTCAAACTTGGCAACTTTAAGATGGGTGGACTTCAACTCCCAGAATTCCCCAGTGGTTGTCAATCACACTTTATGGCTTCAGAACTGTTTGGGTGTCTCCGATCGTTCCAAGCTGTGATTAAAACAAACCACGGCATATTTATTTACTTGCTTCTTATCCTCCCGCAATCTTGTGACTCTTGGTGGTTCCAAAGCTGTCACTGAAAACACAAGAACAGAATTAAAGCGACACGCGATCCAAATGGTAAAAACCACATCGAAGAGACGAAAATGATAAGAACCATAAGAAAGAGGGGCTGGTGATGTCGCTACACGGCATCTTGAAAAAGCTCTGTTTTTAATAACTTCCCAGAAGCTGTTGGGGCAGGGTTCTGCGAGCTGTGAATTCGGTTTAAAAGCGGATGCCAGGCGGTTTTGTGGCCTGAGGTCACATAACCTGAGATGATGCTTTGAGGAGGCCACGTTGGCTGTTTTCAGAAGCCATCTTTGCTCAGGCATGGAGGGGAAAGTGGACGTCTGTCCAGCATAAATACATGGACTTGCTGGAGGATATTAGAGATGCAGCCTTGAAAGGAGCAGAGGGAAATGTGGGGTGCTCCCCATTTTGGGGGGAGAAGTGGCAAATAAAAATTTCCTCCCACCCCACTCCCCCCAAAACAATTGCCAGTTATTTTTACAGGCGTTACCCCTAGAAGATCAGGGGCTAATGGTTTGATCTTGGGCCTTCACCCTGTCTTCCCCCCGTGTCTTCCAGAAGCCGGAGCCAAGCCGTCACCTCCGAGAGCAGCGTGGACGAAGGTGGCGTTTTTGAAAGCCTCAAGACGGAAGCCCCCTCCCCTCAGCTTTTCTCGGGGCTGGGGGGGATCCCCTCGGGCAGCCTCTCCGCCACCCCTTTCCAGTCGAGTCTGGTCCTTGGATCCTCAGCCGGAGGAGCAGAGGTGTTCATTCAGATGCCCGCTGCCCGGGAGGAGGGGCCGAGCCGGACAGAGGCGGGGCTTTATCACTATCGGCAACCGCACCATTACCATCCCAGCCACCCGAGAGGGTCCTCCCTGCTCCACATGGGTGGTGCTGAGCGCCACGGGCATCCCGAAGAGACGGCCGAGGATCCGCCTGGCACCCCAGCGCCCGCTCTTCCCGAGATGAAAGCCATGATCTCGTGGCTGCAGGAGGGGCTGCCCTTCATCCTGATCCTTCTGGCTAAACTTTGTTTCCAGCATAAATTGGGTAAGAGGCTTGATGGAACAAGAGAGAAATCGCTCTGGGGATTCAAGCAGAAATCCCGCGAACCTAGTTCATGCATCATCTCTGGCAGGAAGAGGCAGAGACTCCGTTAGCAAGGCCAGGGGCATTCACCCCAAACACCCTCTGAAACAGGTCCCCACTGCCAAGTTTGGGGCCCCCCAGCTCTCATGGCCTTCTCAAAGTGGTTTGAAGCACATGGATAGATGTGTGTAGCACCCCTCACTGCTGTTTAAACCAAATATGTTTTTTCCCCGAGATCATGCTTCTGCTGCAGAAGGCAGACATGTGATCCTGGAAAATGGATGCAGCTGCTTTAAAAAGTTGTTGACGAAGCTGTTCGTTCATGCAGCCCACAGTCCAAAGCACTTTTCCCCCTTCTAGCCCTAGAAAATGTACCTCTCGTCCTTCTACTGGCACTCACAGGACGTTTGTGTCTCTGTGTGTGTGTGTATGCATGCATATAAGTGTGCCCAAGTCAGTCTTGACTCCTGGGGATTGCCTGGGCAAGTCCCTGCATTTTTTGGGGGGGTGAGCAAGATTTTTGGAAGTGGTTTGCCCTGGCCGCCGCCTCCTTCCCAGGGCTGAGACAGAAGGGACTGGCCCAAAGTCACCCAGCTGGCTTCATGCAGAACTAAGGCAGGGCTAGAACTCTCCACGTCTCAGTTTCTCGCCTGTACTAGAACACAACAGCAATGACACCAAGCTATACCAAGCGTTTTCATTTTTAAGTAGCTATAAACTAACTATAAAAGTAGTTTATATTTATAATTTAAAAGGACACAAAAGAACATGCCATGGAAGAGTATCAATTCCTCCCGGAAGGTGTCTGTATGTGCTTGATTATTTGCTTATCTGTTGAATAGCATTTGTTATTTATTTAACTGTATTATTGTTTGCTTATTATTATTTACCTACATTGATTTGTTGTTGTTTGTTTAAATGTATTGGCTGCCCAACTTTACCTTGTCGAACGAAACTACTTGGTTAACTAACCCAGAGATTAGCATCTTCTGGCACCAGTTCTCACGTTTCTTTGGACCTGGATGAGGAAAGCAAGGCAAAACGCCTTCCCTGCACGTGGGAACCGAGGGACCTGCCCGCTACCCGGGAGGCCAGAGTGAAGTGGCTGCCAATTGCCAGGTGCCAGATCGAAAGATTCTCTCCCTTCCCTTACAGGAATTGCTCTCTGCGTGGGCATGGCCAGCACATTTGCATATGCAAATTCAGCCCTCCGGGAACAAGTCTCCTTGAAGGTGGGTTGCGGTCCCCGCCGCGGGCTCAGGGAACGAGAGGCTGAGATGGGCTTCTTTCAGGGCACGTAGCGCAATTTTACTCCACCCCGTTGCTTTCAGATCCCAAGCCTGCTGCAACGTATAAGGTTGCCCCTTTGTGTGCAGCAGTGCTCAAAATTCGTCGGATGATGACCGTTGCTTGGGGCTCAACTGTATAAACCGCATCTGACGGGCACCTAGTGGGCCATATTAGAGTGGGTTGTAACTAGATAGATAGATAGATAGATAGATAGATAGATAGATAGATAGATAGATAGATAGATAGATCGATTGATCGATCAACGGATGGATGGATGGATGGAGCAATGGATGGATGGACGGACAGACAGACAGACAGACAGACAGACAGACAGACAGATAGATAGATAGATAGATAGATAGATAGATCAACAGATGAATGGATGGATGGAGCAATGGATGGATGGATGGATGGATGGATAGATAGATAGATAGATAGATAGATACATCGATCGATCAACAGATGGATGGATGGATGGAGCAACAGATGAATAGAGATGATTAGATAGATAGATAGATAGATAGATAGATAGATAGATAGATAGATCAACAGATGGATGGATGGAGCAACAGATGAATAGAGATGATTAGATAGATAGATAGATAGATAGATAGATAGATAGATAGATAGATAATAGATCAATGGATGGATGGATGGATGGATGGAGCAACAGATGAGAGAGAGAGAGATGATAGATCAACAGATGGATGGATGGATGAGCAACAGATGGATAGATAGATAGATAGATAGATAGATAGATAGATAGATAGATAGATAGATAGATAATTTCTTAATAGAGTGTAATAATGAACAAGCAGATGTGTCAAATACATGAAGGCCTTTGTGGACCAGCAGTGATATCATCATCATCATCATCATCATCATCATCATCATCATCGTATTTTTATTCTGTTTGGTTTTATTGTATATAGTCAAGAGTCAGTTCAGACTCAGGTGGGGCCTAAATGGAATAAATTAAATTAAATTTTGTTTTCAATAGACTTGGTTATCTTTCTAAGAACTTTGCACTGGGGAAGGAAAGGGGTAAAACATAAAGACAGGCCTAAGCTGAGCTTGACTCCAACTTGACCGTGCAGTCATACCCATGCAGTTTTCTTGGCAGCAATATGGACGTGCTTCGCCATTGCTATGTTTCTAGGTTGCCTCTCCAATGTAGCCTACAGCTGTGACATTCCCCAGTGGTCTCCTATCCAAATCACACCCCAGCCTTGCTTAGAGTTAAATGGGCTCAGGAACCATCAGCTTCGTTTGGTTTAAAAATAAGTTGGCAGCTCTTGTAGCTACCACAATTAGCAGAAACGTTAGAAGCTGGAGAGTCACGTGTTGGTCTTTCTGTCCTTCCAGGAAAAGAGGTCTGTCTTCATGGTTTTCTGGATCTTGGTCTTCCTCGCAGGGAACACCCTATACTTGCTCTACACTTTCAACTCCCAGCAGCTGTATAACAGGTGAGCCAACAGCTTGCTTTTCTGAGAAGAAGAGAGTACTCTCTTACTCTGATGGCAAGAGATGAATTTACAAGTCCGTCCTTCTGCTCTGACGTTCCGAAGAACTGGTAAACAAGATGTTTTCCTTTGCTGAAGGAAAGGTGTGTTTTTTTCCCCAGAAAAGATAAGTTGGAAGGTGGCAGCAGGCAGTCTAGGACCGCAGGTTGTCCTTGGCCCTTAGCCTGATTTCACGAGCAGCCTGTAGGCCTCTAGCAACAGCTGTCTACCCCATCCCTGGCAGCTCCTGCTTGCAAGAGAGCAATGTCTAGCCTGCTCCGTCTGGGCTGCAAGAATCTTGGCGTCTGCTAGATGGCGACCAAGAGACACGGGAAACACCAATCCTTGGCTGCCATCTAGTGGTTATCTAGACGTTTGCAGCACAGATGTGGTCTCAGCAGGGAGGGAGAGAAAGAAGGTGTGAGCCAAAGGGTAGGTTGTACCACCACCCACTATTGACTTCTAGTAGGCTGTAAGGTTAACCTAAGGGAGATATGCCTTCCCCTAGTAGTGTTTTCCATCCCTGGTTGGGAATGTGGTCCATCCCATAGTGATGCAGCCTTGTAAACCAGATGAGAAAATACTTTGCCCTGCTGGGGTTCCAGCAGCCCACGTTTTCTTTACAAAGTGGAGAATCAGAGGACCCTGGAAAGATTATTTTTCTGCTGTTCCTGCTTCTCCAGCTCACTTCACTTGCCTGCTTATCCTGTAAGGCCACCATGGGAATGCTTAATGCCAAAATATATTTATGAGTGTTGATTTTTAATCCATGGGGTTACACCGAAAAGCAGTAAAATTAAAGAGACAAAGTTCCCATTGAAGTCTGAATTGCTACAGGTAGTTCTCACTTAATGACCATTCACTTAGTGACCGTTCAAAATTACAACACTGCTGAACAAAGTGACTTACAACCGGTCCTTACATTTACAACTGTCGCAACACCCCAACGGCCATGTGATCGCAATCCAGGTGCTTGGCAACCAGCTTGCACTTACAACAGTTGCAGCGTCCCGGGTTCATGTGATCGCCATTTGCGACCTTCCCAGCCAGCTTTCCCCAAGCAAAGTCAGTGGGGAACCGTGTGATTTGCTTCACAACCACGTGATTTGCTTCATGGCCACAGTGATTCGCTTAATGATCGCTGCAAAAAAGGTCATAAAATCGGGTGCAACTCACTTAATAACCGCCCCACTTAACAGCGAATTTTCCAGTCCCTATTGTGGTCGTTAAGCAAGGACTACCTGTACAAATTAAAATCCATTTCATATCTCTTCCCTCCTTGCCCTCTGTTCTGTTCAGTTTTTCGTTACCTCATTGATCTGATTGTAGTTTGAGTTTTTCTTCTTTTATTGTCATGTTGTTTTTTTTTAACCAAGTCACTCATTTTGGCTTGTTTTGTTTTGTTTTTAGGATTTAATTTTACCCGTAGTGCTGTGACATATTGTGAGTACTCTGGTTTTAGTTCTCCCTTCCCTCTGTTATTTTTTTTATTTGATCCCATTTGCTCAGAAAGCCTGTGCTCCTGTAACCAGATTTGAAACATAACTCAGAGGAAGTGTAGAAGTTTTTATTTGCAGAAAACAAGATCTCAGTTGCTGCCCTTGAAGGTGACACAAACGTACTTTGTGTTCCTTGAGAAATAGAAATGTTTTTTGCAAATTTTTATTTGCAGTTCCTTATGCTGTAAATACAAATATGCTTTGTCTTTTAGTTATTACTTATGCAAAAGCTGGAGTTGGCATTTAAATTTAGTTTTTAACTTTAGTTTTAGTTTTAAAATTTAATTTTAATTTTAATGCATTTAAATTAAATTTAAAGGCAAATGAGCAGTTATTAGTTCGCAAATGCAGGTTACCTGTGAGATAGATGGGTCAGTTTGAAAAGGTGCTATCAGACACTTTCTGGTTTCAAGGCTGGGGTGAATTCCTTTTGTGAGACCATGCCTCTTTAACAGGAGGTTTTATGAAAATGTGGGGGAACAGATTCCGTAGAAAAATACCGTATTTGGATTTCTTTTTCCACTTTGAAGGGTAGCAGTGGGAGATATTCGTCCATTCATCCTAAGTCCCTCATTAACAGCCTTTGGTAGACTCTGCTTTCTGATCTTTACTGGTTCATTGGTCCAGCGCAAAGGAGGGTCTTGGATCTGGTTTGGATTGTCTCCTAACCCTAAGAGGAGACTCAAGATCTTTGGTCCTGCTTGATGTACCACTTGGATGCTTTTTCATTAAAACAAAAAACTGCGCGTCATCTTGGAAGGTACCTGGCTATCAGTGTGCCCTCGGGTGAAGCTCCTCTCCTGCCAATTTGCTATTTTCCAGCCTCATCTTCCTGAAGCCCAATCTGGAGAAGCTGGATTTTTTTGACCTGATGTGGATTGTGGGGATTACAGATTTCGTCCTGAAGTATCTCACCATTGCTTTGAAGTGCCTGGTGGTGGCCCTGCCCAAAATCATCCTTGCTGTTAAATCAAAGGTAGTAGAGCTGTGATCTTTCTCAAGGAGGGGTGGGGCTCTCTTCTTTTAAAGTACTTCTTTGTCTTAAAATGGGGAGGGGGTATCTCAGCTTCAGTAAGAGTCCAGAGATGCTTGTTCATGAGATCCATCTTTATGACAGAGAGAGTGGATGCAAAGAATGCATGCTGGAATATCTAGCGTTGGGCTGGAGAGGTCATGGCTTCTGGACCCAAAGCATAGCCTTGCAGCTCCAGGGAAATGCATGTTTCCTTCAAATGCCTCTTTTCTTGGGATTCTGCTGCACCCGTGCAAGTGCAGGAAAACATGCAGCTTCTTCAAGGAGGCTCCAGCAAGTGCCCACCCTTACTTGGAGGTGGAGTCATGGCAACTGGACTTCTTTTCTTTGGGTCTGATACGTTTTGCTGCTTGTCCAAGCAGCATCTTCAGTCTAGAAAGTTGGTTAGGGGGGACTCCATAAATGTCTTCCAGGGTGGCTGCGTTTCTCACTAACATGATGGGCTCGTTGACATCTAATCACATCTCCTATCGTCCCTCAACGAGCCCATCATGTTAGTGAGAAACACAGCCACCCTGGAAGACATTTATGGGGTCCCCTCTAATCAACTTTCTAGACTGAAGATGCTGCTTGGACAAGCAGCAAAACATACAGTATCTAACCAAAAGAAAAGAAGTCCAGTTGCCATGACTCAACCTCCAGATAATTCCACCTGGATGACTGAGTATCTTCATCAACATACACCCACCCTTACTTGTTCCCCCCAATGGCTTTTCAGCTCCAAATCTGAAGCACTTCACATACTTGAGAATATTCCACACAGCTAAGCAAGAGTCTTATCTTCAAGCCAGCTGTTTCCAGCCTGGTTTCCTTCTGATTTATTGGATAACCCCTAGCATCCCAGTCATCAGGCTGTTCATGAATTCTGAGAATGAGAATCAGAATTCTTCCAACTCATTTTGGAGGAGGATGAGTTGGAGAAAGCTGTTGTCCTCACCCACCAACAAAACCCTCCCTTCTTCTGCCCTCCCTCTTCAGATGCTCGGCTTATAGTCTCCTGGAGAATGTTGTTCGACAGGCCCCACTGAAACAAGGTTGTCCACCATCTGATTATTTTCTGGCTCAAGTGGTGAGTCACCCTCTGGACCAGTGTTTCTCAATCTCAGCCACTTTAAGATGGGTGGATTTCAACTCCCAGAATTCCACACTCAGCCATGCTGGCTGGGGAATTCTGGGGTTTGAAGTCCAGACCTCTTAAAGTTGCTAAGGTTGAGAAACACTGCTCTGGACTGTACCACAAACCATGGGTGGGTTCATAGAACAGAAGGCTGATCTGTGCAGCAGGAATAATAACAGTGTAAATTCCTCTCTTGCCCTTAGCGTACTAGTTTTCAAGCGATTTCTTTTAAGAATGCATTTCTGGCTCCTCCTAATAAACCTACCGTAACAATAACACATAAATTGAAATAAAAGATGAGACTATTACATAAGGCTTTAAAAGTACCCCATTCCAAACAAACAGCAGAAAACGAAACAATACTTTTGCTATCTCGGTAGTGATGAGGATAATTCCCCTGTCTACGGATATGGTTTCTCCACCAGCTTGATCGTTTATGGCTCGGCTTGACTCTGGGAATGTGGACCTCACGTCTGCTGAAAAGCAAGGATTCTGTAGTCCTAACCTTGCCCTCAAGTAGAGATAGGGGGTCTAACGCTTCCCCTTTTCCAACCCAGCATGTTCTTGATATATTCATTGAACCAAACCAATCATCCTCAGCCATTGCCCAGTTTCTTCGGTCCTTGCTAGTTAGTAATAGTTTGGCAAGTCAACCTGAGGAACTTTCTCATGGCATTAAGAACCCAGTGGAAAAAAAATGAGAGAAAGGGGGCCATGAGTTGGACCCCAAATCCTTGAATTCTCCTCCCAAGACCTGCCCCCCAATGCCTCTTCCCTGTTTCTTTTTACTTTTCTGCTTTCCGTTCATGCTGGGGTACTTTGCTGATGAAGATAAATGGAGCCTCAATTAAATCCCCGGCTGATTATTCTGCCTGGGCTGAAATTTCAAGATGGGATTGAAGTGACTCTAAGTAGGTGTGGTTGGAATGGTTTGTCCCTTGTACTCCAGGGTACTCAGAAGGACTATTAATTTCTCTCTGGCAGTGGTCCAAGGATTTTTCTCCCCTCTGATGATGATGATGATTATTTTATTTGAGGAGATTAATGGGCTAGGGCACCAGATAATCCAGTTTGGAGAGGGAGAAGGGAACAACCGAATACGTAGTCATCAGTCCAAGACAAATTGCAAAGCTGGAAGGGGTTCATAGCCCTTGCTTGCTTGTCTCAAAGCTGTCCCAGGTTCTCATTAATCCTTGTCCAAGAGAAGAAAGAGGTTGCATCTGTATTTCCAGCCACATCAGGGGGCTGGTGAGATAGCATCTGTCAAGGGTCCTCTAATGGCTCACTGCACAGATGCTTGTTCGGAACGGCTTCTTGTTTGGGACACTGATCGCTCTGAGTTGCAGTCTTTCTGCCTGGTTTTGTTTTGTTTTTTGAGTCCTTGCAAAGTCCTTCAGAGGGCTTCATCTGCTCAAGTTGCGGATGGAGCTTAGCCCGCGGATGGCGCAAGGACCTTCTTGGAAGTCGTGTGCACTGTCCAAACAACTTTGAAACTCAGCACAGCTCTGCTGATGCGGCTGTCCTGCTCCTTCGTTGACCCAGAGCAACAGGATAGTTGTAAATGATCAGGGTACTGTGGCTGTTCCTTGAGGTTGGCACCTGGAATTTGGAGATACTCTGCCACCCAATAGGGCAATTCCTTTTTAGCTCATCATAAACAATATTTTCCATATATGGATGCATTAGATTCTACCAGCTAGCAATAGGTTATGGATGGGTACTGGGGGAATTGAGATGCCCTCCAACCATTGATTAGGAAGGGCAGAGGTTTGTGTGACCCTGAGTTCCTGAAAAAAGGGAATTCAGAACAACTCAGTCACCTTGATTGCAAGCAACTAAAAGCCAGAAATTCTGAAAGAGGTGCAACAAATCAGGATCTTAGATTTGAACAATATGTCAACTTGGTTAGTTTTCCCGTTTCTGCTTGTGGAAGAAGCCAAAGCACCGCAAACAACAGGCAGCCTGTAAACAAGCCAAGATTAGCTAGAATCCTTGTTTACTCTTAAGGGCCAAGGCAGTTTCCAGGGTGTTTAAAAGCCCCCTTTTCTCCGTTCCAAATAGGAGCCAGGAAATCCAACGATTCTTTTTCAGAAACAGAAGGGCTAATCTCTGTTTTCCAGAAGTAGGTTGTGCGTTTCCAGAATAAGTAATTTGTTGTGTTTCTGACCATCGAGAGCCAGTGTGTTTATACCACTGCACCAGCCACCCTACAAAGCCTAGATCAGATCATGTGAGGGACAGGGAATGGGCAATTCCAGGCAAAGCAGAACGTTTCAGAAATTACCTGCCCGATCCCTTCTATTTTGCCTATGCTGTAACTAGTTCCAAGCTGAATAGATCATCTTTATTACAGCCATTGACCAACCAATACAGAATAAAAAGCTCCGTAGGGTAGACAATGGAGCATTAATATCACATACACCTAAGGGTCTCTCTTTCTCTGAGTTTAGAGCAGTGTTTCTCAACCTTGGCAGCTTTAAGATGCATGGACTTCAACTCCCAGAGTTCCCCAGCCAGCCATGCTGGCTGGGGAACTCTGGGAGTTGAAGTCCACGCATCTTAAAGCTGCCAAGGTTGAGAAACACTGGTTTAGATTATTTTATCTTGAAGGCTCTGTAGGATGTGTCCTCCCTTTCCAACACATGGAAGTACCTTGCATGCACTGTAGGGAGAGGGCCACGTTTGTTGATGGTGATAAAAAAAATCAGGAGTCGAGTTGCCCCTTTTCTGACTCCCAAGTTTTATTAAAGCCCATCAGCTTTTGTGAACTGCAGCTCCCCTCGTCAGATGCATAGATGCAACCCAGTGAACCATGAACCTGGACTCGCCCATAGAAAATCAGGTGCCCCCATGTGCAAAATGTCATGGTTTCGCTAACAGCCTCCCTTTCCATATTCCACACGTCTCTGCTTCACGTCGTTCCACTCAGCCTTTTGCTCCCTGCTCCTTTATTGGAGAAATCAGTCAGTTGTTATTACCCAATTTATGGAATGCTCTTGTTAACAGCGTTTTCTTAGTGCTGGGGTTGCACCACTAAGCCCCAAACCCTTCATTCACCCAATATAGCTCTTCTGGTTTAAAATGCAGTTCACTCTTCTCCCTGCATGAGCCAAAAATACACTGAAATCCAGGGCAGATGTAAGACTGCTCATGCACTGGGGGCAGAAGGCAGTTTCCTGGCAAGTATAACTGTACAGGTAGTCCTCGCTTAGCGACTGCCTTGTTTAGTGACTGTTCACAGTTACGACGGTGATGAAAACGTAACTTTATGACCAGTCCTCGCATTGACGACCTTCACAGGTCTGTAAAGCAAAGGAAAGCAGAAGCAAGATCATAAGCACCATCATGTTTTCACGTAGCAACTGCTTTGCTTAACGACTGAGTTGCTGGTCCCCGTTGTGGTCGCTAAAGGAGGACTCCCTGTAATGCAAAATGGTTTGTGTAGGGGTTATGCATTTCCTACCTTCCTTTCTTGTTTGCAGCATGTTGCAGAAAACCCTTGCCATATTTTCCCATTGTAAAGCCCATCCAACAGAAAGCAGTTATGCGGCCTCCCTGGCTGGCTCCAGATCCTGAACTGAAAAAGCCCCAAGGAGGAGACATCTCCCCCCCAACCTCTTCCCTTGAGGTTCAGCTGAACTGGGGAAGCCGAGGAGGCCACGAAAGCAGAGAGCAGGTCGAAGGGTGAAAATCAGGGGCGTCTCTCCCGCACAGAGATGCTTTGAAGTCTTCGTAACTGAGGAAGGTGCAAGGACCCCATAACTCTCACAAGAAATGCGTCAAAGCTTTTTTCTTCTTTAAAAAAAATAAATAAATTGAACGAGCGCGTTTGGAAGGAAAACAGAGAAGTCATTGTCAGCATGGCAATAGCAGGAAGGAGCTGATGTACAGTATGTTTCGTGAATGTTTAGCAAAGCGATTCAGGAACTGCGTGAGTGCGAAATTCAGGCATCTGGCAGTTCCTAAATTTCCACGAAGAGCAGGCCTCTTCTCCCCCCCCCTTTTCCTTCTAGCTTCACACCCCTCAAGCTGTCACTTCTTAGCAGAGCAAATGAAATTCTGTCATTCGCCTTGTGGAGAACAATAGGTCCCTCTGGCAGCCACATGGCTCAGGCTGTTTTAATTTACTTTAATTCATTTGCAATTGAAGCAAATGGTAACGGCTCGTTGTTTGTTTTTAATGGGGGGCGTTCGACTTCGGGGAGCGGCCGCCAAATTCCTCCTGAAGAACAGAAGGACGCACCTGCTCCGCGCTGCTCCGTCCTAAGTTTTCTGGATGCTTTGGGGCTTCCTGGTTTGGGGAGAGGGGAATGTAATAACCGTCTGCATTTCTGAGAGGCACAAAGATGAATCTGGCAGGGTGCTAAGCAACATCCCGTCGCTCTGCAGTGATCGCGAATTCGGCGGGTTGATGTGTTGCCCGGTCTCCGCTGGGCTGTATTTGTACCATGTGCTCAACTTGGTTAAGTTTGGGGGAAGTTTGCACGTTACACCAAAGCCAACCTGGCCAGTTAGTTAAGGGCTCAATTAACCAAAGGAGCCGATTCGCTAACCCGGTTAAGCTTGTTCCGCGAAGGGAATGGGAATTTTAAGGAATGAGATGGGTAGCATCTCTCTATCAGGGCAGAGGCAAATCGTCCCAAACCTGCATCCGCTGCTGCTCACTTCATCAAAGGCATGGAGTGGCTAAGTGGATGTAGTTTAAACGGACATCCTGCCTCCGTTCAGCCAGCCCGTGCATCTGACGAAGCGAGCTGCGATTCCTGGAAGTTGGCGCTTGTAATAAAAACCGGTTCGTCCAAAACGATGCTACCAGATTCCTTCTGAGTTTTTGCCACCCTAGACTAACATAGCTCTCCTCCTACACTTCCAGAAACGTCCCATCTTTTGCAGAGCAGAGGACGTGGACCTAGCTGATCCACGCAAATATCGCGTGAAGTCACGATGGCATTTCTTTGGCCTCTGTGTGAACTCAGTCATTGTGGTTTGCCATGTTGACGCTGTGGATGACAGAGCAGGATCCCTGTGGCTTATTGATTGATCCACGACGGGGAAAACAGTGGCCACTGCGATCAATATATTTATGGACTTGGATTTTCCTTGGGCAGGTCTTTGTGCACGTTTTCTTGGAAGATGGTTTCCTCTTTGCAAGCTCGATTCTTGAGTATTTGTAGATGGGAAAGGGTGAGTAACCAGAGAGGTTTCCACAGAGGAAAGAGGTGTCCCTGAAAACACCATAGTTGGGACAGGACTTCTGTCACTCTCAGTGAGTCAGTTCAGAAACACGGCGAAGAGAAATTCGAAAGGAATTCTCAAACTGCCTGAGAATAAAGTTGAAAAACAGAAGCTTTTTGGCAAGGGAAGGAAACTTCTGAGAATTTGCAACGGCTTCTCAAGAGAAGTAGCCCTCGTTGAAACCCTTGGGTCGTGATGGGACTTGTCACCCTGTCCTTGGCCTGGCCCCTTGGAGGGGTTTTCCTTCCCTTCCTTCTTCCCATTTTACCCTGCGCAGTTTGCACCAGGCTCGCCAAACTCACAAGTGCGCTCAGCCGCAGCAGCTCCCACAGCAGGGAAGAAATACCCCCGCTCTGCAAAACTCGTTGAGCCAGGGGTGCTTCTGCTTCCTGTTTTCCACGAAGCTGGAGGGGAGGGGGGGAGAGAAAAGCCTCCCCCCGCCTGCCTCTAACTTCCCGCAGCGGCCTTGGCGGGAGCGAAACCCGAGGTCGCTCCAAAGGCTCCGTGTTAATCTGTTAAATTGCCGGCCCCTGGGATCCCTCTCGGTGGCCACTGCAGATATGTGGCGCGACGTCCCCTGAGGTCTGGCAGCAGGCATGCTGGCGTGACTTCACTCCCCGTCCCCCGGGATATGAGATCACGAGAATGCCGAAACTCTCTGTGGGCTTCAGTGCGCTCAGCGCGTGCAAGAACAGCCTCCGAGTGATCTCATCCGGGCGGCGGGGGGGGGGGGGAGCAGGAGAAACTGGCAGGGCCCGTTGCTGCTCCCCTCCTGGCCCCTAAGGGGCTCTGTTCTCCCCCCCCAGTCCCCACTGGTTCCTTGCTGGACTGATAGCCAGTGGGTGGAAAGCAGGCTAAATTCATTTTCCAGCCTCCAACAGCTTCCCCAACCTTCTGCCATTGGAGCTGGGGCCGCAGCTGCAAGGACCACCGGCCGAACGGGAATATCGAGAAGATGCGGCAACCCTCTTGTTTTTTTTTAATCCTTAAAATGCAGATAGTACACCTTGCCACGGTTCAGACGTGGGGCTTGAGAGGGCCAGATTCAAGTCCTCCTTTGGCCTCCAAACTGGTGGGGTGACTTGGAAGGGTTACTCTCTGAGCCCAACCAACTTTAAGTGGGTGGTTGTTGTCGAGATAAAACGCAGGGAGTCCTTGCTCAGGTTTGTTTCCTTGAAAAAAAAGTCAGGATATAAATATAATTACTCACACACACGGCTTTTCTGTTCCATCCTATTATTTGGCTCAGCTCCTGGGTCTGTTGTTTTTTTCCCCCCGATTAAAAAGTCGCAGTTAAACATCAGGCTTCCCTTCCCACGTCACCCTAAACCATGGCTTGCTTAACCAGCAAATTAAGCAAAAGAAACCAGCCACCTTGCGGCTCGGGGGGTGTATAGCCCATCGGCTTCTGTTTCTGAACTGGGAGGTTATTGGACCCCTTATGGACTTTTTGCATAAAAATGAAAAAAAATGAATGTGTAATTTATGGTTTTGATGATTAGACAGGATGGATTATAGAAAGAAGGGAGTCATGATGTAACTTTAGAGAGGGAGGTTAAAATACAGTTGTGCTTACAACTGCTGCGAAGAATATTGGAAGCTACTTTACATCTTTCTTTACATGTTTCTCTTTTTTCTCTCCTATTTTCTTTTCTTATTGCACTTTTAGCTTTTTCTGTAACTTCCCTCTTTCTTTTTCGTTTTCTCTCTTTTAATTTCATTTGTATTGGTTCTTATTATTGCTCTTGAAACTTTTGAAGAAAAATCAGATTTTAAAAAATGAACCGGGAGGCCACTGGCTCTGACGAAAGGAGAGCCAACCTCTCCGGGGCTCGGCTGTCTTGAGTTCAAATCCCTGCCACAACCCACCAAGCCAGCGCGCCTTGAGGAAGCCAGCAGCAAGCATGGGAGGAAAAAGAAGGAATTTGGCAGTATCATGGGAGGGGCCCCCCAATTGCTCTGCTGGGTAGTCAGGAAAGAGGAAACAAAGGCAAAGTTTCTGTAAGTGGGACAAGTGAAGGGATAGCAATTCCCAAGGAAGGAAGATATGACGACTTTATTTCCAAACTGCCCTTCCTTTCCCAGGGGCACCCAGGCAGAAGGTAAACACTGATCAAAATTGCTTTGCAGCTCCCTGGAGAGTTTGCTCAGTTCAGCCAAGCAGCCTCTGTCTCAGAACATTTACACAGGTCTCGAGGCTCCCCCCGTTGCATCTTCAGGTTTGGAGGGAGAGGATCCCTGTCGAGCAAAACAAACGTTCGCGGGGCCGCTCTCTCTTTCCTGAAAAACATCTCAAGCTGCTTATGGATGGAACCTCTTCAGGCATCACGATGCATTACTTAAAAAAAGCAAAAAAACCTGTACAGAGAAGCTAGCAAATCAAGAGAAAGCTAGAACCGAATCCTACTTTCTGTCTGTTGAGAAGTGAGGGGTTTCTTTGTATGGAGAAGCGTTAAACCATGGCAGCCTTGGTCGTCTGATAGAGCAAAAGAGAGAAATAATTCTTAGAGGAGACCGGAACATTGGACACCTTGGAGAGTTGCATAATTTATTCTTGCTCTGTGGCATATGTTTCCCCCCTTGGGTGTGTGTGTGTTTTTCATGTTTAGATTCTTTGCATGACTGCTTCACCTCTGGTATTTGAGGGTTAATTTGAGGCGGGCTTTATCTCCATGACCAAAGATATGATTTTTGTTCAAGAGGTTCTTGCTCTGCTCTTCAGCGCCTCCAGACAGAGCTGGGAGCTACCATTTAATGCAGAGAATGCTATTAAAACAGGCAACTTACTATTACAATTATTCACAGAGTGAAGGAAACAGGATTTTCCTCCTCTTGTATCCTGAACAAGAATTCAGGATCATCCAGTTAAGTTGAGTGGTGGGACGTTGGGGACAGATCAACAATTCCTTTGGTATGGAACCCTTCCCACAAGCCTTGGTGATGGTTACCCCTTTGGACAGGAGTCAGGATGAGGCATGGTCATGAAGAATAGGACTATCATGGCTACTAGCCAGGGTGGCTGACTATTATCTTTAGAAGTGCCTGGAGAACATTTCTCAACATGGTTTGCTGATAGCTAAGAGTAGAAGAAGAATATTACACCAATGTCTTTCCAAAAACATCTGATTGACAACTATAGAAACCAAATGGAGATCTGGAAGAACATAGTTTGGCCCAACACAGCTCTTAGGTTCACTGTTTTCTATGCTTCTTTCCTTACTATAAATGTTTGTAATAAATATTGGTTTATCTGATGCATTACTTTTGAGTGTTAAGATTTTGTATCTGGCTGTTAAATGGTTATTTTTGTGTTGTTGTTATTGTGCTTTGACACTATAGTGATACAATCAGACCAGCCAACTAAGTCCCATTTTAGATGTTATATCGTATTTCCTTGAAAGCAAGACTATTTTCCCCCAAAATAATTTAAATAAAGATGGGAAGGCAGATTTACTGAGAGAGAGAGACAAGTCTTCTCCATCTAATCTTTCTTCTTGTGGAGGCAACCATCTTAGATTAAACCTTGTCTTCCATTTGGATGAAAGTTTTTGATGACTTTGTTGTTTTTGCAAGCAATTTAAAACTTGATATTGTTGGAGAAAAATGACCTATCAGTGATGAATTGGACAATGCATCTACTGGTTGATCATCATAGACCTAAGTGAGGCTCTTGGGTATTTACACTAAGGTCTCCTCTGAAGTAAAACCCACTGTGCTCAGTGGGCTGTCTTCTCTTGCAGAGGGGAGCAGAATTGCATCTGTTGCCTCCTCTCCAACCCTTGTTTTCTCTTTCTCTCTCTTGTAGGGGAAGTTCTACCTGGTCATTGAAGAAATAAGCCAGTTGTTCCGTTCACTGGTCCCCATCCAGTTGTGGTACAAATACATCATGGGGGATGATCCATCCAGCAGCTATTTCCTTGGGGGGAGTCTTCTCATCATGTACAGCCTCTGCAAAGTACGTTGTTGCTCTAAGATTGTGCTGCAATGTTGTTCCCCAAGCTGGTCCTCCTCTTAAGGAGCCAGGATCCAACAACAACAGGAGGAGGAGACATGGATGATATTTTTTATTAAACCCAGAGATCTTAAAAAGAAAAAAAATCTTTGGAGATGGGACATAGCTTGTTCTTCCTCAAAAGAGAACAGGCAGTCCAAGGTTTAACTTCTGAAATAAGAAGAACCCGCCACCTTTCAAAGCCAATGTTTTCTCAGTGGGTCTATAATACTTCTAAAAGTTATAGACACACCATCCATGTTTTCAAACAAACAAAAACCAGCACGGTATTGCAGGTTCCTGCAACCACAGCTGATACGTAGGACTGGGTTGAGCGTTAGTGGCCCTCTGAGTGCCTGTGAGACTCCAGCTCCTGGAAACCCCAACCAGTATGGCCATAGGTCAGGGATGCTGGGAACTGCAGTCCAGGAATAAATTCCTCACCCCAGCTGTATATAAGGAAACCCTCTAAAGGGCTTTTCCTTCACGTAGATCTAGGACTGACCTCTAAGAAACCACTTCCTGAGCTCAGCCTAAGAGAACCAGAACTAAGTCTCAACCAGATGAATCCCCAACAGTGGAGATTCGTTCCTCGTTCAGGCTAAATTAGATTGGTCTTAACATTTGAAGCGTAAACATTTAACGTTTTTCTAAAGTTGAACTGTTTATATTTTCTAGCGTTGAACTTTTATTTTTAAAAGATTTTTGACTTTATGATTTCTCCACTCTCCCCCATTTTTTTAATGTTATTTGTATTTCTTTTTTCTCTGCTAGCTACTTTGCATCCCGGATTGAGACCCTTGCAGAGCACCCTTAATAAAAAAAAAAAAAAAAATTGAAATTTTATAGATGGGGGAAGCGGTTTTGTTTAGATTTGGTTTGCACAAGTAACTCTGAAAAGTTGCATGCCTTGATAAGCTTTGCCTGCTGATTCTTGTAAACCACACTGCTGGTAAAGCTAGAAGAGCGAAACTTGGTTTTTTTTTACTTGTTCCTTTCATTCGGTTCTTTGATTTATATACCACCTGCCCTAACCAGTGACCCAGCCTGTATTTTGCTGGCATCAAACTCTGCTTTTCTCCTCCGCCCTTCTCTGTCCCTCACACCCATCCATCATGAAGATGGGGGCCATTTCTGGCAACACAGCTTCTACATTCTCCTAGCTGTTAGCGGCTGAATTGTAATGACAGAATGTGGAGGGATTGGAAAGATTTATATTTCAGCTGGCTATCAAGCATTACAAAAGGCATACGTAGCTATCCAAAACAGGTCCTATTGTCACTCAAGTGTTGAACAGAAATCGCCAATATTTTGAAAAGCTGTCTATGGGTGTCTTCCCAAATTCAAACTCCAGTAGAGTTGAAGGGATCAGTGTTTCGTTCTCTTGATTTCTAACCCTGCAGTTCTATTTATCTGTACTTCAAAATAAGTTGCGTTTAGTTTCCTCGGACTAACCTAAAGAAGGACGTGGAATTTAGTTGAACGTGGCTTACATCTCGATGAGTCGGAAATACAACCTTCATTTAGCAAAGCCATTATAGCTCTCCTAGCCATTATATGAAGTAATCCATTCTTCACGCCAAGCAGTTTTGGAAAAAAAACCCTCCTTTTTTCCATTTTTGACTAAAACCATTTGTTGGCAGTCACCCCTCAATCAACAGTTAGGCCTGTTCTGGTACCAATGTATGCAAGAGACAAAGCAACATTTGTAGTAATAATAATATGTCCTCGTGTATAACGTCTGTTGAGTCCACCCGGTCTGTGACCCAAAGCAACGAAGAGATTCACGGTGTCTGAAAGACTGCCAAATTTATTGTCGGGAGGAAATGGACACAAATATGCTTGCACCGATCAGCTGGCTTCTGGGTTAGGATCTGTGAAAGCTTATACAGTCATAAATGTGTTAAGTCTTTAAGATGCCACATAGTTCTTGGCGGTTTCGCCAGTCCTCTGTAAATCCTTAATCCGCATAATTGCCTTACTGGATATGTGCGCCACAGACGCAAGAAATAAAGCGATGGATGAGTGGCCTTTCTAGGGTTCTTTGTGGATCTGATTCAGTGTATTTTGAATCAGGCACAGACTGACCACTGATGTGGCTTAATAAGGAGATGTGAGGCAAAAAGGGTCACAGGGAGAAGGTCCCCCACTCCCATGGAAAGGACCAGATAACAAATGAGGGGGGAAGAAAACCTTTCTGCCAGAATTCCCCACAGGAGCTGCCTTTCAGAGTATGTAATAAGGAATTAAAATATATTTGCAGACTCCAAGCTCCCTTTGACAGCACCACTGAAATTGATAGCAAAGTGGCCTAATTTTGACAATGCAATTTCAAACCCATTTTGGAAGCGTGGGGTAATGATTTACTTCTCAGAGGCCTTCTGCTCCCTTTCCCACCCTTAGAAGCCCATAAAATCAGCCACACCCTTCTGTTGACCTCACCTGTCTATGGATGCTTTTCTGTGGCCCTCCAGGTCATTGGATGACCTTCTGTGGTCCTTCAGGAGGCTGGGAGTCACATTTGTGGCCCTATCCTACTCAGACATTGCCCAGCCCTGGTGTAGATGGACTGTCTGATCTATAAAGTAGGGTTCTGCACCCCATCATGCAAACCTGGTTTACTAATCCCGGCTAATCCTGCCATACTCTTTGGAAAAGACCCTGATGCTGGGAAAGATGGAAGGCGAAAGGAGAAGAGGACGGCAGAGGATGAGATGGTTAGATAGCATCACTGAAGCAATGAGCATGAAACTGAGCAAACTCAGGGAGGCAGTGAAGGACAGGAAGGCCTGGCGCGATATGGTTCATGGGGTCACGAAGAATTGGACACGACTTAACGACTGAACAACAACAACAAATCCTGCCATAGGGTACATCCTTTCTTGCTAGTGCCATGCTTGCCACCTGTACAACAGGCCAACATCAGGAAAAGGATTTTTCCCTCATCCCCTACCCCATCTGTGTTTTCTCCTTTGAATTCTCTTAAGTTGCACCTCCCGTTCACCAAGTTTCTCCTTCCTCTTCCATTCCAGTCTTTTGACATCTGCGGCCGTGTGGGAAGCGTGACACGGGCATTGAAAGTCCTCTGTGCTCCTCAGGTGGGTGGGCAACTGCTTCGCCTTCATAAAATTGAGGTAACTCTACATCTTGGCAATTGTATGGAAAGTTGTTGTTTTAATGGAGAGGTTTGGCTTGGCATAACACCCTCCCCCCATTTCTTTTGGGAGTGTGAGATCATCCACTCACATCAGATTGTAGGGCAAGAGCTGAATGTGGAATCTGCTGCCGATGATGATGATGATGATGATGATGATGATGATGATGATGATGATGATGATGATGATGGCGGCTTGAAGAGGGGATAGACAGGTTCAAGGGGATCAGCTCCCAATGGCTACTAAACATTATGGCTTTTTACTCCCTCCGGAAGTGAAGGAAGCACTTCGGAACTCATTTCTGGGAAGAAGAAAAGCAGAAGAGGGCTTTTGCCCTCCAATTCCCTTCTTCTGTCTACTGCTACTGTCTCCAGCTCCTTCTAAAAACTCTGCCCCCTTTCTGCTTGGTGGCCAATATTCTTAGCTTTTCCATCCAGATTTCTGACTGAATCGAATGATCTCCCTGAGCTTTTGATACAGTCGGTGAGTGCATTGCAGACTATGATGTTTGCAAGTTTGTGAGTGAGCAAAGCATGCTCAGGGAGAAACAACCATAACTTGTTTTCTTCACCACTTCAGCATTCCCTTCCTCTGTTTCTTCTGTAGAATTTCAGGTTTGTTGGGAAATGAGTCTGCCAAAACTTAACTGCGGTCCTCAAGGTGGGTGTTGGGGATCCAGTACAGGGGCATTTGGATCTCCCACTCCTGTCCTGCACTACAGAGATCATGTAACCAGTGCCTTCTCTTCCATGAATCAGCCAGATTCCCCTATAAAGCCACTTGTGTTGGTGCCCATCTTCACCTCTTCCTCTAGCAACTTCCACATCATAACTCTGAATTTTCCCTTCAATAGAGCTATGGGGTCCGTGCGACCAACCAGCAGTGCAGTGAGGCAGGGGACATCTGCGCCATCTGCCAGGCTGAGTTTAGAGAAGCGGTGATGCTCTTATGCCAGGTAACCTATGGGGTCAGTTGTTCATTGTGCTTTCTGAAGGGAGCAGCCCAAGGCAATCAAGACAAATGAAGTTCTGCTGACTGTGGATATAGGCCTGGGGGAGGAGGACAGAGCAGAAGAATTGGGGAGGGGGGACATGACCAGAGGGATACATAATCTGGGCTTCCACAGTTTAAAAAAAAGGTCTTCTTCAAGTCAAGCTCAACTGGCAATTTCATGGACGTGTCCATGCAGGTTTTTTGGTAATGATAAGGAAGCAATTGACCATTGCCACTTTCTGCTTTGACATCCTGGTCTAGCCTGCAATCCTGGGATTCTCTGGTGGCGTCCCATCCTACTATTCCAAACCAACTCTGCTTAGCTTCCAAGTCCAACATTGGTCTAGTGCTGCCACCTGCACCTAAACACAGGATTTCAGATGTGCTCCAGGATTCAGCATTCTGAACATTAGGCCTGGCATCAAGATTTGGCAACGTGGGCAGCTGACCGTGTGCCAGCCAGCCAGCTTACCTTAATGTCAACCTTGCTCCCTGAGTAACAAGTGGTTACTACCAACCACTTTAAATTTCCCACAGAATCCTGGGATGCCTGGAGTATCATCACTCCAGTGCTTTGTGGTAACTCCTTCCTGTTTAATGCCCTCGAACGTCAAGCCTTCTTTGACCTCATGAGAAACCAAGAACTGCAGCTTGTATTTAATACTTCTGCCAGATAGATGGGAGGGGAATCCACTGGTAAAGGAAAAAGCCCATGGAGGAAGTCTGTTAACTCTGCTGAGAGTTGTACCTTCTTAAAAACATAGAGAAGGAGTGTGTGCGTGTGTGAGAAAGAGAGAGAGATCAGATTTCTAGGCCTTACATCCATGGACATGGTATTACCAGATGGTCCCAGAAATCAGAGAGGGGCTAAACTTGACCTCAGAAGTCAGGGTGAGATGGCCAGATCCACAGCTGATGCATCCAAGTCGAATTGTTCAATTCACAGTGTCCACAAGAATCTGTTCTTTAACCAATCAACAGGATACAATTAAAACAGCCAGATCATTGAACAGAAGAGTGGATCCTATCCTGGAAGGGATCATTCCTGAAAAGTGATGAATAAAATGACCCTTTTTATCCACATTTATCATTGGGCAGATTTGGTTAATTTAAAGTGGGCTACATCTCATATTCCTTTGTCCCATTCCCTAAGTTTGATGGGAGGACGGAGTCTGATTCTTTCCAATATCGAACAAAACTTCATTTAGGTGCTCTTAATCTGATGAAATAGGGGATTGGTGGAATAAGAATCCCTCAGGCTCAGTCAGAACTTTTCATTGTCTGGTTCCCCCCTGCTTGGACATCTTCAGGATGCAGACCTATCCATGTGTTCCTTTTATCTTTGCAGCATGTTTTCTGTGAAGAATGCCTCTGCCTCTGGTTTGACCGAGAGAAGACTTGTCCTCTCTGCCGCTCTGTGGCCGTGGAAACCCTGCGGTGTTGGAAGGACGGTACCACTTCTGCTCATTTCCAGGTGTATTGACTTGCAGGATGTGCCAAGAAATGTTAGCTGGCAAGACATCTTCTGGAGAAGGGTGAGAGGGAGCGTTCTTCAGAATATCTGTCTGGAATCACTGTATCTCCCACTTCCCTGCATAAGGCAAGTTGTAAGTTCTCCATCTTCTCTCTGGAGCATCAGTAATTGGTGGAAACTTTAACGTTCACTTCCTTTCATTCTTTCATTGCTCGTTTGAGTGCTTTACTCCAAGACAATTGGATACTTAGTTGAGATACTGAGGACATCCATCCTATCTCTTAGATAGCTCTTGGGAGATATGGGGGTGGGGTGGGGTGAGGTGGGGGGAATCACATAGGCTGGTAATTAACCAATGGAACTCATAACCACAAATAAGTCTACCAATGGCTACTAATTGTGAACGCCACCATATCCAGAGGTGTTCGGTCATTGGGTATAGAATTAGAAGAGGATCACGGCCTTCAAGCCTGAGCTTGTCCACATCTGGCTAGCCTCTTTTGGGAAAAAAGGATGGATGTAGATGAATTTAATCTCTGATCCAGTAGGATCCTTTGGATGTTCTAAGAGAAATTTAGGTTTTCTACTATCGTCGTCCAGATGAGTTGTTTTCAAAAGATGGTCATAGGTGATTGATAATTGTCATCTCTTCGCTAATGTGTGATTGTTTGAGAATGCAACATATGCCCAAGATTTTCTCCCCTGGTTCTCCTGGATTTTATTTTCAAAGGTTGGGTGGAATATTTATTTAATGGCCTTTCGCCTCTAAATGCTAATAAAGACTTGATTTACCCAGAAGTATTGAAAACAATTCAACTATGCACGCAAAATTCATAATTTGGAGAAAGCTGGGGAAGAAGATACAATTTGCAGAGTTTGGTTGGATGTGGTCTTCTGGGTTTGTAATTTCCTTTGAGTCAGGTAGCACTATAGTTTGGGAGAAGTAGCCCACTTGGCTACAACTGGAGAAAGTTAAACTCAAACACCAATTAAAAAAAAACAAGGCTGAGGAAAAGATTGGTGTAAAGAATTCTGAAATGTAGCGTTTTGTCTGTTGCATTCTGTGGGCCCCCGATGTCCTAGAATATGAAACAGTTCTCTGATCATTTCAACTCAAAGGCAAGATGTGTCTGGTTTTAGTTTGGCATGCTATGTAAACACCCACTATTGTGATTTGCACACCAGGGAACGCCTTAACTCAGTGGGTGAACTTGGCCAGTCTTGACTTATTCAACGTTACTGTGATGTGTGACTCAGCCCTTCCTTGAGGAAGAAAGCTTTAAAGGGGGAGTGTGGGAATAGTTTCCTTCACTGAGATGGTGAAGACCCCAAGAGATATCTCTTTTGACTAAGGTGATCCCGCGGGCTAAGTCAGATTCCCATTTGGGAATACGTTTGTGTGATAGCATCAGTTTTCTGGCTGGGGGTGCATAGCAAGGAACCAGTCTGCGTGTTTGGATCTCTGTACACACGTGATCTTTTCACGATCTGCTTTGTTTTCAGTGAAGTGTGTCATGAAAAGCACTTTCCTCATTAGCATTCTTCATACTAGTAACACAGGTGTGATATATGTGACTGCAGCTAGAACACAATTGTGACCACAGAGTCAAACTTCCAGAATCCACATCTTATATCCTTAGTCTCTGTTCTTGGTGTCTCTCCAAACTGCCATAACTTTACTAAGTTTTGCTCTTCTCATTGAACAGGGACTGACTGTGGACCAATTGTTATGATATTATTATTATTATTATTATTATTATTATTATTATTTTATTTTATTTTATTTTATTTTATTTTATTTTATTATTTTATTATTATTATGTCAATGACCAGCAAAGTTGTTATGATTCATCCTAGCTTACCTTGCAAGTTTGATATGAAGAGCTGGTCTTGTGTGTAATGAATAAATTTAGTATGGAACGACACCTCATTTCACAGAATTACAGAAATGGAGTTTCCAAAACCCAAATTCCCTGCCACAAAGGTTTCATTTGTACAATCCCATCTTTAGATTCGGCACTCACTCTGAGGGATGTTGCCATGATAGACACTGAATACTCTGAAAAATGAATGACGCGCAATCAAAGATCAACAACCTGAATCCTTCTTATCTTTTTTTTTTAATAAAGTCAATATAAATATGTACAAAGTCTCCAGCATAGGAAATTCCTTTTACAAAAGGGTGAGAAAAGCCCTATCGAACCGCAAATGAAATTTCAAAACGGATTCATTTCATCTGCAATGAGATTTGAACGGGATTTTTAGCTTGGTATAGAACTCAGTGTTTCACATCTTGGAGAGATCATACAGCTGTTTTCTAATCTCTGGTTCCCTTTTTGACAGGAGTTATTGATTCCGTGTTTCTTGTCTCCTGTGCAGAAACCATTTCTATGTAAGGAATTCTTCAAAACTCATACATAGCTTCTTGCATCCAAAAATTTAACCCAAATTCCCTGTGTATTTACTTGAACTATTTAAGTCTCGCTTGTTCAGCATGTGTTCAAATGAACCTTTAACTTAGGGAGAAAACGATATTCACATCATGGCATTAAATTAGAATGGAGCAAATATTATGTGCTAGAAAGTGATTGAAATGGGGCAGATGTGACCCCCCAGGTTTTCTTGTTCGGACTGCTCTTTTCTGGAGTTCGTGGCAGAGTACAACATACTCTCAATGGCCTGGGGAAACAGAGTTATCCATTGTGGAAATGAGATTTAGAAACTCAAACATCTGTTCAAACTTTGTGTTCTGCTCCACCAAAACTTGTCTTATAAAACCAGTGGATGCTGGCTGGGGATCTTAACCAGAGATTCCAGAATGGAAGAAAGGGTTTGGCCTACGTAGAAGCCCAAGAGGAGGCAGACAGCCGAACAGGTGAGGTGGTGGCCTGGGGTGTAAAACCAGTTTGAACAGTTTGATAAAGTGAATAAACAGGGAAGCCAAGTTAAAATGGCCAGACAACTGAGCGTTTCTCAGCTAGTGAACTGCATGGCTCTTAGCTAGCTGTCTTTATTGGGGTGGGGGGGATACATATTGCAAGGTATGAAAGATGTTTCATGATAAATTCATTCAAGACGGGTGCTTCCACGTATTTGGTTTTGTACTTAAGAGATTTGAAATCCTCCTGTACTAACTCTTTGGAATCATCAAGGGGGTGTTTTGACTGCGTAAGGAAGAAAGATAAGGGGGCCTTGGCCCTTGCTTTCTTAATATTGAGATTTGAAAGGCCTCTCACTCCAACTCGGTTTATGACTTCTTGATTTATGTTGCACCCTGCAACCCTCCTCCATGAAAGGAATGCATCTTGATTTTTGGGTCTCTTGAAGAGAAGAGTTCTTTAAAATGGAAGGTGTAGCATCTTGGAGAAATGGTCTCCAGAGTTAAGGTGGGTTTGGAGAAATGGTCTCCAGAGTTAAGGTGGGTTTGGAGAAATGGTCTCCAGAGTTAAGGTGGGTTTGGAGAAATGGTCTCCAGAGTTAAGGTGGGTTTTAGAAGAAGCTACTTCTTGCATCCATCTGCTGTAGAAGCTTGGTTAGATATCAATGCCATTGTTCTTTTGTGTGTTCGTAGTTTTTTTCCTTCTTTTGTTTTCTGTTAAACTTTAAAAATGTGTTCTGATTTTAAGGGTCGCAAGTCCCCTCAAGTGACGCAGGGGCCTCAAACAAATGACTCAGTAACATAAGATTAGGGTTAAGGGTGGAAATGTAGCCCGGAAGTGGGTTGTGACTCAGCGTTAGGAGAAGAATCCTCACCACGCCACAAATTCAACAACTTGGCTTGGGAAAAAGCAAGTTTTTCATCACGGGGGACATTTCAGCTGAGGCTGGCCAGCTACTTATTAGCAAAACTGAAGTTGCATTCCGCATGGTAGATCTCTTGTTGAAGAAGGGGGATGGACTTTGTGACCTCAAGGCTTTCCTCGCATGCTAAGGTTCTGTTATTCACTAAGGATGATTCACTAACACAGCCATTCAGCCAAGGCAGAGCCATTCAGCCAAAGGCAGCTTTGCCTTTATGGATGCGAAAGAGTTGACCCCACGACTTCCGCAGTTACAAAACCTGGCGTATTCTCAACCCGGTCCCCATGCACCGAATGGAGGCCAGCTTAGAAACCTCTCCCCCCCCACCCCACCCTTTTACTATCTACAGATTTAAAGCTGACAATGATTAGCAAATTTTGCTGTTTTCCTCCGTGGTTTCAGCATCGAAGCGAAAGAGGCTTCTCAGAGAGGCGGGGGGGCGCCATTGAAGACTGGGATGTTACTCTGCGCTCGATGGCGATTGCTCTCTGGAGATCCAGGGTGTTTTAGAGATCAGCCCTGTTGGCTAGGTCATCTGCAGCTGAGCACCTGAGAGCACTCGTTTAAAAAGGGAAAACCTTGTTCTAATACTAAAATCTACCCTGGCGTGATTTTGAGTATTTTGGAGATGGACGTCTTCGCGGCAAGCTGCGGCGAATAACCCTCGTCCCGTGCATACGTTTGGGCAAATGCACGTGGGACTCCAGCCGATCTCTCAGGCAGGCAGGGCTGACCCCCAAAATGAGCACCCCCTTCGGTAGCTAAGATGCTACGAAGGCGCTAGGACGAAGCACCTGGCCTGGTTTGGTTTTGAAGAGCAACAACAGCACCCTGCTCCAGCCCCCGAATAAAAGTAGCGAAAGGTATCTCAAGGTCCGGCCTAGACCTTTAGACAAGAGAGAGACATATATACATATACACCCCCACCCATATGTAGAGAGATCTATAATACACCCACATAGGCTGCCTCTCTGCGAAAATCCTGCCCCCGTGACTGGCAGATGCTGGGCCTCAGGGGTTGAGTGGCTTCTGTTTTGGCCAATCAAAGGAGGACCCCCCTCGCTGCCCAACGTGGGCAGCCCCGCCCTGCAGCTGAAGCTGCTGCAATGGACGGTTCCCCCCACCCCGAACCCAGCAACTCCCTTGCCACTTGGGCCTCTGCTGTACAAGACACACACAATGGCTGTGTTGAGTGGCCTTTTGCCGCCTTCTTCTCCTTCTTCTCCTCCTCCTCTTCCTCCTCCTCCTCCTCCTCCTCCTCCATCTTCATCCTCTTCTGTACAAAAGCGTGCTCACTCACACACACACGTACTGGCTTGGCCGCTGGACCACTCGGCATCTCCCTCCATGCACCTTCTGATTTCCTGGCTGCTTAACATTTGCCTCGGTGGCTTCGAGGCCTGCAATCTACAGGAATGGGACAACTCCCAAGTGCCCAGATCTTCCTTCAGCCTGATAAAACAAAAAAAACCAAAAAAAGGAGAGCTTTAGTGGAGGAGGGCTTACAAATGATGTTACAATCTGGGGACTGCATTCAGGTGCCAGTCGATCCTTGGGAACTGGTGCCTAAACCTGAAAGTGATTCTTTGCCAAGCTGGACTCAGACAGAGTTCTCTTTCAATAGCTCTCTTTCAATCCAAAAAACGCTAGGGAATTCCTGGAAGCTTGGCGTTCTGACAAATCAGCCATCAATAAAGAGAGAAACCACATTTAGGCACCATTCAAAAGAGACAATAAGAAAGCTAAGAAGAAGACCAAAAGACCAGAACACACCCCCTCCAGCAGCCAACACTCAGATAAGCAGGGATTAACAACAGACAAAGTATCAAGCAGGAAACAATATCCTAATCAAGGAACTACCAAGGAGAAAAACACACCTCCACCAACACTGGGAGGGCGAGCTACTGTATATAAAGAGGGAGCAAACCCCACACTCACTAGCACTGATGATGTTACCTGGTTGGGTAATGAAATGTCTGCAACCAAGCTCAGAGAGCACCAAGGACTCCAGTTCTCTTTAGCAAGATTTATTGAGATGGCAGGGATGGGGTTACAAGAACTCCAGCCCCTGAGCAAATTCCCCTTTAAAACCAGTATGTCCCATGTACTGTACATTAGGGTGGAGATTCTAATTTTCCTTCTTTCTTGTGATCTGGTGAGGTGGCAAGTTGCTTCATTCATAACAGGGAAGCTCGTAACTAGCTGTTGACATAATGAACTCCAGAACCTTTATCTTAAAAATACCTTACAACTGGTAAAAAGCAAGTCCTGATTAGAAATCTGGAAAATGTTCTCATGGCCGTTCCAAGCTGGGACTTAGGGGAAATGTCTGACAAGTGTTTTCTTCATCATACCTTAGGGTTTATCGCTGTTTTATTTATGACCTTTATTATTTATTTATCTGATTTTTATCCCCTTTTTAAAAAAGAAACTCAACAAAATGTTGTGAGAGCTGCTGGACTGAAAGACAAAAGTGGATTTATGTATTACACTAAGCTTGTGTGTCACTTGATTTTGACTGAGCGTGTCATCTGAACTCGGCCACTGCAATTTGGAAACCATGGTTTAACAGCTTAAAGTGGGCAACCAAAGCCAATTGTGGCTTATTCCAAAAATCGTAAGTGGCATGCTTGTTTTTGAAAAAAAATGTAAAGAACCTGAAAAATATAATACAATAAGGAACCCAGCACATATGAATGCTCAATAACATCATGCGGGAAGACCCCAAGAATAATTTAAGAGCTTAACTTGATCCACCTTAACTTCACTCAGGTAAGTTGACATGATCCTCATCTCCAAAGAAAAGTTGCCTTGGGCTGTGTAAAATCATGACCAGATCTTACACTGTCCCTCCTAGACTAACGGGTTAGATGGCAACTGAACTTGGAGTTCCTTTTCAATTCCTAAATTAAACCAATCTTCCCCCTATCCTAGAATTTCACAGGGAAGGATGGAGCAGAGATTGCAGCCAGGTCATTAAAGCTGGTGAAGTTAGCCTTTGGCACCTCTTTCAAAGCAAAAGGAACTCTTCCAAGCAAGGTTTTCATAAAGGCTTTGTTCGCAAGTTTTATTGAACTGAAAGGAATAGGGTTACAGGAATTTCAGCAACTAAATTCTTGCTTGTGCAAAACTATCTCTGAAACATCTTAGATTTACCCCATTTCTTCTGAACAATGTTCCTATACAGTGGCAAGGATGCTGACCTCTTTACAAAACACGGAGAACCTTGGAGCTGTCTGTTGACCAAACCATTATCTTTATCAGCCTGGAACTAATCCTTGCAGGTGAATAAAAATCAGGCAAAAGTAGTACTGGGAAGCCTGGAGCTTTTTCAAAAGCCGGACTCTCCCTTAGCCATGTGGATTACCAGATTCCACTCTGAGAAAAGCCTGCCTGAGTTCATCTTTGTGGCATCAGAGTCAGAGAATATATCCTGGTTGAGGTCAAGTAGAAAGTCTCTTGGTTTCTACACTGGTATCCTTGTTGCAGAGTTCCAAATTAAACTAGGTTTGGGGTGGTCTTGGCCTGGGCTACAGAAGCCCAGACACTGGCTCACTTGATGCATTCCTAATCTCTCTCTCTCCCTGCCCACCAAATCTGCCATCTTCCCTATTCACCTCCTTGTTCTTTAGTCTGAAGATAGCCTTATTCGATCACCGCATGGGAGACCTTTATTTCTTCACAGCCTGGCCTATGATTCCCCTGGTACAAGGCTCCTATGGGTCTTTCCCAAACTTGTAATTAGTGCACACCTATTTTGGCAGCTGTGAGGACCAACAGGTCCCATAGGTGACACGTGCTCATTATCTCCCTCGCTATAGGAGCAACACTGTTTTATTTTTTGAGAGACAAATTTGAGATCCTGAAGCCTTTCAAGGAGCCATGACAGATCCATTATGGTTCTAATGACATGGTCTTTCTGGATCAAATCAAGGTCCAGCTTAGTCCAGCACTTGGTTTCTTCCCACAGGGACCAAAGAGAGGCACATCACCCTCTCCCATTGTTGTTCCTGTACAACTGGTATTTGGAAACTTACTACTCCTAACCTGGAGATAACCCTGAGTCTGCAGGACCCATGGCCCTTAAAAGACCTGTCCTCCATGAATTCAGTCCCCCTTTGAAGCCATCTATGTTAGCAGCCATCACTGTGTTTTGGGGAAATGAATTCCACAAGTCAATGGTGCTTCCTTCAGTCTGTTCCTTCCATCCAGTTTTGTTGGACGATCTCTCGTCTTAGTGTTTTGTGAGAGAAAGAAAACTCTTTTCCCTGTCCAGGGCTTGCAATGTCATGCATGATTTTATACACCTCAGGGAGGGGACCAGCATTCAAACCTCCCCATTTCCTGCCCCAATGGACCTCTAGACTGGACATCTCTCTTTGCGGGAGGCATGCTTGCCACGCAGGAGACACACAACAAACTGCATTGTGCCACATCTATAACCTGAACAGGAAGCAGACACCTTGCAACTATAGGAGAAGTGGAGGATGCTAGAAAAGCCACCCGTTTGGGATAGCTGCTGGGAGTGGGCTTAATGTTAAAGTTTTTCTTTGCAAACAGGCATAGGCTTAATGCAGCTTTTGCTGTTGAAAAAGAAAAAGAAAAGGAACCTTTTCTGCTCACCAGTGCCAGGGAGGAGCAAATATTGGCTGCCTCCCTCCCTCCCTCTTCTGCTAAGCTACAGTAGTTGTCTGTCTCTAATCTGGTGTTTTTCAACCTTGGCAGCTTTAAGATGGGTGGACTTCAACTCCCAGAATTCCCCAGCCAGCCAGTTGAAGTCCACCCATCTTAAAGCTGCCAAGGTTGAAAAACACTGCTCTAATCAATTTCACAAGTGGACCTGTCAGGCTTCCTCAATTTTCTGGTCAGTTTCACCATCTGTCCCTTCTCTGACAGCTTTCCCTAAGGAAAATGGACATTCCTGCGTGGATACCCTGAACAGTGCCTGGGAGGTGTGATTGCCCAAAGGAACTATTACTAAAGCAGTTGGGGAAAAATCGATTTCCAAGGTGAACTAAGATCCATAGGAAAGACAGGTGTTGTGTGCCCTTTGACGGAGACAGCTGAGGCACCAACAGGGCCCCCCTCATTCAAAGGGAGGGATGACATTACGAAAACCCACAAATATCCCTAAAAAAACAAAGTGTTGATCTGAATACAAAATAGTTGCAAGCATTTGAGTTTCCAAGAACTCTAACTTGGCTAAAATAGTTAGCAATCTGGGCGGGGTGGGGGGGTGGGGACTGGGAAGGGGGCTCGATTTTGGAGATAAAATCCTATCAGGTTAATTTCATATGTGTACTGTAAAAACTTGCAGATGTGCACATTGTCTCTTACTGGGTGCCAGAACATCCTTCGCGTTCTCCCAAAGTTTTCTGGGAAGAGGAAACACGTACATGATTAACCCTCCTCCACCCATTTTAGAGGAAGTCTAAATCTAGCTGTTCAAGTCAGAACTGCTTCTATTCTTTGAGGTTACTCTGGTTCCTTCATACCTCCTAATTTCTCAGTCTGAGCATGACAGCGGAACCAGAGGTGGAAACCCACAACAGATCCTAAGAGCTCCACTGTTGATCGTGGAAGACCATTGTCTGCTGCTGAGTCAGCTGGCCAAGTCCCATGGCTGAAGAATAGCGTCAACCCTCACCCGTTCCTTGGACTTCTGTGCTACCCAGCGTGAGCGGCCTCCAGAAGCCTTATCGGTCCAATTTTTGAATGCAGATAATTAACTCTGCTGAACATTTTGACAGAGCAGCCCCCTCTGCTAGCCCAGCAGCTGATGGCAAGGGAAACAGTTGGCAACATGCATCGCTAGAGAGCAAGCCGGTGGTGGCCCTGGCAGGGAGAGGCAGAGTTTTAATTTAACACGCTGCGCCGCGTCTAGGCTGATGGAGCAAGATACGACGGACGTGGCATGCCAGGTTGGCATCGGCCAGCCTAGCTGGGGCCTTTCAAGGTGATGTCAGATTGTGTAGTTAACAGCTGCAATCCGTGGAGTGCTTTTGCTCTCATTCAAAACCAGAAGTGCAGCACGCAAGTCCAGAGACAGGAGTCGCTTAGCTTTTCTAGGTGGACAAGCGATACATCTTAAAAAGGTCAACCAGGGAGTGACAGCATGCCTTCAAAAAAGTAAAAGAAGACATGGTTGTGCACCTGTTCCGACACTTTTGAAGACTTGAAAGTGGAGGGGGGAGGCATTTCAGAGAAAAAACTGCCACCTGTTTGGAAATCTACACATTCATCTTGGAGCAAACCTACACAAATGTGTACGGACTACAGATCTGTCTAGCGCAGGGCTTTTCAACCTTGGCCACTTCAAGATGTGTGGACTTCAGCTCCCAGAATTCCCTAGCCAGCATGCTGAGAATTCTGGGAGTTGAAGTCCACACATCTTAAAAGTGGCCGAGGTTGAAAAGCACTGGTCTAGTGCATTCAGGACAGAAAAGAGATCGAACTGGGAATGTTGAACGTGGGGTGTCTTTGTCTTGCTCCCAGTTCTTTCAACTTGACACCTTCAGGAGCCTTGCTTTGCAGCCCCCATCCTCCCCTACTTGCATGTCTGGAAGTTACAGAGACTGGACACTGGGTTAGAAAGGAGGCATATCATTCCAGCTAATGCAAATGGAAGCTTATGGTTAACCACTTGCTTTGTCACTAAGCAGCAAGCAACAGTCTTCTCTAGGTTAAGAGCAAAGGGACATTTTTGCACACGAGAGTTGGAGTATTGTTGTAGTTCAGCAACATTTGGGGGGTCACCAGTTCCTCACCCTGGTTGAGAATATGACTTTCCACATTGTGGACTTAGCAGAGTAAAAGCTTGGTGACATACAGTATTCCTGGAATATATCTGTATTTCATTTTAACGGGCTTCCCATTCATCCAGAGGTAGATGATGTTTAGGCTGGGTTCACAGATAATGCAAAGTCATAAACCATGGTTTACAAAGTACAGTAACTGGGTTCATACCACATGTTAGGAAATAAACCATTGTAGGGTTTGATGAGCGCTGGGAAGCCAGCCTTTTCCCTTTCAGGCAAACCCCTAAAAGAATCAAGGTGGTGGAATGGTGAAGATGTTGGACTTGGAGCAAGGAGACCCAGGCTGGAATCCCCCTCAGCCACAAGCCCACCCAAGGTGAATCTGAGCCCTCCTCTCACCCCAAAAGCCACATGGTGCAGTAGTTAAGGTGTTGGACTAGGACTTGGCAGATCCAGGTTTAAGTCCTCCTCAGCCATGGAAACTGATGAAGTGATTTGGGGCTGGTTGCCCTCCCTCAATCCACCTTATCATTTAGGGATGATGTTGTGGGGATCATCTGGAGACCCCCACATAAGACACACTGAGCTGTTAGAGGGAAGGTGGGATATAAATCTAAATTATAACAATTCATCCAGAGGGAGAATTTCCCCCTGGTGAACGGCAGTGCAGTTACTGGGCACACAAAAGGTCTTAGGTTCCCCTCCCCCTGTCTAAATCAATCATCTTTTCCTGGGGTTTCACGCAGCTGCTTTAAGGGGGTGCAAATCACCTTTCCCCCTCCAAATGCAGATCACTGCCCCACCCTGCTGAAGCACATGAAACAGGGACCTGACTCAGCCCCAGGGCTCCTTCCGATATTCCCGGGTTTTTTAGATGTGGCCTAGAAAGTGAGCAGGAACCGTAGAGGTTCCAAAATTAAACGAGAAGGAGATGGATGGCAAGGAAGTGATGAAGCCGAGATGGAAGAAACAATATAAATCAAGACAGATGGTGAGGTGGGATGGGCAGAATTGGGGCTTTACGGCTCGTCTGGTTAATTATCTTGTCGTACAGTTCAATTTGCATCTGCATCGCAGTCTTGGAACTTCACCAACAAGAACTGGGTGGCTTTATTTCCCAGGCAAAGGAGCCAAAGGAAGTCAGAGTTTCATCTGGCAGGCCCTCTTATTCATTCAGGTTCAACGCTAAAAAAAATAGCTTCAAAGGTTACCTGGAAAGAGACAACACTGGCTATGAAATATTGCAAAAGCAGGAAATGCTCTGAAGTTTCTCTGCTCACAGCCAAGAAGAAACCCATCCCTTGATATTGGCCCAACATTGCTCTCAACTCAAGAGGATGCCAACATTGCAGCCTCAGGCTACTCAAGTACCACAACACTGGTGGGCCAACCCGCTTCAAACCATGGCTTGAATTGAGTCAGACTATGAACTGTAAGCCATGTTTTTTCACAATTTGGCAATCATGTTTTAAAGAAAAGGAAAGCTTCCTTAAACCATGGTCTGCCATGACGTCCACCCAAGGCCAATTATTTTTGTATTCTGTATTGGGGTGCCTAGCTGCCTACCTCCAAACTTCACGTTGTGTGGAAAGCAAAAAAAGGTGGTTTCTTCCCTTTTGGCAGAATCCAGTGAACTAAACCATTGCAGTTTGTGAGTCTCTGTTGATTGCTTAGCATTAAGAGTAAAGCTAGCTTTTGGTTAACAAGCCATAAATCATGGTTAAATGCAACATGTGAACTCCATCATCAGGTTTATGAGCCTCAGGGTGTATGGGGTCCTGTTGCAATTTATGCCCTGCTTTGAGGATATTAACCCTAAAGTCCATTTCTGGAACTGATTGTATCACCAATGAATGATCAGATGGATAAATACAAGGACTGTGCCAAGCTTTGAAATTGAAGGCAAATGGGTGATTTGGAGTGTATGGGGGCATTCACATCAGCCCCTGTAGTGGGAAACCACTGGATCCCAGAAATAAGAGTTGCAGATGTGTGCCGTCATTCTCACCCCTGCTCCAAAGCAACATTTCCGTTCCTCTTCAAATTCCTAGTACTACATAGCCTTAATAAGCATTTCCTAATTAATTTTGCCCAGTCTCCTCTCTCCTTCCTCCTGCGCCAAGAATTTTGGAGCATCGGGTATATTTAACACTTCCCCTGCTGTATCTCTCTCCCCAGTCAAAACTCTGCCTCGGGTTAGCAGCTCCACTCCCTCATTAGGAATGATAACTCTCCTGTGTAAGATGTAGTTCAGCCCCTAAGGTCAGCAGCCTGGTCTGATTACGTTGGAGGACAGGCCATCCTTGCAGATATTTCGGGGGGGCAGGGAACTAACACTGGGGGAATATCCCTTCATTTAATTAATGCCTTGTGTGAAAACATTTCCTTTGTCAGCCCCTGATTCTAGCTCCAGTTTGCTTTGACTGCAAATTATAGAAGGCGATTCTACTTTTTGATGGTGTTAATGGTGTTAGAAATCTGAAGCTTCCTCTTTCAGTAGTTCTCTAAATCACAACAACAACAAGAACAACAACAGAGAGGTCTCACCACAGCTCATTAAAGCTTCTGCCTTTTAATAAAATGGGCTTGTCAGAAAAGGTGGTACCTGACTCCTGATTTTTGGCTAAGAAGGAGACTAAGATGACTCTCCTTCTACAACATCTTTGAAGAAAAGTGACTGCATGGTATGGTAATGCTGATACAAGGGGATCTGGGGGATCAGATCCACAGAGAAGCCAAAAAAGGAGAAAGTGAAACCATAGAGACCTGACTATATTTTTCAAATACCTGAAGAATTCCCTACAACGCAGAACAGTTTCTTCTGGGTAGAGTTACTGAAGAATATGGATGTTACAAATTTTTGTATATTTCTCTTTAGGATTACACTTATCTGTATCTGCTTCCACGTTTTCTGATTACACCTTCCTTCCTTCCTCTTTCTCACTCTTCTCCTTCTTCTCTTCCTTTCTGTAATTTTTTTTTTTTAATTTGTGATGGCTGGTTTGGCAACAATAATAGCAACAATACCTGAAGAGCTAACATCTGGCTAGCAAGGCTAAATCTGGACTTCTTACCAAAGGGCAGATTTGGGTTAAACGTTTGGAGAAATATTAATGGGCATTTTTAGTGCAGATCGAAAGCCTCAGAGCACACTCTCCTTGAAGCAGTCCCCCTGAATTTAGAGGGTGTTTCTTTCGAGTAAGCATAGACGGGCTATATGATGAAATGGCAAATACTAAATTCTGTCCCTTAATTCTCTACTTGTGGCAGCAAAGGAGAGAAAAGTTGCTCATTGGTGAAAACCAAGTATTTTTCCCATGCTCAGCTGAGCTGTTAGTTATGACCGGGGGGGGAGGAGGGGGACTCTACATAGACTCAAAGGAATGATGCAGTTATGCAAGAAAAGAACTACATTTCGGGGTTTGCATGGAGGGAATCTCAGATGTACTCCCCAATGCCTCCCCTTAAAGGGTCTCAGAGCCAAGGAAGACCTTTGTCCAAGACCTAACTCCTTGTCTGAATGGACCAAGAATGTGTTTTGATACAGGAGAGCAGTTTCATAAGAGGGGCTGGAATTGCCACTGAATGCTTAACTGTGGTTTGTTGAATGACCTAGAATCGGACCAATCCGTGCTACGTACTAAGCTGTATGGGGGACTTCCCAAACCACAGGGGCTGAGCTCACATGCTAAGCCGAAGAAAGCATTTCATGGCTTAGGATAATGAGTGAATCTAGCCACTCTGTGTGCTTGTGATGGGTTTCCGTATTCCAAGAGTTACTTCCCTCCCAGCGCTCTGAACAGATTCTGGAGCTCACATTAAATCTGAAAGAGTAATTACAGGAGGGGTAGTCTACCACCTGTGGTCCCAAATCCTGCAGGGATCAATGCACCCAAGCAAACACCAGAGTCAGTCATTTTTCTAATAGTTATAACAGGTGCTGGGCACCAGGAGAGAAGTCCTCTAACCACAAAACGCCAGGAACAGCCCAGCTGTAGAATATAAACAAATCCAACAGGAACTCTGGAAGGAAAAGCAGAGTCCATTGAGAGAAAGTTGGGTGCAGTGGACCCCAGTTCAAGTCCATTCCTAGCCATGGAAATTCTCTAGGTGACTTGAACTTAGTCCCTCTCAGCCCAACCTTCTTCACAGGGCTGGTCTAGGAATAAAATTGGAGGCAGAAGCCCTATCTAGGCCACCTTGAACTTTAGAAGGAAGGGTGAGCAATGAATCTAGCTAATCATCATTTACATGGCTGGGATTGCACACAAGCTGTGGTTGGCTTAAGCCTCATTTGTTAAATAAACTACAGTTGGATGGGGTTTGCCCAACATGCTGTAGGCAAAGGCTAGTAGACTAAACCCATTTTGGCTTGGTGTAGTACGTGAATCCAACCCATTGTCTTGGAGGTGAGTTGGGGGATAGGCTGAACCAGTGTGCTGTGGGTTTGTAGCTGACCTTTGTGAGTCAAAATGGCAACAAGGGTCATGATGTCATCAAGCTCACAATGAGTTACTGAATTATGACATCTTTCACATTCTTTGCATGACGCTACCATGTGGTGATCTCATGCCCTTATCCTCATTTGCCCTCCTTGCCCCCAGCTACACTTGGGACAGCTGAGAATTTGGGGTGGGGTTGACTTACTAACTTCTACAAACGAGGCAGAAAGAACTTGAGACAGAAAACAGGTAGCTTTCTTCTCTTCCAGATCCTGATTAGTTGCCGAGGCTCAAAGGAACCAACTGGATTTTTTTTCATCCCTCCAAGAGCCAGGTCAGAAGGCTACAAAGCCAGTTTTGATATGTCAGTTTTGCTGTTTTGCGTGCAAGGGGATTCAGAGCATTGGTGTCCATCAACCATCTCTAGTCCTTCCTGGGATCCCCAGCTGCCTTTGAACCATGAGCAGATGTGGGAAAAGACAGCAGCCTTCTATCCTGGGAAATGTGCCTTTCCAAGGATGTCCCAAAATATAAAAAACACTTGGAGGATAAGCCATCCAATTACCTGGGGCTGGGCTATTACTAATTATCATTGCTGCTGTTTCACATTTTTTCCCCCCTTCGGCTTTGTTTTCCTATGGGAAAACAGCAAACTTGCATCTCAGGGATTTGGCTATTATCTGCCCAGTTCCAGCGGGGTGAAGAAAAAAGGGGGCGTATCTGGTCCCAAAGCTGCAGGTGGGCCGCCCCTTGGAAGTGTCTGATGGGCCTGGTCCCCTCCAGATTGCAGTTTAAGCAAATTCAGGTCCCTCTGATATGGCTACTCCTGAGAATGCCGTGGACAGTCAAGAAAACAAATCAATGGATCGCTGAACAAATCAACCCAGAGTTCTTACTCCAGGCATAAACGACCAGGCTCAAATTATTCAACTTTGGACACATTATGCAAAAACCCAGCTCTCTGGAGAAGGCTCTAATGCTGGGAGAGGTGGAAGGAAAGAGAAGAAGAGGAGGACCAGCAGCAAGATGGGCAGATGAGGTTACAGAAGCAATGGGCACACCATTGGAAGACCCGAAAGACCAGGTTAGGGACAGATCACCATGGAGAAAACCTATCTGTGCAGTTGCTAAGAGTCAGCACTGGCACATAATCAATCAATCAACCAAGCAGTCAATAGAAAGACTCAGTTCCCTTGAGAAGTCCATAATGCTGGTGGAAGGGAAGTAAAGAAGAGGATGACCAGCAGCAAGGTGGACGGACTCAGTTGCAGTGGTGACGGGGGCACTGTTAGGAGACCTGAAGGACCAGGTTAGGGACAGTTCGTCACAGAGAACATCTGTGTCTTGATGGCACATAATCAATCTGATACTGCTTACTCCAGCAGAGCTCCATGACCGAGAATCGGAGAACTTTCTTAGTTCTGCCACTCAAATTCTTTGGAATGGGAGATATTAGAAAGCAAAGCGGAGATCTTTGGCGTGCAGTGCATGTGCCTTACAGAAAGCCTTTATTAAGGTAAACAGAAAATCCACACTCCTCTCCTACCCTGAAGATAACCCTAACTTAGGAAAAGAGGACACAGGCAGACCTTCACGCACACCCACACACAATGCCTACAGCTAAAGTGAGAAACCCAAGCTGTCTGCCTTTTCTGATTTTGATCTGATCGCTAGAATTGGAGGAGGGAGTCTTTATTTTAGCTTTTTATTTATCAATAGGAAAGAATATTTTATTTATTTATTTGTCACAGCTGTATAGCTGCCCACCTCACACAAAGCGACTCTGGGCGGCATACCCATTTTGCCCCACCGTGCCTTTTGCCCCATTCTAAACCCAATTCAGCCCAGGTTGCTGACTCATAGAAGGAACTGTGACCCCTGGTGACTCCCTGGACTCGCAGTGGCTTCAGAGGGAAAGGAGATTCAGATCAGCTCTTGTATCCATTTCCCAGCTGGTGTGATTGTCGGCTGGGATTTCGAGGAGTTGTACCAGGGGAAACCCTCTTTTCAACTGCAACTTAAATGATTTGGAGGTGGGGGGGAGCAGTTAAGCATTCCCTGAACCCTTCTCTTGCTCTTCTGATAAAAACCTGCTTTGGACAGGAAGAGGAAAATGGGAAATCTGATTCCAGATGTTCCCTGTTTCCACCTCTTTTGGTCCTCGGATCGAGAAGACATGCGATGCCAAGGATGTTCACACCAGCCACAGATTTCAGTTTAAGATGTGGTCTTCCAGCTCTTGACTCCTGTAGAGGGCTGTGTTTTGATTTGTTTTGAAGGGGGAAAAAATAGACCAGATTGATGCACTGCGTTAGGTCAATATGTGTTTGCTGTGGTTTTGAAGTGGCTTGGGTCAAGCCAGGCTGTGGTGGCTTAATCAACAAACAGCGGCTAACAAAAGATGGTTTATTGGGATCGGTGGACCCAGTTATGGTGCCAGGAGCTGGGGGGAGGGGTGAAACCCTAGCTCCATTGGATTCAAGCCAAGAAGGCTGGTTTGGATGGAGCCAAAAGTAAGTCTGCAGTGGCTAGATTTACCCAACCTTTCTCACCTGGTTCTTGTATGAACCCATTTTCTGGTCTCCCAAAATACATGAATCATAAACTACCCCAATAGGTGGACTTTGCCCATCATGCTAAAACCTCTTTGCAGAAGCTACCCGAGATAAAACTCACCAACCTGTGTTGTTCAGTTCAGCGGTTAGGTCTCAAAGCCCAGGAAAAGCCTGCAGTCCATTTCAGGAGCTGCTTTTTGGCCCCACGCTGTCTACTCCAAGCCGGAGAGTCTTCCTCGAAGGAACTTTGGGAGGCAAAACTGGGGCTCTGACCCTGAGCGAGGGTCCTTCTCCATCCTAGTCCGCAGCACAGCGAAGCCTAAAAGCTGGCTGACAAGAGATGCACCTGCCTAGAAGAGCTTGGGTTCCATATCTGCCCTGCACCCAGGCTGCCTCCAGCTCTGCCAACCATGCCAATGGGGATTTTGCAGAATACAAGGCTGGCGCTGCCAGGCGAGGCAGCTGGAACCTGTTTCTGACTCCGGCTGGCAAGTCAAAAACCAGCTCCTGACCTCCAACTCTGACCTTTTTCTTTCTCCTGGGGTGGTCCTGACGCCCCCCCCCCCCCCTGGTTTGCAGTTAGCCCTTTCCAGCTTAAAGATGCCGCCTCTTAGCCTGAAGCGGGGATGGAGAGGCAACTCCCACAGGTATGTTCCTGGGCACCCAATGCCCAGCTTGGAATACAGTCCTCCCCCTTGGCCGGCTTAGGAAGAAGCAGATGCCCGCCAGGCGAAGCTGATCCACACAATTCTCAATAGCCGCATCATTTTGAGGGCTAGGAAGTTAAGAAGAGCCCTGCTGGTCCAATCACCTTTGCCAGCTGTTTTTCCCGAGCGGCTGGAAAATTGCCTCTGGGAAGCCCACAGGCAAACCCCAGGACAGATCAACCGTCCTTTTTGGTGGGGGCTGCGAAACAACCTGGAAGCTGGGAAGAGCTTTTCCTCAACCTCCCTGCACCTTGATTTTGATCCACCTCCTTTCTAAGCCTGCCAGATCCACAGCCATCCCGGGATCTCGTGGCAATGAGTTCCACCGGGCAGGCACGGCGGAGGACTTTCTGCCACTTGAGAGAGAATTCTCAGCAAGAGTAAAGTGCCTGCCAGATGCTTTCCCGCGGCCCAAATGCTCCCTGCGCCTCCTTCGTCTGTCAGCCTCGGGCTGGCTTTGTGGCTCCCCCATTTTACAGGTGAGGGGGAGAGGCAGGGAAAGGGGAGCCCCGAAAGGGGAGCTCCGGAGCTGCAAACTCCGCCGCGGAGCACCAGCTGCCAGACGCTCCGGCCCGTGCCGAAAGTCGCCTTCCTAGAGGCGGCCCGCGCCGGCTTCCTCGTAGGGCATGGGCTGGGGATGATGGAAGCTGTAGTGCCGCAGGAGAGCCCCGGCCGGGGGAGCCCCGGCCCCAGGAAGAGCCCCCGGTCCTCTCCCGCGCCGCCCCGGCCGCCGCTCACCTGCCACCGATGTCGCTGACTCGCTCGGCCGCCCGTCGAGGGGCCGTCGCTCCGGCCGCCCTACATGCGCCCCCTGCGGCTCAGCCAGGCCAGGGCGGCCAGCAGCGCCAAGGAAGTGGCCAGGCTGGTACCGGCGGACGCGCGGCGGCTCCGCGCCGCCCTCCGCGCCGCCGTCCGCGCCTGCAGCTCATCGCCGATCGCCTGGAGGCGCGCCGCGGTGAGCTGCGCTCCGGAGACGCGCGCCCTGCCCGGGCTGCCGCCTCCCCCGCCGCCGCTGCAGAAACACCCGGCCGGGGGGCGGCCGGGCAGGGCGCAGGGGCACATGGCCGGGCCCGCCGACGGCGCGACGCTGCTCCAGCCGCCGCCGCCGCCGCCGCTCCCGCCGCCTCCGGCCAGCCCAGCGCCGATCGAGAGCCTACTGTCCCCGCGCCGCCACTTCGCCAGCCGCCGCCGCCGCCGCCGCCTCCTGCCGCGGCTGTCAGTCTGGCGCGGAGCGAGGCGCGCTCGGGCGTCACATGCTGGCTGAGATCATCCTCCTCCTCGACGGGGCGGCCGCAAGACGGCGGCGAGGGAGGCAGGCGGGCGGGCGGAGAGCCTTAACTCTTCCCTTCCCTTCCCTCTTTCCCTCGTTCCCCCTCCCTTCTATCCACCCGCTTCTCCCTTTCGCTCTCTTCCTTTCCCTTTCCCTTTCCCTTTCCCTTTCCTTTTCCCCTTGAATTTTTTCCTTTCTATTCTTGATTTTCCCTTTTTATATCTCTTTTCTCTCTCTCTCCCTCTTTCTTTCTTTTCGACACCCTTCCCTTCCCTTCCCTTCCCTTCCCTTCCCTTCCCTTCCCTTCCCTTCCCTTCCCTTCCCTTCCCTTCCCTTCCCTTCCCTTCCCTTCCCTTCCCTTCCCCTCCCTTTCCCTTCTTCATCCTTTTACTTCATCCTTGGCCCAAAGTCCCCCAGGGAGCTTCTGTGGCTAAGGGCAGATGTGAATCTGGGTTTCTCCACTCCACCACTACCCTACACTTGACTCTTGGGCCGGGAGGAAGGGTCTGCCCCAAATTCTTCAGTGCTAAAAGTGGACTAGAACTTGGGTCCTTGCTCCTAATCCAACACCTTCCTGCCAGACCTCAGTGGCTGCGGCCCTAAATATGAGAGCACAGGGCGAGGCTTCCTTCTAATTAGAAATGCAGGAGATGATCTGGGAAGGTGTAAACTACCAGCTGCCATAGCTGAAGTAGCAAGAATTTGGATCTGGATCTCCCTCATTTCATGGAGATCCAGATCTGCTGAACCCCCTCCCTGCGTGGCGCTCTAGTTGCTGATATTGTGATTGCCTTCAGTCTGAAATGTTTCTGGAGTCTAGTTTTTGGCTGGAAAAGAGTACAAAGATAGTAATGAAGGAGTCATAAAGAAGATGCTTTCCACATGGAAAGGATCAAAGAAGATGCTTTCCATGTGGAAAGGAACAAAATAGATGCTTTCCATGCAGGAAGGAATGATGCTCTCCACTCAGAAAGAAATAAAGATGCTTTCCATGTGAAAAAGACAAAGATGCTTTCCATGCAGAAAAGAATGATGCTCTCCACTCAGAAAGAAACAAAGACGCTTTCCAGACAGAAAGGAACGAAGATGCTTTCTGTGTGAAAAAGACAAAGCTGATGCTTTGGAAAAGGACCTGATTCAGCTTCCAGGGTAAACAGGAAAAGAGCCCTGTCTAAGAACCTGGTGAGTCACTTCTGGCCAGAGTAGAAAACATTGAACTCAGATGCTGAATGTCTTGTTGGCTTGGGTTAAAGCATTGTCCTATGGTTCTTCCAGGTAGATAGCAATGTACAAAGCAGCTATCTCTATGCACCTTTAAAGCAGGTTATGCAAAGATATGAAAAACACATTTTTGAATGGTGCGATTCAAGAGTACCTCCTAGTCCTCGCACGCTTACACTCAGACTTATGGAAAAGCACAGACTTTCATTTCATGCAAGGTGTGAAGCCACCCTACTCTTTCAAATCTTCAATGTGGGAGTGTTAACTTTCTTTTAATTGCTGTGGAAATATAGGTCCCCAATGGGCAATTCACCTGCTGGGTGAACTGAGTGCTTGACAAATTACTGATAAAAAAAAAAAAAAGTTGGCAGTTTTGAATATGTACAAGCAGAAAGAGAGACAGCAAGAGGGAGGCAAATTAGTTAAACATGAAAATATATTGAAATGCTGGGCGACTTTATGTTTCGAGATTGCACCTGGAGTAGCCAATTAACCATCTTTTAAGAGTGCCTAGTGTTTGCTTTTGCTTCAGCTCCTTTTGACATGAATAAAGAAAGCAAATATTTCAAAAATAATGGACGTCTCCAGGAAATCAAGGACAGGGTCCAAGTTGTTCGAATATCCTGAATTTTGTCTTTTCACTGCCACGGAAAGTTGTACATAAGCCCCCAAGTAAATGAGGCATATTAAAGAGATATTTATGTGGCAAAGATGTTCTGTCTTTGACTGTTGCATTACAATAAAAAAACCTGATAGTTATGAAGCTTTTCCTGGCTTCCTGCTGGGTTCACATATCAAACTAAGCCCTGGTTAGTGAAATAGCATCGTTGGGTTAATGTTGAAGAGCAAACCCTGGTTTACAGATTGCTGTGGCTGAGTTCCAATGTAGATTAGGGGTTAAGAGGTTGGCCTGGGACCAGAAAGGCTGAGATTCGAGTCTCCACTTGATCCCAGAGTTCTTTAGATCAGGGTTCCTCAACCTCAGCAACTTTAAGATGGGTGGACTTCAACTCCCAGAATCCAGCCAGAATTCATGGCTGGCTGGGGAATTCTGGGAGTTGAAGTCCACCCATCTTAAAGTTGCTGAGGTTGAGGAACCCTGCTTTAGATGACTCTCGGCCTCCCAGTATTATGAATTAGACGACTCCTGCAAATCTCAGGCAAAATAGGATATAAATGCAGTCACACTTAACCCCAGGTTTATAGACCACCTAATGGGTCAATCTAGCCAAAGATTTTCCTTAGGCAAACCTGATTTCTTTGAATCCGTGCTTCTAATGCTTTTATAACAAATCAATATAGCGGGAGCGTCCCAGAAAATTCACTATCGTTACAATTATGACTGTTCTTGATTAATAAGCATTATCCATGTGTATTGTAGGTTATAGAGTACATACAGCAGTAAGTGCCCAGACTCAAATTTGACTTAAGAAGGGAGAAATGAGGCCCAGGTTGCACCAGATGAGGCATCTTCGGTGAAAGAATCAGTGGCCAAAAGATGTCAGGTTTAATAAACAAATTAAATTGACTACTTGTTAAAAGAGAGGATCCCCCTCCCTTCCCTGTGCCTGACATGTGAGAATCACAAACTATATTCTTAAATTTCAGTCTTAACCATTGAGATTTTGCAATAATAATAAGAATCCCATTGCATCTAAAAATGGTCATTTTCATTATAGACTAAGCCGGTGTTTTTCAAACTGGGCAACTTTAAGACGTGTGGACTTTAACTCCTAGAATTCCCCAGCCAGCATGGCTGGCTGGGGAATTCTGGGAGTTGAAGTCCACACGTCTTAAAGTTACCCAGTTTGAAAAACACTGCACTAAACCAACAATGAGCAACATGTAGACCTCTGGGTGTTGTGAAATTCAACCCTAGCATGCACCACCAATGGTGCAAGATGATGGAGAACAAATTGCAATATGTGGCCAATGGGTTGGACTACAGATTCCATAAGTCCCAGCCATGGCGAAGTAGAGATAAGTAGGCGCTAGTTTCCAACACATCCTGCAGGAATCCAGTCACTGAAGGCTGCTTTATGCCCCGATGAAATTCCCTTTAAGAGCCTCGTGTTGTCTTGCTGCTAACACAGCTAAAACGGAAACACACACAGCCCGACAATTGTCTTACACCATTCATCTTTTATTTCCAGCTGTCCGATCCACCGCATAAGACCCATCTTTACTGCAACTCCCAGAGATGAACTGCTAATCTCCAAGTGACCAGTAGATGGCAGCACCTTACAGCAAACCCAACTTCTGTGGCCACCTGGTGGTCGCTGTGGGGTTTGCAGTTTTCATCTGCAGGGACCAAAAGTGGAAAAAACCGTAAAAGCCCCTGCTTTCCATCCTTCCGTTGTTTACTCCAGTGGTTCTCAGACATTTTGATCTCAGGACCCCTTTACATGCTGAAAAACGATCAAGAGCGTCGGTTTCTTCGGGTTACATCGATTGACCCGGACTGCATTAGAAATTAAAACGGAGACGTTTTAAAATGTTTATTTAATTGGACTTTGCCGAACCCCTGAAAGGGTCTCGGGGACCCCCCCGGCGTGCCCAGACCACACTTGGATTACTGGTTTACTCTGATCCATGATCACATTTTTTAGCTGTTTCCTTCCTAATTTTGTATGCCGCCCAGAATCAGCCAATACACTGAATCCAATAAGTAACTAAATAAAATATTGAAATGGCAGCACCAGAGCAAGAAGCCAAATAAATAAATAAATTAGCAAACACATAAACAAATATATACAGCAGGGCCAGAGCAAGAAGCCAAACAAACAAACAAACAAACAGATCATTTGAAAGAGCAGTGCCAGAGCAAGAAACCAAATAAATATGGTAAATAAATAAACTAATAAAATAAAGAATGAATGAATGAATGAATGAATGAAAGAAAGAGAAAGAAAAAAAGAAAAAATATTGGAAGAGAAGCGCCAGAGCAAGAAACCAAGCATTGCCAAGCGTTACTTCCCCGAGTCCCACACCGTTGATCGTGGATGATCGGGGATTGCACCCGCAGGAAACTTCCCAGGCGAGCGCTCCACGCGCCCTTTCCCCGCCGTGCTGGACCCCGTCACGTGACGCGCTGGGAAGGGCGCGCGGAGCCGCTCCCCCACACCCAGGCCGCCTCCTTCCCCGGCGGAACCTTCGAGCGCCGCCCGCAGTTTCCCCGCCGGCCGCTTTTGGTGTCCGGACCGGCGCAGCCGGAAACGGCCGGTCCGTCGGCGCGTCGCCGGGCCGCCATGGTGGAGAGAGCGGCGACGGAGCTCGACTCGTTCCGCCGCCGTTGGCAGGCCGAGCTGGCCCGAGACGGCCCGAGGCGGCGGAGGAAGAGCGGCGGGGGCCGGAAGAGGCTGCGAGAGGCGGAGGGCGAGGAGCCGCAGCCGGTGCGAGTCTGGGGCGGCTGCGGAGGTCTCCTTGCGGGGCTGCTGGAGGAAGGACCGCCGCCTCAGCGCCCCCCCCGCAGCCCCCCCGTGCCGGCCCCTGACGTTGACCCCGGCTCCACCGCCGAGACCCCCGGAGGTGGAGGAGGAAAGGAGGACCTTCTGGGGCAGCTCATTCAGGACTTGGTATGGGAAGCCTCGGCTCCTTTTTCGCTCCAGCAGGTTTTCCCTTAGGGTCCTCCCCCCCCGCCCCGTCAGGTTTCAGGGCCTGGAGCCCGCCCCCTCCCCCTTCGCAGGAGAACCGCTTTCCCCGACCTGGTGCCCTTCAGGGTGGGTGGGATTACAGCGCCCATTATTCCCTGCCCCCTGTCTTTTGCCCTGCTGTTAACTATTATTAAGATTCAGTAACAGTAAAAACCAATAAGGACCCCATAATAAAGCAAAATGTAGAAAACCACAACGTAGAATAACCTCATAGATACGCATAAGTGCTGGAAGAAAGAAAAAAGGGGAAAAAATTCACCCACTCCCAAACTCAGGACTTGGGAAAAACAAAACAAAAACAGATCTTTAAGGCAGGCAGACTCACTGACTCTTGGGACAGGAGCATTGGACATACCGTATTTGCTACCTTTAATGTATCCCTTTAATTACTACGTACGACAGCCTACATTTTTAGAGGGGGATAAGATAGTATCCACTCCACCCCCCCAAATAAATCAGTCCCCCATATCCCTTCAGGAGGTTGGTTGGGCTGAGGGAGTGAAGGACTGGCCCAAAGTCAGTCAGTGGGGATGGCGAGAGCCCATGGCTCTGCACCCCTCAGGGTTGTCGGAAAACGACATCGGCGTGAAACCTGCTGTCCCCCTTTGGCAGCCTGTACCCCTTTTGCCTCTATTCGCAGTCACTCCTGGTCCCCTGATGGCCTCCAAGCAAATAGCTGGTGACGCCCAACAGGTTTTGGGGGCGCTGCCTCCAAGTGGTGTTGGAATAAGTTGGGAAATACCACTTGGTCAGTGTAGCTGAGGATGATATGAGCATAGGCAGCTGGGGACAAAATGAAGGTAATGGCCTTGGGAAGTGACCCAAAGATGCTTTGATCTTGGTTCCATGGTTCCATGGTTAGGTGCAGTGGAGGCATGGCTTTTGCGTGGTTTGAACCCAAATCTTCCTAGTCCTAATTCAGCTACATACTGCTTGCACCACACTGGCCCATTGTGAACTGTGGTATTGTGGAACCCGGACATTGTACTTTGTGAACCGTGGCTCGTGGTTTGGCATATTGTGTGAACCTATAAATTGTGATACATCCAGTAAACAACAGTTGAACAATGGCTTGATGCTAGTGAAGTCTTGGGGCCAAATCAATCTTATAGGCGTCCTATTTAACGAAATACATTGCTCCATTCCTGCTTCTGAGACTTCAGAGCAAATCTTGAATTAATTTTGTTCATGTTTATTTTGCATCCTCTGAGTGTCTTTGGGACATTAATGTTATTTTCAGGTCATCAGTAAAGAATTGAATTCAACAAGGGGTCAGTCAAAACATTGGAATGCAAATGCAAATATTTCTGTTTTCTTGTTCTGCGTAATTCATGTAACTGAATGTCTTGTGCTTCAATTGTCATACCACCTCCATTATCAGAATATTTGCACCATTGCAAATATTACTTTGCAAACAAGAATAGAGACGACGGTTTCTTCTCCCTGTGGTTCTTATCTGTGTTTGAAAACAGTTAAAGTAGTATGATGGAATGCCTGTTCCTCTGTCACAAGAGGGGGCAAAAATCCCTTTTCTTCTCTCTGTAGGCTAGCTAGGCTGAATGCATTTAACTAATCTGAAGCTTTGCTTACTGTGGACACCCTATTTTGGCTACTTTCAGTCTATCGCTCTTACAGTTTTCTGAGTTATTAACTACTTTTTAACCCTGAATATTTTATTTATGGTCTTCTGTTGAGCCTGTACTGTTATTGTATTTTTTAAAAACACTTAAATGAAACTTTTTCTCGTTATACTGGAGCATCTTGAGGCTTGCTTCATGCTATATTCCCCCCCACCCCATGTGAGAATTTTCCTCTGATGTGCATTCTTGTGTGCAAATGTAATCTTAACAATTCCCACAGGATTTCTTACACTATAAGGTTTCATTCATTGTGATCAGGGAGCCTGAAGCAGGTCATGTTTGTGGTGGAGCTGGTTTTAAGTTTGCTGTTGCATACATACTACTGTTGTATTGCAGTGCATCACCATAGTGGGAGCTCTTTCTCACCAATTTTTTTTGGGGGGGGGCATGTTATTTTAAATTTAGGAAAACTTTTCTTTCGTTAAAGAAAGCTAGTCAGCGGTGTCTCAGATAGAGATAGTGAGAAAAACCTCCAGAGGAGAAGATAGCCAGTTTTCAAGCCAGATCAGATAATTAATGAGTGATCTTCCCCCTCCCCACTTTGTTTTCTCTCTGAAGGGTTTTAATGGAAGGGAAAATAGCAAAGACAGCTTTATGGCTCCACTTTTTTGGGGGAGGGGGGAATGTGTCAGAGGAATGAGAGCATTTGGGATTCTGTGGCTCCAAGACTTTCTGTAGTCTGCCCCCCAGTTTGCATTTTCACCCCTACTTTTCTCAGCAATGACAGCAGGGGATGGTAGGAACAGAGAATTGTGCTATCATGGCAATATCACAATCTTCTGTCTGTAGCTGCAAAAGGGGACCAGGGTGCCATTCAAGACCCCTTCAGTCTTTTTGTTACGGTGATGCTCTTAAGTCTCATCTGTGTTCATTTTGATTTGAAATATATACATGATGTTCATACCTGTGTTTTCACTGTCAAGAATTGCCTGTTGCATTTTTTTCCAGAGTATGTACCTTAACTGTCTCTGACAGATTTTTTTTTTTAAAGCAATATATGCAGTGTTTAAAAGGAGTGTGCTTCTCTCCATTCTGGATAACTGCACTTTTCTTTCTTTCTCTCCTCCTAAAAAGCCACAGATTAAATTTCTGATGGCAGTGAATTAATCCATTTACTGAACCAGAGCTCCATTAGTGCGCTGATGTGTAAATGTGTGTCTCTAAGGAGCAGATGCCAATGTTTGTCTTTTGGATTTTGTCCATCACATTAAAAAAAGAAAAAAAAAGTAAGAAAATGCAGCTAGTTTAACAAGATAGACCCCTCCCCCACTTTTTTTTTTTTTTGCATTCTTTCTTGTGTTTTCTGGTAATTGGTATTCAGATCTTGCAATAGGTGTAAAGGTAAAGACACCACTCAGAAATCCTCTGAGTTGAAATAGCTTACTTCATTTACAGGCTTATTTGTAGCAGGACCCAAATGCAACCCATTTGCATTTGGTTGAGTGTGTCGGGTGGACGTTGATTGTAGTGTGTAAAACGCGGATTGGATTTCATCTGCTCTGTGAACCTGATTCATAACCCAGCTCACAAAACTGAGGTGTGGTTATCCATCTTTGGCCACTGTAGAGAAATGATATTACGTATTTATTTGGCTGTGATTTATTTATTCAGTTTTGATGCACCCCAACTCCAGTTGACTCTGGGCAGCTCATAATAAGAGTAACATAAAAACAAAAACAAAAAAAAGGGAAAAGTACAAAAACAACTACAAGAATAATTGAAAGGTGGCAACCGAAACACAAAGCGAAAGAGGGAACGTCAACAGGGGTGTCCTGTTTGCCCTACCCCAAGGCCTGGGTAAATAATATCATTGTTTGCCACAGTTATGTCTTTCCTTTGTATAGTTATTATAGCACACACACTCTGTCTAATTTTTCTCACAATAACCACTTTTTGGAGCGGGTTGAGGTGAGAGAGAATGTCTGAAAATCCCCCAGGGAATTTCTGTGGCTGGGGGTGGAGGTGAACCTGGTCCTCCCCACTTCAAATCCAGTGCCTTAACCACTGCACCGTACTGCCTCTCTAAATGACTAGTTGCTGGTGATAAAAAGAGAAAGGAAAAACAGAACAATTATTGGTTTAGCTACCACTGAAGAATAATAAAACAATTCCATTAAAACAATATCCCAAAAATCAAGATAATAGAAACAGTTAACCTTAGAGGGAAGGGGGGGGGTCAGAAATATGCCCCTCCCTGTCCCACTCTTGTTGAGGAAAGGCACGTAAAGATAAAGAAGTGGAACTGTCTTCGTTTCTTTGCATTCAAGATTTCAGGTACTTTTGATTCAGTCCAGTTCCATTCTTGGAAATCAGTCAAGCCAGGGGAACAAAAACGCCTGCTAGAAATAGTTATGTTCTTTCTGGGCCAAACCATTGCTAACTTTGAAGCTCTGATACCAGAGGCTGTAAAAGTTTCCGTGTGGTCTTGGAGGGGACATTTGAGGTTAAATCTTTCCCCCCAAGGTGAACCACTTTTTGAAAAATCCTCCAGCCCTGGGGAGCATAAATGCACTTTATTGATTCTCCCTCCTTTAATAAATATTTCAGCAACTTGTGGATGTTGGAAAAATGGATCGAGATATTTATGCAGCATACAAAATTAAATTGTTTGTGAGATTTTACCCAATTTTAAATCTGTTGAAATTTCCTGATTTGTTGTTTTCTGGGAAACCCATTTCACTTTCCTCAGTACTCCCTTATGAGTTCTTTTGCTGAACAGAAAAGTTACGTGTTTGTTTATTTTGTCATTTATTTACCACCTTTGCGGACTAGGCCTTTTGAGAAACCTTGTACATTAAAATGTAACAAATTCTCTGAAATTATAATGCAATATGAATCACGCTTGGGTTAAACGTTAATTATAAAACCATTTAGGATAATTTGAGATGGGGTTACAGCCAAATATGTCATAACAATGAGAATTGGGAGTATAAATAGGTAGGTAGAATGGGTTGGCCATCTGAGTCAGGGTCATCTTCAGGTAGGGAGCCTGTTTACAACTTAGCCATCACTTAGCTATCATTGTCAGGAGAGAAACATTTGCAAGCAATGAAATAAAACCTCTCTTCCCCTTTCCTTTGCTTCTTTTCAGAATGAAATAAACGAAATTCCCTTTTTTGATGTGCAGTTGCCTTACGAGTTGGCATTAAAGATATTTCAGTCCCTTGGCAGAATGGAGCTGGGGAGATGTGCTCAGGTGAGTTCTTGCCCTGCTTCTGATGATTGAATCAGCAAGACATAGTATAAGGAAAAGCAGCATGGTTGAGTGATGATACTGTGAGGCCTTTGAGAGAGAAAAAGGAACAAACAAAAGAAAATGGCATTCAATTATGATTGGAGCTGTAACTTCATTTGACATTTTTAGCCCTGGAGAATTTCCCCCCCTCTTCTCTTTCCTAAGATAAACAGAAATTGGGGGGAAAAAAACCTCATATGTATGCAGGAATTTTTGCATTTGCATATGACTGGTTTAGCATTTATAGTTTAACCTATATATTATGGAATCATATAGTTGGAAAAGGTCATTTGCCCCCCTCCCCCCAGTCCAACCCCATGCTCTGCACCAGCTTCTAGATTAAAGTATTCCTGCTAGAAGGCTGTTCAACCTCTAAAAGCATCCAGTGAACGGAAACCCACCCTCCCTCTGAGAAATTGGAACTTCTGTCAAACTCTTTTTATTGTTATGAAGATTCTCCTAATATTCAGCCAGAAACTGCTTTCCTGTAACTGTTATTCTGGTTTCTGGGATGATGAGTGCGCCCCCCGCCCCCATTTGTCTTAAGACTAAACATGCCAAATTCCCTGAATCTCTTGTTATGGGACTTAGGTTCCAGTTCCTTGGTCATGGCCTTCTAAATATGTTCCAAACTTGTCTCTATTCATTGTAAAGCATGGCACTATAAAAGAACTTAGACATGACCTTGGAGAAGGTCTGAAAGAACCAAGAACCATGAAAGAGGGGCTTGGATAAGTGGTTCCACAGTCCAGCGATTGAAACACGTGTGAGAAAGAAACTCAGAATAACTCTGCCTTGATTTTATTTGGTATAAGATGGATCAGAGAGACACTTGGGCCAACTTTTCAGATGATGTCAGCCCTTCAAGGTAGGCTAGGTCAAGGAACAGGCAGAGGAGGGATTCCAGGAATACTATCTTATTGTTGTAGGTGTAATAATAGAATCTTGAAAGCCTGTCCAAGTTCCTCTCTGATCCATCTTACACTAAACAAAATCAAAGCAATGTTATTTTAAGTTTCTTTCTCATGCTTGTTTCAATCTCTGCGCTATGTAATCGCTTCTTTAAACCCCTCCTTAACTGCTCTTTTATACCTTCCCCAAGATCATCTCTAAATTCCTTTAAAGATATCCTGAATTTGACACAGTACTTCAGGTGGGGACTGATCCGTACAGAATAAAATGGAAATTTTGGTTGCTTTGACTGGGAAATTATCCTTTTCTTGATGCAGTTTACAATGGTGTTTGCCTTTTTTGGTAACCACTTCACGCTGTTGACTCATGTTCATCTTAAAGTCAGTTACATTTTTGCTTTTGGATGTATCTGTGAAACTAACCAAGAGATGTTACTGTATATATTTCAGTATTTTAAGATAACAACCTCGCACTGCTGACTTGGATACCAATATTACATACACATTTATACAGAAGTAAGACCAGCTCAGTTCAGTAGAGTTTATCTTAAAAGACAAGGACGTTATTTCCGTGAAGAAATAATAAGAGTACACTGTTGTTGGTATAAAGATCCCAGAAAAATTTGCAGGTGTGCTTGGGTCACTCCAGGTCCAAATCCTAAAACGAGAGCAAAAGCATGTGATGGAGCAAGGAGGGAAAAGATGATAAACAGATTTTTTTATGGCTTTGGGTTCTATTTCCTTTATGGACTCCTAACAGGTTAGATTGAGAATTTTTTCTTACAGCATTGATTGTCTTTTACAGGATAGCTGTGCCTCTAGTTTCCCAGAAGTTTTTCCTCTTATTCGCTTTGTAATGGCATTATTGTACACTACAAGGACAATGTGTGTAGAAGCGGTCCCTGGATATTTGGGAGATGGTTGCGGGCTGAGCAAAGATCTAGGGTTTTACAAGGCTTTTGAAGTGAGATGAGGTAAGCCAACGCTTTTAGTCCACTTCCAAAGCGATCAAGTAAAGAGCAAAGCCATAAATATGAAGACCGTTTTCATTTTCCTCTTGGTGCTTTTGATTTTTGAACGATGGCATAGTTTTTTGACTAAATGGAATGCCCTGCTGTCTTTTCATTGCCTTTGTCATGGATTTTTATTTTTATGAAAAAAAAAAAGGATTGGTAGTCGAGTTTATAAAACTGTGTAGTTAATGGGACTGGTTAGCTTAGCAGAGGAGTCCCTGGAGAGAGAGTTTTCTTGCTTGGTTGGTTGCCAAAGTGGTAACTGGTTGATAGCAAAAACTAAAAAAATAACTCCCCTCTTTGAAATCTGCAGAAATGAACGGAGATTGTCACACAAAAGAGAAATAGCAAACCTGTGTCTTCCCTGCCAGCATATATACCCTGTTTGAACTACATCTTTGTTGCTGTGAAAAGCAAAGAGCAGCTTCTGTCGTGTTAGATGTTTCAAGTTCACATATTCCAAGAACCTGCCTGTGCCCTTTCTTGAAGAAAATTCAGAATCTCTGTGTTGAATCAAGCTCCAGAGAGCTTCTTAGTTGAGAAGAGTGTTCTGTTTGTAGTTTCTTAATTGGGATTTTTTAAAGCCGAGTCTTCCAGGTGTAGCTGTAAAGAGGACAAGATATATAACAATGGTTGGATAAATAGAGGAGAGGATGAGAATGACTTTGCAGCTGTAAGTTGAAATTCATCAAAGAGATACATGTTTTGGAAGACTTCAGAGTAATGATTTACGGAGCCAGAAATTAGTGAGGTCTGAGTATTCCTCCCTTGAGTCTTCACTTTCCTCCTGGTGTGCTGTGATATTTCTTTCTGGTTTGCATTAAGCAAAATTCCCCATTGCAACAGAACCAGAGAGCCCAAACTCAGTGCTGATTAATAAGCCAGAATTATGTATATAAGAGGTGGACAACATACTGTCGCTGAATTCCAGCTGTCACCAGGATGATGGTGAGGGATGATGAGCAATCCTTCAGTCCAAAAACTGGAGGGCCACATCTTGCCCTCCCTTGATTTATGTCCTTGGACCTGGGCCATAATAGCATAATAGGTGATGCAATTCAAGAGTGAATTATTTCAAAGCAGGCTTCAAAATCTTACAGTCTGAGGTGGATTTGTGATCCATTCCATTTAATGCAATTCCTGCTGAATAAATTGGGGAATGGCATGGCTCCAAAGGTTGTTCTGAACATGACAGTCTGGTGAAGCTGTTCCTTTCTGAGGAATTAGCGATCTCTGAATGACAGTAAAAAGTTGTTGCTGTTTCTTTTTACTGAAGCCTTTGCCAACATCCCACTAAAATGAGAAGTTTTATCCTCAGAACCAGGCTGTAAAGCAGTGCTCCCCAACTTGGTGCCCTCCAAATGCCGGAATCCTCAGCTACCACGAGGCACCATTATGTGGGGTCTTGTAATCTTTGGTGCAGGGTCTCTATGCAGATGTTTGCGAATTCATTGAAGGGAACAAACTCATAGACCATAACAGAACAGTATTGATCCTGCAGAAAAGATCTTTCAGCCAGCAATTTCATGCTGATCGATATCTTTTATTAATTAATTTAATTTGTATCCCACCTTTCACTTCAAGGCAGCATACGCAGCACACCTTCCTCCAGTTTTTCCCTACAACAACAGCCCTTTGAGGGACGCTGCACTGAAAAAGGTTGACTGGCCCACAGGCACCGAAGGAGCTTCTGTGAGTGAAGGTGGACTAGAACCCAGGTCTTCCCATTTCTAGTCCAGCACCTTCATCGTTGTACCACTCTTGGTCTGAGAGAGAGGGACTAGCTCAAACTCACCCAGTGAACTTCTGTAGCTGAAATTGGGTCTCCTAACCCTACCCCATGCTGGATTTCCTTTTATTTAGTTGTACAATGTCAGCTTTCCGGAACCCCCTCCCTGTTTTTTTCTCACCATCTCAACTGATCAAGGGTTCTAGAAACTGGAAAGCTGGCAGCAATATTGGTCAGCTTCATTTAGCCCCCCAAAAGGTCTTACTTCTCTGATCGATGAGTGAGGTCCTTCTTTCTTCCCTTTACCTGGTCGCTACCCTCCCGCGGTCATGCGGATTCTTGTCTCCGTAACCTTGGCTCCATTCAGGTGTACACCTGGGGGGAGTTGATGCAGCAGCCTGGAAAAATGACAGCTTTTTTTTCTGTTTGGTCTCCATTTGCCCACCCACCCCTCTTGCTTTGAGCCTCTTGGTTAAGCTTTCACCGGCCTTTCCATCACTACGAGGCTCAGAGCATGGATATAGCCAAGGGGGTCTCTTTCAAATCTTCTGGCACTGAGCTTCTCACCTGTTGTCATCTCAAGCAGAGCAACGGGGTTTGAACCCAAGCCAAAGGCGTGTGTACACATGTGTTAAATGGAGCCACTCACAGCAGTGCGATAAAGTGGCATGCTTAAGACATTTTCCATTAGGGACTTTTTGCAGCCGCTCCTCACTTGACAATGCTTCAGTCGGCTTGGCTGTGCTAGTTTCTAGCATGTTAATGGCCCGTTTCAGCTTTGAGTCGTCCTCAGAAAGTTCAGCGTGATAAGCCTGCAGGGCTAGCAGTAACCTGATTAAAATCACAGTGGGATAAAGCATCTTTGTTTCATCCACACACACACACACACCCCTCTTCATGACCTGGACCTCTTATGGTGCTTCTTGAAAGCACTTCTTTCACTTAAATTTGCCCCCTCGCCCCCAGAAAGTTACTTCAAAAGGTTCTCTTCTCCATTCTCCTGCAGCGCCCCAGCCTTAGTTTCGAACTAGCCGCAGTTGGCAAATCTTCTTGTTTACCGCTAAGTTGACAAATCTCAGCCTTGTCAGTGAAAATGCCCTCCGGTCGAAACTGGGCACAGGAGTGTTTCCTTTTAAACCCTCCAGAGTGTTTTATTCTTGCCAAACAGCTGCCTCTTTGCATACAGCGGCATCATTTTTTAAAACAAAGCCACAGCCCACGAGTAGGAACACGCAGAGCATGGAACTGTTCCATGCTGAAAAATGTGTTGTTGTTTTTAAAAAAGAAAAACCGGCAGAAGAGTTTTCTTGAATGTCCAGTTTGCGTATCTGTCCGACGGGGGGCACAGTTTTAGCACTAAAGCAGAACCGCTACCGCTGCAGCAGCAGACTTAGATGGACTGACGGACGATTTTGCTGTAAGTGTGTGTTTTCTGTACATCTAGCCAAGCTTGGCCAATGGACTGAACTAAGCAGGGTCAGTGCTGAGTTGTACACGGATGGGAGACCACCAGGAATGCTAGAATGGGAAGTTAGCAAAACACCCTGGAGAAAGACAAGCAAAACATTTCTAGGTGTGTGTCTGGGTTATCCCCAAGAGTTGAACTTTTTTTATATCATAGGTCGGCAGTTTGGATCAAGCCCATAGTCCCATGTGACCATTTGAATACCAAGCCCAATATTGCAAAAAGCGGGTGTGGTCAGGACAGGCATGTATTTTCGATTTTTCTCTGTGTCACCAACGATTCAATTTGGTGGCAACTTTGAGCAGAAACGTGGCCCGTATCCTAGGCTTTAAACAATCGCCTTCCTGCCTTGCACAAGAATTTCTTACATGTAGATAAATTTGTCTAGCGAGGACCTGTTGGGCAAGAATCTTTTCCCCAATGTGCTCATTTCTTATTTGCAAGGAAAATATACCCTCTCTCTCTCCCCAGCGCAAGCATGTATTTATTGTGAGAGATTAAAAATGTCATGTTTTACCTGCAGGCTGAAGTCTGTTTCACGTTAGTGTCTCATTAGGCTGTATATGTAGATGGAGCCATTGTGTGGGAAGGCCGGCTTGCTTGCTTCTTTTGCATAACAGAGATTTTCATAGAAATACTTCATACCTCGGCTGTGCTGTCTCTGTAACTAGAGGCAACCAATCTCAAGCCTTTGAGTTTCACTCTCAAGACTTGCTCCTGCCTGTCTCTGCCCCTGGCCCTGGACTTCGCTGTGTTTATTCTCTAACAGTCCCTTTATTATTTGCATGGTTATTTCTTGAGAAAAACAGGAAAAACTCTTCGGGGCTTGTTTTTTTTAGCACTTTTCTTCTGCACTGTTTTTCAGCACAAACCTGTTTATTTCTGAGCTGTTTTGGAATCATTTCCCTGCTATTCTGCCTTTAAAATCTCCGGGGGAGGTGGGCAGCATATAAATTTAATAATAAAAAATAAAATAAATAAAATATAAACAAACTGGAGGTTAAGAATCCAGGGAGATATGGGTGCCTTCAGTGTGAATTCCTTGAGAAAATAAAGTTGGGCCTTAACCTTTGGGACAGAAAGAAATTTCTGCCAATGATTTGGATTCCAAGTCTTAGCTATGCAATTTATGTTGTCTTGCCAGAACTTACAGTAATTACATACACTGGCTGGTTTGCTCCAGAGTTTCCCTGTTTAAGCCTAGCAGCACTTTGAGACAGGAAACGCATGCAGTTTGAACCTACAGATCTACTTTGTTCTTGCTTCCTGCCTCTTGTGCTGCTGGGTGGTAAAAGAATGGCAAAAATACTTGGAATCTAAGGGGAAAATGGAGCAGAATGTTTAAATTGGAGGTCAGCTCAATTTCACCCATGCCTGATGCAGTAAAAGATGTAACAAAAATCTCAGATGGGACATTGAGAACATAACATTAATTTTACTTCTGTGCCAGATGATTTGCCTTGAAGGTGGGTTGGCAACCTTGTGCCAGAAGTGCAAAATCTTGCCCAAGATTGCTAAAACCTTTTACGATATCCTGTAAACTTTCAATCTTGGATGAACTTGCATTTAAGAATGTTTTAAATCCTATTTTAATATTAATGTTGAAGTCATGCAGGCCTTGTTTTGGGGTGGTGGATACCCTGGCCACTGAGAGCATTGTGTTTTCTACCTCTGGTTTCAGAGAGAATGTTATCCCCACCCAGCATTTGTTTTTCTACTTTTAGGTGAGCCGAGCTTGGAAGATACTTGCTGAAGATCAAGTCCTGTGGTTCCGGCTTTGTCAACAGGAAGGTTATCTGTCTGACAACCAAATCTCAGACTTTCCCTGTTGGAAACAGACTCTCCGAGAATGTCGGGAGAAGGAGCAGACTTTGCGAACCAACTGGAAGGTAATAGAAAAGAACTTCTCATTCGATATACACTATAACGCTAGAGTACCATTCTGTTGCTGTTTGAATGTGGACTCTTGGGGGATCATACAGAGCATGATGGGAGGCTGGGAGAGCTTTTGCCCCAGGGGGTTTTCTTCAAGATATGACCTTCCCAGTAGGTCCATATCTCTGGATTAAGAACATGTTTGGACGTGGATCAGTCTTGCTCTCAAGATGTTCAATGTGGTGTGGTGGTGAAGGTGTTGGACTAGGTGCAGGGAGGCCCTTCTCAGCCATGGGGGGTTCCAGGGGACTTAGGCCAGTCTCTCCCTCTCAGACCAAGGTAGTAGCCAAGGTGCTGGACTAGAAGTGGGCCCAGGTTCTAATTCTTCCTTAGGCGAAGAGGTTCAGTGGGTGACTGCCGACTAGACTGGGTAAGTGCTCCTGGTAAGATCTTGGTAGGCTTTGTCTTTCCATTGCTTTTCTATAAGACCAGCATTGCCTGCTAGGTAAAGTTGATAGAAGTTGAAAGAATGCAATCCGCATTCTAATATTTTGCCTTCACCATCACTGATTTCCCAGCATAGTTGCCTAGAGGCTTGGGTGTTATCGACCCTGTTTGTGGGAAAACCGCAGAGATATATAAATATGATATATAAATAAATAAAGTCAGTCCTCTGGTGTTGGTTGTGTTTGTGAAGAATATAGCGGAATGGTTTGGAAAATAGGGAACGGTGTTCATTGCTTTTATAGTATTTTGCCTCGTATCTGCTTGATCAGTGTCTGCTCCCAGGATGTTAAACAGAAGCTTCTCCCCTTAGCTGCAAACAGGAAATCTTTGGAATGGGTTAGAGAGCTGGTTTGGTGTAATGGTTAAGATGCTGGCCTATAAACCAGGAGACTGTGAGTTTTAGGCCTTCCTTAGACATGAAAACCAGCTGGGTGACTTTGAACCAGTCCTTCTCTCTCAGCCCCACCCACCTTACAGGGTTGTTTTTCTGGAAAAAACGGGAACCAGGAGGATTAGATGTGTTCACTGCCTTGAGTTATATATAAAAAAGGCAGGATATAATAATAATTGGGAAGGACTCGATAGGTGGATAAAAATGCCAAATCCAGTCTAAACATCTGGCTGACTGTGCAACCAAGCATTATAATAATAACAATAATTTGCAAAATATAAAGACCTGCAAAGAGAAGTAGAATGGCTATGGCAAAAGAAAGCAAAGATAGTACCAATAGTTATAGGTGCCTTGGGTGCAATCCCAAAACATCTGGAGCACCCCTTGAAGGCCATCGGCACTGACAAAATCACCATCAGACCATTGCAAAAGGCAGCTTGACTTGGAACAGCTTCCATCCTGCGACAATACCTTTAACACCATCCAACAACATCTGCCTATCCCAGGTCCTTGGGAAGGACTCGATAGGTGGACAAAAATGCCAGATCCAGTCTACACATCTGGCTGAGTGTGTGACCAACCATAATAATAATAATAGAATGGAGGAGCATCAGAAACTAGTCCAACCATCTTAAGGTTGTCTTATCCAGCTACTAGTCCCCCAGGTTTTCAAATGGGAGCCTTTCCCAGCAACATCTGGAGATGCTGGGATTCAACGTGAATGTCAAAAGCCACGGTCCTTCTAGGGAGGCAGGTTTGTCGGGGTCCTGAGGGACTGGACCAAACTCACAGCTTTTCCTTGTCTTGCTCTGCAGAACCGCGTGGGGGCTATGAGGCAGCTGCAGCACGAAGTCGGGAACATTCTGTGCGATGTGCATTCTTGCGACGGAGTGGTCGTTGCGGGGTAAGTCTGTGGCTGAGAGCTTAGTCTGCAGCTAGAATTCTTCTCCTGTCTCCTGGCACCAGCCTGATTAGTTCTCATGATAGTTTGTGGTCCAGACAGTAGAACGGAATTGACAAGCTGTTTCAGGAGGTGAATTTTCCAGCTACAATTCCTAACCAAGTTAAGGGAGGCAGAGCATATGGGTGTTGCTGCTGCTGTGGATTGTAGACAGGATTTCTAGATCTAAAAGGCACTTAAGGAATTAAAATTTAAACCAAGAGTTACGGTGGCTTGCAATATAATGGAAATCTTTAAAAAATCAGAGTAAACATGGGGAATCTTACCACTCATGGAAACTAAAGTTTTGCTTAAAAAAACTTTAGTTTGGGTAAAGTTTGCTCTAGCTCCTGATACTAATGCCTCAGTAGATCAGCTAGGTTTTAGGGCTCATTTATCTTTTGTGATGACCTGCAACCCAGAGTTGTGGTTTGTTCCTGATTTCTGAGCCTGGTTTATTTGGAGAGAAGCAAGAGTTCAGGTTTGAGTAATATGGCCTGTAGATGTAGGCATTCTGGATGTATTAGGTGTAAATCCAGGAAGCAAAATGGAAGAGTCAGGACGGCCATGCTGGTCTGCTGTTTTCCCAGATGAGGCCAAATTCATCAGAACAATTCTGTCTTTCCGTTGTATACCAATCAAACTTAGGCTGGATCTACCCATAATACTAAAGTAGGATTTAAGGATTTAAGTAAAGCCATGGTGTGTCGATCAAACTGCAGAGCCTGTTCATACATATCTTTAAACCATGATGGGTGAATTAATGTATCACGCTAAACGAAAAGCAGACAAAATCCCTTCTAACTTAGCCTTCTGTATGAACCAGGACATTGCGTTTTGAACTGGACTGTGGTGTTCACTATTAGATGGGAATGAAAGAAAAAGTGACTCTGAATTACCTGATCTGGATTAAATTGGAGCCAGATTGGAACTAGGTTGATCTATGTGTGTTTAGTGGGAATGTCTTCTTTGAAAGCATATATACTGTTCGTGCTTGTCTTTCAGGAGCACAACATCTTTTCTGTGGTACCTTCTGCAAACCTGAACAAGCAAACCAAATAATAATAATAATAATAATAATAATAATAATAATAATAATAATTCTGAACTTAATTTATTGGAATGTGAGGTTTCCTGCCACAGCTGCATGCATACTGTTAGATTGGAGTAATGTAATTCTGGTTGTTTTATCCCCAGCCATAAAAAAAATAATAATTTGTTATTAAGTAGTGACAAACTTATTGCTGTGGCTTTTAAGTAGAAATGGTTGCTGCCGTGAAAGTAGTTAACAGCCAAACGATCCTTAATGCCCGAAACAGGGCTGGCACTGTAGTTATAGATCTCCCTTGTGCAGCATTTTCTGAGTCCGTGAGAGATTTCAGCACTCCTGTAATGGCCCATCATTTCTATTTATCACCACCACTGCTTTATCTGCAATGCAGGGTTTAAAAGGGTTATTCTTTTTTAGGGCTTTTGGTGTCATGAACCTCATTAACCTTGTTTCTGTGCTAAAAACAGTAGGGAATTTCAAGAATGGATCTCCCAGGATAATCGCTAATCTTCTTATTCTGACCCTGACTGGTATATGTAGTGTGTTTAAACGTGGGTGAGAGGCCTCCCTGCTTCCTCCCCCTTCAATTTTCACAGCTTCACGGTCCTGAAGTCACAGCACCAGGCAGTGGAGAGAAGCGGTGATGTCATTGGAACTGTGAAATTGGCTCAGGCCTATAATAAATCAATGTATGGCGTTTAAGAGCCACACTTCATTTTAATGATACGTTTTTGTGGAGTAGAATTAGAGTCAATTGTCTCGTGTGTGTGCGTGTGTTTTTTTAAATCCTCTGCCAGTGCCAAATTCTTTGAGTGACACCAATGAAGGCTACTTGAAATAAATTCAGAAAGTGGCCTGTTTGTTTCAGGTTGAAATGTTGGAAATTGATTACCCCTCACTAAAAGCTAAGTTGATATTGACCAGGACACTGTTAAGGTACATAGTTTTTTTCCTCTTCTAATACAACTTTCAGCCCAGTTGCTGTGTCATTCTTCCTGTGTCTGGTGCCATTTTCAGGACAGTAGGCCAACAGATGTTTACAAAGTTCCAGTCTTTTTGGAGAATCACTGATTTCTGAGAAAGAGATTTTTGGTGGGAGACACACAGATGTGGAGTTGGTTACAGTACTAGGATGCATAATATCAAAATTGGGGGCATTTGCAGTTTCTACAATGCAAGTTTTAGCGTATTGGAAACAGAACTGGTACATTTAGCAATAAACTAGTTTCAGAGCAAATCTAAGCTGCAAAATATTCAAATGAATAACAAACTAAAGCAAGAAAAGGAGCCTCCCACCTTCTGTTTGAAACCCAATTTCTATGCTCATCACTAGCTGGGAAATTTCTGTTTGGCCCAAAATAGGGCAACTTGGTGAAATATTAAAGAAGGTGGATAGGTTGCATGAAAAGGTGGGAACTTGAGTCATTAACAGCTGGATAAAAATAGGAATTTAAATAGTTGGAGCTTTGGGTGTGTATGTATGTGTGTGTAAATGTACAGAAAGCTGAACCTACTCCAGTTTGTTCTTCAACACTGTGATTGAAGGAAATTGGACATTTCAATATCCTGCCTTAGGATAATTCCAATTTAAGTTATTCACAGAAGTGCATTATCAGCTACTACCCTGTCTATAGCTGTTGTGTATTCTGCTTCCTCACCTTCTCACCATTTCATCTTAGAAACAGCTTTTCTAGCCTTCCTTGAGACACTGTTGGCATGGGGAAATATAATCAACAGGTCCTGGAGTTCAAATTCAGATTGCAGTATGGGAAGTTGAAATCTAGAATAACCTAGGACCCTTTCTCTGAAATCCACTCTGAATGGAAGCTGAGTGGTTTGGAAGAGCCAGTGATACAGGAAAGACTGGGAGTGCCATTTGTTAGGGGCCAAGGAACATTTTGAGAAAGGCTAGAGCAGTTTTGAAAAGAAGAGAAAAAGGATGGGCTGGAACCCAGTAGACGACAGTTAACTTCAATGAAGTTGCAGAGCAGATGTTAAAATGATGTGGAAAAGCTGATAGGAACTGGGGACGTCTGGTTTGGAAGGCTCTTCCCCAGATTGTTTTGTCTGTCTGATTGGAGACAGGTCTTAGAAGTAAACTGTGAATGCACAGTGACCATGATAGTCAAGAAAACCAAATGTCGTTGGGAAAAATGCACATGTTAGAGATATCAGATGTTTAAACGGTGAAGACCAAATGCCTTCAGATCAAGACAGGAGCACTGGACTATGTGGTGAAAAGAGGCAAACCGTAGTGAGGATCACATTGGCAAACATAATACCAGTATCCTAGGGCTTTTGTACAGATGGGTGTTGTGGTCACTACAGCTCAAAGAACAGTTCTGTAGAGGCAGAAGAAGTATACTGAAGGCATAAATAAAATGATGGTGCATTTGGAGAAAATGAAGCTAAATGGCTGGAGATTTGAGGTTATGTGAAAGGTTGCCCATTTCCACACAGCACATATTTACCCTAGGGAATTTGCTATGTCAAGATGCAATGGTCATGATAATATTTGATGGCTTGAAGGGGATTAGACCAGTCGGTGGAAGATAAAACCAGCAGTAACTTGTAATCAAGAACACTGTATTTTGTTTCCAGCAGTAGGAATTGTTAAGGCCTTCATTGCCAGTGGGGACATGAAAGACAAGGTTCTTTGTGGCCCGTTCTTGGTTGTGGTCTCCTCCCTCCCTGTGGCTCTTGTGCTGGCTGGATATGGGATTAAACAGGTCTGATCCTACAGGGCTCTTCTTATGACCTAATAAGAGATTATTTTAGCAGCAGGAGATGGCGTGACAGCTCCAGTGTGCTTGAGCATTGAGAATCAACAGGGCTAATTTTAGAATTTCATAATGAGAGTCTAGGACCCCATGGGTATTACAAATGTTAACTGCCTTGCTTTCTTGACACACACCAAAGCCTCCTAGAGTAGTGAGCATATTGGACTATTATTTTCCTTGGTGAAGAAGCAAAGTTGTCCAGTCAATACCAGAGCTTTTTTTTTTTTTTTTTTGGAGTAAATACAGGGCAACCTTGGTTTTCTGGACCTCAGCTGAACAGCATTTGCACACGGTGGAGGAAATTCCATTGCGATTCGTGTTCTCTGTGTAATGCTGTCATTGTGCAAAAGGATGCGAATGATGTCATTGGTATCCTTTATGTCCTTTATGTAATGATGTCATTACACAGATGTCATAAAATAACACAAATGATGTCATTTATATCTTTGGTGTTGCCATAATGAAGATTGAGTCAAAAGACTTTGGGGAATACTAGATACACCAACGCCATTAATCAGTTAAAATGATATTTTAGTTGCCCTCTCCATGGGTGGGTGAAGCTGCCATGTAGGTTAGTGGTCTAACCAGTTGGGTATTGTCCATTATGATTAGGCAACAGCTGTCCAAAATCTCAGGTTGAAAGCAGTCTATCCTATTCTGAAACTGGGTGCACACATTACATTAAACTGTAATGTCATTTGTCTATTTCTGTCTTAATTTTCTGCACAACCACAGTCAATTGCTGATCAGTGCTTAGAATAACACAAGCCTGATTTTTCTTAAGTCATCCTATGGCTTGTTCAGTTTTGGTTTAGTGTGATGTCTGAACCCATGCATTGTAGTTGGTCTGTCATGGCTTATACCTTACCTTCTTTTCGTCGAACTGCCACTTGTGATTTAGTGAATAAGCAAAATACAACTTTAAAAACGTGGCAGTCAGGGCTTGGGGTACTTCACTTTTGGTATGTCCTCTGCTATTCAGTGATGGTCTTTATTTTGTGTTTAATATTATTTTGCAAAAATAGGATCATTGAATGTATACCTGATCATTCTTACCTCTTGGCTGCCTTACGCATACATTTTTAAGAAATCACGAGCAAAGTTGGAGACAGAGGGAAAGAACAGGAAGGATGACATATTTTCATATTTTCATCAAGTGACTAGAGATTGCTGGGGGGGGAGTGCAAGTGAACAGATCAAAGCTGCTATTCTTTTCAATAATCTAACACTCAGTTGCTTAAGGCAGGAGAGAATTTAGGCTCCAAAATGGAGGGGATAAAAGAGGAGCAACTTGAATTTCAATCTGCAGATACATATTTTTTCTTTTCCTGTTCAACCCTGCTGCAAGCTAATTGCTTGCGATTGGAAAGTGTCCTTGAGAAGTCTCCCATTTTCCAGCGTTTTCTATAGTTTGGGAGGGGGGTGGGCCAGGGAGGCAGAAGGTGGCCTTGTATTGTTTTGAAACGGAGGGTCCACGTGACCAAGGACTGTGTTGCTTTAAGCCACTCTCAGGTGCGCCACCGTGGAAAGGCTGGGGTGTATGCTGCATTGATTGGGGAGTGAGGTAACCGCAAACATCACGGTCTCCAATGAAAAGACTCCAAGGTCTGACACTCAAAACAAGCGTCGTAACTGCTGGGCAGAGGGTTCTCGATAAACACCCGTTCACCAGATTGAGGTCTCTGATGTCAAACCAGCAGCAAGGAGGCTCTTTAGAGCGCCGTGCCCAGTGTTCAGACCATTCTCCCTCCATCCCTCGGTGGATGGAGGCGGACAGGTGGGAGAGGGAGGGTTTTCGCATCGGCAAGATGAAAGGAAGTTCCAGGGCTGCTTGTCTGCCCGACTGTAATTTCTGCCTCGGACCCAGCTATTCTTGAAGCGAGTTGTCATCTCCTTTTTTGCATATTAATTTGGGAGAAGTGCATGCAAATCTAAAATTGCCCCTTGGCTGGCACTGAGCCTCAGCTGTTTTTCTCCTTGTTTCGATGCTCCGCAGCTTTAAAACGTGGCCTTTGATGGCCATGAAAGAAAGGTATAAATAAAAAGGCATCCGGTGAAATAAGGTTTCTCTCCCTTTCTCATTGGATGCAATTTAGATCATTGCTGTTGGGGTGGATTTCTCCATTGAGTATCAGTTCACAACTTACTTTCAGCTGAAGACTGCCAAGGGCCACTTTTTCAAAAGTTGGGGAGGCCTGGATAAAAAGAAAATAGATTAAAAATACACGTGAATTAAATGAAATGCATTTAATATGGTTGATAAGATTATTCCCTGTGAATGTATTAATTTTCTTCTTATATTAAAAATTACAATTTAGTAACAGCTTCTGTGGGCCTTAGCAACATTATTTGGGGGACTGGTGACTCTAGGCCTCAAGTCATTCATCTGTGTAGGTATGCATGTATTTTTAGGGTTGTGTTCTTTCTTCCATTCAGGAGCGCAAGGTGGTATATATCACACTCCCTCCTCCAATTTTTTTATATCATGCTCTTTATTAGTTGATAGTCTTCACCTGTCTCCATGTATACAACATATAATTCTTGCAACAGAAATAAAATGAAGCCAGTTCCTGATCTCTGATAAGTGTTCTAGCATTCTTCAAAAGAAATAAGGATGACTTAAACATCCTTTAAAAAAGCAACCCGAATAATGGCCACACATACATCAAATGTTCAAAGCGCTTCATGTCACTTAGTCAATAATCAAAGTGACTTTCATCACAGTACCCTTGTAAGGTAACTCCAGATTATCGTCTCCTAATTACAGATGTGGGACAGAGGAAGGTAGAGATTATTATCTTTGGCCATCTCTGTTCTATCCTGGCTGAGTTGAGATGTGACACTCTCAACTTGCTTTCGTAGGGTCTGGTCCTGTGCGCATATGCTGAGAAGTGGCTTCTCCTGGCCCCTTACTCTTGGGTAAGCAACCTTAGCACTGCAGAAGTAGTTACTACACTTGGTGTAGTCCTGAACACCCTTGCTAGGCAGTTGTAATAGTACATGAGAAAGTCCTTGGGAGATGTGGAGAAGAGAACCTCACTAGGGAAAGGTCAGATAAGAGGCAGCATGGCCCGCAACTGAATAGTGGGTGGAGCAAGAGGCTCAGAAGAGACCCTCCCTAGTTTCTTGGGCTGTAAAGGGGACATGGGGAGAGATGTACTTTCAGACTTGCTACATTCTGTTAATGTTGCCTTACAATAAAGAAGAATGAGCTCATCTGGCTGTGTTTTCTGTCTGGTCTACCTCACAAGGCTGACATCAGTAGAGAAGTTAGTGGGATTTACTTCTAAGTGTTCATGCAAATGACGAGGTTGCAGGACTGGTCCACCTAATATCTGGAGAGCACCCCCTTTTCTGTGAAATGAAACTGAGAAGGCTTTGCCCTATCTTTGGTTTACTTTGGCATGTATCATTTCATTTTCTCTGTCTTTGTTTCTGGTTGTCTCTCTTACTCATTTTCCTGGAATGAGAGAGAGAAAAAAATGTATTCTTTTCAGTGTACTTCTGTACTTCCATTTATCCCTCCCCTTGCCACCTCTCATTTACAGGCCCTCTTTATTAGCAGCAAATATAGATGACATCATCAGCACTAAGGGGAGGAGAGGTCAGGTTTCAAAGTGGGGTGGGAGGAAAATTGAAATTGGTTGCAGTGACAAATGCTCCTCTGCCATGAAAAAAAAAAAGGAATCTTGCAGGTGAACCAGGATAGGGGTGGGCTAGTGCTTGGCCCAGTCATTGAGCGATTGGTTTATCAAATGGATTTTGTTGAAATGTGCTTTTAGCAACCCACGTTCCCTCACTTTCAAACCCATCATTTAATATGTCAAGCCCAGATTTTGTTGCATTCCCTTGAGTTTCCCAAGAAATGGCAGTGTTTCATGTTTAGAGGAATGGGAAGAGAAATGAGCATCAAGGGACCATCTGCAGGAGTTTTCAGCTTAAAAATCCCGGAATTCAGCTGCCAATTTTATTTTTATTTTATTTTGTTTTTCAGTGTTGCCTTTCGCTTTTCAAACCAGGATACAGCATGTAGCCCTCAGTTAGATGAGCAGGAACTGAGCTCTACATGAGAGCAGTTTCCTGCACTCGTAAGGTCATGCAATGTTAGCTCTTGGTTCAGAGGTGTACAACCTGAGGCTTTAGGACTGCATGAAAAAAATATAATCAAATTCTAATCCTCATTGTAAGAGGGTGAGAACCATTATCAAAACGTGCTGGCCGTACCTACTAAAATGTCAGGATCAGAAGGGCATGGAATTGGAGACACTTGTATCTCTACATCTTTACCAGAAAATTTCTAGCAGTGGTTGGTTCATTGACCTGTTATAACACATCACTACATACAGCTAGCAGAAATATAGAACTCACCCAGAGTCATTGCAAATCAAGACTTACTTATTGTATTTTTTATTTGTTCACCACCTGACTCCCAAGCTAACATCAAAACAGTTGACTAGCAAGAACAGGATTAAAAACATACCAAAGCAGGGAGAAAGAAAGATAGATTTACATTATCTACATATCTAGATCTTTCACGGCATCCTCTCTTAATGTTTAACCCCAATCCACCTTCCTGAGATTTAACCCTGTTACTCATTTTCCAAACATTTGGTTTCTCCCTTTTATTTTTTTGCCTCCTTTCACTCAGCTTTTACTCATATGCAAATGTAGAAATTGCACCTGAACGACACATTTATGGCTTGTCAGATGAATGATCTAATTTGAGGGACCTGATTCCTCTCAGCGTCTTACTAGTCAACCCCCGAACAACTTGTTGGTCTGACTAATCTAGAGTCTCTCTCGGCCTCCCAACAGAAAGCAGGGTTTGTGAAAGACGGTCATATGCCAGTCTGGGTGCTATGGGTCGAACCCTCTTATCGATGACTTCTTTTTCTGTGCGTTTGTCAGCTTGTGTGCGTAATTTAAAGTTGTACTTTGCACCGATGCTAATTAGACAGCCATCAACATTGGGGGCCAAAAGCTTACTAACAATGCAACAGTGATAGCTGAGTCTTTAATTGGCAGAGTATCATTGTCATTAGGCAATGATAGGGACATCTGGGGCTCTGGAGAGAGATTGATTTTGGCGTCGCTACTCGAGCTTTCTGCAGCTTTGTCTTTTTAGGGGGGGGGGAGAGGGTGGTATCCAGGAAGTTGCCAACCTCTTCAGCCCTACTTGGTTGGGCTAGCACCCAGCACCTTTCCACCACTTACAGTCTACCCAGCTGAAGTACTTCCTTTGTTTGTGTTCCCTTTTCCTCCTCTGTCTGTAAAATGAAGAAACCAATGTGGATGTTGCCAGGTAATCAGTGGTTGTACCATATCTCAAATAAGTGACACCACGGATCTACCCCAGCTTTTCTTGTTTTAGTTAAAATAGCCATGTGTTGTTAAGGGCTGGGAGTTATTTTCCCAGGCTCGACCAAACTGGGAGACCATCTCTTTCCTCCCCCCACAACCATGTTAGATGTTGAAAACAAGAACAATTGACCAGCATTGCCTGCTAAGTAAAGTTAGACTTCAAGACATCTGAAGTGGATGGGTAGAAGTAACAGCAACTTGAACAATGTCTTAGAAAAACAAAGTAGGACCTAGTTAAGTCTTGGATGGAAGCTTACCAAGAAAGATCAGGGCTGTAAGCTAAACTAGGAGGTTGCAAAACACTGTGGAAGAAAGCAATGCCAAGCCACTTCTGTGATGTTTTCAAGGAAACATCCTGGAGATATCCCTGAGGTCAAGCCTTACATGAAAGTAGACTTTATCTATTGTTATTGTGAATGGACTTTTGAAGGCATGGGCCTTGACAAGCAAGCATATATGAATGTCAGGATTAATCAATGAAAGCAGCCTTCTCCAAATGGGTTCTCTCCAGATGTGTAGACTTCATTTCCCAGAGTTCTTGACCAATATGCAGGGAATTCTGGGAGTTGAAATCCACATGTTTAGTAAGCATCCAGATTAAATAAAATAATAAAATAAATAAAACATGGTTGTGATTATTGTTTATTTTAATTATTTAAAATTAATTAACACTATATACACTTGTAAACCACTAGGACTCTTAATTGAATTACGGCAGTATACAAACAGATAAATAAAATACTAATCATCTGTTAGTTTGGCCAGTTGTTTTCATGGTTCCAGCTACTGTTTTGGACTAGACCTTCCATAAATTAGGTGTGAGGTATGGATTGATTTTTTTTATGTGGACCAGATTAAAAATGGTAGCATTCTTAGCATCTTGTTGTCTTTGTAGTCATCAGAGAAGTTCACTGGTTTCATCTCAAGTTGTTTTTTAAATGGGTTGAATGATTTATGGGCTGCAGGATTCTGGGAAGTGATATCCACACATTTAAAAGGTGTGGGGAAAAGTACCATAATTCAAACTCTCTACTGTAGTGTTCTCCAGAACCATTGCTTCCTTATACTTCTTAAACTCTACTGAACCTGTCCGGGTGGTGTCACGTTGACCACAGAAAGGCCAGCCCTTAGAGAATGAGTTTGGTTCTTAAAATTGAAGATACACAGCCAAGGAACTATGATTTGTGATTTTACTTTAGTGCTGTGTGCTCAATGAGAAGGAGAAGCAGGGTTCCAGGTTCCTTTTTTAAGAAGGAGTATACAGTGTTGGGTGGAACAGTGTTTTCCTTTCTTCTTGCCCTTCATTGTAGAGAGAAGAACCTTGGGAAAAGATTGGCCATGTGTTCTTGGCCGTTATAAACGATGTATGAACTACAGGAAAGAGAGAGGTTCCCTTCTGAATTTCCTTGGTGAGGCACAAGCCCAGCCACTGGCAGAGCAAAGGAAGAGGTTGCCCACCCTCCTTTGCAGAAAGGGCCTCTGTCCTCCCAGGAGGGAACCTTGGATCCAAACCAAGCTCAAGGCTTGCGACCGAAGAGACCTTGACTCCTGCAGCTTTTGGAACCCGGGCTCGGCTTTCTGTTCCAGATACACGTCAGGCGATGTGAAGCTGTGGGACACGCGCACCTGGGACTATTCGGCCCCCGTCCTGGAACCGGAGCACGGCTCGGTGGAGCTTGGCCCCCGGCCACATGCCTCCTTTGTGAGAATAAACAGCTCCCTGGCTGTGGCAGCCTACGAGGATGGTAAGTTAACAGCAAATCTGTCCTAATATTGTGTTTTAAAAGCTTTCTGGAAATGAAGCAGCTGTGCCCAGCTTTTTTTCCTCTTCTTTCTTTCATTCTTTCTGAGAGCAATTCTAATCCTCTCTGTACACACACGTGTGTGCGCTCACACTTGCTTTTATGTGGGAAAGTTGGCTGATAACCTTCATTGCATTAGGAGGCCTTGGATCGCGGTGCCCATTAAAACGATGGCTTTAATTCCTCCTGGAACCGCAGCTTGGAGGATTGGTGCCAGGCTGCAGCCTGGCCAAGCTTGTCATGAGCAAACAACTTGTTTTGGCCTGTCTGATTTTGTTTCTTTTCCTCGAGATGTAGGGAAGTAGGCCGGTAAGACAAAGAGCAAATCAGATGTTGTACTGTAGATGCAAATCCTTCGCCTTCTGTCTCTTCCATTCTCCTACCATCATCACCACATGTTTCTTTGCACACCAAGATTGTGGAGCAAAATAATGTATCTGGAACCTTTGATCTGATTGGTTCCTGTAGATAACAAGAAGAGAATGTTTGCCCCACAAACAAGATGTGTAGATCTTTGGCCAAAAAAAAAAATGGGGTGCTGATTTGGTCATTCCCATAGAAGGGAAGATCTGCCTGGATTCAAAATGAAGTAAATTCGGTGCACTTTTGCCACTGCACATTTTCAAACAGGACGGATGTGTCAGTTGCCAGAAGGAAGATGGCTGCCTGTAGGCTGAGTTAGGGGGAAAAAAACCACTGACAAAACTTGTGCTGATTGTGCTTTTTTAATATGCAAAATAAATGAAAAGCTCTTTTATTCCCAACACCCCAGGCAGTTCTCATTCTCAGTTTGTTAGACAGAGAACATTCAGTAAAACACACTATTCCCAAATACCAGTGATTTCCTAGTAAAATCACATTTCACAGCCAAAGTCTCCCCTTCCCTTCCCTTCCCTTCCCTTCCCTTCCCTTCCCTTCCCTTCCCTTCCCTTCCCTTCCCTTCCCTTCCCTTCCCTTCCCTTCCCTTCCCTTCCCTTCCCTTCCCTTCCCTTCCCTTCCCTTCCCTTCCCTTCCCTTCCCTTCCCATCAAGAGACTTTAGGCAAAAAGTTTTTTTAATGTACAAAAACATTAAACAATAACCCATACAGTAAAACAGTATAAAACTCACCCTCCAACACAGAGTAAAGTAGCTCCCCCAACATAAAAATATATAAAAGATGGAACAGCAGCCATTCAGTTGCCATTCGGCTTTGAAAGCCTGGTGGAAAAAAAAAAAAATGTTTTCATGGTGTTTCAAAAGGTCCAAAACAAGGCACCCACGTGCATTTCTGGGGAAGGTGTTCTGAAACATCAGGGCTATCACAAATCCCTGGTAATGGCCTGGGATTGCACTGTGTAGGGTTCTATGGGAAATAAGCAGGATGTTGAGCTGGGCCCAGGTGCCTACTGGTAACCAGTGCCATGACTGGAGGAATGATGTTTCTATTGCAGTAGTGAATCTTACCTACTAACAGCGTGGCTATTGCATCCTGTACCAGTTGTAGCTTCCCAGTTGTCTTAAAAGGCAGACCCATGTAAAGTACTTTGTAGTAATCAAGCTGTGTGGTGATGAGATCTTCTTGATCCAGGTAGGACTAAGGTTGTTACACCTGCATAAACTGGGCAGAGAGTCCCCTGGCCTCAGTCTCTGCCTGCTGTTCTAGTAGGAGTCACACAACCAGAAAAACCCAAGTCACAGACCTGCTCTTTCAAGGAAATGTGTCCCATCCAGGGCTATCACTGGAATGGATGTCTGTGGACTGTTCAGATGTACTCTCTATCTAGGAGCATCACCACAGATCACACTAACATTTCCAGCACATTCATGGGGAATTGAAGCCCTCCAGATGTTACTGAATGACTGATGGCCATTTTTAGAGGGGGTTGCTATAATTCAGCCACATCTGGAGAGCCATGGCTTTCCACCCTTGTTAAATAGGGACACAATCTGTAGTCCCTCCCAATCCTTGTGTGTGTCTGTCAGAACCCCTCCAAAATTTGCTGCCATAACTTAAATTTTTAATGTGACAAACAGGTGAACAGGCATGGGAGACATAGGGGATTAGGGAGTGAATCATGGTTAATGTAATCTTGTTTAAATTAAATTTGAATTAAATCAAATTCAGTCTTTGTCCCCACCCTGCCAATATCTTTATCTTGGCCCCATCTGCCTTTAGAGTAGAGCTCTTGTGTGGCTACTGAAGCTAAGTGCAGAGTGAATAGATAACCATTTCTCTCTAAAATTGGCAAGCTCACTCCTTAGCAGATTCTCAGAGCAAGTTATTTTGTGTGTAAAGTTTCAGTAGCAGAAGCATGAATCACTGTGCGTGATCTTTTTGACTCTAGAAGAATGCAAATCCAATCTGATGTGCAAAACATTCCAAGGCTGGAATATTCTAATCCCCAAATACCCCTTTCCAAAGACTGAACAGGCTATCCTGAATCAGTTGTCAGCCTTCCATGCTGTTCTGACCTCGAAACATATCCGTTAAGGTTGGAACACCATCTGAACACTCCCAGTAAAGATAGAATGACTGTTCTGACCTTGCAACTTTTTCAACGCCTCTGCTTGACCTCTTCTTCTTCCATTGAAAGGAACAAAGTGGTTCCCCATGTAGAAATGTTCTACTTCTAACACAGTGTTTCTCAACCTTGGCAACTTTAAGATGAGTGGACTTCAACTCCCAGAATTCCCCAACCAGCATGGCTGGCTAGGGAATTCTGGGAGTTGAAGTCCACTCATCTTAAAGTTAGCAAGGTTGAGAAACGCTGTGCTAGCAGATAAGTGGACAGTGCCTATCTCATAACTAGGATGCGCTGAGTCTCTGTTATTATTTATTTAATTTAATTCAGTGCAATGTAATTTCTTTCTTTATTTGCGGTCCCAGGCCAATAAAAGTTAAATTAAATAGCTTTATTTATTTATGACTTCAATTTATAAGGCTGCTCCAACTCGAAACCAACTCTTAACAGCGTACAATTAAAAACCAATAAATACCTACAAAAGCGGACAAAATAAACAGGGGAAAAAACCCTCACATAACAGGGTAATATCTTATCCTTCCTAAGTAGCTGTCCATTCAGCGCATCAATGCTTAATTCCATCCCTGATAGTAGCAGTTGACATCCGGTAAGCATTCTCGGAGCCTCATCTTGGATTGCTGAAATTTAGTTTCCTGCCATTCCTGCAAAATACATGGAGACCGTAGCATAGACTGTAGGACAGATTTATCAGAGTTTAAAACATGGTTAAGCTGGAAATCATCCACGCCTACCCGCTTTGCACCATCCTGAACTATTTTATGCACGGCCCCCCACACATCGTCCACCTCAATCTGTGAGATTCACAGGAAGACATCTCAGGAAACGTTAACAGGAGAAGACTTTGTACATCATAATTCTTGCTATTTGCAAAGCAATTATCATTGAAAACATTTTTTGCAGCTTCCTCCCCCCCGTGTGTGTGTGTGCGTGTGCGTGCATGTTTTCTTTCGGGGGTGCACGTGTTTTGCTTTTCTATGTGTGTGGTGAGTACAGAAGCCATCTGGTAGCATTCGGAGGCAGTGCTGTCAGTCCCCACTGTTGAAACCGCTCTTAGCAAATTCGTTGACACAACACCATTTTCTCCCCATTCAGCAGCGCTCAAGCAGCGATGCCCTTGGCAACCAGTCTCCGAGAGGAACCAGTGGGCATTTTTATGCCTGCCTTGTCCTCGCAGCTTACTGGCTGAGCGAAAAGTGTTGTAGATCTCCCTGATGATTAAATCCCCCTGCTTCCGCCCCTGGGCGAGCTCTGTTGTCGAGGAATTGTCAATACTCCACTCCCACGACTGCCTTGTACCTGATGTCAGAGCATTGGAAAGTATTGGAAGGTCCCTCCTTTTTCGGATTTTTTGGGGGGGGGTTGTTTTTTGTCTTTGGGATGCAGGCATTTGCTCTTTGGGAAATCGCCATGGCTGGGGTCAGCTGTCAATGCTCCGTCTTAAGCATATGACGAGCGAGGAGGTCTCGGTCTAAGGGAGGATGAGATCTTACTTTTCCTGGAGGGGAAGATCACATCCTTCCTTCCTTTGTGTAAGGAAACGTAAGCAAGCTTTTCTCTTCTCGTCTGCCTTGCAGTAACATAATCTTTCAAGTCTGAACGTGCATCTCTCCCCGCTCACCTTTACACTCTGAGAAACTAGAAAGGATCCCTTCTAGGACATTTACCACACCCCCATTCCTGCTGCGGGCTCATCTGCCTCTTATCTGACCATTGCCTAGTCTGCAACTCTTCCTCCTGTCTCCCAAGACCATTCCCACGTACCATTATACTTCTGTATCTAGTTCTAGGTAGAAAGTCAAAATTAAGGAGGAATATTTGATATATTCAATATCCCCATGGAGGATTGTCACCATGTTAAAAGGCTACAGCAACAGTAAACACACGTCCCAAATCAGATCTCCCTCAACCTGGGCCTTCAACTCCCAGAATTCCCCAACCAGCATAATCCTTGCTAGGTATTCTGGGAGTTGAAGTCCATGTTCCTACAAATTGCTCAGGTTGGTAAACATTGATTTAGCTTAAGTCAAGTCATAATTCTGGGCTACTTTTTTTCTGTGGGTGAGGCAGGTTGCTTGGTGCAGCCTTCCCCTACGGTGGGTCCCTCCAAATGTGTGGGAATCTAGTGCCTTGGAATCTGGCTGAGGGTCTTGCTAGATTGTAGTTTTAAGAGTTGAAGCCCAGGATATTTGGAGTGCACCAAATTGGAGTGTACCAATTTGCACCAATTTGAGGAAGGTGTGCCTCAGTGGACTGATTTGGGCATCTTTGGGTATTTTTGAGATTTTGTCCAGGAGGCCACCTTTTTGCCGATGATGATGATGATGATGATGAGTCCCTGAAAGCTGCATGGAGACATTTCACACACCGACTTTCATGGCTAATTTGATTTCAAGGGCTGCCGGACCCTGAGTGGGAGAGTGGAGTGTGGCCCCCGTGGCCTTGAGTCACCCACCCCATTTCGCCCCAGCTTCACTTATCCTCCGAAAGGAAGTTGCCGAGGACTGGGCTGTTTGAACCTATGTCCCATTCATAACTTTACAGCCCCAATCATGGGAGATCAGCTGCAAAGGAATTGAACAATGGGTGGAAACTCTTGCGGTCTGCGGCATCTTCTCCCGGCCTGTCATCGACACCTGGGAAGCCAAGGAGACTTGGCAGCTGAATCCACAGTTGTGATGTTTTGAATTCCAACTGACCAGCCTCCTGTGTCTTCTGCCTTGTTTCCCATTGTCAGCACTGGCAGGCATCCAGTTTGATTTTTTTTTTTTTTTTTACCACTAATTGCCTTCCACGTTGCCTTACCCGAAATGAATCAAATCAAAATGCTTTTCCTGGAGCATTAGAGAAAGCGAGGGAAGAGTTTCTGGGTAATGAGCAGATGCTGCTAATGCAGGAGCCGTCGGGGCCATGCCAGGGCTCCATCTGCTCCATGCTTGCCTGGGTCTGGCACAGAGCCACGGCCTTGGAGGGGGGAGACTGTTTGCTTTAACCCTCCCGCCCTCTCCCATTCTGCTTTGCACTGCAGAAAGTTTTGTGCCACGGGAGGGAAGAGTGGACAAAATAGCCTTCCCCTCCTCACTGCTCTTGGGTGAACAAAGGCAGGACTCTCCCCATATTTGTGTGAAGCGTAGGAGAACCAGTCATCGGTTGGCCTGTTCACCCGTATGCCAACACATGTTGGTTCACGTAAGTGCACGGGACACTGCGTTTCCTTTTGGGGCATTCCACTTTGGGACCGGCAGAAGCAGCAGATTAACAGACACAGGATCTATCTATCTATCTATCTATCTATCTATCTATCTATCTATCTATCTATCTATCTGTCTGTCTGTCTGTCTGTCTGTCTGTCTGTCTGTCTGTCTGTCTGTCTGTCTGTCTGTCTGTCTGTCTGTCTGTCTGTCTGTCTGTCTGTCTGTCTGTCTGTCTGTCTGTCTGTCTGTCTGTCTGTCTGAGGATCTGTCTGTCTGTCTGTCTGTCACAGGATCTGTCTGTCTGTCTGTCTGTCTGTCTGTCTGTCTATCTATCTATCTAGCTAACAGATTTATATGGCCACCCAACTCACACAAGGTGACTCCGGGCAGCTTACAGAATTAAAATCCACAATGCAAAAAGCCTATCAACCCCTCGACCCCCACGGCAGCTACAAACACAATCAAATCAACCATTTGATCGGCTCCGTATCAACCTGGGGTCCCCAGGCCCACTGGCAAAACCCCGTTTTCTGAAAAAGTATCAAGGTGGGGGCCAGTCTTATCTTCGGGGGAATGATTTTCCATAGGGAGGGGGCCACCACTGTGAAGGCCCTTTTTCGTGGTCTCATTAGATGTACTTTCCTCATAGATAGGACCTATTATTGCACTGCATTGCATTACAGTATTAATTATTAGGAAATACAGTGGTACCTCAGTTCACGAACTTAATTCATTCCGCGACTCTGGTTGCAAACTGAATTGGTCGTGAACCGAATCAAATTTTCCCATAAGGTTCAATGTAAATACGATTAATCCGTTCTGACCCCTCCGAATGTGGTCGCCAACCGATTTTTGATCGCGTCCCGAATCAAATTTCCCCATAAGGTTCAATGTAATTACGGTTAATCTGTTCTGAACCATGTTTTTTTTTTTTTTTTAAACCGCAAAACTATGACACAAAGTACAGCCCGAAGAGAGAGAACGCTAACCTTGCTCGACGCGACTTCTGGCGAGGAGGACAGGAAGGCGGGTGGGGAGGTGGTTACTGCTTGGAGGGAGAGTCCCCCTCCCTACAGGAAGCCACGACCACGTGTCACGGCAGGGAAAATGGCCGCGGATCCTGTTCGTCACCCGATCCGGCGTTCGCGAACGGAGGCAAAATTTTGCGAACGGAGCTGTTCGTGACCCGAATTGGTCGTGAACAGAAGCGTTCGTGAACCACTGTAATAGCCAAAGACAGCTCGCATTGTATTTCCTTTATGTATTGGAATGACTTACCTCTTTGCCTTTGCAAAGCTGGTATTCCAAGGTGGCTCATGATAAGCAGAAGCTCTTATTTCCCCTACAAATACAATGTAGGCTGACTACAAGCACTGTTTACAGTAATAATCACATCGCAGCAAATCAGTCAAAATGCAAACCGCACTCACAGGCTTGAAACCCATAGTCATGAGGGCAGTAGAGATGAATCCTAAAAGCACCTTCCGGATTGGAACTGATTTTTTTTCTCTCTCTCTCTCTCTCTCTCTCCCTGCTGGGGAGAGGTATTTTTAAGAATGGACTTGAGAACCAAGGCCTGATTATGAGACTTGAGAAGACCCTTACAATCAAAAGTAGTCTTTTAAGACAGGAGTGGGGGATTTTTTCTCAACTGTGGACCACAGTCTCCAAAGGAGTGAGGGTGGACAAAACAAATAATAAATTTGATCTCGTGTACATTCCCATTTAATTAAAATTAAATAAGTTAAGCTTCTTACATACTCAGAATTTCTTAATGCATTGAATAATTCTCTTCTTCTGCCTCAGAAAGCAATTACAATTGGATAACAATTTTAGGAGTTCTCTGAAGGCCATGTTCCTTCTTGGAATCACTTGCAGTTCTGTAAGCTTCGGCTCTGCGCTTCTGCCTGAAAGCACCTTCTGATTCCTTCCTTTTCTTCAGGAGCAATCCTGAAAAAATGAGATTTAGAATGTCATGTGGAGACAGGTGCACTGTTTTGAAGAAGGATACAACTAGCACCTGTGTCCATGCAACTCATGCATTCTTGGGTTCAATGCACCAGTTTTTATTGGGGTATACAGGGAGCAGGGAAGAGTCAGTTGGCACCATCCTGCTTTATTTTATTTCTGTGCTCTCATCCCAGAAGTACCCTGCCCTGCACTCATTATTCCTGTATAGGTAGTCCTTGTTTAGTGATCACAACTGGGACCAGCAACTTGGTCGTTAAGCAAAGTGGTCGCTAAGTGAAACATCACACTTTTACAATCTGACTTCAGCTTTCCTTTGCTTTACAGACCTGCAAAGGTCATAAATGCGAGGGTTGGTCACAAAGTTACGTTTTCATCACCGTCGTAACTGTGGTCACTAAACAGGATTACCTGTACTGTCAGGTGAATATGGTTCTCTTTAGAGCCAATTCACTCAGGTGAAATTATGTTATGATGCAAGAAGTTCTGGAGACCTAGTTCCTATTAGAATAAGATGAGAATCAGCGTCCTCTCTTTGTATCAGTTCTTAGGAGCCACGTTATGTTGGCCAAGTGATAGGAATTGGCTCAAATATTTGGGAGCTGCTAAGTTATCTGTCACTGGAGTTGACAGTCCCAGGACAGGTGGAAAACTAGTCTCACTGTACAAGGTAAGGCTCCTAAGTAAGTACTCAATAAAAAAGTCTTGCTTTAGTGCACGGTATAAATTTGGGTCAGTGAATTTTAAAGGCCGCACATGGCAGGTTTTATTGAGTTCTCAAAGTCAAATTCAAAGCTGAATCAGTGACTGTGGGATATAGTTAATGCGCAGCTTTTTCAAACTGCTTTGGGCTTCAAAAGTTGGCTTTGTGGCTTATGATGCTCTTATTTCTTTTTTAAAAAGGAGAACTTAATTTGTTTCTGTGTTGGGTGATGCTGTTCTGTAGGCTTTCTTATTTTCAAAACCAGCTTAGTTGTTATTTACCTTTCAAACAATCAAGATAATTACCATTAGGTCTCGAAGTAAAATTGGAAAAATCCAACTCCAAGTGCCTTACGACTCCGTTGGGGCAGTTTTATTTGGGCCTTTTGCATGTTGATGGAAGTCTAATTGCAGTTTTGGCTCTGTGCACACAAAACGAGGCGGCTAATTGTTTAGGCAAATAGATTAATTTAAATATGCATCCCTAATAAAAAAACGCGCAAAAACCAAAATGGCTTCTATGATTGTGTTCACTCCCCTGATGAGGAGCATAAATATTTAGAGGCAGCGCCATTAGATAGCTCCTGAGATTGCTGGTGCTATTTTGCCACGCGGAAGTGCTTCGTAGGCATCAAAATAATCTTTACCAAAGTGCACATAAATAACCCTCTAAATTTGCTGGGATGCTGTATGATTATCCTTCTCTTGGCTTTGCTTTCTTTCAACTGGGGGAAGAAACATTTGCAACCTGACGGGGTGCCAATCCGACGCTGCCTGATGTGGCTTTATGTACCTTTCAGGGAACTCATGACCTCCCTTTATTCAGTCAGGCAGAGACTCTGTAGCCCAACCGTTAACCCATCCTGCGTTTCATTGCGTGAACCCAACCACTGTGTTTTGTAAACCTGCATTGTGCAGGTTGAGCTAGTTCAAGTTTATTCAGTGAACAATGAATTAAAAAGCCCCTGTGCTGGTCTTTGACAGTAATAAAGATTTGATTGGTTGGTTGGTTGATTGGTTGATTGATTGATTGATTGATTGATTAAAAAGCCCTAGCTTGGTGTTATGTTTGATCTAGTCTCTGTGTTGTGTTGGGGGCATGGGGAAAGCCCCAAATGTATCTTGTGGGTGCCAATTGTTGGAGTTGTAGGGCTGGCAGCTGGCTTTCAGTACCATGGAGAGCAGCCTTACAGCAAGCTTTGAGACTTGCGCAGGGCACCCCGATGAAACATTGATGACTTTTCTTCCCTTCTAACAGAGAGATACTTTTCTGGAGACCAGGCGGTCACTCCTGCATAGCAAGCCCTAATTTTCAGCGTTGTTATTGTCATTGAGTAGAATCCAATGTAATAAACAAAGCTAAAACATTTTAAAGCATTCAAATGAGGGCCTTCAACTCCTGCCCCGTTTCTTCCACTGACGGGGTCCTATCTAGCTCATGGCTTGCAGTTCCATCTCTATCCATTTGTCCCAGCGCAATTTTTTATTTCCTAGGAGCCACTCAATGGCTAGTTCTCACTGAGTAAGAGTAGAGAGTTGCTGTTTAGAGCAGTTGATCTATTCACTGTTTTCTATTTAGGACACCGAGATGCAGTTACATTCTTACTGATTTATTGACTCTCAGCAACCTCGTTTCGGCTCCAGTTTCACTGACAATCTCCACCTTTGTTTCTTGTTGATAGATGCTAGATTCGGATCAGGACTGGGTAACACTTTTATCCTGCTACGTTCTAGTCTGTGCCTTCTTTTTCTTTAGAAAGAACAGCTGAATGCAAATGATCCAGTTACGTTCCTCCCTTATCAAGCAACTCTTTACCCATTCCAAATGCCTTTGGCAAGGTGTTGTTTGTTCCCAAAGATGGTATTAGCTGCAGTGGCAGTTCTGTTGGCCAGTAGTAGACAATTACCCGGGGAGGAGGAAGTGTCAGTCTTTCCTAGTAGTAAACTCCCCACTTAATTTCTACTAATTCTAAAGAAAAAAAATCACCATCACCATCTTACCTAGTTCTGAAAAATAGAAACCTGTGTTTCTTATAGTATTAGTCTGCAGGTGACTGACAATGTCTATCAGCCTACCCCAGCTTTAGCCACCAGAAGTTTGAACAATTTGGCCGCATCTCCTTTGAGCAAACTGGTCTTGGTCTGGCTCAATTTGAATTATTGAATCAATTCAGATTTATGTTTGGTTTAAATAGGACATTGGATGCAAATGCAAAAGATTTGATTTTTAAAAAGCCTATTTACACATGTATAACATTCCATCAAATAATATTTGAACTTTTTTCCCCTTGAAATGGCTCTTTATTCATAAATTTGATGCAAGTTTACAGATTACTGTACACTGCTAAATATTTCTGAAGTGAGAAATGAAACTCCCAGTGAAATAAAATTTTAAAAAAGGAAGTCAAGTGTTTACACCTGTCATTCCACTAGTCTATTAGAAGTACTGAACAGTATAATGAATTATTCAAAATTTTAGCCTTGGGTTTTAAAAAGAGATGTAGAAACTGTTATGAATTTGACCTCTGATTTAAGGCTAACAGAATTTGATAAAAACAATAGATACGATCAAGTAAATCAAAAGCTTAGAAGACTTCCAGAGTATTTCCTCAAAGACACAGTTCCACCAGGCCCGTGCCTTCAAATATTATCTCCCAAACTAAAACATGACATCTTTGATCAAATACCTATTTACCAAAAGAAAGTACAGATTTAATATGGGGGGGCGGGGGAGGCCCAGGAATGCTGTGACATTTTGGACTTTTAAAGAAAATGCTTATCCCTTTAGTACAATTCTTGTGAGCAATGCTACACAAATAAAAAAGACATACTTGATTTTTTCAGAAAGGAAAGATAATGATATAGCAGTTACTAACCATCAGCAGTTACAGATCCAAATTAATTTCCTGAAAAGGAAGAGCAGTTTTTGAACAGAAACCATGTTCATTGACTATGGCAACATTTAAAAGAAACAATAGGTCTGAATCAAGGTCTTCCTGGGAACTCTGTTACTTTTCTTTAAAAAAAAATATTTTGATTTTTTAAAAAAATATGGGTTGCCTTCATTTTTGTCAATTGCTTTTAAGTTCACTAATCTACCAAATGATTACAATAATTCATTAACAGATGTGAATGCCTAAAAAAGGTTTCCAATATTTTAAATAAGTTCAGGATTTTTTTTGAAAAATCATATTTGTTGCTTGAGGTTCTAATTGTTAAGCTCTGTGGCAGCCCTCAGTACATAAGAATGATGAACGTACTGTCTTTTTATTGATCATTTTTAATGCTAGAGATCCCTACCACTTATTGGATAACTCACATTTTGTTGGAAGGATTTGTTGAGGAATACAAAAGAAAAATGTGCATTTCTATGAGAGCAAAATGGGATAATTCTCCAAAAAGTTATGGCATAGGAGGTAACAATGAAGTATATATTTGAGAAAAGGCGTAATAAATGTCTATATTATGGCTAGTTTTTTTAAAGTACATCTTAGGTATACAAAATTATCAGAATGAAAAATTAGGGAAAGTTACAGATAGTAGTAAATGCAAGGTTTTTAAAAAAACATACATTAAAAGGCATGATAGAACAAAATTGTACGTGAAAGCTCATAGCGGTGAAACAGATTGAATTTCAACTGATCCACACATCTCAATTCCAAAAATTCGCAAGTTACTTTGGGAAAGTCATCTCAGTGACATAAAGGTGGATGTTCCTCACTCCAGTTTTGGAGTAAACAATATGAATGCAATTCTTCTCTTTCTGCTCTTTGCATTATTATTATTATTATTATTATTATTATTATTATTATTATTATTTTAAAATACAAGTTCCATTACATTTGAAGTATTTCAAACAAATAAACTAACTTAGCAAAAGAATAATCAACATTATATGTTATATATAGGGAGAGATGGGTTTGTATACCTCATTCTATTTCCTTCACTCTCATCCTTTTGGTATCCAGGGTCAGTTAAGGTGTGGAGCCTGCTGGTTGGTTCTGAGCCAATCCACCGGTACCAACACAATCAGAAGATTCAAGCAATGGCCCTTTCAACTGACGGGGCCACCATAGCGACTGCATCAGGGTTCCAGGTCAAAGTGGAAAGTGCCAACGACAAGGGATATTGGGGAACCGTTGCAGACTTTGAGATTCAGAAGTGGGTGAGTCTCTTTGTTACTCAGAGAACATCTTTTATCCAGGAGAAGCCCTTTCAATGTGTTGGATGACAACTCCCATCACCTTTGACCAGCCAGTTAAGATCAATATGCTGTTTTGATGATGGAGAAGGGATGCAGGTCAGAATGAAAAAGAAAGGATCAAAGGAGCTTCTCTCAGATGAGTCCAGGTTGTTGGTTCATTTAGCTGAAAAATAGACATGCTGGCTGGTCCGCTGTATCTGGAATATGCCAGGATGGGGACCCTGGGGTAGTACCAAGCTCTCTGCTTTGACAAGCGCTCATTCAGCAAACCTTTCTTCCTCCCATCCCTGCCATATAATACATTTAAGTAGGGGTGTTAGAACTTCTGCCATGTAGATGTTCTACTACTGAGATGCGCCTCTTCCCTGTCATAGATTAAGAGAATTAAAACTCATGAAAGCAAAAGCATTGAAGGGGAAGTACAGTTATTGCAATGTTTTGGGGAGAGGCAGAAAGAAAAATTTGATGGGGAAAAGTATTTGAGGCTCAACACTCTTCCTCTTGAAATCCACCAAATCTTTGCAGGTCAGCTTGGTCTGTCTCGTGCCCCATACTTTGGGCTGCCCAGCTGCAGTGGTAGCAGCAGAGGACACAATCTACTTCTTGAAAGAAGGAGAACCAGCTAAAGTCCTGCATTCTGTCTATGGCCAGCCTGTGACATGCCTGGATGTCTCAGCCAACGAGGTAGCCTTTGGAGTCAGGGGCTTCGGCTGGCTGATTAACGAGACCAACAAGGTACTTAAGACTTTTGGTTCCGTATATTGTTTGACCTTGACTGCTTTCTGATGCATAGATCCTGACATGGATTGATTCAGAGCTATTAAGCAATAGAACAGCCTGCCTTCTGAAGTTATGGGTGCTCCATCACTGGAGGGTTTCAAGAAAGGACTGGACAGCCATTTGTCCAGAATGGGATGAAGATTCCTGCAGTGAGCAGTGGTTGGAGCAGAAGATCTCCAAAGTTCCTTCCAATCCTATATTTGTATGATGTCTACTTAGGGTTGACTAAGTGGTTGACATTGTCTACTTAGGGTTGACATTGTGTTGTGGCATCTTAAGGCAATTGAATTTCGTCGAATGATAGAGTTTGAAGGGCCATTTATGCTGTTCAACCTCTGCTCAATGCTGGAATCCCAACAAAAGCATCAATGGATGGTTGTATAGCCTGTGTCTGAACACATCCAACGAAGGAGAGTTTGTTACCATTTTTCTGGAGAATTGGTTCCACTGTCAAAGTGTTAAAGTTTTTTTTTTTTTTAACTCCCATTTGATTAGAATCTTCTTTTGTGTACTTTAAATTCATTCCTCTGTGCCCCACACTCGGGAATACAGACCTTAACCTTCTTTGGGAGGTTCTGAGGAATAAACCTTGGGGTCTCCTACTTGCAGTGTAGGGTATTCCAGCAGTGAACTGCAGCCTTTCTCCCCGCAAGTCTCCCCATTTTCTTCCCTGGATCTGGAGAAGCGCATGAGTATGCTTGAATACGAGGAAATGGGCAACAAAGTCAGCTTTAGAAATAATCTCCTTTCTTCCTGATGAGTTCCAAGGCTCTCCCTGCCATACTCAAGCCCCTTTTCTCTCGTTCAGATGGATCCTCCTCTTGATCCCAGCCTTTTAAAGGTTGCTAGCTTCCTCAAGCCAGAGCAAAAGGAGGTGGTCCCTTCTGGACAGCTGGAGGCTCTCTAGGGGGAGCTCTTTGCCTTTCGTAAAATAAACCTCTACACCTCCCCCTATAAGAGATCTCAGATACCGAAAATGTCCTGAAACAGCTGAAATGCAACATGCAGATCCCATTGAGGAGACTCGAAAGAATTCAGCCGCCCGTGGAGTCTTCAAAACTTGGTAACTGGAGTGATGAAATGCACGGGGCCTGTTTGGCCCCCTGCATCTCCATGTTCTCCCTGTATACCTGGCAGGTGACAAAATGGGTTCATTTAAATATTGCAGCCGAGAGAGAGAGAGAGAGAGAGAGAGAGAGAGAGAATTGCCTGAATGGGTCCCAAGTCCTGGCTAATCATAAAGTAGGCAATAATCCTGGGGGGGGGGGGGTGTCCTTTTGTTGTGCTTCTAAGTGTCTTAGGCTGGATCCTGAGGTCATGATAATATTTGGGGCGGGGGCGGGGGGAGCCTGACATCTCTCCAGCCTGCTTGTCCTAAGGCTCATGGGGTTTCTGTTCCTAGTTAGCTACAGCGCTCATTACAAATTGATGTCAATTGCTACCCCTGTCAAATGAGTGTTGTACTGTATCTGGAAAAGATTTCATCTCTACTTTAGCCTCAAGCAACTCATTTCTTTTTCTCAACCTCTGCTTCCTAAGCAGGACGAATAAATAATTGGAGCTGGGTCTATGCACTGCTTCAGTAGGACCTTCAAAATAATGCAGGCTGTATTGTTATTTATTTTTTCTTTCATGCCAATTTTCTGTCTCCATCCTTGTGGACTGTGGGCAGTTTACATATATTAAAATAACAGTGATAATGAAGAAGAAGAGGAATATGGAGAAATTCATTTGGCACGAGCTTTCCTAACTTCCATGTAGTATTTTCCAAAATTTATCCCTTAAAGCATATTTTTACACACTAATGCACAACATTAGAGAAAAACCCATTATAAGATGCATGCATGTTAGGAAACATGACATAAAAATGCACGTATTAGAAAGAAGGTACACTAATATATCTATAATGCATTAAAGGTGCATTAAAAAGTATGTGGATTTTATTAGTATGCTGAATTTGCAAACTGGAACAGAACAAGCTTGCAGGCCAGAAAAATAAGCAGCTGAATAAATTGAAATGGACAGATTCCCAATCTGTAAGTTTTATTAGGTGCAGGATTCAGGTCCCTACATATCTTAACTTTCTTTTAAACACAGTTCCTATAGCTGCAAATAGGTTGTTGAAAGTTTATGGGTAGTGCTTGTTGACGTTTTAAAAGTCAGAAGGTAACTGGATCAATATGGATGTTTGCTTGCTTGTTTATTTCCATAACCTGCTAATTGACATATAAAGCCAGGAAAAAAGGCAGACTAATAAGATATGCAAGATCAGTTTAAACAAAATAAAAGTCCAACAAGTTTCGCTGAAGTACGATGCATTGTTCTTGCTGCAGAATTGGAATTGTTCAGGTGAAGGCTTCAGAAGTTTGCAAAATACTCATTGCTACTGCAACCATATTGGCAAGGCAGGAGATAAGGGCTGCAAAGGATTTAGACAGGGGAATGGTATTTCAGACTATTTATTTATGCATTTATTTAAATGATTTGCATGGCTGCCCGTCTTGCAGGAGCAGCTCTGGGTGGCTAACATAGGGCTAAAAGCTCAATACAAACTAATAATATTAAAACACATAATGACAATGGAGAAATTACCATCAATCTCATGGGTTTAGTTAACCTCCCAACCGGGTGCCCGGGTAGATTTCCATGTTTTTAAAGCTTTTTGAAATGCCAGCAGAGTCAGGGCCCACTGAATCTCCAGGGAGGATGATCAAGAGGTGCCACATAATAAGCCTGTAATGTCGCTAACAGTTTGTCTTTGCGAATCTATCACCCCAAAGGTTGTATGTTCAGGAATGTCTGTGTATCTTTTCTTTTCTTTTTTTTCCTCATCCCATCAAACCTGAGGTTTCTGAAATGAATAGCTACGTTAAAACCATCCATCCAAGGCAAATCTTTGAGTGATTTGCCATTCATCAGTACGGATTTCTGATTGCTGGAGGGTTAACAATAGTGGCAGACTCTTTTGGATCATTGGCTTCTCTTCATCACGGTTGTCTGTATAAATTGGCAACGGCAGGGTTTCAGGTAGACCTTTCCTAGCACTTGATAGACAGGGGTGGGCATGCCTCTGATCTGTGGTCCAGTTGTCCATCTCTGAGCCTCACTTCTGCTGGCAGTAAAATAGGTCTTAAGAGTAGCATCACAATTTGCCAATTTTTGAAACTAATTTTTTTAAAAAAAGTCTCTGTCATGACTGGCCTCGTGCTAATAGTTCAGATTTCTTTTTTGTTAGAATTCCTATTTATTTTTTATTTTATGGGATTTAGCTACTGCCTCAGTTCTAATGGACTCTGGGTGGCATATTGATACATATTATTGATATAGAGTTATTCTTTTTATGTGCAGGTTTTTGCTTGTAGGCGTATGATGTGAACCCTTTACCCTGCTGTTTTTAGATGATTACAAAGGAGAAATGATCTGGTCCAACTGGAGTAGGTTAGAGATGGAGCTTACAAATGTAATTAGGCCTTGTAGGAGAGCTCTCTTAGTGTATGGCAGCCAGAAATCAGAAAGATTTTTATTAAAAGGCCTAAGCTTTTGTGAGCTGTAGCTCACTTCGTCAGATGCCTGTGGATTTCCACTCCATCTATTTAGTTGCATCTGATAAAATGAGCTGTAGCTTACAAAAGCTTAGGCCTTTTAATAAAAATGCAATTCAGGTTCCTTAATCGTGTCCTCCTTAAGCATTCAAGCACCTTCCTTGGTAAAATTTGATTCTTCTCTCCACCAACATCAATCTTTGTTTTGTACCTGAGACTTTAGATGAGTCTCCAGGTTCCATCTAAAGAGTTCCACCACCACCATCGCATTAGAAGAGATCTACTGGAGGCTCCCAGTTGCCACTCTGTGCATCCATGTGATATCCAAATATTGTCCAAGTCTTTTTGGTGCATGTTGGCAGTTGGCTGGTGAGCAGTGCATCAGTGTTTATTTTAATCAGGGAGATGGAGCTGAAGCTGCCCAGACAGGCGGGATGTGTTTGACAAGGACAGTGGCTTGTTGGCATTGCGGCACTGGCTGACATCACACCAAAAACTAATTACTAATGTCTATTATGATAATTATTCCCCAGACATGAAGGGACTTTGCATTGGTGAATTACTCTGGTCAGAAGTCGTCGATCTGTCTCTAGATTGATACAGAAGATGTAGCGGTACCTTTTGGCACTCTTTGGGTGGGATGGGACACACACACACACACACACACACACACATATACACACACAGAAATCCGGGCATTGTGTAGATCTGCACATGTTTGGCAAAAGCATTGGATGTGCTGGATCACGTTTAGGTAAGTTAGTAGGTGCTGTGATTCTTCCACCTGACTAAAGTCACCCCTTGTTTTTATGCTGTTTATCAAATAATTTTCATTTGCCTAATCTACCCAACCGGGCCACCTCTGTTACGCTTAAAATGCAATTGCACATTACCGCAATAGTGATCAATTCTGTTTTGAGCCAGCCCAAAGCTGCTAGCTTTATTTAAAATAATGGTTTTAATCTTTTGCTCCCTATTGCGATCATGCCCTACCACCAGAGCGGCTTCAAAATAATGAAACGCTCCCCTTAAACGTTCAGCCCTAACTAAAAATGATTCAGAATTGATTCAGAATTGCACCCACCAATTCATCCACTCAAGTGTTTGCCTTCGGCTCTTCGCACTTTCCTAAATTCATTGGTAACACTTCAAAAATTTCAGAAGGAAATTTAAAGGGGTTGTAATTGCCAGACTGTGATTCCTGAAGCCCTTTTTGCTCTGAAGTTCATGGATCCAGTTTGACCCCTTTGCTTAAAATCAAAACCTCAGCCTGGCAGCTGAGTAGCCTCTTAATTCAGGGTATATGATCTGGGCCCCAAACCTCATATTCTCCCCATCCCCAAAGCTCTGGGTATGACCTTTGGATGTCGCTGTGGAATTATAATTTTTCATCTGACCAAAAGGGGAAGCTGTTCAGTACACGGGGGAGCATGTTTAACTCTTCACTGCACTTAATTCCAAATTCAAGCAAACCTTCCTTTTTTCTCCTGGCTCCATCCAGTTTCGGAGCGTGACTCTTGTTCCCCCAAAGATCGCCCGCCTCCCTTCTCTAGATTCAGCAGTGCTCTCTTTCATTCGCCGCCCTGATTTCCATCAGATCGATGGGCGACCTCATAAATGTAGTTCCTAACTTCCTAAATAAAGTAAAGCGTTCCGCCTTTGTCCAACCCTCTCCTGGTCCATCGATGGACAAAGTCTCCTTTTCATCTTTCTTTGGGGGTTAAATGAATCTGGTTACTTCCGTTCTGCTTCCAACAGACATCTGCCTCTTCTGCACCACGTCTGGCTTGGCTGGGTTTCCTGCTTGGCAGGATGGGCTCGGGGAAGATCCAGGGCAGGAACAGCCGAGACTGCAGGTGCTTTGGCGTGGCTTTGCCCCCGTCCAGGCACTCATTCCCTGGGCCTTGTCTGGCCCTGCTTGGCAGAAACACCTTTGAGTCAATAGCTTTGCCTGTCTTCTAGCACCAACTTGAAAGGAAACGGGCCCGTTTCCTCTTGTTTTATTGAAAAGCGTCAGCAGGCCTTAGTATACAAAACTAGATATGAGGAAGAGAGTAGGGGGAGGTGATTTTGGGGGTGGGAGCGGGGTACCCCAAGGCAGCCTGTTGATTCTGAAGACATCAGACGAAGCATTTGCTTCAGCTCGATCTTCCAAATCTCTTCCTTTCTTTTATTACACCCCTTTTGTTTAGCACCACGCAGAAGCAAGCCACTCCTGAGTGGAAGGTGGAGGTGCGCATGCACACACTTGCCAGTGGAAAATCCACCTTTGGAATGGCATAAAATTCAGTTTCTTTCCATGCTGTAAGTGCTGAGTTTTCTGTGGCTGGGAGTTGCAAGATAGACTGGCTGGCTGGTTGTCAAAAAATTACATCATATCGGAGTAAACTGCTTTTAAATCAAACATCCATTATTCATGCATATTAACTGTTTTCTGTCTCCTCCCTCCCCCCCCTTTTTTTAATTCTGCACTCCCCCTCTTGTTCCCCATTTTTCACCCTGCGTAGCGACTGGTCTGAGAAGGTTTCCATGTCTTTTGGCTCCCTCCTCCAATTCCCACTCTCCCCCTCTAGTCAGTTTTCCAAATCTTAGCTCATCTGTAGATTTATTATCAAACTAGTATGCTTTGCTGTGTATGAGCATGTATTTCACTGTCCATGTGCTAACTGTACATTTGTTAATAGACAGGTTTCATAGCGTGCGGCTGAACATCATATTTAGAGTAGGCAGATAGAGCTGTTCCCCACAGCTACTGTCATCAAATGTACAACTTTGTCATAGTGAATTAAATGTTGGAGAGAATATAAAGGGAGAGCCACGGTGGCAGGGATATCACCCAGGGAAGTCACAGGTTCAAATCTTCCTTCAGTTATGAAACTTGCCCTCCGTGCAATTTAATCCAACTTGTCTGAGCCAAGAGTCACATTTGGGATTGAAGTAACATTCCAAAAATTAGAAGGTGGGGCCCAGAAAAAAACAGGTTTTGCTCTTAGCAGTTAATGAAACTTAAATCAATCTCTCTCTCTCTCTCTCTCTCCTGTCTGTCTGTCTGTCTGTCTGTCTGTCCGTCCGTCCATCCATCCATCCATCCATCCATCCATCCATCCATCCATCCATCCATCCATCCATCCATCCATCTATCTATCTATCTATCTATCTATCTATCTATCTATCTATCTATCTATCTATCTATCTATCTATCTATTTAATTTGTATACCTGCCGATCTCACGTAGTGACTCTGGGCAGCGTACATAATAAAACAGTTGAAATACATGAAAACCATTAAGAACAACCAATTTAAATTAAAAAGTTAAAAACAAGATTAAAAACAGTGCTAATATGATGATCTTCTGGGCATTTTTTTTTCCTTTCGGTAAGGTTAAAAAGTACAATTCAGTTACAACTTTGGAAAGCTTCTGAGGAAAGTTACTGGGTTTGGAAAAGCACCAGTGCTGTGACTTCGGTAGTCCAGGCGTGGGCATCAGCAGGTGGCATCAGGGCTTCGTAGGGCTTTACCTGGCACACTGAGAGCCACACTCCATAAGTGGGTGGTCCCAGGGGCCATTCCGGGATGAGGGGTGTTCCGCCGTTTTAAGGGATGAAATGAATTCCCAAAGCAGCATCAGGATCCGTTAAAGCACCCGTTGTGCCCCTTAAAACACCCCACCCTGAAGAATACAAAAAGAGTCCCAAATTTTATGTTCCGCCCACTTGGGAGAGCGTCTGGGATGTGGGGCTACTTTTTGGCAACTTCCTCTGTTTCCATTAACAGCCTGAAGTCAGGCAGGTAAAGATTTATTGACCTCAGTGAGCTTGTTCATTTGGTAGTTTACCCTCTTGTGGAAACCCAGCCTATGGATTAGTTTATGGGTTAATTCAGAAACCAGGCCCAAGCATGTTTTCTGAACATACCCATGCAACACTTCAGACCTGGAATTAGCGGACCAGGATGGGTCTGCTCAGTTTCTGGTCCAATTTTTAAAGATTAAACTGGAAATAATGAATTTAATTTAATTGATTTAGACCCTACTGATTCCAACCAATATACCGGATTAGAACCAAGGAGAGACAGGGCTGTGCTTCTTTTAGAAGCCTTACAAAGTGGATGAGAGAGGGCTTCTTTTTAAAATATTTTAAAGTATGTACTTTTTTTAAGGCTGGCTTGCTTAAAGCAGCACCAAGCTCCCTAAGGATACAGCCTTCTTTTCCATGTACTGTCAGCCCTGTGTCCACACACCTCTGTTTATCCCACCACTCTATTTTTTTCCCCCTTTGGGGAAGGACAGTCACCAGTGAACATTTATCTAATCCTGAATCCGCCAGAAGTGAAATACCCAAATGCACTTCCACCAAGATTCTGGACAGATTCTGTTTTGATCGTACTTCAGACAAAAGATTTTGCTTTATTGGGAATTGCAGACTTGGGTGGCTGGTGACGTAAGATTTCCAAATCTTTGTTTCCTGGCCGACCTGGCTGCAGAAAAGCTCCATTTGCATTATAGCCGGGTAAAAACACAGTTCTTTACTCCGTGCGCTGCAGCCCATTTCGCCTGTCACACCCTCCTACCCTGCCTATCTGCCGAAGGCTAAAGGTTGCCAATGGCCAACTTTCATCGTGGTGAAGAGGTGGCATTAAACTAATGCATTGCCTGAACACTAGAGAAAGCCAGGGCATGAATAATTGATTCTGCTCTCCTATAGCACAATGAAGTCCCATTTGCTCAGCCTTATTAAAAGAGCGAGCGAGGGGGTGAGACAGTAAAGGTCGTTAAGGGATTTGTAACATGGGAAGAATCGCCCATGAAATGGATGCTCTGTGTGTGTGTGTGTGCGTGTGTTTGCGTGTTTTCCCCCTTATCTCCGAGGTCTTTAACTCAACGTCACGGTGAAGGCCGTCTTAAGGCGTTTGAGGGTATGTTGAATTATTCAGTGTAAAGAAGAATGGTACTCTGCTTGGGTCCAGAAATTTTGATTTTGAGAGTTTGAAAATTGTTGGAGTTAGGAAGGTTGGCTTTATTGGGCATATCTGTTTGGTAGAGATTAGCAAAAGTCCACAGTCTGGAACACCAGAGCTCCTTCCAAATTGCCCACGAGTTACAGCAGTTTCCATCTTTGAATGCTAGGGATATGCCTCGTAGAAAGACACCTTGAAAGATATAGCTGATCACATTTGCTAAGCTCAGGGTCCCCAAAGGAAGGAAAGTCTAGAAACTTTCTGAAAAAATTGGCCATATTGCTTAGCCCAAGCCCAGTGAGCCTCATCTGTAAACAGGAATGATGGCAGCTTGCTCCAGGGACATTAGAGTGGTGTTTCTCAGCCTTGACAACTTTAAGACATGTGGACCAACTCCCAGAATTCCCCAGCTGGCCATGCTGGCTGGGGGAGTCTGGGAGTTGAAGTCCACATGTCTTAAAGTTGCCAAGGTTGAGAAACACTGTGTTAGAGGGTCAGTGCTTTTCCCAACTTGTCATGCTCCAGGTGTCTTGGTGCTACAGTCCCCAGAGTTTCCAACTAGTATGGCCATGCTCATCAGGAATCCTGACCCAACCCAGCTGGAGAAGCCATCTTAACAAAAAAATGATAAGAGTTGCAGATATATATCCCTAGCCAAGCTTTGTTGTCTGTGATTAAAGCTGTGTGTTTGACCACTTCTGCTACTTCCTCCTCTTCTCCTTCTCCTTCTCTTTTGTCTCTCTTTATGATTCACTCTTCCACGTTTTGTTTTGTTTTTAATCGGATGAGTTTTCTGCCCAGTTCCAGCTCCTGTGAAGAAAAGATGCATTGCAGAAACTCAAGGCCGACCCCAAGAAGTGATATATGAAATCCAGGCAGCAGATGATCCCAACGCTGGATGTTTACCCCAACCTTTGCCCTCACTTGACCCCTATGTGTTTCTGTGGCATTTCTTTCAGATCCTTCTCTACAACGTGGAAACGGGGCAGTGCATAATGCAACTCGGCAGCCCTTCGGGTGACTTCACATGCCTCAACCTCCAGGACAGTCCTCCCCACATGCTGGTGGCTGGAAATAAAGTTAGGAGGTAAATCTAAGCCAGGGTGGGTTGCCTTTTGAGGAGTAACATTTGGATGGGGCATATTTAAGTTTTTTGGGGGGTGTCCCAAGGCCAAAGGCAGGGTGATGATGTAGCGTCAATGAGTCTGGCATTTGCTTCCTGGGTTGAAAGATAACACATCCGTTTCTGAGTGTTTTCCATCTCCAAATGGTGGGAAATCACTCTGATTTTCAGCCACCATACTCTAAAGTGGCTCTGAGAGCAGCCGGAAGGGGCTTTGGCCTTCCGTGGTTCTAGGCCTCAGAAATTCCACCTCAAGAAAGTTTCAGTATGCCACCCCTGCAGCTCCCGCACAAACTTTATGCATTAGGTCAGTGTTGTCCAAACTTGGCCACTTTAAGATGAGTGGACTTCAACTCCCAGAATTCCCCAGCCAGCTGGGGAATTCTGGAAGTTGAAGTCCACTCATCTTAAAGTGGCCAAGTTTGGACAACACTGCATTAGGTAATGGCTGGCAGCTGTCCCTCCTTCACTTTGTTTTTAAAAGCTCAATTGGGGCAGTCTCCTCCCCTCCTTTTTTTTTTTTTTTTAAAACCATTTGGTGGACACAGTTGGTGCACGTCCCAGCGAGGTCTCTTGGAATGCCTTCTCCTTTCTCCCTGACAGTCACAAAATGAGTCTGGCATGGAAAATCTCACTTCCTGAAAGGGCAAGCCAGAAAAATCACCCGAGGGAGAAATTCCTGAAGCCAGAAGGGTTCGTTCCCCACCAAGCAGCAGCCAAAGCGTATGCTGAGGCAGTTCTGGTGCCCCTCCAGTTTTTCTTTTGTTTTTTTTTAAAAAAGGAGTATTTTCTACCTGAACAAGTTCCAGGTTTTACGGATTAACAGCCTTCCTCTCCTTGGCTTTGCCAGTCATACATTAGTTAGTTTTCCCCACCTTCTTCTAACCCTCCATCGGCAGAGACAGAACCTCTAGAAAGGGTATATACAGCCCACCGTCCCTTTCTTAGGCTCTCAGGCAAAATGGTAGGGATGCGATGGTCTCTCACGAGCATCGAAGTTTCTTCTCCTCTTCCACATCTGCACCAAAGAAGAATTAGGACAGTGACAGCTTTTATCCTAAGAAAAGGCACTACCTGTTGGTGTTCGTCCTTACATGCTTCCTTGAAACAGGTAGCGCTGACCCAGTCTTCGTTCCCCTCCCCTCCTTCAATCCCAAGAACAACCCTTTGGTGCTCTCCTACTTTTCCACTTCTAGAGAGGAGAGAAATGGTTGGAGCTTGGGGTGTTCAAAGAGAAAGCGGGGAACTCACGATTAGCATCTATTCCCCACTCTACCCTCCGTCTCCTTTCCTGCCATTAAAAGCGCTGCGTGAAAATTGTATTGTATTTTATTATTTATTTATTTCATGAAGTTTACTTTAGCTGCCCCCCCCCCTCCAGCAGACTCTGGATAGAATACTAGATGTAAAACAATTAAAAACGCAGACAAAGCAGAACAAAAGCCCAGACTAAAAACCTCATTCGAACACAGGGCAACATACCCCTCCCCGCCATATTAATTGCAGACCTGGGAGCAAAGTCAGGTTTTAGGGGCTCTTTGGAATCCCAGGAGAGTAAGTGCTGCCCATATCTCGGGGGGGATGCAGCTTCAGAGGGGGCCATGAACAGAGAGGGCACGCTTCCTACGTCCCACCAGATGCCACGTTTAATAGAAGGGCTCTGGAGTTCACCCCCTCAGCCCAACTCTACCAGGTGGGCAGAAGGAGTAGGAGAGAGATGGTCACCCAGATCGCCAGGCCCTGTGCCACGGAGGGCTTTCAAGGGAACAACCAGCGTCTTGAACTGCACCCGGAAGCCAGCTGGTCGCCCACGCAGCTCGCACAGCCGTGGTGACCCACGGGCGCCACGAGAAGGGCCTGTTGCACTCGCATCGCTGCATTTGGAACCAGCTGTAGCTTCTGGGCGGTCTTCAAGGGCAGCCCTGTAGGAAGCAAACAGGTATGAATGAGTTTTTTCCCCCTCTGTGGGCTAGTTTTCTTGGAGGGATGGAGAGCTGAACACAGAGGGGTCTAAGATGAGAGATCCCCCATGGGCAGTCTAAAACCTTTCTTGATTTACTATCTAGCTCTTTTTTTCCCCCCTAATGTATATGTTAACCACATTTCAGTTGAGCAGTTAGTGAAGGTGATGTCGGAACAGTTCCTTTAAGGGCTTCAGTTGCCTCTGATAGGAGGAGAAGAGGCCATGTGGTTACCTTTGTGGCTGAGTGGGGATTGGGACCCGGGCCTCTCCCATCTTAGCCCAGCAGTCTAAATAAATCTTCCCCAGAACTCCAGGTGGGCACCTGGAAGTTGGAGCTAACCAAGTTTCCCCTTCCTGGTTGGATGAGATGGCAGAAAGAAGCAGAGAAACACAGAATCCTCCGTCTCGCTCGCCCGCAAATTCCTTATTTGTGAGAAGCGCTCGGCCTGGAACAACAAACCCAGCGCTGGTAGTGGAAGCCCGGGAGACGGGTTGTGAAGACTTTTCAAAACAACTCGAAAGTGTCTTTGTTTTCCCTGGGCATGGATGCCTGGAAGCCCGCTCTTTGCTAATGAAGCCACAAAGACTCAGCCAGGGCTCGGAAATCTGAAGGCAGGCTCATTATCATACATGGCGCCAGCAGGCAGAGCGCCAGGCCGCGCGCTGTCAGGGATGAAGCTGGAAGCGTTCTGCTTCTGCCCAGAACCAAGTTCTGCAGAGCCTCCCTCCTCCCACTTCGTCGGAGGAAAGGACCCAGGCTTTGTTTACTCCATCTGTGGATGTTCTGACAAGCGGTGCGATGGAGGTGTTGGGAGCGCCCCAGCCCAAGCCTGCTCCCTTCCTCCTTCCAACCTGTCAGATGGTTCCCGCACCGTTGGAGACTTTGTCGTCTTTTTTGCTTTAATTGTCTGAATAGAGTTATTCGTGGGCTCCCGTGGAGTGGTTTCATTAAAGGAGGCTAAAAGGGAGGGCTTATTTTTGGAGCAGAGCAGGAATGCTGAACAATAGAAGTTCTGGCACGGCGACCACTCTCCTTGGTGGGCTCCGATCCACTCGGGCATTTGAGCTCCGGCAGTTTATCATTTCCCCAGAATTAGCCTCGGTGTTTTTTTTTTTCTTTTTCTTTTAATTTCCAGCAGGTTCTGTGGTCGTTCTTGCTCTTCCTCTTTTGAGACCTGCTGGGTTTAATCTCCAACCTTTTGCATTGTAAAAAAACTTTTTAAGACGCTCCTCCTACGCGGGAGGAAAGGACACGCAAGCTTGCTCGTTCCTGGAATCTCAGAAAGAGGGCTGACATGCAGGACGTTCCTGGGTCGAGTTTGGGCTGACCTCTCTGCTGGTCCTTTGACGGAGGGGAAACAACCTGTGATTCTTGGAGACCCCTCAAAGCTGAGAAATTTGGGGGGGGGATGAGGCGTGCCTACCGTTTGGAGGCAGGAAACACACGAAACTCTGCTGCTCGGTGGTCAGACGGTGGAGTTGAGAAACAAAAGGATGAAACTAACCCCCAGTCCCAGGAAAACTATTTTAATTATTTGTTTATAATTTAGATTTGTAAGGTCGCCCAACTCAACAATGACTCTGGGCAGCATGCAGATGAAAAAGCAAGCAAAAGAGAATAAACATAAGAGAGGGAACAAACATATACCTTACTGAAACCAAAAATACACTTTAGGTGGATACTTCCTGACCTATCCAGAGCTTGGGGATCAAACAGGTGTTTAAGGATCATTTAAAAGACTGAGGATTTGGGGCAGTCTGAGTCTCTGGGGGTGTTGCTGTTCCAGAGGGGAGGCGCCACGACAGAGAAGGTGCGTGTCTGGATCCCATCGGATGGGATTGTTTAATGGGCAGGATATGCAACACGAGACTCTGGGAGAGAGGTGGTTCCTCATCCAACCAGGCCCTATGCCGTCAAGGGTTGCAAATCTTGAACGGCACCCAGAAGTTCACGTGCTAAATCACAGCTGATTGAATACAACCTATTTGGCCAGCACAACCCACTTAGCCTTAAACCAGACAAGCTGGGTTGCGGCTTAAGGCATTGTTTACATCCAGAGAAAGTTGAGCAAGCTGATCTATTTCAGATGTTATGGGTTGCAGTTTCCACCGTTCCTTGGCATTGGCCCTTCTGTCTGAACCTGGTGGAGGTTGAAGACCAAAACATCTGCAGCACATCAGGTTGCCTGTTTGTCGGACAGATGATGTTTGTTGAAAGTTCAGAAAACAAATGTTCGGGGTGGGTGGCAGTTTCTCCTGCTCCGTCTCTCTCTCTCTCTCCCTCTCTTGCACATACATCTATACTGGCAGTCGTTCTTGCTTGGCTGGGTGTTAAGAGTCCAACACACCCAGGCTAGAGAAGATTGGCCTCCAATTTGCCTCTTGAGCGTAATTTTCAAAGACGCTTTCCATTAATCCTCGTGCAGGACTCCGCTCCCGACGGATCGCATGAAATCATGCATTGATTTCTCATTTTGATAAAGCCAACACAATAATCCCAACAGAAGCTGTGATTGGCTTTTCATAATACCAAGACACTCGGCTGGCGAGCCCAGGAGGTTAAAAACTTGTGAGTCAGATTGGGTTAGTTTCTGATCATCTGGTTTCCGATTTTAATGTATGCAGCTAAGAGGTGGTGATGGCTGCTGGCTTTAGAAGGGAATTAGACATATTCCCAGATGGATATGGACTGTGTTGCTGATTCTTCCTTATGAGAGCTTAGCGCAGTGTTTCTTAACCTTGGCAACTTTAAGATGGGTGGACTTCAACTCCCAGAATTCCCATGGCTGTCTGGGGAATTCTGGGAGTTGAAGTCCACCCATCTTAAAGTTGCCAAGGTTGAGAAACACTGGCTGAGTTGAACTGCCATATTCAGATCTAGCTTACCTTTATTGCTGTGGGATGACTCCAAGAGAGCATTTATTGCCAGAATACATCTTGCTGGTTTGGAAGAAGGAGAATGCTGGATTACACAGCTTTTTAGTCTGTTCTTAAGATTTTTATTTGGCTGCCGCATCTTGATGTAACACTGCAGTCCTTCTGCTTAATTTGGGCTCTCCTTTCAAGCAAACATTGCTTGCACCAGAGCTTCAAAAACAAGAGTGCACAGAGTGGAAAGAATAAATGTTTCGACTGGCTGTTCGTGTGCCTTGTTTTGGGAGTTCTCGCTTTCACTAGTCATTTCCCTAATTTCATCTAGTCATTTCTCTCGTGTGCACTTTTAGTGTGTGTGCCGGGAAGCTCCAGCTCTGAAAATTGACCCTCTGAATTAAGGACAGTGCAGTTGGTGCTGCTATTTTAATCATCATGAAAAAGTCTGTGCAGCATTTCAGATAGGAGGTGCTTTGGAGCATGGGCGTACCAACCACTTGCAGCTCCTTTAAAGCAGCTGCGTCTTTTCCCAGGATCACACAGATGCCCTCCAGAGCAGCCAGGCAGTCTTGGGAAGATTATGGCTGCTTTAAGAAGTTGCAGGCAACGGGTAGGTTTGCACCCCTGCACACTTTGCAGATCTTTTTGGAATCGTAGTTGAAGTGCTTTGGAATCCCGATAAGGTCATTGTTAACTTAACGTTAAAAGGTTTGCTTCAGCAATGATCTGCACTATTTTGTTAGGTGCAAAGAAACAGGTAAAGAGCCAGAATGGCTAAGGCTAAGGAGACTCAGGTTCAACTCCTTGTTCAGTCATGAAGGCTCACTGGATGATTCGGGGCTGCTGTCTAACTCCAGCCTTCCTCACAGGGTTGTTGGGATAAAACTGGCCCAGGGAGCATAAAATGCTTCCAGCGTTTGGAGGAAAAGCAGAATATGAATCTAAGAATGAGGTTTTTACTCCCTGTGTGAGTGGTCCAGACAATCCAAAAAAGTTCTGCTCTGTGATAAAGTGAACTTCTTCCATAAGTGGAGACAGCCAGGAGCCAGACTCACTTTCAGGAGCTTCCCAAGGGAATCTGCCCCCCCCCTTTTCTTTCTTTCTTTCTTTCTTTCTTTCTTTCTTTCTTTCTTTCTTTCTTTCTTTCTTTCTTTCTTTCTTTCTTTCTTTCTCTCTCTCTCTCTCTCTCTCTCTCTCTCTCTCTCTCTCTCTCTTCATTCATTCATTCATTCATTCATTTTCTCTTTTGTTAAATTTGCTTCATCTTTTCCTTTTATCAACACATCTATAAAGATAATTTTTTACTAATATACAAATATAAAGTAACAATACAGTGGAGATTTTAATATTGAGTAATTGAGTAAGTAACAGTACAGTGGAGATTTTAATATTGAGATTGAAACATTATGATAGAACTAATACTTTGATGTGAGTTGCAGTGGTTGTTATATTTAACTTTGGATGAAAAAGCCAAATAATTTTATGCTTGTAATATTGACATCCTAAATTGAAATTAATATTGACCAGATTTTTTCTTTCCGTTCTCTGTTTTTAATACTTTAAGCTATCTAAACAATAGAAAGTTAATAGTCTCTAATCGTATCATATAAACATCGCTGTATTGAAACAGTACAGTGTATGAAGATTTATAACAATATAATAAAAAGGGAAATAAAGGAGTCATTCAGATGGATAACTCCTCTGTGGATCGAGCGGTGCTCTTTTCATGCAGATAGGCTCTTACGGTTAAGTCTGTTTTCTTTAAATATTTACAGTTCCCCGTTTTTCTTCATAGGGTGATGGTGTATGACCTCCGCAGAAGTGAACCTGTCTCCTCGCTCTACGGCCACCAACTGGGTGTTTCTGTGGTGCAGATGGATGACTGGAAGGTTGTCAGTGGAGGAGAGGAAGGGCTGGTCTGTGTGTGGGACCAGCGGATGGGCACCAAGCTCTGGGAAATGCATGCCAGGTGAGGCCCTCCTGCTTCTCGGTCTTCTGTTCCTCCTGCAGACTGGAAGTGGGCAATCAAACAGTGAGACCCAGAAGTTCTGGGCCAAAGGGAGGGTCCTTTCCAAGAGGTGCCCCCTCCCTTTCCTGTCGCTCTTCAGTTGTTAGATCATCTGGGTTCACCAGTTATTGACAGATCACCTCTCTTAACCCCAGCTCACCTGGGAAGTAAACAGAGGCAATAGATATTTAGTCTAGCACATAAAAAACAGGTGGGATCACACCATTGCAGCTGCCATCTTGACTTTTTGACCACCCCCTGTGGACACCTCTGGTTCGTCAACATCTGAGGTCCTCAGCTTCCCTATCCTGTTCTGGTTGACAATCTATGGGGAACCACAGCCCATTTTCCTAGCCTATTTTTTAAAAACTACACACTTTGATTCATTGTGGAAAGAGACTCAGCTAGGTTGATGATCATCAGCAGTCACTCATATCTGTGGGGAGTAAGTGGTTGGGTCTGCCGGACTTGAAGGCCGTAAAATTGCTAACCCTGGCCACTTTCATAGCCGTCATCCACATTCATGCTTAGAGTTGGGGAGGTTTCAAGCAGGGCAAATCTACTTTATTGCTTTTTTACAAACCTGGTAAGCCCCATCCACGCCAAAAAAAGCCAATATATTGAAATAAATCATTCCAAGCCTAGGAATGTTACAGTACCAGATGGGAAGAGAACTTACCATTTTTTTCTTATAAAAGCAAAACAAATATATTCCTCATTCCCCCAAACTGCTTTCATTTCAGGAATTTAATTCAGAGTAAGCGGAGAGTCACTTAGAACACTAAGCCACAATGCAGTTGGTTTGTCTTTGGCTTAGTGTGATGTCTTTTAAAAAATCCTGGCTTAGGGTTACACGTCACCTTCTTAGTGCAGCCTGCTAAACCCTGAATCATTGATTTTACGAAACACAGTGTTTCTGAGCCCAAAACCCAAAGCAACCATGATGTGGCCATCAAGTCACGCCATAATGCAGGCTTGCCATTGCCTATCAGATTCTGTGTGGACACCCACACTGTGCTCCAAGTCCTTGCCAATCTTCTGCTAATCCTCCGAGGCATTACAAGCAGCCTTGTGTTGACTTTCAGCCTAACTTGGTCTTAGAAGACCTCTCACGTCGTTCTTCATCATCGCTGGAGAGAACGCTTAGAGAATGGCTTTTCTGTGATGTATTTATTTACTTAAAGAACCTGTACAGCTGGCTATCTCATATGGCGATCCTAGGCAGCTCACAACTGCCAGTAAAAAGAAGAATAAAAACCAGACATCCCTTCCCACCAGGTGCCACCCCAACCAGACTGTTAGCCTCTTGACTAGCCCAATGCTTGAGGGAAGAGCCACGTCTTCAGGGCCTTCCCAAAATCCAAGGACTCTGCAGCTGTTTTGCAGGGCAGGCAGCACTGACCAGATAAACCAACCCGATAAGCCAGCTTGGTATATTCCTGGGTTCCTAAAGAGTTTGTAGCTCAACAGGAGATCAAATGTTTGGGTGTTGAGATTTGCGATTCAGCTCCCGGTGTCTCCGGGCAAAGTGGAACAGGCCTCTGTCTGAAAAAACAGGGAATCCTTGCCAGCCCCCAAGAGCCTGTACTGATTTCTTTTTAATGGTTTTTATTAAACGATTTTACATAGATGATAAGAAATGCATTCAGAAAAAGAAATACTTTTTTTCTTAAATACTTTTTTTACTTTTTATATATATATAGTAAAGTAAATATGAAAAAGTAAAGAGAAAACAAAGAGAAAAGAAGATAGGGAAGGAAAGGAAAAAATGAAGATAAAAAAACATAAAAACATAAAACATGAAAAAATATATACTGTATATATAAAGAAGTGGCTTCTGATCTTCCTCTTGACAGTTATACATACAATTCTACTCAAACCTCTCTGTCTAAGGCTTTGTCATAATTCCCTTCTTTCTATAATCTATACTTTCTAATCATTCAACCCATAAGTCACAAAGTCATTTTCTTTCTTACACAAAAAGTTCATAAGGGGTTTCCAGTCATTGATGAAGGTCAATAATGACCTTTCTCTAGGCCTGAACGGATTTCTCACCGAGGCTTTTAAACAGAGGTGCATGAAAGAAGCCAGAGGGACAGAGTCTTTCTGTGTTGAATTCTCACTGCAGATCAGATCAAGATGAGGAAGACTATATGCAGTGTTTCTCAACCTTGGCAACTTTAAGATGGGTGGACTTCAACTCCCAGAATTCCCCAGCCAGCTGGCTGGGGAATTCTGGGAGTTGAAGTCCACCCATCTTAAAGTTGCCAAGGTTGAGAAACACTGCTCTAGAGAGGGAGTGAAAATCAAACAGCTTCAGTTGATCTCAGGATTCACCTGTTGCCCAGACTTTAATCTAGAATCCCAGTTCCCCTGTTTGCTATACATTTGTAAGACGCTTGTGTCACGCTCGTTTGCCCCTTTTATTCCATTTCCTGCTGTTCCAGCTGCATTTCAGAAACACTCCACTTGATGGTGCTCAAAGCCATCTTTCTTCCTTTAAGTTCCATCTTCTCCATTTTTTTTTTCCTTAATCCGGTTCAAGAAACAAAAAATACTTTCCATGTAACTGGAATGGCAAGACAGTCAGTAAGACGCTTACATCGAGAGGCATGATCAGCAAAGTCAGCCTTCCATAGGCAAAATGGGACACCAATCCATGCCCTGGAAGAGAAGTTGTTAAAAAAGTCAGAGGGGCCTTGAGGTTTTCAGAAGGACAAATACCTTTAGAAAATTTAATGTATGGGATGGAAGAATGCCTGCTCAGACAGCCCAGTGCAAGAGGAAGAATGTTGGAGGAGAAAGGAAATAAATGTGGATAAGGACTAATAGAACGACATGCTTAGTAGATCATCCAGACTCAGGGTTTGCTTAAGCACAATTGGCTGGATTCATGCTGTACGCTCAGCCAAACCAAGCAAACTGCATTGTGCCTAGTTGAATAGGTGAGCTCTGCCAGGGTCTGGACTCCTGAGCTGTGCCTTCTTGTAGCACTCAAGAAACTGAGCTGCAGCGTGGAAGTCGCTGGTTCAAACCCACGGCCTCGGACTCGCTGGCTTAAGGCCACGGTGCGCATCGCTGTGATGGTCAGCTAATTACATGCCATTGTTAATTTGATTTCCAAAGCCTTCTGCAAGAGATCCGTTCAGGCCTCTGGTAAGAGCTGTCTGCTCATTTCCTGCAATTTGCTGCTTCGGAAAGAAAAGGAGAAAAAAGGCCTGTAGGAGAAAAAAGTAAATTTTGTTAAAAATAGATAAAATAAATTTCACTGTAGGGTCTGGCCCCTTCCTCTGCTTCCTTTGGCCTCTCAAGAAATGAGTCTTGAGGATATGTAGCTCCTGATAGAAAGGGCATCGCTTTCTCTTGGCCTCAACTTTCCATCTGCAACATGGGGCTAATAAAACTGGCCTGTGTTTTAGAGAGCCTTTCGGTTTTTTTAATAAGGGCATTGTGTGGGAAGTACTTTGAATTCCCTGTGGCTAAATAACGGAGTGGGTGGTCTGTTGAAAGCCAGTTACGAAGCATATCGCTCACAAGATGTGTGTTTAAAAGTAGAGTCAGGTGATGGGTTCGTATCCACAGCTACAACTACAGCAGTTGCAAACTAGAAAGGAGGCCGAAAGCGCCAGTTAATTTCGCTCTAAGCATATAGCGGTTTTGATCAAAACTCGCAGTGCATCCCTTTCATTTCAGAAAGGTTGAGTGGAAGGGTTTTTTAAAAAAAAAATTCCTAGGGTTTTCTTTGTGGGTTTTCTTCAATTTACCATGCATTTGAATAACTGGTCAACCATTGTTATCCTACTTTTAAATAAACAGTAAGTTGCTTGTCAACCGCATTTAGATACGGAGACCTTAAAAAGCCACTGAAAGACTATGCACGTCCTTCTTCTAGGCACCCGGTCCGCCACCTCCAGTTCAACTCCCACAGCCTCATCACGGCCAACATCCCCAATGAGAAAACTCCCCGAGGCGCCAGCATCACAGACGATGACTTGACCGCCCACCGAAGGTGAGAGCCGACTTGCGGCAGTGCTCTTGCTAAACCAGGAGGAGGCGCATGTGACACTCCCAGGGTTGCTGAACTACAGCTCCCAGCAGTCTTAGCTAGACAGTAATGGGGGACTCTGGGGGTCATCCCCACGTTGGCTTTCCTCGTCTTAAACAAAAAGCAAAGCAAACGAAAAGAGGAGAAGCTAGAGTGGGGGAGCGAGACTGTGCTGTCTGAGAGATCAACCTATGGTGCTAGAGAGCCAGGAACGTTAGTGGCCACACCAGCAGGGCTTCAGGGTAGGAACGCATTCAGCTGTAAATGCCAAGCGAGTTCTGCAGTGAGCAGCGGGAGTTTGGCTGATGCTTGGAAAAACAAACCCAGCGCGATGGGAGAAGGGGTGGTAAGATGTTCAAGCACCCATTATTATTGGTCGGGGTGTCTAAGGTGGAGGGAAATTGTAGTTTAGCTGCTTCTGGATGGCTACAGGCCTCCCCTCCTCTTGTGACACAGAACAGCTTGGCCACCCAAATCCTTTCTCATTGGGACAGAAGTGACATCTTTAGGAAAACATCACTTCTCTTCTCTTCGGACCTGCTTTCTCATGTTGTGAGCTGAGAAGGTGAATACAAGAGAGTCAATATACAGTATCTAGTTCAGGGTTTTTCAACCTTGACAACTTTAAGATGTGTGGACTTCCACTCCCAGAATTCCCCAGCCAGCATGGTTGGCTGGGGAATTCTGAAAGCTGAAGTCCTAACATCTTAAAAGTTGCCATGGTTGAGAAACATTGATCTCGAGGCAGAATGATCAAGAACCATTAGGAGTGCTCTTTCTAGAGGCACGGGCCTAATCTGAATTGGTTTGTTTGCTTTTTAAATTTCTCCTTGCCCCCAGGGAGTTAGCCGGGTCTAGAACAGAGTTTTTCAACCTTGGCAACTTGAAGTTATGTGGACTTCAACTTCCAGAATTCCCCAGCTCACAAAAAGTTGAAGCACACACATTTTAAAGTTGCCATGGTTGAAAAATTGCTCGAGTGTTTTGAACTGCTGGGAACTAGGCTGGTTCAAAAGCACCCTGCTTACTTTTTTGACCCATTCTCCAATTGCTTCTCTGAGTAGGCATCGAGGCATCATCTACGCCTACGAGTTCTCCATGGACCAGTTGGTGGCTGAAAGCATCCTTCCTATCTGCCGCTCCTCTTACAACGAAGTGACTGGCTACAACTACAATATTGGCCTTGCGGTCCCCTATGACAACATCTAGGTAGCGTGGGAAGAGGGGACATTCAGGGCCAACTGAGCTGGGCCCTGGAGGAGAAGACCCCGAAGGATGGACTCCCAGCAGTTCCCTTGGAGAACTTGGAAGCAGCAGGCTGGCCAAGCAAGCAGCAGAAGCAGAGGGGCACGGGGCCCCCAAAGCTCTAATAACGGCGCTGTGGGAATGGAGAAGAGATGCTGGCCCACGGGAACCATGATATGTAGGCAAAGATCAGGAAGTAGTAATAAAGGCTGCAGCCCAAGGGTGCCAAGACCGATTTGGTGGAATGGAGAACAAGGAGTCCGTTCCTTGCACTTCACTGAAATTGTGCAGTGCTGCTGTTCTGGAGCAGGTGCCAACACCACCCAAAACAACTTTCCTTCTGGACATCTTTAGAAGAAGGGACTTTGGGAGCGTTTTCTTGTAAATAAAATCTCTTTATTAAGTGGTGGTCTCAGCACAAGGGGGTTGGTGTGCTCGAAAATGGCTGTTTTATTGTCAATGCTACTTGTTCTTGAAACCCCAAATTAGGAGGAGGAGAAGATCCAGAGGCCCCCCTGGTAAGGGAGAAAATCCTGTCCCACCTTCAACGGCCGCTCCCCTTCAACCACAGGTAAGTCGAGCCAAAAGGGCACATTTGTGTAAATCTCCAGTCTTCTCCATCTCCACTTGCACTTTGGCTGATTGCAGCAGGACTGCCGAAGCAGCACCCAGGCTCAGCGCAACCACAACAGAGCACAAGGTCCTCCTTTGCCTGCGCCAGTCTCTCCATGCCAGACCTTGCTGGCTCGGTCAAAAACCAGAGCACGAGCCGTCTGTTAAGGCCCCCCTGCTGGGTGGGCTGAGGCAGCTGCCAAACTAGCAGGGGGACATGACAGGTGCCTCCCTCTTCAGCTGCTGACTTGCTTGCAGGAGAGGAGGGCCTCTACCCCCTCCTTTTCCGCAAGAAGTGAGGGCTGAAGACAATTGGGACTCGGTGGCCCGAGAGAGGTGGACGAGGTATGTGCAGGACCTGGGCACCCGAGAGTTTGCAGCCCTTGTGCCATCAGGAGGGGAGAAGAGCGACTGGTATACATGGGCAAAAGGTTATTTTCTGGGCAACTTTAGAATGTTCCTTTTTTCCCTCTGCCCCATGCCAGTTGGGCTAGTCCAGCAGTTTCCCAGAAGGAATATTTCCAGAACAGGAAGGGGTTTTCGGTATTCTGGAGGTAACCTGACTCCCCAGTGTCAGACACAGGGCCAGGCTATCACTAGGCTGTGCTGGAAACTTCCTTCTCGAAAACTGCTGCTGTAGAGGAAAAATGGGACACGCCGGGGTTCCCTGGATTGCCCATATATATCGGTATCGCTGCAAAAGAGATATGCACACATGTGGCTGTAGGTATGTTACTGTGTATACATCTAGGGCAGTGTTTTGCCTTGTAAGATGTGGGGACTTCAATTCCCAGGGAATTCTGGGAACCCACATGTTCAGGTTGCCGAGTTTGAAAAACACTGCTCTAGGGTTACCAGGTCTGGGCTGCAAAAACACGGCAGGCCACTAGGGGGCGCCACACATAAAGCTTTGCTGCCCTCTAGTGGTTCACTCTCTGGTTTTTTTTTTTTTTTGCAGCCCAGAGCTCATAACCTTGGCATGGTATACACCTTAATATATGGCAATATGTAGTTACGTACGTATTATCATATATTAGGGTATGTGCCTATTCCTGTGTGTCTGTGTATATTCACACAGACACATACCGTCATGTAGGCTAAGATCTCTTAGGGCCTGCCTAGAGCACATAGAGTAATATAGGCTAAGCTCTGTTAGGCAGGCCCTAAGAGATCTTACCCTACATGACTGTATGCGTCTGTGTGAATATACACAGACACACACAGGAATAGGCACATACCCTAATATATGATAATATGTTACCAGCTCTGGGCTGCAAAAAACCAGAGAGTGAACCACTAGAGGGCAGCAAAGCTTTATGTGTGGTGCCCCCTAGTGGCCTGCCATGTTATTGCAGCCCAGACCTGGTAACCCTAGAGCAGTGTTTTTCAAACTTGGCAACCTGGGCTGGGGGAGAAAAAAAAAAAAACACCCTGTGTGTGTGGATATTAATCGTTGGAGAGATTGTACTTGAAATAGGTCTGTGTGCAGAACGGTACAGCCCCCTGCCCTAACATGTTCAACTAACATATAAATAAATATGCCTATATTAGCATGCAGAGACATGACTTACATGCACTTTAATATATGCTAATCTGTGGTAATATATTCAAACACATGCCAAAGCCTATTGGCATATATTGGATTCTCTGATATATGCCACTAGGTATTAATATATTCAAACTACGTTTGAATATCTCAATATATATTAGCATATATTAGAGATCTAATATATGCTGTTGGTATAAACTAGCATACTTCATATGTGCCGATTTTTAAAAATATATTCAAAATATATTTGCATATATTATAATAGAGTAGCACATATTAGTATACTAATTCGTGCCAACATGCTTTGACACGTGTTTGAAATACATTACCATAGATATAGCATATATTAGAGTACATGTAGGTCATGCACATGCACTCTAATGTATGCTAATATATTAATCACATGCTAATATGCACATATTTACAGAACAGTAATACAGTATGTACACATTAGCATGTGGTTGAAAAAATTGCCATATATTAGTGGGGCGTATATACGTGTACACAGACTTGTTAGCATATTTAGTGTACTCCAGTCATACCCAAGTTATGCCCTTCTGTGTACATATATACATATTAGCATATTTTAGTATATAAATAGAACTATCTGTACTAATAATGCTAATATGCATATAGGAGAATGCCTATATATACTACTGTATAAAACCTAGTAATATATATACTCATTCGCCCCAAAACTTACCGTGGCCAGTGAGGCCCCCCTTCTAACTCGGAGGGTCCTGTTGGTGTTTGGGGGAGCAGGGCCTTCGGGTGTTGCTAAAGCCCCCGGTGGGCTTCTAAACTCATCCCAGGAAGCTAGGAGAAAAACATCCATAAAACAACACAAATACACTAAGCACAACGTTCAGTCAAAACTGAGGTCCTTTTACTGGGGAACGGAGCGTTTGTCTGTAACTCCGAGGAGAATCCACGTGGCTGGTCTGGATGTGTTGATCCGTGGCAGCTGCTCCAAGAGACCCGTTGCCCGCCCACCCAAGCTCCCTGCCGTGTCCTCCGAAGCCTCCCCCGTCTCCAGCTTCTGCGCGGTCAGTAGCAAAACGCCATGGGTTCCAGCGTGAGGAAGCGGACGTGCATCTTCGTCTCTATGTCGATCCCTTCCCATATCTGCCATTGAAAGGGGGAAAAGCAAGAGTTAGAGGAGAAAAATGGTCTCTCTGATCCTACAGTCTTAAGTCATACTTCATAAAGTCGCAAACTCATGGCTGGAAAACAGACCAGGTAGATAGACAGGCGTTCCAGAACTCAACTTACAGTTCAGTTGGCCCTAGATTTTTTCCAGAAGGTAGCTGGTGGAAGAGAGCTTCGTTCCAAAGATCGTACACCTACTTCCCCACCTTTGCCTGGGCCTGTTTGACCACCCTTCAGGTGGCCAAGTTCTGCTGCTGTGGACCCTTTGCCCATCTCCCTGAAGGGGGCCTCTTCTCCATGTTCCCTTGGCCAGTTTGCCTAACCCTGCCCCCTCTTGTAAAGTTCACAGCACCCTTCTCCAATATATGGAAAGCTAAAAGAGTTCACTCAAGCAAACTGGCGCCAGGCTTCCGTCTCCCACTGCAGAGGCCACCCTACTGAAGATGGTTGGGATTCCCATCTTCCATTCTGGCTCATGTGCTTGAGAAGGATGGTGAGAGTTGAAGCCCCAAGACCAGGGAAGGGTGAGGGAGCTAGGGGGATAAGACCAGGGAAAGACCTTGAGATTGGGGAAGGCAGGATCTGAAATGCCCTAAGTGTGACCATTACAGGAGGTTCCTTCTCAATCCCAAAATGAAGCATAGCATCCATTATCCTGCTTAGAAGTTTGCTCAGCCAAGAAGCTCCATGGGTGTGCTTGGGACAAATCACAATTTTTCAGCGGGGGGTTTTTTCCTCCTCTTTGTCAAGCGTTAATCCTGCTGATAAGGACTTCTCCATGTTGTTTTCTAGGCAACATTCTTGGAAGTGATTTGCCCTTACCTTCTTCTTAGGGCTGAGAGAGAGACTAGGCCAGTCACCCAGTTGGCCTCCATGCCTAAGGCAGGATTAGAACTCCAGGTCTCCCATCTTCTAATTCCTTGCCTTCTAGACAAAACTGGCTCCCACCTCAGCCTAACCCACCTCAAATGAGGTGAGGACAAAAGAGGGATACCCAATATTCCATAACCTGATGTATCTTCCAGATTACTTGCAAATTGCAACCTAACGGCTGTGTGAGATTCAGAGCCGATTTGACTGAACCTCCAAATGGACGTGCTGCCCGAATCGAATCGGGAAGCTGAAGCTTCAAACTGAATGAATCAATCTGACCATGTGGAAATACTTTTTTCTCCCCAGATCAATTCAGAAAATTGAATTGACCCAGGTTGACACTTTGAACCAAAGCATCAAATTACTTGGCCTTCCCCGCCTTCCCCAAATGGTACTGGAAGAAATTGGTGATCCAAATTAAACCAGATCCTCTCTGCACACCCTTATAAGTTAGAAATGGACTGGAGCAAGCCAAGAACAGGAGTAAGGTCAGTCCAGGAGAGCCTTTAATTTCCTGCAGTTGTCTTAGTGTCTCGCTTGGGTGGGTGGATAGGGGTGTTACCTATCCTTGAGCAAACTTAAAAGCTCAAAATTGGCTACAGCCCTTGCTTAAACAGCCTATTCTCTCCAAGACATGGTGCACCATCCGTGGTCCTGGTGTTACCCCTCTCAATTCTCTGCTGAAGCTCTACTGCCCCACCCTGCAGCCCCCATCTGAGACTTTTTGTAAGTGTGACTTTCTTTTTTCCAATTTAAACAAGTTCTTAACCTTGACAACTTGAAGTTGTGTGGATGTCAACTCCCAGAATTCCCCTGCTGGCTGGGAGTTGAAGTCCACACATCTTCAAGTTGCCACGGTTGAGAAAGACTGGCTTAAGATGAGAGGATGCTGAGAACCTCACCATCCTTCTGCAGCCTGAAGTAATTCGGTCCAGATGCTGGCCTTTTTAAAAATGTCATTTTATTTGACCACCATCTGCCACCCATCCACTTCCCAAACCAGGTCAAAGTCAGGTCTAGCCAATGCTTTCTAGACCAGCTGAGCTTAGCTAATTCTGGGTTAGGGATTTGGGGTCTGAGAGTATTACCAACAGGAGAATGCTTGGAGAGAAGAGAAAATTAAGACAATTCCTTCCCAAGGGCCCAATTGGCAGTTTGAGATTCTTTCTTGGAACAAAAACGACTTGCAGTCCTCATCCAACACAGGAACGATTGGCTCGACTGCACTTTCTACTCTAGCCTAAGACTGTCCCTACAGCAGTTTTTGCAAGACAGCAAAAGTGGGGGGGGGGGGAATGCGACTGATGTTCAATGAACATCCAGCCCTAGTCCACCACCCCTTCCTACACTGATTATTTGGGGGGACCGTGTGTTGAAAACCCTGAATGGAAATGATTTCTGTGGGTTTGGAATTGTGTGCAAAAATTGCAGGGGGATTGCTTGGCAGAACTGAGCGCAGATGCAGCCCCAAAGCCCCGTCTTTCCAAACCACTGGAAATGCAGAGAAAACTTCTCACCTTCAGGAAGTCATCAAACGTGATCCCTTCGTAGACTTGATCTGGCTCCTAAAATCAGGAGGGAAGAGAGATTTATTTCAGGACCTGAAAGGGTTACAGGGAAAAAAAAGGAAACCATCAGAAAAGGTAGAAATGGAAATGCACCCACACCTTTAGGAAATTCTGAAGGTAACATTTGAATTAAAACCAGGAATATCGTTATGAGGTCTGATGCCAGGAATGTAAACGAAAAGCACCATCATTTATTAAAATATAAGCTGACAGTGGCAAGAATCAAACTGGCACAACTCATAATTTGGTGTTTTCTTTGTTTTTTGCATTTAGTTAATTAGAAAAAGAAAAAGGCATAGAAGAAAAACCTTGCCACCCATATAGGATTCGGAGACTAAAATTGAAGAATATACAGCCGTGGAAACACTGATGATATATATTCACAGCAGAAGTCTAACCAAATTCATGCAGGACTGGTTCCCTTACGTGCAAATGTATCACACAGCACAGCTTGCTAAGACACTTAGAATATGGTTTTTGATGAAAAAGAAACGTCTAAAAACAATAATAAAATGATCCAAGAAGAAATGTCTAAAGTAAAGTATAGAAATATTCAACTAGCAATCCGTGGTTGGGGGAAAAAAGGGGAGGGAATAGAAAGAAAGAGAGGGGTCCACCAGAATGCCCTTTTTGTAATGGTTTTTAAATCTTTTTGCTTTTTCTTTGCTTTTTCTTTCTTTTTTCAAAATCCTTTAAGTACATATATGTATCTTTTTCTTTGCTATTTATTCATTCAATTTGTATGCCCCCCCCCCCATCTCAACAAGTGACTCTGGGTGGCAAAGTAAAATTAAAGTAAAAGCAATTGCAACAATACAAAAGTTCATTTTTTTGTTTGCATCTTTTACTTAACCAATAAAAAAGAAGATATAGATATATAAAAACCCAAAATGTCAATAGATTTTTTTAGATTACGTCTATTTCAACAAGAAATGACCTCACTGCCTTCATGCTGTTGGAACTGCAGTGAAATTAATGCTTTATTTAAATAGATTGTTCCATTTGGGACAGAAGGAATTACATGCGTTAACTTTAAGATTTAATATTTTCAGATGGATACTTGTATTCTTTTGAAATTTATCTCTAGCACATGGGAACTGACATCTGGACAATGGAAATACTCTTATAGCAAAAGACTTATTGTATATATATCCTGCATGTTTTCATTTCTTTTTTTAGCCTTTTTTCCCTCCCCTTTTATAATTTGGTGTTTTCTTTTTCTTTGTTTTCTGTATCTATATGTTAATTAGAGAAAGGGATAAAAAAGGCTGTAGCTTGGAAGCAGAAGTCTTTTTTTTTTTTACACAAGCCTCCAGGGGCATCTTGGGGGGTCAAAAAAGTCAAGATGGCAGTAGTGACCATCCAATCAAAGCCTGCCCTTTTTTTACACATGTTGCATGAAGGATTGTGTTGTTACCTCTGGTTAATAAAGCTGCTAATGTTTCCACAAAGGTCTTTTTAAACAATTCTGCCTATAAATTTATAGTCAAGATGACATGACATGAGGAAAAAGGGGTGAGGAGGGGAAAAGAAAACTTAACACGCTCGGTAACGACTGCATGTCTTAAATCATTCACAGAGTGAGATGCCACACCGCAACTAATATTTTTAATAGAGCTGGTGTATGATGGCTGTATCCCACTCATCTCTGCCTTAGCAGTAGCTATGCTACAAAAAGCAGAAAAGCACTTTCCTATTTATGACACATGTAATTACCCCCACCCCACCCCACCCCACCCCAGGGATTACAAGTGAAAAAAACCAAGAGAGATTGCAGATAGAATTAGATAGGTAGGTAGGTAGGTAGGTAGGTAGGTAGGTAGATGAAAGATAGATGAAAGATTGATTGATTGATAGATAGATGATTGATAGATAGATAGATAGATAGATAGATAGATAGATAGATAGATAGATAGATAGATAGATGATAGATTGATAGGTGATAGAAGAAAGAAAGAGAAAGAAAGAAAAAGATAGATAGATCGATAGATCGATCTAGTAGCAGAGGTAGGAAACCTGTAGCTCTCCAGATGTTGCTAAACTCCAACTCCCAGCAGCCTCAGGCCGGAGTAAGGGATGCTGAAGACTGGTCCAACAGCATCTGGAAATCTATGTTCAGCATGATCGCTATTCTTCTGCTATCATGTTCTTGATAAGGGTTAGCGTATGAAAAAGGTCAAGGTGAGGCTCAAGATGATTTCACCCCAGAAAGCGCAGAAGACACCAGCAGCCACCTTCATCCCAAGTAGGCAAAGTGCTTGGTCATTTCTCATCACCCGGATTTCTAATATGACTCGGAGAAGCTGCATCTTCCGGAACGCTCCGTGCGGCTGCTTCTAAGGTTGGCCTGGGTTGCGACGGGCCTGTGTGCAGCTAACCCCCTTGATAGTGCCGTGGTCAGCCAGCGTGGATGCACATGTCTCTGGGAAAGCCCTCAACACATCAGCGGAGCCTTCCCAAGGGCGTGGGTGCTGCTCCTACCCTTCAAGCCAGGAATACGTTGCTTGCACCAACATCCTTTGTGTAGCCGTGCCAACCCATTCCTGTGAAGATTTTTATCCTACAGAAGCTACATCCATAGTGACGGTGTGGCTCACACCATCAGCATGAACTTCAAACCATTTGAAAGAGAAACAGCACAGACAAGGACAGGATTGGCCTTGGAGAAGATACGCAGGGATCATGAGCAAAACATGACCACGCAAGAAAGAAATGTAACGTTGCTCCACCTTGGCTCCCTTTGGAAGAGGAAATGTCAGGCTTTCAAGATGCTGTAAGAGCTTATCTCAGGAAACTCGAGTTGGAGCATTTTTGTGGTGTCTGTTTCCTGGCCTGCCCTCCTTCCAAGGGCTGAGAAATAGGAAGGCAACTTCAGACAACTGCAAAATTAAGGAAGAGCAATGCTATGCGCTCACCAGAACCCCCATTCAGTTGGCCCCAACCCTGCTCATCTTTCGGAAGTCATTAAAAACTCAATTTTTCCCCAGGGCGTGTAGGCAGGGCAGACCAACCTCCCTGTCTTGGGCGACGCATCCTGGATTTGACAGCCTTGAGCGTCTGTTTGGCTTTATCCTGGAGATCACTGATTATCGTTTATTTTAATTCTACGTTAGCTCCCCACAGTCACTTCAGCAAGTTGGATAAATAAATGGGATACATATGTCAATAAACTGGATAAATGAATTAACTAACTAAATGTGGAGCATCTGTTTGGGGAAAGAGCCCTCTCTGGTTGATGGTCAAGCTGCAGTCCCTTCTCCTCCTCTTTCAGAAAAGAGACCAACGCTGGGGAATCTGCTCCTTTAGGATCACACCCAACCTACCATTTGTCCCACGCAGACGCTGGCTGCCTCCATCATGGCTCCATCTGCTATGGACCTCGCTGACTCCTTATCCAGGTGGGGGTTTCCCGAAAGCATCTGTTGTACCACCTGGCTGGAAGAAGCAAAGGTAGATCTGATTGAAGCAGCGGCAGATCCCCAAAAGAGCAACAGGTTGAGCAGAAGGCCAAAATGATACTTTACATTCCTGTATTCCTGCAAGGTGATCTTGCCGTCGCTGTCTGCATCGTACATGTGGAAGAGGACTAGAAGACACAAGGGGAAACAGAAGAATAAGCTGTAAGGGCCAAATAAGAGCTGAATCTGAGATAAAAACTCATTGTAAGTAACAACAATCCATTGGAACGCGACAGGCAAAATCCATCATAGGTTGATACCCCTAATGCAAGCTTTATTACTGTCAGGTTCAGCCCAAAGAACTCCAAGAGACAATGCAAATACAGTTCTGTTGCGTTTATTAGCTTCCACCTCAAGACAGAAATCTCTCCAGACTGAACCCAAGTTCCCAAGCCAGCCAGCCACAACCCCGTGAATTCCTTAGGGTGGTGCCAGCCTCATCTTCTTAAACTTCCCACTCTCCTGCTGGGGGCTAAGAAAACGCTTATCTCCCTGAGTGTGGCCTTCATAACACCATAACATCACAATTACACCCTGGCAGGATGTTCCCCTCCCCAAAAAATGGGATAGGGAAGAAGTTCAAAAGGTTAGGCCGATAGTTTTACACCATGAGGTCTGCAGTTGCAGGTCAGTTCTGAGGAGGAGGCTGTAGGCGGGATGCAAAGGGTCTCAGAATTGGACGGAGGCATTTCGGCCCTCAAATCCAACTCCTTGTTCGGTGCAAGAACCTAAATTAAAGCATTCCAGACAGAAATGTCTAATGAACACTTGCAGCGAAGGAGAGTCCAGGAACTTCGAGGATGTTTTTTCCCCTAAGCTTCAAGCAGAATCTCTCTTCCCAGAATTTGACTCCGCTCTTCCTTATGCCTACAAACCCTCTTAACAGGCACAGGAGATATTCCGCAAGTCCCTCAAGACCTGGCTATGCGATCAGGCCTGGGGGGCCCCAGGGGACCGGGGAGATTTTGCGATGGCCCCCTTATTAATATTATCCCCTCCTTTTTTGTGTGCTTGTATAGTTATTTTTACTTGTAATTGGTTTTTAGGTATTTATTCTTTTCAATTGTTGTGCGCCACCCGGAGTCACTCTTATGCGAGAGGGGCGGCTATATAAATACGATAAAATAAATAAATAAACACACTAGTTCAGCTTCTCCAGCTCTCAAAACCACAAAAGCTGAAGATCCTACTCTATCCTGCAAGCAAAGATTTTGTTTTTCTCTCCTTCCTCCCTTCCTTCCCTCCACACGCACGCCAAGCAAAGTTGCATTTCTGCGGAAGAAACACCTTCTGCCCTTTAGCAGAGCCATTTACAGATCTGCGTTTACTCGAGAACCTCAATCAGGGGAGGCTGCTATGGCCCAGACGGGAGCAAGAGTCAAATTTTAGTCTCTTGTCGCTTCTGATCTTCACACGACGCCAGTGCCCTAGGACAAGACGGATGACACAATTCTGCAATGTCTACAGCTCCGAAGCGGGGTGAGGTTAGCAAGTACAAGGTTCTAGACAGAAATATTCATGATCAGCTGCCGTTGGCCGCAACTGAATTTCCAGATTCAGCAGCAAACATCTGGTACCGTCTTTTCAGACGAACACATTTTATTAAAAGGCGTACTGAAAGCTGCAGCTTGTGAGAACTAATGCCTTTTAATAAAAATCTGTTCGCTTGAAAAGATGCTACCGAGCTCCTCCTGATTTTTGGATACCACGGATGAACATAGCTCTCCCCCTCCAAATTCAGTGGTGGCGTCCCCCTCAGGGCTGGCTATGGGGAGAAAAAATGGGGGAAGAGGATCGTCACCCATAGCCTTCTGGATTGGATCGGCTTTTGGCCCAGTCGAGTGACACACCAAGAGCAACGTCTGGGGCACTTGCTTCAAAAAAGTGTCCCTGTTTGGACATAAATTACAACAGATGGATGGTATTACAGCCCTAATATGATTATTTTATCTGTTGAAGTTCCACTGATTGATTGCCATTTTAAAAACTGTTAGCTGCCTCAAGATGCTTCGGAATTAACAAACGGGTTATAAATCACTCAATCACTCACGAACCCCAGCAAAACACAGTTCCATATTAAGGGACTGAAAAATAAAACACGTTTTCTTTTTCTAATTGGGAGAAGATGGCATAAACAGACTGGGTTCAAAGATGGTGCTAAATCTGGGTCAGGTTCGCATTAACCGTAACTGCCCACCATGGCTTATGTTAGGTGTGTTGTGTGAATCTAGCCATTATGTGTGATCACTAATACGGGAACTCAACCATGTGAAGGAAGAGAAAACAATACGCTGTTAATTCCCTTCTTTACAGTGGCTGCCTTAAACCCAGTGAAAATATTGCCTAAATTGGTCCTCCCCCATGAAAAAAAAAAGCTGGGTTGAAAAGGGGACCCTACATTTCAGCTTCTGCTTCCTGAAACGTGCCAGCTGCTCTTCGTCCATGTTCAACTCAATGGGCCGGAAATTGGACATGATGGTCAGAAAATCCTCAAAGTTGATTTCGTCAACAAACCCCTCAGAGGCTCCCTGCAGATTCCTGCAGGCACAGAAGAAGTTATTGTCCTGTTTGCTGGCCACAATCCCTTACCCCCAACACCCAGCGAGCTTGTAGAGACCTCGACTTAACTAGAAATAGGAAAAAGGTGGCTTATTGGAACTACACAATGTCCCACCCGCACTTTATTTACAGAAGTGATGGTCTCGCCATTTGAGAAACACCCTCTGGGCAGTTGATAACCCAAACCTATAGATAGGTACAACTGGCATTCACTATCATTTTATTACTTCGGTTCGGCCTTTCTGGGTTCCCAGGACCCTTGGGATGAGGTCAGTTAAAGGACAAGCAATCGCATTCATATCATATGTTAAGCTTGGTTTGTTTTAATCTTAGCTAGTTTTTTTTCTTTCTTCACACATCAGGCAAGGCCCCCCCCTCCCGCGTGCTTAGTTTATGACTCATTGTGTTGTGCAAATGCAGGCAATGGATTAATTCAGTAACCAGATTAAGGGTGCTATGCGAATCCAATCACAGGGTGGCTTAGAAATGTGAAAGCAGTGGAGGAAAAATAAAAATAACAGTGGAGAAATGCCACAGGGTGTTACAGCCACAGGGTGTTATAGGTAGTCCTTGTTTAGCGACCACCTCGTTTGGTGACCATTCGCAGTTATGACAGTGATGAAAAAGTAACTTTGTGACCAGTCCTCACATTTACGACCTTTGCAGGTCTGTAAAGTAAAGGAAAGTTGAAGGAAGATCATAAGCACCATTGCAATTCCACTTAATGACCAAGTTGCTGGTCCCAATTGTGGTAACTAAACAAGGACTGCCTGTACTGGACCTTGTCATTTCTCTGGGAACCCAAGCTATGGTACATATTCTTGTCTTTAGAATACCCCTACAAGGTAGGCAAAGCTGATGAAAAGCAACCACTCCTCCACTGGTGAGCTTCACAGCTGTGGGTTCAAGCCTAGATTTCCCCAGTCTTAGTCTTACACTCCAATCACTACATCTTCAAAACCTTCACTGCACTAAACAGGCTACGGGGGCAGCGATCTTGTAAGTCACAGGTGGTGTGGTGGGGTTTCCCATTTGTGACGGCCTGTTGGCGACCACCCTCGCCTCGCAGACCAGAGCTGGGCTCAGATGACCTTGAGAAATTATCTTCTCAATGTGCAGGCTGTTTCGTTTTTCCTAACTTCTTCAGGGGAAGGAGAAATGCCCCCGTGCTTCTCAAAGTCAGCCCCCTACCCTGAGCAATAACTGACACACTGCAATTTGGAAAGGGGAAAGGGACGGAAGGGAAGGGCTGGGAGGGAGAAGCATGAGAATTTCTCTAGCTGGCACTGCAAACATTACATCATACCATATGGCTATTTATCTGCCTTTTGGTCAATATTTAAGAGCCGGATTAGATATTTCATATTGTATCTTTGTATTAATCATTCCTTAGCTATGGGGAACAGCTCATTTCCGAAGTTCCTGAAACCTAAATCCAGGGTCCCGTGATCTTTTTCTTATACAAGTTTGTTCCTTGTTATATGTAGACAGACTTAAAATAAATATTTAGAAACAAGTGGGAGGGCCTCTCCAACAAGCAGCAGGATAACAAACAGATCTTCAATACCCCGTCAACCGAAAAATCGGCCCCTGGGGGAAGACGGTTGGGTCCGTAGGAACGCTGGGTCTTTACCCCATCTTTGTCTGGATCCATCATTCCTGACCATCGACATATTCACAAGCCCAACTCATCCCGCATATTTTCAGAGGCCCCTTTCTGTGGTTGGTAAGATCCCTGTCGACGGACGAAGACAGAACTTCCCTTACCTCTTGTCAAAAAAGGCCTGGACGATTTTGGACCGAATTGGGTTGAATTCTAAGTCGGGCACCCGATCGAAGTTCTCCTTGCTGTAAACAGGAGAGAAAGAGACAGAGAAAAAAGTTGGTTAAGACCTAATGAAGACTCTAGCTCGCTCCCAATGAAATGCCTGTCCTTAAGCACCCCTATTGTGTACTTGAACAAAAGACTGGCTTATTTATGGCTTCGGCACTCATCTAGGTCAGTGCACAGGGCCCACAAAGGTTGCATCGAACAACCCGAATTCACTGCTTCCAGTCCAATCTGGGATCCCACACAGTCCCACCACGTTCCCTTTGCTTTCAAGGACCTCCCCTTGACCTGGTTCCCTCCTTAGCTAGCCACCATCCTGGGTTCACTTGGTCACTAAATTCCCCATTCCTGCCTTAAAACAGCCTCCAGAAACAACCCAGCCCACTTATTTTACCTCTGAGCCTCTTCTGCCCTGAAGGCTTCCACAGAGGCACGTGCAAAACCCTTTCAATCTGAACAGTTTCAACTTCAAAACTCCCCAGTTCAAGATGGGCAGTTCGAAGCACTTTGAAAGTTTTCGGTGTGAATTTGCCCGTTCCCTCTTGAAACAGCTGCCTCCTGTCCAAAACAGGGTGTTTCAAGTCCCAAACGGCATCATTTGCACAACCCTTCCCCCGGGAAGCAGTTCTCTTTTCTTTTCGAAACTCCAGGTGGGTTCCTACAACATGTTAAACCAGGGTTCCTCAATCCCAGCCGCTTTAAGATGGATGGACTTCAACTCCCAGAATCCCCCAGCCAGCCATGAATTCTGGGAGTTGAAGTCCATCCCTTTTAAAGTGGCTGAGATTGAAAACCCTGTGTTAAACTAAGCTCTAATTAAGTCAGGTATTTTATGATTCAGCGTAGTAAACCCAGCTGTAATTCCAGTGGCTTGGGCTATCTAGCCCCCTTTAATCAAATGCGATGCTGGACGCAGCATGTCACATGAATACAGCAAGTGTGGCTTTTAACCTGGATTTAGAATTAAGGGCGCTGTGTCAACCAGCCATGCTGTTAGCAAAATTTGAGAGTTTCTGACTCTCCCCAATTAGGATTCAGTCTGGCGGAAGATCCGACACGAAAGTACCAGCTGAGATTTTAAAGTTTTACTGAAAGCTTGCCAATGGAGTCAGCTGGGGTCTCCCCTTAAGACAGAGAAGAACCCCAGTCACACCCAAAGAAGAAGATTGTATACATGTTTCTTACAAAGAGATACAGCCATTAACAAATGATTGGCTGAAATTGGCATAAGTTTTGGATCCTCCTCATTATTGGGGGAAACTTATCTTCCTGATGACCTATTGGTTACTAGTCAGAGCTTGGGGCACCCCCCTCTGATCGTCTGAATTTTATTGTTCCCTAGAATGCAGATCGGGGTCACTTTCTCCCATATCTTTATGGCCTCGACACTTTGGGAGACAGGATGTCTGCCTAAAGCCTTTCAACATAACAGAAATGAGGGAAATGTGTGAAGGTTCATGAACAACAGTTTCCTTGTTATCCCTTTGGTTTTCAAAGGTAAGGAAATAAAGATGAGAGAAACTGGGAGCCCTTTTTCATAAGGTTTCAATGCAACTTTCTTTTTAAACTTTATCACGGAGACTGATTTCCTCTTGTGGCCAGGAATCCTCAGCCACCTTACTGTAAGTTACTGGAGGGGGTCAGTTTTGCATCCCCCCCCCCAAATTCCTTCTGGTTTGCTTTGCCATCAGAGGGATAAGGTGTCTGATGATTTGGGTGGGGGGAGTTGCTGGCTGGAGGGCAAAATCTATTGGAACATCTCCCCAATATCCACCAAGTGAGATTTCTTTTGGTTTTTCTGTTATTTTTTCCCCCCTTGGCAAAAGTTAATAGTTCTTCCTTGGCTGAAAGCTCTGGGGAGGGATGAGATTTGGGTCTCTCCCCCACCCATCCCCAGCAAATTCATATGTAGCTATGTAGAAACGCGCCCGCCCGTCCCTCCCTCCCTCCCACCCCTCAATGAGAGTGGTGTGAATCTGCATTTTGCACGCCCATGGAAAGGTCAGCCTGGAGTTTTGCACAGCAGAGGCTGGCCTAATTAAGCAGGCAGGGGAAGGAAGGAAAAATCTCAACGGGAAAATCAACCAGAACGGGCGAAATGGGGAGGGGCAACGTTTTCCCAACTGCCCCCTCCCTTTTAAGCCCAAGTGCAAAAGGGAATGATTGCAAGACACAGGTGCACATTTTAAACTCAACTTGCATGCACGTGCGCGCATTTGTGTCTGATGTTTGTATATACAGTATCTTATAATCTCAGGAAATCCTTTCTTTTTTATTGCTACATTGTAAATGCAACTGAAACAGCGCATATATTGGTGTGGGACACGACTGAACGGATTTAAAAAAAAGAACAGGAAACAAGCGTCTCGTCAAGCAGATTAATTTTTTTTAATCTACTCTTATCGCTTCGCTACATTAGACACGGAGTCCTTCTACTGGGGAAAGCCCCTTTTCTAACGTCGGTACTGTATTTTCGCCAAGTTGGGGGGGAAGGGGGATGCTCTGGGGGGGGGGTCTGACAGAGGCAAACTGAGAGAGGTGGAAAAAAGAAGACCAGTGGTTTAGTTCAAAGTCTGACTCAGCAGAAGCTCAACAGGCTTCTTAATTCAATATTCTGTGCATTACACCGTAACCGATTACGGCCATGCACTGAACATTTTTCTAGGGCAGTGTTTCTCAACCTGGGCAACTTTAACCGATTACAGTCCTGCATTGAACATTTCTCTAAGGCAGTGTTTCTCAACCTGGGCAACTTTAAGACGTGTGGACTTCAACTCCCAGAATTCTCCAGCCAGCCTTGGAGAATTCTGGGAGTTGAAGTCCACACGTCTTAAAGTTGCCCAGGTTGAGAAACACTGCTCTGATGATTACTCTCACCGCTGGATTTTCAAAGCTCAGCTACCCTAAAAAGCTACATTTTTCTCCAACTGCAGCTAACACCGAATGCCTCATCGAGTCAGCCCCAGGCTTCTGGTCCACCTTGGCATTGCAAATAGGTCATTACGTTACCTACACCATGACGTGCCTGAGCAATCAATACAGCGGTCCATGCATTAATTAGCTTTTGAACCCACTTTCCTCTTTCACAGTTGTCACTGAAGTCAACTTGCAAACTTTGGTTTGCCCAAAATGTTATTGATTAGCTGGAAGTCAGCAGATCGGCCCAGATCAGGGTTTATCCTGAATGCCCAAACTGTATCTTGAGGAACATCTACTCCCCCAAACCCCCATTTCCATGGGCTTCATCCAGATGACCTTCATAAGCCAGGCGGGGCTACAAAAATACAATTGTGGGTGCCCAGTTGAGGTCTGCCCATCTGGGGTGGTACTTTAGGCCTCCATCCCATGCAAGGACAGGCTGAACTGGGAATTTTCAACTGCTGGCATTAGAACTTTTAGACTGAACATTAGACTGGCTTTTCCTTCTTTTTTCGTGCTCCTGCCCTGCCCAGTTAGGAGTTTTTAATGGTTTATTCCCTTGACTAGTTTAACCAATCAACCCAGCAGGTATGAGTCCACCAGCTGTACAAAACAAACCGATACGATCAAAGTTATTAAACAATATCTGATTTTGGGGTGGGCTGAAAAGATAAGCAGAATGTCAAAACGTATGAATGTCAGCCTGAGTTCTGCAAAGCTCCTTCTGCCAAAAAGAGGCCGAGTTTTATCCCGGTGCTCTCGATCCAAGACAGGGCTCCATGTGTGAAAGCGACCCAGGAACCATGTGCCCCACGGGCAGCTGGTTCTAGGTTTTGTCCAGGCAGAAGAATTCATTGGAAAGGAATCTAGAAATCATTGGAAAGGAATCTAGAACCAGAATAATTCGTTGGAAAGGAATCTAGAACTAATAATTCTGCCTGGGCAAAGAAGCCCGTAGAGTCAGCTTACAGTTGGGAAAATCACAGCTTCTGCAACAGGGTCAGGATGAAAAGCAGAAACAGAGGCCGTTTCCAAAGCTTCTCGCCCGTTTTGGCGCAGCTCAGACTCCAGAGTTTCCAGAGTGCAATCTGGGTTGCTATTAGAACCAGCTTCCTTCAAAAAACACGCTGCCTGCGAGAGCAAAATCTCATTAGCCAGAGAACAGGGCAGGAGCTGCCCACTTATGATCCATCCATTATCTGCCCTGACATCCAGCTGTTCGAAACAGAGAAACACGCCTTGATCACGGTCAATCTCGAGGTGTCTCCGTTTAGGGGGTGGTTCACGCACTGCTTAGAATGGGGGGAACAGGCCACCTTCAGGTGCCAGGAGTTGGCGGCATTTTTACTGATTTATTTGATGGGCTTTAGAGGCCGCCCAATTCCCCCACGACTCTGGATGGGTTACCTCTCAAAAGTAAGTCGCAATAAAAAGGAGGGGGAAAAAATCCAAGACGTGTACATCAGGGGGAAAAACAACCCAACGTACCAGAAAAAAGCCTAACCGAAGCTCACCCATCTTTGCCAACCTCAGCCAGGGGTTACCAAAATAGGAGGAGACCCCCATTTCCTAGAAACGAAACGAGGGGGATTGTGCCAGGTCCCCAAAAGCTCTCTACTGCATCAACTTACCTTGGTTTTGTTTAAATCTAGGTGGACGATTATCCTTCCACCACAAAGCAAAAGACTCATTTGCTTCCCCCCCCCCCCCAGGAAGGATGGGCTCTTTGCAACAAACACTATATTTGAAGCTGGTGCTTTGCTTTACAAAATATCAGAGGCACATCTCTGTCTGTCTGTCTGTGTGTCTCTATGCACACACGCAAACAGGCAGGGAGTCCAGCGATCATTAAGACAGACGCCTCTGTCTCTGCCCTTGAAAACAGCCTCTCTCTTTCTCACACACACACAGGTCTGGTCTGCATGGACCCAGCCAGAATCTCCTTTAACAGACTCTTCAAGATTTGGCTCTTCTCACATGCACCGGGCAGGACGACGGGGGAACCTGCTGTGAGAGGTTCCAGTGATGCTTTCCGTCTGTCTCTCCTCCCCCAGAGCCTCAGCGTGGTCCTCTGGTCCTCGCTGTTTCTACTGTACTGTTATTCATTTTTTATAATCCTTCGGAAGCTGCCCAGGATTGTTGGCAAGCATGGCAGCCTTAGATATAAATGATACATAAATTAGAGAAAGAAAAATATTCTCAACAGCTCAAACTCTCTTATAAGCCCCACCCGTTCACCAATCTAATCTAGAATTAGCCCACCTGAGTTTCAGCGTCCCAACCTGACATCAGCGCAGCCGCTGTGCTGCATCCGACGAAGCGATGGTGGCTTCAGCCGTTCGATAAAAATGTGGTGCCGGAAAAGTGCTCCTAGACTTCTCCTGATTTTCCCCAAGCCTATCTGAGGGTTTCTAAAGACCTGACTCCGGGACATCTGAATGCAAGAGATGGGCTTTAGCCCCCGAGTTGCAGCCCACGATATCTGAAGGGAACCAGGGTTAGAGAAGACTGATGCTAACCAGGGCTCAAAGGAAGGCAGAGAAACTTACCGGATCGTTGGCTGGTCTCCGCTCAGTTGCTTAAATCGCCGATGCAGGTTCTCAATCTGATCCGTAGTGACTACCAAGAGAAGACAGAGAAGCCTTTGGTTGGGGATTTTGCAAACAGCTTGGGAAAAACATATAAAGAACCTTTGACATTTCTAGCCAACGAACGGGAGCCGAAGGGGGAATGTCTAGCTCAGTGGAATTTATTTGGTAAAACCCGGCCAAGTTTTTGGATGTCTCTAAAGCAGCATCTTGGAACCCCGGTCTTTCCAAGAATTTGCTTTTATAAATACTGGCCTTTTAAAGGTTGTTCATGGCGCGATTTTCATATTATTGCAGTAAAGTATTTTAAAACTGACATACACAACCACACACGCTCCAGGCAATACAGAAATCCGGATAAAAAGAAAATTAAAAAATGGTTTTCAAACCCTTTCTTCCCCAGGTCCATAGCAGTTTCTAGTGTATTTATTTTAATATAGGCTCAAAAGTGGAAAGGTTCAGCACTACCCACCATGGAGGAATGGCTGGTGAAGATGATGGAACTTTCTGAGATGGCTAAATTGACTTCTTTGGTCACAGAAAAGGCAGTATCTACATTTATGGCTGACTGGAAACCCCTTAGAGACTTTTTGCATGACACAGAAAAAAACGAAGAGATGATTTGTGGTTTGGATGATTAGAAAAAGTTAGATAATAGAAAAAAAGAGCTTTTTTTTGTAACCATAGAGTAAGAGATAATTATGTAGTCATACTTGTATTTGCTGCAAAGGAAATTGGAAGTGTCCTTTTCTTTTTATCTTTTCTTTCTGCACCTTCGCCTTTTCCTTTCTTCCTCTTCTCTCCCTACTTCTCTTTACTTTTTATCTTTTTTAAAACTTTTCATAAAACTCATACCCCCCCCAAAAATAGTAATGTATTTACTGGACTTTGTGCAACTTGATAGGCTCTCTCCCCCTATTGTCTCCACAACACCCACCCTGTGAGGTGGGCTGGGCTGAGTGAGAGGAGCCGGCCCCAAGTCACCCCATCAGGTTCCATGTCTAAGGGAGGACTAGAACTCACATCTCCTGGTCCAACACCTTAACCGCCACACCAAACTGGGTCTTTGCTAGGGTTATCGAACATCTGAACAGGGAAAGGAAGACACAGAGAACTGGAAATGAGGACGCGCTGCTTGACTTTCTTGGCATCTGCGACACGAATTACAGCAAAAAACTGCAAATAAAATCTACTTCGGTCTACATGTATATGAAATGACTTTTTCCAGCATCAGAAAGACGGGTTTTTCCATCGCAGTATTTTTGCAACAAACCTTTATTTTCAAGAACACATGCTACCGATAATATAGAATCGACAATGCGCTCTCCAAATTTCAGCCTAGAAACGTAGGACGCGTCCTGTGATCTACAGTGATTGTAGACTTGAAGCAGCTGGATTGAAGCCGACGGCTGGAATCAAGAAATAAATAAATAAAGTCTAGGCCAGTGTTTTTCAACCTTAGCAACTTTAAGATATGTGGACTTCAACTCCCAGAATTCCCCAGCCAGCATGCTGGCTGGGGAATTCTGGGAGTTGAAGTCCACATATCTTAAAAGTTGCTAAGGTTGAAAGAAACACTGATCTAGGTTGTTGAGTCTGTCGACTGAGGAAAAGAAAGACGACAATTTACAAGGATGCGATACACGAAAATTTGAATGACTGCTTGTGTGAAAACAGTCCAAAAAACCCCCAAGACACTTGAAAAGCCAGATAATATTTGATTTTAAGGCTATGCCTGTTGGATGGAGGGCATGAGGACAAACGGGAGGACATGTCCTCCTTTTGCTGGACACCCAGTCACCTTAGCCTCAGCTGAATTTTCTATCTTCTGCAACACCAAACTCCTCCTCCCCAGTTGGAATGTTTTTGAGCATTCCGTGATCTCCTTCCTACTTGGCCAACACAAGATTCTACTTGCAAGAAGCCTCTTCCATCTCTGAATAATATATGCAACTGGCATTGTAACAGAGCCACCAACTCTAGACTTATTTCATTCCACTGCATTTCTTCTGCTGAGAAAGAACAAGCCTGCCAGAAGATCTTTCCACAGGGGGATGCGCAAGCATATAATTTGGCTCAGATCCACAATCTGGGAGGCACGTTTTGTTCCAGAAAATGCAAAAAGGTACTCTTAAATTGCAAGGGAACTGGAACGGCATCAGGGCCAACAGAAGGCCTTGAAGCAGCTTTTTTCCCTGCTGGACTTGAGGCAGGCACTCTGAAAGGGTTTCCTCCCTCTCCTTCGTCGACAAAGACTGACTGGACGTTCTCACAGCCTCAGCTCCATCATGAAAGATGGGCAGGTTGCATTTATTCAGCCGCCTCCCCGGGAGAGAGCATGCTTTGGTGACTGTGCTCTTCCAGGCGGGATGAATGCAGCTTGTTGAGGGAAACCTGGGGCACGCGCACCAAGACACGTTCTGCTTGCTCAGCCCTGGGGTCTCTCCTCTTGCTTTCAGTCAGAGACGGAACTCCGGATGCCATGTCTTCCAGCTGCCCTTTTCCAGATGTACATCTCTTCCCCCACCTCTCCTGGCCCTTCTGCTGAAGCTTGGGAAGTGCTGAGTTGGGCCACCTGAGCTCTTCCTGGGGCTAGTCCACAAGCGCCCTCCCCATTGTGTCACCCAGGGATTCCGGCCCCCCTCCAGCAGCAAAGATTTCCACAACAAAAGCATCTCCACCGAGAAGGCTTGGATAACCGAGCCCTCCCTGGCAGCAGCACAGCCAGGGTCCCTCCCTGAAGATCATGAAGCCTGCAGAGATACCGACTGCCTGGAGAAATGTTGCAAAGTCAGCGGTTGCTGGTTTGTTTCCTGTGCTACCCACAACACACACACCCCTCGTCTGATCCTTCTGCAGAACCGGTCCTGCTGTTTGACAGAGTGAGGCAGCCACCCTCATGTGAAACGTGTGCTGGAAGGCTGGCTGACCACGTGCCACCAGTGGGGCTGGTTCCCTTCTACTGCCTTGGCCAGAAAGCGATGGATGGAATTCCACTCCCCGTTCAAGGCATGTTTTATACAAGGCACTGAAGGATGGAGTGGTGGGGCTACCATTTGCCCTCCAGGCCAGACTACAAAACGCCCAGGGCGACCTCAGGTTTGAGGTTGGCTCTCCATCCAGGCCAGCTTGCTTGTCTTCTTTACCAAAGAAGATCTCCTGCAAAAAAGAGAAAGATGATCCTACAGACCCTTCTGGCCCCAGGAGATTATGGTGCGCTCCAAAGACCTTTTTTAAAATAAGTTCTACTTTCGTTTCAGTCCCTGCGAGGTTCCCACCCAGAGGCACCTGTCTACGTCAGGGTATGGTTCTGCAAGAGATCAGTTCAGATGCCTGTTCAAAACGGTCTGCCCTTTCCGGAGAGAGGGCCTTGAGAAAGAGGTGTCAGAATGGGAAGAAAAGACGGTTGCTGAAAGTGAAAGAGAAAGAGAAAGAGAATGGGAGGCTGTCAGAAAGAGCGAAAGAGCGAGGGAGAGAAAGAGAGGGGTCAGGATGGTGGTTGCCACCCCTTTCTGGCTCTGCTTTCACCCCCCACCCCGCCTGCTTCAGCCCCACGCCTCACACAAGCGGATCAGCCTTGGGGAGAAGCTGATGTGGACCAAGAGTAAAGTTAACCATTCTGGTCCTAAACAAGTTGCATATGCTTGCAACAAATCTGGATGCTTTCCTCCTGTCTTGGTCAGGGGAAACTTTAATACCTCCCCCCACCCACTGCAAATTGCTAGTGAGGAGGTCCCAAAAGAACAAGCAAAGCCATGGTTCCATTTCTCCTGAGTCTGTGAGCCGTCCACCCGCCCCGAATGCTCTGCTTTCTAAAATGATGCTCAGTTCCCAAGCCTGCAAATTCCAACTCGCGACCTTTATGCGCTACGGCTATTTTAAAACATGCTGCCCCCTCCCCCATATTTTGCTTCTTCAATCTCCCCGGACTTTTGACATTTTCTCGAGGCCACATCCCTGAACGTTTAGGGACCAGCGTGCTTTCCAATATCAAGCTGAATTTCCGAACAATGCAAAACGAGAAGAGCTTAAGGGTGTTATTGCAACCAAAAATGGAAACTTGAGATTTTTTCCTCTTCTGGAGATGGTTTTTCTCAGGAGGGTGTATGAGACTTATTAAGTCGCAATCATCCTTTGCAGGGAACAATGTGCACGGTATATTTCAGCTACACGTGAAAAAAGTCCGGATATTTTGTTACCTAAAGAGGTGATATTTAGAGCATTTTGAAACCTTAGAAGAATTCCATCTTCAATGTTCTGAAGCTTTGGATTCATTTTTGTGTATATTTTTCCCATCATGTTCTAAAAGGAATATCTTCTTTAAAGAGAAAATAATAATAATAATAACAACAACAACAACAACAATAATAAAAAACAAAGGGGAAAATCACAGGGTGGGCTGCAACTATGTTCCTAGGGAAGTTACTTTTCCCCAACCCTTCCAATGCACCCTGGTTTTGCAATAGGTGACAGATTCTCCCTGTTTGATCACCCTACCAGTGTGTTTCAAACTCAGCAACGTTAAGTTGTGTGGCCTTCAACCCCCAGAATTCCCCAGCCAGCATGCTGGCTGGGGAATTCTGGGGGTTGAAGGCCACACAACTTAATGTTGCCAAGTTTGAAAAAGACTTGAAGTCCACACGTCTTAAAGCATGTTGGCTGGGGAATTCCAGGGGTTGAAGGCCACACATCTTAAAGTTGCCAAGTTTGAAAAAGACTTGAAGTCCACACGTCTTAAAGCATGCTGGCTGGGGAATTCTGGGAATTGAAGTCCGCGGTCTTAAAGCATGCCTCCTGGGGAATTCTGAGAGGTGAAGTCCACACATCTTAAAGTTGCCCACTTTGAAAAAAACAGCCCTTTGCTTTCTTCCCTACAAGGAACCCGGAGGTGCTCCACGGGATCCTGCTTGGAACGCTGCACCAGGAAGTCAGCCGAAGACATTTCAGAGCTTCCTTGATTACGAGGCCCATGGCTAACCGTCTCCCAGTCCAACACAGACTGTTGCAAGGACAAGACGTGCGCGTGGTGTAGGAGAACTACAGGTGGATTCCAGGCAAAGGGGGATACGCGAAAAAACAAAATCAATAATTGGGAACGCGAGGGAGGACTGCTTTCTGTCACCAGGGAGAACAAACCAAACAGCTTCCCTTTGCTGAACAGCCTCTCAGCCTCCTTGGTTTCCCTACCATCTGCTCTTCCTCCGGAGAAGGAAGTGACAAGACAATTAGCAGGCTCATGTTGAAATTATTTATCGCAAAGGGGAAAACGTGGGGAGTCGCTCTACGGGACTGGTCTCAGACTGGCAACGGGCTGGCTAGCCTGGATTCTTCCTTTAGCACCGTGCCAAACTGCTGTTTCATTCGAACACTTGCATCAAAGGCACGCAGGTTGCACAAAGAGGAGCTGAACGTCTCTCCTTCGGCATTATCACACCACAAAGCAATATGAATATGAAAATGTGCCTTTCTTGTGGAACCCGGTCTGGGCTATTTGGCTGCAAACATCTGTCAGGGAGTGGCGCAGCTTTCCATTAAAAAAAAAAGGAAGAAAAAAGCTTCTACAATACTGTAGCTGAAAGTCCAAAGCAGGCAGAGAGTGTCCACCATCCTTTCAAGAAGAGTCCTGATGTCTGCTAGATGATGGTTTTAGAAATGAGCCACAAAGCTGGTCTTTCCAACATGGAATAAAGACTCTCATAGCTGTTGTTCTATGCCTTTTTATTTCTTTCCTTCAACTGATTTTGTATCAGTCAACAAAACATCCTTAAGAGACCAGCCTCCCTCTTTCCATCATCCTAATCTAATAGAAAGTCTGGACAGCACAGCTTTCAAATACTGAAAGCCCATAGCGTCCAGCTCCAGCCAAAAAGGCACTTTATTAACTCCTAAATGCACCGATAGTGCTTAGAAATACAGTGGGGAAATCTTGTCTCTTCGGAAGGGCTGAGATTTGGAAAGGCAAGAAACCTGGAGTAGATCTAGAAGGCTGTTAGCTCAGGCCCCACCCCAGGAGGACACCTATAAATCCAACACCGCTTAAGAGCAGGCCAGCAAGAGCTAATTAATGAGCAGGTAATGTAAAACCTGGTCATTATGGAAGACAACTCTCTGATTAATTGCCTTGCTGCAGGTTATAACAATAAGCGAACATGAATGAATCAAAACATCTCCCTTGGAGCCTTCTCATTTCCAAACCATCAGCTCCACCCAGGGGATGAGAACTTTCTTCTGCATCTTCCACCACTACTGCTGCTTTCGTTCTAGAGATATGGCTCTGTCTACTTGCATGGTTGTATTTCCACCCACTTAAGCCCCCCAAGGCTAGAACAGGGAGAAAACATTAAGGAACGACTTCAGCCCTGTTGCTAAGCAAACTTCATAGGTGTGCGGTAGGGTCACTAGGAGTTGTGCTAGCCTCAAGAAGGACCTTAGTTAAGATCTGCTCAGCTCGTACAACCTTAAGCAGACCGATTATGGAAAACGTCCAAGTCATTCCTGCTCTCTTTCTCAAAAGAAACGTCCCCCACCAAGATTGATGTGATCCTTTTGCGGATCAGGAAAAGAGGGATGAGAAGAAACAATCAAGTCCATTTATCCATGTTCCCCCGCCCACCTCAAAGAGGCAAACCAGTGGGCCCAGCAAAGGCTCTACTCGGGCTAGAAGTCCACAGAGAGTTTTATGCTCCACTTCTCCCCCAAAACTTTCACCTGGCAGTATCTCTACAGTAGTGTATCTCAGCTTGGCGACTTTAAGCTGGGTGGACTTCAACTCCCAGAATCCCAGACAGAAACATGCCCTAACCGGTTTTTTTCCTGCTGTGTCCCCATGACGTTGTCTCCATCTTGCCCCCAGCCCATAAACCAGATTTAAGACAACCTCAGCTGAACCTGTCTTAAAGTTGTCGTTTCCCCTTCATTACAGGAACGTCTGAGGATGTGCAAAATCTGTTTGGCTTCTCTTGGTGGAAAGAGGGGGATGTCCGAGGTCAAAAAATCGAGCTAGCGCTGTGATTATTTAAAGGATCCAATTGAAAAGACTTTAAAGCAGGGTCCCTCAACCTTGGCGAGTTGAAGATGCGTGGACTGGCTGGCTGGGGAATTCTGGGAGTTGAAGTCCACGCATCTTCAAGTCGCCAAGGTTGAGGAATCCTGCTTTAAAGGGTTTAAATTGTTTAAAGGACGTGCAGCCCTTTCGCGCAGCATCTTTCTCATGCACCCCCCACCTTGTCTGAGCAAAGACACTCCGTTCCCAGAGAAGAAAAGGAATGAAATAAGCCTTCTGGGGAAAATTAAGCTGAGCAAATATCCTTTTGGAGAAAAAAGGGTCAACAAGGCTTCCAAAGGGGTGTTGGAAAGATTCGCAAGACCTCTCTTTTTGGTTTTTAAGCAGACCCCTGAAGTCTGGCAAGTGAAAAGAATTAACTTAGAATTAACAAAATCTTTGAGCTCAGGAATGTAAGTGTCCATGAATTAAGGATTTCCTATAAACATCCTATCCCTGTTTCGCCAGTCTTGATTAATCTGAGCACGATGGTATAAAAAGGGGGTCAGGCAAGGATGTTTTATTACAGCTATTGACTGAGTAAGGGGTGGTCAGAAACCCTGCCAGTCTACAGCAGATTCACCTGATCTACCATTCAGACCTGACCTACCTTCTTCCCACCCCAGCTCTGAAGGGGGGCAGCCCCACAGAGAGGCAGAGGTGGCCTTGAAAGCGGCCTGGTGACAGCTTAAGCAAGGGTGGACTAGTTCTAACTGGATGAAAAGTCACCAGGAGAGTCCTGGGAAGTTGGAAAAACAGCCTGGAAGAAACAATGTCCATGTTGTCACCAACAAACCTCCATGGATGCGTCCCTGTTGTCACTGGGGATCAAGGGCAGCTCGAGAGAGAGACACTTTAATTTCCTTCTGAAAAGTTGTGCCGTGCAAAAAGCCGGATTGCCATTCCAGATTTGTTCCTCTCCTGGCAAAAATAAATCTTCTTTATTTTTGCAGGCTGCTTGAGACGATTTCTCACATCTGTTTTGGAGCGGCTCCCCTCGTTGCTCACATTCTTGCTCTCCTTGGCGCAGTTTTCCATCTCTAAAAACCCCCACGGGGATGCGGGAAGCCAGGGGGGCTGCAGGCCGAACGGTCAAAGACAGTCCACTGGTCACTTGGTCCCTAAATGCAGGAACCGGACCAGACATTGGGGACTACAACTCCCACAGTCCCTTGTCACCCACATTTTTGCCTGGGGCCGGCGTGTCCTGGAATCCCACCCTACTAGACTCACCCCCACCAAAACCCTTTCCTCCAACTGAGTGGGGAAAAAAAACACCAGGAAAAGATTGTCATGATTTTTTTTATCGGTGAGTTGGAGTTCCTTCTTGTAATCAAGAGGAGGAAATGAACCTCCTTCCTCCTCTCTTGGGGGGGGGTGGCAATTAGGAGGTGGGGAGACCTGGCTTTGAAAGAGAATTCCTCCATTAGCAATCAACTCGCAAGTTAAGAATAACCCGCCGGCCTCAATTAGAAATATGGCACCTTTTCTGCAAAATGGGACCATCCATTTGCAAAGTGAAGACCTTTCTGTGGGCGAAAACACAACTAGATCCGAGCCTCCATCATCCTTCCAGCCTGCTGCATTACCACGTGTGCAGCTAAGAGGTGAACATTCGCCATAATCGTATTTTTTTCAACCTTTCCCTGTAAAACCCGTCCTCTTAAAGAGTTCCAAGTTGCCACGGATGTCCATGAAATTAATTTGAAGGAGGATTTCAATGTAATTCAAAGGGATCTGATGGATGACTTATCCCCTAAAGGAGACGAGCAGATACTAAACCAGGAAACTGATCTGGATAATGTTTTTCTTCGGGATATACAAAAGAGCTCTGCTAAGGTTTGGAAAGACTTTTTTCCAGAAGTGACAAACCAAAGGATAAACTTTATTTAAGGGGCACGCAAAAGAAATCTGAAGAAGTTCGGAAGGATTTTTTTGCTTGGATACACAGATGGCCAGCAAACTACCCCTGGGACTTTTTTTTTGAAGGGGTTAAAGAATCATTTTAAAAAATCAGGGAAGGTTTATAAGGTTGGCTTGTTGGATCAGGGTTAAAAGAGGAAAATAGTTATATCTGGTTGCCCTTGCTGGACTTTTGCTGACAAAGAATGATTGATGAAGCATTTGGATTTTTTCTTTAACCTAACAGATGAGTTATGGGGAGAAGAGATTATGTTTTAGAGACAGTGAAAAGCTATTAAAATTATTTTTACCTGAGGAGATGAAGGGGGAAGTTACTTTTTTTCTTAGTGTCTCTTTTCTTTTTTTCCTTTTCTCTTCTAAAGCCCCTCCCCCACTTTTTTGGCATATTTTTCTGCCATTCTGTATTTTTTGTAGTTGGCGTTGACTTTTCTTCTTTTCATTTATAATTCTTAATGAAATTAAGAGTTTAAAAAGAGTTACACTTTTTAAAAAATCCATCCAATATCCTCCTAACTACCCTGTAAGGTAGGTCAGGGTTCAAGAGGATGGTTGGTGCCAAGTGACCTCTAAAAGTTGGGTAGCTGCAGGGAACTTTAAATCTGAATATTTATAGAAGATTCAGCCACTACATCAAATTGTCTTCTGTCTTTTCTGGGATTACAGTGGATTTTATTCTTTATTTACAATGACGTAATCGATCTATAATCTGCTTTTGTGAATGGGTCATGTTTCAAAGGATTTTTAAAAATATATCATATATGCTTTTAATTCTGTTTATCCAGGCCAGGCTGGAATGTAAAATAAATAGCATAAATAAATTGGTGTCTTGAGAAAAGGAAGATATATAAATGAGTAGCAAATTATTAGTAATATGAATAGTAAATGCATTAATAATACTAATGACCTATACTGGTGTTTCTCAACCTTGGCAACTTTAAGATGTCTGGACTTCAACTCCCAGAATTCCCCAGCCAGCTAGATTGATAGATGATAGATGATAGATAGATAGATAGATAGATAGATAGATAGATAGATAGATAGAAGATAGATGGAAAGATGGAAAGATGGAAAGATGGAAAGATGGAAAGATGGATGATAGATGATAGATGATAGATGATAGATGATAGATGATAGATGATAGATGATAGATGATAGATGATAGATGATAGATGATAGATGATAGATGATAGATGATAGTTGATAGATGATAGATGATAGATGATAGATGGAAAGATGGAAAGATGGAAAGATGGAAAGATGGAAAGATGGATCTACACATACCACCCATAGAGGTGAGAGGGGAATTTTTATAATATTACGCATCATAAAATAATAAAACATACTCCTGTGACCAAAAATATTGTTCACACAGGAATGGCTGGGGGATTCTGGGAGTTGAAGTCCAGACATCTTAAAGTTGCCAAGGTTGAGAAACACTGACCTATACATTGAGGAAACCAAATGTCTATTGCCTGCAAGAAGCATATGTTACACTAAATTTGCTACTGGCTGATACCTGTTTGAAAATACAGAATATCTACAACCACACAACTTTTGAATGAGGCCTATTAATCAGAAATATTGACATAAAGTCTAATACAAAACAGCCAAGAACCTTTATGAAGGTCTTATTCTTCATCAGCTAAACAGCTCAGCTCTAGAATCACTGCAGACCAAACTCTTTCAAAAATCACCTGTTACCTGCACAAACCTGCATGAAGCGAGAGAGAGGATTTCCCCATAAAATCTCCTCCTTGGCACGTACGAATGGCCTTTACGCATTGAAGACCAACTGATTTCAAGCAACCTTTATTTATATTTGCATTGGGGATTTACTGGCGCCTCAGTTTTAACTGCTGATACTAGAGAAACCCGTAAAAAGTGGGTTTTTTTAAAAAAAAACTTTGTTTTACGGTTATTACATTTTGCTCAGGGGAGTCTGCAGGGTCTGGTTAAAAAAGTCACGATGGTGGTGCGCAAAATACCCATGAAAGCAGGTGGAGCTTTGATGACACCCCTGAGGCGCCTTCTTCACTTGTTTAGCCCTACCATGTGGACACCCTTGATTTTCCTGATTTTTCTGCTTTGCTTTTTCCTGTGTGAACAATATTTTTGATCACAGGAGTAAGTTTTATTATTTTATGATGCATAATATTATAAAAATTCCCCTCTCACCTCTATGGGTGGTATGTGTAGATCTCTCTCTCTCTCATCTTCTATCTTCTATCACCTATCAATCATCTATCTATCTATCTATCTATCTATCTATCTATCTATCTATCTATCTTCTATCACCTATCAATCTATTTTCTATCACCTATCAATCTATCACCTATTAATCTATCACCTATCTATCTACTTATCTTATCTTATCTCTATCTTCTATCACCTATCAATCTTTATCTATCTGTCTGTCTGTCTGTCTGTCTGTCTGTCTGTCTGTCTATCTATCTATCTATCTATCTATCTATCTATCTATCTATCTATCTATCTCCCCTAAGTGTTGATTTGGAACCTGCCTTTTGGGATATTTGGGACACCCCTCCCTCCTCCCCCCAAAATTCAGCCTCTTTGAGCAAGGCAATCACGAAAGTGCTCCACCACTATATGAATAAAATGCTTCTTAGCTATCACTTATTACTAGATTTATTTCCAGCCTTTCTATCCATATGGTTAAACTTAGACAAATTGGACAAAAAAAACTTGCATTATTTTCCCCCTGCCCATTTCATAATGGGATTTGTTCAGTCGCTTGGCCAATTCCACTTTATTCCATCTTTTAATTAGCCTGCGTTTCAACAATGCCACGTTACGAGCGTGCCCAATTACAGGCAATAAAGTTTTTGGCTGCTATTCGAGGCCGAACACTTTTGTAACGCGGGGCATAAATTATTCCGCCCATATAGCCCACAGGGGAGACCGTGACTCTCCAGATACTGTTGGACTCCAATGCCCATCAGCCTCCAGGAGCCCCGCCAAAGGGCTTTGAGGATAGAAACTGTAGAGAGAGGGTGGCTGAGAGATTGGACGTTTGGAGTGCTGTGTGGAATTGCTTTGTCCCCAGAAACTGCCCTTTTTTGTTTTAATCTAACCCAAAAGCCCATCTCTGCCCAGAGAAAGGGAGAGAGAAGCAGGAAGAGAGCTTGGGGCTCAGTAACCATCTTTGGAAGCTGGCTTGTCTCCCTAGAGCAGTGTCTCTCAGCCTTGGGAACTTGAAGGGGTGTGGACTTTACCCTATTTTTCATAGAAATATCACTTCAAATAGCACAAATTCGAATAATGCAATATTTCATGGGATTCATTAAGTGCCCTTATCAACACCTAGCTGTAATTTCTTTGTTTGATCATTATGAACCGCCCAGAGTCATTGAGATTTGGGTAGCAAATTATTATTAGGGGTGGTCACACACAGACAGCCAGATGTTTAGACTGGATCTGGCATTTTTGTCCACCTATCAAGTCCTTCCCAAGGACCTGGGATAGGCAGATGTTGTTTAATAACATTAAAGGCATCGTCGCAGGATAGAAGCTGTTCCAAGCCAAGCTGTCTTTTGCAACTGACTGATGGTGATTTCGTCAATGCCGATGGTGTCAGAACAGGTTATAATTTCAGTGACCTACCACTGTTATTCCAGCAGCGGGCAAGACTGAAAAATGTAAGCAGGGCCGGGATGAAAACTGTATTTAATTTCAGTTAAATTGTCTCTCCATTCATTTACTAATTTCCTCCTGTTACTTAAATGTTCCCATTTGGCTACAATTCTAAGAGGCCTCCAGAGCATATCCAAAGCTTTGGGGCTGAAGAGGGAGTTGTTTCTCTCTGATTTAAAACAAAACAAGTCAAAACATGGATGAGTCTTAAACAACAGAAAGACAGTTCTGCAAAGCTCCAAAAATGGCCTTTACTGCTGTCCCCTAAAAGGAAAAAAAAAAAAGCCTAAACTATTTAGGAAAAAAAAGAACCAGCCCTATCTAAACTCAAAATAAGCTCCAGTTTGCTTGAACTCTGGGACACTCAAACTGTATTGACAGTGGTGAAAAGAGCCTTTTCAAGTACCCATTTTGCAGAAGAAAGTTAAGTCAAAAGGCGCGCTCATCTGATGTGGAAATAAGCTATTAAAAAAAAAAAAAGACAGTCAAAGCTGAAAAAACTCCCATCCATTATATTTCCTTTAAAAATGATGGCTTGGTGGGTTTGATTGTGGTCCAGTTCAGCTGGTATTTGCAAAACTGAACCCGATATTTTAGCCTTCCAGGAATAAGATTCCTAACAGGGACCAAGTGCCGGATCCCAGTTTGGATGGAAAAGCAGCAGCAATGCAGGAGGTCCACAAACAGTGTTGAAAGCAGTGTGTGTCTTTGTGTGTGTCTGTGTGTCCGTAAGAACTGTATCAAGGGAGGCCAGCCTTACAAACATTAAGCTCCAAAGCAAACCGTCAAAAACTTGTACAGTATTGAACACTGAATGTTGCTACTTCTAAAAACAAAATCTTTCATTAAAAGGATTGGGGAGACTTGAAAATTCTGCCTTTCCTGCTCACATTTCACGGCGGTTTAGATACTGAAGTGATAGAATAAAAAATTAAAAATCTCGCAGGAAGAACAAGCAACGATGCTTAAGAACCGAATTCTTAAATGCACGACTAAAACAAAAATCCCCCTCCTCTTGCAGAAAACGAGCTATAAGAAGCTACTGCACTTATTTTGCAGGGATGAAACTCCAGAGGGGTGAATATTTTAGTCTTTTGCTGTGGTTGAGACAAGAAACTTAAAATAACAGTGAAGAAATACTAATATCTTCAGTTCCCTGAAAGGCATTCAGACAAACAGCGTAACCTACGTACGAGACAGGTATATCAGTAGGCCAAACATTATCAGAAGTACAGAAAGGTAATTTTAGGAGGAAATGCAACCTCTACAGAATATTCCAAAACAGTTTAATGAAAAGCGCATTCAGGAACCCATGAAGCATCTGTTGATAAAGGAAGAGAAAATAGCAGGAAAGTCACATGGCATTTCACAAGGAAAAGGCATTAGGCAGGAGCATTCTACCCCACAACTTTATTATTTCCTTAATATATTTCATTTCCTACCCGTCAGTTCCTCAGTCCAAAGCATTAACCCACTTTAATCCGTTCAAGTACTAAAAAGCATGCTAGCCTCAAATATCTTAATGCATTGACTAGAACACTGAGGACTAGTGTCCAAAACCACCCACTAAACGAGGCATCAGCTGTGTCCAATAAGCAATATACCAGGACAGATGTCAAGCTGCATGCAAGCCACTATAGATTATTGATATAAATGCCATCCTTTAAAACCCACCGGTACCTGCCCATTTCACAGGTGAGGAATACTGAGGTTGGAAAATGAGAAGAAGAAGAAAGTGAGCCATGGCTGAAAATTCCTTTCTTTCCTTGCTCCCTTTAAAGCCATGCAGGGGAAGCTCTGAAAGGGTGACTGAGAACCAGCCGGATGTAATGCTTGAATGCAGAGAACGCTAGAAGGAACAGGGCTGAATCTGTTACGCGGAGTGATCTTTGGACGAAATGTTATCATCGGCAGAGTCAGGACCGTCTCAAACCCAAGCCTGCAGATGGGCCCAATACATGAAATCCTTCTGATTCTTCCCGGCACAGTCCATATGAAAATAACCCGATAGCACCCCACATCAGTTGCAATGCACCCTTATTTTTTGGCCTCTTACTTGTTCCTCTCCAAGTTTTTCCCCAGGCAACCTTGGGCAGGTATTCTGGAATCTCTCTCTGCTCGTCTCAGAGACCCCTTCACCCAGAAAAGTCTACCCTGAGAGTTCAGTGGACTGAAAGGAAGTGTCTGTGCCCCTGAGCTACCGTGGGATGCGTGCTTGGGGGATTTCGTGGCAGGTGGGGGAACCGTTGCAATGGGACCTACTTTTCTCCAGTGGAGGCTCCAGAAAGTTGCAACTGCTCTGAGCAAGCAACACTGGGCAAAATTGAAATCGCTTCCTTTGTGCCTGGCAAAGATCTTGAGGGCCAGGTGGCTGAGCTGGTGGTCACTAAGAGGAGGACTGGGGAGGGCTGGAAATCTTCCCCCACGATCTGCAGAGGTTTGCTATTGGGCTGCCCCACTGTGGGGTCTGGCAGCACCCAGCCAGGTGTGGTCCCCAAAGCAGGTACAAAAGCTGCTGTTGACCTGTCACATGTGGGGTGGCAGAGAGGGGAACTCATGAGCTGTAAGCACACGAATGGGGACTAATTCACTTAGATTTGTTTTAATTCCATTAGAATTAGGCAAAAGCCAATTAACTAGGAGCCAATCCCCTCCTTTCTGACGTGCAACCTTTGGCATGCCACTCCAAGATTACGGGTAGCCACTGCCCCTTCCCCCCAAATTTGCACAGTCAGCATTACATGAAATTATGTTAGATTAAACTCCCCATACCTAGTCTGCTAAATTGCACACAACCAGTAGATGGCAGGAAAGAGCGACGAGTTATCTGCTGCCCTTTGCTGCCCTCTGCAGGATGTGGGTTGCCAAGACCTGCCAGGCCTATTACAGAATCCAAACCTTAGTTCCTTTAGTCTCTGTTGTTTTACAGAGTTGCAAAAACTCCCCATTTTTCAGCCTCAGGGGCTTTTCCCAACCCAGTCTGGGAATGCCAACAGCCAGAACCTTGGTTGATCTACTTCAACCTGGTCTATATTTTTTATTTTTAATTTATTTATTATTACATTTATATGCCGCCCACCTCCCCCAGAGGGTGATTCTGGGCAGCTTACAATTAAAAACCAAGACAATAAAAACAATAAAAATATAAATACCCCCCCCCCCCATTGAAAATCACAAGTAACGAATCTATATTGGTGTTTCGGGACCTGGTGCTTTCAGCTTCCTATCTCCCCAGCCGGAAACTTCCAACTCGGGGCAGACTGGCCCTTCCTAAACGATCAGAACTTTCTTGGATGGCCCTCCCTGATCCGGAGAGACGGCAACGAAGCTGGCATCTTCTGCATGCAACTCAGATGCTCCGTCCTGGAATACACCTAACTTAGTGCCCTATCAGAAAACTTGTCCTAGTGGATGGCAGCCAATTGGAGTTTTTAAAAAAAGGCTTTCAAAATGTCTTTCAGAGGAGAAGTGCATTTGCACAGGTGAACTCTGCTTTTTCAGGTACTTCTTTAGGGACATGATTTTATTTGCTTGTATGATTTATATAGCTGCCCCCAGGTGACTCTGGGCAGCTTGCAAGATTAAAACACAAAAACCCACCACGTGAGGGCCAAGGAGCCTGTGGGAATCCCCTTTTGTTTCTCTACCGCTGGGTAGCTTCCCTGACTTTCAGCCCTGCCATTGAATTCCCCAAAAGAACTTTTCCCAGGGGATTTTTACTGCTTGAAAGCTCTGTCGGACAGCGAGCCCCCGATGAACCCGAGGGGCTCAGAAAGCAACTTCAGCAAGAGCAATCCTTTGACTACCTCCAGCTGCATCAAAACTGCTCCAAAATTCTCCCAAGACCCATCCAGAAGGATTTCAAAAGCACCTCGGAACTAAAGCCAACTTTGGAGAAACTAAAACAGTCTTAACCGGGGCACCACCACTTCTATTTCATTAATATATCCACTGCTAGGGGTGGAAACTTTAATAGAAAGGAGAGCTGCCTTTTAAAATGAAAGCATTTCATCCCTTAGAACGAACATCAATCCTTCCTTTAGCTAGTGTGATGACAAGAGGATGCAGCCCAACTGTTCTTGTGAAGGATTGATTGAATTAAATACACTTTCTGACCCTTTTCAATCTCGGCTGTTAAGAATCTGGGCGTCTCTCACCAACACAATGGCTCCCCCTCTTGAGCTTCCTAGTTTTTAAGTCCAGGACTGCAGGACAGCATCATCTCCAGGCTTGTTTCCTTTAGGTATGATTGAGAGCTGCTGCAAAATGATGCAAGATAGACTGTTCCTGTTCATGGTGCCAGCCAGCTGGGCCATCCCACTCTTCTCCCCAGGGTTTTCCATTCTCCCCTTTTGGGTGGCTCCCATTCCGTGGGCCCTGAGTTTGCTCGCTCGCCACCGCGTTGTTTTGACTTCTCCTTTCCTGCCCACCTTGCCATTTCTCTCCTAAGGACCTTTTCTTTTCATTAGGCCTGGAAGCACTTCTGCAACTCCAGGGTTTCCCCGAAAACCTTCCCACCTCTCTCTCTCGCGCCCAGGCGATGCTTCTCCTGGCCTCCACCCTGCCTACAAAGAGTTGAATTTCCAAAGTTCCACCTCTGGAAGAAGCGGGGCCTCTGAGAAGCCGCCAGGCGGGGAAGGCGTCAAGGTCTGTGGGCAGGAAATGCTCAGCCTGAAAGTCCCCGAAACAAACTTCCCCAAAACGGGCAGAATGGTCACTGTTTTGGAAAGCCCGCTGGGTTGCAAGGAAGGAGACCAGGCGAGCGAAGTTGCGCGAGCTGCCCGCCCGGATTCCTTGGCCCGCCGCCCCACCCCAAGTGCCCCGGGAGACGCTTTCGGAGCCCGGCAAGGGGCGCAGGAGAGCCCGGGGCAGAGAACGAGAGACGCAACGTGAGCATCATTGTCGTCGTCGCCGTCCTCCTCCTCCTCCTGGGCGGCGGAAGACGCAGCCACCGCGCGCAGAGGACGCGAGAGTCAAACCCAGGGAAGGGGAGACGCCGCCGGGGAACTCGGTACTCACAGCCGGTCTTGTGGGCGAGATCTTGGATTTCCTCTGACATCGAGTGGGAAGAGCCCATGGCTCGGCTGCGGGTGGGGGCAGCTTTGGGTACCAGCTGGATCAGGGGCTGGGGAGGGCGGAGGGACCGGTGGCAGGACCAGTTAGGGATAGGGGGAGGTGGAGCATGGACCCAGGAGTGCTGGAGCAGAGCGCCCACTGTTCCACTTCGCTGCAGTGGTGGAGTTTAAATCTGGAGGAAGCATGAAGACTAATTAGAATAGCCAGAAAGAGAGAGGAGGAGGAGGAGGAGGAGGAGGAAGGAAAGAAGGCTCCCTCCGGGTCCCAAAGCCTGCCCGTTGCTCAGACACGCCACAGCGCAGCAGCCCTGCCATCCGCATCGCTCGCCTTGGGAATGCTACTTTTTCCACCGGTCCCGTCTCCCCCCAGGGGAGAGGCAGCCATAGTCACAAGAAAACATCTGCACCCATGGCAAAGGGGATAAGGAGGGAATCAGCAGATTGCGTTTGTTTGGGGAGAAACGTTTTGAAGTCAGCGCAGGAGGGGGAGGAGGGTCTGGCTGCCAGCCTTGATCCCCCTCAAGAAGAGGAAACTCCGATCCATTAGCTCACCAAGTACTCCATGTTCTTCTCCGACCTCTCCTGCTGCTAACAAATCATGATTAATTAATAATAGGAACTGGAGGCTGCCCAGAGTTGGCTCAGCCACCCAGGAAGAGAAGCAGCTTCTGCTGCCGCTGGAGCATGGAAGGTGGAGGAACCAGACAAACTCTGGATAGGACAAGAGTTGGCATGTTGGTCCTGTAAGAAAGGAGACGCGTGATCTTGGCGTGAGATGGCAAAACGGAACAGGTGGGGAGTTGCTTTGATGTCCTTTCTCCAAGAGGTTGGGAGCTCATGGAACCTCGATTTTAGCAATGGCCACCCCAGAGTTTGCAAAAGGGGATAAGCCGCATTTGTGACAGATCGGGGCATCCCTGGAAATTCATCACATTAGCTCTATAGCACCTCTCAAGAGTAGAGGTTCAGATAATGCTTTGGCAGTGACATCCTGCTTGCCAACTGCCCAGAAGCCCCTGGTTGGCCACTGGGGAAAAAGGAAGCCATGGATTGGAGCTGGCAGGGAGAGCATCTTCCCCAGGGGAGGGCACCAGAAGAACGTTGGGATGGGGTCTCCCTGTAACAGCCAGGAGACCACGTCTCCAGACCAGGACTTCAGAAACAGAATGGAGTTTGCACTGGCATATTAAAACTTGGGGTAACCCAATAAAGCCAACTGTTGGTAGACTGAGCTCCAAAAAGAAGAAACGCGTGATGCTGTGCTAGCACAAACTGGCTTTGAGGAGGAGTTAGACCCAGGGAAGGTAGAAGCATTCAATCCGGGGTTAATAGTCATGATAGCAGCTTGGATCTTCCATAGGTAAAGGTAGGATGGCGGGAAGCAACAGCTAGGGGGATTGATCGCTTTGGGGTTTGAGTTGTGGCCTTCCCTAAGACATCTGCTCCACTACCATGAGAATCAGAAGCCCATGTTAGACCTGGCTGTTTATGGTTTCCTGAAGCATCTGGAAGACTGCTGAGCTTAAGCAACCCAATGGCTTAAGAATCCTGAAAATCACAAGGGGGTTGTGATGGGGGGAAAGCAAGCACACCCATGCTCCTTCTGGATGTAGCCATAGGGCATCCAGCTGTAACGCCTTTGAGAATTAGGTCCCTGCAAACAATATTGAGGCTTTATAGACACAGGGGCAGGGGGGCTACGGCAAAAGAAAGATGGAAACACACTTCATTTCCTACTTGCAGAAGCAAGCAACTCTGCTGACCAGGAAGTGCTTTTTAATTTAATTTTGTAAATTGCTTTGCCACAGGGTGCATGTACAGAGACAAGGCTGAACATCTGGGGGAAGGCGCTTGCTTGGCACAAGGTTTAGCCGACCGGTGCACTGAGCCTTATCTTAGGTCTTAACGTGTCCTTCAAAAAGAGAGGAAGACGGCGAGAGGGGAGAGAATGTTGTAGGAAAAAAAACATGGGGAGCCCTAGTGACTGCTAACATGGATTGGGGGGGGGGGGCAAAACAGCCTACCAATTGCCTCTCCCTGATGGAGAGAGGCCTAGTTCTCATGCCCTTAAGTTCAGGAGAAGGTGAATCATTATAAAACAAATGTCAACAAAAGATGTTTGATGGTGTAGCCAATTCCCAGACTGGGGATCTTCAAGAAGTCTTGGAAAGGCCAAAGCAGAAAGATGCTCATTGATTCAAATGCCTCTATTCACTGGGCAAGAATAATGAAAGGATCAGAAGCCCATGGCCACTGACTTCTCTCCTCCTGGTCCCAAAGTCCCTCTCAAATTCTACCCCTATAATTGCATGTAGGGGATAGGCACAGAGGAAGAAAATCAGACTCATTTTTTCTTCCTTTTCTTCAGTTTTTCCTTTTTCGAAACAAACAAAAACCTCTTCTCGTGAGCTGAATTGGCAGCTCACCCTAGCAAACATTTAAACACCCCGCAGAGATGGAGGACCCAGACGAAAATCAAGGACGGGGATGATTTATCTGGAATGCTCCCTGACCTCCAAATCACAAAACAATCCAGAAACTGTAAGAGCTTCTGTTAAGGAGAAGAATTAGGGAAAGTTTAAAGTGAAGATGTGGTTAATTGATTGGGGAGACAAACAGCTTAATTTTGGAGGAGGGGGCAATGCTCACTTTCCATGGTGCTGAGCCCTTCTTGCAACTGCTGTTCTTGGAAATAAAACACACCATGGTAGGAGAACCCCAAGAAGGAAAGCAGATGATCCAGAACGTTTCCCTCATGACTCATCCTTTGGCTTCGCACCTGATTGTCTGGAGGGAACACTGGTACATATTGTAGGTGGTGCAAAAATTACACAAACGCAGCTTGGCAGGAGGAGAGCAGGAACAGCCTCCTTTTTCATAAGAAGACATCAAATGCTTTAGAAGGCCATCAGAGGACAGTCCTCACTTATAACACCCACATCTCTGGATCACCAGGAGTCAAAACTCTAGTCAAAGGAGATTTTACCTTTAAGGATGGATAGCCCTAGCAATCAAGAGCCTTGCAAAACTTGGATTATTACACTGGACAGAAACAATGCACTTTGTTCACACCTCTGACTATGGTGAGATGACGTATTGTTTGATTTGGATTATAGCAATTCTTTTAACATTGTTAATTCTAGCTAGAAATCAATGAGAGAGGCAGAATGCTGGCTTTGAACGCAAAGGAGCCAAATTAGATCTCCAGGTAAGGTTGGAAAAATTCTCCTTTAATAAAGAGACATGGTTGATGTGCAGTACATGGAGAATTGTTGCATTGTATATTTTTGTAAAGACCTGCATCTTTTTTTTTATTGTTTTTGACTTGTAAGCCACCTAAAGTCACTTATACAGTGAGATGGGTGGCGTATACATTTGATTAATAAATAAATAAGAGTTGTGCATGAATATGAGTCAGCCAAGAGTTGGGGAAGTTCATATCTCACCTCTTTTCTTATCTGAATCATATTTAAGCCACGACCCTCTCCTACAGACGCACCACATTAAAGTAGTATATCTATCTGCTAGTCTATCCTGAATTCCCCAACTAAAAGAAATATCTGGAGTTGGAAAAGCTGGGTTGAGCAGCCCTGCTAACTCCCCCAATCTCCCCAGTTCAACAAAACTCAGAGTAAATTAAAACTGTTGATCGCTTCAACAACTTGTCCCACCTCTGTGCTGATTATACTATCTGAAGTTGCAAGGTTAACCATCTCACAGCAATGATTATAGGCCATGCAGAGGATTAAAACAAGCAAAACCCCCACCAGGAACAGAATATACCAAGTAAAGGACCCCAATACTGATCCAAAATAATATGACATACTCCCAGGATCTAAAAACACACCACCAGCACCCTTCCCCAATAAATCCATAAACAGGGTTGGTTTAACCTCCTGGCCCAAATGCCTGAAGGTACTTCCAGGTCTTTAATGCCTTACGAAAGGGGTTGGGGCCATCTGGATCTTGGAGGGGGGGGGGACTCTTCCATACGGCAGGCGCCGTGCCAGAGAAAGCAAGGATCTCCATCATGGACCCCAGAAGTCACCATACCTAGGACCATTCTAGACTGCCCAACTGTTCCCCATCTCGAATGGCTGACCCACTTTGTACAGTCTGCATGCAGATCATGAAACCTTTGCTTGATATGCTCAATAATAGTACTGTTGGTGCGCTGCTGCTGAAAGCCTGCAAGAAGAAGCTTGCAGGTCATCGTCTCAGGACATGGTGCCAGCAGGCCTGATACATTGTTGGGCTGTGGCTGGACCAGGTGCCAAGCAGCTCGTGGTCAGCAACGAGACCGCAGTGGTAACGCAGGAGCTGCACACCAAGCCTTGAGAGAAAGCAAGTGCAAGGCTGTCCAATAAGAATCGTGGTCAGCCAGGCTGGCCCCATGGAGAAACTTTGCAAGGCAAAGGATGCAAGGCCAAAGGATCTAGCCAAAGGAAAGAAAATTGTTTCAAGCTTTGATGGTTTCCCCGCCAGGGAGGGGCAGTTGAGAACACAGATGTCAATGGAGTAGTGACAACTCCAGGTAGACAACTGGAAACTTGACAGAGATGTCTTTAAGTGGGGGAAATCAGGAGGAGCCTGGTCACACCTTTTCGAACACATTTTATTAAAAGGCAGAAGCTTTCATGAACTGTAGCTCAGTCCATCAGATGTTTTAGTATGTCTTAGTTGGAAAAGGTGGGATCAGATTCCTTCTGATGTTTGGCCACAGTAGATTAACACAGCTCTCCTCCTACACTTTTTAACAGAAGAGAAACCCAAATACCTGGAATCCGGTGATCTCCTGCTGCATTCCTTTTGCACGCACACCATCCTTCCCCTTCCCCTCGTGTCCAACTAGAGCACCATTAAAAAGCCATCTTGTGCACTAAGAACATTCGCTTAAGCACTTAGCCATGCCCTTAAAACACGGAGCCCTGCTCAGAAATGGCAGGCGGCTCTCTGAGACTTAACCACACTGGGGCAAAATAAGTTTTCTGGGAAAGCGCAAGAGAAAACCACTGGTGGCTGATGGTCTAAAGGCGTTTTGACAGGGAAGGGGTTGGGAATTGTGGTCTCCCGGTGAACCTTGGAGATGGCAAATGCCTCTCGCAGTCCTGTTCTTTCCTTCCTGGGCTCTCTTTATCACGCACAGGCTCATGGCATGCACACTTCCTGCATTGCTCTCTTATCAGTACACCCCCCCCACCTCCCCCCAAACACCAGAGGAAAATTCTGCACGTAGGAAAGAAATTCCTCCGGGGCCTTCTTGTGCAAGGCTATTCATGGTAACGGCGAGCGCTAAGCTTCACCAACCCTTGCACGGAAAAAGGCTTCCAGGAACAAAATTTAAAATCAGCCTAAAAATATAACGTAGCCTCAGCAGAGAGATAGCACAAGGCTTGGGATGTCAAACTAGGACTGGGGACGGGCTGGTTGCAAACCTGCCAGGCCCCTGAATGCTTCGGGGGACCTTGGGCCTGACTGCCAGGGCAACCTGGCAGGATTGTTGTAAGGAAGCCTTTAGGGAAAAAAAAGAAAAAGAACGCAGAGTCAGGGTGCCATCTTGAGCTTCTTGGCTGAGAAAAAACTGGGCAAAATGAAATACATTGTTTGGGAGAGAAAATAAATAAAAATTGGGCAAAATTGTTTTGGAGGGGAAAAGAAACAAATCAACCAAAAACAGTCAAATTCCTCTAACAGCCCCAAAGGAAACAATGCAGGGACCAAAAACAGGCTCATCGCACTGTCCCTTTTGCACTCTCTCCCCACACGGCGAGGTTTCTTTCGGCCCAGCTGTGGGTCAGAACAAACTTGGCCCTTGAGTTTGCTCCAAACAACCAATAAATGCCGGCTACTTTTGCCCTGACCAGTTTCTGCAAAAGACCTTGGGAAACACACACATTCAGAGTCCCCCAAAGGAGTAAAATTGAGAGAACTCACCTCCAGAAGTTCTCCAAGCCTGCAAAATAAGACCCAAATGCACATTTGCTTTAAAAAAAAAAAAAAAAAAGGCCCCAGGAAGGCCCAAAAATCCACAGGTGTTGCTGAACCAGGTGGAGGAGGTTAAAAATTAACCCCTTAGTTGCAAAGCAGCACCACCACTTCTGGCTTTTAAAGAGACACAGCGCTTTTCATGACCGGCTTTTACGTGCCTGTTTTGAAACTATCTTTAATCGGCGTCCTGTAAGTCTGAGTAAGGTGAGCTTTCAGAAAAGAAAAAAAAAACCTTTGTTTTTATTATTTTTTCTCTTCCAACTGCTCCTGTTTTTTCTTTGCTGCTTGAGCAAGACTTCAACCAGGCCTATGCGTTGTTAGGCCAATAGGCTAGAACAGTGTTTCTCAACCTTGGCCACTTGAAGATGTGTGGACTTCAACTCCCAGAATTCCCCAGCCAGTTGAATTCTGGGAGCTGAAGTCCATACATCTTCAAGTGGCCAAGGTTGAGAAACTTTGGTCTGGAATAACAACTCCAAAGAGACTTCTGGCTAGAATTATTCAGAGGAGGGTAGGAAAAGGAAGCCCGTGCAAACAGACATGTTTGGAGAACCACACAGACAAGAAAGCTAAATTCAGGATTCTGGCAGCTGATGGCATTTGGGGGTGCTTCAAGTTTCCTTAAAAATCTGATGCAGGAGTTGTATACTCTGTTTTACATCTGTGGAAGCGGTCAAGCTCTGGGCTTGGATGATGCAAAACCTGTCCTTTCTGTAAATAAATGCAAATATTACTACCTGGTTGGGAGCCTGAAGCTATATCCTGTGCAGCGGAGAAACCCAGGTGAATGGAAAGGGCTCTCTTAATAAGAAAGTGAAGGAAAGTTACTCCTGGGGAGTCTTAGGACAGTTAGGTCTTGTCTGGGCCTGGAAACTACACAGGGTCAGCCCCAGGTAGCTCTTAGATGGCTCGCAAGGGCAATACTTCTATATCTTTGCCAAGACCACAGCGTAGATGGGTCTCTGGTCCTTTATTTTACTTTTTTTGCTGCTAGCAAACATGAGTATTTCCAAAAGGATAACTGAACAAGGCTTCAAAAGGAGGGAGTCTGGAAGCTCACAGAAATAACCTTGCAGAATAGCCTCTACGGCAGTGTTTTTTTATACTCGGCAACTGTGGACTTCAACTCCCAGAATTCCCCAGCCAGCAGTGCTGGCTGGGTAATTCTGGGAGTTGAAGTCCACATGTCTTCAAGTTGCTAAGTTTGAAAAACACTGCTCTGCTGCTCTGAAATGGTGATTTCTGGGTATGCTGATCAAAAATGGGATAGAGGGGAACTATGTAATGTAGTCTTACAGAGGGAGGAGAGATAAGAAGTTTGTAAGTGCTGTAAGAAGATAGGAAGTTGCTTCTTTATTTTTCCCCCTTTTTTTCTTTATCTGTATTGTCTTCCACACTTTTTCTTTTATCTTTTTTTTCCTTTTTCCTAACTTTCCTTTATATATGTTTTCATGTTTATCTTTTACTTATGTAAAAATCTTCAGTAAGAATTATATTAAAAGAAGAAAAGAGAAGAAAAGAAAAGAAAAGAGAAAAGAAAGGGGAGAGGAGAGGAGAGGAGAGGAGAGGAGAGGAGAGGAGAGAAGAGAAGAGAAGAGAAGAGAAGAGAAGAGAAGAGAAGAGAAGCTGGTGCTTATCCCTTTTCAGCAAGGGATAAGCACCAGCAGGAATGGTACCCCAAGACTGGCTTTCTGGAAGGTGAAAATCTAGGACTTTTCTCAGCAGAATGAATGAGCAAAACAGGACCCACGCACACTGAAAGTGGGGTGATCTGAATTCTAATGGGTGCCAACTTCTGGAGGGCAGAGGATCAAATTGTAGGAAGATCTTCCCTGTCCAGCCCAAGCCTTGCGGCCAATGAACTTGGGAACAGACCCAATAGATTTGTTTGCTTCCCATCCTCGGTTCATGTCCTGTATTAAGCCATGGTTTGTTGAATCACTGTTTACTGAAATCACAATTGGCTGGGCTCTATCACAGCATGAAACCATCAAAAAGCCTTTTAGGTTTTAGTGTGTTCGGTGAACCAGGTCAAGATACATTTAACTTTTAAGAACAGAGCAATCGAAAGGCTTAACGCAGGTTCTGTCATGGTTTGTTTAGAGAAGGCTTACTGAATAAAGCAGAACTGGTTGGGTTCACACAAGATGTTAAACTAGGAACCCAGGTTTATAAACCTCAATGGCCAACTGCAACCCTCCATGTTTAACAAATGTGGTGAATCAGGCCAAAATGCATATTAATCATTAATCACCACCTTCAAGCCTAAGGACAGAATGCTCAACTCAACACAAGGATGAATCTGAAACTTACTTTTTTCCCCCACATGAAAATAGTACAGCTGTAGAAGAAAAGCCAGCTATCTATTTAGGTTCACCCCTCGGGCAAAGCCAAAATCCATGTTCTGCAAAGCACAAAGCTTTGTTTGGTGCATTACATCAAGGCAAACCTAAAAAACGGGTGCGTTGCCCCATGCAGAGTTATTATGGTGCATACCCAGGACTAACAGAAGGAGACAGGGTTGATCTGAAAAACAACTTTGAAATATATTTACCTATTTATTTATTTGTGGAAGAGAGGCAGAAGGACCTACGTCCTCCTTAGTTTTTTTTCCATTTTACCTAAATGCCCGCTGGCTGTATTAGCTTGGGCTCACAGATGGCCCGGGTCTATTAAATTGCAACCTTCCCGACGTCACTGCAAGCAACTGTATTTGGCCTGAGCCAAGCCGTTCTTGAAAGCCTCTTAATGATCCACCCAAACTGGTCTGGCACATCCTCATGCTCTCATCGAGACGGTAACAATTAGACCAAACTATTACTTTCCGGGGAGACAAGGCAGGCAGGCCAGACAGACAAGCATTATGCGCGCAGGAGACAGCCCGGCTGACCAACCTTTCGAAGCTTGATGGACAAAAAACAAGGACCTGGTCACGAATACACATAATCCTGACCCTGCGGGTCAATTCGCACACTTCACAGCTGCCCGGGCAAAGAATCACAGAACTGGAAGGGGGCAGGAAGCCCTTGCGTTCAGCCCCAGATTTCCAATGGATTTCCAGAAAGGTTTCCAACAGATGGCTTGGACCCTTCCAGCAAACTGGGACTAGATGCTCTGTTGAATTCTCTTAACTTTAGGAGCTTTTTCTCTAACGTTCAACTGCAGATTGCCTTTTTGTAACTGAAATCCATTCATGTCTCCTGCACTCTAGGACAAAAACACACGCGCGTGCACCCACGCACACCCCTAAACCAAACCAAAGCAGGTCTTGACCTCCTTCAGATACTTGAAAAGGGCTAAGACATCTCCTGCCCCTTCTCAAAGAGCAAATGTACCCAATTCCTTCCATCTTTCTCCATTTCCAGCCCCTACAAATTTCTGAGTGCACTTTCCAGTTGCTCGCATTCTTTTTGAATATGCGGTACCCAGCACTGGGCATCGTCATTCAGCCGGGTCGGTTGAAAGTGGAACGTTACTTCCCGTGGTTTGGAAACTGAGATGGTTCTTGTTTTGGCAGCCGCATTTCGCTGCTGACTCACGTTCAGCTTGTCATCAACCAGAACTCGAAGCTACTGCTGTTGAAGGCTCAATCAAGGTTGTCTAGCAAATGTCAGTGTTAATTTCAAAGCTATTTTAATGACATTGAAATGAGCTGCTTTGATTCATGGCTCGGCTCGGGGGAAGAGCGCGCGGAGGAAACCTCTGAGCAGCCATTTTTACAAGAGGTCTTAATAGTAATTTCTAAAGCTGATTATAAGATGGGTTTCTGGATGCCCCATCACCCACCCCATCTCACAGCAATCTTCTTCTAAATGCAGACTTAAACATCTGGGAATAGCTGGGGTGCAAGAGGAAGATGGTTCTGTACCCCAAACATCCATGTTCCTTGGTCTGCAAACTTTGCCCTACAGTTTCAGATGGAAGTAGGGCACATTCAACTACAACTATCTGCTATGATGGCTAAATGGGAAGATTAATCAACCCAACCATATGTTGATTAAATTGTAAAGGCTGTTTTTCAGCAGCAAGGCTGCAATGTTGAGGGTGCAGAAATAATTTTGAGGATATGCTTCACCTGGCACAATCCTGGAAAAATGGGGGAAAAAATGGAGGGATCTGTAATTTTTGGCCTGGTAATACGTTTGCTTTTTTACATGTAACCTTACAGGAGAAGGCAGGGCATGCAGTGGTTAAAATTGTATTTCATTCCATTCTAAAAGGCTGGAAGTATTGTGTGTACTGACTTAAAATACAACTGACTGGTTTCTCCATTAGCTATTTGGAAAGCAAATGGTGAGCTGGGTACAAGCCGTTATCGGTGGCTCCCTGAAGCATCTGGCAGGGACTAGCCAGAAACTGAGTGTCAAAATAAATAAATAGCTTCATTCAGCCCTGAGAAGATAACCCAGAACGTTATATATATTTATGGTGGACAAATCATCATGATTATTAAGATGACCACTTCTACATGAAGTCTATCTGGGGAAAAACAAGAGGGGAAACCTGAGAGTTTCATACCTGAAGTGTGAACCTCCCGAGGCACCTGGCTGGCCACTGCTGAAACAAAGATAAGTCCATTGATCGAATCCAGCAGGCCTACTCTTGGCTCAAACTCCTGCTAATATACTTGGGAGTACATCTCCCTAAACATAATGGGACACATTTCCAAGTATAAGCTTAAAGATCAGGTAACAGCCTTACTTTTAATTCTGGGGGGGTTTTGAATGTGTGATGGTTTTAGGGATAAAGAAGGTTTGTTATGGAAATCATAACAGGGATCATTTCTTTTCAGACTTGGCCCCAGAGCTTCTATTCAGGAGCAGAATGCAGATTGGGAATATGAAATAATCAAGAAAAAAAACACCTCTAGGAGTTTGCAAAACATGTCGTCTTTTTAACAGAAGAGCAGAGAGCTTTTCCAGAACAGTTGGGATTCAGTTGCAAGGCTGACAGAAAGAATTAATTCCAGACTGGCTTGAAGCCAAGAACCTTTTTCCCCCCTTAGAAAAATATAATCATGCATCATTTCAAAAAGTACTGTTTGAGAGTCAGTGACAGTCATTTCAAATGTTCCTAACGATTACCATGCAAGTATTCAAATTTCATAAATTGGTAATCAGAGTTATAAATTTTTGTGAGCATGACTTCTGCCTAACTCAAATATAGAAAACGCCCAAGAAAAGAAATGCCTTTACATTAGAAAGGATATTGCATACAGTTACAAGCTGATAAGGCTGACATTTTATTCCAGAAATACATCAAGTGCTGGGGGGGGGGGGCAGGAAGGGAATAGAGCCCTACATTTGTGACTATCCTAAAAATAGTGCATTTTATGATCAAAACTGCATACAGTATTGATGAGCTGTACAAATTCTGCTTTTTAAATACCTTCAAAACTGCTTGAAGATAACTAGATGGATAGATAGAGACGCATGTATTTATATAGCACTTTCATACGAAGGAGAAATTCCAAGCACTTTAGGGAAAAAAAAAAAAATAGAAGTTCAGGAGGAGGGAGGTATGGCAGGCAAACATCAGACCCCCAACGACCCAGAGGGGAAAATTAAAACACTTCTGATTGGGGTCACCTGACCCGGAATAACAGGGGACCCACAGCCAGCTGTAGGTTAAAAGTTGCAGTTCGAGGCAGATTCATTGTTTGCTTATTTCTCAGTTGCAGCATCTTTCCAACAACAAGAGGGACTATGTATTGCTAAATTTTGGACTCTGTATTGCTAACATTTTCACCCCTCAAACAAGAAGGGGTTTGGACTTCGTGAACGGCAAAGGAGGTCAGCCCACCCAATTTGGCCTTTTCAAGTTGCTTTAAAGTTGCCGTGAAAGAACGGCTTTCTTCTTGCCCCGTTGGCCAAACTTCGGCAACCTGAGTTGTCAGCTTTGCTGGATCTCCTAGGACGATTCAGACGTCGTCCTGCGCCCGGGAGTTGGCGCGCGCTCACGTCTCAAGGGAGGTCATCACCATTGGCGGCTGCCGTTGCAAGGGACGACGATTTCAGCTTGATGCAACCCACCAGTGGATTCAGCTCCACAACCACAATCCAAACACGTATGCACGTCAAAGGACGTGCAGGTGTTCCCAGAGCAACAATCTCACTCAAACCTCCGAGTTGTTTCAAGTCACTCCCTGTAGGTAATGCTACATTTCACAGGGAAATGTGCTTTGCAAAGAGTATGAAAACACAGCATGCAAATTAAGAGCGATCCTGAAAATACCAATTTCACCGCTACAAACAGCAACATTCAGGACTAAGATCATAGAAGTGTATCATTTTATCCTTTACAATGTGATAATTAATAGCTTACCTCCTGTGCCACTAAACACGTAATCCAGCAAGTGTCAACTGCACTCTGCTCAGACACACCAATTTAGAAATTACATATTCCACAGCCTTGCAATATATATTTACAATGCCCGATGAAAGGTAAATAAGCATGATCATTTTTTTTTTCTGCCAGATGGCTTGCAAAGCAACCAACTCCGATCTCATGTATATTCCCTGAGAAAAGGAAATTTTAGACATTAACACTACGTCCTTCTGTGCTTTGTTTTCCTCCCACACAAGTTATGTTTGAGAAATACACTGTTCATGATAATGGTGCGTCCTTTCTTTATGGAGAGAACAAGCAGCAAATAAGCAGAATGAAAGGATGATATTCATATTCAGCTTCATCACCAAGGTGGCATTGTGTGTGTGCTGGAATGTGACTCCAAAAAACCTGCAGGAAAGAAAAAATACAATGCAGTTTTCCTAATTCAAGTTGTCGGCCTGAAGTAGTGGAGAGCAATCCCATCGATGCTTCTATGAGATCTTTGAGTAAGGAAGTGTCAACATAATTCCTAAGGTTTTGGCACTGCATTGCTAGTCAAACTTGAGTGAAGAAGGAAGATGTTATGTTCATTCCAGAAAGCCCTACCTATAAATCATCCACAGCTTCCATCTGCAGGCCGCTGAAAATCTCAAGAATTAGAACTTTTAAGGTCCAGAAGTTCTTCATACAGTGAGGACCCTGTAGAGAAGGCGGTCTCTACAACTTGCATGACCCACATTGTTTTACAAGCGTCAGCACAACACAATTGAGGGGTTACATAACAAATGCTTCACTCCTAGCTAGCAAAATGTAATTCCCCCAGACTAGTGGCTTCCCCACGTTGAAATTCTTGCAACTGCTGTACAAAGTCTCTTTTGTCCTTGCACAGAAAAAGGGGATTTTTTTAAAAAAAGGCCTCATTCATCTGTCTCATCAGTTTCCTGGGCAGCCAAACGGGTGAGCTCCAAATCGTCAGGGTACCGAATCTCCAACTCTGCGTTTGCAACATAGTATGTGTCAGCGAACTCCTCGAAGTAACGACCGATGTCTGGGTGAGGAATCTCACGAGGTTCTGGGTTGGGCTCTAGATTCTCTGCAAAAAGAAGGAAAAGTGAAAGATTGTGGGGAGGCTAGAAGAGTCATGGATGTTAAGGGAATAGGAGATAGGAAGGGAATCCATTGGTAGCTTAACTCATAATTGGCAACTCAAGCCAGGTGTCAATAAACCTGGGATGAAACAATTCAAGGTGTTCAATGACACTCTGCCTTAACAAACTCACTATAAACAAAGATTGGAAATTCTTACACTTTCTAAGACTGTGTATTTACTCCTAATGTTAAATACATTAAAGATGCCTTCCTGAAATCGATGTAATTCCTGCTTCCTTGACCTTGCCGAGCTGGGTGGGACTCGACCACCGTAATTTGCCAGGAAGAGAGCAGTTTCCGCCTGCTGCTATTCATCAACTTCAGTTGTCGTTTGGAATGAAGATGTTGAATAAGAGCCAAAGCTGCTGAAATCTCCTTCTTCTTGAAAAGTTACTTTTTTGCATTTGTTATACCTCCCTTACACAAGAGGATGCAATAAACCCATAGTTATTTCTTTTTTTAAAAACGAGCAATTTTAGAATAGGCCAGTTCTCAGTGGAGGAGAAAAAATACAGCTGTATGTGTCTGCCCTTTACTAAACCTGAGCCGTGGAAGAAGACTGCAAGGCTCTCAAAATAACCCGCTTTCAGGTTAAGGGAAATGTCAAATGCAGATTGATGCAATTATGTTGTTGCTGTTGGGCCTATTAGAGTTGCATGAACAATATCCAAAGCAGAAATAGTGTTACTGATTTATGTGTCTTGGGAATTCCAGAGAGGGAGCAGGTAAACATGTTTACTTAGGCTTGGAGACCAATGTATGCTCATCTCATGAGTTTCCTTGTAAGATGACTGGCTTGGTTTCCATTTAAGTTGAATCTGAACCAATATAAATGGAAGGGGAGGGAATCATCTCTTTTGCTTTGAGCCTCAAGCATGCAAGGAGAGCGACAAGACATCGATTGCTTCAGAGGACTTTGTCTTCAAGGCTCAGTATGACTTGGCTATCCTCTTTAGGGGCTCTCCCTTGGGTGCTCCCAAAGTCATGGGGAGGTGCAAGGTCAGTGAGGACTCCTCCATGCAGAACAGTGTTTCTTAACCTTAGCGACTTGAAGATGTGTGGACTTCAATTCCCAGAATTCCCCAGCCAGCATGACTGGCTGGGGAATCCTGGGAATTGAAGTCCACACATCTTAAAGTTGCTAAGGTTGAGAAATGCTGATGTAGAAACTCAGTGAGGGTAGGAATGTTTTTGTGATGCTAACCAAAAGGGCCACCTCCAGGGCTGAACCCACAGCACATCTCGATATCCTCGCAGAGTTGGCCTTAAACTCTTAAGTTGCCTCATTACAGGTTGTCACTGCAGTTTAATAATAGTTAAAGGTTTCCGTTCTCTTATGCACTGTTTATATGCCGGGGTTGTCCTATTTTATTTTGATTCTGAGGCCTTCATGCTGCTCATGTATTTTGATGATATTCCTGGATGTTACTTTCACTGGAGGTGGGGTTTTCCCACACTGAAGACACTGACAACCTGGGAACGTACTGTACTCACTAAATAAATACTGCAGAAAAATGAACAAAAAGGTGTCTGGCAAAGCTTTCAATTCAGAGCCAAGGGCTTTAATCTGTGAGAAAGCATAATATCGATCAGCAATCTCCCACCTTGAGTTAAATAGCCACCCCATTTTTTCAAAGTTCTCAGCAAATTAGTAACCCCATTTTCTCACTGCATCTGTGAACTGCCAGTTGGCCAATCTACAGAGTTCCAAAACTTCCTTTCCTTTCATCACTAACTGCCCCCTTCCCCCCACAATCTCTTATATTACATCCAAGAATCCTCTCTTTCTCCAGCTCAACTTGTTTTCTCAACTGAGACAGGCTTTCTAATCCAAATTTTGTATACCCTTGTAACAGAAGCTGAGTTGTGGACCAAGTTTAGATTACTGGGGGAGGGGGAGGAGGAGGAGGAGGAGGAGAAGAAGAAGAAAAGGCAAATGTGATGTTCCAGTCACCGTTGCAGTTGTTCCGAGTGCCCTCTACTGGGAGAACCATTTATTCTAAGCCTTACTAAAAATATCATAGGAAATTTGCAGATTAGTTTTCCATCTCATGCTGTTCTTATCAGGAAACAGGCAGTGAGCATTATGAGAGAAGGATCAGTTCCACACATCAGTGAAGCATTATGAAAACCCACTCAATCACTACTAAGCTGCCTTGGGCTGCGTTAGAACTTCCATCCGTTTAGGTCAGCACCGTTGACACCAGTTGATTGGGAGTTATTGGGAGTTTTCCCAGCCCTATCAAGAGATGACAGGGGTTGAATGTAGAACTTCAGCATGCTAGGAGCATGATCTACCATAAGCTGTAAGAACAACCCTGCTGGAGCCCATCAACGAACCACCAAAAATCACACTATTGAACCTGGAGATACCAGGAATGGTCTTTGAGGTGGAATGACAGCGAATCTGTTCGCTTCTGGGTTTGAGGCCAATTCTTGGGATTACAGTTCTTTAATTTTAAGAGTCTACATCTTGCATAATTGGAATTTTACTTCAAGAGCAAAATACAGCCGTGAAGCCTCAAAGTTTGCCAGCCTGATTTGCTGAGCAGGCAAATGTGACAACTGGCACTGTCTTGGGTCTCACTGTGTCTGCGGACCAAAACATTCCCAGTTCTACTTTATTAATTCTGAGAATAACTTAGTGGAGGGGAAATGAATTAACTACCCTGCACTGGGATAAGTTTTCTTCCCATATGTCTAAATGAAGGGCAGGCAACCATGAATAAGCTTGTTGAAAACACCGCCTGCTTACCTTGGGCAGCATAACGGCATGACCCATCTTCCACTAAAACATTGTAGAAAGGCTGGTGGGGACCATGCGGCAAGCTGTGGACATTCATGTTTCGGATCCATTCACGTCCCATCATACATGCTGGATCCCAACCATAGATCACACAGTTGTAGCCATATCTAAATTCAAAGAGAAAGAGGACACACAACTCCATGAACGGTTGAATGGCTGGCAGTCTGGGCAGGTTAACATGCAGGCAGGTTGGGAGACTCTGCACTGAGAACGAGGATGGATGCTGCAGAATAACCAATGTTAAGTGATGCCCCCTTGTGTGAGAACCCTTTGGCACAGAGACATATAAACTCATATTCTCATTAATGACTTATGGAAGACTCCACCCACGTACTGCGACTTAGAACAACGTATGTTCTCTTCTGGTTGCTAACAGTGGAGAACACCTCACCCACAACCGCAGTTATTATTTATCAATTATGTCATTTCTAGAGTTGTTACTTGTCAACAGCTTCATCTAGGAGTCAGGTTTTTTGCGGGGGGGGCAGCCTACAACAGAGGTCAACAGCTGGGAAGCAAAACCCATTTGCTCAGCAGAGACAGCAAAGCATGGATTGAGTCAGAACCTTTCCCTCTGATATCCTGCACTCTTAATTATTAGGTACTTCAAAGACAGCATTCACCCACAGACCTCTTGATTCCCACCAAGTTCCCTGATCCACTCAACTATATTAAAAATAATAAATATCAAAATGGACAGCGGCTATGTTGCAAAATGGATTATCAGCATTGGGCCGCGCACTTTATTTTCAAAAGACCTTAGCCTCAGCATAGGTTTCAGACGTATTCTAAGAAAATAGAGGGGGTAAAAGGCTGCAGGTCAGGGCTGTATGGAAGCCTGCCCAGTTGCTGGGGATGGGGTGAACACCAAAAATAAACTGGGGTGGTGGAGGCGGCCCTGGGAGATTAAGAAACAGTGATAAGCAACTATCTCAAAACTTTGTCTTCTAAGAAATGTGGGGGTGGGAGTGGAGGTGAGGGTTGGACTACCCTCATAGCTGCCATTTGCGAGACTGCCTGCAAATCCCCCCTCTAAATGTGCCCCCGTTGCCTACATACAGTGATGAATAAATCACACCCACCTGTACGCACTCACATTTCTATTTTGTTTAACCTAGAAAGATGACTCACGAAACGTGTCCCCGCGTGCCTCAGCACCCTGGTGCTGACTCTGCTGCTTTGCCATGCTATCTCGGCATTTGGGTAGAACCACAAAGCTTGGCCGTGAAGCTTTGCAACTCCGTTCGAAGACTATTAAAAATAACACCGGCAAACCAGAAATGGTGTTTTCGCTCATCTAATTTTAACTCTGTCCTTATGGTGCACGGGCAGATAAAACTGTCCCCGCCCCTTTTGCTGTTTGTATAAGATTCTCTTCATGATAAAGGAGATCATCTCGTTGGGAAGTCATTATTCTTGTTTCGTTTATGATCAGGCTGGGTTTCTCACTGTGGCCTGCCTGGCAACCTTTGGGACTGGATTTGGAGTGTGAAGGCTTTGGGGGGGCGAAGCACTCTCTTTATATCTTTATTTTAAAGGGAATTCCTTTGGCGATCTGATTGAGAATGGCCATCATCTGTTTTCAAAAGAAATGCCAGTACAAAAATAATAACCACCACATGCTGAAATTCAGGGGTAGGAGTAGCATCTACTTCATTTTCCCCACTTGCCCATTCTCAGAAATTGACGATCTGTACAAAACAAACAGCCAGGGCTACCATGCAAGTAGAAACCCCTACAATGGAAACTCAATTTTATAACTTGCTTGGACATCAACAGCAGCTCTAGCAAATCTCCTCATTCCACAAAGGGAAGTCAGGATTATGGGAACAGGGGACTATGTGCAGAAGAGCATGAAGAAGGAATTAGGTAAATATCAAGTTAGCTCAGACAGATGGGAAGGGGTGAGGAAAAAACTCAAGACTGCCTCCCCTAGATTCTCTTTAGGGGAGATGTATAAGAGGGGAAAGATAAAACCTCTGTTGGGCTTTCACGTTTCTGTCATTATATTCAACAACTATAAAGTAGAGTTCCAGTAGTTCATGCGGTGTCTGTTTCCTAACTTGGTCTACCCCGAAGGGCTAGCCTAAGGCAACTTTCTGCATCTTTGGAGAAAATAACCTGCTGAGACTTGCCAGTGAAATTAAGACTGTAAAAAGTATGTTTTTAAAAGGCTGACAAGAATTCAGTCCAATTCCTTTCCTGATGACCCAAAACCCAAGACCAAGCCATGGTGTTAGTTGAGGGTTCAGCTGGATCTACTCAATTTGGCACCTTCTACGTACACATGACAACATCTCCCATGATTCCCAGCTGAGCAGGGGTTAGGTCTTCCTTCGGTATGCAGAGGAGTCTGGAGATGGCCTTGTAGAAGGAACTGAACAACCATCTACAGAAAGTATCAACTTAGACTGGAGAGATAGGAGGGGATGAGGAGAAAACCCTAATTTGTCTTGATTCTTTTTAGGATAGAGAGGAGAGAGAATCTCCATCAAGCTTTCAAGGTTCTGTCATTATACCCTCTAACAATATTTTAGAGTAAAAATTTTATTTACTCTATTTTACAGTGAGTCACGTGGTTTCCTGACCTGGTCTACTTGAAAAGGCTGACCCTACACACTTGCCCATCTTGCCCTATGTTTTGGTCCTACAGATATGGATCCCTACTTCAACAGAGAAATCAGCCATTGCAGAATCTTGGTGGAAAAGGATGAGGTGACACACGCTCACCTTTTGTGTTTCATAATCAGGCCGACAGAATAGCAGATGTCTCTGTGTTTCTCCTCGAAATGAAGCTTCACATCCGGACCTAATTCTTCTTTCCGACGGTCAATATGTTCCAGGGTATGTTGAACTAAATACCCCACTGCTCCTTGTTGGGATGGGTCCAAGGCCTGAATGTGCTGTAAGATGTCCAGAACCTTTAACAGAGCAAAAGAGCTCCCAATCAACCCTCCTATAGCTCAACGTTCAATAACTCCAGTCTATGATATTTATTTCATCGTTTTCAGTATTTAGCATGTGATACCTGGCCAGCAGTTACTGGACAGTTCTGCATATTTCCTTTTTGTCACTCTTTCTGTAAGTTATTAAAAAATAGATAAGTTGTAATAAAATGGATTGAAGCTTAAACCAATATTCCAGGATTTTTTCCCCCTAAATATCCTTTTTTCATTTCATTCAGTACAGTTTTTGCAAGAGTCAGAATGGGAGAGAGAAACTGTGTGCTTTTGGACTTAAAGACAAGTCTGAAAACTCATATTTTAGTCCAGAGATCACAAAAGCAGGCTAGCTTTATCTGAATTTACTTAATTACTGAATTTTTTTAAACTGTCTTTCAGGATACACCATCCTCTGAAGATGGTTTAAAAGAGGAAAAAACACACACACACGCAATAATGTTATTGCACAGCCTCCAAAGATAAGTTAAATAAACCAGAGCTGAAATATCTTTCTTCACTTTTTCGGCAGCATAGATACATCTGGCATCTGTTACTTTTAACAAATCCTCATCACGCAAGAAAAAAACAAACCAAGTTGAATTACATACAGAAAAGGCAATGGGGGATAAAAAAACAAGTCACATAAAAACAATGGGCTAAAATAACAGCAGTAAATCAAAGCAATCAAAGAGCGGCAACACAGAGAACAAGATCTGGATGGCGACACAACTCATTCAGCAACTGAGTGGGATCATTTGGAGCCTCCAAGGACTATGAGAGAAAGAAGAGGAAGGGGAAAAAAAAAATATATGAGAATGCTGTAGGTCAGTGCTTTCAACGATTTTAAGGTTTGTAAGAGTTTGGCCAACTGAAGAAGAAAGTTCTGGGGTCAATAATGGGGCTACCAAAAATGCAAAGCAGATGACTTCGGTACGGCTCCAACTTTTCAAAAGAGAAGGGGAAGTGGAAGGAGAGACAACCAAGTGCTTTAGGAGAAGCAACACCCATCCATCTCCATACTTAGTTCATGCATCTGGTACTTCACTGACGTAGCATGAATCCAAAGTACCTTCTCTGGCCAGATTCCGAGGTGGAAATACAATCTAGCTTGGAGCATTAGATGCTGCACGTTGTCTGGATACATGGCCAAGTACAGATCCAGAGAGTCTCTCAGGAGCTGGTATGACTGGTCAGTGCTTTCCCTAGCAAACAGATACCTACATGTTCAAATCAAAGTCATGCTTTCATAGATACATTTACCATCATCTAGCTGTGATGTCCCACTGCCAATTACCACACGGTTAGCTGGCCCGTCTTTCTCCAAAGCAGTCACAGTCCCAGATCTTGCGTCAAACGCATAATTAATGTTGTTGCTTATATACTGCCACTGGTCGAAAGCCTACCACATAACCAGTCCATTAACTCCACTCCTTTCTTCCACTGTCAAACAACTCCTACTGTTTTGAAGTTTCTTTCAATGTTTAGCTCAAATCTTGCTTCCTTTTCTAACCACCCCTCCCACCTTCTATAACAAGAAACTTTCTAAGATTTATCTTCTTCAGGACATTTTTTTCAGATATTTAAAGACCATGATTGTTTCTGCCCTTGATTTTCTCCTCTCCAGCAGATACACACCCAGAACTTTCCACCATTCCTGAAAGAACACACTTCTTGCAAAGCTCATAAAACCTTGTAAATGTTACTTAAGCCCAACTCTCTCTTTTCTCCTAACTCAGCACACAGACCTAGTTCTCCACCTAGAACCATGTTAACCCAAGAGCAGCTAATTATCACGCACCTGCTTCTCATGAAGTTCATTTCCAAAAATAAAACTAAAATAATACTAAAGCAGCCCAGCTAGATGGCAGCGCCTTAATAATCTTGGGTGATTCTGAAGAGCTAAGTGGAATTAAACCTGATTAGTACTTGGAGGGGGAATGACCTGGAAATTCCAGGGTTGTATGTTAGATTGGGGAGCTGAAACAACACAATGGTAAGACACTTCATACTGTGGCCAGGAAAGTTAGCTAGAGCTATCCATGAAATCATCAGGAATACAGCTCAACTCAAAAGAGGCTTTGCCTTTAATAGTAAACCTGTGTTTAACTGAAGTTACCAATAATTGCAATTAGCTGGTTTGAAATATTAATTTGCTCAATGTCAACCCCAACTCATAATTCTCATGTCCCGGACTTTCAGCCCTTTGAGGTATGCCAGGTCAGGAAACAGAAATTACAAGCATTCTAAGAATGCTACTTTCTTGTTGTAGGGTGTAATAACAGAATCTTGAAAGCCCGTCGGAGTCACTCCATGCCCCCTCTTATACCAAGCAGAAACAAGGCAGGGCTGATTTGAGATTCTCTCTCATACTTTTCACTTTCCCAGGACTGAGCTGCTATTTCACCTCCATCAATGGTCCAGCTATTCCTTCACCAAGGTCACTGCTACATTCCTTTACACTGATAAGCAAGGTCTCATATTTCCAGAACTGTTTGACAGGGTACTGGGAAGTTAAAGCGGGTGGACCACAGGTGGCTGTGCTTGGCTTTGATGGTATATAAAAGCAGATCTCTTATTACATATAAGGACAGCTGGTTTAAGTCTTCTTAATGAGTTTACAGAAGAGACAAGCTTTAGCTGCTTCAGCATATCCTAAAAGCACAACATTACTGTATTTCATTTATATTCAGCTTGGGAGAATGTAAATGAACTTACATGGAAATCTCCCTTCACTGTAACCCATTGAACCTCCCCTCCTTATAACCCAACAATAACTTTGTGAGGTAGGCTGGGCTAAGAGACTGCCTGGCCCAAAGATCCTCATCGAGCTCCATGGTCAAGTGTGGACTTAGATCTCCATGGTCATGGGGGGGGGGGACTCAGGCCTCCTCTAATGCAATGCTAACGCTTACACAATGCTTTGCTGGATTCTTACCGCTTTCCAATATTTAACAAGTTGCCCACCATTCGCTGCAGAACCTCTTTGGCTGTGGCCACGCCATAGAATTCCTCCGTCACATGGTGCCCAATCAAGTATTCGCATTCTTTCACATTCAGCTGCCGCCCCTTCCCAAAAGCATCGATGTATGTGTAGTCAAATATATTGGTGCTCCTGGCAAAAGAAAAATGAAACCGAAGGCGAATTAGTGTACAGCACTTCTGATGCTAGACAGAACAGCGGACCCTCTTGCACAAGACAACGGGATTTCATCTGTTGGGTCGCAATAGCCTTGTTTTTACAACACAGAGAAAAGGGACAGATGACAGGCAAGCCAGAACCTTAGAACTACGCATGGACTGGGTTCATTCATACCTGCAGCAGCTGTCTGGTGAGGTGGTAACAATTATAAGGAATTTTAAGGCCATTTTAAAAGGAAGTAATGGATGTCACGTGGCTCACATTCCCATTCCCACACATCAAAGCATCCAAAATTCGGGTTGTTTTTTTTGCACTGAGAGTGCTTAAGGATGGAAATTTGAGTGAACTGCTATTACACTGACCTTCAAGCAAGAAAAACAGCTGGAAGTTTATCAAAATTCAGCCGTTTTGAAATAATGAAATTCAACTGGCGAAGCCAAAATGCTTTAAAGTATGGTTTGTTGGCTGAGCCCCGGTAAACTATAAATCTCAGTTGCCCTCCCATGACTGGGTTCTCACATTATACAAAAGCAAAAAAAACGCTTGCAAAATACATTTCTGCTGACTTATGCAAATCTCTCGAGGTACCCTTGAAAAATAAATTTAAGGCTGGAGAATGACACACGACGTCGTTAAAAGAATCTTAACAAAGAAAACAGAGACAAGTATGTAGCTGGCACTGGGGTAAGCACTCAAGGCACCAGCAGGTTTACAACTTCAAAAACGGATCTCTCAACTATAAAAAACCAAGCCCCCATGAACCTGGGGGCAAGTGAGAGCTATTAAATAGATAACGCAAGTTATTTAAATGCATGCAACTGTTCTCCTTTAACGCTTGTTTCCATCTTGCCAGTTTTAGCCCGTTGCACAGACTGCAAGAGAAATGCAGGCACAATGCAAGAGCACGTAGCTTCCCCTCCATAGGGTGCTGCTCTCTGTCGGAGTTGCGTGCCACATATCTGAAATAACACCCCCAAAGTGTAATGGTCTGTGGGAATGACCTCAGGAGACAGGACAACCAGCATGTAGAAGATTTCTCAGCCCACAGGAGAGGGGACGTGGGAAGTTTCAGAAGAGACCCTCCCTAGTTTTCTGGAGAGTAAAAGGAAAGGAGAGGAGAAATATTTTCAGTCTTGCAAGATTCTGCTAATGTAACCTTACAATAAAGAAACTCAGAGCTGAGCTTCTTGTCTGGACCACCTTGCAGGGCTAACACAAAGCCCATCTCTTCATATAGCCCTTCAGGAGGCTGATCTGGAGCACCGTTTTGAGGTTTAAGTGGGTGTTTTGCAAAAGAAGAAATGGTGCACATGAGCCTCGGCCTCCTGCCATGACGTCGTACGGTGTGAAACGGCACCACTTAAACGCTAAAACAGAATCGATACAATGATGAAGGATCATGAGAGGCCTATGAGCAAAAGCTGTTTCACCCGCTGGAAATCTGCTTCTGTTCCTTCCAGACAGCTGTGCCCTCATCAGCCTGTAACATCGAGAGAGCTCTCCAAGAGTGGATTGATAGCTTTCTGTTCACACGCCAACCACTTTTCCTGGGGTTAATGAGACTGTAGTACAATGCTATTGATGACTGATTTCTCCACCGCTAAGTAACAGGGTCTTCTAATCAAGCACAACCAGTTTTCTTTTGCAGAAGAAAACACATTACCCCCCCTTTTTTTTTTTTAAACTATGACTTCATCATCTGGCAATGATTAACAAGAAAACTGCAACCTGGGAGGTTTAAATGTAGCGTTGCCTGAGATAGCTGTCACTCTCGCTCGCATGCCAGTTTGGAAAACTGGTTTCCCGGGAGGAATGCGCAGAAGCCAAGAGGAATGGGAAAATAAGCTTACCTTTCTCTTCCTTGGGACCACCTGAGCAGAAAGTGACTGGGAAAATTGACTGCCTCGAGCTGGACACCCAACTGCTTGGCAATCGTCAAATACAGCACCGACAAGCTGATTGGGATTCCAGTCCTGCGAATTAAAACCTGAAGGAAAGGGAGAAAAATGAGAAGTTTTGGCTGCTCCTTGGATCTGGAATTTTAAAAAACGCTGAAAAAAAGGGAAGATTTAGTCCCCAGAACTAGTACGCTTTGGAGAAACTGACTGCATAACTTTTGCGCCAATCGGTTTGAGGTTATATCAAACTGAACGAAACCCCAAACCAAAATATGGACTAAAAATATTGCTCAACCTTGTCTGGTCAAGAAGGCCTTACCTGATGGATGTATGAATTCTGAGAATTGTAATAATCCACCTCGTTTCCTCGGTATTTCAACTGCTCGTAGAGGACATAGTTCATGGCATCAAGAACCTGACTCTGAAGCTCCACCTGAGAGACTATCAAGACCTCTCCTTAAAAAAAAAAAAAAAGGCAATGAAAATAAGAGAAAGCATTGCTTATTTATTTCTACCCCATCTTTCTTCCAGTAGAGTTATCACTCCCTCCTCCAAGGCTGCAAAGCTAGTTGGGCTGAAAGAGAATGATGGGCCCCAGAAAGCAGGGAGTTTCCATGGCTGGAGATGGACTTGAACCTGGATCTCCCATTAGCCACAACACCTTAACCGCCACACCATACTGTCTCACTATTTATTTAAGCAAATAAATGCAACTGCTTATTAGTTTGATATTTCGCCTCTCCCTCTGGAGCTCAGCACGGACTATGTAACACTTCCTCTTCCTGTTTTTCCCCACAACCACCAGAGGACACACATTATGGACACACAATCAGAGGTGTGCAACCTGTGCCTCTTCAGGTGTTGCTGAATGACAACTCCCAACATGCTCTCCTGCTGGATCTACTGCTGCTGGAATCTGTAGTTCAGTCACATCTGTATTTCCAACTTCAGCAACTTCCGGATGTGTGGACTTCAGCTCCCAGAATTCTCAGCGATGACCGTGCTGGCTGGGGAACTCTGGGAGTTAAGTGCAAGTTGCCCAAATTACTGATCCACAGAGCCCGGGTTACCCATTTCTGGATTAAATGTATCAAGGAGTCAGGTCCAATATCTTTGGTCTTGATTGGCTACCACTGTTGATTTGGCAACTGTGGATGGGTTTCCTCTCCCAGAAAAGCAGGTCTGTCATAGAAACGGGTGACAAAAGGGAACTGAGTTAATGCCATACCTGCTTTTCGGTCCACACTTGGATGTCTGGGATTTTTGGATTTGAGAAATTCACAAACTTTAGCAACAATGTCATCGATCTGGGCCTGGATACCCTTGAGGGAGATCTCCGACAAAGGGTTACAGTATTGGTCGATCAGCACAGCTCCTAGGAAAAGCCAGGAGAGATGCAGGACGTGGGTTTGGATGGTAGATAGGCTACAACCCTAAGCAGAAACATCATTTGACACCAAATGATAGAAACACCAAGCAGACAGGGGCCATTTAGGTAAAGGCCCCACTCAGTGCACAAATTCAGATTAGAGCAGTGTTTCTCAACCTCAGCAACTTTAAGATGTCTGGACTTCGACTCCCAGAATTCCCCAGACAACTTAAAGTTGCTGAGGTTGAGAAACACTGAATTGGAGCAATGCTGAGTTGGATGCCCAACCTCAGCGTGAAGATATTTAGCGTTCAAAGGGATATATAGCTACCTTATAGCATGGTTTTCACTGAAGGACTTCTACTTCTCCTTTTTACTACTTTTCTTTGAGATTTCTTTCTACTTCAGTTTCACAATCATCTACCCTAATCTCCCATTCCTTTAAACAACTCTTCTGATTCCACTTAATTTGTCCACTGTCTTAATTTGTCACAGGACTTCAAGCTGCTTGCCCTCCCCACCAAAAATGAATGCTATCCCCTCTAATAGCAAACTCAGGTGACAAAAAGTCTGGAGGTTTTGAAATAAAACAGAACTGTCTGAAGCGGGAGGCAGTGTCGTGCTCAGACACTCCCTAAATATTCAGCATATAAAAGGTAAGGGCTCCCACAAGTCAAGTTTGTGGGAGCCCCTATCTTTTACATTCACATATTCTTCAGCTACAGATGAAAGTGGGTTGCCACTAATCCCCCAATATTTACCCACTCTTGCCTAGCAGTGCTTATGCCTTTGTCAAACAGCCCCTTAGCCAGAATTTGGCCAGCTTTAAACCAGGTACTATGGAGGTGGGCAATCTTTGGCTCCAGAGTAAATGAGACCCTAGATCTCCTTTCCTTATAGCCCTAACTAACCTCCTCTGAACCTAACTGCTGAAAACAGTAACAATAATGATAATATTCTGTATTATTCTTTTAGCTCACATTTTATGTTTGGTCCTCCTCTTTTACTTTTAAACAGTTTGTTAATTGTTTCATTCTATACTGGTCTTTGACTGAAATAAAGTTTGACTGGCTGCTGAAAATGGGTGGCGTGGTTTTCTACAGGAACACTGCAGCGTAAGCTCTAAAATGGACTGAAAGTAGTTTTGCAACCAGACTCCCTCCCAGATCCCCTCTCCAAAAAGAAATCTAGGCCCTGCTTATTTGTAATCACTTTGCCCGCTGAAGCCCTGAGACTCCTCCCAAATCCCAGCTACTGAAAGATTGCCCAACTTTATTAGACATTAACAGACATTAGACATTAGGACAAAGCGGAAAGAGCCTAACACAGAAAAACAAATTAGTGTGCACATAACTGAGACCTTTTACCTTCAGATAAACGCAGAACACATTGAGTCTGAGAGGCAATATTTGAGCCCAAGAGGAGAACTTGGTTTTTTTTCTTGATCGCACACCTGAGATTAGGCTATGGATCAATCACGGTTTGCTCACCACTTCTGTTAATGAAGTTTTCAGGCACACAAGAATTTGTGGAGCTTTGTGGAGTCACTTTCAAAATCAATTATTCCATGTTATCCTTTCTGGGCCATTACCAACCTTCCAAAAAGGACTGCTCATCTGCTGAGTACTGAAGGTATGTCTTCAGTTTCTTTAAAATGTTCTGTTGCCGCAGAAAGTAAAGAATTTTCTTTGCATAGTACTTCCACGTCAGCCCTTTCCTGCAGGGTAAAGGAAGCCACCGTGGTGAATATTTCTTGGCAACCCCCAGAAGAACAGAAAACAGACTATGATTGCAAAGAGGAAGTCCTGAATGAATGTTTAAAAGAGATTTCAGGCAAGAGACAGCAGGGAGAACCAAGAGCCCAGAGGGAAAAGCAGGATTTTATTAAAGGTGTTATTACCTTGTTTATAAAGGTAATGTTGTCCTTAATTCATGATATCACCTCTGCGGTAGGAAACTTACAAGAATTACAGTTGAGTTTCAAAACAATTCCAACCCTGAAAACTTGGGAGCTATAAATATAGGCAAAAAGTTTCCATTGAGACATCCAATCTGGAGGTGGTTAGATCCAATCTCCAAACTGAATCCTCTTTTGGAGTCAGAGGATCTGGATCACATCACTGAATAAACAGGATGCCTTCAAATCAATTCATTCATTCAACATTATTTTAAAATCAGAGCAGAAAGTGGAATCAACCAAAATTCTAAAATTCCATTTAGACTGCAGGGCTGATCCATACAGAATCCAAAATCAGAATATAGCTGATCTGCACACCCCTAATATATATTTATTTCCTAAAGAAGCAACAGGATTCTAAACATGTTCAGGGAAACAATTTTGCTTTGTGAAAAGAAAGAGCAAAGACTGTAGTAAAGAGGTAATCGAGACCCTTCCTGCTTCATAAAGATGTGCGAAGCCTTTGCAAAGATTCAAATGGTTTTAATTTTATTTAATTAAAAAACCTCATCAATATAGAAAGTTAACCTGCAGAACTGGAAAATGACATAAGTGCAAAAACGCTGTCCATTTAAAATTCTGTGAAACCTTTAGAAAGAACGTGTATTTTAGATAAAACAATTCATAACCAGTCCACACCCCACATTCCAATCATAATAAAAAGTTTATGAAACCTTTTTCATAAAATTAAAAATAGCCTGCTTAACAAAAGGGCTGTTCAATTAAATAAACTTTAGCAGATAACCCAGCTGAGTTTTAGTCCATAAAATCTACTTGTGAAAGCAGGTTCTTTTTGTATGAAGTCTTGCAGGAAATCTAAGATGATGTCTACAGCAAACACCATATAAAAACAACCCATTTTCTCTTTTTCTCACAAATTGGATGGAACAGTTCTCGTGGAGATTTTAATTCTTAATTAATTCTTAATTTTTTTAAGGTGTGTGATGATTTTTCAGTTGAACGTACCTCAAAGGCTTGTTGGGAAGATAACAGATGGAGAAGGAATCTTAGGTAGCCTGGCCCCGAGCTCTTCGGGAAACAGGCAGGACACAAATGTAATTTGAAAATAAAATGTAAAGTTGACGTGTCTACTATGCACACCGAAAAAGCCACCAAATGTTCTTTCCTAGAGTTTTAGAATCAGCCTCACCTGTCTCCTGTGTTAAGAATGGACATCAGCTCATCCTCAAAGAAATGGCTTGGGCAATCAAGAGTCTCGACATCAGTGAAGCCATCGCAGGGCACCTAATGGAAGAACAGGCCAATTATTTTACTGCTAAACAGCTTTCTACAACAACCCCAGGAATAATCAGATACAATTTCATATTTAGCTTTTGGATTAGTTCGTTTTTAAAAGAAAACCCGTTGAACAAGATGATTGCAGGACACAAAGCACCATTGCAGATTTGACTTCTCCAAGCCCCAACAAAACCAGCTGAGAGTTTGAAGCAAACCTGCCCAAATTATTGCTGGGGAGGGGGCAGAGTTTCCATGGCTTGAGGGGGCTCAAATTGAGAAAGCACTTTTACTATGATTCATAGGCCATATGCCTGTTTTCAAAAAAATGACATGTGATTATTATTAGATTTGATATCCAGGAACTCAAGGCAGCAATCTCCATTTTATCCCCAGATGTAATGGTCTGTGGGAATGACCTTGGGAGACAGGAAGAGCTGCAACCTGGACAATGGTCTGATAAACGAAATCTGAGTCCGAAGGAGGGATGGGAGTGGAGGAAGCATTTCAGAAGTTTCAAGCTTTCAGGAGAGTAAAAGGAAGGGGGAGGAGAAGTGCTTTCAGATTGCAAGATTCTGTTACTGGTACAATAAAGGTCGTGCGTACTCATGGTTGGTGCTTCTTGTCTGGACTCCCTCAAAGGGCTGGCTTTGCAACGACTACCTTGTGAAAGTAACTGGGCAGAGAGAGGGGAACCAGGAAACCAGCTGAAGGGCTCCCCAGTCCTACTCCAACCCTTCATCACTGGACACGCTGGCTCAGAATATGCCCCCCAAATTCTGTCAGGAGAAAGTACCAAATTGCAGTGGAGAGATCCAGGTGGAGATACCTTTAACAAAAAATGTTATGACTCATTTTTTTGCTCAGGGTTTGAGGAAGGTGGGAGCCTCCATGAGCTACTCTTACAAGAGCATTCTTGCCCATTTCCCTTTCGGTTGGGGAAGTCTCCCTGGTTTTTAAGGTGGGAAGCCAAGGGAAAGGCAGGAATGGCCCGTTCTATAACAGGGTTTAAACTTTAAGCCACCCATTTGGATTTACATGCAGAATTTGTAGAACAGTAATAACAATATTTACTATTTAAGTATTATTAGATTTTTATCTTGCCTTTTCTAAATATATAACTTGGTGGCAATCTTGGCCCAGCCTCTCCCTCCCAGCCCTAGGAAGGAGGAGGCCAGGGCAAACCTCTTTTGAAAACCTTGCCAAGAAAATTGCAGGGCCTTGTTCAGGCAGTTGCCAGGAGTCAGGACGGACTCAAAGGCGCGCACACACGCACACACGCACACAAGGTGGCAAACCTACTTAATACATCTGCCTCCTATTGTCCCACAACTGTGAGGTAGGTTGGGCTGAGAATGCGACTGGCCCAAAGTCACCCAGCCAGCTTTCATGGCTAAGAAAGGCCTAGAACTCAGTTTCCTAGTTTCTAGGCCAGCACCTTCACCACTACACCAAACTGGCGCGCGCACACACACACACATATACAATTATTATTGTTGGTCACACAAGTCAGCCCAATGTTTAGACTGGATCTGGCATTTTTGTCCACGTATCGAGTCCTTCCCAAGGACCTGGGATAGGCAGATGTTGTTTGATGGCGTTAAAGGTATCGTTGCAAGATGTGAGCTGTTCCAAGTCAAGCTGCCTTTTGCAATGGACTGATGGTGATTTTGTCAATGCCGATGGTGTTCAAGTGGTGCTCCAGATGTTTTGGGATTGCGCCCAAGGCGCCTGTTACTATTGGGACTATCTTTGCTTTCAAGGGAGGCCTAGAACTCAGTCTCCTGGTTTCTAGGCCAGCATCTTAACCACTACACCAAACTGGCTCTCAGGAAAGATGTATTTGTAATAGTAATATTTACTATTTAAGGAACAGTAAATATTTAACTAGACAGATTTTAAGAATATGCCCCATACATAATCAAGCTGCCGGGGCAACAGACTCGCATTATATCTCATTACACATTATTTCAGAATCCTGTTAGTTATATATGTACTCTCAAGCAATTTCACAGGTGTGAAGCACTCTATCAAGGGTCAGGATTTGAGACATTTACTATCACATACTGGAAGCCAGAAAAAAAAGGTAAACCCCCCCCCCCCCAAAAAACACAGGCAGAAAAACAAAAAGGCAATCTGGTTCTTTCGTATAAACAAGTAACAATACATTGGATTTATTTGCAAGATCAGCCAGAAAACTCTTACGTGCTCTGAAAAGAACCTTTTGGAAAATGAGGCGACGATCCTTTGAGCTTTCAAGCCTGCTTTCTCCCGTTCTTTGTATTCTTCTAGCCAATTCACACTATCTGTCTGATTATAGTACTTCATTAAAGCAGGCCACCTACGTCAGAGAAAGACATACCGTATGAAAATTCACGCCCCGTCGTCACAATTAGTTCACAATCTGAACGAGAGCCTAACATTTGGCCAGACAAAACCAAGGCTGTGCTTTGTTTGCAGGTTAAGGGGAAAAAATTCATTTTTACCCCTTTTAACTTATTTTAGATCTGCTGCAGAGACATTTATTTTTTAATTAAACAAAACTATCTATCTATGAACGTGACAGTGGAGAGTCCACTGAAAGGGGAAGAAGGATGGGGAAATTTTCAAAGCTGGCTGCTGATCCTGAACAAATGGCTTAGTATGGAAACAATCATCTTCCACTCAGCTCAGCAGAGCTGTTATTTTCAGCATCCGAATCAGCAACAGACCCACCACGTCCTCCTCAGTGACAGAACCTTCTAATTAGATAAAATAAACAGCTTAATGACATTATTTTGGTGCAGTCAGATTCAGCCACCAGTTCCTTCTTCCTTTCCCACCAGCTAGGAAGGCCATTCATCCAGAAGTGCACTGATGCCTAAAAGCCACTATAATGGGTAAGTCAAAGGGAAAGGAGGGCCAAGAAAGGAAGGAAGGAAGGAAATACTTCGATAGATTCTCTCCTCTCCCTCTTTTTTTTTTTTTAATTATGTCTATTATATTGGAATAGTTAGGAAATAAATGGATGCATATGCCAAGTATTTCCATTCTCCAAGAAAGGGGGTGAGGAGAATCAAAGTCACCTTCTCCTACACCTTACATACAATCCCTATCCAGTGCAAACCACATCACGATACATACAGAAGACTGCAAGGATGCCACACATATATATATTTTTTTTACTTTTTAGTTCAGGACATTTACCGACATCGCTTTCTTTCACTGCTGGAGAGCAAAGTACAACTTGCAAGCGTTTGCATTCACACTTGCACAGTCCGTAATGACAAGACAGCTGGAAAGAGATACATGTGAATTTCTGTCCCTGGCTTCTTCCTGGGAGAAGGCGAAGTCTGCAGGCTGCCTGGCTTTGTTCATGTCTTGGCAGAGGAAGACAAGCTCTTTCTCTTTTCCCAACTGCCAGTTGGCTTGCAAAACTCAGACTGAACCGTTCAAAGGAAGCAGATATTCCGTCTGCACCTGCAGAAGAGGCTGAACAATCGGCGAGTTCAGCAAGCTAAAAATCTGGGTTTGCTTCCAAGCTGTGTCTGCGATGCAGAGATCAGCTTTAGCACGCCAGCAGCCAAATTGGACCATCCAAAGATTCGGATCCAACTGTGTGGGCTAGCGGTAAGAGAGGCCTGTTTTCCAAAAGCAGCCATTTCTTTGAATGTGAAACTTTCTGGCAGGCGAAGAGTTATTGACCCTGTTCCTCTGGGCCAGGCTCCATTTTAAGTAATTACATCTGAGGGCTTTAAATCCTCTATTGCAAAATTCAGCTGGAGGAATTATTCTTTCCTTGCTGTCCTAAAATAAACAGTTGCAATAATAATGTGACAGTGTGTGACCATATTCCAGGGAAAGAGTCATTTGGCACGCTCTGGCCTCTGCACGACTAAATTCATCGATCACAGAAAAGGAACTACATAAAGCAGGGATGAAAGCGAACAGATACAGAAAACTGATATAATATTTGGGAATGGCAAAGCAGGCTGTTGGATGTGTCCCTCACAAACGCTGCCAGATAGTAAAATAAAATATTTTTTAAAAAATGAAGTTTAACATAAGCAAGGGCAACCCAGTGCCTATTGAAGAGGATGGGCTTTTCAACCAGAGTTTGCACGGGTGGCAACTCACCAGGAAGAGATTTTGAAATCACAGAGAACACAGCTCAGTAAATGATCATCCAGTGTGGAATAACTAAGAGGAGGAGGATGCAAGGGATTTTTTTAAAAAAATGGCTGGAGGGGGGTAATGCTGGAGTTCCCGTGGCATCTGTCTTGGCCGGGGGGGGGGGGGTTCAATGTCCAAGTGTCCTCACTGAATGCAGCCCAGGACTGTATGGCTATCACGACCACCGAGGGCCTATCATAGCAGGAAATATTGATGCATAGAAGGCCACATTTGACATGTAATTTGGTTTAGGAACAGAATTTTGCTTTGTCACAGGCAGATCACTGCTGGGTTAACTTTTAGGCCTCTGACAATCTCTAAACCAGCATTTCTTAAAGTGCGGCCCAAGGACCCCTGGGGTCCCCCAAGACCCTTTCAGGGGTCTGTGAAATCAAAATTATTTGCCAGGTATTAAAGATATATGCAAAAATGTAAATACAGTTTTTCATGAAGAATATTTTAATGTTAGTATCTAATGTTTATTATTTTTACATGATTCAATAAATATTCTACAAATGCATCCATTTTAATTTTTAACACTGGAACTATAGATAAATATGCAGATAGTCCCCAGTTTAAGAAGAAGCTCTGTTCCCAAGGTCTGTCCTTAAGTCAAATTAGTATGTAAGCCAGAACAGTATTATTGTATAAGTAGTATTGTAATATTGTTATTAGTACTGTATAAGTAGCATTGTGTAATTAACTTGAACCATTGTGTATTTAATTCAAAACATTGTGTATTTAACTCGGAACACTGTATTTTTAACCTGTGTATTTAACTCCAATCATTATGTATTTAACTCGAAACACTATTTTTAACCATGTATTTAACTCCAATCATTATGTATTTAACTCGAAACACTGTATATTTAACCATTGTGTATTTAACTCCAATCATTATGTATTTAACTCGAAACACTGTATTTTTAACCATTGGGTATTTAACTCCAATCATTGTGTATTTAATTCGAAACACTGTATATTTAACCATTGGGTATTTAACTCAAATTTTGCTACAATAGGCTCCATTCTTAACTATGGGTCGCTTTCTTAACCTGGGACTACCTGAAACCCTTATAAAGAAAAGCTCTTTTGGGGTCCTCCATAATTTTTAAAAGTGGGAAGGGGTCCCGAGAGCAAAACATTTAAGAAACACTGCTCTAAACTATGCAGGGAAGGAGGACTTCTAAAGGTTTGTCCTTGGAGGTAGGTAGAGTCTGAAGAAACTCACAAATTTCCCAGTCAGAATGGCTGATGATTTCACCAACACCCTGAATAATTACAGGATATGGAAATAACCAAGATGGATTGATAGATTCTCACCCAAGCACCCTCTTCCCTTTCACAGAACTTTTCTAGGAATTTAGAACAATGAAACCAGCAACAAAATGATAGCAAGTCTGACCACGGACAGTTTAAAATTCAGTATTAAGCTGACCTATGGGAGGAATATTAAGTCGTCTTATTTTTTCCCCATTAGATTGCAACTACGTCATGCCATCTGACAGAAGTTTAGAAAACTATTTCAATGTTTATTTCTTTGCAAAACATCTGTTATTAATTCAGCATTTTTTGTTTAAAAAACCCCCCTTGATGTTAATTTGGAAACTACCATAGTGCTTTATCAGACACTGATAATCAAAGGGGAATGTAACTTCAGACTTCTGAAATTACCCTTGTGGAAACAGTAAATTGTTAGGATTGCTTCGGGTCATATTCTGGAAACACTTGGGAAATGAACAAATGTGTGAGTCCAACATGGCTGTTTTAATGTGGCTGCTTTAATGAGCCCTGATGGGTGTGGGATTCAAATGCTACCAAACAGCATTTCAGAAGCAGAAGTGAAGCGCTACATTGCCCAGTTTTAGATTACTGGATCAACAAAGACTGTCCTAATGAAAAAGATATTTCCATGGGCTCTACAGAAGGAGATTCTGGATTATTTGGACCTCAATAATTTTGCCTCATTTCAAGGTATATCCCAGCTCCAATTGTTCCTGGGTGAACTTGCTTTCTCATTCTAGTTTTTGGACTGATTTCAGGCCAGAAATGCCCAGCAGAAAACAGATCTGAGCACCTCCTTCGCAAGACACAGCTTCTAAAAATGCACCTACCAAGAATCAATACAATCGACCAACACTGGAAAATTTTCTACATCTCGTAATCCAGCTACGATGAACACACTAATTTTGGAAGGAGGAACAGCAGCCTTATGAAGCGTGGATGGTCACCGTTTTTAGTCCTTGCACAGCAGGTGATCGGGGCGCTTGAGACCTCCAACCCAAAAGGATGCAAACATTTTATTGGGCAAGATTCCTGCCTCCTTAACAGCTCTCACTGCATTGTCAGTGACTTTCCTAACAGGGGATCCAGCCCTAATGCCCTGCCTAATACTTCGGCAAAACAGGAGAGGCTTAGGGAAGACGCCTATCTGGAACTGCAACTAATTTCCTGCCTCTGACTGAGACGTTTATATGATTTAACTTCATTGCAGCAGGGAACTGTTGTATTGGCTTAGTGTTTATTTACAAGACTTTACATCTTTTATTCCTTTTACGACTGATGTACCCTTCTATTGGACACGCTTACTCATTTTATCAAGGTGGTCTACAATCAGAATACACCTTAACTAACCTCTCCCCTGCATTCTGGCCATGCTCAGAGGCTCCACCTTCCCAATACTGCCACTCCAGCTGGGTCAACCCCCCCCCATCCTGACCACTTTGACACGGGCCGAAAAACATCTTCACGGTCTGCAGCTTCGGCCTCCTCCCCTTATTCCTCCCCGCCCAAGGGGCATCGCCTTCCCAACTGGTAGCCTCTATTTTACACCCAAGCCCGAAGCAAACGGCTGAACACTCCTGAGCGCTTTCTTCCTTCTCCCCCGCCAGCCCTCTGCCCACGCCCAGAGGCATCCCTTCCCACCCTCGCCATTCCCGGTGCATCACCTGCTGCGAAACTGGGAAGCTCCTTTTGGCCTGGGGCACCCCCTCCTCCTTGCCCCCGGCCCTCTGCACGTGCCCAGAGGCGCCCCCTTCCCAACCTGACACCCGCCCGGGACTCCATCCCTCCTCCTCCTCCTCCTTGCCCCCGGCCCTCTGCCCACGCCCAGAGGCACCCTCCCCAATCTCGCCATTCCGGGCGCATCAGGCGCTGCAACACCCGGAAGCTGCTCCGGGCCGGGTCTCCGCCCCTCCTCCTCGCTCCGCCCTCTGCACATGCCCAGAGACACCCCCTTCCAGACGCCAAGCCCGGAGGCTCCTGCGGCTGGGGCACCCCCTCCCTTTCGCCCCAGCCCCCGCGCTCTGCACACGCCCAGAGGCGCCCCCGCCCACCTGCGCCGGAGCTGCTCACGCCAGACCTTCCCGCGGGGCTGGCAGGCCTCCCTCAGGCGGCGGCAGGTGCAGGCCAGGCGGCCCAGGTCGGCGGCGCCCAGCGAGCCGCAGCACAGGATGAGCTCCAGCAGCTCGCCGGGCAGCTCCGTCAGCCCGAGTGGGGCCGGGGCCGCCCGCTGCTGCTCCGCCGCGCCGGGCTCCCTCTCAGCCGCCTCCATCTTGCCGGCCGAGCGGGATTGGCTGCCGGGGAGCGTCTTTAAAGAGGCCAGCGCGGCCGGGCGCATGCGCATGCGCATGCGCGTCGGGAGGGGCCCTCGGGGGACGTCTGCCAAGTGCCTGGCCGGGGGAGAGGCGCACGCGGCCGAGCGGGTTCCTGCTCCGCTGCATCCCGGTGCCGCGCCTGGACACGCTGATGAGGGTGGGGGTGGTTGGTACTCTGTCTGTCTGTCTGTCTATATCATCACTCTATCATCTGTCATATCTATCTATTATCTATCTACCACCTATCATCCATCCATCCATCCATCCATCCATCCATCCATCCATCCATCCATCCATCCATCCATCCATCCATCCTTATCTATATCCTCTCTCTCTCTCTCCCCTATCATCTATCATCTATTTATCATCATATCTATCTACTATCTATCATCTCTATCGTCTATCCATCCATCCATCCATCCATCCCTATCTATCCATCCATCTATCTTATATAGCTGCTCGTCTCAAAGCCAGTGACTCTGGGCGGCGTACGACAGAAGTGAAACAATAAATAGCTAAAACTATTATCATTACGAACAAAAATTAAAAACTATAAAAACAGAGCTAATACGAAAAACAAACTAAAGTTTGATGAAGTTTGATTTATATTGATAATGATAGTATTTTTTAATAGTCATTTTATTAAATGTTACAGGGATAAAAACTAATGCAAACTAAGAGAAATAAAAGGTAAGTTACTAAAATTGTTTAGACTTGTGATGAAGAGGGAAGTCATTTATATATATATATATATATATATATATATATATATATATATATATTCTTTACTATATTCTTATTTTTTTTCTATTTTTTCTTTCTGTTTTTTAAATTTCTGCACTTTCCATGTTATTTCTCTTAGTTTGATAGTTATATGATTTATCAATATAAATGTACATTATCAATATAAATCAGTGTTTCTCAATCTCAGCACTTTTAAGATGCACGGACTTCAACTCCCAGAATGCCCTAGCCAGCCATGCTGGCTGGGGCATTCTGGGAGCTGAAGTCCACACATCTTAAAGGCGCTGAGATTGAGAAACACTGATTTATATTGATAATGTACATGCTGCCCAACTCCCAGTGACTCTTGAGTAATTGTAGCGGCACAGTTGGCGGGTTGCGCTAATCCCAAATGGGGTCGACTGCTTTGTAGTTAGCGTGTTGCTGTGTGTAATGCAATCCTGGTTGATTCATGGTTAACCAAGCCATGATGTCAATGGGGCAGTAAGCCATAAACCAGTGTTTTTCTAACTGGGCAACTTTAAGATGGGTGGCTGGGCAATTCTGGGAGTTGTCGCCCGCCCATCTTAAAGTCGCCCAGTTTGAAAACACTGCCATAAACTGTGACTTACAAATCACAGTGACTAGACTCACACAGCATGCTGTTCCAGACTGTATGAACCACTTTATACTTTAGTGCAATGTGTGAATCTGGACGTTACAGTCTGCCCACCTGGTTTATGATTTGAGGCCATTGTGCGAAGCCATGGTTTATGGAATAAACTGCAGCCCAGTTCTCCCACCATCACATAGTTCCTTGTACCTTGACTCCAAGCTGTTCCTGTTCAAAATAATCAATATAAAGTGATCCCTGCATATAGGAAAATAGCATATCGGGGAGAAAATGGACCTTCCTGAAATGCTACTTTTCTAACTGCAAGGACGGCTAAGCAGCAGCAGTTGCCTTTGGCATCCCATATCCAGCATCTCCGGGACACCCCACCTTTTGTCCTGAGTTTTCCATTGATTCCTTCATTTTTTTCCCTTAAGGATTCATGTATTGCCTGAATCCACATGGGTCCTTGAATAAGAACCACCAAGGCTCCAAACCAGGACAGCTGGTTTAGAACATGTTAAACCCAAACCAACCAACCAACCAACCAACCAACCAACCATATTATGGCTTAGAGCAATTATGGTTGGCTGGGGAATTCTGGGAATTGAAGTCCACACATCTTAAAGTCGCCAAGTTTGAGAAACACTGGCTTAGAGTATAAACATAAAGCAGGATTTTTCAACAGTCCCTCCCCTTTCTTGCTATATATCACACACTCTGTGTGTGTATGTATTACACACATGCACGTTTGTGTGTATATCTGTTGTCCCACTGGCTTTCTGGCCGAAATAACTGAATCGGAAGAGCCACGGGCTTTCTTGTCGACGTGCGTTCGGCATCTCAGCCGCTTTGATCCATTTCATGCGCAAATCTCATCCAGCTGTGCCCAGCGACTTTCTGGCATCCTGGGAGGGCCAAGACTCGGATTTCTTCACTGTTCCCTCTGCCCACCTTGGACTTCTAACTCAAAAATGGGGGAAAATATGGCTTCTTGGGGTTTTTGCAGGGGGAGGGAGGAGAGGGGTTAGCTTGGAGGTGGGGAAAGTGTAGGAAGAATGTGGGGATCTGGCATTTGCCTTTGCAATCCGGTAGCCAAGGATCTCTGTGACCGTCCCGTTTTTCATTATGCAATGCAGGGAGGCTGGAGGGGGAAAATCGCTCTCCTTAAAACACTGTGAAAGGCACTGGGGTGCCTTGAACTGAGCTTAATAACCCACAAGCAACCAGGGCAGGATTTAACATCTGTACTTGTTGGCTGCGCAGTTTAAGATACCCTTACAGAATTGTTCCTATACTGCACTAAGCCATCATCAGTTTAACCATGGTTTGTCAGCTATCCCACAACTGTGGGTACATGATGCAAAACTACGATCAGAGTGTACAAACCACAGGGGCTAGATTCCACCCCTCCCATGCTAAACCAAAAGCATATCAACCAGATTAAGGCTTAAGGGGACCCTATGAGGGGTGGGGGGCTGTCTGCGGCGACATCAAGGGCTGTTAGCGCAACACCGGCACTCCTAAAGCACAATTCCAACGAATGAATTCTACAGCAGCTCTAAAACACAAGGCAGGACAAGCACAAGGCATTGAATTTATTATTATTATTATTATTATTATTATTATTATTATTATTCTTTTTTAATCGATTGCAATGCGAACAGGCATAAGTATTGTCTTCCTTTAGTTCCATAAAATCAGATTGAAACTATACATAAAGGTGCATGCTTGTAGAACAGTGTGGATATCTTGCAAACGAGAGCAGGAATCAGTCCATGAGAGAGATGCTGAGCACGTGATGCAAACGGAGATTTCGCAGCATCCAGAGCTGAGAGGCCAAGGAAGGGAAAGGTGTCTCGCCGCTTGAAGCATTGTTAGGATCAAACACAGCTCCCTCCCTCCCTCCCGAGAAAGGGTTTTCCGGTGTAGGACTGGGGTGGGTGGGGGGTTGTTTCCAAAGATGCTATGAAATAAATCGCTCGGCCCACCTGCATTTGGAAATGCAACTGGGACTGAATAATCTTCGAGGCGTGGCAGCAACAGATAAAAATAAAGGCACGTCAGGGAGACGAGGCAAAAGGGACCGGAAGGGATAGGAACATAGATTAGCCAGGAAAACGTTGCAAACTGCTGGGTGCTACGGGAACCTCTAAACATTTCCGCATGGCATTTGCCAGGTTGCTGTTCCCAGCACGAACTCAGGTCTTCCTTCAGGCTGCCACCCCCTTAGGGCGCTCTGATTTAAGCCGATGTGCTGAAACGAACGGGACGGAACAGAATCCGGTTCGCCCCAATCCACGCGGCCGTTTTCACTGGATAAACCTGGATAAGGCTGCAGGTTTCTCTTTCGCCGGGCACCATGTCTGCAAAACGTTGCTCCCGCCCTTGCACTGGAACAGGCCCACCCGTTTTGCTCTGCGGTCCCCTTCTGCAGCGCCAAAACGAAGCAAGGTTGCTCGTGGGACAAAGGTGCCCTGTGAACACAGAGGGTCTTTAACATGCTGGGGGTGGGGGGGGGAGAGAGAGAGAGAGAGAACCTCTGCTGTGTGAGATGACTCTGCACTTTCTTTTGTACAACGAAGCAAAGAGGCAAACACGTGGAGGGAAACCAGAGCCGCCCAAGGGGGAAAAAAAGGCTGTAAACATCATTTGGTTCCTTGCTTCGGTTAGGAGAAAAGGATACAACGGGCAAAACGGGTGAGGTCCAGAGTAAGGGTTTGCAACGTTTTGATCATCTTTGCCAGGGGCATTTGAGGAACAAAGATTTGCCCAAGGGACTAAGCCTCGTCCAGCCATAGCTATGGGTAAAATAGAGACGTAGATGACACAGCAAACTGGGACCAGCTCAGTTTCCTGTTAGCAGCAAAGGGTGGCCAGCGCCTCACCCGCTTTTTCAGTAGCTGTCTTTTTTTCTTTTTTAAAGGTCTGCTGCAAAACTAAAATGAAAAAACAGCAGTGGCCCAAATCGGATCAGATCCACCAATGCATGGGATGGGGGAAAGGCATTCCCCTCCCCACTCCCCTTGGAGGAGTATGTATATGGGGGGGGGGGGGAATAGAAATAGGAGAAAAAGGGATGCAGCTAGAATGGGCCCGTTTTTCTAACCACTCCAGCCTCCCAACTCTTCTGTTGGGAGGCTGAAAGGGAGCAATAATTGCAGATGACTCTTTCCATCCAGGTGCAGATGATACAGGGGACCAAGGTTAAAATTAGCGAACTAATGACTGACCTTGGTTAGAACATAGCTTGACCTGTCAGGCCTGACAATGGGTCGGCTTAGCGAGCTGTGCAAATGCTGAATTTCTTGGGGTGTTAGCTGATCCTCCTTGATGGTGTTACAAATGCTCTTTCCTCTTGCACTTCCCTCATTTTATTTCTGCTCATTTTTTTTTTTCAACCACAGAAAAGACCAATAATCCATAGAGGAATACAAGTAAGGTAAACATACATACAGGAACAGCTTTATGTAAACTCACAATTAACCGGCTTGCGCTCCAGACATCCAGTTATGTGGCTGGTTTAAAAGGCGACATCTAAGCGGTTGTGTGTCTATCTGGGAAAACGCTGACAAGCTAATACAGTGCAAGACATGATGTGAACCTATCACAGTGTGGTGGTTTGAATTTTATCTTCTTTTTCAGTTTCTTCTCTTTTTTTATTTTGAAGGCAACAAGCTACATTTCTTCTTTGATCACAAAGGCATGGTACAATCAAGAGTTTAGGAAGGCATGAATTAGGACTGAACTAGAATGTAATGCATTCATTGCTAAAATGTAATGTATGACTGAAATGTAGATGACTGTGCACAGAAATAATAACTAGGACTTAAAGTTCACAGAGGCAAAGGTGGCCAGTTAATTTTCCAAACAAACCATGGTCTTAGAATGTAGTGTTATCTATCACGATGTGCAAATTTAGAAATGCTGACTAGGATGTGTTTTAAACTTCACACAAAGGTGGCCAGTTAATTTCCCAACCCGACTACTGCAAGTAAAGTATCAGTTTAAATACTTGAGTACTCCAAGTATTAACGTTAGTTCGTTAGTTCGTCCTTCATCTCCAACATCCTCCCCAATTAGCAGTTCCTCTTCAATTACAGTTAAAATTGCTGTAAACTGCTATGAAAAAATGCACCAAAAGAGATGTTTTTTTCCATGAGCCCTTTCACATATCCTAACCCCCCCCCCCCCGATGCCCCCTCCAGTGCAAACCGTCAAATGTGCACAAATTGTTTTGAAAATTTGACAGGGCTCAAATCCAAAAGCAACCTTGGGGGGGGGGGGCGGTCGCAAATAAGGGGAGGGAGCCACCCCCAATTATTACTGTATCCCCCATAATTTTCCCCATTTCCAACCCTGATTCTGCTGCACAATTGAACCCATTCCCCTTGAACTGATTAACCCAGGCATCAATTTAGCGGTCATTTGGGGAAGAGGCTGACAAGGACACCCCGAAGCTTTTTGCATGGATTGTGTGAGCCTCTCTGGGTTCTGTTTGTGGCTCCACGGATGTGGTCCTTGCTCTCTTTGCTTCTCTTGTGCACGCCTCTCTTTTTGTCTATCCGGCGTGAAGACAAACACCATTCCACGGAGCGACTGGGAGGATCTGCTGGGCGTTCATCATTTCGGCACCTTGTCACCCTGCATAAGTCCCCAGAAGGCAGGGCAGGGGCACCGTGGCTTCTCAGTCAGAGCCTTTTCATCTCGGTAACTGTTGAACCTGTGCTCAGACATGTGTAAACTTGCCAGGGACGGGGAGAGGAGAAGGAGAGCCCCAGAGAATGCAGTTACATTAAGACAGTTCGAACGGAACACAGCATGCTGAGAAAGAGGAGTGTGTTACTTCTTTCACAGGGGAGAGGCCCACCGTGTTAAACAACGGAGAGGCTGCGCACACGAGCAGAGATACAGAAAAAGCAGGCATTGGCCATCTCCCTTTCTCCCCACCCGATTGCAAAATACGAAAGGGAAGGTGGGGCGGGGGGGGGGAGAAAGCGAGCTATGGCTTGAAGCAAATCGTGCCAGGCGGAGGTTTGGGTAGAGCAGGAATTCCGAGTTTCTGCGTTGCGCACGCCACAGCGGTAGAAACCCTGGCCCTCCAACCCCGAAGCCCCAAACTTGCAGAGAACGGATCGCTAAAGGAGGTGATTTCATGCAGCCCCCAGAGACAGCCTTGTCCTTAGCGAGAGGAAGAAGGAAAGGGTGTTGCTGTTGTTTTGGCAAAAAGCCACCGCGAGGTTGTTAAAAGCCATCACGCTTCAGCAGGGGAGCTCCAGAGGTGGGCCCACGGAGAGAAAAGAAAACTACCACAGGATGCCAGGATGAGGGAGGGACAGGGGAGAAAGAGAATCAACTTCAGCGTCAACTCCTTTGTCGCCCATCAGTGCATCAGTAGCAATGCCTCCTTCAGGACACCGTAACAGGACGAGACGCAGAAGAGCGTAGGTCGTGGGCTGTCGAGTCCCTGGAGAAAAGGAGTGGATGTGGAGGGTCAGTATAGGATCCAGCCCCCCTGGGCCTGGAACCATGCAGCAGGAACTGCTGAGACTGGCCTGGCCCGGCATCCCACCTTGGCCCCACTGTCCAGATTAGGAACAATACACCCTGCAAGAAAGCTGGCGGTTAGGACTGGCGTAATAGTTGCTTGGAGCATCAGGTGCTGGTCTCAAAACGCTGAGCAGGGTCAGGCCTGTTTAATACTTGGAAAACCCAGAACTGTAAGCTAGACTGAGGAGCCTCCAAAAAGAGATGGTAGTGGCAAGCCAAGTCTGGAGCAGGATTTGAAGACTTTCCTTTACCTTCCACTTCAGTGAGGTGCCATCATAAGTTTTGTACCCATGGTCTGGGAATTTGCATTCCCAACATGCTTGGAAGGCAGCAAGTTGGAGGAAACTGTTTTAGGAGGAGGAAACCATAGCTCAGTGGTGCAGAACTCTGAGGTTTCAGGAGAACATGTGCTCCTTGACCATCTTGGGCAGGTCTCCTACAACAATTTCAAAAGTTGCAACACAATTGGAACATTTAATGTGACTGGAAGGTGGGTGGGGGGAATAACTGAATACAACAAAGAGCAATCCTACTCAATTTGAATTATATTTACACCAAATCAAGTCAATTTAATATTTTGGGGTTTTTTAAACATATCCTGATGAAGCTAAGTGTCCTTTCTGCCAGCCAAACAGCATGTTTGTCCATGTCAAGCCTTGCAAGACTGGTAAACTCAGCAAACAAGAACCACCTGTATTTCTAGCCACTAGCAAAGATCTTTATTGCTAGTAGGATAAGGTACTGAACTAATCTTGAAAGTTTGCTCAAGAAATTCTCAAGGTCAATTTATATATATATAGTGTATTGTGGCAGAAACACTCTGAGTCTCTTTCTCTTGCTTCCCCCCTTTCCTGGGTTGAGGTGTCTTTTTTGCAACAAACTGGTTTCCTCCTGTGCATTACTAGGGCCTACTACACATCCCATCATGCTTCATTTCCTTAGCATGGCTCTTGGTTTAGTCTGTAGCCTTACTGCTTGCAGCTTACACTTTGAACCAAGAGCTTGCAATGTCAGGGGTGTTTCTTACCCTTGCTTTTTGACAAACTGCATACAAAGAGAATCTGGATCTGGCCAGCAAGGTCAAATATTCTGTCATGCTAGGAATGTTCAAACTACAGGTGGGACACAGCTGAATTTCTCCACCAAATCTGTGGGCAGAAGAATTCTCCTCCAGAAGAAATAGGACTTTTCCATCCATTACTAGCCCTGAATGTAGCTCCTGTAGGGACCTTGAGGTAGGAGTTCCCTCCAGATGTCTTCCTTGGGATGTAACTGAAGCGTGGGAAGGCTGGGAGGTCATAGACCGCTGAAGAGAGGATTGGACAACGAAAAACAGGACATTCACACACTTTCATTGGTCACCTTATCACAATGTAAGAGCAAGAACACCACACTCAAGAGAATGTCTCCAAAATTCTCTTCTCCCTTGGAATAATTTCTAAAGCAAAACTTCTTTCATCAAAGTCAATGAGATCTGGCAGAAGAAAAAATGCAGGAGATTTTTTTTTAAAGATCAGCCCACCTACTTTCCCCTTGAAACTCAATTGAGCAGCCTCTCCCTTCACTGCAGATCCCTCCAAACTATTAAAGGTTTTCAGTTTTCCACCTCACATGTTTTGGGGAAACAGAAGCCCAAGTTAGAAGGAACGTTTCAGAAAAGCTAAAAAGGCACTCACTCATCTGTGTCTTTCTTGCTTTCCTCAATCTGCGCAATTGACTCGGATCGGAGGCGGTTGGTCACTTCGTATGTGCGTAAAGTGACTCCAAATATGTCTTCGTGGTATCGGTTGTCGTCCTGCAAAATGATGTGTGTGTGTGAATTGAGAGAGAGACAAGGAGGACAGAAATCAGGAAAGGTCTGGTAGCACCTTTTCTGACTAACAAGTTTTATTAAGGCCAAAGGCTAGAGCTCACCAAAGCTTAGACCCTTAAATAAAAATTGTTCGCCTAGAAAGGTGCTACCAGACTCCTCCTGATATTTGGCCACTATAGGCTAACATGGCTCTCCTCCTACAAGGAAGACAGAAAATCTATGCTCAATTACATTTCTGCAGAGTGCAAGAGAGAGATTGGGAAAAAAAAGAGAAGAAGGTATGCAAACACTCTCCCATTTTTAACCTTTATTTTACCCTGTTTCCATTTCCCTCTACTTCCACTGCTGTAACCGCACGTATGAAATATTTGATGGTTAGCTTTTGGAAGGCAAGACCCTGCCTCTGGTAGATGGAGAAGGTTGCTACACGCAATGGGAACAGCAGCTCACCCTCAGCTTGCTGATGAACGCGACGCCTTCCTCTGCGGTCAGCTTCCCCTGCTCCCTAACAATACTTTGGATGGTCTTGAGAACATCTCCAGCCATGGTGACATCACCACACACATAGACATGGCCACCCTCCTCCTTCAGGGCTTTGTAGAGTAAGCTGGCCAATTGCTCCTGCAGGATGTCCTGCACGTATTTCTATAAAAAGGAAAAAGAGAAGAATTTTGTAGCACATTGGGAAAGAGGATAGGTGGTGGCCCTTGGGCCACAGTGTCTGCTGTATTAGTAGGGAAGCAAAAAAAGCTTTTTATAGCTTACTGGGAAGTATGAACTGCCTGGAATTTCATAGGACAGTTCCATTTGGGGTGGGGGTGGTGGACAGGCTCAATTTTAGCCGCCTGAAACAGAGGGTCAATTTCAGGGGGAGAGAATTTGACAAGTATTATTCCTTCTGCCATCTTACTAAGTCGAGAACATACAAAAGCAGCTGAGTAGAGAAATTACATTGCTTCCCCAGATGAATTTGTTCGCCAGATGTGGGAAGCAAGTGGCTGATTTCTAAAAGAAGGTCCCTCTGGCAATACCACCATTCCAAGTATATGGTGGCATTCTTTATTTTAAGAAGACAGGTTCAATATTCCCTTAGGGAATCGTCAGGGGAATCTGCTTGGGGTGGGCTGCGGACAAGGTGGGGTGAATTACCTTTGGTTTATCTGGTTCACGAGAATAGGCTGTGAACAGCTCTTTGAAGACCCCATTGCTCTTGGCCAGCAACGTCTCATCTTTGTAAATGTGATCAATCTTGGACTGTCGGCAACCAAAGACCAGTGTCATGGGACACGGATTCAGCCCTAGTGAGAAGGGGAGATTGGGAGAAGAAGGGTTTTTTTTCCTACCAGTCATCCCAGTGGCATAGATAAGAACCAAGTCCACATTTTTACCATGAAGGGTTAAAGAGATGACCATCTAACCCAGTCGGTATATTGATTCCACGCTGGCTTGGTTCATACAGTCCTCTAAACCCAGGTTAACAAAACACAATAGCTACCTCATATCACGTATGTTGCCTGAACAAATAAATCAGGTTACAGCTCACAGTGATAACCAGGTTTATAAAAACTGTTAAGGCAATAGTTGGGTTCCCACAACACTGTGACCTACAAGCTATCAAATCTCATTTTAGCTTAGCCTACCATGTTATACAAACTCAACTAATGTTCTGGAGAACCCCAATGATCAATCTTTCCTGGCAGTACACAGGTCTTTATCCATGAGATACAACAACTAAAATCAGATCCAAACACTCTTCAGATTATGCTCCAGAATCACACACAAAGAAGAAAGAGAGATCCAAAGAGGATCGCTCTTTTAGCTAACTGATCGCGGAGCAGATGTGTGCCAGAATATATCCCCCCCCTGAAATTAGAATCATTTGCTACTTTTGCATGACTATCCCCCCCCACTTCCCCAAGACCAGACCAACCTTTATATTTGAGATCAAAGAGCCGCTGTTGCCAGAAGCTCCGAAAAGGTGCAATTCCAGTCCCAGGGCCAATCAGAACACAGGGGACCTGGGGATCTTGCGGCATGTGAAATCCAGGCGCTCTGGAGAAAGATAAGAGGAGTTTCACTGTCATCACACAACTTTGCTTCCATCTTCCTGCATCAGGAAGTCATGAAAGGTAGACTACTCTGGAGAGAGAAAATGCTTCCGCTTGGCGCTGCTGAGAAGATTAGAGGAAAACTATGTTCCAGTCTGTGGGATCTTTTTTGGGGGGCGGGGAGGTGCCTTCAAGTCAGTCTTGACTCCTGGAGACTGCCTGGCAAGTCCCTGCAGTTTTCTTGGCAACCTTTTTGGAAGGTTTTGGAACCTTTTTTGCTCTAAGAAAAACAAGTTGAAGAAATACAACAAAGGAAAGTCATTGTTGATTCTTGGCGATTGCCTGGACTAGTCCCTGCAGTTTTCTTGACAAATTTTTCAGAAGTGGTTTGCCCTGGCCTTCTTCTTCCCAGGGCTGAGAGAGAGGGACTGGCCCAGGGTCTCCCAGCTGGCTTCGTACCCAAGGCAGGACTAGAACTCCTGGTCTCCCGGTCTCCTCCAAACTGGCTGTCTTGTGGGATCTAGTTGCACAAAAATCCCAAGATCATTTGGGATCTTGTTTCGTTCAGAGTAACTGAAAATCTATGTATGCTTTTCTTAGGAGTCTTGCTGTGCGCAGTGGAGTTTACTCCCACATAGCCGTGCATGAGATTACAATCCTAAATCAGTCCAGTTTTATGGGCTTTAGAGAATCCGGAAGCGGCTATTCTATTTTAATCCAAAGTAAACCGTTTAATAGCCATCCAATCATTGCATGAACGCACCCGGGGAAAGGGAGCTCCCAGTATCCCTAGGGAATTGGTTCCACTGTCAAAACTTCCTAACGTACAGCCAAAATCTGCCTTTGTAATTTAAGACCATTATTATGTACCCTTGTGCCCACTTGTGGCACCTTTATAGGTACTGGAAGAGGGCTAGGAGCTGCTTAAAAATGACACAAAAATAAAACAGAATAATTCACCGAAAAAAATAACCAAACCTCAAAACGCAATAACATCCTTTTCAAGGCTAAACATACCCAATTCCTCCAATCCCTCTTCGAAGGATATAGAACATCCTCCCTCCTGAGTTTAGGAGGGCCCTGACCCTTTTGGCTGTTCAGAAGGCCTTGAAGACCTGTGTGAAGGGCCCCGTTTCATGGTTGTGCTGACACCGACGATTTTTAAAGATCTCTTGGCTGTATTTATATTTAATTTTCTGTATTGTTTTAATTGCTTGATTGTTTTTATTACCGTTAGCCATTCAGAGTCACTGGTCTGAGATGGGTGACTATATAAATTGAATGAATGAATGAATGAATGAATGAATGAATGAATGAATGAATGAATGAATGAATGAATGATTTCTAATCCTCTGGTCATCCTGTTGGGTCTGAATCTTTTTTGAAGGTTCAGTTATTTGCAGTGCAGAGGGCAACAAATGGTTTGCTTGAGGATCATTCTCGTCTGTAATGCAGATTCTAATCTGACCAAGACAACATCTGGGAGTTTTCAGCCAAAGGCTAAATAAGGGGTTAACTGACTCCTGATGATGTGATCAACACATAATATGATGTGTCTGGAAACTTCAGCAAGATTAAAAACAGACTGAAACCCAAATGGTCTAATTTTGTTTTTGAATCTCCACTTTTCCCCATCTTACCCTCTAACAAAACACGGTACCACTTCATCCTCCTGTATCTGGTTGAACCAGGAAGAACATACTCCATGGTGAATTGGACCTTCCCCATCTAGGAAAAGATGCAAAAGATGTTGGATAATATTTAGATAGATTCTAAAACATGCATATGATCAAAATTGATCTATCATTTAAAAAAAAAACCTCACTCTTCTGATTTCAACTTTCTAATGCTGAAGGTGGATTTAGGGATATAACCTACAAACACTCTAGACAGTGGTACTAGGGGCATTATCAATAGGCTCATAAAGTGTATAAATACTATATTTATAGTATTTGTAAACAAAATCTCCTAAGTACTATATATTAAGGTACTGTGATACTTAATATTCAGTTCCATGCTTTGGAGTGTGTAGGGAGTGTAAGTGAACCACCTGCCTGCAACTTCTTAAAGCAGCTGCATCTTTCTGCTCCAAAGACTATGGGGCTACCTGTCACAGCTACAGCACAATTCTAGGAAAAGATAGAGTTGCATTATGAAGTTGCACACAGGTATTGCATTTGTATCACCTACTCCCTGTGCTCCAAAGGACCCTTTTAGACTCAAATATGAAGCAATGCACAACCCAGATACATATCGTTGTCTGCACTGAAACAAATTATCTTCATTATTACTGCAATATCAGCTACTTGGGTCTATCAAGCAGATCTGTTTGGATAACGTTTCTTCCTTTGGTCTCCTGGTTGCTGTCCACCAGAGGCTTCCTGTCAAATTTGAGGCCAGACATGGCTCCACTCACAGCCTTGCTTGTCATATGCTTTCATCTTTGCATTTGAAATCAAAGAGCTAGTCTCTGCTGAGGACAATGTGCTTGGCAAGATTGCGCCATTATCCTGGACCACAATGGTGACCTTGGGCTTGGTGACAGAGGCTAAGGAACAAAGAGTGTTGATGAGGACAACACCAGGGCTCAGTGAACATCCCAGAGATTTTTCCTCAAAAGTCTTTCACACAAAGATCAGAGGAATAGGACCTAGCAGGAGACACCAATCTGTCCATTTGGAGCTCTCCATGGTGCTGCTTTGTTTGAATGTGCCTTAGGTTCCCTACCATATGTTTCTGAACAGAAATAACCAGCCATTTGTTTTGCAGATCCATCCAGCTTAGTGCATTGCTAAATTCAGCTCTCAAAAGAGGCTCTATAATCATCAGGCCAAGACAGTTTTGTTAATTTGGGGCTCGGCCTGCTTTGTTTGGACCTGACTCTGCTTCCCGGGCCATCCGTAATACGGTTTACCTCTGGTGTGATAGGACACCACCGCCACTGTGAGGTGGACCTCATCCGGGTACATGTCAGGAGAGGAGCTAATGGAGTAGTAACGAGGTTGAAGCAAAGGGAGCTGGGTTAGCAGGAAGGTGGAAGGCATCTGGACTGATGGGAATTCTTGCAGCACTTCTACCATGGTGGGGTTTTTGGACCATTTCCATTCCTCATAATCCTGAAGGCCCTGTATGGAAGGAGAAGGCAGTTAGTTTAGGTCCAGGCAAAAACTGGGGCTTGATTTTCTGAGAGAACGGCCAAGCTGTATGGCTCAGACTGACAGCTTATCGAGTTCGACAAGGTCTTCCCAAAGGGATCAGCAAGAGGCATCTTCTGGTCTAGAAAGGATGCAACCATAACAACAATGTGCTACCTCTGAAAGAAAAAGAATGGTGTTCCAATATCCAGCTTCATCCTCTATGAATCTGTCTAATCCTCTTTTAAAGCCACCCATCTCGGCTCCATTCCCACATCACGGACTTGCATTCAGGATATGGAAGGGGGGCTTCATAAAAACAGGTGCCCGACAAAAATGTCAGTACTGAAAAGTCAAAATGGTGAATCCGTAATTCTGTGGATGACCCCTCCATCTGGGGGGTGGCTTTGCACACAGGACAACAATCAGCAACCCAACTGGGCAGGTCAGCCAGGAATATTATGTGCATACCACACACACTTTGAGTTTTGAGACAACGGGTAAAGCATCTTGCGTGTCTGCCCCACACGTACCATTCTGGACCCCACCCCAGACAGAGACGTTCCAGCAGCCCTATACAATATACCCTATAATCAGGGTCTGGGTTTGCACAAAATGCTGAGTGACAAAGTAGGTGCACGGGCTGTTTGGTTAGCTTCGAGTTTGATGTAAGTGAAACCTCAATTTATTACACCTTAATATAATGGAAAAAAATTCTGCTGAGATTTGCATCATGACCTCATGATGCAAAGGACACAGGTTACACAATTATGTCAAAATGTATGCCACTTGCATCAATTTAACCATTTACACCAATCTATTCCATTTGCATAATGATTCCATTATGCAAATGGTATCATTTGTTTGATGATGTCATCGCATGAATGACATAACCAGGCATGCTACTCTCTAATTTATGGGCATTCATAAATGTCACCCACTCCCATAATTAGTCCATTCAATCAAGGCTTCACTGTAAACTTAGAAAATGGATTCCCTCAGTCACTAAATTGGGTGAAGACAAATTATTCCAGGAGAAATGGCATGATCCAGGGAATGGAATCACCTTTTACAATGTGTCCACCTGGCTGGAGACAGGTCAGAGAAGACGGCATAATTATGCAGAGCATAATTAATAATAATAATAGTAATAACAATAATAATAGTAATAATAAGGCTTAAACATTACAATTGACACTTCTCAATGTCTACGTTCCATCATTCATCCTTCCACCACCTTCTTACCATGCTAAGAACTTGGAGCCGCTTCTTCTCTTTCTCGTTGGTGGCCAGTAAGGCAAACTGCTGCAGCAGAATTGGCGTGGGAGGGGTGGTGATGTCCAGATAATATTTGAATGCCTGGAAGATGGTACAAGAAGGAAGGCGGTCCTCATCTGTCCAGTTGCTGATGACACCTGCAGGTTCAAACCCCATGTCACAAGTTCACGTTAGGTTCTGCTTTGAAGGGCTCACATGTTCGAGAGCTCTCTATGCACTGATGATGTTATCTAGCATGGTAAAAAAAGATCTGCAGGAAAACAACCAAACCCAGACACCACCAAGAACCCAACAGTTGAATCCTGAGCTACAGATATTCCCTACTACTGGCCTCTATTCAGAAAGCTCATAGGTTGACCAATTCTGGGCTGTTCAGATGGAAATCACTGAAGTGGTAGAGGGAATGAAAGGAGCCAGGTCTCCTATTAAAACTGAGGAGAGTTACCTGCCTTTTAGAATTGCTTCTAAAATATGCCTGTGCCTCTTATGCATCAAACATTTTATTATAGTCCAAGTCCAAATCATAAAAATTAAAACAACCAGATACAAACTGAGAATACAATAACATCTCAATAATTGAGTTGCCTGCTTCTGTTGTTGAGTCTCAACAAAACGAAACCTTATGACTTGGGTACAGATTTTAGCTATTATATAGGTGATTTCAGTGTGCTTATTTTTTAGGAAAAATTCTAAATTACCAGTGATCTGAATGGCCAGTCCAGTCTATCTATTAAGGGTTGAATTAGTTGGGAGCACAATTCCTTGTAAAATGACTCTGGAAGACATATTCTAAGGTTTCATCTTAGAGGCACAGGACATATTGGCTACAAAAATGTTGGCTGATTATAATGCTATGCATCTCCTATCTAGCAGATCTTTATATAGAAAGCTTGGAAATGTTATAAAACTAAATGGAAAACACTTGAGCTATAAGTAGTAAGAAACTGGCATGTTTCCACTTAAGGTACTGGAGAAAAAATAACAAAAAACATAGATTAATAACAAATAAATCCACATCAAAGACACTTTGTAAAGAGAAAATGAATGGGAAAACAAAACATTTTCCTTAAGTGTAGAATTTACATCATTAATTTATTTTTAAAAGTTAAGTCTGTTTTTAAAAATTTAAAATAATGAGGCATAAGTGATAATTTCTGTGTGGATTATATGTGAACTAAACAAAGTCCCATTCTGTAATAATTGGGCAATATCATTTCTATCATTTGGAATGGTAGACTTTACCATGTGTAAGATAAATTAATTTTAATGTTAGCAAAACATGAGGCAACTCTTCCAGACTGATTATTTGTTACTTATTTTTGTACTGCTTTCCTTTCTTCTTTTTTTTAAATTGTAATTCTAATTTTTTACTTGTCAAAAAAAGAAAAAAAGAAGAATGAAACAACAGCTCCCACCTAAAGCTGTCGTTCTCTCTTCCAAAAGTTCCACTTTCACTAGCTGGTTGGTGGGAGGAGCATCTTCCAGCCTTTCAATCAAGGTGTTAACTAAATCTTCATGGTTCCCCGGAAATACTCCAAGATGATCTCCGGGCAGGTAACGCAACCCTTGCTGCCCGTTGGTGTGAAGCCGCAAGAAGATTGTGGAGCGGCTGAAACAAGGGAAGGTTCAGAGCGCACAAAATTTCTGGGTGCAGACACCTGCAAGATTTTGTTACTGTAACCTTACAATAAAGTTAGAGTTAGTACCTCTGGGTGTGCTTCTTGGCTGGACTACCTTGCAAGGCTGACAACACTCTTGCAAGTCAGAAAGTACAGCTCTCCTTGCTTGCCTTTACAGTCCAAGAAACTAGGGAGGGTCCCTCCTGAGACGTTTCCCATGCCCCCATTCCTTCTGCAGGCTCAACTACCGCTTATCTGTCCATGGCCTAGTCTGCAGCTCTTCCCTCTGTCTCCCAAGGTCATTCCCACAGACCATTACAATGGCTTGGTTCATAGAAGGCCATCCAAGCAAGCAAAGCTAGTTTTCCACATCTTGAAATGTGAGCAATATGCTTTCATACCTTAAAAAGCTGCCTCAAGGAAGACCAATAAATCTGGACTCTAACATTACTTTCAGAACACCACTGGCTGCCATGTCCCATGAACGGGATGGCGTATCTGTGACAGGGATCTCTGATCTGTACCAATCCATCTTTTGCTTGAGCCAGGCCTACATCTAATGATGGCTAAACATTATCTTCATATTCAGAGGTCAGGGCATCACTGCACACCCGTGGCTGGGAACAATAAGGACACAGGCTATAGTTTTTGTGCCCCACTGGTGAGCTTCCAATTGGCCACTTTTGAAAGCAGGATGTAGGAGTCCTTGCAAAGCTCTTCTTATGCCCTTTTTGAGGTAGATCTCCTCCCACAACTCCTACCTGGAGTTTGGGCTTTGAAGATTCTGACGTGCCAGAAGCCGAGCAGCATAGACTCGTTTTTTGTGAATGCTGTATAAACCTGAGAAGGAAAGGGCATTCATAAGTAACAGGAGCACAGTAGACCACTATCAGACAATTTCTAAAGGCTTCCTGAGGTGAAGAGACCCCAGCCTGATACAAGGGGGAGGACAGCAAATGCCCAGATGTTGCTTGCGCCCAATCCTCTCCTACCTGGCGATCATCAAAACCTGCCCCATTGTCAGTGCTGTAGCTGTGCCTCATTTGGGCTTCCAAAAAGGTGCTTCAGAGCCCAAGGAGATGTGTGGAGCATTCGTCCACAACTTTCTTTCTCAGAGTTGCACAACTTCTTTAAGGAATCGCCGCTTTGTTCATGCCTTGTGGGCTCCAAAGCACCTTTTGGAAAGAGCGGGAATCACTGCAAGAGTGAATACAACCATTAAAAAAAGCAACCCAGGCAGTCCAACTAAGACTCAGCTGAAACTTGTCCTTCAATCTTTCCCCAGGTTTCCCTCCCTTGAAAAAACAGATGTCTGTTTCTCCATCTTATCTGCAGAAATGTCTTTCTAAGATCTTTTGGCTTGGAGGCTGACTTGATGGTGGGTGGAAGGGGTTATCGCCAGCGGTGTTATTTTCTGCTTCACGCCCTTCCATCACGCCACCTTCCCTGACTGCCCACAGTACCCAATCTGGGAACAAGAGAGAGAGGTTTCCTCACAATGTCCTCCACTGGGATTCAATGGAAGTGGGAGAAGCTAAGGGATCTGCAGACGCTGGAGAAATGATGGAGCAAGAGAAGAAAGGATCCCCACATGTTCCTTTTGCCTAATGGGAGGAATGGCACTGCTGCCTCAGAATGATGGCATCTGGAAGACAGCAACTTGGGGAAGCCCACAACAATACCTTGGGTCAGCTCTGGGGCCTCAGCAACATAGGTCAGCCGGAACTTGCTTCTCTTCCAGCTTCGGTCGTTGCTGATGAGAGAATTATTGGCTTTTTCGATGTTGACGTCATCTCCCACACAGAACACGTCACATGCTGCCTGCAGGACACACCAAGCACTCAAGGCAAAGCCAAGAAGAGGGGGGGAGAAGTATCCCACCAGGCCCCCCCACAAAGGAGGACTCAGAAAAATGAGGAATCCCAAGTGTTGGAGAATCCCCAGAGGTCCCTTTGCTGATGCTCAGCCTCTCCGCATGTGGAATGAGAGAGAACGAGGTTAATCAACTGGCAGAACAGGGATGAAACTTACCTGGGAGTAAGAATCCCTGAACTCAGTGGGGTTTCCTACAGAGTAAGCATGCACAGATTTCCTTGTGCTGGCCACTCACCCAGAGGTCTCTATTCATTTGTTTCGCTCCTGCACATAGAAATGCGGAGTACTCCAGGCCTGACTGTATATTTGTCCTGGGTCTGCCCCTTTTTTCAAACAGGGTGTCTGGCCAGAGTACATATGCACATATGCACACAGGGGCAGTTTCAGAGCTGGCGACCCCCGTTGAAAAGAAAGGGACAGCGAGCGATGGTTTTTACTTTTTTCCTGTGTACTTTTCCTCTTTGGGGGATTCCCTTAAATTGAGACATCTTCCTCTGGAGTAAAAATGGCATTTTCCAAGGCAGGGGATTGGAAAATGTCTTTGCTTCATCCCAGCAGACTGACTGAGCAAGGCTCTTTATTTGTTCAACAGGGTTTGAGCACGTGTATCCTCCGTATTTTTGCTTTTCCACGGGAAAGTGTGCCCTAAACCCCCCTGAATCTGCAAACATGCACAAAACCTCTCCCTGCTTTTGAAACACACACAGTCGATTTTCTTCCATGCTTGTTTAGGAAGCTGCTGACCAAGGTGACACTTGGTGACTGTGTCGCGCAGAGGCTGATACACTCTCTTCAAAGCCTCTCCTCTCCAAGATATAAAAACAAGTAACATCAGATAAGTGTAGGTTACCTTGAAAACTTTCTTGGCCCATGTTCTGAAGGATTCCTCCTGACCACACAGTTCATCCCCCTCGCCCATCCTCAGGATGCGTTCCCCTCCCAGCTCTTCCAGGAGCGTGTCCACCGCACGGGCAAAGGCGCAGAAGTGAGGGTAAGCCCGTGAGCCCAACCCAAAGACAGAGAACCTGCAAAGAAGCAAGCCGATGCAGAAATGATAGCAAGCCTCTGGAATCCAAGCAGAGCCAGCGTGGAGGCAGGAAGAACACAGTTTGCCTCCAAAGCCAAACTACAGGTAGTCCTCGACTTATGACCACAATTGAGACTGGAACTTCTGTCACTAAGTAATGTGGTCATTAAGTGAGTTGCACCTGATTTTACAACCTTTTTTGCCACAGTCATTAAGCAAATAATTGTGGTCATTAAGTGAACCACACAGTTGTTAAGCAAATCCGGCTTCCCCCATTGACTTTGCTTGTTGGAAGCCCCCTGGGAAGGTTACAAATGGCGATCATGTGATCCTGGGATGCTGCAACCATCATAAATACATGCCAGTTGCCAAGGGCCCGAATTCTGATCACGTGACCATGGGGATGCTGCAATGGTCATAAGTGCAAGGACTGGTCATAAGTCACTTTTTTCAGTGCTGTTGTAACTTCGAACAGTCATTAAATGAGTGGTTGTAAGTTGAAGACTATTTGTAATGTCATCCTTGCCTCCAAGACCACCACATTTGAAAGATTGTGGGTGAACATCTGAATTGGCCTGTTCTCCTTCACCCCCAGTTTGCTCAAGAGGCTGGATTTCTGCAGCCACTCACAGCTTCTCTGCTCACCTGACGTTGGCCAGAGGACCAGTACTCTCAAAGTTGTCCCTGGCTTCGGGTCCATCGATAGAAGATTTCCGAGCATCCGAATATGAGGAGACACTGTTGAAGCGTACTTTGTAGCTTCTGCAAACAGGATGGAGAATTAAAGCAACCGGGCATTGAAAATTTTTTTTTTAAAGCATTTGCAAGAGGCTCTGAACTCATAGGAAAATGTAGCAATTCTCCCCTATTTTATGATTTCCTGACTAAATCTGATTTCACCATCTTATATCCTTGGGGTGCAGAACTCATCTTGGAGCATCACACCAGCACCTGCCTGCAGGTGGAACCAGGAAAAAGCTAAATTTGATCTATTCGCTGAGATTTAGACTCAGTCAAAACCACTTAAGGTTAAGGTTATTACTCTCCAGTCATGATTTTAATAATTTATCCCTTTTGCCACATTAACAATTACAATGTGGAAGTCTCTGGGGACTGCTACGTCTGCTTATCTGGAGGTAAGCATCCTTGAACTCAATGGGACTTGCTTCTGAGTAGGTATGTGTAAGAATGCTCTAATTTTTATTTAAAATATTTACATTTTTAAAATTTATTTAAAAATAATAAAAATTATTTCAATTATTTAAAATAGTCCTATCCTGTCCAAATTCTAAGGCCACGAGGCCCACTAAAACAATTAAAAGCAAAATCATCATAAATTGTCAATGATATCTTAGGATTTTTTTAAAAAGAAAAGGCAGCAAAATAGAGTAATAATTTTTAAAAAGGGGAAAGGGAGAGAAATCATTTTGCCTCTAAAATGAGTGTAAGGAATTGACCCAAGAAACTGGTCAAAGAAATGTGGTATAAACCTGACATCTGGTGGCAGATCGATGTAATTATGAAGCTTTTTAAAAAAAGCAATTTATAGGATATGTTTGCACATTTTTACTACCCTCACAAAAGGACTTAATGGCTGGATTTGCACAGCACGATAAGCTGGGGTAGTTTTTCTGCATTTAGCATGTTGTAGGAACCCCGTTAATTTATGGTTCAATGTAATTTGGAAATCCCCAAAAATGTTTAATCAGGGAAAGAGTTGCGGTGTGAGTGCAGCAACAGAGAGAAGAGAGGGTATTCCAGAAGAGAAATGTAATGCTCATTTTCTGTTGAAATTACAACTCTGTGGCTAAGTGAATTCTCCCATTTTTCCCTACTGCTGTCCACACAATTACAAGCATTAAGAGTTGACCAGCAACAGTTTCCCTTAAACCAAGAAGCTGAACTAGATGGATCTTAGATCTGGGTTAGGAAGATACGTGTCTGTTTCCTGGAATCAGGAAAGTAGTTTTTTTTGGGGGTGGTGGTGGAGGGGAGCTGGAATTTCCAGTTGCCAAATCCCAATTTAGTCAGCCTTCGCCTATCCCTAAAAGCAGAGAAATCTTGCTGTAATCTCCGTTGTTTCTGCACATCGCAACTTATTATTTTGCAAATTGCTGCTTCTTCTAATGAGCCCCAGACAATAGGCAGTTTAATGCACGTAATAAAAAGGAGTGTGATGGGGCTTAATCTCCTTCGCTATTAGCAAAGCCCCCCGTTCCACAAGCTGCAATTACAAACTTAGCGAGTCTCCTGGTGAAACTTAGAAAAGAGTTATTTTAGGATCTTTATCTGCCAAAAGGAGAGGTACGTCAAAGTCTTCTATTCATCCAGGAAATCTGCAAATGGATGGGAGCTGACTGTCCTCTGACAGCCTCTCCCTGGGCCAGCACGTAGGAAGGAAGCAAGAAAAATCAAAGAAACTGTTCCAAGTTGCAAAGGAATTCTATGAAGCAACCTGGCCGGGTCACCCTTACCTGTTTTCTTCCAAGCCGGAGTTGGGATTCTTCATCTCCATCAAGGCACACCCAAATTTCTGGGGATGAAAGAAAGACCAAAGATTTGCACCACGTGAGATGCACCACGAAAATAATTTAGAAAAGGTGTAGCAGGCTTCACGCAGTTGTGAGCTCGGCATCTTCCTGCTGTTCATCAAAACATCCTGTCATTTCTACGGCTTTCGCAGCAGCCTGAAAAGTGGCTGTTTTAAGAAACTAAAGTTAATTGAATTAAAATTAAAACAACTCTTAAAGCAGCTGCAAGAATTTTTTGGGGGGTCAGGTCTGAAAAACGACAGGTTCTTTTAATGAATTTAGGAGAGACCAGCTGGATTTGCAGTTGTGGGAAGTCCAAAGAACATCATGCAAATTATTTTCAATGTACTTACCATATATCAGTGTTTCTCAACCTTGGCAGCTTTAAGATGGGTGGACTTCAACTCCCAGAATTCCCCAGCCAGCATGGCTGGCTGGGGAATTCTGGGAGTTGAAGTCCACCCATCTTAAAGCTGCCAAGGTTGAGAAATACTGACCTAAACCACGAGATGCCATTAGCACATCCTAAGCTAGCTTAGTGTGCATGCATGTGAAACTCAGTGTGTTTTGCCAATTCAGCTCATTGGGTTAGTTGCTGGCTAAATATATTGCATAAACCTAGAAATTAGGTCAGCTCAGTAACAAAATGAAGTGGCTTGTGCAAAAACAGCTGGTGAAGGGATGGTCTAACTATCTGAGTTCGCCTCCAGCCACTGCCATAACTCATTCTCTAGGAACTCAGCACTTTCTCAAGAAGACCAAGAACCAATCTGTACAGATAAGATACTTTCTGCAGACACAAACAACCTTAGGGCAAGGAAGATCAGCATCTGCAGAAGCTAAGAATTTAGTTCTACATGCATGCATGCCCTAAGATTTAGGGGATGTTTTCTTTCTCCCAACTTTTTGTTGTAAAGGACTGCTCATGGTCTGTTTCTCACACTAGCCAGTTGGTTGACCCTGGTCTGTGTTGACCCAGCAGTCCTGTCCGGTCCCTTGTTTTCTGCCTTGCTAGCTCCAGCCCTCATAAGAGATCAGTAAAGGATAGCATGCAAATTTCCTTGTTCAGGGGAATGGCCAGAGCTTAGCATTGGGATATGCAACTTCCTTCGATTGGAAGCTTCTGCAGCACATCAAGGGCCTCAGTCCATGTGGGAAGAGCCAGGAGCTAATGTGAGCCATATTGGAGGGGATTTTTAAAGGTTTAAGGCATCTATTTTGTTTCTGAAAGTCTCCCCATAGCTCCAGAAAAAACCTCAGTAGTAGACAGCACTACCATTGGAGTTGCAAATCCAGACAACCACTTGAGGGCAGTAAAGAGACTTGGTTTGCCGCCATAAACCTGCTTTGCTGCTATCTAGTGGTCGTCCAAATGTTTGCAGCTGGTTCTGGCCACCCTGAGAAGACCCTGATGCTGGGAAAGATTGAAGGCAAAAGGAGAAGAGGACGGCAGAGGATGAGATGGTTAGATAGCATCACTGAAGCAATGAGCATGAAACTGAGCAAGCTCAGGGAGGCTGTGAAGGACAGGAAGGCCTGGCGCGATAGGGTTCATGGGGTCATGAAGAGTCGGACACGACTTAACAACTGAACCACAACAACAACAACTGGCCACCCTAGTGGTAGAGCGCTTGCTTGGTGGGCTGAAGATCCCAAGTTCAGTCTCTGGGATCTGCAGGTAGAAGTTGAGCAGACTCAACTGGATTGCCGCGTGTAGTACAACTAGTTGCCAAGGGTGAGCCAACCTCCCTTCCTACCTCTCCATTCTCAGGAGGGTCTCCGTTGCCAAAGGTGCTCGTGACCACCAGAACTAGGGTTTCATGTTCCAGGTGAACAGTATCATACTCATCCATTGACATCACCTGGAAAGATAAAACCAGTCGTTTCAGAAGAGCAAGCTTGAAAGCTACAAACGGTAACTGCGCATATGCACATTTGTGTGCAATGGTTGGACGGTTTGCTTTTTCTTCTCAGGAGTCCTTGGGGCTCTAAAAGCTCCAGGGACAAAAGGCAAAACCGCTAAGAGAGGGCTGCCAGGTTGAAGTATATTATTAAAAAGAAGTTGGCATAAGGGAACCCACAGCCTCACAGTCAACTATACAGAGCTACGTGGCCAGCAGATCACGCTCCTGTTCTGCTCCCAGTCACTTCCCCTTTTCCTAGGATTCAAATGACTATTTTTTAAAAGCATCATTTGCACGTGTATCCTTTTCTTTTGCCAAATGAAAAAATAAGTAAGAAACTTCACCTCTGAGGAGTTGCAAGAGGAGGCTATTCACTGACCTCTTCTGCAAAGCTGCGTGCTACCAAACACAATGTGGGGATTTTCAAGGCTAGTCTATGAGAGTTGTGCATGGCAACCACATAGGAACCAGCGCAGCTTGACTTGATTGGAAAGATAGAGTCTGCTGGCCCATTCACACCATCTCCTGTGGTCTCCCAAGCAAACCTAGGTGCTTACCTTGGCATCAAAGGCGTGCTTGAAGATTTCACACAGGGTTTTTGCATAGACCTGGGACTTCCCTGTTTCTGTGGCATACAGGATGGTTGCTTTGACCCTCTTCGCCATTGCCTGTCCCATCAACTTCGCAGAGAACTTCACAGCTCTAAGTGCGAGGTGGAAAGAGAACAAATTCATTGCTTCGGAAAGATCTCCTAAGCATTCCTTCACGTCCCTTTCCACGTTTGCTGTCAAGATTTTTCTGGCCGTGGTTACAAGTTAGAGTTTGCTTCTGACAATATATAATAGAAGCGTGTGAGGGTATATTTAACAATGAGGAAGTATAGATACACATGTATTTTGGGTCAAGGATCAAACCATCTTTTGACCTGAATATCAGGTCACAACAACGATGCTGAAAGTAGGTGGAGTCAGGACCAAAAAGTAGATGGGGCTAGAACAAAACTTCAGTTTGAATGACAGTTTAATTCAATTTGGGCTAAATTAATTAAATGCTGTTCTAATAATTGCTATCTATAAATTTGATTGGAGTTGGTGAATCACACACAGTCCAAATCAAATCTTTGAGCTTATTCAAATCATTGATTCAATGAATCAAATCCATCTGAACCGAAGATGTGATTCAGAAAAAAGCAAGCTTGCACACATGCATCAAATTATCAAACTGGCTTGGGAGCACACAATTCGATGCACTGAATCACTTGATGGGATGATTTGATTGAATGAGCTTCAAGTTCAATCTTTGCACAGCCTTTGTAGTTACATTTTTTCCCCTCTTCTGTCAGATTAAACTCAAGGTACTCCACCACTGGATGTTGTCCTTGGGATGTGCACTGCTGGTATGACGCTTAAAGTTTTAACGGTGCATCTAAAACGATGTTATATACTGGGAAATGTAATGGTGTGGCTGAATACGTACTTAGCTAGTTTTTTAAAGCCAATCGCTCTCTTCTTGGTGGGAGTGCCATTTACACCTTTCCAGATATGTGTGTTCCAAGGGTCAGGCTGGAAGGAGAGAAAAGAACCCCAATTGAAAGAGAAGAATTGAGTCTAAGGATGAAGTCAAGACTTTACCATGTCCAGATGTAGCTTCACTAGCTTTCTTGTGTATTGATCAGGAGTTGAATGCTAAATCGTATCCTGTGTTGCCACACCAGGCTTAATCTGGCCTTACTGAATTAACTCCTTTTCTGGGGTCACACAGTATGCTGAATCATGAACTAATTAAGTTCTTACCATAAGCTAAGTGTAATGGTATGTGGGAATGACCTTGGGAGACAGGAGAAAGTGTTGCAGCCTAGACAAATGAAAATGAGTCCCATGCTCACTTCCAGAATTCACAAAGGATTGTCACCATCTCAACCTCTCTAGGTCATTATTATCTTGAGTTTTCAGCATTTCACATTTCGGTTGCATGAGATCAACAGAAAGCAGTAGGAATGCTTGGAAAATTACAACGCTGGATATTTTCAAAGTACCTGGCTCTATAAACAAACTGGGACATTAACAGGAGGATAAAGGACATGGATAGATAGTGTATACTTCTGTAATTGCAAAAAGGCTGATATTACAAGATTTTGAAAGATACTAATTTGCCGTTGAGTATTCAACGATCTGAAAAATGTTCCTTTCGATCTCAACATGCCATCGATCATCAGGAGTCTCAACCAGACAACTATTTCAACCTCTGAATTGTATATAATTGTTACGTAAATTGCTCTCCCTTTCCTGCAAATGTACCCTTAATTGGCACAATATTTGTGCAACTTCAGTATTCTGGTCAACAGCATGGGGGCGAAAATGCTTCTTGCAGGAAATAGCTCGCTTATATGAAGCTGGCTCCTTTATGTGCTGGAAGAAGACTGGTTGGCAAGTCTGGGGGGCTTGAAAGGGGGTCCTCCAGGGAAGCAGGAGGCTTGTGGACCTTTTCCAAGACCCCACAGGCTCTGCAAAATTGTGGGAAGAGTACGGAATAGTATCAAACTGACTTCTCCAGGCAAAAACATGACTTTAAAATGAGGCAGACACACATTCCCTTCCTGCCTTTCCACAGCTCAACAACAACAACAGCTCTCACAATAATTAAGGGCAATTCCCATTAGCCTATATCAATTTCCTGGATAATTTTTGTCTCTGCCAGCAGGAAGAGCCTTCTGTGACCATTTCAGTTATTAATTGCGGTTTTCCCTAGTAATTTCAGTTTCCTGTTAGGAAACCTGTCAGTTCCCCTCCCGTCAGTGCTCTCCTCCTGAGCTTTCTCTCGTCTTGCTTTCTCCACTCTTCTTGCAGGGGCTATTATATGATCTCTTCTTCTACACACCAGCTGACCAGCTGTCAACACAACAAGGTAGGGGTTGAAGAAACCAATGCCATATAGGTCAGGACTACTTAGATTGTACCAGCTATAGCAACAGAATTTTGCAAGTCTGAATATGCTTCCCCCTCCCTCACTTTATCTTCATGTGAACTAAGGAGGGGTTTGTCTGAGATGTTTTCTCATGTTATTTCTTGGCCTGGGCTCAAGCCCCTCTAATCTGACCATTGTCTTGGTAGTGGCTTTTCCTCCCATCCTTCAAGGCCATTCCCTCTGTCCTCCACGCCAACAGAACATATAACTCTGTGTCTGAGGACACTTGAGCTTACTCTCAAAATCCTTATTTATTGCAAGACCTAAGAAGAATCAGGAAGCAAGGCAGGGCTAGGTCAATCATATTTTAGCCAATGAACAAAACATCTGCTGATCTTTTTACTCCTTGTTGAGAGTCTAGCTGCCCTGAACTGTCTCTTTTGCACGTTACCCCATTTTGCACTTTACCCCATTTACCCCATTTTCACTGCTATGTCCCTGGCTTTCCAGATGTGATCACCATTGGAGAGGATACTCTGTTGCTGTGAGCTGTTGTACAGCCACATCCGGAGGGCAGCAGATTCCATATCTCAAGCTAATTTAGCCCTCCCTATCCTGGGAATGCAAATATTGTTTATTTATTCAGTCAATGTATGTGGTCACCTATCTCAAGCAAGTGACTCTGGGTAGCTAACAACAATAACATCAGGTTTAGGTTACATACAAAACTCATTTGCATCTTTTCCACAAAACAAGATCTGCAGAGCCACAAGAACATGGGAGGTGGTTGCATCCAAAAGGTCATTACCACCATGGATGATCCCAATTAACCTCTTTGATTTACTTCTCCATCCCCAAACATCAATTGAAATCTGAGCTGAAGGGTCAAGTCAGGAAATGGTACCTGGTACTCAAAGGATGGTGTAAGTCGGTAGTTGAGCATTTCCTGGTGGAAGACAGGGGTGATGCTTCCAGACATGGGCGGGACAATCCATACCCAGTCAGCTGGACAACCTCCCCGGCAACGGTACTCATTCTCCATGTGTTTGATGAAAGACTCGGTGGCCGAGTGATGATCCACAATCGTCACCTTGTCGCTCTGTAGAAGGAAGGAGGTAATAACAAACTACATCCAAACAAATGTATCATCTTAGGGCTTAGTTCATGCAATATGTTACTCCACGGCTGGTTTCCCCAAGCCCTTGAACCAGAACTGACAGTTCCTTTTAGCCTAGTCTATTTTGCTAAAAGCCCCAGTCCCTGGTGTTTTCCCTCGTCTCAAAGAAAAGAATACCAAACAGAAAACAATACAAGCTCAGCTCCAAGCAAGAAACAAATTTCTTCTTCATTGGTCATATTTTGTTACAGAGATGGGCAGCTATATAATAAAGAAGGATGGAGAAATGCATTGAGGTATCATAAGGGAGGACTCCATGCAAAGATCAGCCCCCCCCGACCAAGCTGATTAATTAGGGAAGGAGTCAAAATGCAACAGGGCTGCCTTGCCAGGGTTGAAAGTAGATGAAGCAATTGTCATACCCAGAGGCAGCTGTAGGGGGAACCAAAGACTTTTCTTGGCTTTTGAGTGGTGTATTGGGGAAGACTTTCCAAAAAGTGGATGGGGTAGAAACGCACCCCCTTAACTTCCATTACAAGTTACATTAAATTTGTGCTGAGATCCATAGAAGTGTTTCTGAGCATAAGCTGGGTTTATATCTATTCCATATTCTCAATAAGGCATGTCTAATAAAATGGTTTTTAAAATCCACATTAATTTCATCTTTATTGTACCATAAATAGCTATGCCATCCAAACCTCAGGTCGTGCGCTTCTAACTCTAAAGGTCTTTTGTTTCTCAGCAACACCCATTCTTTCATCCAAATCAAACAACAAGCTGCAAAATACAATTTCAAATCTGGTAAACCCAATCTTCCTCTTTCCTTTGCATCTTGTAACACCTTGTATTTAACTCTTGGTTTTTTCCCCTTGCCATACAAATTTAGATATATTTTTTTATATGTATATATAAATTTTATTAAAAGTTTTGAAAAGAAGATAAAAACGAAAATGAATATAAAGTAAAGAAAGAAAAGAAAGAAAAAGACAAAGCAGAAGACAAAAGTGCAAAAGGAAAAATATAGAAGAAGCTGCTGATATTCTTTGCAGCAAGTGCAAGTATGATTACAAAATTATCTCTTACTCTATGGTTACAAAAAGAAAAGCTCTCTTTTTTCTATTATTTAGGGTTTTTTTTCTAAGCATCAAAACCACAAATTACCAGTTCATTTTATTCTGTTTCATGCAAAAAGTCTGTAAGGGGTTTCCAGTCAGCCAAAAATGTAGAGATGGTCTTTTCTGTAATCAAAGAAGTCAATTTAACCATCTCTGCAAGTTCCATCATCTTCACCAACCATTCCTCTATTGTGGGTAACGCCGGATCTTTCCACTTGAGTATATAATAATCTCGCTGCAGTTGTCTTTTGTAAAAACAAAGTTCCATGACTTTTCTTCCAGCTGTCAGTCCATCAATCCCAAAAGAAAAGCCTCTGGTTTCAATTGTATATTAGTCTTTGAGATCTTCTGAATTAGTGAACGTATCTGTATCCAAAATTTTTTGGATTTGTTACACGTCCACCAAACATGATAAAATGTCCCTTCGTGTTGTTCATATTTCCAGCATAAATTCCACAAATTTAGATATATCTAAATGATTTTGTGATATATCTAAATGATTTTGGTTTTGATAAAGGTTATAGAAAGAAGGGAATTAGGAAGTAATCTTAGAGAGAGTTTTGATTAGAATTGTATGTATAACTGCTGAGAGGAAGATCGGAAGCCACTTCTTTATTTATATATATAATGTTTTCTGTTCTGTTCTTCTTCTTTTTTCTATCTCCTTTTTTCTTTGTCTCTTTTTTCCTTTCCTTTCCTTTCTTTTTTTCTTTTTCACATATACTTTATTATATTTTTTGCTTTGAAAGTATTTCTTACTATGTATATAAAATGTTTTAATAAAACTATTTTTAAAAGTTACATTAAATTTAATTGAATCCATTCACTGTCATTAATGTGGTCTCTCCCTGACCATATAATAATTAACCTATGGTGTTACATTAAAAATCTGAGTGTGGCAGCAAAGATCAAGCTTTGAATGATGATAGGGTGCCTCAAGGACCCAAGATGTACATGATGTTCCAGAAAGGGAGGTGTTTTCAAGACCATTAAAGCCAGAGTCCAAAATGATCTGATTACAGGTAGTCCTTGTTTAGCGACTGCCTCATTTAGCGACTGTTCGCAGTTACAACAGTGATGAAAAAGTAACTTTGCAACCATTTCTTGAATTTACAACCTTCACAGGTCTGTAAACCAAAGGAAAGCTGAAATAAGATTGTAAGCACAGTTGCTATTTCACTTAGTGACTGCTTTGCTTAATGACAGAGTTGCCGGTCCCAATTGTGGTCGCTAAATGAGGACTACCTGTACAGCACTCCAAAGATTGTGTATATTTAACATTACTAAATGGCTATGGTTTTATGAAATAATCTGCCAGTACCTGGAAGCTGTACAGGACTGCAATGTTGATTTCCACTAGTGCCTGGTCCTTCCAGAGAGAGGAGGTCTTCCGCATGTCCAAATTCATCTTTTTAGCAACTTCCTGCAATGCATGAACAGCACAGCAACATCACAATTAGACGTGAAATGAAGTTTTATGAAACGGCAGGACTGGATGAGAAATTCTTAGTAAGGTGGCTAGAAAACAGGACAGCCTAGTCAGTGCAGTAAGTTTTGAAAGATATAAAAAAGGTTTACCTGCTGTGATTGTGATTCTGGTTATTAATTCTAAGCTCTACACCACTCTTCAATCTGATTGGAGCTAGGCAGTTAGAGAAATCATTTTAACAACCACAACCATTTGTATCTGTATCTGCTTACTACTTTCTTCAAATAATCTGGACATCCAAAATTTAGATATGTAACTTCAGGATTCCTAAATTTACATCTAAAGTGGCAATGGGGGTAGCTTTGTTTATCTGCTGCAGCAAAAGCTGTTGCTGTTGTTTTTTAATAGCATGGCGGCCTCCAGATACATCAGGACAAGAAGACTGGGAATTGTAGACATGAGACAGCTAGGAAGGAACAGGTTGGAGAAAGATGGCACGCGTTGTTATAGACTAGAGTCCACCTTGTCAGACGCATCACCAAATATCACATCCAAGTACTGTTTTGCGAATGGCCACTCTTGATTGTATCACTTTCTGTACTTGCTCATTTTTTTTGAGCCCTCAGACCAGTTAAAGAGCAAACAGTTGCATTTGACTATGCCAACCTTGGTGAATTTTAACTTCAGTTTGTTTTGTTTTTTTACTATGACATCATAAATATTAGTTTTTAAGGTAGGAAGACTCTTTGTTGTGCAGACCTTTAAGAATGGTTGATTACTCCAACTTTTCCTCATAAGCATGTGCTGTGTTTCCATCTTCCAGAAAATACACAGAAATTGAGTTACCTAATTTATATTAGATATTTATCCACTTAAAAGAGCTGAACAGCTTTTAAGGCAGAGGAGATCTTTCCCCGTTCTAGTTGGACTTTAAGCTGGAGATGCTTAGTGCATTGGTCATGCAAAGTAAGTGTTTCATCACTGAGCTATGGATGCCATTCAATGATCTTCCATGATAACTTTAAAATGTGAGTTGAAAGGAGTGGCATAGGTAGCTCTTAATCAAGACATCCCACCTGGAACCAATGACCTTCCTGTTCAGAGGAATAAGACTGACCAAGGTTGTTGAGTTGCTATAAACTTTATATCAAGGGCATCTTCCAGATCTAGTGGACTTCATCCCCCATCAGCCTCAGACATCACAGCCAATGGCACAGGATGGTGAGAGCTAAAATCCCAACCCTCTGGCAGTCTCTAGTTTCTCTACTCTGGTAATCTCCTTGAAAGGTTTCAAAGACTCAAGTATGATTCGAGAGAGAATGGATACCTCTAGGATGTTGTAACGAGAGTTGTCACAGTAGTCCCGGACTCCAATCTCGGTCCCCATGTACCAACCACTGAAGGGGCATGCTGAGAATTCCAAGCCTCCAATCTCTAGCAGCATGTTAGAAACAGCTGGTAAACCATACCACTGAAGCCCGAGGTCTTTAAACCAGTCGAATCTGTTAAAGAAAAAAGAAAGTAGGAACAGCCAGGACAACTTCAGCTAAAAAAAACTACAAAAGCTCAATCTACCTGAAGAACATCTGGTCCAATTCTGAATAAATAAAGAACAAACATTTATTTCTTTATTTTCATGTTTTGAGGCTGAAAGCAAACTCCATGCCTAAGGGTCTATCCATAAAGCACATCATCCTAGCATATGACTAAGCAACAAAACAAAATAAAAACCCAGAGAGTAAGGGAACCACCACTACCCTTCCCTGAGTAAGGGTAGAACTTACTCAGGGAAAAGAGAAGTATTTTCTACACGTGCCCAAAGGTAGGTTAATGGAGCCCTATCCAGAGTCTCCTATGACATAGTTGAGTCTGAAGACTGACAACTGCTTGACATCAACTTAATGGGAGTCAAGAACACAGGTGTTTGGACTTACTTGGGATGTCTAATGGGGACTTCCAACACCAACTCAGGTGGGATTTCAAAAAGCTCAGGGTCATTGCCATTGGCCTGGAGAAGGAGTGGTAGGACATCGAATCGGCCGTAGGGGGCTTTCCACCCTTGTTGTAGGCAAATCTGCACCCAAAGGAAAAGTAGGTTGGTGGATATCCATGCAACAGAACACAGGTGCAAAAAGTGAAGCCTACCAACGTCTCTTTGCTGGGCTGCAGAGTCCCCTTAGAGTGGGGCCTTCTTTGGATCTGGGATGTTGGGGACTTCAATGGGAAAAAAGCATGCCTTCAGCATAGAGCTTCTTAAGGTACCCATTTCACCCCCAAAAACTGCAGAACCACCTTTCCAAAATAGTTCCTGGCTCTGCCATTCCAAACATGCCACGCAATGCCCAGTGCAGCCCTCAAGCCAAAAGGTGTGCAGTCCTACGAGCAACAGTACACAACCATTAGAAGGATCTTTGGCCTGGCTGGTTCAGATTGAAATGCTTCAAAACCTGCCCCTGTGCCAAATCTCCAAGGAGATAGGGAACCTTCACTCCGTTTTGCTTTCTTACCTGTGCCAGAATGGAAAAATACTGACTGCCTAGGTATGTTTGATCTGGCTTGTTACACAGAACCCAAAATAAACCCTAGAAGAATATTGGCCTTCTTCAAAACCCTAATACCAAAACTCTATGATCAATTTACAGCAGAAGGAAAAAATTTATTTTCTCAAGGCTTGGAAGAATCTAAATCAGAAAAAGAAAACAGCCAGGCTGCTTTATGCACCAAACTATATAGTATTTAGTATTCTACAGTGAACACTATTGTTTTCACAGGGCACTTTTGTTCAAATTTTGCACTGTTTGAAATCTTTTACATGCTGGTGGTCCAGTCTGGGCCTCTCCCTCCTGTCTCCCAAGGTCTTTCCCACAGGCCATTACAGTAAGACAATGGATTTTTCCACCATAGGTACGTTATCCTCATGGGATTCTGTGTGTCCCTCCATGTTATGCACCAACCTCCGTCAGCTCCACATTGGCTGGATCACCCAAGATGGTACCGTCTGGTTGCTTATATCCAGCATAACGGATGAGCTGGGAGTTCCAGACTCGGAAGTCGTGTTTGCCATCGGTCCTTTGTGGGAAGATGGTGATGGCAGACCTAGGAGGACAAGAAAAAAGGGGCCCAGCTTTAACATTCCTAATGGAAGGAGTTACTCTGCAGACAGTGCTCAGTCAGCTGGCCCACAGTCATAAGGAAACTGAGGTCTGTTTTTCTTACTGCCATCCCCAGCTAGGTCCCTCCATGGCCTGACGACCTCAAGGATGCCAGCCAAAAACCCTCAGCTGGGCTCTGGTGCAACCAAACATTGTCAGGACCATGGACAGCTCAATGTAGAGATCGATTCTAAATGCCTGTTTGGTGCAGCTGCTTTAAAGAGTTGCACAAAGGTGCTGCAAACCTCTCTGTGGAATTTTCCATATATACTCACGTATAAGCCAATGTGCGGATAAGCTGACCCTTGAATTTTTAACCAAAATGCCATGAAAAATGCACCACCTGCAGATAAGCCAACCCTCAAAATGTTCATATTAATTTTCACGACTGGCTTATCCATGGGTAATCCACAGATTATCCGTTTTTCATGGCATTTCGGTTAAAAATTCAAGTGAATTATTATCCACGGATGGGCTTCTATGCAAGTATATACAGGATATATATGTACTACCATATATACTTGTGGAGCAGCTCATTAAAAGACAAGCTGAACTCAATTTTTGGGGTACATTTTGGCACCTGAAATTGTTGTCTTATTTGTGAGTATATACGGTATTACTGCAAGAAGCGATGCTTTTAAATAGAGTTGGATCTATTTAAAAGGGAATTGGATAAATTCATGGAGGTCAGGTCTATCAAGGGTTATTAGTCTTGAAGGCTCCATGTTACCTTTAAGTTGGGAACCCCATGTGTCCAAATACCAGTTGCAGGGAAACAACAGGGGAGAGGGGTTAAGTCTCCACTTCCTGCTTATGGGCACCCTAGGAGCATTTGGTGAGCTACTGGGGGAAAAACAAATTGCTGAGTTAACCTGGGCCTTGTTTTATTCCAGAAAGCTGTTCTTGCATTTTGAGATTTCCCCAGAAAAGTCTTCTGGCCAGGCTAAAAACTCAGCTGGGCTAAACATTTGCTCACTCTGAGTATCCTGGCAATGCTGCAGACATAGAAAAAGGATATAGATCGAAAGACTGCCTAACTCTCTCTGTGATGGGGGTTGTCAAGGTTTTAGGCGGTCTTGTTTGATTCTGCAAAACAAGTGGAGCTGCAACGCAGTTAGGCCAGGCTGGGAATGACTCTGTTTGTTTGAATTGGGAGTTCTTGTTTTTCCTTTGTTAAGTGGTGTTAAGCTCATTTCAGCCCTTACCATACAGTACTATTTTTTCATCTCGAAATGAAAGGAAGTCCTGCCTCCAATTTACTGCAATTACAGCAATTCAGCAACGCCGCGGGAGGAGGTTTGGGAGGGGGCTGTAAAGAAGGGGATTTGCAAGCCGCATGTAGCCACAGGTCTGTAGGTTACCACCCCTTGCTTGACAGGCACCAGCAGCTCCTTTGGCGTCTTTTGTATACTGGCAATTAGAGTGGAAAATCCATTCCATTTTAGACTAGAATTGTTGGCTTTTCATTTTATTATTGCTATGGGAGATTCTAACATTGGGTCGCTCCGTTTTCTGTCGACCTTCCCAAACTGAGATGAGTTAGATATACCAAAGCAGGTCGTGGCGCAGTGCCTTTTGGGCATGAAACCACACAACACATGCACACTCACACTCGTGTACCTGAGGTTCCCTTTGTTAGTGGCATATTTGATGTGGTTGCAAATGTAGTTGAACATCCCATGGGCGGTGGTACAGTCCCGGGCATCAAAAACCTGGAAAGATTCAAACAGAGGAGTCGGAGTTAAGATTCACAAGAACAACACAGAGAATGAAGAAAGAAGCTTAAGTCTGAAGAACAGAGGATACTACTTATGTGTAAGTGTATGCATCCAATTGTATGTTTTAATTGTGGCTATCATGTGGCTATCAGAAGGCAGGGTTAGACCAAACAGTTTTAAGATCCTGGAGGGCCGAACTAGAAAAACGTGTTAAAGATAGAAAGCAGTTTGACAGTCCTCCACCTTACATCTGGAGCTGCCTCAGCGAGTAAACCCTTATAAACACTTAAGCAGGCTTAAAACAAGTTAAGGTAGGGGAGGAGGCTCTGATTTTGCATGCAAATCTCTGAAAGCATTTTATTGAGGATTAACATTTGCACAGAAAGGATGTTTGCAACTTCCACATGCCTCCAGCTCATGGGCTTTTTCTTCCTTTCGGTGTAATGAAAAGAAACTTACGGGGCGGGCGTATGTGCTTGCAAAACCCTGAACTTAAAATATTTGGATGGCTTGTTTTAAATCAGCTTCCTCAGATCTTCAGGGAAGGCTTCATCTGAGCTTTCAGCCTCCCTGCAGACCTCTTAACTCTGTGCCAGTTTGCCAATAATACTCATCCCTGCTAATCACATCCGTACTTGCCGAGGTGTACCATTGAGGCAGGTGGCCTGCTGGCTGTGCCCAAGCCCACCAGTTCCTCACCTGCAGCTTGGACCACTGGATTCTACCCACGCAACGGGAGGCATTGCGCCACGCATGCTTGGCTCCGTAGATCAGCTCTGTATCTCGCAACTGGTAAGTGTCGGTAGTTTCTATCTCCTTGGTGACCTCCACTAGCCTTTCCATGTGAGCTTTGGAGCCAAACCTGCCAGGGCAGGGAAGGAAGCAGGTTAGCCATCATTCATGCCATCAGGCTGGGCACCGTTGAGTTGCGCAAGGCAATCCTGCCCCTGCACACATGTCCAAGCAAACCCACTTTATACTCTTGGTTCTCCAAAGGGGAAGAGGCATGGTGCCAAAATTGGCAATTATAATCATCACAATGAGCACCAGCAGAGTTCCCCTGTTCTATCTCTGTCCAGGGATTTAACCCCTTGCTTTCTTCTAACTCTGGCAGAAGAACCACAGTTCAAAACACCCATTGATGTGGGGAGAGAAGAACTCCTGGCCACCAGAGATGTTTCTTTTCTATGAGCTGTTTTAGGTCTGACAATTTGGCTTTGCTAATGGCTTACCACGATGGGCTCAGAACACGGAAGGAGCATGCTGTAATGTTTGAGCTCAGGTCAAGGCTTTTATTAAGAATTCTTTAGCCTCTTTTAATGGAAGAGTTATCGGTTGGGTGAAAATAAAATGAAATTAAAAGCAGTATCCACCAAACTAATCATAATAAGCATAGTCAGAAATCCGCCTGAAACATCAAGAATAATGAAGCACTTTTCTTATCTCCAGTCCTCCTGGCAACATTCAACACCTTATTTATGAACCAAAAGTGAAGTCCTCTATCCTTTCCCTTCCTTGTTATGGAATGCTATCCCAACCAAATGTGTTCTGATGAGGGGAGAATGATTTTTTTTTTACCAAACTAAGGGCAGATTCATGCTGAACTTATATAATTAACCAGGAAGACCCTACCAGCCACTTATTTCAAACACCCCCCCCCCCGAATTTGCAAGTAGGTCACCCTGATCCTAGTGAATAGGACAACTTGGTGTCTGACTGCCCATATTCAAACACCTGGCAGAAATCATGACAGTTTCTGGGGCAAAACTCTCTGCCCCAGGAATTGTTGAGGCCCCAGACTTGCCTCTTGATGGAGGAGTAGTATTGATCGATGAATTCTTTGGCCAGGAGGAGTAGCTGATCCTTTGTCCGGACGTCTTCTGGTTTTCGGACATGCTGAGAAGGAGTCATGATGGAACCCATGCAGACCTGTTCACTGCAGGGGGTCACCTGAAAGGTGAGAGGTAGAAAGGCACACAGTACAGATTCTGTTAACCTGTTGCAGGAGTTAAAATAACACAGTGGATTTGCAGAGAATGTCCATGGATGGAACATGTTCAGAGCACAGAGCCATACTCTGAATCTGGCTCCTTAGCCTGGCTGGTAAGCACAGGTTGTATCTCCATTTCTGGGTTAATAAAACCATGACAGGGCACTGAAGCAGAGTTATAAAGGGAAAGGTTGAGAGCGAACTGGTTCTTTCTCTATTCAACCATGGTCCTGTTAGCTGGGCAATGATGGCTTCAGAACCAGGCCACGGAGAAGCAGAAAACACAGTGGATGTCCCTTCATGATCTGTAATTTAACCCCAGAAGAATGCTTCACCGTGGAATAATCTGTTCTATTATGGTTATCGCACCTCAGAAAGGACACTATAAACTATAGGCCTGGAAAAGGGGCAGAATTCTGAAACAATTTTTAGTCTTGCTGCTTTTAAATATGTAAGTTTAAATAATCTTCGATCTAACCCCTGAAATGTCACTAAACTAGGAAAAGATTTCCCTTTTTAAGTCTAAAACATTTCTGAATACAGCTACTTGTTGCTGGTGGGGGCTGTGCCAAGCTGTGCCAACAGGTGATGGGCCCAAGTTGCAAACAGAAAAGAGAAATCAGAATGATTTAGTGTGGCAGATCAGCTTCCGTACAAGGAAACAATACAGCCATTGGGGCTTGTTATATATATAAAACCGTGCATATTATGGGAAACACAGGCAGACAATCATTTTTTCTCCCTCTCCCTTTGTTAAAACTTGGAGGCATTCAGTGAAACTAAACACAAGGTGATAAAAAGAACCACTTCACTACACAATGTATGAACTGTGCTATTTGCCACAATTGGATATATTTTAGAAAGGTTTTTTCTTTCTTTCTTTCTTTTTTTAAAAAAGGGTTAGATATATTTATGGAGGATCAGCCTATCAAGGGATATTAGCCTTGATGGCTGAGTATGACTTCCTAAATGACGGGCAGTACCTCCTGAATCTCAACTACGAGTTGGGGACAAATGCTCTATCATGCAGTTATTCACCAGGATTAAAAGTTTATCCTTTTTCTGCCTTGGAGATAGCCTATCACCTTCATGATTGGTATCTGGTGACAGTTTTAGCTGCTGTAGATTGGTCCAGTCTGCCTTTGGAGCTCTCCAGGTAGGTGGCCATTGCGTCTTGTGGTAGGATAATCCAAAAAAAATAACTATGCTCTGCTGTTAGTGGACCATAACTATTGTCCAGAACAGCTAAACTTCAACTTCATTGGGTAAGCCCAAGTCCTAGCACAGGAGCAGGGAATCTTTGTGCAGTCAAAGGCTGCATTTTTCCTTTAAATGCTTTGGAGGAGGTGGTTCAATCAATGCGTGGAGGGGTCTCTGAGGGCATTCAGGAGCAGGGACAGTGATGTGAAGAAGTCAAGGAACTGGCAGGGCTGTGGTTCTGGGAAGAAGTGATGGTGGTTGAGAAGGCCCCAAGAGGCAACATCGGTCTGTTAATGCTCCCAGAGTTTAACACATCTCTTTGGCCTCCTCTTCTTGCAGAAACGGACTAACCGTATTCAAAAGAATCACACGACTGAAAACGGCAGCTTGGGAATTGTCTCTCTCATGCTACTATTATGAACGAGGGAGAAAAAACTCCTCCACTCCTAATTTCAAACGCTTCTATTCTGCTCTCTCCCCCATTAGACTTTTCTAAACCGGAGGGGGGGAAAGGCTCATGTTGTTACTTTTCCTCCAGTCATTCTGGTGGCGGCTTTCTTTCCTACACCTTTCCCTTGCCCTAGCAACTTTTCCCTGAAACACGAGAAGCAGAATTCTGAAAAGCATTCCAGGTTGTTTTCACGCTAAACATTTCTATGAAAGCCGTGCGAGGCTGGTGGCTTTATATCTTTTTTCTTAGTGATCCGCCCAGTGTGGAATTTGCTTGCTTCGCAGCTGTTGCACCCTAGATGGATGTTTTTTCATCCTGCTATCCTCTGCAACCTTCTTATTTGCATCTTAAAAAACCTTAACTACAAAACATTCCTTTACGATCACATCTACCCTAGGTCTACGTTCCCTCATTTATTCATGTTTATTTCCCTCCCCCCTCCCCGGTTCCATTACTGATGTTTTGCTAATCTACAGTATTGCACACGTGCAGTCAGGCGCATTGATTGAACTGCAAAAGAGCATTCTTCTGCTAACAACTACATATCACAGCATCAAGATTCTTTGTGGCTGACATTCTTTTACAGGAGCACACGTGGCAACAGCAAAAAGAACCTTGATATGAATGGTATAGACGTTCGCATTGAAATGGCACTCTGCAGAGATTTATCTACGCAGAGGCGAATAGAAGAAATACGACGGGAGGCAGGGAGCGAGAAGGAGATGGGGACTAGCTGAAGAACTGAAACTGAAGTACAAATTAGTCACTCTACAATTTCAGAATTAAAGATTCAGTAATTTTACTAACTAAGCCTTGGATGCAGAAGGGAGGAAATGAAACATACAGACGGAACAATAGAGGGAGTCAAAGAAGGAATGGTGTTTACTCCCGTCCTCAGCTCCAACGCGGGGCTGCAGCATCCAGAGAGGACCAGGGTAGAGACTTGCTTTGAAAACTCTTTTCTTTTGCTCTGGCCATTTAAGTCTCCTGATGCCCTCCAAACAGGGTTTGATTTCAGTTGCTGATGTTCCTTGGCCAATTTCCCACAATGCTTTCGACCCTATGTCATTATGGGACATTTAAAGGGTGGTTGGTCCAGCCACCTACTAATGCCACACAGCTTCTGCTGCAGCCAACCTGCCCAACCGTGAAGCTTGCTTCATGCGTCATGGTGAGGCTGGGCAACATCACAGTGTAACCTCAAAAAACAGTAACTTGGTTCTCTGGGGCCGAACCTTTTCTCCAATTCAGCTCAGCAGGACTCTCCAACCCTGCCCTAAAGGACTGTTTGAGTGTTGGGACCAGATTGAGGCATTTTGGTCCCTGCAGTGCAGCAACAGGGTCTCCCCCAACTTCCCCAGTCAAGCTTCCTCCTCTTTAAGGTTAGCCACAATCTGCCTGAACTGGCTGCGTCACTCCACCTCATAGTAAAGGTGGACCTTGGAAAGAAGCATGTTTCAAGGACCTTTCCTTATCTGTGAAACGGACCCCAAAACAGTTGGAAAAAATACTCGGGCAGATATGCAGCTCACTTACCATGGAGCACTTCAAATGCAAAGTATCGCTGAGCACACAGCCCGTTTCCCAGTTCCTCACTTTGGCAAAACGCGGGCACTTGGAAGGGCTTCCGTTCACCACATTTTTGGTAGGGGACTGCCAGCCAGAAGGGATCTGAGTAAACAGAGGAGAAAGAGAATAATGATCTTTGAGATTATCTGGTCCAGCCCAGCTACTCAGAAAGAGGCTGACACCAGGGCTGGGGAGGTGGAACGGATAGGCAAGCTTCTTCGGCTGATGGTAGATGTGCAAATTTGGGAACAGGTGGTAGATCCACTCACAAAATGGTGGCCACAACCAATTACCAAACCCTCATTTCATAGAAGACCAACCAGTCCCTCACCATCCTGGTAGGATCTTCATGGGACTCCAAAACATTCCTGCAAATGAATATGATGCTAAAGGTTGCAGCAGACCAGCTTCCTGTATTTAAATTTATATTTTTATACACACACACGCACACGACACAAGGATAAGGCTTGGAGTTAGGTAGTTTGTGGGAAGGTGTCAGCTTTACCAGGTGAGCCAGATAGGAAACACGACCAGATAAGCTAATTCTACTTTATTGTAAGGCTACATTGACAGAATCTTGCAAGTCTGAAAGTACAATTCTCCCCTTGTCTGCTTTACAGCCCAAGAAACTAGGGAGGGTCCCTTCTGAGATGTTTGCCACACCCCATTCCTTCTGTGGGCTCAGCTGCTTCTCATCTGACCTTTCCCCAGGCAGTGTCTCTGGGTCCTGTCTCCCAAGGTCATTCCCACCTACCATTATAGAAGGCAGCCATTGTCTTAGGACGTGGGTGACCCACAACCTCATGGACACCACAATGTTGTTCATTGTTGGGACATTTCACATGCTGGGAATCCAGCCAACATGGTCATCCTTCTTATTCACTAAGTTTATATTCTGCCTTTCCTCCAAGAGCTGAAGGCCTGCCCTCAATTTACACCCACAAGAACAATGCGGTGAACTTTCTTGAGCTGAGAGAGGGACTGACCCAAAGTCCTCCAGGGAGCTTCTGTGGCTGAGGGGGGACTAGAACCTGGGTTTCCCTGCTCCTAGTCCAGCACCTTCTCCACTGAACCACATTGGCTCTTAGGTTGAGAGAGGGACTAACCCAAGGTCCTCCAGGGAGCTTCAGTGGCCCACTGCTAGTCCAACACCTTCACCACTGGACCACTCTGGGTTTTGCCCTCAGAGGGAGGGACTGGCTCAAAGTCCCCCAGGGAGCCTCCATGGCTGAAGGGCTCCCTGCTACCAGTCCAGCACCTTCCCTACTATATCATGCTGGCCATTCTATTTGATTATCCTGGTATTAGGGTTCAGCACACCCAGCCACAATATGCTGCTCGAAGGAAATACAGGGTTCATTCTCATCTCCAAACCATGCTCTTTGCTCCTCCAAACTAGCTGTTCTAGAGGGCTGTCATGTCTGTCATCCTCAAGGTTACAGAGATTAAGACTCTGTAAGTGTGGGTGGAAATACCTGCTGAAAAAGGCAGAGAGGAAAGAATTGCCAAGGGGGTGGATTGTCAATCAGAAGCAGAGTGTATGCTTTGCAATGCACATGATCCCCAATTGTTTTCTCATGAAGGTAAAATTTCCTTCAAGCCAATATGGGGATTTCAGGAACTAATCCGTGTAATTTTCTTTGCAACCGTTCAGAAGTAGTTGACCCTTGCTTTCTTCTGGGATGTAAGAAACCCTGTCTATGGCTCTGGGAATTCCTGATGGTCTCCCATCCAAGTACTTACTAGGATAAAGCCTATTTAGCATCCCAGCTTGGACAAGGTTGGACACGTGCTGCTCAGTCCTTGTCAGCCTTGGAAGATAGTCCAGATAAGAAGCACACCCAGAAGTACTGTGTGTAACTTTATTGTAAAATAACTTCATTGTAAGCTTACATTAACAGTCTGCAAGTGCATCTCTTCCCCCTCACCTTTACAGCCCAAGAAACTAGGGAGGGTCCCTTCTGAGATGTTTGCCATGCTCCCATTGCTTCTGTGGGCTGAGCTGCTGCTTATCTGACCATTGCCTAGTCTGCAGCTCTTCCTCCTGTCTCCCAAGGTTATTCCCACATACCATTACAGTCCTTTTGTGCCAGTTGAAACAGCTGTTCCTTCTCCAATGTCATGCCTTCCTGATGCTTTGGACCACAGCTCCCATCATCTCAAGCCACTGGCAGTGCTGTGCAGGGCTGATGGGCATCGAAGTCCAAAACAGCAGAGAAGCATCATATTGGGGAAGGAAGATGAGCAAAGAGGCTGACATAAGAATTCCCTATTTTCTAAATCCAGTGTTTTCCTAAGAGGGCGATGTAAAGCCAAGGAAAGCCTCCCACACTGAATTTCTGCCTGCCTGCCAAAGACAGTTTAAGAGTCTTTGAACATTCATTCAAATTTCAGGTAGGGCTATAGGTTTTTTCCCCTTTTACAAATGTTGAGAAACTGAGAACTGCATTTACCAACAACACCTTTTACTACAGAAGCTCTAGAAAATGTGTCCAGGGTCTGAAAACGGGGAAGAGATTCCATTTTTCCCCACCTCCCACCCTGATCTTTTCTTACTGCACAAACAGGGGAAGAAAACATGGCAGCCTTCCGACAACGCTGTATCTGGGTTGCTCAGGGAAAAAAAAATTGAATGGGATCAAAAGGTGGAAAATTGATCTAGAGAGCAGCAATGCAGAAGAGATCTCTTACAGGTAATTCCTCCCTCTGTGCAAACATTTATTTTTGTAACCCTCTTTTTGAACACAGCATTTCCACTTCCATGCGCTCCCTATAGTCTTTAATGATGGGAAATGCACAAGTCACAAGTCTTCTTGTTCTTTTTTTTTTTAGTCAATGGTTAAGAAGCAGAAGAGAAATCTTGCACAGGTGACATGGACATATAGCTATAGGTTTTTGTCTTTCCGTGGGGACATCCCCAAAAGTGGTGCTCCAAGATACAGGTTGGCAAAATGTGAGCCAAGGAAAATAAGTGGATTCCCAGAAACTGATGAATGGGGGCTGCAATAGCAGGAGAGCCATCCGCTGCTACAGGAACCTCCTTGTGTATTAAAAGCAAAGAACAGTTGGTGGCACCTTAAAAACTAATCTATGTATTAAAACCAATTGGAACATAGGCATCTGTAGAATGCAGACCCCTTTCTCTCTATTCTGCATTGGTCATATACTGCAGGGTTCACTTCTGGGCACCACAGTTTAAGAAGGAGTTTGACAAACTGGAGTATGGCCAAAAGAGAAGAAGTAAATGGAAGAAAAAAACATGTAAGTTGGAGGCTTAGGTATTTTAGCCTAGAGGAGAGAAGTCTGCAGAGATGGGAGAACTATCTTCAAGTATCTGAAGGCCTGTCATGGAGAAAATGGGGCAGAATTATTCAGAGTTGTTCAGAAAACAAGAAACAGCGGGCTTGAACAAGGAGACAGATTTTAGTTGTATGTAGGAAAACATCCCTAATAGTAAGAGCTGTTCAACAAGGAAACAGACTGACTTGGGAGATGGGAGATTCTCTTCCAAGGGGGCTGGAAGACCTTCTATCATGAAAGCTTTATTACAGGTAGTCTTTGACTTATGACCATTTGTTTAATGACCATTTGAAGTTATGACGGTACTGAAAAAAGTGACTTACAACCGTTCCTTGCACTTACGACCATCACAGTGTCCCCACAGTCATGTGATCAGAATTCAGGCGCTTGGCAACTGGCATGTATTTATGATGGTTGCAGCATCCTGGTGTCACATGATTGCCATTTCCGACCTTCCCAGAGGGCTTCTGACAAGCAAAGTCAATGGGGGAAGCTGGATTTGTTTAACAACTGTGGCAAAAAAGGTTGTAAAATTGGGTGCAACTCACTTAATGGCTGCATTGCTTAGTGACGGAAGTTCCAGTCCTAATTGTGGCTGTAAGTTGAGGACTATCTGTAGTAGATTCTTGCAGCACTGGGCAAGAGGGGTAGATTAGATGATCTCCAAGTTCCTTTACAACCCTTACATTCTATGATTTCTGCAGTGCAGAAAATTTCTCCTGCATTTTTTAAAATCAGTTGAATGAAAGAGATTGTCAGAACCTGCATCACCCAACTGTTGTTGTTTTCCATTGTATTGCATTCGTTGGGAGTTGGATTGATTTGTTTCTGCCACTTGTAACTAAGGGGGGTGGCTGTTAATGGTTGTAAGGGGAGTTGGGAAGCAGCTTAACCATATATGGGCAATTTAGAGGGGCTTGATTGCCGGCCAGGCAGCTGGGGCCCAAAGAACCAGGAAGAAGCTCGGGGAGGAAGGAGAGAGGTCAACAACAGGTGAAGAGGACTCACGAGCCAGGCAATAAGGGGAGGGGGGATAAATAGAGGGAGGTTTACCCAAGGTGTTAGTTTTAGCAATGTTCTGTTTACAAGCTACATGTACCTCTTAATAAAGACGTATTTGTCTGAACCAAAACTGGTTGCGTGAGAATGCTTCAGAACTGAGAGGTGGACATCGTGGACTTGACAGAGATTTTACTAACCCTAACTCTGGCTTCCCCCATTCTGACTAACAGTCCTCAGCCTTTCTGGCTTCTCCCACTTCTACAGTGGGGCAAAAAAGTATTTAGTCAGCCACCAATTGTGCAAGTTCTCCCACTTAAAAAGATGAGAGAGGCCTGTAATTTTCATCATAGGTATACCTCAACCATGAGAGACAAAATGGGGGAAAAAATCCAGAAAATCACATTGTCTGATTTTTAAAGAATTGATTTGCAAATCATTTAATTTAATTTATTTTAATTTATTTGCAAATTCTTTAAAAATCAGACAATGTGATTTTCTGCATTTTTTCCCCCATTTTGTCTCTCATGGTTGAGGTATACCTATGATGAAAATTACAGGCCTCTCTCATCTTTTTAAGTGGGAGAACTTGCACAACTGGTAGCTGACTAAATACTTTTTTGCCCCACTATATTTAGTCTCAAAGGAAAACTTCAGCCTTCTGTGAGGCTTTTCTTTCTTTCTTTTTGATTGGAAAATGGGAGGAAGTGGCAGAAAGGTGTGTGAAGTAAAACAACTGCACCAGCAAAATGGACAGCTAAGCTCACTATCAAGACAAATTCAGAAGAAATTCTCATGGACTTTGTGAATAAGGTAGAAAACTCTTCCAAAAGGAAGAACACTTTTGAGAAACAGGCGTGGAGAAGCAGACTTTGGCCCAGCGTTACTAATACAGATGATGAGATGTGGGAAGTTTAATGTCTTCTACTTTTTAAAAACACACTAACAAACAAAGCCGCAATTAGGAGGCATTAGGAGACAGTATTTGAAAGAGGAGATTTAGCCTGTTCTTTGTTTCCTGATATCAAGTCTACAATATGTGCAGGTTTCAAATTGCGCTCCCGTTCTAAGACTCATTATGAGAGTCACAAGTCATTGTTCCCCTTTGTTTTGGGAAACAGCAAGTCTTCTGACCCTTAAGGTTGTTTGCACAATCTTAAAAGGAAGTAACCTCAAAGTGAGGCAATCAAAAGCTTTTCCAACCTTTTTGTAGCTCTTATTCTTTTTTTTTTAAAATAGAAATGCTCTATTCCACGTGGGAAGTTTAATTCTTCAACCAGTGGATTTGGGCGTGCAGGATTGAGGAACCTTGAAGCTGAAGGTGGGAGAAATTAGAATTAGGAACCAGAGGAAGTATGCAGACCAACCCAATAATGAGGATAACGCCCTTGGTGGAGAGAGGAGGTGTTTAATAGCAGCTTAAGCAGAGAGAAGGATTTGAGCAGTCCCAACGGGTGTGAAGAAATTAAGCTCTCGATAGAAAAAAATTAGGAGGTGTTTAGGAAGATGCAGGGTTTGCAGCTGAGAATAGAGATGCCAGGAACCTAACAGGTGAAAGGTGATACAGGAGGAAATCAAGCTGCACGCCCACGGCCCATTCAAGGAGACATTTACCTAATATATCCCCAAAAAGCTTTCTCCACTGGGGGTATTACTGTATAGTTATATCTGATTACAATAACCAACATCTGCAGCCAGCATGGCCAATGGGCCAAAGTAGCTGGCAGAGAATACGGGTCTAGCCTTCTTGTATAAGCTTCTCTCTAAGAAAAGACTACGGTTTCTTATTTTGTCCTAACATTCCCTGGTTCTGAATTACTTCCAGAAACACTTGCACAGCTAAGATGTCTCTATTGTTCTGGAAGAGTAAGAAGGTCTCTGTTCTCCTCGATTCCCTCCCTATCAGTGACCTGGATGGATGGACCCAAAAGTCTGTCCTTTGCCCTCTCACTTTGTGGGACTTGATATTTGGGTATCATGCTGGATCCTGGTTGCTAAGGGGGGCCTGGCGAATACAATCATCTGCCAGAGCTTCATAATTTTCACGGGGGGTCAGCTGGGTGACAAGCCCAATTCAAAATGCAGGTATGAATCTCCAAGGGCTGAAAAGACTTGGGATTAGGCTCCTAAAGGAGTATCTTCCTTCCATCCTCACCCGAGGTTCTCTTCAGGTGTTTCCACCCAATAAAACAAGGCGGATCCTGGATTGGCATTACAAAAAAATACAGTGACATCCCGTTTATGGAACACCTTCTTCAGAGAAGTCGTCTCAATGCCTACATGATGATCTTCCTTTATTTTCCCAGGGATTTTAAAGTGAGTGAACATCCCTTTGTTGCTAGTTTTACTGGGACTTTACTTTATGGTTATTACCGGCACCTTTTTAGACTTTCTAAGCGTTCCTGTTGGCTCTACAGTCTTTTTAAATATAGTTGTACCCCATCCAGAATGCTGATGTATCTGGGTAGTTCTGAAGTGTAACAAATGAACTGGTTCCCTAAGAAATAAGAGGGGAAGACTTCAAATTCAGTAAGCTTCCTACAACTGAGAAACTTTGCTGAAAGTGGGATTCAGACGGAGGTACTTTTGTGTTTTGCGTTCCTTGGGTGATAACAATGAGTGCATTAGAAACGATCTACCACTAGAAGGCATTTCCTTGGCTGGGAAAGCTGAGAATTAACTAGCAAATAGAAAAAAGAAAGGGGGTGCAATTAGGACTTGGCCTTTTGCTTTTGGATTATTTGGCCATACTACCCATCAAATGCCAATGGCACCACTGGCAATTCCCAGGGAGGAACACACCAAGATTATTTGGAAGATTTGGGAGCGACAGTTTACTTGCTAGCTTGATTTCCCAGAAAGCTATGAAACTGAACCATCTCAACTGGGCACTGCCCTGGCCAGCCTGGTGTGAATCTCAGTAGTGGTGGCCATTTTGAGTAGAAGATTGTGCCCGCTAATGAACTGCATCACTTTCTTCCTGCTATCAAACCGACCTCCAAACTTTGCAATCAGTTGTGCCTCATGGATGCCTCCTGAAAGCCAACACTCAACCTATTTCTACAGCTCTGGTTTTATTTTTTTTAAAAAACATTGTGCCCTTGATTGGGGTTCATCCAGGCAGGCCAGAATTATTTCTCCTGTTTTGGAAATGGGCCACTGAAGCAAAGGAGCTTTGTTTAAGGAGGTTTAAGGTCATTTCCTGACTAGGGTGTCCTCCAGCCACCATTGTGTCAAAATAACAGTAGTGAGGACACATTTTATACCTCTTCAATGATGGCTGGGCAGTGCTATGAAGATGGTATGAGTTACTAGCGAGGAAATAACGTAAGTCTTCTCTCAGACCTCCCTATCTAATGCTGGATCACCAAGGACAGCAATTAGTAATACCGATGAGCTTTACAGCTGATGAAGACATCTCAATTCCATTGCAGACCACTGCTCCATCAAATGTCCAGAGAGAAACATCAAGAATTTCCCACGTAGGTCCCAAAGGTAAGCACCATTTAGAAAAATAAAATGGTAGGGTGTCTGACTGCAATTCAGTGCTAGTTTTGGATGTCTACCAATGAGGTAGAGAAGAGGTTGCAGAGAGCAATATTGCTAGCTATGATTGGCTGGTGATTTTATTTATTAGTTACTTATTACATTTATATCCTGCTGCATTCAAATAAGATTCTCAGCATCCATTACACACTCTCAAAATGTGTACCTGTTGGCCCTAAAGCTCTATTTATCCTTCCCCTCAACTCCAAACAAAACAAAGGACTTCCTTTTATGGTTCACTTAGAAATATAGCCAAACCAGATCCCTGAGTTGGTTCTTTGTTGATAAGCTGGCAAATCAGAAATCATATGCCACAGATCCGCACCTGTACTGCAGAGAGAATAACAAAACTGCCTATTTCTTCTTCGCTCAATAAACCAGAATTTTTTAAAAAATGGGACACATCACTGCCAGAGAGTTACCTTGTCACCTGCCACCTACCTGGTCCTTGTCTGAAGACATGTTGCTTGGCATGGGGGGTGTTTCAGATTCCCCCCACAGGTCACTGAAGACTCGATCATTCTCCATCCCGGTTGGCAATGTCTTTGGCGACTTCCGGTCCGTTTCCCAGAAACTGGCGGAGGAGAAAAACACACAACCACTTGTGAGTCATATGATTAAATAATAACTGGGCTCAAACCAGGTTCTGAGGTCACCCATGCATCCTTGAATTCTGGAGCAGGGAGAGCCCAAATCAGTGGCTAGTTGTGTTTGTCTGCGGCAAGTACAGGCAAGTTTTTCTGTCTGTCTGAATGTTAGTTCTCCCACAATCAGAGTTAAAATCAGTCCATTACTATACAAAGAAACAAACGGAAACTCTATCTCCTGACCAAAATAGAATAACTCTTGGCCTTCCTGTAGAGTGAACAGGAGAAAAAGATGCCCGAAATCAGAAGATGGATTGGTATAAAATGAACTAGCATTTGATATTCAGCGGTTGCTGGAATTCTTTCATAAGGGATTCTCAACTTTTCTACAATAAATTTCTGATCAAAAGCTCCTGCATGCTTGTGAGTCTGTTTAATTAGTTTCAGTCCAGTTTGCCAAGGAGAAACCTGACACTCTGGTGTCACACAGGAATGATGAACCCAGTTACAAAATGTCCACCTAGGGAGACTGGTCTACTCAGTAAAAGCTAACAAGGTCCTTCAAATGTCCTGTACCACTAATTGGATCTTGTGGCATTCCTGCAAATAAATACAGTGCTAGAAGCTAGAACTTTGCTTTGCCTTCCTATTTCATTAAAAAAAAATGAGAAAAAGTATTTTTAAACACAGCAGATAGGACAGGAACCCCAATGGACCCATGGGTGGCATAGTGAATTCCACAGCCACATGCTGCCTACCCTGTTCTATTAGAAGAATTCAATGCAGAAGCCCCAGCTGAACACAGATGTTCTGCCACGTCCAAGGGTAGTTCTAACTTTCAGCCTGCTTGTCTCCCATATTGATACGTATCAGAACTGCCACTGCAAAACCAAGATGCAGAGCTTCAAGCTCTGGGGTCCAGTCCTGTTAGGAGGCTGGTACATCCAATCCTCAGAATTCTACCCCAAATACAGGAAGATACAGAAGATACAGACGTCAAGAGTTTCTTCATCCATCCAGCTCTCCTCTTTAGAAGATCCTTCCCATCTTTCCTCTTCCGTGCCAAGTCTGGATCCTCAGGCTAAACTAGCCTCCTCTAGAATTTTGGCAAATAAAGAAAGTTGCTGAGGTCACACCCTGATACTCTTGTGGCTACCCCATTTTTCCTTAATTCACAAACTGCTTTCTAAAGGGACATCAGTGAGATGCAGGGAAGGGACTCAGCCCAGTGGCAGACAATTGAAACTTCGTAATAGCAGCACAAATATTATTTTTTGTTTAAAAAAAAAACACACCAGGAAATGAAACTCCTTAAACTAATAATTATTCAGCAATGGAGTGGAGGAACAAATTTCCCCCCTTTAAGGAGCAACAGATACAAAGATAAGATAGAATGTTTACCAAGGTACCTGGCTCCAGCAGTCCAGGGAAAAGGAAAAAAAAGATCTGTGCTGCTCTCTCTCTGGGGAGAAAGAAAAAAGTTGCTTGCAGAGTCCTTTTTTACAGACAGCAATCCCTAAGCATTCCAGAGGATGTGGGATTCCAACCGATTCTACCGTGAGAACTTTCAGAATTAGAAAAGGAAGCGCTTGACTATCCAATAACGAAAGGGGAAGGGAGAGGAAATCAATATAAGTAAATAACAAATAAATAATAAAAGCGGGAAGGAAAGGAATGGCTGTACATGAAATTGCACCAGGAATATTCTAATTACAGTAATCAAGCTAAATGAGCCTCACGCTAGTTTAGGAAAGCAGGTTTATGAGCTGGAACCTGCAAGGCTGTTCTGTCAGTGTTTGCCCCCCCCCCCTTTTCCAATGACTCAGTAATAAATCTTTATTATATGGAAGCAGATATGTTTAAGAACAAAAAACCAAAAACACTTCCCTCCTTGACCAAAAGCACAGAGAGAAAAGACAAGAGGAGAGGGGAATGGGAAAAAGACAAGGAAAAGAAAAAGGGGGAGGGGAAATTTGTACATGTGGTTGCAAAAATTTGATTTTGAAGAATGAAATTAAGGCAAGCTGTTCTATCAAGGATGACAGAATCTATGGCTTTTCAAGCACGATGAACTACCATTCCTAGCAAATCTGAACCCAGCTATACAGGTTGCACAGCTCTAAAGAAAGGGTATTAAAATATGGAGGAGTTGCAGGACAGAATCAATGTTATGCTCCTATTGCATCAACTGCATTAGCTTCACAAACCACTCTACCATCCGTAGGCCTTCAAGATAAATCTTTCAATAAATACTGATAAACAGGGTCATCACCATTGGTTCTGGTTGATCTAGCCGGCTTCGAAGAGACAGACCTGGTCAGTGAATGGGAATCCACCAGGCTATTCCATGGATGCAAGCCATGAAGTACAGACAGATCCAAGTAGAAAGCGTTGGAAACCGCTTTTATACTGTTGTTCAGAAAACTGCAAGGAAGTGTTGACCAAGTCACTGGAAGCTGAGCTGAGCTTGACTCAGAGCTGACTTTGTCTTACACAATGCATAAATATAATTATAGAGCTTTATAATAAATACTGCTCCATGAACTTTGCTCCATGAGCTACACCAGTTACCAGTAGGGATTTGGGTATAATTCACCAAAAAGTGCTGGTTATTACCTATAAAGCCCTTTGTGGCTCAGGCTCTGGTTAAATGACAGGACTGTTTGTCTGCCATAGCTTCTGCCCGGCCCATGTGATCGGAGTCAACACTGATTTGGAGGCGCGCACACGCATCATCATCATGGAATGGAATAGAAAATAGAAATAGAATAGGAGGCAGGAAGTGCTAAAGTTTCTTAATAGTTAAATAGGATAGGATAGGATAGGATAGGATAGGATAGGATAGGATAGGATAGGATAGAATAGAATAGAATAGAATAGAATAGAATAGAATAGAATAGAATAGAACAGAACAGAACAGAACAGAACAGAACAGAACAGAACAGGAGGCAGGAAGTGCTAAAGTTTCTTAATAGTTGAATAGAATAGAAATAGAAATTAGAATAGAATAGAATAGAATAGAATAGAATAGAATAGAATAGAATAGAATAGAATAGAATAGAATAGAAATAGAAATTAGAATAGAATAGGAACAGGAACAGGAACAGGAACAGGAACAGGAACAGGAATAGGAATAGGAATAGAACAGAACACAACAGAACACAACAGAATAGAATAGAATAGAATAGAATAGAATAGAATAGAATAGAATAGAATAGAATAGAATAGAATAGAATAGAATAGAATAGGAGGCAGGAAGTGCTAAAGTTTCTTAATAGTTGAATAGAATAGAAATAGAAATTAGAATAGAATAGAATAGAATAGAATAGAATAGAATAGAATAGAAATAGAAATAGAAATAGAAATAGAAATAGAAATAGAAATAGAAATAGAAATTAATAGAATAGGAATAGGAATAGGAATAGGAATAGGAATAGGAATAGGAATAGGACAGAACAGAACAGAACAGAACAGAACAGAACAGAACAGAACAGAATAGAATAGAACAGAATAGAATAGGAGGCAGGAAGTGCTAGATTCTTAATAGTTGGGGAGCATTTTGCCCGTGTTCCTAATGGATAATCCATCTCTCACCCTATTACCTTAAATATGAACATTGAGACTTAGCTGTCCTATCCAATCATACGTGCACCACTTTCCAGCATGCTTCACCATCAAAGGTTCTTAAGCGCCCACCTAACCTTATGGCTAGTTCATGGTCTTACAGTGTTGTGGCTAAAGCCACAATCGAAGGAAGAAAGAGAGAGAGAAAGAGAACACATTTTACTTTGATGTTTTTCCACAGCTCATGAACGTGGAGTGTTAACTGAGCTGCAAGAAAACTGGCAAATGTATTATGACTTCGGAAGCAGAGGTACCCTCGCTTCCTCCTCCTTTGTTAGGCTCAATGATGTTTGATTCTTCCGGCATTAAAGTGACTTTCTCCATTATGGGATTTATTCCTGTGTATTTACAAGAACACGTCAAATGACTCTCGCCACGGGGAACTGTTGCTCTTTCATTATATCAGTATTGTGCGTGCACACTGAGACACACATATGCACACACACACACTCCAAGCAAAAACTAAATTCTACATGCAAGCACAAAAGCTTGCATTCTCCCAGGGTGCTTGTTGTCTACTTTTAAGAATAAGTACATCACTGGCCCAAGCAGGTTTTTTTTTAAAAGATTTCCCATGGCCGAGCTGCTGCATTTTTATATCAAAGCCACTTTAAGCAAACAAACAAAAAGGTTTATTTATTGGATTTTTAATTCAAAAGGGCCAAGGCACAGAACAATAAATCAGAAAGTGACTGCTTCAAATCTCATCTCCGTGACACCGTTGTCCCTCTGACACAAGTACAGCACGGGTACAATAATACTAACTTTACAGAATTGTTGCCAAGTCAAATATAAGTGTAGTAAGCACTTTGGAACATTATTAAAACAGATATAAATGCTAAATGAGCATCATCATGACACTAGTCAGAATCAATAAAATTACTCAAGCTGTGCAATGTTTTGGATTCAAGTCTGAAAAATGGTTTCAGAGTGTGTGGGAGCACGAATGGAGCATCTGTCACAACTCATTAAAGCAGTTACATCTGTTTCTAGGCATGGCGCAATTCTGAAAACAGACGCAGCTGCTTTAATAAGTCACTAACAGGTGTGCATTCTTGCTCCGGTATACTCTGAAACAGTCATTTGGAATAAAATCCAAAGCAATGCAAATCTCTATACATTATCTGATACGTCTTTTATATACTGTCTAATGGCTGTGTTCGCATAACAACTTAACCTAGTAACTCCGTGAACCTATACTGTATAGTGTGTCAGCCCCCTAGGTAGGCCAGTCCAGGAAATCAACTCCTCAGGAAGGCTAAGACTTCCTTATTGAGATTGGGAATAATAACAGAATCTTGCAAGTCTGATTACGCTGCACCTCCTACTCCTTCTTATACTCCAGTGAATCAGTGAACTGAGCAATGCCTGAACTACTTCTGAATGTTATTTACTTCTCTGGATTTAAAAAAAAAAAAAAATTCAGCCTCTTTTGCCGAGGTAACAGTTCTTGCATATTTCTGTCAAGGTCATCTCCCCTACTGTGTTTAGTTTAAGTGGGGTTTAGTTGTTTTCTCATGTTACACAAGGAAGCAGATAAAGTCAGTATGATGTATTTGTTTAGATCTGAGTTGAGGTCTAACTTGAGGTTGGGTCCACCATAAATCTTAATGTAATGATCAGTTAAAAAGAAAACAGTCCATCAGATCCAAGGCTTAATCTCCAACCAATGCCAGTTAGATCTCTATCAAATGATTAAGAAAAGTAAAACAAGAAACAGCAAGTAGTATCTGCATTTGCTTGTAAGTTGTAGATGTACCTAGCTGGCCACTGAATTCTGGATCCAGTGAAACTTTGCTCCATTTCAGCCAATTTCCTCTTTCTAATATAATGGTTGCCAACTATCTCCCCACCCCCCAATTTTGCTGAACCACAACCCACATCATTTTTGACCACTGGCCATGATGATGATGATGATGATGATGATGATGATGATGATGATGATACCTCTAGTTCAAGTGCTAGGGACCCAAATTTGGGAGCCATTGTAACTGAATATAAATAGTACTATTTAGTTAGAACTTTGAAGCCAGGGTCAATAACTCCAGTTAACAAAATCAACACAAGAGTTTCCTATTCCACCAGAACTGGCTGACTGTGTTTTGAAGGTAGTGAAATAAAATTAAATTGCTTCCCAAAATGCTCCTCCCAATATAAGCTATTTAGTCCAGAGTCTAAATTTACCTAAATGAACGAGCATGTACCACTCAGGATTGATGATGAACCATCTAGTAGTCTTCTGTCTGCACCATCTCCAGAATGGAGCATCAATTCAGTTGAGAAATAGGAAGACAAGCACATTATTCTACTGTAATGACAAAATTCTTCTTTGGAGCATGAAGCATAGGCTACACCTCCAAAGAGAGTAGGATATATAACTTGAAGGCTCACACAAAAGAATATGGCTTGCATAAAAAATGTTTGTCTGGACTGCAATCCCAAGTCTATGATTCTTCCTCCCCACCCCACACACTAGATCTACAGTTCATTTATTCTAATTTTTATTTATACTTATTTATTCTGTGTTTCTGTTATGAAGACCATTGCTAAATACAATAATGAGGCCCTGAAAAAGACGCCACCATTTCAAAAATGGCAAACATAATGTAAGAACACATGTCTGATGTAGACGGTAACCATATTTTCTTGGAAAAAATAAAGGACAAACCTGAAACAGGGGCAAATCTGAGAGAGGTTCACAAGGATAAAAAAAAAATGATTTATGTTTATAACTTTGCTTTACAAAGGAAAATTCAAGAGCACCACCAAGAAAAACTTTACGAAAAGCCATATTCTAATCAAAGCACCTGAGATCAAACAGTGTATGTAAGTTTATTTAAAGAAGACAATTCAGTTTCCATATTTTTCCCATGGATGTGAAAGACTGGGCCTTAAGGTGTACAGTAAAATGAAATGACCAAAATAAAGGGCAAAGGTGGGTTTTTGAGAAATAAATAAATCTAAAGGGAAGCTTTCAGAAATAAAGGATTCTTCTTTATAATAAGGGATGTGTGGTGACTGTACTTATATATGCTACGGGAAGAAGCGCTCTGGTTAAGTTCCCAGATTGAAACTAGTTATACAACGTGTTCAGTGAATCTTTGCGTCTCCTTCAGCTGTTTTCTCATCTCTCCCCTACCTCCTCGGAAGGAGAACAGGAAACGCCACAAAGGTACGCTTCAACGCAAGCTATTCCAACCAGCTATTCTAACTGCATAGAGGATCTCCCATATTTGGAAAAAAAAAAAAAGAGGAGGAGGAAATAATCTTTTTCCTAGCCCGGCTTTTTATTGCTCTTATAAAATGGGCTTGATCAGATAAGGAGCCGAACCCAACCTACAGTTAAATCGCCAGCCAAGGACAACACGGCCCAAGCCGAAGAAAAATTACACAATGGCAGTTCCGTGCCACAGGGGTAACCGAATGAAAGAAATCTGGGAGAGGAACTTTCCATAGGGTCAAAAACTGAGACTCTTTCGTTGGCATGGTGCCCGCTTTGGCTTTCAGTTGGCAGGGGAAACTCAGTAAGGTGGCCTATGATGTTTTCAGAGTGTTCCTTTGTATATGCAGACTGCAAGTTTCCCCTCATAGAACCAGCTCGTCAGGCATCGCTAGAAAGTGAAGAAGGGGCCTTCTCCAACCTCCTGTGGGGTCAAGAAATGTAGACTTCAGTTTCCAGATCCCTCAGCTAGCTGGGAACTTTAGGCGCTGGCGTTCACATGACCAGGAAAGGTTGCTCTAGATCAAGGTTTCTCAACCTCGGCAACTTTAAGATGTGTGGACTCCAACTCCTAGAATTGTGGGAGTTGGCGTCCGCACATCTTAAAGTTGCTAGGTTGAGAAACACAGCTCCAGGTCAAAGGGATAAGCCTGAAGTCATTGCTGTTTTGGAAACTTAATGCCTGGTACCATGCACATAGAAAGTATGTCAGCAAAAGTCAGTTTTCTTGCTCCACTTAGTTTCAGGGTGAAGTACCCTGATGCACCCAACTTTAAGATTTGCAGGTGGGGTTTATAGTCTATGAGCTTTGCCCATGGGTAAGTGGGCTGACAGTACAAGACAAAGTAGAAATAAGTTTATTTGCATTGCAACCTTAACCAGATCAGTTACTAACCAGGTCAAATCTCAGTCTAATGGCACACAATCATGCTAACACGGTCAAAAAACCTCACATTTTGCAGAGAATAAGGAAGATGGCCTTGCAGAAATATGCAACAACCATGATACAAGCAAAGAGTCACTTGTATGGTGAGATGGGTATAAATTTTATAAATAAATAAAATAAATAAAAAAGGGTTGAAACATTCTTTACATCTTAGGAAGCAAGATTGTATTCAGAAGCGATTCAGGTGTAAGTCAGGGTATAAGGAAAAGAGGAGATACAGCACAATCAGGTTTGCAAGAGTCTGTTCTTACAGCCTACCTCATTAAGGAGAGTTCTGTGTGGAGCTGATTTTCTGGTCTGGTCTACCTAGTGGGGCTGTTTTCTTTGTCCAGGTGGTGTAAGGCTAACTATGCAAAACTGGTCAAAACTGACTGGATTTAGATGCTCTCATATCACTGACTAGGTAGAGTTCGATTATTCCTGGTCGTGGCTGGGTCTGCTGTGGATTAAATATAACCCTCAGACATTAGTTGACTGGATCCGTTAACTCTTTTTTGCTGTTTTCTCAACATGCTAACCCATCAGCAACCTACGTGTTGTGGAAACAGACCTTCTGTTTTCAAAGCTGGGGGGAGCATCTATCACTTCTGTCCCTCAGTGCTAGTTATAACTTGAAACCCCGGACATCTCTCATCAATGGCCGCATTTCAGTCTACAGGCTCCCTTACGAAACTGAACACAGACCTCATGGCCGAAACATCCAATCTAATTTTTGCACTTTCTGGCTGCATGCACAGGATACCTTTAACTGTACTACTTGCTGCTTCAACCATACATGCTAAGCCTGATTAGTGTTAAGCTGTTTGTTTCTTGTTGCTGGTTTTTGTGGTTTTGCCTCTTGGAGGAAACAGTCCCCATCCCCATGGTGACATCTTGGCTGAGGAGCAATCTGGAGAACAGAAGTTGGCACACACTTTTATGCCTTTTCAGGTGATATTTCCTTACTGTAGATTTTGGATTTTTTTTTTTTTTTTAAATGAGCCAACATCACTACAACTGGATTTTAACGGGTTTCAGACTTACTGGAGACAGTGAGGATGAAAACGGGGATTTTTAACCTGCAAAGCACCATTCTCTGCCGAGGTATCACCCCTCTCTTGAACTCTGGATATTTCTACTCTGTTCCGCCTCTATGAAACAAGGAAATCCCGGGGAGTTCTAAGACCAAAACGTCAGCTCAGAGGGAGGTTTAACTGTTGACTAATTTCTCTTTTTCATTCAGCCTACCTAGGAAACAGCTGCACAATGCTCACCTCTCTTTACTGAAAAGCTGTTGACAAAATGCCTTTGTGTGCAGTAATCTTTTAAGAGCTTACCTTGTTCCAGCGCGGGCCATTCTAGCTCCTTTTTAGGGCACTGACTGCCTTAGTTTGCCCAAAGCAACGTGAAAACGTTCCCCTTCTGTGTCTGAACCACACCAGGATCTCAAGAGGCCACCTCCTCTCTAGCATCACTTTTAGGTGTTTATTTGCATCTTTTGTCAAGACACACAATTGTCCAAAGGCAGGTATGTTAAGTTAAGTTATGCCCAAAGGCAGGTATGTACAATTCCCCCACTTCCTATTTATCATTTTTTTCCATGCCCAAACAGGATTGGGGATCAGGCAAGGAGCAAAACCTGGATTGGAAGTCTGTGGGAATATGGGTTTGGGGGCAAACGCTCCTCAGTGACATCGCCTGCCTCCATCCATGTCCATACAACTTGGGTAGATAAATAAGAAATGTGCGAATAGTATTTCACTATTGGTGATGCTTGATGACGCTCCCTGAGTGACTGCCGATTATCCTTGGTTCTATTTGTTTTTTATTTATGAATCGCAGATTGTAATGTTGTAATTTTAATGGATTTTAACTGTTTTGTAAACCGCCCAGAGTCATTCAACGAGATGGGCGGTGACAAATTTGATAGATAGATAGATAGATAGATAGATAGATAGATAGATAGATAGATAGATAGAAAGAAAGAAAGAAAGAAAGAAAGAAAGAAAGAAAGAAAGAAAGAAAGAAAAAGAAAGATTCCCAATAAGTAAACACAAAAATAGAACAGCACCTCATGGAGCAGAATTGGGGAACCCCTGGCCCTAACTATTCCCAGTAACTACAAGGCTAAGACTGAGGGACCCTGGGATTGCCCCAGGAATGATAGTTTGGCACAACTAGAGGGATACAAATTTCCTATCTCTGTATCAGAAGCTGCCAATTTCATATGGTAACTGCAGCAAGACTAGTACATGCACAAAGATGGAAAAATATTGAAATGGATGGAATCATGAATGTGAAGATGGTGGAACTGGCAAAACTGACCTGTTCGATCAAGGATAAGACAACAAGTACTTTTATAAAAGACTGGAGACCTCTTACGGACTTTTTGCTGAAAATGGAAAAAAAAATGAATTGGTGATTAATGGATTTGCCGATTAAAAAGTGAGGAATATGGGAAGAAGAGAACCCTGTTGTAACTTTAAAGAAGGAGGAGAGATAATGAATTTGTTTGTAACTGCTGTAAAGAAGATCGGAAGTCGCTTCTTTATATATCTTTTATTTTCTTTTTTCTACCTGCGCTGCTTCTTTCATCTCTTTTTCTTTCTTAATTTCATTCTATATAATTTCACATTTGTCTTTTACTTGTGTGAAAAGTACAGAGTTAAACAGCCTGATGACCCCTCCCTTTGACTCTCAATCGTAACCTCAGTGGCTGCTTTTCAGTGAATACACGTTCACTCACACACATTGGGGGAGAGTCTATAATACACATCACCTCCTCTTAATTACTTTAAGTAAGTAATGTAGTTGGGTAAATTTGGTCTTGCACGTGGTCACTGTCCTTACACCTGCACTGGATCTAGGTTGTTTTTAGGCACCTCTCCACCAGTCTTCTTACCTAGCTGTCCCTGAAATTTGTGTAGGCACTCAGTTTCACCTCTTCTCAGGCCACTTGTGATTGTCACAGGATGCTTTTCAAGAATAAATCCTGTACAGTCCTCACTTACTGACAGCTTGTTCAGTGACTGTTCGAAGTTACGACAGTGCTGAAGCAATAACTATACGGCCCATTTATGACTGTTTATGACCTTTGCAGCGTCCCTCAGTCATGTGATTGCCATTACAGTCAGTATGCGTTGTCCTGTGTCTGACCTGTGGTTTCCCCCCACCTTGCAGAGCAGACAGATTGGAGAGGAAGGGATTGCAAGAGAGTAGGCAATGCGATTGTGCTGGCAACCCGGGGTTGGGAACTGCAGGTGCTCTATGCAAACAGCTTACAGTACTCTCTTGAAATTCCTTCCCCTCCAATCTCTCTGCTCTGGGGAGGGGGCCAAGAAAAAAAGCAAGTGATTTCTGTAGGCAATCTCTCCTTTGCCTGACCCTTCCCTCCAGCTCTGCAGAGCAGAGAGATTGGAGAGGGAGAGATTTTAAGAGAGTGAGATTTCAAGAAAGCAATGCAATCGCACCGAGAGTGGGAAAGGGTCACGCAAAGGAGAGAATGCCTACAGAAATTGCTTTTTTTCTCCCCCCCACCTTTGCAGAATGGAGATATTGGAGAGGAAGGGATTGCAAGAGAGTAAGCTGTTTGGGTAGCACGCTGGTGGCTCCCAGCCCTGGGCTGTGGTGCAATCATGTTGCTTTCGATGTGTAGAAGACAGTAAGCAGACGGAAGAGTGGTTAGGAGGCAAACAAAAGCTGAAGGTGTGAAACTGAGTAGTCTTGTCTCTTTCCAGCCAGAAAGCACAGTTGCAGTCACATGATTTCCCACTTAGCAATCGCTTCACTTAGCGGTGGAGCTGCCAGTCCCAATTAGGGTCGTTAAGCGACGACTACCTGTAATGCACAGCAGTTTGTATTCCCTCTCACGTTCTATAAGTACAAGTACATTCCTGCTGATTTGAATGGGTATGGTAAGACAACCCCAAAAGCTGTGTTAAACCTGAACGCCGGGGCTGGGGGAGGAGATGCAATTCCAATCTCTTTTTTGCAGTCTTAATGAAGAGATGGCGTGAAGAGTGAAAAGGGATCTTAACGAAACAGCTGGATGTTGAGGCCATGCATAGTCGGAGGATAGGACTCAAAAGGAGAGAAAAAAGCAAAATCTCTCCCCTTTCCTTGCACAGACACATGCCTGTAATTAATAGTCTGAAATGTATCAAGCACAAGGAGAACACTTCCTACTCAGGAATGCAAGACCACCATGTGGAAAGATAATATGCTCATGTAATCAGCAGGGGGGCAAGGTACTTTTCCAAAGGACTCCAAATGCTTTGCTAGTTTCCAGCTAACCAGCAAGGATTTGTTTGATAGTGTATTAACTCAGAAGTTTAGACTGAGTTCAAAGAGAAAAAAGAAAAAGATCTAGAGATAACATGATGCAAAAGCTCAGGAAGTAACAGCACATTTCGCAAAAGCCCTAGGATAGTTCTGTCTGTCCTTCCATTAATCCCACTCCAGAACACTGATTTACATATTGAAAATAGTTCTACAAATACCCTGTGACTCACATCTTATTCAGTTCTGTTTAACTTTATGCTAAACCTGGGGAGGACAGAAACTAGATCGAATCCGCAGAGAACTCTCAGTTTGCAGCCAACAGCATGGAGTCTGACGACTCTGAGCTTTGCAAGAACAAAGTTATTTGACAACTACAACAACAATGGCAACAATATTCTGCCACATCCTAAAATGAAGAAACCTTGGCCTAGGTAGATTTCAAGCTGTGCCAAGCAAAATACCTTCTAGAGTAATTTTTGTTTTGTGTTCACATGTAATTTCTTTTCTTTTTTAAAATGACTTCAGTCTTCCTAGATGAAACAAGAATTTGTTTATTGAAGGGTGAACAACAGTAATTTTCTAGGAAGCCTTTCACCTAGAGTTACGTTGGGGAAAAAATCTTGCATTTTTAAAACCACTTCTCATTCAAGTTGACGAAGCTTAGCATGTCTTGAAATCCTTGGAAAGGAGATGAGAATGTTGGTGACCTTCTCTGGGGTGTTGTTGTATTCATTTGGTGATGACGTAGGCAAGGGGTATAGGTGAATGTCCTGTTTTCTATTTGATCATCACTGCATTAGTCAGCAGGAGAAGCCAGCAGGCTTCCCCTTCTTCTCTTCAATCACTATGAAGAACTCTGATGGGACTCAACCTGTGATGTTTTTTCACCTTGAGAAAAAAACATGAGGTTACCCACATGGTCGTTCAGGACTTGATCTTGACATGGTGGCTCTTTACCTTTTAACCTTTAAGTACCTGAAAGGATGTTACATAGATGATCAAGGCTTATCTTCTATTGTTCCAGAGAGCAGGATGTAGAAAGAGGAAGTCAGATTCCAGCTGAATGTTAAGAAAAAGTTTAATACTAAGAGCAATTGGACAGAGAAATAATTTACCAGGGAAGTGGGGATCTCCTTTCACTGGAAGAGTTCAAGCAGAGGCTAGGCAAGCATCTGTCCTGGACAATTTAATTTGGATTCTTGGACCAAACAGGAGGTTTGACCCAATGTTTTCAATGCCCCTTTCCAATGCTAGAATTATATGTTTTCCATATTAACAACTGCAATCACTGTAGTCTGCAAGCAACTCTTTTCAAGTGCAAAATCCTGCCTGAATTTTATTTATTTTTATCTTCCCCTTCCCAGAAGAGGTGGTACACTAATGGGCAGAGCATGTTTTCCACGCCAGCTGTGCCTCCTCCTTTAGAAATACATCAACTGCCTTATGAGTTAATGAAAGGTATAAGTCTCAGGAGTCACAAGGAAAATACAGGAGCAGAGCTAGATTTGAGGCATTAGAAGCTGGTAAAGGGGATAAGATATGACCACCATCTTTAGGCAGAGTAAAAAGAGAACCAGATTAGTGATGACCAAAGGACCCATGGTCAACTTTCACCCAGTGGTTAGCTGGGGCAAAATCTCTTCTAATGTCTTTGGGGTAAGGCAACTTAACATTTAGCAATCAGTAATCTTGGGTGCCTTTTCATTTGCAGAACTAGAAGCACTTTTGCCCCTAATGGCCTTTTGAGAAAGGTAAAAGTTTGCTCAAGTTGGGATCACTTCTGTTTTCATGGAAACATCCACGTACTTTTCTTGCCAGCAACATGCCTAGGAAGGATTTGCCATACCTTCTTCCTGAATTTTTAAAAAGGTCCTAGTCTAAAGCCCTGGGATTTCTGCTAACTTTATTGGTATTCTAATATGTTACTATCAGTGCTACTAATTTTTACAATGCTTGGCATTTAAAATTGTTCCTGATCTTTAATTTTATTTACATGTGACTAATACATTTGGACCATACATACAGTATATGTGGAGAAGCAGGGGATTTTCAAAGTATCAACCAGCACTTACTACAGACATATATATTGTCAGTCCCACTAGGTAGACCAGACCAGGAAATCAACTCTGCAGGAAGGTTGAAGCTACTTTTACTGAGATTGGGTATAATAACAGAATCATGCAAGTCTGATTGTGATGGACCTTCTCTTCCTAATAGTTCAGTGAATTAGGGAAGCATCTGCCTGATCTGCTTCTGGATGTTATCTGGATGTTCTGGACTTAAAAAGTGTTTTATCCCTTGTCATCTTGGCCATAGAATTTACATATCTCCATCAAGGCCACCTTCCTTACTCTATACATATATCTAACATTTGTGAAAAATCACTGACACAGAGCAGAAACCTGAACAAAAATGTTGTTTAAAAGTTATTTAATCCACATTTTCCAGGATGGTCATGGGACAAAATGAGGGAAGGACAACACTGGGTATCCACACAGGATAGGCTGCTAGTTAAATGGAGCTTCCAGGATGAAAGAAATACCAGTTCCTTGGAGACAAATATTGGGGGAATGTTTTGTAGGATTCTTCAGAGCAGCCTTCACAGTGTGAATCCCTCTAGGTGTTATGGACTACAGCACTCATCAGACACAACTCATCATGACCCACAATCAGAGATGATGGTAGGGCAATCCAGGAACAGTTGGAAAGATAATACTTATCTACCAGGACAGATGGTAGATCTGTGCTATCAATCAAATGCTAGTTTGCAAAAGTGTAGGGAGAAATTCTTTCCCCCGGTTCTCTGAAGAACTGTCCCACATCCCTTAGACATTTCCTTCTTTTGGAGGAAAAGAACAAAAGGGATTCCAAATCTAGGAATCTCTTTTCAGAATTGGGTGTGTTCAAGCCAAATCCATTTGTCTGGGATGTTTTAATTTGGATTTCTTCACTGAGCAGGAAGTTGGACTCAATAGTCCAAACATCATCTTCTAACTTCATAATTCTTCGATTCATTTGTTCTAGTTCACATTAACTAGCACAGTTGCTTGGTGCTAGAGCAGTTAGATATTCCAGAGACAAGGCCTGCTCCAGACTTTAAACAAGCAATGGGCAAAATATTCTCCACTGATCACCTTTTTGGTTTCTTCTGGTGGAAACTGAGGACTGACATTTAAGTTTCCCTGCAGTGCTTCAGAGTGATAGAAACATTTAGGACATTTCAAAACACCGCTGGAGCTAACTGCAGAATAGATGCCAAAAATGGGATCCTAGTTTACCATTCTATTTTTTAACTCATCATGTGTTATGGTATTTTCAATTCCTAGGGAAGAGAAAAACAGTGGAAAAACACCTCAGAAATTCTGCACATTTTTCCATTATCTGGAAAACATATCTCTCTCGCTTATCAAAGGGTAGTTATCAAGAGAATTGCACTTAGCAGGGCATAAATTGAATTGTAAAGTAGAAGTAGTCAGTTGTCAAGGTTTCTATTGTCTAATCCCTTCCCCCTTTAATAAATCTAGTTACAGATGTACCTAGATTTATTAAATAAACCTAGTTATTGTATGCTTAACTTGGATTTCTTGGGAATGCAGAAAATCTGGCAATTTTGAAGTTAGTTTCAGCCCTTCAGTGCCTTAAATTTTACAATTTCATCCTGATTTTTAGAAGAAAGCAAGTTTTTAGGTCCGATGCTCAGAAAGCTGAGACAGAGGAGAGTAATATCTACTGAAGCCAGAGGATCTGCTGAACAAAATTGTAACTCAACAGTCTGTTTTAGACTCCTTGATCCTTCATTTGACCAGCAGAGTCAACCAACCAACCGCTAACACTGCAGAAAACATTTTCCAAAATGAATTCGGACATGGACATTGGTGTGCAATCACAGAAGTGATCTTGTACGGGGCTTGTTTTTGTGCAGAATTTTAGTTTTCTTTTATAGCTTGCATCTGTACAATTGTCCATACGGAATTCAAAACATAGCCTTAAGAATTCATTTCCCTCTTTTTTTCCACCCGTCAAAAAACATAAAGAAAGAGCTGTTCTGCCAGCTTCCAGAACCTAGCCCTGGCCATGCCTCAGTAGACACTGTGACCATGGCTAAAACTTCTTCTCTCTCTCTTGTAGGTTTAGGACCAAAGTGATTTCTGAGACTGAAACACTGAGGGAATAATTACTAATGGCTTTGATCACATCCCCTTGTCATTCATCCATGGAGAAAAAGAAGAAATACTTCAGGTCCTCATAAGCATCCAGTGACATTGTCCTAACAGAGTATTAAAAACCAACAAGAAATTAGAGCTGTGCATACTTATTAATGGGTGCCATTGGTCTATTGTTCCTTAGATTGCAGATTTATTTATTTTTTTAAAAAATATATTTGTTTAGGTGACCAATTACAGATTCCCTTTTATACCTACATCTTTGCTATTCTCAATAAGGTATAGAGACTTTATTGTCTGTGCAGATTATAGGGTAGATTCTCCCATCATGCTAAACTGGAGGTGGGTGTCAGCCCTCCAAAGGAGGCCATCTTGGAAACCCAAGACACAATAGCTAATGCTACTTTTATTATAAGGTCATAGCAACAGAATTTGCAAGTCTGAATAGGCTTCGCCTCTCCCTTTTTCTTCATGAGGACTAGGGAGGATCATATCTGAGACGCTTTCTCAAATTACATTTCTGCCCTGAACTCAGATTTCTTTTATCAGATCGTTGTCTTGGTTGCAACTTTTCCTCCTGTTCCTCAAGGTTACTTCTTCTCATTACAATGGGACACTTATGATCCATGTCCCCTTTTTATGGCCTTCACAGCCTCCTCTAAACAGAACCGCTTACGCCCAATGGCACAGATTCCCATCATTTTGAAGTGGAAAACTCAAGAGTCATGACACAGTTAAAAAAACACCAGCGCAAAGCCAGTCCTTGCCCATGAGTGCAATGTAGCTCTGTCCCTTTTGGATCCCTCAATCCCTCAAAAGATGTTAAGTCACATCCATGGCTGCCCAAAGACCGTCCAAATTCTCATGTTGAGCCATAGTGTGGTTGGTATGTTTTTGGCTCAGTGTGCTTTGTAAATCTAACTGCTGTGGTTTGTAAGTCCCAGTTTAGGGCTTAATGTGACTTCCTTAACACATTAGGGACAAAGAAACCCCAGCTGATGTCTCAGCTGGTCACTGCAAGAGTACACAAGGAAATAAACGTGATGTAAACATGAGCAGTCAGTAATGCGCTTGCTGTATAAGGTAGCAATTACATACGTTGCTACTGTTGTTATAACTAAGTTTTTGTCAGATTGCATAGTCTTCTAGAAGTGTATTGGATCGTTAGACCTAGAGTGAAATACTCTAGTTTGGAAAATTATTTCAATTCAGAACGCTGATCCACCTGGCTGAATATTTCCTGCTTGCTGCCTTCTTTAATCTGATACCATCCAAGTGGGTTGAGCTTTCTCCCATAAGTTTCCAGACAATGGGACGATGGGAACTGATATCCAGTGTAGCAGGAGAGTGACAGGTTGCTCTATATAGTGATTCTCACCTACTCCCCAGAGTGAATATGGGATCTTCTGCAGGACTGTGGAACTACTCCAACATCTACCCCTCTTATATTGTTATGAAGCGCTACCTTCTTTCTGCAGTACTGTAGTGTGTAGCAAAGGTTTCTGGCAAGCGAAAAAGCCCAAAGAAACATATTGTTCCCTTTGAACCCAATGTCATGTTATGTCAACTATTGTGATGGAATGGTGTTATGAGGGCCATGCTAAGGGAGATAAGCGTTTCCTTAGCCCCCAGCAGGAGCATGGGAAGTTTAAGAAGATGAGGCTGGCACCACCCTAAGGAATTCACGGGGTTGTGGCTGGCTGGCTTGGGAACTTGGGTTCAGTCTGGAGAGATTTCTGTCTTGAGGTGGAAGCTAATAAACGCAACAGAACTGTATTTGCACTGTCTCGTGGAGTTCTTTGGCTGAACCTGACATCAATCTCTCCAGACTGAACCTAAGTTCCCAAGCCAGCAAGCCACAACACCGTGAATTCCTTAGGGAGGTGCCAGCCTCATCTTCTTAAATTTCCCACGCTCCTGCTGGGGGCTAAGGAAATGCTTATCTCCCTTAGCGTGGCCTTCATAACACCATTCCATCACAAATATGAAACTGTACGTGCCACAAAGCAGGTACCCCTGTATGATATGCCTATTGTTTTTGAAACATTTCCCCTCCCTGGCTGTCACTTGCAAACTATAATTACTCAAAGGGAGGTCACTAGGTGAAGACTTCCTGTTTTATTCTTAACTTTCCTGCTTAAACCAGGAGGAAAGAGAATGGTCCCCCAGGTGACTGTAAACTGACCTGCTAAGCTTGTCCCCAGCTCTGTCTTTATCAAGACAAAAGGGACTTGGAATGTTTTGCCACTGTTTAAATCCCATATGATTAACTAGCAACCCCAGGACTCTTTCAGGCTTCCCTCCCATCTTGGAAAAAAGGACATCTTTTAACAGTTCTGTGTGTGTCCTCCTGCTTTACCTTTCTTGTACTCAAAACTGCATAAGGAGGAGGGTTACTATGACCCCATCTCTTCCTAAATGCTAGCTCATTTGTTTTCCCCTTTACCCCTTGATTACTGCTTCATTTCTGGGGAGGCTAGCCAGATTTTCACTGCTCCTCATCCTTTCAGCTCCAGGTAATTAATCCCTTCATTTGCTCACGAGCTCACCTAAAACCTTCTGGTTTTTCTCTCCCCGCTGCAGAGCTATGTGGAGACTGCATTGGGACCTAGGAAATTACTAGCATTTCAGTTTTCCCAATGCCATGAAGTTGGGTGTGGTGGAATGCTACCGGGGGGTGGGGTGGTGGTGGTGGTATTTTTCTTCTAAGGCCTCCCCCAGTTCAGAACAGTTGACTGGAGATTATGGGAGCCTCATCTAAGACTCCTTTAAGGGGACTCAGCTTGAGAATGGTGAATTTGGACAACGGTTTGGACTTATTCTGAAAAAGACTTGTTTTGCTCGGCTTAAAATGTAGCTTCATACATTAGATCATCAGCCAGGCACAGATCACACAATGCTGCAGCGGGAGCCATTTAATTAATTCATTCATTCATTTAGCAGTGTGTTTTTTCAGCTCAGGAGCCGTCCATTTCAAACAAGCCACCGCTAAAAAGTTGGAAAAGAGCATCCACTAAAAATATAACCCTTGTGTTCTGCTTGTCACTCTCTCCTCTGCTCCGTTACTGAAGCTCCTCATTTATACTCAGTTAATGAACCAATTAAGACTCCTTCTGATTAATCAGGACAGGGCCACGTTAACAGGCATGGGGCAATTTTCCATGAGTTTAAGGCACCCAGACCCACAGTTGGGAGATCTTTTTAGCCCTGAGTATACGAGAATAGATGAGAGAAGGTGCGATGGGAAGTATCTACAAGGAGGAGGGTGATGGGGGAGATCAAGGCTATCGGGAAGGAGGGGTGCATCCCAGGAGAGGGAGGAGGCAAGAGGCAGCTGAGTCCACAACATGAGCGTGGGAAGCGAAAGAGGTTCAGGATAGCCACTCCCTAGAATCTCCCGGAGTAGATCCACTAGTTGCTGAGGTATAGATTGAGTTTGGCAAGATTCTGTCTATCAGGTGTAAGCTAATAAAGGAACTGAACTCAACTGGACAGTTTCATTGTTGTTCTTGGGCTGGGCCTGACATCAGTCTTGCCAAACTAATCTATACCTAGTGGATATACTCTGGGAGATTCTAGGGAGTGGCTATCCTGAACCTCTTTTGCTTCTCATGCTCCTATTGCGGACTCAGCTGCCTCTTGCCTCCTCCCTCTCCTGGGATGCACCCCCTCCTTCCTGATAGCCTTGATCTCCCCCATCACCCTCCTCCTTGTAGATACATTCCATCACAGAAGGGGACGGAATGGCACTGTTATTACTAAGAGGTAAAGCAATCTGATGGGGAGGCCAATTTTCATGAAAATGGATCCTCTTCATTCAGGGCAAAAGTGGGGCAGGCAGTGGGGTGCCTGTATTTTTCACTTTCCCCCCTTTGCCCTGATTCTTTGCTAAATCAACACTGGAGATTCCAGCCACGCCTTCATGCCCAAAGCAGAATAGGTTCTAAAGTCAGCATCCATGTATGGAGACCTTTCCCCTTCCTGGCTGCTGCTTTAAGACTGTACTCACTCAGTGTCAGCCTCCCGAGGTAAACCAGGTAGGAATCACAACCAGATGAGCTATTTCTACTTTATTGTAAAGCTACACTGACAGAATCTTGCAAGTCTGAAAGGACAATTCTCCCTCATGTCCCCTTTTACACCCCGAGAAACTCGGGAGGGTCCCTTCTGAGCCTCTTGCCCCGCCTACATTCCTGCTGTAGGCTCAGCTGCCTTTTATCTGACCATTCCCTAAGCAGCATCTCTTTGCCCAATCCCCCAAGGTCTTTCCCACATACCCTTACACTCAGGGAAGAGAGGTCATTAGGCATTTGGGGAGTTGTAATCTCAAACCGTTTGGAGATAAATAGTATAAATGATTTTAGCATCCTACCTGTCCACCTGGACTTCAACATTTCTCATTCCCATCTTGGCTTCAGCATCGCCATTGAACTCCTTGTTGTTGCCCTTCAGAAGATCCAGAACTGGTTCAATCTCTTTGAGCAGTTCACTGTTTTCAACACTGCCATTGAGACAATGGCCAGAAATATCCTGGTTTCCTTTCAGAGTGCCCCTGGCCACGTTGCTGGCTATCATGCCATTGATGTGCACCAGGGTTTCTTCCCCCTGCCCGTTCTCCCGGGTACATCGGGAGCTGACAGAGCCACCCATGCTGTGTTCTTCCCCCTGTTGCTTGTCTTTGGCGTGAATGCTTGGAGCAGATGCCTGGTCACCTACTATTGGGGTCACGCACAGAGGTCTGGTGACTCGGATAGTCTTTGGTGTCCCGTCTCCAGCAAAGGTTGTCTCTAGGTGAGTGGTGAAGCCCTCTGGGCCTCTTAAGATGAGAACAACATAAGTTTCTGATGCAATGCTTCTAAGAACTCCTAAGGCAGTGTCATAGTTCATATCAACCAGGGGCTTCCCATTGACTGCTAGGATAATATCTCCTGTCTGAATAAGGCCACTTTGTTCTGCTGCCCCTCCTCGGATTAAATCAGAGATGATCACTGGTGGCTTGTTGACTCGTTCCTTGACCAGGAACCCAAGACCACCAACCTTGCGCTTGAAGAGCTTCACTGAGATTACATTCGGTTGAATCTGTTGGACACTGAATACATTCTCTTCCATTGTAGTCCTGAAATCTTCTAGCCCTAGAGAACAGGATCTCACGGTGTAGAGACTGACTCTCAGTTAGTTCACAGCTGAGCCACCAACCTCTAATGAGAAAGAGAGACAGGGTAGAAGGCTTTATATCTATTTGCAAGCATGTGCTGGGGAAAGCAAGTCTTCTTTGTGGAGCTTCACCCCCTGACAACAGATAAATTCACAGGTCATGCAACCATCTCTGCAGATCTGTTCCAGCTCTGTTTCATTCCCTAGAATGCAACAAAGCCATCCGTCCTACATGAAATGAATGGATAACCAAGCTGAACATCTTCGGGCTCAACAGATGGTTGGAAAAGATGGTGCTTGCCAAGCATTCTTCAGTGTCTTGGGACATGGAATTAGTTTCACATCTTCTTTATCTACAGAGAGAGGGGTGGGAGGAAGAGACAGAAAAATAAGGATATCAGGCTGGCTAAGACAGAGTTCTGATTCTGTTAGAGATTGGCAAATATAGTAAACCAAGAACATCTAACACAGTACAACAGAGTCTGTTGTGAAATTGTTGTAAGTCACAAGTTTGTTGTGAAGATAAAAATAGGGGACTGTGGGCTTTGGGTAGGAGACAAATCTTTCTCCTGGATTCCACCTCAGCCAGATATTATCAAGCACTCCATGGAAAGGATTTCAGAAATTGTCACTTTTCATTTGAATAACATTACTCATCATGCTTTTATTATTTTTGAGGTCACTTCTAAGCTGCTGTGGTGAGGCTTGTATGCTCAGAGGTGGGTATCAATAATTGTAATAAACAATAATTAGAATGAAACTTGGAAAATAACAGTGGGATTACAATACAAAAACCCAGTACCTCTAATGAGCTAATTAGCAGGTTTCACTACTGCTAACAATGAATAGAAAATCTGGGCCATCAGAATGTTTGAATGAAGAGAGGATGAGGTTATTAATTTCCACATTTTAAAGAGATGCATAAAGTTAGATGCATTATTTGTTTTAGGGAAATAATAACAGGTTGCTACACGGTAGAGGATTAGATTAAAAGAAAGTCTTCTACTGGTAAAAGCTACCATGGTGAAATCAGACTGTAGAGAGACAGAAAGACACACACCTAGACCCATAGATTAAAAAAAAACAAAAACTACAGATTGCAGACAACCCCTTCCAAAGCTTCCCCCTTTTCACTCTCACTGGTGGGAATACATTTACCTTTACCAGCACAATCTGGAAAAAAAAAAATTGGGGAAAAAAAATCTGCCTGTGAGATTTCACTCAAAGACCACCCCAGAAAGTTTGAATTGGAAGTGGAAATTTTGCCAAGGTAGAGCCAACCTGAAATAAAGAGGAATTTCGTGACAATGAGAGAACTGGAACAGCCTGCCTCCTGGAGTTATGGGGACTCCCATCTGTGGAGGTTCTCAAGCCAAGGCTGGAGAACCATTGGTCTGGAGCGGTATGAAGATTCAAGATGTTCGACATCCCTTCAACCCTAGAATTCCATGAATGGGTGCACCCTTGAATTGGGTGGTACACTTCAATCTCTCACTCTGTTTATTTGTATGGCCCCTTGCTGAATACAAAAGGTGACTAACAAGTGCCATGCAGACAACTTAGCTTACATGAAAGTCAAGATACAGCTTTTTAAGATCTTAAGAGGCAAAAATGGCGAAGTTGTCAAATTATACAGAGCTGCCCAATCAGTACTGTTGTCGTATTCTGGAACAGAAGACCCCTTTGTGAAAGTAAAAGACTGATAAGAGGGAGCCATGGTTCTCCAGCAAGTGGGAAAGGGATTGTGGTCTTCCTGGTGCTGGATGTGAACAAGAAAAGGAAATAATAGTAGAGAATATAGGCAGTTCAGGGTTGAACTGTTGGGTGCTTGGTGGTCTTCCTACAGATGTTTTGGCAACATCCTCAGTGCATGGATGCAGGCAGGGAAACATCTGCAGGAAAACCACCAAGGTCAGAGGACACCAAGAACCCATAATAAAAACAGCTCTTGGACTGGGTCTTTCTGTCTATAACATGGATTCAGTTAGGAACTTCCTTTTTCCAGAAGCCTCTCAAAAACTAACGGCTTTTTTTTTTTTGAAGAGAGAAAAATGGATTGGGTTTGATGCATCCTCTCTACCATGACAAAAGCCGCTGGAGCTCATTCGTCTACCTGTTCCCAGGGAAATGTCCTTCTTTTCCATCTCAACTTATAAAAGAGAGAGAATAACTCTTCTCCTTCAGTGAAGTGTGTTTTTAACTATTCCCTAACAATAGCTTCAGGCATATGGCCTCTTTTGAATAGAGAAACTTTTCCTTGCTCATCTTTCTCCTGGCATCTGCTTGGTTTAAAAAAGAGAGAGAGAGAGAGAGAGAGAGAGAGAGAGAGAGAGAGAGAGTTCTAGCAAACTGACATTTGATGGTCTCTAATAGGGCTGCATCTTGGGCAAAAAGCTTAATGACCACAGTGTTGACAAGCAAGTGTTTCTGATTTGTGGCTGGCTCTCCTGTTCATTCCTTCACAGGCTGCCTCCTGTCTTCTACGCTGACCTAGCACGAAGAATATCTATTCGACTTGCCCATTAACTGGAGTCTCTAACAAGGCAGGTAGGCAGGAAGGAGGACTGAGGGCTTTGATTCTGGGTTTTGGCACTCAGGACAAATTGGACCAGCTATTCTGACATCTATGGAAGGTGGCAAGTGCTGGGGGGCTTGGGGGCAGGGGGCGGGGAGGATGGAAGGACAAGCCTGAAGGGAGAGGAAAGTCTTTTGGACTGTTGCATTCTGCATGATGGTGGGATCCAGGGCCCCGGTGGCAGAAATGCTACCAAAACGGGCAGGAAGGCCTCGCTTGATGTAGTTGAATTGGCATGGAGTCCATTAGGGGGTGGGGGTCCTGTGTGCTTTTCAAAATCCGAATGCCTCTAAAGCCTCGAGGAAGCCAATTGATGGCCCTGGTTTTGAGTGGGGATTTGAGAAGATCCCAGCATCCCTGAAATCCAAGTAGCCCATCAGAATTAAACCACAGACCTGGTTGCCCACAGAGGTGTTAGTCCTGCAAGGTAGTCCACACAAGAAGCACAGCCAGGAATCCTAACTCTATCTTTATTGTAAGATTACATTAACAGAATCTTGCAGGGCTGAAAGTATTTCTCCCTTCCTTTCCTTCTACTCTCCGGAAAACTAGGGAGGGTCCCTTCTGAAACGCTTCCCATGCCTCCTCTCCTTCTGTGGGTTGAGACATCTTTTACACACCGGTTGTCCAGTCTGCGGCTCTTCCTCCTGTCTCCCAAGGTCATTCCCACAGGCCATTACAAGAGGTGCAGCTGAGATGGGTTTCAAAAGGAACCGGCCAGAGTCACAGAGGACAATAATCCCAGTGGCGCCTTGTTCCAGTTTCTAAAATACAGCTTTTGAAAGGGCAATTTTCCTCCTGTTTTGCTTGTGGGGTTTCAGATGAAATACGCCAACTACTTTGTCACACAGAATGGTGGTGAGCTTGTTCTTAAAAGTGCTTCCTAACTTTTTCACTTTAAAAAGGAAAAAAAGAAGAAGGATGTATGTAATATCATACTCTTGACTCTCCTTGGGTGCAAACCACCCTTTGGGTGAGAATTTTCTACTCTCTTTCTTAATGAATCTTTACAGAATCTTTATTACAGATTCTTTAGGAGTCGTATAAAGTAAGACATTGGTGCAATACAACATCTACAACATCACAAAAAAGCAACACGGGGAAGCAACTAAAAAACTGAAAGAGATAAACGTTTGACAAACAAGGCCAACCTGATAAAATACAAGAAAATTTAGGAAAGCCATAAAACAAAGATGAATCAACACACTAGAGGGATTAAGACAAAAGATTTAAATGAAGATTGTTTTTCTATTTTTTAAAAGAACAGTATAACAGGTCATGAAAAGAGATCATCGATAAACATAATAATAATAGTCATAAAGAGTTTTCAAATGTCTGTGCTTCGGAGAATTGTGGAGAATGCTCTGGTTTTGAGGAGGAGAGGTGAAATGAAAAATTACTACTCTAACCTATGCTTCAGTTTTCAAGAAAGGAAATCAAAATTATTTTCTTTTGGTTTTAAATAAATTACAGTTCTTTATATATGCAAACTCTATAAATTACCCTATCTCTAAGCTATGATAAGACCAGAAATCATGGTGTGACCCTGGTTTGTTTTTAATAACCACCATGAGGGGAAAAAAACATGATTTCCCCATATTTTGACATGGGGAACTATGGTTTTCTTAGATGCATAAATGAAAGTTACACCTGCAAACTTGTTCACATACCGTCGGATGTCCACATGCCCAACAGTCATGGGCAGATTTACTTATCCAAGGGCCCCTGTTGAATTCCTGGCAGGAATGAGATTCAAAGGAATTATCTTCCCACTGCTTTGCTGCAGTGACTCCCCAAAACGTGAACCTGAAGAACTTTGGTTCACATTATTGACTGGTCTTGAGTAAAAGCTGGACAGCCCTCAACCACCTGGATTCCAGTTAACTTCCAGACTGTGGAAGATTGAAGGGGGTCTGCTTATCACTAGGTCCAATTTGGAGACCCTGAAGTAACTGGTCTGAAGATTAGAGCATCTTCTCTGGAACCGGTTGAAAGCGAGATTCAGATAAAATCCCAAGAGTAGGAATAGACATTGGCAGATTTGATGCTCAATCAGTCTTCTATTTCCATATGAAAGAAGAAGCTGTCAACAGCTCACGCACATTTAAAAAATCTGCTGACAGTTTCTACAAAGAATTGAAACTCCAAACTGCAGGACTAGATATTACAGGAGGCACACAATTTTCTACCATTTCTCAGTGAAATGTGCATTTAGGCTCTAATAAGCAATCTTTGTTCTTTAAAAAAAAAAAAAGACTTTATAAACCCTCTCCACCTTTGCCAGAGATAGCATTCATCATATCATGCCTCACTGGCTTAAAGTCATTAAAAAAAAAAAGATTAAAAATGTTTTTATCAGGTGGTTGTGTTGCTGAATGTTTCATCTAATTGTTTGGATTATTCTTTCTGATCCACCACCCTGGTTTCTTTCGTGAGAAAGAAGAGTGGAAAAATGAAATTACCGACAACAACAGGAATAGGAGTAACAATTTAGAACAGGAACTAGGATTGGATTTCACGTGATGTGTAATAGGTTTGACTTTAGCTTCTGTGCATAGAAACCCTCCCTTGGTGGTTTGCAAACCAGGGTTTATGGCTGAATGTACGGCCCATCCTGAGCTGTTTGCAGTTTATTAAATTAAATTAAATTAAATTAAATTAAATTAAATTAAATTACTTAGCACAAAGTGAAAACCAAGCCTATATAGTGCACAATTCATAGAAGACAAACTGCCATGGCCGTTGCGAGTCATATATATTCTCCTGTACAAAAGTGACAACTATTAGCTGGGAGGGCAATTAATTAATGTTTGCTGTTCACAACTCCCACTTCCACTTACTTCACACAATTCCCCAGGACTGTTCCAAGCAAGTTTCAACAGAAAAGAAAGAAAAAATGTAGTATTTTTTCACTTGTAGTATTTCAGGTGGAGGGGAAAAAAAAAAGTTTTTGAGCTCAAGGATAAAATAAAAAAGGAATCAGTACAAAAAAAACCAGTAACCCTTTTTTAAAAAATGGCACTTTTAAAAATGCTTCCCGCTCTTAATGCAATCATTTTAGTTCCTTGACCTTCCTATGGACAACTGAGATGATGTTACTACATGCAAGAAATTGTGCTGTCTCAGGTATTTTTACTCCTGAAAAAAGTCAATATTAGTATGGTCTTATTGACGGGCAAGGAAGAGAATCAGCTTGGCGCTGAAGTGGTGATGGTGGCGCAGAGCTGAGCTTGAACACTTGGCTAGTTGACTCTCCTGTTGACAGATAGTTGACTGGAAAAAAAAAAACTGGATTCACACATTGCCTTAAGCTGTGGTTGGTTTTAACCATGGCTTATGGACTAAGCCACAGCGGCTGGCTTCTTTCAAGACCTAAGCCGAAATGCAATCTATCGCATGCGGTGACAGAATCCAGCCAAGAGGTCTTCAACTGCTTTGCTTCAAAGTTCTACAAACAGTTTGGATAATTATAATGAAAAATAACTTTGATCCTTTATCAGGAGGGTTCTTTTTCCAGCATTCTGTTTGATTCCATTCATTCTGGATGAAAATAAGCAGAAGCTGGTTTTACTTTACTTTTACATTACCAAATGCGACGATGTATCATAAACAAGCACCCTTAGCCTGCTGTTTTTCTTTTGGAAATGAAAGTTGTAAATTGATAGGGGGGGGCTGAAAATACTAATTATCTTACGCTGCCCCTTACCCCAGCACTCTGAGATTTAAAATGCCTTAACATGGGTTCTGGAGATTGAGATCATGGCACAGGATTAAGGTCATCCCAAACCCCTGTTCAAACATTAGAATGTAAACAATTATAAGTTAGGATGGATGAGTGTTCATGGCGCAAATCGCTTGCAGCTCTAATGTAGTTCGCTATTCAACTGGACCTTGAAAAACTGAAAACTACAACCCTGAAATTGAAGAATTTCAGTAGGAGAAAAATTGCAAAGGGGTTTGCAGGGGGAGAGAAAATAAGGTGTTGCAGTACAGAACAGGAAAGGGAACAGTTTTTGAAGCAGCCCGCTCCCTTGGCATAATTGCACAACTTAATTCTACAGGTAGTCCTTGTTTAGCCACTGCCTCGTTTAGCAACCATTCGCAGTTATGACGGTGATGAAAAAGTAACTTTATGACCAAACTTTGTATTGACAACCTTTGCAGGACTGTAAAGCAAAGGAAAGCTGAAGTCAGGTGGTAAGCACCATTGCAGTTTCACTTAATGACTACTTCTCTTAATGACTGAGTAGTTGGTCCCCATTGTGGTTGTTAAACAAGGACTACCTGTACCTGCTGCTGCAGAACAACTTGCTGCCAGTCTGGAACCAATTGAGTGTCTGAGAAAGAACCGCAAAACTCTAAGTGGGGTTCTCGTAATGCAGAGGGCTGGCCTAGGACCACAATCTCAGCATTCCTGATTCTAGCAAACAGCTCCAACACCACTTCTCCTCTTCTTTCCTTAAAACAAGCTTGGATCAATCAGCCCATCAAACAGAGGATGCTTCTGAAACAGAAATCTGCCCTGAGGACTGTCCTCAGAAATGGAGAATATGTGGCCATTTGGTGTAATGGTATGTAGGAATGACCTTGTGAGACAGGAGGAAAAGCCGCAGACTAGGCAATGGTCAGATAAGTGGCAGCTGACACCACAGAAGGAACGGGTCATGGCAAACACCTCAGAAGAGACCCTCCCTAGTTTCTTGGACTGTCAAGGCGAAGGGGGAGAGATGTACTTTCAGACTTGCAAGAGTCTATTAATGTAACCTTACACTAAAGACAGAGCTAGTACTTCTGGTTGTGCTTCTTGTCTAGACTACCTTGCAAGGCTGACATTTGGAAACGATTTAGAAGACAACCACAGATGTATCAACCTACCTCTCCCCCACCCTGCCTTTGGGAACATCCTCCCTCCCAAAGTCAACCATCTCTCCTTCTCCATCCATCTTGTCACTTTAATGGCATCCATTTTCATGAGCCAGATTTAAAATGCTCCCTATTGTCTCACTTAATCAGTTTCCACGGGATTTATGCCGATAGACAAAAGGCCCCCGAGGCTGATGGATTTATGCCACTTTAATTTCTTCCTTTGCTTTTTTTTTTTTTTTTTAAATAAAACAAGCTGAGCAGATCCAACAAAGGGCAACTAAATCTGAAAACGAGAACACGAAGATGAGCCATGGACAACCGTCTGTCCTTCTGCTTGGGTTAGCTTTAAAAGAAACTCAAGAGATATGATGCCTTCAAGATTTACCAATAGAAAAGATGCTTTAAATTTTTTCTTAAAGTCCACCGCCTGGGTTGGGCAGAATGCGTACTCGGGCCACATTCGACTTCAGAGGTCTATTTTTCATGGATGAGTTTCTTATCAATCACTGTAATGAAAGGGCAGGAGAATGATCCATGTCCAGGCCAGTTAATTTTCTCGTCAGTTCTGTAAGGCTGGCTCCTCCACCTTCCATAACTCAGGCCAACGTTTTCTTCTCTTCTCCAATGTCTACCTAATTCTCCTAAGCAAGTGATTGCATCAGAACAATCTATTCTCTGTTCGTCATGGACACATTTGAACTCTCTGTTTCTTCCGGGTGCATCATACTCACTGCTTTGGGGTACATCTGAGTACACTAGAAATGCGACAAACCAGATGTGTTCCTGTGTCACGTACCAATCCAGCTTATTGGATTACATAAGAGTCCAATTTAACCACCCAGAGTTGTTGAGAGTTAGGCAGCATATACATTTTATTATTATTATTATTATTATTATTATTATTATTATTATTATTATATAATAATAGTTCAAGAAACCAGGGTTTAAATAAGCATGAATTTGAATACATGATTGGATCCAGCCAAAACCTGAGATTCAACTGGGATTTTTTCTTTCTTTCAAAAAAGGCACACTTATTTCTAGTTATGTTCATATATCTACAGGGAGGTTTTAAAATTTCATCTGCGTATTATGCAAGTGGCTGTTGCAATTTTCATCATCGTAGAAACAAATCCTATGGAAATCATTTCAGCCAGCCTGGACCTTCTCATAAAAAAAAGAAAAAAAGTGCGACTTGTTCTTCATAATAAGTATGTAAAAGAAATTAGTTTTATTGACGTTTTAATAGGAATTGATCTAATTCACACCTCCCCAATCCACACACAAACTGAAATACGGTAGCATTTTGAGAGCTTGCCGTTTTTCAATTGCTATAAATGCTTCTCCCTTCAAAAAGGAACTACATTTGGGGAAATGCGCGTTCGGGGAAATGTGCACAAAAACAGCACGCCATGCCTTATGCTGGGAAAACTGTACACAAAGCCTTGTGAATATTAGGGAAAGTGCCCACAAGAAGTTGAATATTAGGAGAAACACATGCAAAATGCATACAGCTTGTACAGTACTTGCCAGCTGACGGAGAAGTCCGATGAAATGAAGTTAAAATCAGAAATGAAATAAATGGAATACATTTTAAATTCATCCGTTCCTATGAGTAATAATACAGCCCCAAACGAACGAATCTGTAGGACTTTGAGAAAGCAGAATTCATTACAGCATTAGGGGAAATGGAAAGAGAGGAGAGCTCTTGCAAGCATTTAAAATATTTCCCGATGATTTATTTTGGGGGGGGGGTGGTCCCTCAAGTATAAACTGCAGCAGGAATTCTGAATTCGTGTTCACATGTTCTGGCATATAGTTCCACTGTGGGAGAAACAAGATGGAGTTCAAATCCCCTCCAGATCATGAAATTCCTGGGATGACTTTCAGCTAATCTCATGGGTGGTTGGTGGTTGGCTGGTGATACCCTAATCTACCAAGGAGGACCCCTCCGCGCAACATTGGCAGGGCAAGCCTCTGTATATAAACAGGGGGCCAACCCCACACTCACCAGCACTGATGATGTGACCTAGCCGGGTCATGAAACGTCTGCAAGCAAAGCACCAAGTTCAGAGAGCACCAAGGACTTCATATCGACCTCTCTTTATGCTAGTTGAAATGGTGGTTCAAAAGTGAGCCTCCCAAAATCTGGAATCTCGAAATAGTCAATGGCTATGTGGACTGCAGAAAGTTAATTTTCAAACTTTATGAAGGACTGTGTTAATCAGTTTCTAATTTACCAATGACCAAAACAGCTTTAGAAAGTCCTTTGACATTTTCTAATCAGGCAATTGCTGCTTCCGTTCGACTCATTCAGAGAGCGTGTTGGGAAACCTGAAGTTTAACATTCAAAATTGATCAAACACTTGATTCCCCCCCACCAAGCCTCTCAAAGCAAAATGAATACTCCTGCTTTAGCTGGACTCAGCCATATCAATTTTGAGAATCAGTTTATGGGCAAAGTTAGGGGATGCAAAAAGTTGGAAAAGTGGAAGATTGGATTATAAAATTAACTGAACTTGCAGAAATGGCAAAGCTCACCAGTATGGTCAGAGAAAAAAACGATAAAGACTTTTTGAAAGACTGGAAACCTTATATGGGCTTTTCGTTGAAAGAAGAAAAAATCGAATTAATGATTTATTAATGAAGAGGCTGGGGAAAAGTTTAAGATGATAATTACTTGACAGAAAGAAGGGTGAAAGGCATAATTGTATGCTTTTTTTCTTTCTTTTTTCTTTCTTTTTTCTCTATTTCTTATTTTCTACCTTTGTACTTGTTTTGTACGTACGTACGTGTGTGTGTGTCTCTCTCTCTCTGTGTATTCGGTTTTATATATATAAGAAATCAGTTTATGGAACTGAATGTTGGTTGATAGGAAGGATGCCCATTTGACAAATAAGATGGAAGCAACACAATATTATTTCTTCTTCCACCCCAACCAAAATGCTTAGCAGAGGCAGATGGGGAAACAAATAAATGAGAAAAATGTCACTTGAGAGATAAGTCTGAAATCCAATTAGGGTGGAAGACAAGAAACATGCCCTTGCTTAATAAGACGCTTAACATTACAGCAAAGTTGGGTCAAGTTAGCCGCAGTTGTGCTGATGACAGACACCTCCTGTGTTCCAAGGGACTAGCTGTGTGTGTTAATTTCCGTGAAAACCACATTCTTTCTATCATCAGTTGCCAGAAAATTCACTTGTTAAATGTTCCTAATATAATGAGCTCAAAACAAAACGGGCCCAATTAAGGCATGCGTTGGCAATAAACTTAATTGTTCTTAAAAGAATGACTCACAGCTATTCAAATCTCGTGAAATAGCATCAGATCTCAGACACAGGACACTGATTCTTGTGAACGCGAATGGGCAAAATCTTCAGAAGACGGAAAGACTTCAGAACTTGCTCTTGTCGCCTAGTCAATAATCTGCCCCAAAGATATTACTTGTCAAGGTATTTTATCACATCTACAATCAATGGTGCTATCTGTAAGAAAGAACAATGCACGGACCTCTAAATGATATCTGCATTTTTTCCAGAAGCTCTCATTCAGTTCAATGAAAGACAATTTTTAAGAAAAAATTCTTTCAAAGGAAAACGGTAATTTGGTGAAAAATTCATGGGCAAAGGTGGTCTTGCACTTATTTAATGATTAGGTGGCCAAAGTGCGTGTGTGTGTTTGCCTTGTCTTTTGATACACAACCTCTGTCCTGTGGTCTGCAGCCTTTTTGGCTTCCCACCCTTCCATTTCATTCCCAAGGGAAGTCATAAGAAACAACCTTCTCTCATGGACTTTTCCAAATTGGGAAGTATGAGCAGCCAAGGAGGCTCCAGAGAGATGGAAAGATGTAAAAAGAGAAGAAAAACGGCAGCAGTTGCCCTCTCTGCTAATTCCAATAATACAGCAGAACCTCATCAAAAGAAATTTAGAAGAAATATTCAAATATCCTGACGGGGATAGAAAGGCAGATCTTTCACAAGAGGGAAAGAAATGAAGACATTGCAAGACAGATCTCAAAACGGCATTGGATGACTCTGAGGTGTATATAACTTGCATGAGGACAAATGAGGAGAACTCCACTTGGCCCATCAGCTTCTGGCCAAGCCCAGCTTCCCAACAGCGCAACTCTCATTCTCACTCACCAGCCAGGCCGAGCTAAAAGCATTTCCCTGATGAGGTTTCCAAACAGCCTCTGATGAAATCAAAGCATCAGGGAATCCAAGTGCCCAAAACTTCAGGCAGCTTGAAGGATTCTTAGAACGTATCAGCAAAGGTTGCTAAGTGTGGAAGAGTGAACTTACCACCTGGAGTGAGCAAGCGTTTTTCCCTCCTGGGATGCAGAGTTTTGGTGCTATCTGGGGAGAGGATGAAAACGGCCCTACCCTCTCCTTAATCCACCCTCTCCTTAACTGGAGAGTTTGTTTTATAAAAAGGGAAGCGAAAGCAAGTGTGTGTCTCTCAGTCAGTCAGTCAGTCAAGAAAGGAGTTACGCTAAGATTCCAACCCAAGGCAAGGACCTCAGTGGTAGTCTTCAGACCGCAAGAGAAGAATGTCAATTCTTGGAACTGCAAGACCACTGAGAGGCAGAGCTGAGAGATGGGGGAGGAAGGCAGCCTGAAAACCCACAAACGCCTGCAAGCTGAACCAAGCCCACTGCCTGTAGCAGCACAGGTGCAGAGCTCTACGAATCTGCTCCATAAACAGAGGATTGTGAGTGCTGGGGGTGGGGAGAAAAGCCCATTTGCAAGTCTATAAAGGAGTGAAAAGAGTTTTCCCATGCCAATGGACTGAGATTGGCTGCAAGAGCTGAAGAAGTGGAGAAAAGGGGAAGATTTTAAAAACGAAGAGCTCAGAAATAGTTAAGATATTTTTTTAAAAACCCATAAGATTTATATACATAGGAATAAGAACATAGAAATAGAGCATAAGGATAGAAAACTGATAGATTAAATAAGAATAGAAAGCGTTAGATAGACAATAGATAACAGAACAAGGTAGGAGTTTATTTTCTGTACAATAAAAGAGTGTTGTGTGGAAAAACAAAATACAGCCTGTGTGTCTGTGTTCTGTCCTATATGAAGAAAAACCCTAACACTGAGCCTACTTCTCCCTTTTTCAAAAAAAAGAAATAAATGGATGAGTTACCTCCACCAGTCACTCAGCATCAAACCTAAATTACCTGAATTAAGATGCTTCCTTCTGCCAAACTAAGTTTAGCAATTGTCTTAGTACCCCTTTCTACAACAGTCGCCTCTTCCCATATATATCCAAAAGTTACACAATTTCTCCCGCATTAAACGGAAAGAAAATCACGAATGAGCTAGCAACCTATTCTGCTAACCTTCTGGGCGTAGAGGCTCCCCCCTTCCCTTTATAATTTGTCCGCAGTTGTTCTTCCTTTGTTGCTATAGCTTTATTTTTCACTGTTTTAAAAAATTGCAAACTGCTTTGCATGGCATGTTAAAAAAGGTAGGATAAACATACGTTAGAAACAAAGAAGGATCTCTAAACTGGATGCAAATATAATTTATTCAGTCCTAATCTCTATCAGGAGCTGCCTAAAGAAAACAGCACTTGCATTCATAAGAATTGGGGTGCAGTAGATAGAGGGCCCTGGTTTATGCTCCCATGTGATTTGCTGGATTTCAATTTAGCGCACTCTATAAACTCATCAAGAATTGTGATTTTTTTTTTCAATAAGGCACAATTAAACAAAGTATGGCTTATGGTGATAGGATCATACTGAATTCTGAGCTAGGGTTTTATTTATTATTTTTTTTCCTAATCATGGGTATGCTGAATGGACCATAGTTGGCTAGGTTCATATTTCACACTAAACCATACAATGTCCTTTACAAGCCACAGAGGCTATGTTCATACATTGTGCTAAGCCAAAACAAGATAACTATAGTAGGTTTAATATAAAGCATTAAGCTACCCAATAAAAGCCTTAAAATGGAAATAGATGGGGTGCATAGGTGGTCATTCATCACATTCTCAGAGGGTTGCCAATGTGTACCAAGATGCCAAGACAGAAACTGAGAATTATTTCAGTTAGCATGTGCAACTTCCATCACATTAAATTTAAAACATGGTTCACCTAGGATTGCTGTGTTGTTTTTTGCTATCGGGTTCTCATACCCCCTGCACAGAAGACACAGACACATAATTTCCACCACAGCTTGGATGAGGCAGCTATTATTTCTCTTTTTCAAAGACAATTTATTGATCTCCAGCAACTGGAAGGAGAATGATTTAGCAGCCATGGGCCTGGAGAGTCTTTAATTCTCCCAGACTGCGAGAACAACCTTCCCCAACTTCATCAGAGTCGAAGTCCAGCACATCTGAGGGAAGAACGCCAAGACTTTTCCTCTGCTGTAGGCAAGGCATGTAACTTTCAGCAAGACGCAACCCACGATAAACCTTGGAATCAAGGCCTTGGAAAGACCCATTCAGGTGATCAAGTCCAAGGACCTGCTCTCAAAAATGCAGGTGGAGCTAAAACAAAAAGTTCATTGGAAACTGAATTAAAACTATATTACACCCAGCAAAAACAATAGGCTTATACCCCATTGTTTCAATGATTTTCTCTCCTGACGGTTTTTCTGCCTCTTCAAAGCCAGCCACGTCCATGCGTCAAAAGTGACAGGCGGCCAGAACAGGTCTGAGCAACGGAGCGTCTCCTTCAATCAAGCTGGTGGGAGAAATCATTTGATTCGAGGAAGAGCCCAGCTTGTGGCTTTATCTATTTATAGGCCCCTAGGTCTTTCTTTACAGTCCTGTTAAAATCTAGTAACATGAATCTCCCGTATTTGATGCATCTATGCAGAAAGTATGGTGCAGCTGATGTCGTGGCTACAGGCCCACATCCAAAAGAGGAATTCCACCCCCCTCCCCTATTTTTCCTGTTCAACATACAACACGCATTGAATGATAACGCACTAAATTCAGAAGGATGGGGGCTGCCAACACGTAAGCAAAGCTAAATATAGTTGTTTTCAGAGTTCCTGCCAGATTTGCGAAGCACTCTTATGGATGTTCTGCATTCAGCCTGAATGCTAGGATATCGTGAAAGAATATTTATAAAAGGGCACACGGCTGGGTTTGTGCGTTATGCTTGGGTGTAAAGTGGCTTGTCCACTTTGGGATTGGGCGAGCATCTCTAATGTAGATTGTAAATCATGGTTAATTGTTCAGCATGCAGTGTGAACTGTGAGAGGTTCAGTAAACCATGTTGAAAGAAAGCATGGTTTATGTGATATGTAAACCCAACCATTGCAGTGTGTAAATCATAACTTATCCTTTAGTCTGTTACAAAAATCCAGCCAATTGGGGTTTATTCAAGAAATGATGCTTAAACCAATCATGGCTTAGCGTAATGCATGACCCTAATTTGTGTGTGCCTTTGCACAGCATTTTGCAGTGAATTCCACGTGGTAACGCCTCTATCCCCTTAAGCTTCATGGCTCTGCTCTTCTTCCTGATTTTTCCTTTTTAAAAATTACATTCTCATCTAGATAAAGTTACAGAGATTAAGAGTAATTGCACTGCACTGAACAAACACAGATTCTGTATTTATAGAAATATATACTTACCATATTACTATGTTTTCATAAGCCTGAAAGTTGAATAAGATTTGAATTGTGTCAGATAAGCAAATGGCAGTGAACTCTATTCATCCAGGATGAAATAAGTCTAACGCAATTTCTTCATACACTTATTTGCCAATTGCTGTCCTTTCCTAACTCTTACAAAATAAGGCAGTTGAAGCATATAGACGAGGGGTCCCCAAACTCGTCAGCTCATCACCCCTTCATGAAGTTTCAGATTGTTCATTGACCCCCAAACATGATATGAAAACAATGAATAATAATAACATCAACCCCTTGGATAGTCTCATTGACCTATGGGGGTTGATATTGACTACTTTGGGGAACCCTGATATAGGGTTCATTCATCACTCACCATATTCTATTAATCCAGCATTAGGAAATTAATGTTAATGCTACCAAGGGTGTTCTCCTTCAAGGTGATGAAAGAATTTGCTCTCAAAACTTCTTCCCAAGAAGAGAACGCTGGGAAAATTCTCATGGGCGAAACATGATCTTCCGACATTGAGTAGCTATGTTTACTCGTCAGGTGTAAGCAGCTCATTAAAGCAGCTCCATTTATACATCATGCTACACTAGATCAGCTTTTATCTTGGTTAAGCTTGTTCTGGGGGTGGGGTGGCTTAACTCGATGTGTGAAGCAAGTGGTATTTATTTATTTTATTTATATTATTTGTTAACTGCCCCAATCATAGGACTCTGGATGGTGACTGAAGAAGTAAACACCAAGAACAAGACTCAACAAAGAAAGCTGTTGCCAGAGAATAAGCAAAATTGCATAAACAAATGCACAGATGGATGCCTGTAACAAATCAAGAGAGGCTGATGGAATAGGTAGGTTGTAATGTTCAACCTTCCTGGGAGAGAAGCCTCTTCTGTAGTTTTGTGTTTTTTAGTTTACGGATGAGTATATTGTGTGAATGTTGAAAATGGGTTAATTCAGGAACCAGCTTTTGCCGCGCAAATGCCAACGTTTAGTAGTGACGCGGCTAAGAGCTATGTCTGCATGTCCCACCTGGTACTGCAGGGCTCCTCTTTCTCTCCAGCCTCCCTGGCTTCTCCCACTTTGATTAAGACATTGCAAGGAGCTTTTTCTAGATTAGGAAGCAGCCTTCAGAGTGAAAAGAAGACGTGCAACAGGAAACAGCAGCAGTAGCGTCCTTGGCCATTTCTAGCCCTAAGGTCATCTCAAAAGCGCGCCACAAAAGCCTCAAAAGAAACTCTCAAGCACCCTGAGCAAGAAGTGGAAAAAGCGAGCCCTTTTTCTGAAAGCAGTAAAAGTATTTGAGTGGCTGCGGAAGAGAGTTCCGTGTAGATCAGTTTTTCATGCATAATTGTCTGTGTAAGCGTGCATGTTAGCAGAGGTCTACATCTTCCGGTGTATGAAGTACTAAGGTGAAGGACATGAAGATAATTAGGGAAAGAACTGTGGAAGAAGATCCTAAGCGTCCTTGGACTGAAGAGGAATGATAAGAGAATTATCCTGGTTTCATAGAAACATGCTACCTCACAAGACATGGCAGGCTTTAAAAACCCTTTTGCATCTCGTGTCATTGGCAAAGGCCAGCATTTGCTGATGTTTTCAATCTCCAACACGGTTTCTCGTTTCTGGAGGACAAACCTGGCAGTGGCTCCAGCAAACAGTTTTTAGACACAGCAGGTCTTAGGAGGCCCGCTGGCCTCCATCTGCGACAACATGTCCGTACAAGAAGGTGGTGAAATGAACTTCAGGCTCCTACACCAGGTGGCAATGAAGTGCCAAGACAGGGTGCCTGGGTAGGAAATACAGAGAATTACAGCTGCGGCACCGTTCTCTTTCATGGCAAATTCAGATGGTGAATGAAATATTCCTGGGGATTGGCGGGGAAGTTTCAGAGGGATGCCCAGGCTGCAGCCCAAAGGTTAAGGTAGACCTTAAAAGAATAACGCACATTAATTGCAGCGTTAAGTTTCCAGAAAAGGCTTCCCATTTTTCAAAAAGCGAAAATGGAATTCTCTCGACCACATCTCCACATTTGCCTAAGCAGGAGGTTGATGAATGATGCACTGTTTTTCTCTCCTTCCTTAACCCAAAATCTGAGCTGGGATTGGAAGAAGGATTACACAGCACCTGGACTCTGAAACTCTGGTATGAACTGTGCAATCCTATGTTTCTTTTATTTATGTAGTAGAGTTGCTACCCTATTAACCGCTGAGGATTCTCTGGGCTTTTTAATAAAATTATATAACCCCGTTAAAATCAAGAATATAGAAGTGAAGCCAAAGTCACTCCCAAATAAATTCCAAAATAAAATGAAGCCCAACGGACAGTGTTCTTGGTAGTTTGAGACCTCTCATAACTGATAATTTATTTATTTATGTTTAAAAAAGAGAGAGAGAGAGACGTGGGGGAGAAATTGAGCCAGGCAATCTCGGTTATGGCATGAAAAGGGAGGTTTAAATTTGTTTGCTCCAACAGTGGGTGGCAGCTTATAATTAACCTCACAGAACTCAAAACGAGCTAAGCAGGGTTAGATCTGGTTGGTATTTGGGTGGTAGACCACCAGGAAGTCTGACGCTGTTGCCTGGATGGGGAAATTAAAAACAAAAAACAAAAATCCCAAGGAACAAAGGCAGGGGCAATTTACTCCCTTATTGCTGCCAAGAAAAACAGCATGGCCGTCTTCTTGAAACCATCAGAAGTCGAGCTTGACTTGAGAGAGACTTCAAAACCCAGAGAAATTTCCCTTCCGTTATAAGTTTTTACCGTACGCTGCCCAGAGTCACGTTCGTGAGATGGGCGGCTTTGTAAATGTGATGAATAAATAAATGAAGTGAAATAAATAAAGAGCTGGCACAGAACTCCTACCCCAAACCATTTGGAGCCACAGCTGAGAAAATGAAGTCCGAGGCCTCTAAGGACCATCAGCCCCACTCATCCCAGTCCTTCTGCTGACCCTTCCTTCCCGTCTCTCTTGGTCCTCAAGGAGCAAAGTCCAGGCTTTGCAACGCATTCGTGACACTGCAGGTTTCCAACTTCGACAGCACCCCCCTCCCCCAACGCATCCCCAAGTCCTTTGTGCCACCCTCTAAAAGAAATCCGCCCAGTGAAGAACAGTTTTCTCTTTGAATGTGAGTGTGCGGATTTCATTTCACACCTCTCCTTCCAAAGGGTTGTTTTTATCACGCTCTGGAAATTCTTCAAATGGCACAAGCCAGCAGGTACACAGAAGGAATTGGGAGCCAGATTATGTTGTATTTAGGGGTGGGGATAGGCTATTAAAATTGTCTTTGCCTGCTGGGATGAAGGGGGAAGTCCCTTCCTTCCTTCCTTCCTTCCTTCCTTCCTTCCTTCCTTCCTTCCTTCCTTCCTTCCTTCCTTCCTTCCTTCCTTCCTTCCTTCTCCACACCCCTCCCCTTTTTTCTTCTTTTCTTTCTTTTGTATTTTTCTGTTTGTATTTTTTGTATTTTGTGTTGGCTTTTATTCTTTTCATTTATAATTCTTCATAAAATTGTTTGGGGGGGGAGAAAAGAAGGAATTAGGAGTCCAAAGGAAATGAGGGGATAGAGGAGAAAATGAGACACAACACCAGCCGTTGTGATTTTTAAGCCCTGTATAAATATGGAGCACCACCAAACTGTTTGCAATCGCCTGTAACTCTTTCATCTTTTTCCTTCCACTTTGGAAGTCAAATATAATGAACAGCTGGTGCCAGGTCTGGGAGACTGGCAGTATCTACTGAAAGTGGGTTGGTTCTCTCAGATCTTAGGTTAAAATCTGCATTGCTGGCTTCACCTTCTATTTTCTAAGAAATTTCTGCATCTTTTATCCTGAACTGAAGTTTGCTTGTTTTCTGCAACGCATGTCATGGCTTTAACACTCTGGAAAATTTTAAGAGAGACTTACTCTAAACTGGATTTGTTCTAAATTGTTTATCTTTGTTGCATCCTTGCTTTGGGACTGTTTTACTAATGACCAATTAGAAGTGGTGTGTACTGTATGTCTACATAAATGTATTCCATTTAGGAGAATGTAGACCACTAAACACCAGCCAGGTGGTAGCTTGCAACCGGCCCTGGATGATTCTGGAAGGTTAGGCAAGGTTGGGTCTGCTTAGCATTGGATGGGACACCACCAGGAAAACTCAGAGCCAGAGATAAACTACATGAATATTTCCATAAAATCCCCAGGAGTTGAACTCAACTTGAGGGAAATTGATTGAAGCCAGGGGCGAGGAGGGAGGAACAGGCAAAGAATTTCTGTCTACTGTAGGGACATGTAATTTTGGGTGCACTGAATGATATCCTTCTGAGAACAGGGCCAGGAGAAACACCAACGTAATCTCATTTAAGTTTAAACTTCATTAAAATCAATGTCAATCACTTAAACTTAGTTAATATCATTAACACATTTAATAATTTTCCCCTTCTGACATATTGAATGGTCCTCTTGGGTGGCAACTTCTGGAGAAGGTCTGAAGGTCACAACCACACTTTTGGTGAACCGCAGATGCCTCCAAAAGTTCTGATTGTTCACCTCCACTTTGCTGCCAAATATTACTACTACTAATAATAATGCTAGATGCCACCACTGGAGAAGACTAACTGGCAAGGCCTACCATTTCTGCCTTTAAGAGACAAAATCTAGGAGTCAAAGGAAGCTGATTAGCTTGCCTTCTTGACAACTATTTCTGTGCTGCAACAGGCAGTGGATCACTGAACCCAGTGAGATTCAACAGCGCTTATTAGATCTGAGCAGCAAGAAGGATCTCTGTACCTAGAATTCCAAACAGGAACCTTCCTTTTACTTTACAAAGTAGGAATAGGAGCAACCTGCATCAAGAAAGGATAATTCTAGCAGCCACCTGAGACATTAGGCTCACAACCAGCAGGTCCACAGATTCAAGTGTTCCTAAATGCCAACACAAGTGTGATAAGGAAGACCCCAATGACACTTCTTCCCCCAATAACAGTGACTGTGGCTTTGAAACAAAGGGGCCATGCTAAAAATCCATTTTTCTGGATCTCAGTTGCTCCCTGAAGCTTCAATGAGCCTTAACAAGTTTATAGTTACTGGTACCATCCTGCACCTCAGAAGATACAGAAGAATATTCAGACCCTTAAAAAACACAAAACCTCAGCCCCTCTTCCACTCCATACATGATTTAGTATCATATATCTTTTAGTCTTCAAGATTAGGGAGCTGGTTTGGATCCAGGAAACCTACATTCAAAAGCCAGCTCATTTATACACTTATTCTGAACCAAACCACAGTTCCCTTGGAGACTTAAGTTTCAGAAAATATACCTTGCCAGCTTTAAGATAGGATAAATTGGCTGCACCAGAGAAATTTGGAGAAGACCCCACCTCAGTGGCAAACAATAAAGTGCTTGGCATACCTTATTTGCAAATAAATGGAGTTAGCATCACTTCTTTCTTTCTTTCTTTCTTTCTTTCTTTCTTTCTTTCTTTCTTTCTTTCTTTCTTTCTCTCTCTCTCTCTCTCTCTCTTTCTTTCTCCTTCCTTCCTTCCTTCCTTCCTTCCTTCCTTCCTTCCTTCCTTCCTTCCTCCCTCCCTCCCTCCCTCCCTTCCTTCCTTTTTCTTTCTTTCTCCCCTTGCCTTTCCTTCCTTCCTTCCTTCCTTCCTTCCTTCCTTCCTTCCTTCCTTCCTTCCTTCCTCCCTTTTTCTTTCTTTCTCCCCTTGCCCTTCCTTCCTTCCTTCCTTCCTTCCTTCCTTCCTTCCTTCCTTCCTTCCTCCCTCCCTCCCTCCCTCCCTCTTTCATCAGTGTTAACTTCTGGCAACTGCCAGGACAAGTCCCTGCAGTTTTCTTGACAAGATTTCAGAAGAGGTCTGCCATTGCCTGCTTCCTAGGGCTGAGAGAAAGTGACTGGCCCAAGGTCACCCAACTGGCTTCATGCCTAAGGCGGGACTAATACCTTGATTAATACAGAATTTTTACAGAATCACTGATACGTAACAACATAAGACGCTGCTGGAGCAGACCAAAAGTCCATTTCACCTAGCATCTGGCAACCAAGCAGGTCAGGAAATCCAAAAGGAAAATGTGAAGATGATGCCTCCCACCCTCCAATCATTGCTACTACCATCCCTTTTACTCAGTGGAGTTTGCACGTACCATCATAACTATTAGCAACTCGTAGACTGTATTTGTCTGGTTCCCTTTCAAGGTCTTCCAAGCTAGGAATTGTTATCACTTCTTCTGGCAGAGAATGGCAGAAAGTATGAGAACTAAGGAGTGATCCTTGATATTTAGAAATCCTCCCCACTATCTTTGACAGAACTACGTGCCAATGAATGAGGAGGACAGAGAAACCATTGGGGAAAAAAGCAAGAAAGAGTCCTAAAACCTAGTTGGCAGCAGAGGACAGCTGGGGAAGACGCTACAGCTGTTGTGTCCTATAAAGCTACTGCAGGTTCGGCCCTCGAGCTTCCTGCCCCTGCGGTCCATTTGCTCGTGCTCTGCTCTGCAACTCTGCAAATAACAGATATTAAAATATCCAGTATTACCATTCACAGGAAATGAAGCTGAACCGTATTACCTCTGGATATTTTGCTGTTTGAAGAAGTACATTTCAGACCACAAACCTAATCTCAGAAGATTATGAGTAATGGAGATGATGGCAGAAAGTGAGGGTAAAGAAAGATGAATAGTCCTTGGTTCAACCGCACTTAGAAAAAGCAAGCCCAAACGCTTAAATAGGAAGACGCTGGACACAGACACGACGGATGGAAAAGAGCTTCTGTGCTCAAGGGAACGGCTGGGTTCAGAGCAAAGTGGTTACCAGTTGAGCTAGTCCTCCTCTGAGCTAGACTGTGATGTTCCAAGGTAAGATTGGAAACAAAGGTTTCTATGTGTATTGCTAAGCCTTCCATTTGGTTAATCACAAAGACAAGGTGTGCGTTACAACCAGTTCTCAGCACAGTTGCACAAGATCACACCGTTGCAGAATGTACTCATAGCTTCTGCACTCACATAAAACTGCAAACATCATGATCATCTTAAGCAGAGACTGAAGGACTAAGGATGATGCACCCTTTTTCCATCATGGGAGTAACTACCACAGCATGGCTTAAGGGCATGAAGGGTAAACTTACCTGTGGTAATAGATCTAAAACTGACACTTTAAAATCATTTCAGTGTTCTAAGGAAAACAGGAAAGTTGCTATAGAGATGTGAAAAACTGGCAGTTCTTAAGAAATGAGAGCAAGCAGCACAAAGAAAGGCAAGGATTTGTGCTCACGTGTGCAAACCAAGATAATTTCAACATAAGACATCTCTGGGTAGGTGGAAGATTCAAGGATGAACCTGCACTCCGCTGCATATATTGGCCTGTATTCTAAAACACGTACTAGTATCCACAAATTAGAGTCCATGTTTAGCAACACAGTCTGAAGGTTCATAAATCGCCCCCCTTGCTGAAGCTAAGCAGGGTTGCAGCTGAGGATAAACCAATTCAGTTCCAAAACAATAGAAAGTCAGGCTAGAAATGTTGCAACCCCATTAATAAAATGAATGGATGATTAAGACACAAAGGCTCAAGAAGAGGAATCTAATGCCAACTTCTTTCAACAGATGGGAGTATGTGGAGCTGCGAGGATAACCAGTCACTGGTTAAACCAAGACAAAAAGTGTGCCTTGTTTGTGTGTCCCCAGCCACCGTGGTTGGTAAACTTTGGTTTAGTGAGTTCTGCGAAGCCAACCAATACAAACTTATTCAACAACAATGGCCAGATAATCAGCTCACCATGATAACTACTCCCCACTTAATATCAGAGCACCTGCAAGCAAGTTGAGGATGTTCCAGGTGTGGCAGCATTAGAAACAAAAGCAGATGCATGTTTACTCAGAAGAAAATACATTCCTACAATCAGTGGAGCGGTTATTCCAGCTAAAGGCATTCAAAGATGTTAATTCATTATGCATCATACATGCAACTGAATGGGCAATACTCCTATTTTCTTGAGAGAGGAAGAACTAGCTCGGAATTTTCGGTATACTCAGGTTGGCTCCATTCGCACGTGACACTAAGACACATTGTGGTTTGTTTGGTTCTAGTCTCATTTATTTATTTATAAGTTAGATTTCTAAAGCCAACCAGCTCAACAGGACCACTGCGCAGCTTATAAATGAAAAACAAAACCACAATACACCACACCAGAAAAAACATAAAAGACAATCATAATGAGGGAACAACTGTAGCCATGAACTAATCCACATAGTGGATGCACCACGAGTCCTGGAGAAAAAGCCAGGTCTTTCAAGGCTTTTTTATAACTTAGCAAGGTCCGAGCTGTTTGAGCCTCTGGGAAGATGCTACTTCAGAGGGTAGATGCCATGACAGAGAAGGCCTGCTTCCAATCCCATCAGGTGGCATTGCTGGAGATACGGGACATGAAGCAAGCCCATCTTCTCAGATTTTATGGGATGGGCAGACACAATGGGAGAAAAGTGGTCCCTCGGATAACCAGCTCCTAGGCCATTAATTGCAACCAGAAGCTTACTGGTGACAAGCACAGCTCTGTAGCAGAAGCATTACATGGGCGACCCAAGGCATGCCCATAACTCCTTGTGCCACTGCATTCTGGACCAGCTATATCTTCAGAATGGTCTTCAAGGGCAGCCACCTGTGCAGCACATTGCAATAATCCATTCATGACTAAGGCATAAGCGACTGTGAGAAGGGACTCCCAGTCCGGGAAAGGACAGGGTTGGCGCACCTGATGGATGTGTGCAAAGGTCTTCCTGGCCATAACTGCCACCTGCTCTTCAAGCAGGAGCTGTGAGTCCAGGAAGGCCTCCAAACTGCACCAGCTGTATCTGGGGAAATTAAATTTTCTTCAGAATTAAAGATGGAAAATCCCCAGCACCAGAAGAATCACCAACCCAAATGGTTTTGTCAGGGTTGCGCTTAAGCCTGTTCCTCCCCACCCAGACCCCAACACTCTCCAGACACTGAGATAAGATCCTGATGGCGTCACTTGACCAATCAACAGTCGAGATGTACAACTGGGTATCATCTGCATACTCATGATACTTGACCCTGGGTCAACAGATGAGCTCACCCAGTAGCTTCATGTTGAACAGGAGGGGTGAGAGTGTCAAGTCCTGAGGCATCCCACACATCAGGGACTTTGGGCATGGCCTCTTCCCATCTATCAACAATGATTGGAACCAGTCATGAAGAAAGTAGGAGAATCATCACAGCCAAAGTGACTATGAATTAAGTAAACATTCCATTTTTTTTAAATACTATTTTATGCATAGAGGAAATAAATTATTTCCTACAGGGGCCATGACTACACAATGATTGGGTCTGCACAACCCCCCCCAAATGTGATATCCACTTACCTGGGACTAAACTCCACAATAGTATTAGAATTTACTTTTTGCTTAAGCCTGGCTCCAGCCCTAAATCTCACTTGGGAGAGAACAGCCACCCCAGACCAGACAGCCTAGTTCAGCCTACCATTAACCATCATGTGGATTATTAGTTTTGGCTCGGTGCCCTGGATGAATCTAGCCTTTATGTTGGTTGCTGGGTGGAAACAAGACTGCTGTGGCTTATTCAGCAAACCGTGGCTTGTACAATGAACCTGATCCACAATAATGACTTTTGAAGAAACCCCCATAGGCATAGAGGCATACGGGCTGCTTTAGAAATATACAGCTCCCAGAACAGCTGGATGGGTTTAACAACACTTTTGTTTATTTGTTTGTTTGCTGGAAAGTCATACAAGAAAAACTCAGTCCCAGCAGCAGATTCCTAAGGTTTCAGATGGATTTATTCCCTGGCACTGAATCTGGGATGGTACGCAGAGCGTGCCTAAGGCTCCTTGGGACCGTCTACCTTCCACCCTGTTACATCTTACTGGATAGCTGGTTAGGAATAAATAAGCGTAATCCACCTTCATGCATGTTTCTGGAAGTCAGACCCTCCAGTGAAACCCGGGAGGCACCCGACGTGGAAACCCGGTTGCGGCTGTGACATCGCAACCGCCGCGGCCGAACCGCCAGCGCCCCGAGGAAAGCGCCCCGCCGCCGCCGCTCGTTCGAAGCGCGGCGTGAGCTGTCCGAGGTGCTGAAAGCGCGCCGGCGCCGAGTTTTAGCGCAAAGAAGAGGCGCGCAGACCTCACTCCTCACGGACAACGCGCGGCAGCCTCCAACCGCGCCTCTCCAGATGTACTGGCCGTCCACTCCCCGCCCCCGGTTGCGGATGATGGGAGTTGGAAGCCCCACACATCTGGACGGCGCCGGTCGGGAAAGGCTGATTCCGGGTGGCCCCCAGCACCGCCTCTCACGCCTAGAGACGGATCTGCGAGCGCGTCCTCTCCTTCTGGGTTTCCCAGGACGGGCAAAACCCAGGTTTACGCCACTAAGGAGTCCGCCCTCTTGTTTAGCCGCCGCAGCTCCCGCCGGCGGAGCCTCAGAAGCAGGGCGAAGGAGGAGGGCAGGGAAGAGGCGGCAGGATCCGGGGTAAAGACAGGACTCGGGCTGCCTGGGGCGGGGCGAGGCAGGCTCCAACCCCAGTATTTACTTTTGCCGAGCGAAACGCCGGTCTAATGCCAGGTTTCTCTATCAGTTTCGGGTTAGGGGAGGGACTGTTTTCATAGAAACGGACTCCTCACCTCCTTGCAAGGCATTCCCGAACCAAGGAGGCACTAAACACACACAGATTGGACGGGGAGGAGCGGAAACAGGCGCTTTCTAGGGACATCAACTCAGAAGCAGGCAATCGAGGGTCTTCCGGATGTTCTGAGCGTCAACTCCCATGCTCCCTGAACATTGGCCAAGTTGGCTGTGGCTGATGGGAGTGAAAGTCTAAACCATCTGGAGGGCATCAGGCTGCCGACCCCTGCTCTACGAGGAGCGCCCGTAGATCTCGAGCTTCGGGACCTGGACGGGCAGCTTCATCCCAGACTTACTTTCCGCTTCCAGAAATTGACCGCAGCAGAGCAACTCCCGCCGGACCTTCGCTAACCCCATCCCAACCTCACGTGACAGAAATGCACAGCCACTTTTGGAGACAGGTTCCAGTCCGGATTAGAATACAGTAATTTGCTGCCCGTCTCTCCTCTTCCAGCCTGAATCCCCGTCTGCAGAAGGAGAAGGAGAAAAACCGCAGGCGCCGCTTTCCCTGAAAGTCACGCAGAAACGGTTTTCTGGAAATCCTGAGAAGGGTGTCAACCGAGCAACCCCTTTGTATTTCTTTGCGTTGCTTTCCTTTTATTTTGATCCAATTTTCCCCTCCCCCCTCCCGAAATACACACACACACACCTTCCTTTCATCTCTTAACAGATGGAAAGGTTAATTTATGGAGACTAATTCTGGATGGTTATTGGAACAGTGCCCCCCCCCACCCCGCACGCGCGCGTGAAAAGAAGCAGCAGCTGCATAGATCAGCCCTGTAGGTTCTGGAAGCCCCCAGCCCTGATTCTGGGCCCGGGAGCGCCAGCGGGAGGTTGGACGGAGCGGACGCCCCTTTCCGCTCCCCCCAAGAGGCGAACTTCTCGATTCTCGCCCTTTGCTTAAAAACAGAGATCGAAGGCAGGTAAATAAAAGCCAGGGATAAACCTGAGCAGGGGCGCCTATTTTCAGCCGTGGATCCCACCACCACAGAACGCAGGTGCTTCTAAGCACAGGCAGAGGGTCCCCCCTTCCCTCGGAAGTAACTGCCAATGGGGTTAGTGTGGAGGCTTTCTCCCCAGTAGACACGGGGGTCAACCTTCTTGGTTCCAGATGCTGAAGGGGAGCGGGGGAGCAACAGCGGCCAGCTCCTCGCGCTCTGCCTGCGGGACCTGCTGAAATCCCGAAGGCGAAGCGCTGAGGTGGCGGGCTCCATGCCAGCAGGAAAAGCTTCAAGGCGACGCCCTTGTTCGCAGGCACAGCTTGACCCTTCCAGGGGCAGGAAGCTCAGCGGAGGCGGAAATCTAGAGAAGGAAAAGCAGGTCCCGGGACTCCTAAGTCCCACCCGGTTCTGGGCGCGCAGGCTGGAGGGAAGGGCCAAGGCGAGGCTCGCCGATTTGCCCGCGGCTTGGGCTCCGCACCTCCGAGTCGCACCGAGGGACGGCCGCTTCTGCGCCAAGTTTGCCAAGCGCGCAAGCCGGTGGCAAGATCGGCTTGGCCGCGCCTCAACCCACCAGGTCTGCCCAGAGGCGGCGCGCAAACCCCGAAGGCGCTGTCGGGGTTGAGCGCCTGGGGCGACGCGTAAAACCTGTGGCCGCTCCCCCACCCCATCCTGCGCCCGGTCCGGCCGCTGATTTTGGCGCCTTTCCCCCGATGCCCTTCGGTAGGAGGCTGGACGACAGATACATCCACTCGGAAGCCATACGACTCACGCAACCTGAGCCTCAAGGAGGGGGTTAGGTGAGTTTCGAGTACAGTTTCCGTCAGCCCTGCCAATCGCCGCGCCAAATGGGAACGGGCGGAGACGATGGGAGATGTAGTCTAAGCAACTTGGAAGACACGGGAAAGGAACTTCCTCGTTCAGATAAGGCCTAAGCTGAGCCCCAGAACCCCAAAATAATAACAATCATAACAACAATATCATGTGCCAAAGTCAATCGTGGAGCTATGTCACGAGGTCTCTGAGCATACGCTAAGTGCCCGCACAGGAGTCTTCAAACAAGCCTAAGGAAGTGGGGTGCCGGGAAGTGACCCTAAACGCAGACCACAGTCCCGGCACTGAGGGTTACCGAAGCCCCCACTCGGAAAGGCGGCCAGGAGGTTCTCCGGAGGGGCGCTGCCACTCACCTGGCTCCCGGGCCGGCGAGTCCTCCCGGAGCGGCTCACTTCGGAACGATTCTGCCCCGATCGATCCGCCCGCCCGCCTCCTCCGCTCCCCTCCGGTCCGCCTGCCTCCTCCGCTTCGCCGCCGCTGCCTTTCCCCCCCTCCCCCCTCGGGGAAAGAAACGGAGGAGGGGGGACGCGCGCGAAGCCCGACCGGCCGGTGGTCCGCTGCGCCGCGCTGTGCCTTCGCTCCGCTTGCCGGGCCTCCTTTATGCACTCTGAGCCGAACCGAGGGCCAACCGCGGGGGCGCAGCCAGCTACGAGGCGGCCTCGTTGGGAAACCTTTTATATAGACGCGCGCCAGTTCCACGCCCCAGGACGGGAGCCCGAATCAAACTCCTTCGCCAGGCAAAGCGCTGGGAGGGATTTGTACGTACTCCAGCCTCCTCCTCCCCAAAATTACGAATGCCTGGGGACCCGGCGGCGGCGGCGGCGGCTGGTGCTGCAGCCCACGCCCCACCCCAGGTTGCAAATGCCCTTGGCGCCCTTCCCTGGGAAGGAGGCCCCTCGAAGACTTCGGAGCAAACAGGTCCGACTGTAGTGCGACCACGGCCCCCGGCCGGCTAAGAATAAACCCTCCGCAAAACAAACGCGATTTCTCAAGTCAGCCTTTGGGGAAGGTTCGGAAATGGCTTAGTTTCTTCCATTTCGTGCGCTGAGCGCAGCCTCCGCAGGTCATGCGCCTGTCTGGGAAGGCGCGGCCCCTCCGCACCCCCCTGAATTCGGTGGGACTTACTCCCACGTAAGTGTGTATCGAACCACAGCTAAAAGCATAGAAGAAGCTCGCTGGAGGGACTTTTTGGTCTCGGCAAAGCTGCTGTCGCCTGGTGAATTCGGCGGGACTTACTTCCGAGTAAACCGACGACAGACCAGGCGCCGCGGCGGCTGCCTTGCCCTTTCTAATCGCTGCCGTGGAGGGTTAGAAGCCCACGCTCCAAAATCAAGCCTTGGAGGGGGGGGGGGGGAGAGACTTCAAAAAGCCAGGGAACCTGGATTGGTGATGCTCCAACATTTCACCTCCCCGCGATCATTCTGGCTTTAAGCTCCATAACCCACAAGCCCAGGCTTCTCTTTCTGAAGCCCCATGTGGAGCCCCCCCCCATCCAAAATCAAAACAAACAAACAAGCAGAAAAGTACAGCAAGCCACCCCTTGCAGTGAACTTTCAAATCTGAGCTCCGAACCGGGATGATTCAATTCAGCAACCCATCTCTAGCCTGCATCCTCTCCTGTCCTTTCAGATGCGGAGCTGAAACAGGCCAGTTCTTACAACGGCTGAGTGAGGGGGAACAGCCTGAGAAAGAGAGGGGGGCAAAAAAAGTGTTCAGCCCCATTTCTTTCATGGAATTGCAAAAGACTCTACACCCTCCTGAGAAGGTATATTGGGCTTTAAATTTAAACCCTAGCACAGTACATTCCACCCCCCACCCCCCCCCCAGCAGATATAAGTTGCCAGAAATCACAAAGGTGGGGAAGGCATAATTTTCCTGCTGATGGCATTTAAACACACACACACACACACACACACACACACACTTACTTTTGCATTTTGCCCTAAAGCCCTTTAAAACATTATTATTGTCCAGTTACTTCAGTGTGTAAAAATAGAAGGACAGGAAGGAAAATGCACCCATAGAACCCCATAAACCAAAACAGGAAAATAACACAAAACAGTACAGAACGGAACTCATTGGCCAGCAGAGTGTTGCTTTACTTCTTTTCATTCCAGCACAATGGTGTGGATAGATTCCAATCATTTCTACCTAATACCCACATTGTCTTTTTGAGGGTTCGAAATACTGTGTTCGAGGACAGAAGAAATACCTGCTGGCTGAAACCAAGGGGCCTTAACCCAGCATTCTGTTCTCACAGTAACTAACCAGATGGGGACAAGGAAAGAACATTATATTCCTGCACAGAAAGTGATGTGGAGAGACTTCACTGCGGAGACTTCAGGTATTACAGCCTTCACTGATAAGACTGTGAATGATTCCAAATGTTAAATATTATCCCCAATATTTATTTATGCGCTGCCTTTCCTTCCAGAGGTCAAGGGAACATACACAGCATTCCTTCCTCCTCTTGTTCCCCATCCAAGCCTGTCAGGTAGGCTTGACTGAGAGTCAGCAGCTGGCCCCACATCAGCCAGAGACCTTCCATGTCTGAAGGTGGTTTCCCAGGGCCAGTCCAACATCTTAACCACAACACGGTATGTAAAACCGGGGCCTTCCCAGCTTGTTATGAAAGGTATTTGTGTATTTATAATTTATTTACTGATGACATTTCTAGGTCGCACTAATTTGTAACATCCCTGGGCAGCTCGCAAAACACACCGTAAAAATGCAATAAAAGCATTAAAAAACCATCAGAAGTCCAGAACAAAACAACAATCAAAACCGAAACGTCACCCAAGGGGTCCGTCACCCCTCTGAACCACAGTCTAGGGGTGGAGCCAGGATTTAAAGGCAAGCAAAACCAAACTCTAAACACACTTAGCTGGTGACATGTGCCCTATGTATGCACCGTGTACAGAGTGTAATGATGGGTATGCTCACCCAAAGCTTAACTGCAAATGGTAAATCCCTTCTCTATTTAAAAAAGATAAAATAAAATAACCTGGAAGAATGGGGTTAAGGCAGTTGAAATTCAGAGCACCAAAGCCTTTTCTGTCCTTTCTCCCAAAGCCAGCTTTTTCTGCAGAGTGAAGATAGAAGCACACTGGGTCAAAAGTGGGAGCCCTTTTTATACTGGGCTACTTAACCCCCTTGTGGGCAGCTCACCCTACTGCAATAAACGATTATATGGCTGGTTTCTTTCAGCTTAGAGTGATGAGTGAATCTTGCGAGTCTCATCTCTAAATGATGAATGGCTTAGGGTTACCTGTGTACCAGCCTCTTATGGCTTGGTCATAAACAACGGTCAACCATGATGAGTGAACCCAGCCAAACTATTTCTACCTGCAGGACTCCAATATACTATACTGGAACAGTCTTGATCCTTCTTCTCAAAGAACTCCAGCTCCTATCATTCTAGATGAACATGAGGAGATAGACAACACTTGGCCGCATTAAGAAGACAAGGGCCACTAACTTTCAGTCACGCCTGTAATTTTAACCTTTATCTCTTCCGCCCACCCCCATTTCCCCATACCTTCTTAAAAGTACAGTGAGACTCAGGTTCAACACCATCGCTCCATCTTTGTAATTGTTCCTCATATCCATGGCAACGCATTGCATGTGCGTGCGTGCACACACACACACATACACACACTTAGAGAGAGATATATATACACAGTCTGTTTGTGATCAAGAGTTCTCCTTCACCTGATCAAAAAAAAAAAAGGGGGGGTGAGAAAGAAGAGGAAAAAGGGGGAGATTTAAGAGGTATCATTACTGGGTTTTGCAAATGCAAATGGTCTCCTTCTAAGTTAAGGGTTGGCCCAAAATCCAGCAGGGAGCTACTGGTTTGGAGATCAGCCAGCACTAGCATGTTGTTTTGGGGTTAGACAAAGGAACTACTTGGCTGTTTCATTTCCACTAGTGGGGCCTGGCACTGAATGTCTGAAGAAAGAGTTGGAAAATAGGGGCAGTTTCTTGCCAGTTCCAGAGCTATATATAGAGACATGAAGATGGAGAAGCTTCTGAGCATGTACAGTAAGCACCTTCTGCAACAAGAAACATGGGGGAGGAACAAGGAAAAAACGTGGCTGGGTTAGGACAAGGTATTATTTTAATTTAAGGGAAATGTTGATTGATTGATTGATTGATTATGTGCTATCAAGTCATTTTCGACTCCTAGCAACCACATAGATAGATTTTTCTCCATAACAGTCTGTCCCTAACCTGGACTTTCAGGTCCTGCAACAAGGACAATGTAATTAATGTTAATTAGACTTTTAAAAATGCAAAGGTATTAACTGAGAAGTGACATCAGAATATGAATACTGAAACAGATGTTATTTATGTATTAGTTTGATTTATATCCCAACTTCCATGCAGGAGTTCAGGGCAATGTGCACAGGTTCCCTCATCCCATTTCCCCCCACAACACCAGCTCTCCAAGGTCAGTTGGGCCAATAATCCCCTAGGACTATTCCATGGCTGAAGCTAGACCAGGTCTTCCTACTTCTAGTCCAACACCTTCACCACTACATCCATTGGCTCCCCTGGAGTCCCCCAACATTTACCCAGATCATTCAAAACTTCCACCATCAGTGTCTCCTTTTTGGCAATGTTTTGGCAAACTTTTCTTGAGTCAACAGCAGAATTCTCTCAAGTCTTAGTCTACGACATCCAACCCACCTCCCTAAGGCAAGGGACACAGGCAAGGGCCTTTTCCAAATGGCATATCTGAGCCAGTTCTGAGTGGTAAATTGCAGCTGTCCCACCGAATGGGTTTTTCTGTAGAAATTATTTGTTTATTTCAAGTTTGCTGCAGTAAAGAGAAGACCTGATTTGCTCTTCTTTTCAAAGCCTGTGGAATGCTATCCCCAGCAATATGCTAATAATTAGGTCCTTCAGTAGCCTGGCCGAGGATCATAGGAGACACACAAGAGAGGGCCGAAGGATTGTGGGTTCAAAATGTGTAATTGTTCTGCGAATCTCATACAGCTCCCCCCAGGCTCTTGTTGCCTCACTTGATTTAAAGCTGTGGGTTTCACCAGCTCTGTTGCAAACCACACAGAATCTTGTGTTTTGGCTTCTAGTGCACAATTCTTGCCATCACCTGCTTTGTTTCTGTCTCTACCTTTGGATGTTAATTCAGACTATTCATGGTGGCACCATTTTATTAGCATTTTCTAGGTCTTGGATTTCAGGGTTCCAGATTACTTTGCAGAAGCTCTTGTGATCCTTTACTTCTTTCATGATTCTTGTTTTGCTCCAGCTTCTGTTTCTTTGCATGTCATGCTTCGCCACCCTTTCTTCGGTCTACTTTTTCTTTTGTATTTAATTCCCACAGTTCCAAAGTATTGGAGTGGTTGGGTGACCTGAATCAATAACTTTTTACAGATTCAATTTCATTTTCCTGCATCTTTCCGCAACCCTCACTTATAGATTTTCCCCAGCCTTAGCGAAATCACAACCGTTTCTTTCGGTTTCTAAAACAAGGGACAAGAACCAGGAGGAATCTAGTAGTACCTTTCCAACTAACCAATTTTACTAAAAGGCATCTGCTTTCATAAGCTACAGCTCACTTCATCAGATGGATGGAGTGGCTAAATTGATGTCAAATTTAAATTGGGTTGAGTCAGGGGAAGAACAGAGGGGAAGACAGGTTGGTTATACAGATTCAGGTTGCATGTGAGACACATTACAAGTATCTTATCAATTAACAACTGCAATGTGTTGAAAACCCATTGTGTCTGTTGAGACCTTCAGAGATTGCCTGAAACCTTTGGATGTAAGTTCAACCATCTCTCGCTCTGATAGTACTTGGCCTCTGTTTTGAGTCCTGATGTCAAACTTACATCCACTAATTCTTTTGTGCAAAGTTTGTCCAGTTTCTCCTATGTAGAATCCAGAGAGACATTGCTGGCAGATGGTGGTATAGGTCACATCAGAGGAGGAGCAAGTGAAGGTGCTTCTAATCTTGTGTGTGAAGTTGCTGGGGCCTGTGATGGTGCTGCTGGTGTAAATGTAGACATCTGGGTTTGTCGCAGGGTATGGTTCCCATCTTAGCATCATCATTCTGCTGTTTCTTATTGCTTGTGAGAATCTGCTCCAGGTTGGGTAGTTATCCATATGCAAGTACGGGCCTGTCACTCAGGGCTTAAGAAAGTGCAGTGTCCAGTATGGGCTGTAGCTTATTCATAATATGCGTGAGTGGTTTGAGCTGAGAACTGTAGGGGATAACAGTGTGTTCTGTTGTTCCATTTCTGTGGTCTGTCTTTCAGCAGGTCCTTCCTGGGAATTGTTTTGGATGTACTGATTGATAGATCTGGGAATTGATCTGGCTCTAAAACAAGGGATGTGAAGGGGAAACTTATACCAAAGGGTACATTTATTTTCTGGACTGGAAAGAACCCTATGGCTGGAAAGGGGTCTGCTGTAGTTTGTATACAAAAGTCCCAATGTTCCATTTCTGGCCAGAAACTACAGAACTTTAAAACTAGAAGAGGGTTTACAAACCGTCTATTTCAGCTCCATGCTCGATGGAATAGATGCCCTGCATCCTTGGCAGATGTCTTTCAACTTGTCCTTAAATGCAATTCGTATTTAAATTCAGAAGCCTTTCAGATTTGCACACTGACATGAACAGAAACTGTGAAAAACACACATCACCCTCTATTTCCAAATTATTATATTTTTATTATGTACCTTTCCCGCTATGGGCTTCGGGGGCTGTGCAGATTTCTCAACGTCTGGCCATTTCACCTCCACGACAAGTTTGAGGTAGGTTAGACCAAGGTGGGGAGATATGACAGCTCCTTTATCACCTAGAAAGCATCACGGCTGAGTGGATTTGATTTTTGCTTCCCCAGCCATCATCTCACCACAGTGACTGAGGAGGACAGTACTAGGTTCCATTCCAGCACTGAAGACATGACCTAGCCAGGTAATGAAACGTTTGCAAGAAAACAACCAAGCTCAGAGAACCCCAAGGACTCCAGAGGACAATACTGCTTGAATGGCACCAGCTGTGAGAAAGCAGCTTTCCCCCAGAAACCTACATAGGCTATGCTCAGCCAACACCCTGAATATAAATGAACTAACCACCTTTAGCCTAGTACGTCCGGCCAACTTAGTTTATTTGTTAAGGGCTCACACATTGTGCAAAACCAGAGAAATGGATGAGCAGAGCAAATCATGGCTAAATTAGCCATAGGCACAGCTGTTGGTCCTCTTTTTCCTTTAGGCTCATCTTTGTGGGCCTAAGAGCAAAACTTTGCTTGGAGAAAGGATTGGTTTCCGTAAAAAAAAAAAAAGTGAAAAGAAGCGAGAACCAATTAAGCAAAACTAGAAGAATGCCAGCGGGCTTGGTGCTCTTTTCCAGACTGGGACGTTGGGATGTTTTACATCATCCTTGCTAATGAAAATCTAATTATCCTTCCACCCTTCATTTGGATAGAGAAAAGAACTAATTCAATAGAGAGGGATCTGCTCCCAACACACCCAGCAAAACAGCCCGTCTGCAAGGCTGGAAACATTTTCCTGCTAAGCACCGAGGGCTCATACTTGGAGATGGAGAGCAGGTGGGGTGGAGGGAATCAGACCCACCTGGTCAGAAAAGCACTGACCGCATCAGTGAACCAAAACTGGCTTTGGCATCACCCCAAAACTGGCCCCCTCTGAAGAAACTGGTGTTAAAGACACATGCAGGAGATTTGTGAATGAGGAGGAGTGTGAACATTTGTGGGAAGGGGCTATGGGTCAAGGGTTCTCTGCCCCCTCCTTCGCCCACCATCCACTACGATCGTTAAGGAGGCTACTGATGAACACGGAAAATCTATACAGCCAACCTTTGTAAATTTATCTAATTCCTTTTTAAAGGCAATTATGGTAATGGCTGTTAACACACCTCGTGGCAGACAATTCCACGTGAACAAAATAAATGAAGCAGTAACGTCTTCAGACTTAAAAGAAAATAAAAGAAATCTAATTAGCAGGTACAGTTTTTATTAGTGACGTTCCCAAGGCCTGGGCTCTAAGTGGGCACAAGAGGTCCATAGCTTTCACAAATGGTTTCCGTATGATTGGGCATACGTCTATGCTTGCAAGGGATTTATCTAACAAGCTCAGGATGTGGAGATAGCCGCTAACTTCCAGCTGCACATAAGGATTAGACACAATCATGGAGGAAAAAGCCACAGATGCCTACGAGACATAACTAGTACGTCAAGATCAAAGATGTGTCACGATCAAATATAACGTTCTTTTGAATTAGTGATGGGTTAATCAGACCACTTCTCACCCAGGTCAGTTTCTGCTCAGTTTTGCGACTAATCTGATGCGATGGGGGAGATTTCCAAGACAATTTAAAATAGACCTATATTTGAACTATCCAGAAAATGCACATTCCTAACCGCGCTTTATCATCCAGTATGCCCATTGATACACAACTTCAGGAGCAGAGAACTGCATTATAAAATGAAGCACAAAACTCAAAGGATAAATGTCCTCAAAAGGGTTATTGGTTCACCTCAAAATAGTGCACCAATCCAAACTTTCTGAATGCTGGCCTCTGATTAATAATCAAGGGAGGATGTTCTGCCTTCAAGTCCAACATCTGGACTTCACAGAAGCATCTCGTTGATCATGAAAGAAACTGAATGTTGGATAAGGTAAACCTTCTCTTTTTTAAAAAAAAAACTACATGCCATATTATTTTTAAAAGTTACAGTTAATATTCCTTTGAAAACCTTGGTTATTAGTCTGTAATATTGTATAAAAACGAAATAGCTATATATGAATGTACCTATATGAAAGACTGTACACTTTTAAAAAGAAATCTAACCTGTTACATAAAAAGAGCTATGCAGGGAGAAAGGAAAAGGAAAGGAAAGGAAAAGAAAAGCATGTATTAAACTTGGGGGTGGGGGGAAGAGAAAATAAAAAAACGAAGGAGAAATAGAGACAAAAAGTCCTGGAAAATGGGGAAAAAATTAAATAATGGCTGGTGGATGCTCTGAAGACACCATAAATCACTAGTGGAGAAATGGCCTAAGAACATTAGCTTTTTTTTTTTTCTTTTTTTACTTTTTAGTTGCTTCATATTTTAACAAAAGGTTTAAATCAACTCTGTCACCTATGTTGTAACATTTTCAATGCAGCTTTTATGTATTAATTAAAGTAAGATCCTGTGTGTAACCATAAAACTAACTTAAAATGAATCTATTATTTAGGATGGCTTTTGTAATACCTGTTCTGTTTCTGGAATGTATATATGTGAATATGATTTTATATTTTAAAATTGTTCGCTGACCAGAGTCACTTGTTGAGATGGGCGGCCATAGAAATTGAATGAATGAATGAATGAATGAATGAATGAATGAATGAATGAATGAATGAACTAAAGGTTGTATGACTCTAGAAGAATGGTTCCAAAGCTTTTTGCCATCACACCTCCCTGTGTAATCTTAATGTACACACCTCCCCTAAAAGCCCAGACACCAAAACGAACACAAATGAACAATGAAAAGAATACAATGAAATTTTGGGAAAAGTGGATTTGTTGTTAACAATGTGACTAAAAGGTTCTTCACTCCTCCCCTGGACTCCCCAAGGAAACCCTTCTCTAGAAGGAGCTGTAAGATGCTAGCTGGAATACAATCATAGTCAGATGGTGCCAGACTGAAGCTTACCTATGTTTAGTTCCTTTTTGGTTAGATTCACACATTCTGCTAAGCCCTGCTTTGTGTCCATCATGGTGGCTGAACAGACCACAGTGCTTTCTTTCACACATAAACAATAAATCAGAAATCGGTCGCTGCCCACAGCAGCTGGGCTCTCTCATCCCACCCTAAGCCATGGTTTACGGCTACAAGGGACTCGCTTTGAACTTATGAGCTGAACTAAAGCTGAAGGCATTTCTCACTGGGCAGGGCAGAGCTTCAGATTCAGTCTACCCAAAGGACTTTCGAAGATGTTGACTGGGCAAATGCCCCATGAGCCCGGGGAAAGATAAATGTATTTATTTATCATATTTATATAGCCACCCATCTTACATAAAAGTGCCTCTGGGCAGCTACTTTAGGCGTATCCAGGCGGGGGCTACGTTTGTGCATTCCAAATCGCATTTTGGAGATCAACATGGCCCTGATTTCTGGTTACGTCGCTCCCTTTTTGGTCTAGCAACAGCGGTAGACCCAGGCAGTATCCACTGCAAACCACAAGGCTGCCAAAACAAGAACACGGTGACATAATTATGTAAAAGCTGCAATTATGAGCTTGCCCCCTGATCTCTGACACAAGTCCATAACTGTGACATTCGCACGACTCCATTGTCAAGTACATTTCATCATTTGTATCCTTTGTCTTGCGGGTGCCCATAGATAGGCCTGTGTGGAAGAAGATGTAGAGATGGTGGCCGATAAATAAGATGGACACGTTTTACTTATTAATGTGTGTTAATAACACACATTACTAACGTGTTCGAACAGAGACTGGACTGGATGTGAGGAATGGTTGGATCTGGGTCTGTGCCCCGAGCCAGAAGTGACTCTGTCGTCTGCACGGCTCCGTCCATTTCTGCAATTCTGAGACAAACCTGAGCCCCCCAGCCACTTATCTAGAAGATGGCATCAGAGGTGGCTTTGAAACTGGGAAGACAGTTATGAATTTGGGCACTGGCATCAGCCCGATGCGATTTAAAAACAAGACACGGGAAACATGGCGGAGCACTTGAGTGAAACTGTAAGTAAATGCAGTGACTGCCAAAGACGATGTATGTCATTACAGAGGAGGAAAGGACAATTTAATACAATATTAATGAAAACGGAAAACAAACAAAACAAGCCCTCCGCACCCCCCCCAACCCAGGATGTTTTAAAGTCCAAGGTAATCTCAAATTGAAATCAGTCATATGTTAATCCTCGTTTTTCATGATTTCTCCCACAAGAGCAGATTCATTTCCCCTTCCCTCTAGGAAGAGACCTATAAAGATGCTTTTAAAGAAGATAATTACTGAAACAGTTAATCAAAAGAGCCCCGGGAGCTATGCTGCAAACCGTGAGATGCTGAAAATTAGGGCAGCTTAAACAAGGCACGATCCTGTCCGTTTTAAAGAAATACGACAACGGGAGAGATGAGGAAATTTGCCCGAGGATTCTGGGTTTTATCTGACCGCCGAAGTCTGGTGTTCGACGGGGAATACAGCCATAGGCTGGGGGATTTGGGAAGTTAGACCGAACTTGCCAGTGCTGCTCTTGTTTAGAAAACACTCCGTTGAGGAATTGCACCTGTTTTGCTGAATTCTCTGTGTCCAGAACTCTCAAGACAATGCCCTGGTTTGCATACTATTTGAAGCCATGGTTTTCAAACTGGGGCTTGTCGATTAAGCCATAAGGGCTGAGTCCATCCATCAAGCTGAGCCAAAGCTAAACCGATCACAACTGAATGATGCCATAAAGGATATCAGGCTTCCAGTCTGATCCGAATTCAATTAATGAGACTTTAAACATACACGAGTAGGAATCAGTAAGAGTGCCAGTTTGGTGCAGTGTTCGAGTCCTGCCTTAGGCACGAAGCCAGATGGGGGACCTAGGGCCGGTCCCTCTCTCTCAGCCCCAGGAAGCAGGCAATGGCAAACCACTCCTGAAAAATCCTGCCAAGAAAATTGCAGGGACTTGTCCGGGTGGTCACCAGGAGTTAACACCGACTTGAAGGCGCACGCAGACACACAAAAGGAATCAATAGGGAAAGAATCATTTATGTATCTATTTACTGAATTTATATATCTCCCATCCCACTTGCATGTGACTTTAAAATCAGAAGGACTGAGCTCACACATTGTGTTAAGCTACGGTTCCTTTTAATCATGGTTTGTGAGCAAGCCTGAGGGACTTGCTTCACACGCAACTGTTATTCACAGATCTCCCTGGCTGGTTTCACATATCATGCTAAGCCAAAACCCTAACCAGAACCACACTCTGACACAGCGCTATGTGCAAATTGAGCTGGTTATCTAACATTTTTTCTTGTTATTTTTAACTCGGCCAGGTCAGTTTAGATCAGATTGCAAACTCCCTCCTGATTTCCATGGAAGCATTCATGGTGGAGATGTGGACTGCAAACTCCAGCCACAGAAGGCGGTGGGGTGGTCTCACGAACCCTCTCCACAGCAAAGAACAGGTGCAATGTCACATCAACAACCCCAGCAGTGAGGAACACATTCACCCCTGCATACGAAGGAAGATGCCACAGTGTTTGCCTCCCATCCCAACCAGAAGTAAACTAGCTAACCAGAGACAAAAGTTGCATTTTGAAGCCTAATGCAAGGCGAGAGCACCACAACCTCAAGGCGCATAGCTTCTACAGCCAGACAATTTGGGGGGGGCAGAAACTCTCAACTGTGTGTTTCATTGGTATCGGAAATACAGTCATCACGTATTCAGTCGTGCACTGTTTTTCTAAGAAGGTTCTCACTCCACCGAACGGCAGGGCCGGCCCCATCCTATTCCAGGCACGCCAAAGACAATTCTGAAGGAAAGTGAGAGGCTGCAGTTTCAGTCCAGCAAGGTGAGCGGCTGATGGGTAAATCTGGGGAGGCATGCCAAAGAAAGGGAAATCTGTATGAGGAAGAACTCTTGCTCCTCTGGCTTTTGATCAATCTGTAACCAAACTGAACTCTTTTCTTTAAAAGGATGGTGAAGTGGACAGCAGATTAAACCAGATTAACCTGTAAAGTAAGTAACGCTCGGCCTCTGATTTTTATCTTGCATTCCCTCTTTTTTTATTTTGCATTTCATTTCCCTCTGCTCTCACTACCACTTAAATCCACCCCTGTGAGACTAGGCTGAAGCTGCCATAACCTAAAGATGAAGCAGGCACGTAAGCAGGGAGGACAAAAGCCAGGAAACTTATCTATGAGATCCCTCGGGGAGGTAGATAAGAAGGAAGCAAGTCGTTAAGGAAAAACAAAGGACCTGAACCAGAAAGAGGAGGTTGGGCCTGAGCACATGGAGGCCCTCGCCCCAATCCCATCAACTTGTACTTTTGGGGATAAAAGGGGTCCCAAAGCCCGCCCACTCGGAGTCGTCTGAGTCATCTGAGTCTTCTTGGTCATCTGAGTCATCCAGACTTGGCGGCTTCCGTCCCTCTAGCTAGTGCCTGGCAGCCTAGTTGGGAAGGACGTGGGTAAGTGTGTGTGTGTGTATGAGGAAGAGCAAATGTACCTTGCAACCAGTAAAGTTTTGCTGTTACTTTAAATTCACTGGGTCTCCGTGTATTACAAAGAACCTCTCGTGCCCCAGTGTTCGGTTGGAAGTGGTTTGTGTGTATTCCCAATTATTTCCCCGCTGTTGACCAGGGCTGTGTGTCTGTCTGCTCCAGCCGCACCTATCTGGAAAACCCAGGTAGAAAGCAAGGGGGGCTGACAAGATCCGCGTGCCTCAACAGGCTGTGAGTGTGTGTGTGAGTGACCATAAGCCGAACCTGGGAGCAGCCTGTGTAACACCCCCACGCTCCTGTTCATTATCTACTTGCCCAGTTCGTCTGGCAGTTTTGCCCTGCCACCAAAGTGGATTTTAGAAAGGTTTATAAACCGAACAGGGTCTTTGGAAAAGACCCTGATGCTGGGAAAGATTGAAGGCAAAAGGAGAAGAGGACGGCAGAGGATGAGATGGTTAGATAGCATCACTGAAGCAATGAGCATGAAACTGCACAAACTCAGGGAGGCAGTGAAGGACAGGAAGGCCTGGCGCAATATGGTTCATGGGGTCACGAAGAGTCGGACGCGACTTAACGACTGAACAACAACAATAAACCGAACAGAATCGGTTAGACCTTCCAGACTATTGATCTGGCTGGAAAAGGCTTAACATGGTATTAGTCTTCTGGAAACTGTAAAAGAAACTTCTCCAGACCTGGTGCCCTCCAGAGAAGTTTGGATAATTCTTTCATTCCCTGTCACTTTGGTTGTCATGGCTGGGGATCATGGGAGATGGAGTCCAACCTACTTGAAGACACCAATCTTGCCTAAGTTCTAGAAAAGCAAGGAAGGGTTTGGGGGAGGACAGATAATATTTGCCTAAGGGATTATTTATGTTTTAATCCAGGTTTCTATTTTTTCTTCTGTTCGTTTTTCCATTACTTTGTTTCTGTATGTCCTGTTTTGACTTCCAACTTGACCACTCTTCAACAGCGGCATGGAAGTCTAACAATAAGGCATTTATACCAGTCGTGACCCGTATTTGCTACGGTACTGCATTTTACTCCCCTAATAGGGACTTTCTCTAAGGCTAAGCAGCCGATTCAAAGGTGGCACCTACTCTACCTCTGCCATCTGAAAACGTTGCTCTCCTGAAGCTTTTCTGAAAATGATTGTTGTTGATTGAACTTCTGAACAAACAAGGGAGAGGCTATGCTATATTTAGGCGACAGTGGAAGGAAAAAACACTCTTCTCTGTGATGTTCTATGATCTTCCAGGAGGATCACTATATTCTTTGTCTAAGAAGAGAGAGAGGAATTTAGGTGGGCGGGGGGTTTTGTTCTTGTTTTCTCCGTTCATAAATTCACAGCATGGGGGTTCTAGTCTTTAAATGCCTGTCCTGAACAAAGATTTCCAAGGCTTTCCCAAAAACCAGAGTCGCTCTTCAGAAGCTCTCTGATCCAGTCTGGATCAAGACAAGCCCACTCGGATAGCCCCCCTGCTTTAAAAAAATGAAGCAATGGCTTTGGAAATACTTAGCAACCTTCTTATAAACTCAAGAGTATTTTGGAGAGGGATTATAGTCCTGAGAGAGAGAAAGGGGTGCAGGAATGCTGAATGTATTTATCCTAAAGGCTCCCGTGTCTGTGTAAACCGCAGACATCTAGAACAGATAACATAGATGCCTGGCACAGGGACAAATTCTGAAGCAACAGCACTGCCAACCAAACCACTCTCTCCTCCCATCTGGGAAGCTGCAGTGTGCTGTGTCTATTCAAAGCCTTGCCTAGGGGTGGCACTGAACCTTCACGTTGTACCCAAGTCCAGCTATTAATCTTTCGTTCTGGAGGCACAGTGGAAATGCACGGAGACTGCCCGATAGTAAATGCAATCAATGTATGCCACCTACCCCAGGTTTCGTCTTGCATCTCATTCCCCCAGCCCTATCCTGTCCTGAGAATCCCACGGTTCCCCATACAAGGATCCTAATTTTAGCCTGACTTCCAGAGCTGGCAGCGGATAGCGTAAGGGTGTGCGTGTGGTGGACACTTTTATAGCCGCTTCCTCGCCTTGGTTCCCTTACTACTCTTCCTACCCCATTTTTCCCTCCAGCCAGGAAAATCAACGTAACTGCCTGTAATGAAGAAGCTTGACAGAAGGAGATCCATTGTGATGGAATGGACTTATGAAGGCCAGGCTCAGGGAGATAAGCGTGTTCTTAGCCCCCAACAGGAGCGTGGGAAGTTCAAGAAGATGAGGCTGGCAACTCCCTGAGGAATTCATGGTGTTGTGGCTGGCTGGCTTGGGAGCTGGGGTTCAGTCTGAGTAGATTCTTTCTAGAGGCTGTAGCTAATAAACACAGCAGAACTGAATTTGCACTGTCTCTTGGAGTTCTTTGGGCTAAACCTGACATCCATCTTGCAAATTTGTACAGAAATTCCAAGGAACAATCGCCCTGGGAAACTTGGAAGCCAAATGCCTCTCAACATGGAACAAATGAAGTTTTGCAAGCTATTGAAAAAGCCGCAAGGGCCAGGTGTGCCCCCCGCCCCAAGGCAGACAGCTCCACAGTTTATGTGCAGCTACTAAGAAGGCCTTGTCTTAGGCTTCCCCAGCTGTTTGCACCACTGGTCTTGGAGCACAAAGAAGCTGCTTCTCCAAAGAAAATGTCATGAATCAAGGATAGGTCAGCTGTTGCAGTGGACAAACTCGACTGAAGGTTTGCATCAAGACATACCCTAGTTTATAAATGCAGGTGTGGAATGATAAATGAACTAAAATAGAAATACAAAATCCATCTCATCATAATGGGAAATTCTGTGCTGTTTGTTGCTTGGCAATGTTAATGCTACTGATCTCTCTTGTTAGAGATCAGACCTTCCAAAAGGGAACACTTGAGAACTCCCTCTATTCAATGGGGTATATAATCAGTCCTTCCAACTGACCTTAAGGCATGAGCTGGTAGCTGCATAACAAAGCTCTTGAACTGAGTTCAGAAATGCACCAGAAACCTGAGCAGCCTTTACAGAAAAGAAAAGATGTGTTCTCAATCAACAGAGCCCAAATGGTCCAGAATCAGCAACATGGGCTCCAGATCAGAGGCTGCAATTCAGCTTTTTGATCAGTCAGCCAGAGACAGGAGATCTTCTGATGATGGGAAAGGACCACAGGAGGAGACAGGGCTGAAAATATTCATCCTTTGGTGTTTTTCCCCCTCATTAGTTGGAGACTTTTTAGGATGAGAATGTCCAGCACCTAGATGACTTTGGTTGGGCTTGAAAAACCTAACCACATCTGGGTTGTCTTTGTCGCTGGGATTTACTGTGAAGTGGCACCTGGCCAACCAAAGCTGATCTTCAAAACCTATGCTGGGTCAGATATGGTTAGTAGCTGGAAGGGAGACCAGTGGAGAATCCCAGGGCCATAGACTCATCTGGAAAGTAAAACTAATAACACTCTGGAAAAAGACACAACTCTTCGATGTCACTGCCAAGAAAAATGCACATATGCATCCATGATGTCATCAGGAGTCAATCTGAAGGAGACTTAAGGCCTTGAACTCCTGTTCCCATGCTAATTTTCATGGTTTTAAACTGAAAACAGTGCCATCAAATTTTGGCCTTTTTGCCACAAATTTCAGGGGCCTCAAATGAGGTGTGGCAGATGACCTTCCCTCCTTACTTTACATCAGTATTTTTCAAACTTGGCAACTTTAAGATGTGTGGACTTCAACTCCCAGGACTCCCCAGCCAGAATCCCAAGAATTATTTCAGCCTTTGGAATTAATCTACACAATCTCACTACTTGGGCCACAAAAGCAGTGGAGGAAGAAAAATAAGTGGATACAGCATGGAGTAACGTGTGCGTGTATATGAAATCAGATCAATATTCTCGGTCTTAAAAGGGACCTTGTGATGGAATGGTGTTATGAGGGCCACGCTAAGGGAGATAAGCGTTTCCTTAGCCCCCAGCAGGAGCGTGGGAGGTTTAAGAAGATGAGACTGGCACCTCCCTAAGGAATTCACGGTGTCGTGGCTGGCTGGCTTGGGAACTTGGGTTCAGTCTGGGGAGATTTCTGTCTTGAGGTGGAAGCTAATAAATGCAACAGAACTGTATTTGCATTGTCTCTTGGAGTTCTTTGGGCTGAACCTGACATCAATCCGTTTATTAGCTTCCACCTCCAGACAGAAATCTCACGAGACTAAACCCAAGTTCCCAAGCCAGCCAGCCACAACACTGTGAATTCCTTAGGGAGGTGCCAGCCTCATCTTCTTGAACTTCCCACGCTCCTGTTGGGGGCTAAGAACATGCTTATCTCCCTGAGCATGGCCTTCCTAAGTCCATTCCATCACAGACCTGGACCTAACGGATTAACTAAAGGCGTCCTTGCCTTTGGGGGCTTTGGAGACAAAAGCAAATGGGAAGGAAATCTATTTGTATAATAAGATTCCCTGCTCACAAACAGATAGCCTCACTTATTTTGTTGATCATCTTCTAAAAGATGCCATCAAGAAGAAGTAACGATGTGCTAAGGCTAACAGATTCCAGTAAGGCTCCCTACGCCTTCATGAAATTTAAACACATCAGGAATCTCCCGCCACTTGGAGCAAACAAGGTTAGCCTGCAAGTTAGCAGTAAAACAGCCCATGGAAATCCCCTCTCTGACACATCACGATCCACAGGCAGCTAACAGCCCCCCTACCGCCTTCATCATCATCTCTGGGAAAAAATATTAAGCATCATAAACCCAGAAGTGGAGTGGCCAATTTCGCTTTCCTTCTGTAGACAAACAGCTCCGTTCACCTACGGATTATCAGCTGATAGATTTATCACCAAAATGATTTTAATGGGATATTGAACGAGCGCTTGTAGCATAAAGTATTTGTAATAACAGCATTTCCGGGAGAGGAGATGAAAATTGCCCTTCTACCATGCAAGCACAATTGTTAAATTTAATTTAAAGCTTATTAGATGTTCATTAATTTGCCTGTCACCAAACCACTCCTTCCCAAGGGGACTTTGCTGAGATTTCTAGGATTTTTTTTTTTTTAAGTCACGTTCTACTTTCACCTCAGCTTAGGGGCACAGACTGGAAATCCCACCAGTTTTGAAAGAGGGTGAAAAAGGGTGATGTTTCCACAAACTGTAAAAAAGCCAATCGTGAAAAGGGTATTATTTGATATCATCTTGAGTAACTGCATAAGAAGTTGCCTTATTCTGTCCTAGACTGTCTATTGTGCTAAACAAGGACTTGCCGCTGCTGAAATTTATATTCTGCCTTTATTTTGTACAGTTCAACCTGATGCCGCCCCCTCCTCTTTTCCTCACAACAACCGTTTGCGGTAGGCTGGGCTGAGAGAGAGGGACTGGATCCAAATCATCCAGCCGGCTTTCATGTCTAAGGCAGGACTAGAACTCACAGCCTCCCAGGTTTTAGCGCAGTGCCGACCACCACACCAAAATAGATCTCAACAACTGGGTGTTGAAATCATTGATCGGTGGTATGGCTCATCAATTAGCAAAATCTCTGTTGATCCAGGGCTCAACCCTAATGCAATAGTAACAGATAATTGCAGCTCATGCTTGTACTCTGCACCTGTTGAAATGACTTACTAACTCCCAATGGGCTGGGTTTATACAACACCCTAAAACCCTAGTTAGAAAACTACCGTGGCTGAGTTCACCCATCACCCCTAGCTAAATAAACATCATTTGCACAATAGGATGAACTTGGTTATTGAATTAACCCATTTTCTGGGTTGGCAGAAGGTGCCCCAGTTGGAGAAAGCAGGTCTGTAGACCTTGGTCATGGTTCTTCAAGTTGCCTAGTCCTATTCAGAAAGCCAGAACCTGTTTCATGAAAGGCATATGCTATATAAACCCACAACGGTTTCTAGATGAGCTCTGATAAGAAGGATAAACTTAACAAGAAGGGAAACAGAAGCTGGGAAAGACCTCAGAATCATCTTGTCATTTTAGCCCTCCAACCTTTGCTTAAATTTCCCCAGCAAGGGCCACCACCTCCATGTCTAACGTCATGTTTAAAAAAAACATCCAGAGATGTTTGCAGAATTCTACCATATAATAATAGAGCTCTTTTAGTTCCTGTGGTGTTTATTTCCTGACCTGGCTTACCTTGAAGGGCTCACCCTCTCAGAGCACATGGTTTGATGACAGGAAAATGTAGCTTACAACATCAGCCCTTCCTGGTCATCTCCCCTTCAACCCTCCTTAATTTTCCCCAGATCAGCCAAAGTTGACTTGGTGCTGCTCCCGTGGCAGAAACTGCTGAAAGTGGCAGGCATTTTTTTTCCTGCCTGTTTGGAAAGGTATTTTTAAAACGCGGATACTTGAGGCTTTCTGCATTCAAAGGAGGTATTCTATGGCCATCCTCAAGATTTTTCTCCTTTTTCAGGGTTCTTTATCTAGGCTTGAATAAAGCAGAAGATGCTTGACAACAAAGGAGCATCCTCTGTAAAGTGGGACACACCACTGCTTGTGCAGGAAAGTTAATTCTTACTCTGCGTTGAAAATAAAACTGTCCAAAGCAGTGTTTCTTAACCTTAGCCAGTTTAAGATGTGTGGACTTCAACTCCCAGAATTCCCCAGCCAGCATGGCTGCCTGGGAAATTCTGGGAGTTGAAGTCCACACATCTTAAAGTTGCCAAGGTAGAAAAACACTGACTTAATGGTCATCAGTGAACTGTATCAGCATAGCCTTTCAATCAGACATTGGGAAATTCATGTCTATTAATCCATGTCTGTTACAAACTCTCCCCCACCCAACTTCCCAAATTTGCCCATTAATGTGAATCTTTTAAGATCCTGTTGATCCTTATTTTAATAAGTAATAATGAAACAAATTAACGTGCCTTGGAAGTTGCATTTTATTTATTTATCTATTAGATTTATAAACTGCCAAATCAAACTGACTCATGGCAGTTTACAGGGGTAAATCACAGCAAAAAAACAAAATCCCGTTCAAACGTAAAATCAATAAAACACGCAACCCCATTAATGGTGTAATAAACCATGGTAGTGATAACCATGGTGCCAACCCCAGCCTACCTGGCAATAAATTATATCTTGATGTCCCCCCAGAAGAGTCCCATTTTATCCATCCTCTGGAAGGTTGCCAGGGCATCTGCCAACCAGACGTCTGGCTTCTGCGTTCACACAACACACACCATTAGTTCAGTTTGAGACATTGGCGGCCACATTGCCATTACACAGTAGGTTGGGCTAATGTTACTGTGATTAGTTTTCTCGTGCTTTAACATGCCATGCAAGGCCAGCTAACGTCAGTCAGGCTGGGCTGGAAGAGAATAATCCAGAGGAACCCATCTCTCTGTTCTCAGATTAATAATATTTATTAGAAAACCAAAGGAACAGCACAGGAATTCTGATTTGTGACTTTTACTTTCAAAGTGGATCAATACACAAGCTACTCAAGCAAGTATAACCTTGCTATGTTTACTTGTGAACTTTCAATGAAGCGGAGATGTCTACCTCTGATATGGGGTGGGGTGGGGGGCTAGCTGGCATGTGGAAAATATTTGGTGAAAAGTCAGTGGCCCTCGTAGCACTATGTGAAACGCCTCTCTCAGCTAATTTAATGTACTGTGTGAACTCAGGTTAATCCACATATCAGGTCAAGGGAGGCATACAGATGTGATGGATCAAAGGATGAATCAGTGCCACCGAGCTGGGTCTCTATTTGCTAGTCTGCCAGGAAAAATTGACAGTTCAACCAAAACTACAAGTTTCCTATAATTTCCAGCCACTGCAACCAAGTCTGTGTGTCAGCCTTGCAAGGTAGTCCAGACAAGAAGCACACTCAGAAGTACTAGCTCTAACGTTATTGTAAGGCTACATTTACAGAATCTTGCAAGTCTGAAAGTGCATCTCTCCCCTCACCTTTACAGCCCAAGAAACTAGGGAGGGTCCCTTCTGAGATGTTTGTCATGTCCCCATTCCTTCTGTGGTCTCAGCTGCCTCTTATCTGACTGTTGCCTAGTCTGCGGCTCTTCCTCCTGTCTCCCAAGGTCATTCCCATATACTATTACACTGTACTAGTTGGGCATGGTAGTAATTGTGATCCAACATACCTGGAAACCAGGTTTAGACAAGACAAAGGAAGGTGGCAGGTGAGCTCCTATCACTGACATCCTTGGAAGAATGATGGGGGCAAAGGATGACTCATGCAAGTGGAACAATGTATGTACTTATGAGATGTCCTGACAGACGCCCAAAATGGCATTGTTTGTGCAATGACATCACAACACACAGGCTCTAACATCACGGATTGCTGCATATTAAAGGGGCAGTGAAGTGGACTGCTTTGGAAGCCTTAACGCCAAGGCAAGAGAAGAGAAGGATCATATGCAAGCACAGATCCCTAGAAAGATTTGCATTTCCATCGCGTTCTGATAACCACCCTTCACACAGAAGCTACAGACTTTCCTGGGAACATCCTCAACTCAGTGGGATTTATTTCGGAGTCAAGGGAACAAGAAGGGCTGGATATCAGCGGCACTTCAGGGAGGGGAGCCTTTGACCCATGGGCTTAATATGGCTCATGCACAGCCTCCAATGACCCTTAGTCCTTAATATCTTGTAGATGAAGCTACAGACATGCCTGAAGTTCTACGAGATATGAACAGACAGGACTGAGCAGCTTCTCTTTCTGTCTCTGCTGCCCTGAAGCACTGAATTTGAAGATGGTTGCAGGGGGTAGATTTTAAGGGGCTAGTGGGATGCCCACTTTCTTACTCCTTGATGCCAATCACTCTGCCAGCCAGAGGCAGAGGGCTAGAGAACTTGAATGCCTGCACGCCATGTGATGACATTTGGCTAGTGCTAAAGAAAGGGACTGCGTCTGCATCTCCTGCAATCTGTCTCTGGCAATTTAAAAGGAGCACCCGCAGCCAATGAAATAACCAACAGCGTCTTCCATGGCAACTTAAGTTTTAAGATTGGGTTGGGCATTACAGATAAAATAAATCAATCCCCCTGGAACTCTAGAAGGCTTAACCTCTAGGGGAAGCCTTCTCAGCTTGGCACACACCAGATGTCCTGGACCCCAAGCCCATGAGTTTATTAAATAAGCCACAATCTGTATATTCAGCCACTCATGGTGATACCCGAAATCTGTGGCTTATGAAATCTGAATGTCTGGATTCCTGTACCGTGCTAAGCCGGAGCAAAAGCAAATGCCATTAGGGCTTAGTATCTAGTGTGAATAAGTATCTCGTGTCAGCCCATTCTCTGCTCACATCGATAGCAGCTGTTGGAGAATGGAGGCTGAGCCCACTCCGTCACTGATGTCTTGTTTTTAACTGGAGACTCACAGGATTGAACCAGAGCCCTTCTCCCTGCATAACTGTAATGGGATGTGGGAATGACCTTGGGAGAGCCACAGCCAGGGCAATGGTCGGATAAGAGGCAGTTTTGCCTGCAGAAGGAATGGGGACGTCTCAGAAGGGACCCTCCCTAGTTTCTTGGGCTGTAAAGGGGATGGGAGAGAAATGTACTTTCTGACTTAAAGATTCTATTAATGTAACCTTACAATATAGTAGAATTAATTCGTCTAGGCGTGCTTCCTGTCTGGACGAGGCTGACATCAATCTGGCAAGTCTGAAAGTACATTTCTTCTCCCATCACCTTTACAGCCCAAGAAACTAGGGAGGGTCCCTTCTGAGATGTTTGCCATGCCCACTTTCTTTCTGCAGACTAAACTGGCTTTTATCTGGCCGTTCCCCTGGCCGTGGCTCTTCTCACTGTCTCCCCAGGCCACTCTCCCATACTGTTACAATAACAGTCCTATCCCCCAGCTGTTTTCCCAACTCTGCTGCTTCGGGAAGCAAGCCCCATATTCAAGTTACATTAACCTTCATCAACTGCAGAAGCCCAGAAGATTTGGTGTGGTGGATCAGGAACTAAAGGCAACTTTTCTCCCAGGGCTTTATAAATAATCAACCTATTGTCATGCATCACCTCCAGAGAGGACAGGTTGGAGGGAACATAAACCCTCAACTTTCCCCGATGGGAAATGTCTGTCCTTGGAGCAACCCATCATCAACCCTGTTGCTGGAAAGATGTTAGGAGGCTTTGGAGGCCTCCAGTGAGAAATGGTGCCCTTGGCACAAATTGCTCTCCCAGACGGGGTTTTAAATCACTTCAGCATCCCGAATTCAGCCTCTGAATCTCCTCTGTGGCAGGAGAGCCAAATTTTAGATTTCACTTTCCTGTTCAACGTGTCAATTGTACTATAAATATGAGCAGGGAGTGACTGAAGAAGTTCGGCATTTGTGATGCAAATGAATATCCTGTCCAATGTGGTTTTAAAAATTGCCTTATAAATTATTGAAGCAATCCTTCCCCCACTCCTCCAAAGTTACTGTCTGTGGTGGAGATGCAGAACTAGAGACCTTCCAGATGTGCAAGCTGAGGTTCAACAGCAGTGGAAGCAAGTTCTTCCACTTCTGGTCTAGAGTATCAAGCAGATGCTTAGGTTCCAAGCCAATCTTTATGGCCACGAGGACTAGAACCTTGATTTCACAGGATCAAAGTCTGCTCCACTTAAAAGTTGCCAAGGTTGAGAAACACTGGTCTACAGCCGTCGGTTCTAGAATGGTTGGTTTTCACTGCTGTATTATTATCGTTATTATGCTATTTTATATATTGTACCCTAACCAGAATCCTTTGGGACTGAGTCAATTAATACATCGTATAAATACAGTGAGCGCTGCAGCACTTCTTCGCCCCACCCAACCCCATTAATTTGAACCTGACCCTTGGAGAGGGGCTACAGAAAAGGGACCACAAACTTTGCATGTTCAGGGTCTGTGCATTGATTGGCAGCGATTCCATTTTGAAGAAGAGGGTGGGAAGGACCCTGAACCCTGGAAACCACTGCCAGACACAGTAAACAACTAAATGAAGTTGCTTCTTAGGTTCCAGGGGTATCTTCCTAACCATGAGATTATGGTTAATAATCATAATCAAATCAACCCGGTCTTGATTTTTTAAGGAAAAAAAGCCTTGCCACTTACGTATGTGGCGAGTCTGAATCAGATGGCTGAAAACTCCGTGGCTGGGTTGGGATGAGCTATTCTTATTCCTACTGGAATCTGAACTTCTGACATTTCCCGAATCCTCTCTACGCAGCCCGTTGCTCATTTCTAGCAACTGGTGCCCTGGTTATGGGCCCTGAGCTTTTGCTTCACAACCAGCGAAATCCCAACAGAAAATAACTATGCGCTCTACCGCGGAGCCTGCCTCTCCTGACCTCACCGCGCGTACCACGGCTGCGTAAATGGCATCCGGGCTCTGTGGCAGCCATCGCGGTGCTGCCATGAAGCCACCTGGCGAGCTGCCTCGGCAAAGGGGTACGACGCAGGCCCAGCTGCCAGGACGCTGCAGGAGCCCCCTCGGTTTGTGATGCTATCAAGTTTGACAGCCCTTCAGAGACAGCTTGCTTCTCTACATATTCCCAGGGGCCAAGCGCATTTAGTCTGGCCGGGAAAGGGAAATTATATTACAGAATTACAGTTCATTTGCTGGGCCCCACTGGAAGTACTGCAACGATCATCAGCTTCCTAACGCTATTAAGCCGGCATCTGAGCTCTATATTTCAGCGCAGCGGCCTCCCGCTGAAATAGACAGAATCTTCAAGAGCGGAGGTCAGTTAAGGTGAGGGAAGGAGTCAGACAGGGGACAGACGAGAGACCCCCTTGAGCCCCCCAACTTCTGCCCAATGGCTGCTTCTGTCTGTCTGTCTGTCTGTCTGTCCAACTTTCTGTGACGTGCCACCAGCTCGTTCCTTACTCACAGGTTCCTTCTAAGAACTGGGGAAGCGAAAGATCATATAACCATTTAATTTACAGATGCCACCAGTACTAATAACAGAGAGGAAAGGTCATCTATAAATATTTCTCATTTCTTGTTACACTGACATACCAGATACAAAATTGCTTTCAGAAGGAGCCAAAACAAGTGTGCCCTTCAAAAGTCAGGCCTACTGATTAAAATTTGCTCTCCTGATGAGTTTAAAGAGTAGCTTTCAAAACTTTCTAGGCCATTCTGAATCACAGGGGCTGATAAGGACTGGAATACACACAGACAGACTTCTGGTGCGCTCTTCCTTAATATCCATAAAGGCACGTTTTTTGGTGTGGAGAACAGCACCATAACATTTATCAAATCATGGGCTTGGAAACAGCACCGCCTTCAAATTTGTGTAGAATCTGAGGGTGTGAACCAGGCAGGTTTAAATAAGAATTTAGATCACATTTCTTCTGCATTCTCACTAAAGGGTCAACTCACAGCCCAAATTTGCAAGAGATGAATTTTTATTTGAAGTTACTTGGGAAACTTGCCGTGAGATTTCTTTATTCGCTACTATTGCAGTATGATGTCAACCAAAGGAACTCTGCTTGGCAATATCATAAAATATTGGGGGAACCTTTATTTCAATTCTCTTTCCATTTAATTGTGGAAAAGCTAAAAAGCTCTAGCGACCTTTTTCTCTAAGAGAAAAGAAATACTCACTAGGGTTATGGGAATATTCAAGATTCCAAATCAGAATCCCAGCACTGAAATAATTTAACAAAGGAAACTAATCAGTAAATAAGGAAACAAACTAACGATATGTCAAACTGAATGCTTCCAAATTGACTGGGATCAATCCAGATGCTTTCTTCAAGTGAACACACACAAAATAATCCAAATTAAATCAAGTCTCATTTGAAATTGGCTCTATATTGATTTGGATGCCTGAATCAAATTTTTACTGAATCTCCATATTGTTTTGAACGTCTGAATCAAATCAATTGTCCAAACGGGTCCAAAAATTTCAAACTAACTGCAACCGCCTTCTGTTCACTTTTGTTCAAACGATATGACCACCTCACTGTTGTAAATTATCACCCATATGTTAGGCATCAGCGGAAGAAAAAAATCTACCGAACAATATTCTGCAGATTTTTCAGATGATGCGTGGGAAAGAATCACAGGCTGGATGGGATCTCCAGCCACCTTCTCGTGGCCCAGAACAGCCTCAAAGGTTCTGCCCATGTTTCTGCCACCCAAGCGATCAGCAGTTTTTCTGCACCAGTGGAGAGGCCCATGATATTTAGGGTGCCCAGATCAGGAGACACTTCAACCAGTCCACTCCTCCCATCATCTTGACTGTGTACATGCTTATAACAGAACCAGACAAGGTGCACATGAGGCACACTTGTGGAAAGGAACAGGTCTGCATGTCGTAGCTTCACCCAGCTGCCCTACCCACTTATCCAGAGCCCCCCTTCCCCAGGCAACCACCCTTTGTCCCCTGGGGCAGCCACTTTCCATCTTCCATTTTGGACCTTCCATTTAATAGTATCTCCTAAACCCCAACTCCCTAGAGATCAGTCCTGTTTTCTAATCTATGAAGGCTTGCTGTTGACTCTCCCTCTTTTTTTTTTTTTTTGCCCTCCCACCCTCCACTTTAAGCAGGTCTGTCTCATCTCAAAGCTTAAAACACAACTGCTGTTTTGATTCCTTTATCTGGCAAATTGGATTTATCATTTCAGTGGCCTTAATCCCATTGTGTCCAATCCTGCTCCCTTTAATTTATGACCACAGGGTGGTATCAATTGATGGAATGCAGAGGCTTTCAAGGGAGGCTAAATTGTTTTAAAGAGACAGAAGGCTATGACTGAGGTGCAGCAAACGTTGAGCCAAATCACCTGAGTTCAAGCTTCTTCCCTACGGGATTCCCAGTTGACGGGGCTCACTCTACCATTTGGCGATACTTGTCTGCTTCCAAAGGCAACAGACAGTCAGTTGTTCAATTATGTATGTATTGTCATTGTTTTATTTTTATTGAAGGGCAGACAGAGGGACTGATCAGTTTTTCTGCCTTGTGAGAAGAAATAATTTGACTAGCTTTGGCTAACGTGCCCATTAACTCAATCGGAATGAGGATGGGGGGCATCCATTGTTGTTCCCCTCAAGCAATAAAACATCTTGAGCCAACTTTGCGGGAAGTAAGGATCTGTTTGTATTAACAGGTTTAGAATATATCCTAGCTGATTCTGGTGTCTAAACCCATCAATCATCAGTATGGGTCAATTGATGTTGGAAGAACAGTAATTGGATTTATGCCCCTGTTCCTTCCTTCATTCTTCTTCTTTCCAATCCAACACTTCTTCTTCCTCAAATGCCAGGGCATTGTCACAGCAGCTCTGCAACATAAATGCAAACAGATGCAGCCTCCAACCCTGGCTCCCAGGAGCTTCCAAAAACTTGAACATCATTTGGGAAAAGTGCAACCTAAAATCCAGTCTCCAAAGAGGCATCTGCTCTGGCCTATGCATCAAATAAAGCAAAGTGGAAGAATTCCCAGGTTTAGTTTATTACTAAATCTGCAAAGAAATTCAAGAATGTATTGCATCTCCCCAGAAACTCCAGCCTAAAATGGTTGTATTTTTAGCCAGATGAGGGACTAAGGATACTTGCATAAGGATCAGTCAAAACAAGGACAGGGACCTTCAAGAGATGGCCTTGGCTCTTGCCAATTTACATGAACAGGGGCAATTTAGAACCTTTGATGGGAATTTAAGTATCAGCCATATCTAGAAGAGAGCGAGCAGATAACATGCATACCTGTTGTCCAGGTTCTCTGAGTATTGCAAATGATGGGGAAACAATTTGAGCCCCCCGCTCTCCCTTCTTGTGAGTCTCTACTCTGAAACCAAGTCTGGGGTTGGCAATATGTCCAAAGGGAGGCCTGGTCCCTGACAGTTGTGTGGGTAAATATATATGGCCTGCGTGGGTATCCACAGACCCATGGGCCCACATTTTAGTGCTGACATATTTTAATTTGTGTGCACTTGTTGGTAAATCGTGATAGTTTTTACTGTTTCATTGACCTTGTTTGTTGCTTGGTAAGTTCCTTCAGAGGGAAGATCGATCACAGTATCAATAATTAGTAGTATCTTTTTAAGACGAAGACATGCAACCACTCTTAGGCCTGACTGCCCAAGACAGCCCCACCAGCATTGCTGAATCCATCACATACTCTGTTAAACACTAAACTCAGGGTAAAAAGAAACAATTGCCAGGTGTATGTATCCCAGCAATAATTAAATAAATGCACCATTTTATGAGTTAACACAATGACGTAGATTTACTATTTAAAGGATTTATATGACCGCCCAACTCAAACATTGCAACTCTGCGTGGCTTACAACAAAACAAAGAAAACAAAACCAAAAAACCAATTCCAATTATTTCCAACAGTTCACTCCTTAATCATTATCTTCCTACAACGTACTGAACTACTGTTAGTCTACGCTATTGGGCTGAGGTGGTCTACTGTACCTCAGTCAATTTCTTCCACAAATGATTTTCCTCCGGTGTTCCCAAAGTTGTGAAATTCCCTTGGTTTGGATTTTTTATGTATAGGGTTTGCTTTATAGCTTGACTTTTTAATTGATTGATTAATTTTAATTCATTAATGTGGTATTTATTTTTAATGGTTTGTGAGTTTTGTTTTAATTGTGAGCCGCCCAGAGTCACCCGCTGGGGGAGATGGGTGACATACAAATTTAATAAATAAATAGATTAAAAAATTTTTTTCTGGAGGACAGTGCCCATCATCCCTCATGCCCCATTCATTTTTTGTCATCTTCTCACTTTCCCAGCAACGTTGCCTCTCTTCCTGTGATGGAATAGAATTGTGAAGGCCGAGATCAGGGAGACAAACATTTTGGGAAGATTGATGTCAGGCCTAGCCCAAGGAACTCCCAGAGACAATGCTAATTCAGTCCAGCTATGTTTATTAGCTACAACCTCTAGCAAGAATCTTCCCAGACTAAAACCCCAGTTCCCAAAGTCCTCCAGCCACAACAGTGTGAATTCCTCAGGAGGTGCCAGTCTCATCCTCTTGATCCTCCCACGCGATTCTGGCGAGCTAAGAAAATGTTTGTCTCCCTGATCTTGGCCTTCACAATTCCATTCCATCACACTTCCCCTCCTATGTCTTGAACCCCAAACCCCATCAGGAAACAAATCCAGTAAACCAAGGGGCCGGCCCATAGCAGAGCTGAGGAAGTGGTAGTTGGTCCAAGTTTCTGAAATCGGCTTTCTGCCAAAAAGGAGGTCAGTGATAGCCCCAATAGATGCAGCCTGTCCTGAGCCTGCAAATATGGGGAATGTGCCAGCCTCTGGTTCTGGGGTGGTCCCCAAGAGGTATCTACACACGGAGGCAAGGGCGCTTCCTTCATACGTGTAGAAATGGACCTGATGCTATCAAGCCCTTACAAGCAAAATGAAGAGCTGGTCGAGTGTCTGTGAACCCACCACCAGGGACTCAGAGGTTACCTGCTTCCCACTCACAATCTCTCAATGGCAGGAAACGGTCTTAGCCATGCACAAAACGGTCTTAGCCATGCACAAAAGCTGGCGTCTGTCCCTTGTTTGGGGTTCCTGAATATGTAAGGTAGCTGATAGCTCCGTGCCAAGCCTAGCTCTCCTGTTCAAACAGAAGGGGGTGGGGAATTCCTCCAGACAAATTACATGCTGTGTGCTTAAGTGCCAAATGTGTTTGCTTTTTTTAATCAAAGGAAGTGTAACTTTTGGCAATGTGATTTACAAGGGCAGGAAGCCTGATCGGGACGGCGGCCAGGGAAAACTGGTCAGGAGGGAGCACACCCTGGCCCCACGGGATAAAAAGGAAACCAGTAAGACCAGCGTCATGCTGAAAAGGTGCGTTGTGGTTGGGGTCTCAGGGTTCTCGGGAATAAAAGACCAGATTTCAGCTCATTACATCGTAAAACCTACGTGCATCTTCTCTCACTGAGTACATTAGCTTGGGGACGCAATATTTTATACCGTTCCCTGTCTTTCAAATATTTGTTCTGGAAGGAGCATGTAAGAAATGCCAGTCTGGATTGCCCATCAGGAAAGACAGAACATCACCCAGGCTGGACCACGTCTTCCCTGCTGCCCATCGTGCTTTAATCCAACGACCCAAAATCCTAGACCCAAAACCTAAAGGATTTTAAAGTCAGTGCAAGTCCTTTTCTAGAAGGATTTCATTTCCCTTGGGATCAGCAAGGATTTTTAAGGTTAATTCATCTAGAGACGGCTTAAAATTGCTCACTCAATTTCCCAGAATAAATCACAGACGGTGCAATAAAATCCAGCAATGACAGAAAAAGTGGTTTGGCTAGGCAAGGTGGATGTAATTCTTGCACGCTGCAGCAGACTGTGTCACAAACAGATGCCACTGTGTCGACAAGCAAAAAAAAAAAAAAAAATCACCCCCCAAAAAGAAAAAAAATACGGCCAGCAATGAAACATAAGTAAACAATTACAGCCCAGTTTGAGCAGCCACCATGATTTGCAAACCATTATTCAACAAACCATGGTTTAGGGCAGCATGGTTCAGCTCAACCATACCCTGAGATTTTCCACCCAATTTAAGGCAGGAGGAAAATTTGCTTAGCAGAACAGGGGGCCTTACAAGGTTTCCTCTTTACAGCTATTTGTATTGTAACGACCAGTTACATTTCCTTTAACAGCAGAGGGCGATAAACGCAGTTGGGGGGCAAGCTGACACTGCCAACTGAGATGTAATAATAATAACAACAACAACATTAATTTCATGCATCGTTATGCATGCCAAAAGGAATGCTTTATGCAGCTCGTCTCTCGGTGAACTCGCCCTTTTTTTTTTTGCAATATTGACAGTTACAGCGGGCACGTGCGTGTGCAGGAGAGAGACAGAAGTAAGCTGTTGACGTTCCAGATAATTCTTAGTTCAGAAATACAGGAGCGCGCTGCAGGCTTTCATGTGGAAAGGAGAATAAAGCACTCTAGCCAAGGTCCTAAATCCTAACCAGATTTTCTTGATGCAAACCACACAGATGTTCTTGGGAACTTCCTTCCAGGAGGAAGTGCTCAGAATTGCAGGCTGCAAAAGCTCCCTGTGACTAGGATGGTCAGTATCTCAGGAGCCCGTCTGTACTCCTGGCGAGATCCCATTTTCCAAAAGGGGACTGTGATAGTGCTGAAGGCAACTTTGGGGCAGGGGCAGAATCAGTAAAGGATAAATTCCTTCTCTCTCTTTTTTTGGGAAGCAGCAAGTTATGTGCAAAGAGCTTTTGAATCCAGTTTAGGGCCAGTGGACATTCACCACTTTGGTTGGCTTAATTAATGTGGAAAGAGGCACCAAACCATTCTTTTGGGAGGCTGGGTGAGGGTGTGTTGTACGTCTTATCACTCTGTTATATATCTTATTCCATTTTACCTTATTTTTTTACTTTCTATTTTATCTTACTGCCTGTGCTTCCTTTGGAACTTGCATTGTTATTTGGTCTCACATCAAATAGTCCATCCCGACATGCTGGAGTTGCATTATCTGGGGGTAAACCTGGAACCTGCTCTGCAATTGCTCACAGTCCTCCTCCTCCTCCTCCTCCTCCTCCTCCTCCTCCTCCTCCTCCTCCTCCTCCTCCTCCTCCTCCTCCTCCTCCTCCTCCTCCTCCTCCTCCTCCTCCTCCTTCTTCTTCTTCTTCTTCTTCTTCTTCTTCTTCTTCTTCTTCTTCTTCTTCTTCTTCTTTTCTTCTTCTTCTTCTTCTTCTTCTTCAGAATTTCTTTCCAGTTTCCTTTGGCAGAGTCTGTGAGCTCATTGTATTGTTGCAGGTAGCAGCGATGTTCAGGCTGGACCAATTTTCTGAGAGACATTTTCTATCCTCTAAAACCTCCTTAATCCTCCAAGTTCTTAATGTGCAACACCCCACAGGAGCTTTTTTCTTGGGTCTGAAGAGCAGGGATGGAAGGTGGGAGACTGCCATCTGGGAAAAAAAAGATTCCACAAAGCAATGTAGAATCACATCACATCACACCAACTCCAACTCCTCCTTCTCCTCTCCACTACCTGAATGCCAGAACACCCCTTTCCACTTGCCAGGAAGCCTGCCTAATTCTCTTCTCCTCGAAAACAAATTCTGAAAGCAACTTCTCTTTCCTTCAGCTGAATGAGTACTTGGTTGTTGTTGTTTTTTGCCTGGTGCTCCCTAAAGGACCGACTCTCTTAGACAAGGGCCAGGAAATGTCCTCATTCAAAGGAAAGTCAAGCTGAGGGTGTGGAGCCTTGGAACATCACAAGGTTCAGAGCAGAATACAGTACAAGATGAGATGGCTCTTTCCCAGCTCTGCCTGGAAATGCCAGGAACTGAACCCAAGGCCTTTGCGTTTGCCACTGAGTTCTCCCACAAGCCTGTGGCTGGGCGAAAAAGGTGCTTTCTAGTGAAGATATCTCATCATTGACTAACTTCCCCAGGGACGTTCACAGACGTGGTCTTTATGTTCCTTTTCCCCTCTTAGGTATTTAAACACACACACATATTTCAGTCTTCCCAGAATGCTGAGGCTTGTTGCTACTTCATTATTGCAATTTTATATTGCTGCTGCAGAATATTATCTCACCTTGCTAAGGCACCATTTCTCCTATCTTTATCTATATCCATCTATCTGATTCAGTGCCCCTCTTCCTGGATAGTATCCACCTGCTACAATTAAGTAAAAGAAGCCCTACACTTCAACACGTTGAGTGTTCAGCCACTCTAGAGAGTCATGGAGATGGCCTTGAAGGGCTCATTCAGAAGCTGTTACAGAAACAAGGGCAGAAGCACTATTTAAGTCCTGGGAAGGGAGATAGCATTAAGAAGAGACTCAGGACAACTCTTCCCTGACTCAAGTTGGTGTAAGAGGGAGGGGAGGAGAAGCATCATAAGACTTATTACTACAGCCTATCCTTATTCTTCTAATCTGCTGGTGGAGTTGGTTTCCAAATCTGGACAACTGGTATGTGGGAATGACCTTGGGAGACCGGGCGAAGAGATGCTGCCAAGGGAATGGTCGGATAAGAGACAGCATAGCCTACAGCTGCACAGTGGGCAGGGCGAGAGACAGAAGAGATTTCTCAGGGGTAAAGGAGACGGCGGGAGAATTGTACTTTCAGACTTGCAAGATTCTGTTAATGTAGCCTTACAATGAAGTAGAATTAGCTCATCCGGTCATGTCTCCTGTCTACTCTACCTGGGAAGGCTGACCACAACCTCGAAGGTCTGACAGTCATCTTTTTCCTCTCTTTGACTTCTCATGAGCTACTTTATGGGGCACTTTGAGGTATGCCAGTCTGGTTGCTAAGACAAAGAGACCATCTTGGATGCCCACTCTTAGCTCTGAAAAATCCACAAGCTTGCAGTACGTGCATGGGTAGGTAGGTGGGGGCTTACAAAAAAAAAGAAGAAGAAGAAGAAGAAGAAGAAGAAGAAGAAGAAGAAGAAGAAGAAGAAGAAGAAGAAGAAGAAGAAGAAGAAGAAGAAGAAGAAGAAGAAGAAGAAGAAGAAGAAGATAATGATGGTAATAACTGGCAATTAAATATGCCATGAATAGCACATTTCATGCCAGGCAAAGTTCTGCAGTGCAGGGGAGAGGACTTTTCAAACCCCATCAGCATCCTCTTCCTCCACGGCAGAAGTGAGCTACTCCAGACAGATCTGCACAATATTTGCCGACAGCATGTCAGTCACAAACAAATGCGCCACGAAAGCTGTATCCAATGGGCAGATTAGGGAAAAACATTTACACGTGAAATGAAAGCAGACACGGAGGCAGACGAGGAGAGGGAGGGAGGGCGGCTCACGGCCCCTGGGGAGAAGGCCTGGGAGGGAGAGAAGGTTGCTAAGAATAAACCGCCGCTACCAGATCAAGTGTCAGAAGTCAGAAGGGGATTCAAAATGGTGCCTGGCCGGGGCATCTGTTTGCATCGCGTGACGGGCCGCTCCGACCCAAGGATCAAAGAAGCCTTTGATTCCTCTGCAGAAGGGATGGGAAACAGCCCTGCCTTGGACGCGTCACGATTCGGCTCGGCCACGGGGAAAAATTTGCTGACCCAGCCCAGGTTTTTATCCTGAGTATGAACAAGCCTGGCAGCAAAGCAGCATTGTAGCTAGCAGATAAGTTTCTGTGAACTAGAGCCGCGTGGCTTAAAAGGGAGGACAAAGAAAAGCAAGGGTAGTAGGGAGGAAAAAGAGAGAGGGAAATGAGAAATGGAACTTGGGCTTCTTCCAACTTGCAAAAATAAGGAGTCACTGGGGGCAGAATGGGCAGACTGGACAATTGTGAGGCTTATCTCTAGAGCTATCCATCCATACACACCCACACCCACGCACACACACATATACACACACACACAGCCAGGAGTTGGGAACGTCCTAGAACGTTTCCTCCAGTTCATAGGATGCATGTAAGAGCAGAGGACAATGGGTGAAAAAAAAAATTCAGAATGTCCTGAAAAAGCAACAGCTAAAGATCACTCACAATGACCCAGCAACCAACTAGTTTCTGGGCCCGGCTGCACTCCGTCTTTCACTCTGCCCTTCCAAAACCGCTTGCCCTGACTCTTGCCTGCTTTGGCCAATGGCATCTTTCTGAAATGCGAGCCGTGGATTTGCAAAGGAGATCGTCAAAAAAGATCTTCCAAACCCCGCTTTAAAAAAACATACTCCCAAGTGGATAAATCACACGAATCAGCACCGATTCTTTTGCCCTGAGCATTCTGACCCTTAGTAGGGAGACCAGAATGCCATCACGTGGGTCACCCCTATTATTGCCCATCCCTGGGGCTCCTGATGCTGTAGCAGAGGGCACAGCAAGGTAGTTTTAGACCCTGGACGTCATTAAGTCACCAGAAAACTGGTTAAATGACCAAATTCATTTGATGATACACACATTTTTGTCACAGGAAATTTGTGACAAACTGATAAGAGGAGCGTCTGCAACATACAGTATATAGGCCCAAGTGAAGGTTCCTGAAGTATTACATGTTTTGTAAATAAAATGCATTTAGAAATAAGAGAACAGAAAAGATGTGGATGTGAGCAGCGCCAGTTCCTAGGGAAACTGGTATTTTCATATCTGCTCAGGTGTTCATATCAGTTGGTTTGTCCAAATTATTTGGCACTTTCTGGTCATTTGGCCCTCCCTCCCTCCTCCAGGCTAAGGGGACCTACCTTTCGGCCCTCAGGTCCACCCCCAGTTACATCACTAACAAAGCAGGGACAGAACCCAAAAGCACGTGCTGTGTTCCCTACTCTGCATAAAATATAATGATAAAATCTCCGAGTCAAAGTCAAAATCTGGTTCTTATGGACATGTCTTTGGGGGTGGCTCTTGGTAATGCTACTGGAGTAGTTCGCCACTAAGTTGTTCTGGATTCTGTTTTTCAGCTTCCCACAACCCTGGAAGCTCCTGATGGTCTCCCTCAGCAAGAGAGAGCGCTAACTTTTTCAGATGTACCTCCCCTCCCTTTTATTTCTGCTGTTCCATGTGGGTCAACATATGCATTGCTGAACCCCGGAAGGCTTCTTGAAGAGCTGAGATCTGCCCAGGATTGAAAGAAGCAGTAAACATTACAGCGAGCAGAAGTGCAGGCGTATCCAGCTTAAGGAAGCCAACTGCATTTTTCTGCAATAGTGTCAGCCTTCCCAGGTAGATCAGACAGGAAACACAACCAGATGAGCTGATTCTGCTTTATGGTACGGCTACATTAACAGAATCTTGCAAGACTGAAAGAACAAATCTCCCGCCGTCTCCTTTACAGCCTGAGAAGTTAGGTAGGGTCTCTTCTGAGCTTCTTTCTCCACCCCTTATGCAGCTGTGGGCTATGCCCTCTCTTATCAGACCATTCCCTTGGCAGCTTCTCTGCCCGTCTCTCAAGCTCTTTCTCACATAGCATTACAAATACCCCTTTTGACTCAAAATTTCCAGCTGGAGGCTGGAGGACAAAGGGGGTGGGAACAGGTACAGAAGTTCACCCCTCCATAGTCAATACTATCAACTCCCATAAATTCTTTACATCTACATCTTACAGGTAGCTAGTTCTACAGAGAAAATGGCACAATTTGACAGACTTTAAAGGCAGAAATCACGCATTTACATTATTAAGAACTATCCCTCTTGCCACGGGGGCAGCCTATTTGTTCGTTAGTTTCTTTGACTTTCAGAGGTTCTAAACATGTTTAATGCAAGGACTTTTCTTTTTCTTTTAAATTTATTTTTATTAGAAGTTTTGAATAAGAGTATAAAAAAATTAAAGGAAAAGTAAGAAAAAGAGAAAATAAAAAAAATAATGCAAGGATTTTTTTCCAGACTTTAAAAATAAATAAATAAATAAACACTCATGTTAATTTTGTCATGCTCACCCCTTAAATATGCTATGAAAATTTGCAATGAATATTTGCAAGGAGCTCAGCCAAAGTGAATTCACTCTCCACATGACCGGGCATTTCTTTAGTTTAAGCTCAACAATCAAGAACATGGAAAAGGGCAGATATGATACTGGCTAGACTGGGATATTTTTTTGCATGGGACAACATTGTGAATTAAGAAAGAACTCAAAGAAAGGTTCCCCACCCGAACATGTTGAGAAAACTTATAATAACTAAGCTAGTTCTGGAGTGAGCCAAGGATTGTTCACCCATCACTAGATATTCTACATCTTTAATTAAGCCTAACAAAAGAGAATGGGTAGGTGGAAAAGCACATATATTATTATTATTTAAGCCATTTTATATTACTTCTTGTGTTCAGAGTGGTGTACGTAGCATTTAAAAAAACAATTATGCTACAAAGATAATAATCTAGAATTACAGTAATTCAAGGGGAAAGCATTTCAATGTGATTGAAGAGAAGGGGGGGGGGGAAACCCTCACACAAAACACTCTGACCAGAAGGTCTGGGTAAATATGTGGGCCCTTAACAGAGGCCTAAACAATTGTCATTGTTTTTATGATTATTGTTTTATTGATTTACATCCCACTTCTTCTCCAGGAGTTCAAGACCACATCCATGTGCCTATTCCTTCATTTTTCCCCACGTGCTAGGTTGTTTTAAAACAGCATGACAAGCTCAGATCTCCAGGTAAATAATGGTCTGTGGGAATGGTCTGTGGGAATTCGGAGACAGGAGGAAGAGCCACAGGCTAGCAGCCATCAGGTAAAAGGTATCTCAGCCCACAGTAGGAAGCATCTCAGAAAGGACCGTCCCTAGTTTTTTGGAAAATAAAAATAAAGGAGGGAGAAATGCTTTCAGACTTGCCAGATTCTGTTACTGCAACCTTACCATAAAGGCAGTGTTAGCGGTCATGGTTTGTGCTTCTCGCGTGGACTCCCTCGAAGGGCTGACAAGGTGTAAGGTTGGATTTGAGCCCCGGTCTCTTTAGTGCTAGGACATCTTAACCACTATACGACACTGGAGCTTATCTTCATGGTGGTCACCTCCCAGAGTTCAGATGCAGCAAGGGCGGCCTTGCTGAGAAGGCCCCCTCAGTTGCCAACGCCAGGTAGCTGTGCCCACAAAAAGTGCGTCATTCTTTGGCTCAACCAGTCCTGTGTTAGGAAGGCCATCAATCAGTTGCCATGATCCCAACTGGTTTAGAGATTTCTATGCTAAACTCCAAACCCTGAACGTGGCTCTAAGACTCTGGTGAAAAGGATTAAGATGGATGGGATTCTGGGCAGGCTGAACAGTCCTTACTGGCCACTGATCCTGTTCCTTTCAAGGTGAATGCCATTGTAAATTCCACCTCTTGCAGAGAAAAACGCCATTTATCATCTCAGTGGCATTTTAAAGGAGTGCAGGACTGTGGGAATGTTCAGCTCATCTGGCGGCAGACCAAGGGGACGACTGTTAATAATAACAGTGTGGGAAGGTCCTGGGCCTCTCCTTCCTTTAGGCAGGATAAGGAAGCTACCTTACCTTGGGCCTTTGGGCTTCCAAAGTTCACCCACATGCAGGCTGGTGGGATCTTCTCCAACAGCTGCATTGAAGCAGAGGTCAGATGGCTATTTTTCAAGACTTCTGCACCCGCAAGATCCCTGCCGTCAGCTAAAAGCTGACCCCTGCAACTCTAAAACATCACTGATTTAGGAATCAGCTCTTTCCACCTTTCTCTCTCATCCCATCCTCATTCCCAGGTGGTGATGTGGAAGGAAGGAAGCACCTGTAATGGTATGTGAGAAAGACCTTGAAAGATGGGGTGAAGAGATGCTGCCTAGGGAACAGTCAGATAAGAGAGAACATAGCCCGCAGCTGCATTAGGGGAGGAGAAAGAGACTCAGAAGGGACCCTCCCTAGTTTCTTGGGCTGTAAAGAAGACGGCAGGAGTTTTGTACTTTCAGACTTGCAAGATTCTGTTAATGTAGCCTTACAATAAAGTAGAATTAGCTCATCTGGTCGTGTTTCCTGTCTGGTCTACCTGGGAAGGCTGACATCAATCTTGCAAGTCTGCAAGTACAAATCTCCTGCCATCTCCTTTACAGCCCAAGAAGCTAGGGATGGTCCCTTCTGAGCCTCTTGTCCCACCCGCTGTTCAGCTGCAGGCTGTGCCCTCTCTTATCTGACTGTTCCCTAGACAGCATCTCTTTGTCCCATCTCCCAAGGTCTATCTCACATACCATTACAGCACCAGATACTCCATCCAGAGCTCCCTCAAGAAAAGGAAGGATAAGGGAGAATGGTATCTGAAGGAGAGTCAAGATTCCAGCTAAGATGACTTTATTTCCTGTTTGCTGAGGAAAGAGATGAAAGGCCTGGGATACAGCAGCTGTTTCCAAATCAATAAGGCCATTAGGAGAGCTTGATTGTCATTGCAGAGTTAAAGGGTCTAGCCCTTTCTCCTCCCCTTTCTGGGACTCAGGAAGGACTGTTCTCACTTCTCCTCACTGGATGGAGGACCTTCACATTGGCCTTTTTAATCTCCAAAGAACCATCAAGAGATAAGATTTCCCTGTGTCAATCTCAATACGGATCTATCGATTTTCCTTTCCCACCAATGTGACAGGAAGTACAAGAAGTGCGAGTGTGTGTGTGTGTGTGTGGGGGGTAGATTTGGGAGGGGTCACTTGGTCACCTAAAGTCAACATGCCCCCAACGATTTGCATGGCCCTGAAGCCAGCTGCGGCATTAATTAACTGAGTATAGCTTGAGAAAACTCCAAAGAGTAAACTGTAAGCATTGTCTTAACGCAATGCTTTTTGTCCTGAATAGTTTTTCTCCTTTTCTTTTCTTTTCCTGGTCAGCCTTGCACGTCAATCTGTGGGGTTAGGTGAAAAAATTCAAGGAATGAATCAAGAACCAACTGCTCTCCGCCGGTTAGGCCAAACCCACTTGCGTGGTGCTGCACAGGAACATCTGCAAGTTACCGGAGTGCACGAGAACTGACTGCAGAGAATGATGTCGCTTGGATGAATTTCACAGAGGCTGAAAAGATTGTCAGCCCTTCTTTGTCGCTGGAGAACATTTGTCGAAGAAAGATTTTTTTTTTTTTAAGCATCTTTACCAAACCGATTTTTGTAGCTCTTGAAGATCAGTCTCTATTGTCACATTCTGGTTCCCTACCTTTTTGAAGCAAGGGGAAAAAAATCCTGTAGGGGTATACACCTACAATCAGGGCTAGAAAAATCACCTTGCTAGAAAGCCCCTGAAAAACAAGCATATCACTTTCTGCCAAAAATCCCATAAAAGGTGAAGTAGCAAGGTTCGAGTTCAATGCCTAATTGATATGTTAGTGACGTTTCTGGGCAACAGCGTGGAAGTGTGTTGCCGTCGCCAGCAAATTTTCTTTGACTTCCCAATCTAGCCTTTCCTGGTGATCTCCCATCCAGTTATTAATCACGCCCAACCCTGCTGTGTTTATCAAGATACTATCTGTCTCTCTTTTTTTAGTGCCTTTGAGTCAGTGTCGGCTCCTGGCAACTGCCTGGCGAGTCCCTGCAGTTTTCTTGGCAAGATTTCTGGAAATGGTTTACCAATACTTCCTTCCTAGGGCTGGGAGAAAGGGACTGGCCCAAGGTCACCCAGCTGGCTTCATGCCTAAGACAGGACTAGAACTCATGGTCTCCAGTTTCTAGCCTGGTCCCTTAACCACGACTCCAAACTGGCTCTAGCTGGGCTCAAAAATTCCATTTTTTTTCAGCCACAAGGCAGTAAAGCAAGACAAGCCATGTGCATAACAAGAAGTCGATGTCCAACCCACAAGTTCAAGTCAACACAAGCTGCAGCTTTTGGAGAGAATGCCAGGGGCTTTGCTTCCCTTTTTACAGAAGACAGATTAGAGCGCGATACGTGCCAGTTTCTTGGGAAGCCAGCGGCTCCCCTGCTTGTGGTACCAGGTGCACCAGGTGCCCGCGTGGGCGTGTCTTCCCTCTTTCTCCCCCAAGGCTGCAGAGCCGAAGGAAAGCCATCTCCAACCACGGGCCTCAGCCAAAGGATTGCAGGCGACTGGGACTGCCTCCCCTTCTTTCAGAAAACACCCCCAATGAAGTAGAGCTTGGGTTTACTTTTTCTTTCCTCCTCCCTCCTGCCCAATCCTTTTTCTTTTTACGCTGTCTTTTCAACCGTAATCCTACAGGTAAGGATGACGTGTCATATTATTGATTTGAAGTTGCTCCGTGGACTTCTTTCGGAAGGGGAGGCTGAAGAGAAGGGCAAAAACGCTGTGGCTGGGTCCGTGCATCACCCTAAACCAGAGTTCGTTTGACTGTGGTTTCTTGAACAAGGCGCTGGAGGCTGCATTTGCATCACCCGCTTTGAAAGCGTGGCGTCCAGTCTTGCAAAAAGGACGGGGGGGGGGTGGAGGACATCATCAGTCATACGGCCCTAGTTTACAAGAGCTTTCTCCCCCCACCCCAAAACTGGATGATCATCCTTGCTTAGTTGTTTTTTTTTTTTTTGCTAAAGGACACCTTTCCAAATACTGCCTTCCTTCTCCATTTTTATATCGCCTTGGGAGGGGGCCCAGAGGCATTTTTGGAAGCAAGGATGATGAGAGACGTAGACATTTTCTTTGCATGGTTTCCATCTTTTAATTAATTCTTCAGAAGGAACAGGGGGCCAGGAGGCTGCCAAGGGAGGCATCTGTGGCTGTGCTGGGTTGAGCACTACATAAACCATGGGATTGGATACCCTTCCACACGCTAAGACAAGGCCAGAACAAGCATCCAGATGTTGTACAAACAGCAGCAAAGCCGGTTTCCCTTTATTTCCACTGGCAAACTTGGTTCAGGGGTATGTTTGACAATCCAGGTCCACCAAACTTCCCCCTGCCCTGTCTTGCCCTCCATTTTATTGCCATTAATTAATTAATTCTGCTTCCAGGACAACATTATTTGTTGCTGATTTGCCTCTGGGTTAGCAAACTATTCCAAATGTGAACTGCAGCTGGCCCCTTTCTTCTCCTTTACCTTCTCCCCTTCATACCCTCCCTATGCGATTTTAGAGGTTTCATATCACTAACGACAACAAGAACAACAAAGCCTTTAAAATCCCTCTGATGTTACAGAATTAGAACGGGGAGCGCAATACTTCCCTGCGAGGTAGACCCATCTCAAGGTTTTCGATACCTGAAGAGAATCTAAACCATAATGGGCTACGTTTGATCCTGATCTATAAACCCAGTCATTACGCTCTAGAAACAGTAATTTATAGCTTAGCTATGCCACGTGTCCCCCCACCTTTGTGGTTTAGTGAACAAACCATGGTTAAAATAAATCATGGTTTAATAATGCTGCGTATCTGCATTAAGGGGGGCACAGGCTTTTCCCAGGGCTGGTCCTTCAGCAAGGTCTCCCCAGAGTGTCTCGGCTGGTACCAAATGAAGACTTTTTATCCACCTGGACCAAGAATGAGTAATGTGTAGTCTTTCTTTTCTTTTTTTTAATTTTTATTAAAAGAAGACTTCACAAAGATTTAAAAAACGACAGAAACATAGAAGAAGAAATAGAAAAAGGTTATAAAAGGGTAAAAGAAAAACTGAATAACAAAAAGGCAAGAAGGAAGATATCAAAAGAAGTGACTTCCACCCTTTGCAGCAGTTACAGTCATAATATTGCCATCTCCATCCTCCCATATAAACACACCTTTTTAATCAATAAATCCCAAAATCAGCCATTCACCTTTATCCATTTTCAGCAAAAAGTCTATAAAGGGGGCAATGTGTGGTCTTTCTGAATTTCTGTGACTGCAGGTTCCATCATCCTTTGCTCCTGGACTTGCTGGCCGTCCTCCAATTCAGCATCAGAAGGTCCACGCGTTGCCCATCTGTGATGGTGCACGCGTTTTAAACCACTTATTAACAACAACGACCACCTTCTAGTCCGCCCCCGCATTACACTGCTGTCTTTTATTGCTATTCTTGCACTTCCAGTGTATTCAAATATTGTCTTTATTCTCAGTCCCGCAAACCGCCCAGAAACGTTCACTGATGAGCGGCAAGATAAATTCAGCAAATAAATAAATCCTCCGAGAGCTGCCAGGCAAGGGAGGGCAGAAAAACAGCAAGCTGAACAGAATCCGTTTCAAATCCACCCACCCAAAGCAGATGCAAGATTGTGACTCCGTGTACATGATTAGTCCAACGTGCATCCTATCCCGTACTCACAATTGCTGTGGCAGGGGGTTTGCAACACTTTAAAACACCAACAATGTTATTAGGACATCGGTTTTCACGGACTGCCCCCCAAATCCTTCTGCTGGTCTAAAAGAAAAGTCGTAGGAAAGCGGGAAGAATTCTTCCCCTGGCCACGATCTCAAATGCAGAAGGGAAGGGGGGCAGCCTGGAGCAATTTATTCCCTTAACATACCACTTATCCAAAACCTGACACATGCTTAGGTTACAGACAATCCCACTGGGCTCTCGTACACCTTCTTCCTGGTATATATTTGGAAAAGAAGCTGGTGCCCCTGGAGTCAGCCCCTGCCACCGGAAAAGGAACACACTGACCTTCATTAGAAAGGCTAACTCAGCAAAAGGCACATTTTGGGCCTGTTCGAAGCCAGACCTAACGTTAGGAGAAAAGATGGAGCTGCCTCACGATGCCGATTTTGGGTGGAGAAAGGGCATCAGACCCTCGATTCTTTCTCCCAAGAAAGCTGCTTAGACAACATTCTTCTTGAGATACCAGAATCATAACCCACCTGAGATCTTACACAACCTGCCTTATCATATCAAGGGGGAAGGGGGGCTCCGAAATGCCTTCAGGCTCTCCTTCCCAAGGACCTGTCTCCTCCAATCTCTGAATCTATGGATAAGTCGTATGTTAAGGGAATAAATTGCTCCAGGCATGGCATGGTTTACATGTAATGCATGAATGCACCCTAGTTTCCTTAGCCATGGAGAAACCCCAGTTGGCTGGCCTCATACGACAAACCGAGATGCCAACCACAATTTGCAGATCTGAAGAGCTGCGCTGAGGTGGCTTGCTGGTTGCAGACTGGCACGTTGTGGGAACCAACCTAATGGTTTATGAATCGTTGGAAAATCCCTATTTGTTGTTGGTTTTTGTGCTTGAATGTATTTATTTACTTACTGGGCAATGGAAACACCCGCGATACAATTTCTTGGATGTTGTATTTTGTGAAGCGTTACTTAAATTCTGCAAGAAAATAGATCAACCCTGGCGAGCCAGAGGTGGAGAAACAATCACACGAAGGGCCCAGATCAATGTATTGGTTCGGGTGGATGGAAAAGAGCGATCAGGCAAAGTGGGGACACTCCAGGTCTCTTCGATTAAAAATGTCATCTATGGGGACCTCAGAAATGCATCTCCTCTGTCACAGCTGCCTGCCCTCTGGAGCTGCTCCCCCAGAGAGATGCATTGGGATCCAACCTGTCCAAGAAGCTGTGAAAAGCTGACGGTTCCTCCATGCCTTGGGATCTGTAGAATTCGATTTAGCAGGCTGTGTTTTTCTAGAGGCACGTGGTCTGTGTTTTTACTGTTATGTGTTTACTCACGTACTTACTTACTGCTTTTAACACTTAAGATGTTTTATATGACTGCCCCTCTTGTAGCGCTGATGCTGGGCGGCGTACAAGGATTAAAACCAACCATAAAAATCAGCAATCCAAATAACATATGTCTGAGGTTGCAAAAATTATTCCGACTACACTAGAGAAAAGAATAATAAAGAACAATCTTGGGTCAAGCTCCCCGCCCAAGTGAGTTGGGCCGCTCCTAAGTTGCAGAAAGAGGCAAATCTCTCTTCTGCGTGTTCCAAATGATCTGTGAGGTCTCCCGCACCTCCAGCTGTTTTTCACCCCACAATTCAGTTCTGGAGTGCACAATTGCCCCACTGTCTTCCTCCCCCTACATCTAGGCCTCATACTCATACATCTCTGACCAAAGCTAGAACAGGAATCAACCCTCAGCCCTTAAAAACATTTGCCCTGCCCCGGGGCCAGTGCTGATCCTAACCGTCACTCATCCGCTGCCATTTTTGATTTCCCACAATGCCCAGAACAGTGCAACATCTGCCACACGGCAGCTTTACCAGAAATGTCCAATGTTTGCAGCTCGCTGTTCATATCAGACAGCTGAAGCCAATGGGCGGAGGCTTATATATATATATATATATATATATATATATATATATATATATATTATAATTTATTTAAAAGATTTGTATGGCCACCCATACGAGACTCTTAAGAGTCCCCTGGACTGCTAGGAGGTCAAACCAGTCAATCTTAAAGGAAATCAACCCTGATTGCTCATTGGAAGGATCGATAATGAAGCTCAAGCTCAGATACTTTGGTCACCTAATGCGAAGAGAGATCTCTTTGGAGAAGACCCTGATGCTGGGAAAGATTGAAGGCAAAAGGAGAAGAGGACAGCAGAGGATGAGATGGTTAGATAGCATCACTGAAGCAATGAGCGTGAAACTGAGCAAACTCAGGGAGGCAGTGAAGGACAGGAAGGCCTGGCGCAATATGGTTCATGGGGTCACGAAGAGTTGGATATGACTTAACAATGGGACAACAACAAATGGCCGCCTATCTTAAAACAACAACAGCTTAGCTGAAAGGAGCCACGGAGAGAAGTTGCTGCCTCCTCAGCCCCCCAAAACTAGAATCATAGACTGGAAGGGTTGGAAAATATCTTGGAGGTCATGCAGACTGACCCCCTGTGCAGTGTGGGGATGTACTTCTATAGCATCCCCAGTGGAGGGCCACGAAGCTCCTCTCTGAACGCCTCCAGTGGAGAAGAGAATTCACCATCACATCAGCTGTTTCACAAGCAGTCTTATACTACTCCCGGAGGGGCGTTGGAGTATAAATGATAAGCAGAGAAAAAAAGGGGGAGAAACAAAAGCAGTGTGTATCTGCACTAGAATCCAGTGGCTATAAAAGTTCCTGTTTCCAGGGTGGAAACTGAGTCTAAGGGAGCAGCGTGGCCTGAAAGCTGCACAAAACTTTCATCACAAGAGGAACCCAAAGGTTGGGAAGGACAGTCCCATCTTATGCCCAATGCAGAAATGCTACTACTAGCATTATTATATTATTATATTATTATATTAGCATGCCCTAATCTGATCATGTGTTAATTTGGGGAGGTTTTCCAGAAATGAGCAGGATGTCAGGAAAGGACAGAACACTTTGTTTCAACAATGGCACTCTGAGCAGCCACACAGGCCAGCCCGTGCCCATGGATATGAAGGACTACAACTCCCATCATCATGGCAATCAAGGCAAGTGCTGGCCTGGGGGGGGTATCAAATGGGCAAAAGGCTGGTCTTGAGGAACGGCTCTCCCCCCTGCTGGGGTTCAAACCAGTTTAAACACCCCCCCTCCATGGCGGCTGGGTTCTCACCAGGCCACAATCTCATCAGCTGCATTTTAGCCCCGTGTGGTTAGTTCAGGGCTCCGGGCCCGCATTCGCACAACACGCTTAACCCGGTCACTGAATTCGCCCGAATTACCAAGGCATCCAAAACAGGAAACCATCAACTAGCCAAAGGGGACCGAGGAGGCAACAAGCCGAGCCTTGCCCGACGCTAGAAATGCCAACCCAAATATTCACCGTGTGCGAATACGGCCGTTCAGCCTCCATCGACCTGCCTGCAAACTCCGGAAGTCCAGGCCGGGTCCAGTTAGCAGGTCGTGGGATCTCAGCCATAATCGAGAACGCACAGACGAGCGGCGAGACTCGGCTACCAAACTTCCTTTCCACTCGGCGAGGACACGGGGGACGCAGCGGCGAGAGCGGAGCATTTCCCCCACACACCTCAGTTCAGGTGTCCCCCCCCCGCCTCCCCCAAACGGAGGGGGATTCGAGGCTGGGTTGCTAGGCGAAGCCCACGCGCGCTCGCAAGCGCTCCGGCCCCCCGCACTCCAGATGTGCCTCCGCGACCGACGGACAGCGGGAGGGAGGAGGGGGCGGGGAGGGGGCGTGCTACGCTCCCCGCCCCCTTTGGCAAGAGGCGCGCACGTGCTATATTTGGCGAGCTTCGCTCCGCCCGGCCGCCCGCCGGCCGAAGGAAGGTGTCCTCTCCGGGCCGAGGCGTCAGGCGGGGTGGACGCGCGCACGCAGGGAGGCGGTCTGCAACCTGGCGCCCGGGGACCCCACCACGCCCCCAGCCCGTCACTCGCCTGGGTCGCTCCGGCTCGCGGCTCCCGTCCCGTCCCGTCTCGTCTGCGCCGCTGCGGGCTTCCGACGGCGCTTCGGCGCCAGGAGCGCGCCAGCCCAGCCTGGGCGCTCCCCCCGCGCGCGGGGGTGGGCGCGCTCTCGGGCTCGCTCGCCCGCCTGCCTGCCCGCGCTCCACCCGACGGCCGGAGCAGAGTCGCGCGCGCGCGCCTCGGGGCTCGCCCGGCTTGGCGCCGCCTCCCCCTTTTGCCCCCTCGCAGCGGGGGCGGTCGGAGGAGTCCGGCGGAGAAGCCCGCGGAGGTGCAGGCGGGACGGGGGCAGGCAGGAGTGCAGCCGGCGAGGGGAGCTGGGCGGGGGGTGAGGTTTCCTCAGTGGGGTGCTTTCCACGGAGGTCCCTCCCTTCCTCTCCTTAACAGCGATGTGAAGCAGGAATATGAAGAGAGTCTCTGGCCACGTGCAGAGTGCTGCTGCTCCTGCAGAACCCACCAACTCGGGGACGGTTTTCGCAGAATCCACCGAGACGAGACAACTGACCTGAGCTGGGTTTTTTCAACCCGCCTGACTGAAACGGGGGTCCCTGGTTTGTGACTCGGTGCTGGATGAATCCAGTCCCTTGGTGGTTCACCTGGCTGGGCAGACCTGGTAACCCGAGGGAACCAGGGTTTACTGAAGCGGGCTGTGCAAATCAGGAAACCCGCAAGGGCAGGGTAAGGGGACGCGTCCTTCTCTTAGCTGGACCTTCTTCTGGGGACTGTTGCCAGGACAGAAATGAGGAAGGAGCGTGAGCGATGCTGCGAAGCTCCTGGAAGAAAGGCTGGATATCGGTTTAATAAAAGAAATCCCTCGGGGGCTTTAAAGGTCAGCAAAGAAAGCTGAACGTGGCAGGAGAGAAAGTTGAGCTGATGTTTACGTTTTCCCAGAAAACAAACTACGGTAACAATTACCCATCACCCTCCTTCTGTTCAGCAAGGGAATTTAGGCTGGTCTTTTAAGCAAATTAATTAATTAATACCTTTGAGTCCTAGAACTGGATGGGTCCGTGAAGGCCACAAAACTCCAGCCTCCTACTCAGTTGCAGGAACCCAAATTCAAGTCTCTTGGACGAATGACTGGCCGGCCTTGCCTGGACGCTTCCAGTAAAAAGAGGCCAACGATTGATTGATTGATTGATTGATTGATTGATTGATTGATTGATTTAGGCAACGGATATGGCCGCCCAAATTTATTTATTATTGGGCGGCCATTTCAGTTGCCCAGATCAATCAATCAATCAATCAATCAATCCGAAAGCAAGTAACAGTGTGAAAAGAACAAAGATCACAGATGTCTAGAGAAAATAACAATCCACAATCAATCAACAATTGCCTGCAAGCTGACACTCTTCTGTTCAAGTCTTGGGAACGGACCAAGTTTTCTACATCTTTTTGAACATCCGGGTGGGAGGGATACGGATCTCTGTTGGGGTGCTGCAGGTTCACTGGGAGCCCCCCAGCAATTGTGCCTTTAAACCTGGATTTAGGGTTTTGTGCGTGACATGTAGGCGTCTAGCCGGAGGTAAGGAGGTGAAAGAGCTGAGCCAGGATTAAGCGCCTCTCTCCACGGCCCAGCTGCGCCTCTGACGCGCGAGCTGTTGGTGCCGGGCTGACCCCAGGAAGAGCGGACCACCGGGACGGCAAAGCTTTTGCCCTGACGGTCCCGGCCCAAAAGCAACACTCTGGCCCGGGCAAAGGACGCCCCCTGCTCCCGCGGCCACTCCAGCAGCAGCAGCAGCCTCGCGGCGCCTTCAGCGCCGGGGGAATCCATGTCCAGCGCCCGCGCCTCCGACTGAAGCCGTTCCCAGGGGCCGCGAAGGACGGCCGCCGTCCTTGTGCCCTGGCTCGGGAGGTTTCCGGAAGGCGAGTCGGGAGCCGGCGAGCGGGCATGTGCGCGCCGCGGGCAGCGCGGCGCCCTGCTACTGATTCCGGGGGCGAATCCGCAGGAGCTTGACCTGCTCATTTCCCTTTGCCAGCTTCCCCACGCTTGAAAGCTGGCAGTAACAACAGTGAGGCAGATGCCAGGCCCAAAATGCAGGAGGGAAACTGAGGAGGGGACGTCCTGCCGTTGCTTTTATGCCCGCAGAGGGTTTTCTTTCACGCACAGCTTGCTTTTTTTTTTTTTTAACTGCGCAGGTGGGCATCTTTGCAGGTAATGCCGTGAGCCCCAGTTATTTGATGTTTACTCTGTGGGTTCGGCGGCATTCTTGGACGTTAGGGGAGGGTTTGCGGCGCGGCTAAGCCAGGGGGCAGCCCTGAGCCAGTCTTGGCTGATCGCCAGCTAAGCAGTGCTAAAGCTGGCTGGTGCCTGGTTAGGAGACCACGAGGGAATCCCAGGTCAGAAGGGGAAATTGGGGAGGGGGGAGGGAAGCATTCTGGAAAAAGAGAATGGCAAGCCATTGAGGAAGGGAACCAGGAGTAGAATTCAGCTGAATTGCCCTTTCTGGGAGCAAATGGGGAAGCAAAACGGTTTGTAGCTGCTGCTTCCGGGAACAATTCAGAAGGTGGGATTAACTAAGGTGGGGTTAACTATTAACTTGATACTAAGGCTCTTCTCTGGGCAAGAGGCCCAGGCCCCCAGTGGTCCTCTGCTCCCTGAGTGAGGAATGAGGCTGCTCCGCTCTGCGCTGCAGCTCTGCAGTCCCCGAGTGGCTCTGACTTTCAGTGCTGTTAAGGGCACCGGGGGAAACCGCTTCTCTTTCTGTGCACCTGTTGAATATTCTATCACAGCTCCCCTGTTATCTTTTCTCAAAATAAATGAACTGAAAAAGGGCACCAGCACCCTGACCTCTGGAGGATTTCCACTGTCTTTTCCCACATCTTTTTCAGCTTGGTCTGTCTATCCTATCCTATCCTATCCTATCCTATCCTATCCTATCCTATCCTATCCTATCCTATCCTATCCTATCCTCTCTACCATCTGTCTCTCTGTCTGTCTCTCTGTCTGTCTGCCTCTATCTTCTTTCTTACATCTATTTATCTATCCACCTACCTACCTATCTATCATTAATATCCTATCTATCTATCTATCTATCTATCTATCTATCTATCTATCTATCTATCTATCATTAATATCTTATCTATCTACACTCTATCCTTATCTATATCTTATCCATCCATCTATCTACTCTCTATCCTTATTTATATCCTCTTTCTCTCTCCCCCCCCCCCCCCCAAACCAAAAATCTGAACTGTTTCAAAGCGAGTACATGGGGAGATACGCATACGGGCACAGTGAGCTCTGCCGGCCTGTTTTTAATAATTTCATCATAAACCCTAGAATGGGATTTGTTTTAGTTTCTTGTTCTTAATGAATCATTGTTTACACCAGGGTGTCCATCATATTCCAGAATCCTAATTAGTCACCACCAGATCAGGCCCCTTCATTATATATGCAAGATTATTACACTTCTATTGGTTTAATAATATTATTAATATTATTCTCACAGAATGCCTCACTTTAAACTTTCATTCAGTTTCATTAGTTGGAGGAGATTCATTTTAGCCAAAAGGGCATAGAAATTCATTCAAATACACTGCCTGAAGCTATATACAGAGTAGTTCTCACCTCTTAAAATCTGTACTTTGAAGGAATTATTGAAAAGTGTGCATGGAAATTCATTAGGTTTTGTTGTACAAAATGGATCTATTGGAAACGTTATTAAGAGAAATGTGCAAAAAAAAAAGCGTGGAATTTTCTCAGTTTTTAAAAAACTAATTAAATCCGTTTCTTGAGCCATTTTGCACTTGGCTCTGATTGCTGAATGTTAGAATTTTACAAGGAAGGCAGGCAGGCAGGCAGGCAGGCAGGCAGGAAGACTTCCCCATTTTGTAAACCGTTTCCATCAAACAAGCACTTTGATGCAAGGCTGTTAAAAATCAAACCAAACATACATATCCAACTTAAGCATTGATTTTCCACTCACCCAGGCTTCCTGTTCCTAAATATCGGATTTTAGATTCTGCATTTCTTGGGGCAGAAGCCTGTTTTCTTGGGCTCTGTAAAGCTCCATGCAGTATCTAAAGAGAACATTATTATCATCACTCACAAATCTGGCCACTTCACGACTCACTTTTCAGTAGCACTGGATTAACTTATGATGTCTCAGCCTGAGGACTAATATATTTGTGTAGGAAACTTTATTACCTCTCTCGTCACAAACACTAGGTTTTCTGCTTCCTATTTTTAACATGTAATAGATCAATGAGAAGGCCCACCAACATTAACTGAACAAGAAGGACTTTTTCCAAAACAACAATTCATAATCTTCACATTCTTAAGCACTAGAAAGTTGGTTGTTCCTGTTTTGTTTTTGTTTTTTTCAAACACAAGTACGGAGACTAAGACATAAATTGCCATTTTTGCATTTGCTGTGATCCCCTGTTTAACAGCTGCTCTGTTGGCCTCACTCCAATGCTGGAGGAAGGTCCTACCAAAACAACAGCTAGGAAAAGAAAATCTTTACTGCAGCCGTGTCTTAAGTAAATATTCCGAATTCCTCTATTTGACGGCTCAATTTAGAATTCTTGTTATGAATTACACCAAGGATAACAAGAGGAAGGGAAGAAGGGGAGGAATCACTTACTATATTATATTGTAGAGACACAGAGATGGGACCGTTAAGGTGGAACTCCACTTTACTGTATGAAAACTGGGGGGAAAACCAAAAAAACTCCGTCTGCTTCCGGGACATTTTACTCAGTGAAGTGATAAATATTCCCTGAGCTGGGACTGTTTCAGAATCAGATCCCTGAACCTCTGCCCGGGGAAAGAGAGGGGAAGAGATCGATGCCTTTAGAAAGCTAGCATGTCAGAGACCTGTGAACATCCCTGATATGTTAGTTGTCTACATGTGGGAGATGTTTTTGCCCAGTCAGCTCCCAAACAAACTTTGCAGTTGATGAATGCAAATGCTGACCACTCCAGTCTGATGGTCAAGGAGCCTTCTGTTAAAAGGTCAAGTGAGGTCCAGAGCGTTTTGAGCTTTGGCCGGGCAGAAAGATCCAGTTAGATGGTGAAACTCCTTACGGTTCCCCACACAGAGCTCTCAATACCCGCGCTGAACCTTCCAAATGTCTTTCAAGAAGGGGCCTTTTTCTTTCTCTCCCCCCCCCCCCCCCCGAAAAAGCAGCCTTATCCATGCTGGACTCTTCCTTCGTTCCTCTTAAAAACGTTTTATTATTGCTTCAAGTGCATTTCCAGTCCAAAGAGCCAAAAACGTAACAAATACATCAGCAGGTTGAGTGTAAAGATAGTGAAAAGTAATGCGTGAGCATCAGTCAGCCCACGATGGTCGATGTTTTAGTAGTTCTTACGCTGCATCGCGTATTTCCTCTAAGGAGCTCACTGTAGCTTAGATGGGAACCTCTTTTCTTTTTATTCTGGCCACAGTTCTCCGAGTCAGGTTGTGCGGAGGAAGAATTATGAGCCCAAAGCCACCCAACACATTTCCTTGGTCCAACAGAGACTTCGACGTAGCTGCCTACAGAATCAAGCTTCTAGCCGCTCGGGAGTCTATCGGAAAGCTGTGAGAAGACAGGAAAAATGGAAGAGGAGTGGAAGTATTTTAGCAGAAATCTCCCCCGCTCCTTCCTTTCACAAAAGCTGCTTATCGTGGGAAGAGATGATTGTCGATTTCTTTGGGAAAGGAGAAGTATCTGCTTTTTTTTTTTAATGCAACTTCCCCTCCATAAGACAACCTCCCCAGATATTAAAGGCAGCGATGCCACGAACCCAAGGCCGTCTGGCCCCGGCTCAAGTGAATCCCTTGCTTCTCAACAGGCCTGCTCATGTGGCGACCTGAAGCCGGGCAAATTCTTCACAGGTTATTTATTTCTCACAGCGCCTCTGAGTCATGGCCAATGGAAATCTTAGCACATTCTTAACACATGTCATTGATTCCTAAAATCATTCCTGAGTCACCTTTCAGGGTGGAAAAGGGGCATCCATAAAGTGGCTTACGGTTCAGGAGCTAAAAGGAAGAGACAAGCTCAAAAACGTAAAATGTTCTGCACATTTCTTTTTCCTGCTCTGCCAGATAGGGAACAACAGGAGGCTCAGCCTCACGGAAAGGCAAAAAGAGGTTCAGCCCACAGAGGATTCGGATGATATTAGGGGTATCACGGGAGGGCAAGAACCCTTACTTATGGCATTTATTGTTTTTGTAGTATCGCTAAGGAGGCAGAGAAGACGTAGTAGGATTTATGGCAGCAAGGCTGAAATAATTTGGCTGGCTCTCGGCACCGTGCACCTTGACTAGGGAAGAGGGGGAGAAATAAATATTTATTGTACCGTTCTCCGGGCAGCCTTGAGAGCAGGTTATAGAAACATCTGTTATACTTGGTGGATATGGTAGTCACTTACGCATCGCCAAAAGAGAGGTAGGGTGCTGGCCCTCCCCAAAGGAGGACGCACATTTGCATGAAATGTGCTACTTGATATGCATAACGGCAAAGAGTGAAAAATGGTCACGTCAGTAGAAATACAGTGAGAAAGTTGGGTGAACCACAGGCACTCCCAGCTCTGTGCGCTAACTTCAGACTGCTTCCGCATTTTCTCTTGGGGGCTGAAGCAACCTCGTCCGCCGGTGTAAAATTGCATCGGTATAAGAATATTTTACGATGTTGTGTTATTCGTCTGGTTCGTTTTGCTGTTTTAATCCTCTTTGCCTATGGTAGGATTATAAGATGCTCAGAATCGTTTATGATTGGAACAAAATATAAGCCAAATAAAATAAAATAAATCTTTGTGCTCTTCCAAGCTCTGGAGAATGCACCGTGAAAATTTCATCCGGAAACTGATAAACCTTAGACATGCAATCACAACACTGTATTAGCTTCCAGATAGATTAACTCACTAAAGGGAGTTTTTAAAAAGTCCTTGAAGCCTCCAAAACCAGAAATCCCAGTTCTACCCGCTCAGCATAATTCCATCACATTGTGGCCGTACTCACAAATTCTGTGTTTTCTTTAAAAAAAAAAATGCCACCAGAATGTTTTTGCCTATTTTAAGAAGTCTGAAGACATATAGCTGGTTCAGAGTTTCTCTCAATAGAGAGCATTTTTTAAGCTCAAGACTGGATGAAGTAGCTACCTAAAATACAGAGTGTTCCAAAAGACAGCAAAAAATGGTGTGTTTATCCACAGCCTAAATGCTGGAAGATTTTTCATCTACTAGTTGCAGACGTTGAACTTATTACTGCTAAGTCCTGAAAGCAATGGCTGAAATAGTTGGGGTGTTTAGCCCGAGAAAGAGAGAGGGTAAGAAAATAAAATGTGCGACTAGACACCATCAAGCTCTTGAGATATCTGCACGGGTGGCATGTAGAAGAGAGAGAGCAAGTATGTTGTTACGAAGAAGAGAGCAGGATGTTGGTTAAACACTAGAAGGAAACTTTCGGTGGTCTTGGGACAATGGCACATGTAAGGAAATGCTAGGCTCTTCCAAGGGAGGTGTTTAAGTAACAGGTAGATGATCCTCTGAGAGTGAAAGTCGCATGCCCAGGATTTTCCTGGAGAATTTTCCACCGGTGATCACCTGATGTTCTCCGCTGCTTCCTCTATTCCTCATTCTTGACCCGAAAGTCCCACAAGGGAGGGCAATGCCCTTGGACTGCAAGCCCCCTCAATGCCAACTGTGCTGTGTTTGCAGGAAAGACAACCTTGGTGTCATCCCCTGCAATGCAATCCTTGGGTCTATTTGAAGATTGAGGGCCAGGCTGGAAATGCCAGGTCCTTTCCCACTCCTTTGCAGCGGCTCATGGCCTTTTCTTCTTAAGCAAGGAGCGTCTTAATCCACGTCACTCCCTAGCCTCGCCTGATCTCTTGACAGTGTCATCTTTCTTTAAATCGGCAGATCCTGTCAGCTCTGAGTCCTCCGTGGTCCCTTCAGAGGCAGTTGGCGCAGGCTGGGCCTTGTGGCTTTTTACTTCTTTCATTTTTTAATCTTGTGATTAGTTACGCGGTGCCAATTGCCTTATCCCTGTCAGGAGACACGGGCTCCTATCAGCTGAATTATCTTCTCAGGTTCAACTGACCCGTGTGGAATTCAGAATGGTGACAGTGCTGACAGGGAGCCAAGCCCAGCTGCAAGTTGAGAGAGAAAAGGAAAGGGATCTGTTTTGGTTTCCACAATCTTCATATGCATACGAACTTGTCCAAAGACAAGTTTGCACTTTCCCCTTTCTGTGCCCATCTGCAATTTAAAATAAAAACCGCAAAACAAAGCCCACGAGAAATTCCCGCACGCTTTCACGCGCAACAGACTTGGGGCCGCATCACCGGCAATCACAAACTAGCCAGTCCCCTTCTAGCCGAGCGTGTTACAGCTGTTGGATGTGACCACGTGTGGTGAAACCCACAAAACTGAGTGAGGCACGGTTCAAGGGGCAAGTTGGGCGAACAGAGCCGTGAAACCAATCCGTGTGAGATTCCCGAGCAGCATTCCCCGTTAGCTTTTGCAAATACGGCTGGCAGATGCCTCCTTCGAGTGCAGAATGGCGGAGCAAAATTTGGAAAAATATGGAAAGGGATAAGTCATTAGCTCCCAGTTCACGCGGTGCAAATTACATCAGGGTGCAGAAAAGAGGAACCTAATTTAAACTCATTGCCATGTTTATAGAAAGGAGCTTCCCGTCCGTGCTAGAGCACCTGTTTTATTATGTTGAAAGTCCCAGACTGGAGTCCTTAGCATCAGCAGGTAATTGGAGAGGTTTGAGTCACATTAAAACTGATGTTTGACGGCAACCTTGAGAGGGATGAGAGAGGCCCACAGTTGTGCACCCCACTAAATACAGCGATGCAATGGTTCGGTTTTTCAACCTTGTTCTTTAAAAGGTCTCTTCCAGCACGATCCTGCTGGCAGAATCTAAAAGGCATCCTCTTTTCTACAGGGTCTACAAGCATTGCCTGGCTGTTGTCCCCCCCCCCCCAAAAGGGGTACACCATAGCAGTGGCTAGCATGACCCCATCTGGTGACGGTGAGTTCCACAAACTTAATATTTCACGATAGGAAGCAAGACTTTCTTAGGCTTGATACCAGATCTGTGTTCCCGAGTGCAATTCTGAATGCCAATGACCTCCCACCCAAAACCTTCTGCCAGGAAGCAAAAATGAGGCCAGAGAAGCTCAGATCGCTTTCCTAGTTGAAGCTGATGCCTGCCTGCAGGAGCAACCCTCCCCCCGCCGCCAGAACAAAACAAAGCAACCCCCCCCCCACTACTTGCATCTGCATTTTGATGGTCTCTTCTTTCTATTCCCCAAAACTGGAAAATTAGAGAAGTAGTGGAATATGTGTTCTAACTTGAAACCTACAATAGTGCTCTGAACATGTTTACCACACACCATTCCATTGTTTCAGCACTCTTGGGAGAGGCCGCTTTACAAACAGGCAAAACACCAAATGAATCAGGTAAATTATAGGGAATGGATGAATATGCTAATTTCAGTGCCTCATTTTTCTGAAATCCCCATTTCTGTTTGAGCACTTTTTAAAAAGTTTGCACTAAAAATGGCATGCATTTGGATGCACGTTTCCCCAAACATACGCCATTGGGTTTCAAATTTTGCCTTATATATATTTTGTGTGTGTGTGTGCGTGTGTGTGTGTGTGTTTGCAGACAATGTTCAAATAACATAAATGTTGCATTCTCATCTGAGGTGAAGAAATGTCTTCCCCGTTCATATAAATTGTGAGGTCTGGTTTGTCTTCCCTCCCCAGGCAAGAAAAGATTTCACAGATAATATGCCACTGGCGATTCCTACCAGCACATTATTAAAAATAGCAGTGGCAGAAAGAGAATCTGTTGAGTCCAGGGAGGAGAAGGAGTGGGGGGGGGGGGGTTGCAGAAGGCCGCTGGAGAGGGGACCAGCCAACAACAGCCCCCCCCCACGCTACTCCGATCGCCGGATCCAATTAGCATGGCCGCGATTGGCTTGCGCACCACGAGCGTGGCCTTCTGCTGGGACTGTGAAACGGGCTCGAGCGTCGGAAGAGAAAAACTGAGCAATTAAAACCAGCACTTCTGCGCACTCCCTGCTGCTACATTGCTGAGAAGTGTGTCGGAGCCTGGGAGCTGGGCCTGTCAATCAGTCATCCTCCTGCTCTGAAGGGGAAAAGAGAGAGACAGAGAGAGACGGAGACAATGGCTTTTTTAAAAAAAAGAAAAAGAAAAACCCACAAAGGAGCTGGAATTCCAGAGGCTCGTGGGATCAGAAAGAGAGCAGCATGAGAGTTGAAGGCTTTTAGAAAAGCCCATCGCCGTTTTTGCAAAAATTACGTTTTGAAGCCTGCAATGGCGGTTTCTGAAAGGATCGGAAAACCTCAGCGGGTGTCAACCCCTAACGGATCTTCCTGGGGCTGAGAAAGTAGCAGGATTAGGTCTGATTAATCTTAATGGGAAAGTGCCAGGGAATTCCAGGGCTGTAGACTTGATTCGGAAGCTGGGAAACATCCCAGGAAAAGGGATGAATGGTCCAGAAAACTACACAGACATGTCTGTGAGGTTAAGACAGATTTGGACGTCACCTGTATCATCATCACCATTGTCATCGTCAGAACCGGCAAAGGGAAAAGCAACAGAGCTGCAAGGGAGAGATTCCTTTTCCTGGAACTACTGATAATGTTCGGCGCTCTTTAAGCTTTAAAAGAGAGTCTTGATGGAGCTTGGGATAAACAGGCATTGTGGAGAGCAGGAATAGATAACATGGAGCCCTGCCCCCTGTTATAACCCCAGATCCTGTTGGCATTGTCAGCCTTCTTGCCCACTTGAATGGCAGCCCAGATGCTGCTCAGAAAAGGCAAAAATAGAAAAGCACGGGATTAACATAAACAGGAGGGAACATTCTGGCACGTGGGCATTTTGTGGCCAGCGAAGTCTGCAATGGGAGCCGCTGGGTGAAAGTGCGCACAGCGTAGTCTCAAAGCTCCAAGTGACCCCGTGGGCCCAGGAATGATGAAGAAGGACAGAGGCTTTTTTTTTCAATCTCTCAGAATAATAGAGGATCATCTAATCAAGATGAATAGAATTCAAGAGGACTGAAAAAAGGGGGTTCAGACACAACTATCTGAATTGCCACATTTTGGGAAATATCCGGCGCAGGATGTTATCACCTTGGGTCCCAAGAGCTGAAGGAAGCAAGAAATTAAACAAGGCGGGCTGTTTATTTATTTATTTATTTGTTCAATTCAATTCAATTGTTTAATTGAATTTAATTCAATTAACAATTTAATTCAGCTGTTCAATCTCACAACGAGTGACTCTGGGCAGCCTACCACAAAGCTAAAATCAATAAGTACCTAAAACAGTTATCATGACTATTATTAAAAACACGGAAAACTACAAACAAACAAAGCTAAGAGGAAGAGATAGCAGGGAAGGGATGTTAATAACAGTGGAGCCACCAGAGGAGATCTTGCAGGGTCTCCTGTTTGTAGTGTGGGAATACTGAATATTTAATGCAATATTTGTTATTGCGTTCATCCTGGGCCTCGAGTTGCAAAAACAATCACTCAGATTGGTAACAAGGATGCAAAGCAAGTTGGGGTGACTCAGGGAAGATCTCTGGGGTTGCAGAACATCGGGTCGATCCCCAACAGATGCAAGCAAACGTAGAGGAGCAATCCAAGCCATGTAGGTAAATGCCCTGTTGTCCTTTGTAGGGCTAAGTCTTAGGAAAACATGCTTTGGATGAGTCCAATTTCAAATCTCCTGGGCAGATTTACATATCCAAATATGCCAACTTTTTTTAAAAAAACGATCTGACACTTGGGCTTCCATTAAGAAGCTTATCCTTAATCTTCCAGCCGGAGGCAAAAGGCGAACGAAGAAGCTGCTTTTGCAATCCTTGTCACCTAAGAAACTGGAGGCTCTTGGAAGATCTAGTGACCTTCCTCTGAAATGTTCACGATAGATGGCAAAAATGTGGATTTGTGTGTGTAAGAGAGAGAAAAGGGGGTGGGGGTTATGTGTCAGTTGAACGTGGAGGTTGTATAATACCAACTCGAACATGTACAATTCATCTCCAAGGTGCATCCCCTTTTAGCAACACAGAGGTGGGAAGGTGCAGCTTTATTCCTTTCAGAAAAACTAATAAAGGGAGGGGGGAGGTGGAGTTAAATCTACTAAGTGCCTGCTGAGGCCCCCATTCCTGGAAAGGGGGTGGCTGTCCATCTGGAAGCATTTCACCCATAAACAAAATGAGGGGGTTGCCTAAGGCGGTTTGGACGCTACAGAAAAACCCAGTGGGAACGAGAAGCCTGTTCTCTTCTCCATCCCACAAATTTCCTCTTTCCTTCGACTGCAAAGATGCTGAACATAAAAAAAAAAAAAAGGATGGCCAGCTTAGAAGGCCTTATACCTTGCATGGGAAGAGAAGCCATCATGGTCCTTCCAAGCAGCAACATGTCCTGTTTGGATCCTGGTGGATGGGCCTGTTTTGATCAGGGGGTTAACGGAGATTATGGTGGATGTAGGTTGGGGAGCCAGGTTCAAGTCCTCACACAATCATAGGACTCAGAGGGTGACTTTGGAGCCCTCTCTCTCTCTCAGCCTGACCCCCCTCACAAGGTGGCTGTTATGGGGAGAAAATGAGAGAATCCCCCCCCCCCCCATGTAAGTTGCCTTAAGCTCTCAGAGAAAAGACAAGGCATCTGTCATGGTATGTGGGAAAGACCTTGGGAGATGGGGCCAAGAGACACTGCCAAGGGAATGGTCAGATAAGAGGCAGCATAGCCCACAGCTGGATAGTGGGCAAAGCAAGAGGCTCAGAAGGGATTCTCCCTAGTTTCTTGGGCTGTAAAGGAGACAGTGGGAGAATTATACTTTTAGATTTGCAAGATTCTGTTAATGTAGCCTTACAATAAAGTAGAATTAGCTCATCTGGTTGTGTTTTGTATCTGGTCTACCTGGTAAGGCTGACATCAATCTTGCAAGTGTGAAAGTACATTTCTCCCCTGCATCCCCTTTATAGCCCCAAAACTAGGGAAGGTCTCTTTTGAGCCTCTTGCCCCACCTGCTCTCCAGCTGTGGGCTATGCTCTCTCTTATCTGACCGTTTCCTAGGCAGCGTCTCTTCGTGCGGCCTCCCAAGGTGTTTCCCACATACCATTACAGTATCAGGGCAACAATAAATAAACCCACTCTTAAAGAATAAACTGAAGTGCACGATAACTTGACAATCACACAGCATTACTGATCCAAATCAGGAAATGGAGCAAACATGATCTCCTAAGCTCAGGAAGCCTTTGGGGTCTTTCCCCTTGCCAAATTGATGCGTCGTTCCTGAGTTTTCCACTGTCTGCCCTCGATAGACTAATGTTTAATCCTTCCATCGAAAAGGGAGATAATCTTCCCCATGGCTTTAGGAGGTGATTTTAGCACTTTAATGGAGGGCTTTGTGCCAATAATAACCAGATTAGTCGCTGGGCTGCTGGCTTTCTCCAACGGAAGTCAGAGGATCTCTTCTTTTTCCTCTCATCTGCCTTGTGCCTTTGCAGATGAGCAGTGGGTAAAACAGTGCAAGGATCCAGTGGACTGATCTCAAACAGAAAGCAGTTTATTCCCCCACCTTTAAGAAAAGAAAAAAGCAAACACTGGTATAGATAAACGTGGTTCCAGAAAGCAAGAATGGAAACACTTACCCACGATGCGGATGCAGTGCAAGAGAAGGACAAAAGGAGAATGCTCAGCCCAACTTCTTGCTGGTTTATTTTCATGCATGGGAATGCCCACTAGGGCTGCCAGATGCTCCTATATTGGGAAAAAAAGATTTTGGGTTCAGCAGCAGAACCCATGCTTTGGATGGAGAAAGACAAAAAAGTAGGGTTGGGACCAAACCAAGAGGCCAATGGAAGTCCAGCTACAAGGCAAGATGGGGATAGGGCAACGGGAGAAGATCTGGGCAAGAAGGGCAAATCGAGAGAACCAACGTTCAGACAAAAAGGCCCCAGATCCCAAGTTGGAATAGACTTCTTTTCTCCCTCTGCTCTACTCAGTCCCAGATGCTGATCCTCAACAGCTAACTAGTCAGAAGGGCTCCTTGGGAGCAAGGATTATTCTTCAAAGGAGCCTTTATTTGCAACCCAAAATCTTCTTGATTCTGAGCCATCTCTATCCTTGGAAGGTTAAAGGAAGAACTCCACCTTGATACCATGGAATCTTCAGGTAGATAAAAGAAGCAGGACTGGGGCAAATTAGCCCAAAGAGTGAAAGAGAAACACCATTTCATCTGCCCCAAACATTGAAAACAAAGGCCAGCTTGGTATTAAATTAATTGCTTAGAACAATACCTCCTTTTTCAGAAATAAAGTGAAGCTACTGTAAGCTGGGTTGGTTGGGAGTCTCTTGGGTAGCTAATTTATGCTGGTCTATGACCATAATAAAGATTTGATTTGGGTAGCTAATCCTCCATATGGAAAGTAAGTGTGGGAGGCTGGCCATGCCCACTGGCAACCTTTTGGGGAGGGCAATGCCCAATGGCTCAAAAAGGTTCCCTACCCCTGGCTTAGAAACCCTTCCTGCTTTCCTTCTTCCCTTGTCATTGGCCTATGAGGTGGCCAATGAGATGGAAAGAATCTCTCTTGCTTGCTTAATGACCCTTCAGAGGTCACTGAGATCTCCTCTTAGTGGAACCAGTTGCTGCATCCTGAAATTCTGCCCTTTGCAAACTCTGAGCCAAGGGAGGTAACCTTTCTCAAGCTCCAGAAGAGCAAAGGTTTATCAGCCAGGCATGCCCTAATGGGCAGAATGGAAGAGTTAACTATGTAAGCGATTTATTAAGTCATCGCCAGCTAGCTTTGAGGGGAAGACGAGTGACTTTGCCTCCACATTACAGAGAAGGAGGCTAGACAGCTGGACCATCCTCATTTCTGGCCCCACAGTCCTGCTTCCTGTCAGCAGTCATTATTTCAGCCCCATTAAAGCCGCATGTTGGAAATCCTGGGGAGAGATGTCTGCCAGGTTGGTCTCACAGATCTATGGAAAGGTTCACTGATAACATCAGGCACAATTGTGTGACCACTGCTGAGACCTCCCCTTTACAACAGGGCTCCAGGGAGGCAATGGCGAGTTGTAATCTTGAGGATGTAGACCTGATATGTAACTTACAACCACATTACTCTCTCTAAAGGCAGACTAGGTGTGATGGAATGGAATTATGAAGGCCAGGTTCAGGGAGAAAAACATTTTCTTAGCTCGTCAGAGGAGCGTGGGAGCTGCAAGAGGATAAGACTGGCACCTCCCTGAGGAATTCACACTTGGGAGCTGGGGTTTCAGTCTGGGAAGATTGATGTCAGGCCTAGCCCAAGGAACTCCAAGAGACAATGCAAATTCAGTTCAGCAATGTTTATTAGCTACAACCTCTAGCAAGAATCTTCCCAGACTGAAACCCCAGTTCCCAAGTCAGCCAGCCACAACATTGTGAATTCCTCAGGGAGGTGCCAGTCTCATCTTCTTGTATCTCCCACGCTCCTCCGGCGAGCTAAGAAAATGTTTTTCTCCCTGAACCTGGCCTTCATAATTCCATTCCATCACACCAGGAGAGGAAATCTGGTGTACCTCATTCACCATGATTTCCTCCATCCCTCCGCCCAGGCTATCAGAGCTGAGCTGCAAAACTCAGAATGACCACTGGGTGAGAGCAAAGAGGCATGATTCTGCAGCCCTGCACTGCCATCTAGGGTCTGCATGGAGCTTTGCAGCCCTATCCTCATCCTTCCTCAAATTTAGGCCAAAAGGTATATTCATGGAAAAAGGCTCCCACGCAAATGCAGTCGAAGGGGATGCAAACCATCGCAGTGGTTACAGCATCTGGCCAGCCTCCAAAATGGAAAGCAGGCTTGGGCTGGGTTACTATGGGATAGGAGGAAATCTCAGGAGCATAGGCTGGGCCAGGAAGTCAATAAAAGAAAAAAGAAAAACCATTCTTGAAGGTAGCAGTGGCAAATCCCGTCCGTAACGTTGGCAAGAAAACAACATGACGTTTCTATTCAATTACAGGAGTTGAGTGACGTGGGTGAATAAATGAATGCTCTATTACCGTATAGCAATCATCCGTGAGTGGTGTGTGCTTCACTTTAATAAGCATGCTGGTGAGGATTTGTTTGCATTTCCTGCTTTGGGCTCCTGAAACCCAGGAGCGGGTAGTTCTCTGCCGTGTCTTCTCCGACCCGTTCTCCCCAGGGTCTGTGCTTTCTCTATCCAGGAAAACGGCTACAGCCCTCAGCCACTTCATTTGCTAACGTCTCCTGGAAGGCTTTGAAGATGAAAAGAGTCGGTGTGAGGTGTTGGCCACCTTTCATGGTTTATTCATGGACTTTTGAAATATGTAGGATAGTGGGATGAACAGAAAGGGAGAGAAAAGCCAGTAGCACCGTTTTCCCAGAAATTCTGCCAAGTCCAAGGAACTGAACTGGGCAGATGTATGCCACCCAGAGTCACTTCATGTCAGGAGGGCGACCATATAAATTTGACAGAGAGAGAGAGAGGGAGATGATGATAGATAGATAGATAGATAGATAGATAGATAGATAGGATGATAGACAGACAGATAGATAGGATGATAGACAGATAGACAGACAGACAGACAGATAGGATGATAGATAGATAGATAGATAGATAGATAGATAGATAGATAGATAGATAGATAGATGATAGATTGATAGGTGATAGAAGATAGATAGATAGACAGATGATAGATTGATAGGAGATAGATAGATAGATAGATAGATAGATAGATAGATAGACAGACAGACAGACAGACAGATAGATAGGATAGATAGGATGATAGATAGCTAGATAGATGATAGATTGATAGGTGATAGAAGATAGATAGATAGATAGATAGATAGATAGATAGATTGATTGATAGAAGATAGATAGATAGATAGACAGACAGACAGACAGATAGATATGATGATGTTGATGGATAGATAGATAGATAGATAGATAGATAGATAGATAGATAGATAGATAGATAGACAGACAGACAGACAGACAGACAGACAGACAGATAGATAGATAGGATAGATAGGATGATAGATAGCTAGATAGATGATAGATTGATAGGTGATAGAAGATAGATAGATAGATAGATAGATAGATAGATAGATAGATAGATTGATAGAAGATAGATAGATAGATAGATAGACAGAGAGACAGACAGATATAGATATATGAGAGAGAGAGAGAGAGAGAGAGAGAGAGAGAGAGAGAGAGATGATAGATAGACCCTGCTACATCCCAAGTCACCAAGGGTATTTCAAAATTATTCTAATATGTTATTAGAATACGTTATTCTAATTTTGAAGCAGTCTCTGTCCTCCTCTAAGGAGGGAGTGATTTAACTATCTCATCCCCGTTTGATTCCGAACGAGTTAGGAGAGAAAATAAAAATCAGTGCTTTTCCCAGCTTCCATTAGCATTTAGAAGTTTCTCCATAACACCGTTTTGGATGTGCTTATTAAGAAGCTCAGAATAGCAGGGTCCACATAGGAAGAGAGTGGACGTGGTGCAAAGGCGAAGGTGCTGGGCTAGAGACTGGGAGTTCCAGTCCTGCCTTAGTCTTTGGGCCAGACCCCTCTTTCTCAGCCCGATCTGACCTCACAGGGTTGTTGTTGAGCTTTTAATATTAAGTAATTCGCTTAAGATCAAAACCATTATCATATAACCAATACTTGGATGGGAGCTGCAGTGGTCGTTATATTTAACTTTGGATGAAAAAGCCAAATAATTTTATGCTTGTAATGCTGACATCTTAAATGGTAATTGAGTTTTTTTCTTTCCTTTCTCTATTTTCAATACTTTAAGCCAGTGTTTTTCAACCTCAGTAACTTAAAGATGTGTGGAGTTCCACTCCCAGAATTCCCCAGCCAGCATGCTGGCTGGGGAATTCTGGGAGTGGAACTCCACACATCTTCAAGTTGCAGAGGTTGCTCTAGGCCATCTAAATAATAAAATGTTAATAAACTCTAATCATATCATATAAACATCGTTGTATTGAAACACTACATTGCATCAAGATTTATAACAATATAATAAAAATGAAAAATGAAAAGGTTGTTGTAGTACGAAAAATACGAGGTGGGAGCATTATCTACACTAGTGTTTCTCAAAGTGTAGTCCGAAGACTCCTCAGGGTCCCCCAAGACCCTTTCAGGGTCTGCGAAATCAAAATTATTTGTCAGCCTATGGTGAAAAATAATACAATATTCAAATTCCATCAACCAATTGTGAGAAGTGATAGCAGCAGCAAATATGTCAATTTTAATTTTTAATACGGTAAATTTTGATAAATATATGCCATACAAACCAAAGCTCTTTTGGGGTCCTCCATAATTTTTAAAAGTGGCAAGGGGTTCTCGGAGAAAAAGATTAAAGAAACACTGATCTACACCATTTTAAACTGTGCAAATGAAGGTGGGATATAAATCAAATCTATTTTTTAAAAAATAAAGTTCCAAGATGTCAAGGGCACACAGAAGGATTTGAAAATACTTGGGGGAAATCTCAGAAGCAAGAGATAATGACTGGAGGAGAATATGGCAAGCTTTCCAACCAGCAGAATTTTAGAGTACAGGTAGTCCTCGTTCAGCAACCACAACTGGGACCAGCAACGTGGTGGTTAAGTGAAGCAGTTGCTAAGTGAAACCGTGATTGTGCTTAGGAACTGACTTCAGCTTTCCTTTGCTTTACAGACCTGCAAAGGTCATCAGTACAAGGACTGGTCGTAAAGCTACTTTTTCATCACCGTTGTTACTGCGAATGGTCGCTAAACAAGGCAGTCACTAAACGAGGATTACTTGTAAGTTCATATTGGGCAGTGTGAGTTTTAACTGGGGCTGTTTGACATGGTGAGATGCTCCCATTTATCTTTCTCGCCCTTCCCACTCTCTCCTTTACAAATCATTTACTGGCAATAAATATACTGAGGACACACAGCTGCATAGCTGGCTGGAGGTATGCACTAGGTGGCACGTGGTTTGGAAGCAAGATCTATAAAGAGGACAAACAATGGAATTAACTGTAGAACCGAGCTATAATTTTCATTAGTGTGACATCTAAGCTAGTCCTTTGCCTTCTGTTCCTGTCTAAACATTCAAGATAAATTATGATCTGGGCCATCATCTGTCACCAAACAACCGAATCTTAATGGGAGCTTTCAGGAGGCAACCAAACCTGTTGTTTCTGTCTTTGCACAACAAGAGAGGACTTCAAAACAGGCACATCTTTCCTAATTTACACACAGCCTGGGTAGATTTTTTTCCAGGACATCCAAGAAAGGTTGCTCAGGAGCATTATGAAAGCATTATGCACTGTGCTGCAAAGAAAAACCCAAACTCTGCATTTCCTTATGACTGACTCTCATTCAGTTTGATATGATAATGTTGCACGTTGCCTATGTGACTGCTTTCGAGAAGAGTTTGGAAATTTTAGGCAGTGTGAAATGTGGCAGTTAGGAGCTGATATTTTGCTAAGCCATTTTCTGTGGTTCCCATTTTGCGGCCTATCAGCATAATTATCCTACTTCGGACAAATTATCCTAGTTTGGACACATTATGCGAAAACGTAGCTCCCTTGAGAAGTCCATAATACTAGGCAAGGTGGAAGAAAAGAGAAGAGGATGACCGGCAGCAAGGTGGATGGACTCAGTTACAGCGGCAATGGGAGCTCCATTAGAAGAGCTGAAGGACCAGATTGGGGAACAGATCCTCCTGGAGAAAATTTATCTATGTGGTCACTAAGTGACATCAGTGACTTGATGGCATGTAATCCATCAGTTTTCAGTGGTCCCCATTTTGTTGCCAAGCACAATTCAAGGTGTTGGTTTTGATCTACTAAACAGTTTGCAGGGCCAAATGTCTTCTAAGGACTGTCTCCCACCATTTAAAGATATCAACAGAGGCCCCTATTTTAAGTCCCTCCAGCCAGTAAGAAAAAGGAAAGGGACAAAGAGATGGTAACAGCAAATATCTATGGAACTTCCTCATGAAGTCGTTTCTTAGTTGTTCCAAAAAAGAACCCCAAAAAGACCCCCATCTGTGGACTCTGCTCCGTGCTACCATAGCTTTTAACAATGGGCTATGTTTTACTATTCTGCGATTGTAATGCTGCTTTCTATTTTTATTATCCATTTTCTCCTTTTTCCTGTTTCATGTCAAGTTTGAATTGATATCTTTACTGATGAACTAGGATATGTGGAAGGCAAACATTGTGGCTCAGTCAGATTGAATGCCTTCAAGAGAAATGCTGGCCAGAGGAGATGATGATAATGATGATGAAATGATAACGACTTGAATAAACAAGGAACCCGCAGCATATCATACAGTGTAATGATCCGCCACCTGGGTTCACCCATCATTCAAGTCATAATGTGGTTTATGGCTTAGGGTGTGTGTACCCAGATATTGTGGTTTATAAATCACCGTTTATGGCTTAGTGTGTTGTATGGACCCAGCCAACTGAGGAATCGTCAATAAATCATAGCTTAGCACGGGCACGGGCGTGACACCCACCAACATCTCTCCAACATTTCCTGATTACCTTGAGATCTTTGTTTAACATTTACTTTGCATTTCTAACTTCTGCCAAAGTTTTTATTTCTTCTCGACTGAAGGAATGCAAGATGCTGAGTCAGAAGTTGAGGCCAAGCACCATAGCCTGAATTCTTATGGGAATGGCGGGGCTGCAGATTCTCTGATTGCTACCCAAAGTGTTTTTGCTGTTGTCCTTAAGTGCAGGTTAATGACACTATTTATTGCAGGAAGCATATAGCATGGAAAAGGGAACAACAATACAAAAAAAGAAACTGCTCATGTCAGCAGACCAGTTTTGAATTAGAAACCATTTGTGGTGGTCTGTGCAACGAGCATTAACTTTCCAAGCAGAGATGGGGAGGCCGGTCTCCAAAGAAGTCATGTGTGGCTGGACCAGATTTTTAATATCACTTGCAAAGATTTTGCATCCGTGTGGGAGGCTAGCTTTGCAAATCATGATAAGCCACAATTACTTTAGCTATGGTTTACTGAATAAATCAGCATTGCCTGAGTTCACGACATGCTAAGCCTATACGAAACAAACTAGGTTATGTGGAGTCCTTGGGGTTCTCTGAGCTTGGTTGTTTTCTTGCAAATGTTTCGTTACCCAGCTAGGTAACATCTTCAGTGCTGAAACATTTGCAAGAAAACAGCCAAGCTCAGAAAACCCCAAGGACTCCACAGTTCAACCCTGAGCTACACATATTCTCTTCTATTGAAACTAGGTTATGGCTTAACCTAGTTTCAGTAGAAGACTTATGGCTGAGAGTGCTAGACCCAGCCTATGAGTCAGGACCATGGTGGTTGTTTTTCCAAATCTTATAGGGTACTTAAGAATAGTTACTTCTAAAGTAAATAAAATGTTGTTTTGAGCTCTGCCAATCAGGCATTTTATGTTACTTAGCTTTCCATTTATCTTGTTGTTGGCTTCCTTCAAGTTCAGTAGCAGCTGTTCGATTTATATCTAAGCTTTAACAACAGTTTGGAATTATGGATCGTAAAACATGGTTTAGAGATCACAATGAAATGAGTCTGCATAATACTCCACAATGAAACAAAACAAATCCTCTAGTGTCTCTGCTCCAGGACCACGTACCTCTTCTGAGCTTAGCAACACAGGCCAAGGTGTGCGAATTCTCCCCAGACACCCTGCTTCATCAGCCCAGAAAAAGGGCCCGCAGTGAAGAGCGTGGCCGTCTGGTGCAGATCTGGAGGAAAGCTTTCTCAGGACCTCGGACAGTACTGCAAATACCAACCTGCGTGTTTACGCCATAGAAACAGGCCCATAAAGGCGTAGCAGATCGATGCACGCATGCATGGTTGCTCGATCTATGTATATTTGTTTAAATTTATATCCTGCTTTTCTTTCCGGTGGAGAGAAATACAGAGATGACCTTGGAGAGGCCATGCAGCGACGGTTAGCAAAACGCAAGCTCAGCCTGGCAAAATAAGGCAGCGTGAGAAAGAACAGTAGAATTGCATTGACTCTTTGGCCTAAAAGGCCCGGATGGGGAAACGTGGTCAGGCTTTCAAGATTCTGTTATTACAGCCTATCTCAATAAAGTGGAGGTCCAGTATTTCTTGTAGAGTGAATTTCTTGACCTGGCCTACCTCGAAGGGCTGTTGAAGGTGGCATACGCAGCACTCCTTTCTCCTAGATTTTCCACAACTGTGAGGTGGGTTGGGCTGCCAGAGAGGGGCTGCCCGCAGTTGCCCGGTGCATTTCCACGGAAGACGGTAGACTTGAACTCGAGTCTTCCCAGAGCCAATCCAACCACTTATCCACTCCAATATACTAGCTTACAAGGTGATTAGGCTTCCAGTCTAGGTATACAGGTACTGTAGTCCTTGTTTAGTGGCCACAATTGGGACTAGCAACCTGGTCATTAAGCGAGGCAGTCGCTAAGTGAAACTGCAGCAGTGCTTACAATCTTCCTTTGCTTTACAGACCTGCAAAGGTCCTCAGTGTGAGGACTGGTCACAAAGTTACTTTTTCATCACCATCATAACCACCAAGTTGCTAAACGAGGCAGTCACTAAATTAGGACTACCTGTGGTGATATTCATAATACCATGTCCCAAATTTTCCCCACAATAATTCTACTGAGGTCAGCTGGGCTGAGAAAGGGGCTGACCCAAAGCCTCTTAGGGACTTTCCAGGGCTGAGGGGGGACTTCAACCAGGGTCTCCCCACTCCTTGTCCAACACCTTCACCACTACCCCACCTTGGCTCTCTGATCTGTTTAATTTATATTTATTTATTTATTTGATTTATACAGCCATCCATCTCTGAGCATTTTACAATAAAATAGATCAAAACAACTGACATGTATAATATAAAATAAAAATGCATAACAGCTGAGCATTGTAAAATAACCATCAACAAAGCCAGGAGACCCGCTGAGAACTCAAGATAGTTTATACAGAACCTCCTCCTCCCCTTTTCCGTACAACAACCCTGTGAGGTAGGTTGGGCTGAGAGGGAAGGACTCGCCCCAAGCCCCCCAGGGAGCTTCTGTGGCTGAGGGGGGACTAGAACCTGTGTCTCCTTGGTCCAAACCCAACAACAACCTGGTGAGGTGGTCTAGGCAGAGAGAGCGAGAGAGAGGGGCTGGCCCCATGTCGCCCAAGGCACTTCTGTGGCTGAGGGGAGAGCAGAACTGGGGTCTCCCCTCTCCTAGCCCAGCATCTTCCCCACTCACCCCCTGGCTCTTGAGTTTTTAAAATGAATATTCCGATTATTATTTGATGTTCACCCCACCTTTTTATATATATAGGCATTTGGTCACCTCAAGGTGGCGAACGTACCTCCTGCCTCCTTTTTTCCCCACAGCCACCACCCTGTGAGGTGGGTTGGACTGAGAGAGAAGGACCGGCTCTTGACTTTTATGGCCGCTGTGAGGAAAATATTGCCCATCTCAAGCTAATGACTCCGGGCAACACACACACACACACACACACACACACATACACTGCAGTCCCTGGTGCGATGTTTTTGTTATATTCTAATATAACGCACCAGGGATTGGAGAGAACGGCCCCCACAAACCCTCAGGGGGCTGTTTCTGAGGGGCCCCTTTTTTCGCCAGCCCCCAGTGGGCCCTTGGACTCACTTTGGCTGCTTGCCCACTCCAGGCTGAGCTCCACGGCGGCTTTTCAGCCACCCCCCTGCAGAGGGGCCCCTCTTGTCCCCCCCACTGGTTCTGTAGGGCTGGTCTGCCCCCCTGCCCTGAGTTGCCGCGGTCCACTTACTCTGACCGGGCTGCACGGTGTGGGGCTCGGAAGAATCCAGAGCGGGGGACATCGGAGAGGAAAGCCTAGAGGGGCCGCGCAAGGAGCGCAGGTGGGGGCAATTAAGGCCCCCCTGCCCGGAGCGCCACCCTGGAGCAGGCTTTGCAGGCGCATCAATAAATAAGAAAATCAATCAATAGGGCAGCGAGCCAAGGTGGCTGGGATGCTAGCCAAGGGGGCTCCCGGTGAGCCAGAAGGAGGGGTGAGGGCTGGAGTTTCGTTCAGAGCCTCGGACTGGCGGCGTTGGGGTCGCAGCTCTGATGCCCCGGCTGATGGCCCCGATCAGGCCTTGCAGGCGGAGAGCCGTGTTCGTCTACGGTGGCGGCAAATCAGGAGGAATCGGGTAGCGCGTCTTTCCAGCGGACAAACCGGATTAAAAAGCGTGAGCTGTCACGAGCCTGGGCTTTGTACTCCAGCTGGGACGTCGGGGAACGGTGCGACCAGGCTCCTCATCTTTCGCCGGGTCAGAGCCGTGCTTCCAACGGGACGGGCAGATCGAACCCGATTCCACCCAGCTGGGAAATTCAGTTTCCAGCGCCAACTGGAGTTGACCCAGTTTTCCAAACTGAAAGGACGATGCGGGCCAAGCGGTGGGCCCTCTTAAATGGGGTTTATAAATGGAAGCCCGAATGCCCAAGTGAAGGTTGTGACGGTTGGAGGGGACAAAACCAACTGGAAATAAAACAGAAATTTAAGCAGGGGTTTTCGGGGGGGGGGGGGGGAAGAAATCAAGATGGAGGCCATACCCACATGGTCAATGGATACAAAACAGGGGCAGGCTTTGATTGTTGGGCATGGCCGCCATCTTGACCTTTTTGACCCCTTTGCGGATACGGTTGAATTGAGGCAAGTCCTCGGGAGAGCTAGGAGAGAGCAAGCAAGAGAATGGAATCGTTTTCAAATCTTTATTGGCATAAATAATTCACACATAATTTACCTCAACAGACACCTCACCGAAAGCACAAGGAACGAAAATCCAAGAAAAAAAGGAAGGAGAAAAAAAAAAGGAAAGAAAGAAAAAAAAAAACTCCTAAAACGCTCCAATCTTGTTTTGCTTATTTTATTTCAGTTTGTTTTGCGGTCCCCGGCCACTCGCACCCCCGTCAACGGCAGAAATTATAAATACTTTCCTTCATATGTAGAAAAATTTATAAATGGTACTGTACAAATTTACAATCTGCAAGAAGAACAATATTTTCGGTTTTGCTTTACTTCATTCCCCCCCCCCCTTTCGGTTTTGGTGGAGTTTGTTGTGGGTTTCTTTGTGGGGTGTCTCTGGTTTTTTTGTTTTTTTTTTTGCCTGAGAGTCAATGGTCTGTTTGCTCCCTCGTTTCCAGGGATGAGGATTTGGCGACAACCCACACAAAATAGATATGTGTGTATTTCACTGACTTTAATTACATCTCGAAATTAAGAAAGGAGGGCGAAGCCCTGCAAGATGTTCTCCTACAGACCCTGTTAAACTCTTCACAAACATGGGACGCTTTAGGCCATTTTTTACCGGGGGAAAAAAAAATAAATCTTGAGTTTTTCCTGAGACTTGCTTGAGAAGGTTGGCTCCCTTCCAGTAAAGTGGGATAATCTGTTTTAAGTATTTTATAGGTGTGCCTTGGTGGAACTGGCTGTTCGGTCCATTTTATGACATGAAGCGACTGCTGCTTCCTTTTCTAACGACATCTTTAGTTTAGTAACGAGACAAGATTTCTGTCCGTTTCACAGAAGACCTAAGGCCTTTCTGCGCTTCAGTGGTCGCAACTGAAGTAGATAAAACTCCTGGGTCATTTCATGGAAGATGAATGGCCTTGATCTTTTGCTGCCGTTTCCAAAACTCACCTTAAGGGAGGAGCAAAATGGCATGCTTTTCAGGAAAAAAAAAAATAAGAAAAAGGTCATTGAATTACTCAACAAAAATGGATATGATGCTCACTGGCATCATGTTATAAAATGGACTTGGTGGTTTACGTGAGTATCGGATCTCCTCAACTGCTCCATCGCAGGCAGATTTTTTTTTTTTTTTATCATATAAAACATGGAAAAAATATTTTACAGTAAAGGAATAACGGCCATTAAAAGCAGAGCTTCGTAGGATACAGCTCTGCTTTTGACTCTAGGGCTCCTGGATCGCTCCTATTGCTTTTGACGGGGGTGAAAGTTCTTCCCCTTGGAAGAAATATGTTGCGATTCATTTTATATTTCAGGACCGACACGGAGAACACAGTAGTAGAAACCAAACTGGTTCCCCTAATTTGGCCTGCGTGTATACATGACACTGTATACACAGAGGCGTGAATCTTTACGAAGGTGTTCCTTATGTACAAAAGACTTGATAAATTCTTGCAAATTTGATTCAGTTACAGGCAGGCCTCACTTAATGACCACTCATCCAGTGACCATTCAAAGTTACGACAGCACTGAATGAGGGAGGCTTATGGTTGTGGCTGTCGCAGCATCCCTGCAGTCACGTGATCGTGATTTGGGCGCTTGGCAATTGGCTCGCAGTTATGACAGTCACAGCATCCTGATCACCATTTGCGACCTTCACTGCTGGCTTCCGACAAGCAAAGTCAATGGGGAAGCTGGTAGGAGGTCACAAATGGTGATCACTTGACTGTGGGATGCTGTGACGGTGCAGGATTCACCTAACAACGGCAACTGGAACTGCTGCAATTGCCGTTGTAAGTCGTCCTGGTCAAATTACATCACATTTTATGACTGTGTTGCCTAGTGAAGGAGTTCCTGGTCCCAATTACCGTCACTAAGTGAGGACTACCTGTAGTATAATGTGTGTGCCCCTATGAGTATTATCTTAGTCTGGAGAACTTATGGCCCTCCCACATTAGCCAGTCACAACTCCCAGCGTCCTTCTGGCTGCAGTTGCTGAGAACTGCAATTCAAGATCGCCTAAAGCAGTGTTTCTCAACCTTGGCAACTTGAAGACGGGTGGACTTCAACTCCCAGAATTCCCCAGCCAGCCATGCTGGCTGGGGAATTCTGGGAGTTGAAGTCCACCCGTCTTCAAGTTGCCAAGGTTGAGAAACACTGCTTTAGGCGATCTTGAATTGCAGTTCTCAGCAACTGCAGCCAGAAGGACGCTGGGAGTTGTGACTGGCTAATTCCCCATGCTGGCTGGGGAATTCTGGGAGTTGAAGTCCACCCGTCTTCAAGTTGCCAAGGTTGAGAAAGGCTCCCATTCCCAGTCTTAACTTAAAAACGGGCAAAGATCCCTCCACTAGAATTCCAATGCCAAGTAATGCCAAGTACAGTATTTTGCTTAGATATGCCCAAACTTTCCTGCCCTGGCTCAGCCAAGGGGACGCCAACGGGTCCCCCCATTTACCCACCAGCACTTCAGAAGAAGAGAGGGGCTGAGTTCTCACCCGCCTATTGGCAAGCCGGCAACGACAAGGATTTCCAACACAAACGTTGCAATGTGGTATTGACTAGCGTGTGTACAAACTGAGCGTGTCATCAATCTGTGCTTATTGCCACTGGCTGGAACCCAGTGGGGATTTCAAATGTCACTGTGTGGGTGTGAAAGGGGAGAACGGAAGTGGCTGCAATTGTGAAAAGCCAGCAACACAAACATATTAGAACATGGTATGTGGAATTAAGGGATCTAAAAGGGTTTTCCCCAGGACGGTTAATAAGGCAGCCAGAGAATTAGGAAAGGAGTGCGTGGTGCAGGACGGGATGAGAGCTTATGGGATGTATGGATTAGAATAAATCTGGCCTATGTTACTCTGTGTGTGTGTGTATTCATTCTACCTAAAGGTCATCAGGCGACGATCATCTCAGATTGTTCTGCCCTGGGTGGCTTTAACCAGAGCCTGAAATTTGGCTCCGAATAAGCCCATATATCCATGTAGCTGTACAGTATGCGTGTGTCTGTGTGTATAGACATGCGTGCACACGCAAATGGGTATAGTCCTCTACAGCATGGCGCTCTGTCTTAGCATGGAACTCTGCCACACCGGAGCCTGCCATTCGTAACGGCGGCTTCCTTCATGTCATCAAAAAGCTTCGATCGTCAAAACTGGGTTGAGGCAAAGCAACCTTTGAAGTTCCTATCCTCTCTTGGTTTGTTTATATCAGTGTTTTTCAAACCTGGCAACTTGAAGATGTGTGGACTTCAGCTCCCAGAATTCCCCAGCCAGCATGCTGGCTGGGGAATTCTGGGAGCTGAAGTCCACACATCTTCAAGTTGCCAGGTTTGAAAAACACTGGTTTATATCAGCGCCGAAATAACCGAATTCATATGCATATGTATATGTATATGTATCAGAGCAGTTTGGGGTAGTGGTTAAGGCACCAGGCTATAAACTGGGCGGCCATGAGTTCTAATCCTGCCTTAGGCACAATATCAGCTGGGGGACCTTGGGCCAGTCCCTCTCCCTCAGCCCCAGGAAGGAGGAGGCCAGGGCAAGCCACTTCTGAAAAACCTTGCCGAGAAAACTGCAGGGACTTGTCCAGGCAGTTGCCAGGCGTCCAAACTGACTTGAAAGCCCAAAAATAAATAAATAAATAATATAGATACGTACGCATACGTGCGTGTGTGTGTGTGTGTGATGCATCTAAGAGGGAATAAGGAGGTCCATAGATAGCTAGGGAGATATAATTGTACGCACTGCAGGAACCTTCAATTCCATCTGAACAAAATATAGCTCTCAGGATTAGCCATGACCCTGACTGGACGTTGATGGCCTCACTGCACTGATGTATGCTTTAGGAACCTACGTGGATCAATGTAATGCAAAGGTGAGCCGCGATCACAGGCTCTAAGTGGCCTCTGAACCCAGTTTTGATGACCACCAGACCCCCACACTGCTGAAATTCAGTGACAAATCCTCAAGCATCAGAAATGCAGTTCCCAGTTAGAGTTAGCTGGCACAGTCCCAAACAAATGAGGCAAATTGGATAGGGCTAGTTCGTGATAGTACCACCCCTTTAACTAAAAAAGAAAGACCCCCCCCACTGAAAACGTGGGTCTACCTACATCGCCCCGCCTTTTGACCCCATCTGCTGCCCCGATGCAAAGTTTTCAATACGAGACTTTTAACCATGCAATAAAAATGTTAATGGGGTTCTTATTTCTGAGCAGGAAAGCCAGATAAAGATGACATTCATACGTGGGATCAAAACGTGGAGGAACAGCGGATTCTGTTTCCGATATACATGAGAAGCAGCTAGCGAAAGCAAAAAGTTCTAAGTCGAGGCAATTTTTCTGATCCTCTGTAGAGCAGCTTCTCTGTGGACGGAAAAAGTCTGATACAACTCCCTGGAGTGGAGTGGGGAAGGGGAGGAGGGCCCAAGCTCGCTCGGCAGATCTGTAAATAAACCCCTGTCTCTATGGAGCTTGCTAATAAATCTGAGCTACCGGATAACCCCTGTCACGCCCTTGGATCTCCTATTAGATGGCATTGTGGCGATTTCCCTTATGTTCTCTATTCCAAAGACCTGGTTATTTTTAAACCGGATAGAAATCCATCGATAAAAGATGAGGGTGAAGCCTAAACAACAGAGATCAAAGGAAGGGAGGGGAATCAAGATTGGTTATTGATAATTAAGACTTTGGGGAAAAATAAGAAAGCGTGATGAGAATGATATACTTGGCTTCTTCGTGCCCGGAGGGAGGGGAGGCCCAGATAAATCATGCTGGGCAGTTTTTTTCCCCATCCATGCTAACATGCAACAGATGATCTCCTTCAAACTTCCCTCCATTCCCTCCATCCCCAGAATTTTCTTCCCCACACATTATTTTGCAGAGGTTTTGGACCCCAGGGAGAAAGCAGAAGAGGACCACGAGGATTGTTTAAATTGGCTCCCCACTTTAGCGATATTTTAAAAACATCGAGACATAAACTACCGCAGGTGGACCACTGATACCACTCCTGAAATTTGGCACGGCAATGGAGACATCACGTTCTTTACCCATCCGTTAACCAAAGCCACTGAGTTTGCCTCTGTCCATGAATCACAGCTTTCCCCCAAATGTTTGTCTGGATCAGATCAAGAATCCGTTTATAATTAGAATTTGCCATGGGGCTTCTTTCTAAAAAGAGCTCCATGGAGGCACCTGGATTTCAAGCAGAAGGCTACCAGGTTTCAGGTCTTTGAGCCCTGCCGACAGGCAGAAACCAAAGTTAGGAGAATGAAAATGAGGCCTGGGCTCTGGTCTATTTAGCACTTGCACAAAATATCTGAGCAGATTTAGCTTGTCATGTCACACAGAGCTGTCACATTCCCCAACCTTCACTGCCCTCTAGCACAGAGAAATCGATGCAGAGAAAGCAACTCCTGGATGGCTGAATCTTGCTCTGACTTTTTCCTACCAGGGTAGGGGGGGACTTCTTAGATTTCCAGATCCAGGACAGTCCCTTGGCGTAATTGTATGCGGGAATGACCTTGGGAGACAGGAGGAAGAGCCCCAGGCTAGGCAATGGTTAGATAAATGGCAGCTGAGCCCACAAAAGGATTGGGGGCATGGCAAATGTCTCAGAAGAGACCCTCCCTAGTTTCTTGGGCTGCAAAGGTGAGGGGGGGGGAGATGCACTTTCAGACTTGCAAGATTCGGTTCATGCAACCTTACATTAACAGATAGAGCTAGTACTTCTGGGTGTGCCTCTTGCCTGGACTACCTCGCAAGGCTGACCCTTGGCCTGCACACCAGAGGAGAAGCAAACAGCAGAACGGACTCTGACCCTTGACAATCATGGAAACCTCCTTAGAGGGGGCCAGCGTGAGAGGAGCACCAGCCAGTTTTCACGAGGTCTTTGTACCTCCCTGAAGCAGCCATTCCCTTTCCACGGAGGACACTTTCTCAGCTCTCCAAGGTGCTGACCTCCTTCACCTGGCCAAACTCTTTTCCCTGCCGTGACCCAACCTGGCCAGAAGGGACTGTCCTGCCTGATTTGACTGGCTTTTACCATGTGCAGTTCTGCCTTGGGGTTCTGCCCTGCTACCCTGCTGGGAGGTGTCACTGAGGGGGTTTATCTCCCCTGCTTGCTCCAAACCCATCCAGAACACAATACCTGCTGAAATTCCCTCTCCCACACAACACTAAAAGGACAAGAACCTTGTGCTTGTCTGCGCCTGACTATCCCCCTCGGCTACTTTGAGACTCTGGACCTAGCCTGAATCCTAAAAAATACCGACCACAGCCACCAACTCAAACATAGCACACCAAGAAATAAGAAAGGCACCCTTTTATTGGGATCAAGAAATCAGAACTGTTCCAGAGTTTCCAGAGGACCTGGGTGGGTTGTGCGGGGGAAAAAAAAAAAGGCAAAGAGTTGCAAACATTACATCTTTTTTTTTGCAGGACAGGGAATCCAGCTTTTCTCACAGCTGGGTTTAAATTCCACATCTTGCCCTGCCCCCCTCCAAAAAGACGCACGGCCCTGGCAAGAGGCCTAACCACAAGTTTAGGCAATCACACGCTGCTGTAAGCTAAAGCCTCCAGGATCAACTGTGTTCATGATGGCGTTGAGTTCTCATTTTTGGCCAATAAAACCACATCATGCTGGTCAATCGCAGAAGGACATCACCCTTCCAGAACTAAAGACACCACAGGGAGCCATGCAAACTCCAAGCTCCATTTATCAATTCACCTTTTAGAGGTTAGGGTAGGGTAGGGAGCTGAGTCAGCGGTCTGTGACTCCTTTACTTTGCTTCCAGAATCTTAAAGTGCCAAAAAGGGAAGGGTCTAGAATCCAGGGGAACAATTGCTTCGGTTAGCCTGCAAGCGTATTCATTTCAGCAAGTAACCTCAGGGGGCAACCGGGGCCAGCTCAGTCCCAAAGACTTTCTAATGTGATTTTTGAAGATGTGGGTGCTCACGCCGATGTCTAAAGGGTGTGCTCTTTCATACCCCCCCCCAAAGCAAATAAACACATTCTGCTGCCCAAAGTTTGCCTTTCTTGTGGATGGATGACCGGTAAAAGCTCTTGTTTTTAGTTTCTGGGCATCTCGATCCCCTTCTGTTGTAAAATGGGCACCGTTAGGTTGCCGTTCACCTTTATATCTTCTGCTGCAGTGGAAGCCAGGGCAAATATTTCTTCTATGCCCAGCCCTTCCATTCATCCTCAGCCATAAGCACCCTTTCCAGAGTTCTGCTTCCCAGAGCAGAGAGCTGGAGAGGAGGAGAGGCTTTGAAGCTGCCCATCTCCCACGACTACCACAAAATGCAGTGCAGTTCGCTAAGCTGTGAGTCTGAGAACTTCACTCCCACTTCAGGACTTTGAAAAAAGCCTACAGAAATGGCATTTACGTCAGTTAAAATGTACTCCATGGCTGCTAGAGAACTGGTTAGAGATACTAAGCTGCCAGATGTGGCACCAGCATCAGAATCTCTTGGATCTGACATGTCTCTTAAAAACCCAAACAGCCAAATCCGGAACGCCAAACATTCTAATTTCCCACAAAGGTAAGTGTAGTCTTGCTGGAAAAAGGTGTTTCCTAGAGATTCCCCGTTGCTGACAGATAGGATAAGGCCCAGCAGAAGGTACATTACTGAGGCCCCCTTCCCTCAGAATTTGGATAGGTGAAAGTCAACTGAAAAAAGCTGGGTTTTCTAGCAATCTACCTAGCTGTTCTTTGGATTACTGTGTGCTTAAAGACAGCAGGAAGATCCACGTCACTTCTGCAAAAGACATGCCTGCATCTTAAGATCAACTTTTTATTATTTATGTCAGAGGCAGGCAATCTGGTGCCCTCCAGATTTTCTGATTGCCATTCCCATGATCCCTATATGTACCATATTGACCAGAACTGCTGGAGATTGGGAGTCCAAAATGCCTAGATAACTCCAAATTGCCTAACCTGGATTGATTTGCTCTGGGAAGGTGGGCAAACTAAACCTGAGAACATTAAGAATGCAAGCTGTGATTATTATCTCCTCATGGGATTTCAAAGCAGCTGCAAACGGCCAGCTCCTGTTGGCTCCCAGATTTTCTTCTGAACGGCAGTGCCTATGCCGAGGTCTGGCTAAAAGCCATCTTGGGCCCATCCCGTGATCAGGCTGTTGCCCTGTTCCCCTGTTAATTGCATTTCTAAAAGTCATTAAGCTGGAGCGGTGAAAGGTGGGACAGTACATTCCGGGCAAAGGAGGGCTTGGTTCTGGCTCTCCAGTTCTTCAAAGAAGAAATTAAAAAACGCATTTTGTCTGCTGCTATGGGAAGAGAGGAAGCCACCTTAGAAGAAGTCCAGCTGAGATTCTAGCAGGATTCCTGAGATGGAGGCGGGGGGGGGGGGGACTTCAGGCCTTCTAGAAGCTACAGAGCAACAACTCCCCCAAGCCCCAGGAAAATGGGGAGTCTGAGTTCCACAACTGTTGGAGGGCAGCAGCTTTCCCAAATCTGGACTACCATATCATAGAAGCTCTTTTCAACCATGCCTGGGGATTGAAGTTAGTCTGTCTTCATGAAAAGCATCAATTCTGCCCCCATGTGGCTACTGCCCGTGTCATACGAGCATCCTCCCCATTCTCCCACCTTCATTTCATTCAGGCCAAATCGTTTCAGGCAGGAGCCTTTCCCAGCTCAACCAGAGAATACTGGGGTCTAGCCTGGCAATGTTGGGCTAACAAAGCATGCGAGCTGGCCATTGGGCTCTTCCCATCACCTTCCTTGGGCTTCATGGGGTCAAAGCCCTAGAGGTTAGAGCTTTGACTTAAAGGAGGGAAGTGGAAACGGATCATTGGAAGGCTTTCTGATCTCATGCTGCCATTTCCTTGTGAAAAAGAAGAGCACAGAGTTGTGGGAGGGGGCAGCCCACCACCAGGATGACAAAAATGTGGCCAAGGGGAAGATAAGAGGAGGGAAAGGTGGCTCTCGTGACATTTACAACAGGGATGGATGAACTTTGGAACTGAAAAAATGTAAGACTGCTCTTCAGGCAACTATGCAAATCTTGTAAAGTGTCAAGAATGTCTCAACCTCAGAAGGAAGGAAACTGGACAGGCCCAATTAGACCCATCAAATCTCTTTCCTACACCACTCCTTCAAAACTCATAGCAAGTCCTAAGCAAAACCTGGTTTACAAGGGCCAGGAACCCAACAAAGATAATAAAAAATGGAGGAATATGCCGAGATCACACCCTGCAACTTTTCCAGGCAGAATATAGGGTGCCTGGAGGAAGATTGTGGAGGTGGCTTTGCTGTTTACCCTTTGCAATGAGGAACTTAGGTGAAAAAAAAATAACCTCCTCCCATAGATTAATGCAATATTTATGGAGCATTTCACATGCCTCACCCCAGAGACGTGCAGAGAATCAGGAGCAGAAGAACGCAGCAAGGGCCATAAAGAAAGGAAAGCTGACAAGAGGTGGACAAGGGTGAAATGATGGTGGCACAAACAAGCCTTTGAAATTCTTGCAGGCAGGAAAATGAGGAAAGTGAGAACTGTTGCATTTCTTCAACAGTTTCCAGAGAGGAACCCTGTCTGTTAGCAGCACTTCCATTATTTTTCCTGCAGCTTTTTTGATGGGCAGCTCTTACAGTTTCTCATTTTGTACCTTCCACAGGACTCAAGACATTGTGGATTGGGGGTGGGAAACTGTGGTTGGTCCCCACGTCCGTGGAGAATATTGAGAGAAAAATCAAGACATCGTATGTGGGGAAAAAACAACCCGGCCTGAATGTTGGGACCACATAGTTAACTGCAATGATCTCAAGAGGGTCTGTCTGGAAGACAGGGTCACTCAGCTGTTAGGTATTTTTTGTCATTGTTGTAGTTGTTGTATACAGAACTGAAGACCTAGTGAGATAAAGGCACAGCTCTTTTGGCCCTGAAATTGATAGAAACCTCAAGTGGCTTCAGTGCAACATTCAAAGGGATTTCCAACTAGCTGGATGCAATTATGCCATCAGAGTAAGACACTGAAGCAGAAACCTAGGGCTCTGCTTAGAATGAGGATCCTCAAATGGAGCAGGGAGGACTTTACTGCATGTTGAAATAATTAGATGAATATCTTTTCCGACCCGAACAGCCCCCTCTCCCCAAATAAGCACATTAAAACTGTTTTCAGAGCCAAAAATTCTCTAGCCACACCACCGGCCAGATGTGAATTATAATGCCCTCCAGAGAAGTCCCTTGCAAACAAAATAAGACAGTAGATTTGGAGGATTAGGAACACAGCCCAAAATACATGTGGTGTCTGTATGTAGCATGCTGTAGGTCTGGTCTTACTCAATGATCTGACATCTGGCAGAGCACTGATGGAGAGATGAATACCAGGATCGGGGCATGTTCCTACTCAGTTTTGCAAGGCGGGGATGGCAGTGAAGAGGAAGTAACAGAGATGGTGGAGAATGCCAGCAACCAATTAAGAAGAAGAAAAAAAAGCATCAGGCACCAGAAGAACAAGATGACTTGTAACAGCCAAGAACTGGCTAAGAGCAGGTTAACCGTTGATGTCAAATCTCAAATCTGTATCTAGAAATTTACCCCCACCCCAGCTAGAGTTGTCAGATACAAAAAAAGGTGGAGTTTCTACCACTCAAAGTTGAGCCCAGGAGGAAAGTTGGAGGAAGTGCAGGAAACTCTTTACTGCATGACAGTTACTCCAGACGGAACTCTCCCTTGATACTCTTCAGATTCCCCCTCTGCCCTGTTTGTTTGTTTGATGAGCAGCCATGCCACAATGACAGCAATTTGAGGAGGGATCTAACCCATTCCTGACAGCAATTTTAAGAGCGCCTCCATGGTGTGCTTTCAAAATTCACCCTGTTCCTCCCTGCTCCTGTTGGGGCTACTGAAGCTCCCTTCCCCTTTCTCCACTCTGCAGGCGATGGAACAGGTGGTCCAAGGAAAACACCCAAAGAAAACCACACAAAAAAAGAAATAGCATCATGATCAACTAATGCAAAATGGCTTCTAAGGGTAGCTCACAGTTGCCCTCAGATATTCCAGTGGGAACATATCTGAGGGCTGGTTGCCATCAGTTGTTTCCAGACAGGTAGCAGGTGGGCTACCATTCAGCATCTGGTCTGCTTCATGTTCTCCATCCTACATTCCATCCACACCAAGGATCCTTCCATTCTTCTCCCCCAAGACTGAGCATGACTTTCCTCTTGCTGTCCAGACATCAGGTCTGTTGTTCTAAAGGGCAGGATGAGAGAGCACCTCTTTGATCCCGGAACATTTCCATGTTTGCCATACCCTTCCAGTCTATGGACAAGGACAGGAGGAGAAGGAGTTGGAGAAGGGGAAGGAGGGTGCAAAGAGAGGAAGAGGGATGTAAGAAAGGCACCAATCCTCTGATTCACAGCCTGGAAGGAAAGAGAGAGTGAGAACAATAGTCAAACAGGGAAAGAAGTTTACACTAAGGGCCTTTCCCACCTCACCTAACCATGGCACAATGTCCTCCTGTGGTTGCCTTCAACTGGCCTCCAGCCCATGTATGAGACAAGCTTAAGTTGTCTTAGATGTATTGGTTTTAAAAGAGTACTCCTCCCCTCCCCACTTTGGCACTATCCAAAGGCAGTTTCAAGGTGTATAAAATCTTAGTCATCCATTCTCAGGAAGGGAAGTCGATGACTTGAAACAGGAGCAACAGAGGCCAGGTAGAGGCGAGCAATGGCAAGAGCAGATTTCATGAGGATGTAGCATTCTGTCAACACAAGGATGGGTGGACAGCACCACAGTTCAGTAGTAAGGAAAGTCCCCCTGAGAAAATGTGCCTGGGTGCAAGATAAATTTGGGCAAGGGAGCCACGATGGAATTAGGCTTTGCTAGAAGATTATATGCATCAAGTCAGTGTTGACTCTTAGCAACCATGGAGACAGACCTTCTCCAGAATGATGTGTCTCCAATCTGGCTCTTGAGGTCTCCAATCAATCAATTGACCAAAATCACTCAAAATAAATAAAGACTCCAAGAGGACTCTGCTTGAAATGGGAAGCAGGCAGGAAAGGGCTCAGCAGTGGGATAACACATTTCATGCTGATTGTTTTCTGCTGAGTCCAGGAGGGAGGAGGGGACTTCAGCTCCAGAGTGGGCAAAGGCCCTCAGCCACGACACCTGGTTTGCAGGCCACCATGGCTCAATTTGTACAACATACTGAGCCCTATCCAAACAAATCCCACCGCAGCTTTGAGTGATGAATGAATCCATCTGACGCTGTTGAAAGTAAGGGTGGGTGGAGAGAGAATTAGCTAAGCAAGTGCAGAAGGTCTCCACTCCCTGTTCAGGAGAAGGCGTCCAGCACTTCCCCGATTATTCTCACTCATCTGTGAAGAAACTGTAGGGAAAGGCACCTACCAGAGAGATCCATATTCCTGGGAAACACCTATCTGGTTCTGTGAATCCACTATTTATTTACTTATTAGATTTAAACCGTGCCCTTCCTTCAGAAACTCCAAGCAGTGCAAACTGCATTCTTTCCTCCGATTTGAACTCCACAACAACCACCCTAGGAAGTAGGTTGTGGGGAGAGTTAGAGAATGGATGGGAATAACTGTCTCAAAGGGCTTTCATATGCTTCTGTGGTTGCATGTGGACCTGAACTTGGGGCTCTCTCATTCTAATCCAAAACCCTGCGATGCCACATTGTCTTTCAGGCCTGACCAGTGTTGGGAAATCTGGGAGGAAATTGGACTATTATTGTTGCTGTTGTTGGTCGCAGTCAGCCAGATGTTTAGACTGGATTGGGCATTTTTATCCACCTATCGAGTCCTTCCCAAGGACCTGAGATAGGCAGATGGTGTTTGATGGTGTTAAAGGTATTGTTTATTATTATTATTATTAAAAAACAGAGATAATTCCTTCCTGCAGGTGCCTCTTCCCCTCCTCTTTCCTAGTGAAGAACAGAAATGGTTTGCAACGTTCACTCCAGCTGTGAGCAGACAGTTGGCCTAGCAACAGGGGGTGTGTGCATGTGTGTGTGTGCGTTAGGGACAGCCTCAGGTTTATACCCTTGGGAGATCTGTAAACAGCCAGAGCAGGAAAGAGCATTGCAGTTTTCTGTTTTTGTTTTCAAAAGCCAGATATTTCACCACTGCCTGGCTGCTAGGAATTCTGAGCCCTTGACCTACATGCACCAGTGTGCCAATACCCCATGTTTAATTTGAGCCAAATCTCTGCCTCGGTATCTTGTCCCAAATCCCCTGCTCACTTTTGGAATGTGTGAAAATGAACAGGGTGAACCAGCAATTGCAGAATTCATGGATAAGACAAGAGGACCAACAAGCATGCATAGAGTACGTTTCGACCTCTAATATTTGACTTGGATAATAATCAACTGGAAAAATCCTGTTCTATACTCCCAAGGTTTAGATGGGTTGCAATTACTAAAGAAATTGCTGTTTCCACCATACAGCTGTTCATGTGTTGGGGCCGAGGAAAGCAAATGACACCCGCACGGAAAGGAGAGCATCTGCCTTACTCTGCTGACTTCCAGAAGTGGCCCGGGTGGGAAAGGCGGCGATTCCGCTTTGGCAGTTTCTCCAACATCTCCATGAGCTTGGTGAAGGTGGGGCGCTCCTCCTGCTCGTAGGCCCAGCAAAAGAGGAGGATGTCCTGCAAAGAGAACCGGAAGAAAGGGCTATGCAAGGAGACTGAGAACGAGAGAGTGCCCAGAAGTGATGGCATACGTGGGCAGCCGATCTTGACCGGACTCCCAGTGAGATGGCAACTTGTGCCATCTGCAAATTTTCAGACTTGGCGTATGCTGTTACTGCTGCTGCAGAAAACCAAGGAACCTCCCCCTCTCCAACTTCTCATCAGCCCTAGAGGTCCTCAGGCTTGTTCCATAAGAACTGCAGGAGGAGGAGTGAAGAATCAGGGTCAGTTCATTGTCTCTGCTGAAAGGCCAATTCTATCAGCTTTCTATTTTGTCCTGAATTTTTCCTGGCCTCAGCCAATCATCATGAATCTACTATTAAACCACTAGTACCAGAGTTTACTTTTTTCCCATTGGTGGGTGTTTTAGATTGTCATTAGACTTGTTTTATGGATCTGAGCCGATCTGGATGCATTTGGGACTGGACAGCTGGAGAAAAAGGCTTTAGATAAGCAAACTTGGTGCTAAAAGTCACCAGCCTTCCTTCCCAGAAATGATTATGCCTCTTTCTCTTTTGGGGGTGGGAGGTCTGTGATCCCACTCGGGGTAAAAGAACGGAGTTCCTTCTCCATTCCTCTCTTCTCTAGCCTCCACTCCAGCCTGGGTGGAAATGATGATTGGAGGCAGCTTGCAACAAGGGTTGGTCTTCTATCTGTGGTATGGGCTGAAACACCATGCCCACTGGGAATGGGGCTGTCCTGTCCATCCACAGGATGACCCCCCTGTTTTCTTTCCCTTGATCCTCAAACAACCGTCCTGAAAGGCCGTGCGCTGCCTGAAAGACCCGTAAACTTCACGGCGGAGCAAGAACCTCACCCCAAACTTTCCCCATCTCCATCCACGCCACATTACAGAGGTGCTCCTGAGACACCGAAACATGCAAATGGGGAAATGCTCCACCAGTCTGTCTGCTTTTCTTCTCCACTCCCTGCCCCTGCCTCATCCGAAAGTCACCTACTGAAATCTCCTTCCCCAGGCCGATCTGGCTGAGGTTTGGCTTCATCCCTCGGCCTGCTTGCCAAATTATTGCCTCGGCTGGTTGGGTCTTGAACGGCCATTCCCGGGCGTACAATTCATACCAGATGGTTCTGTGGAGGCAAAGTGGGAGAGCAAGTTAACCTCATGGGCACCCCTGCTCCTGCTTCTTGGGGCTCTGGGAGGGCACCCGCTTGCCTCGAAGCCAAGACGGTTAGAAGATTGCAGAGGACATCCTGGCAGGGGCAAGGGGGCGAGGAGGAGGCTGCTCCCTGGTCTGCCTTCTGGAGAAATGCAAATGCTGTGATTGGCCGTGCCCACTGTGACAACCATTTTGCGAGAGTGTCTGCAACAGCCTCTTAAAATGCCAAATGGGCTTGCATTTATTAAGGACAATGATGGGCCCTTGAGTCGGTGTTGACTCTCAGCAACCACACAGATAGATTTTCTCCAGGTTGATCTGACCTCAAAGCACGTCCTTCAGATCTTCTAGTGTTGGTGGCATTATTCTAGTCCTCTAGAAATGCTCAGTCATTTACAGGGAGTCCCCAGGTTAAGAATGCCCAGGTTACAGACAACCCATAGTTAAGAATGGAGCCTATTGTAGCAAAATTCGAGTTAAATACACAATGATTTGAGTTAAATACATAGTGGTTCGAGTTCATTACACGATACTAATTATACAATATTATACAATAATACTGTTTTGGCTTACATACAAATTCAACTTAAGGACAGACCTTGGGAACAGTGCTCATCCTTAAACTGGAGACAACTTGTAGTCAACAACAATGGAAATTCCAATCAAGTAACACAATAAGGCATCAATTAAATCTGACAGTATATAAACACACAACAATAAACACATTAAAGGGGCTATAAAAATCTCTTAAGTTTGACTAAACATAAAATGTCACACTGGCGATTTTTACATTTTGCCCAGAGTTCCCCCATTGCGGGGAGATAGGCGGGGGAGAAATTTAATCAATCAATCAATCAATCAATCAATCAATCTTGTGCCAAGCATATTGTGTGAATTCAGCTTTTGTGGCTCATAAACTGTGATTTATTCACAACTTAATGAGGTTTGTTTTGAGCATGGTCAAACAAACCATGGCTTATCACAACAGGTGAACAGAACGTGTCTTTTGTATGGTTTTTCCCTTACTGTGCTGTGTGAACCCAGCTATGGTGGTTTGAAAACTGTTGCATATTATTCACCGTGTTTTAAGAAATCATTCTCAAAATATTTTCATATTAAAAAGTTGGTTTATTTTGCTTTGTCCAAGAGAAAAATTCACCAAGTCCTGTGCAAACTTCCTATAGAGTAAAAAGTTGGTGAGAGGCATCCTGTTCTAAAAGCCATCAGGAGCAAGTAATGTTTAGGAACCCAACATAATTTTGGGCCATATTTGCACTATGAGACATTAATATAATTTTTAACTGCCATAGCTTTTTCTAAAATGATGATGAAAGGTGCTAATAAGCTTCTAAAGGACATCCCTAATGCATATGCCTTTCATTCGTCAGAATTCCCTAGGAAAAGAGAATGGCAATTCACATCTCATCTAAGTTTGAATTCAGTGGGACCTGCTTCTGGGAAAGCTTGCTTAGAATTGCATCGTGTGTGTGCGTATGTATGTATGTATGTATGTAAATTTGTTTTAGCCACCGAACTTCAACAGACTCCAGTGTTGCAAGGGAGATTGCTGGAGATCATGCAGATCAGCCTAAGCAGCAACTGAAGATCACTTCACATGTTGAAAAATTCCTATCCATTCTGTGCAGGAATGATGTGAATCCTCTGCAATTTTTTCGGGGGCGGGGGGGAATGAAAGAATACAATAAAAATGCCTTAATTAAACAGCTGCTTCTGCAGCTGTATATTGCTTTCCATAACTGCAGACTAGCTTTTTTTTTTCACCACTGCCAGTGAAATTAATATTCTCTCCCCTCCATGATGACACCTCCAATATGTTTTTTGTATGCACGGTTACACATTCAGCCTCTATAATGAGTTTTGGAGAAGTTATATTATATTAACTTATATTCACTACTTTCTGTTATTTATTTGCCTTTTTCTTCAATTGGCCTTAATTAATGTATTACTCTTGTGCCCCTCTCCAACCTGACACCCTTTAAACCTGCTGGGAATCCAACTCCCAGAATTCACAGTCACTGGGTCAGTGGCCATGTTAGCCAACATTTATGGGAGTCAGAGTCCAACATATTTGGGAATTGGGAAGTTTTCCCTAACAGAAATTATGTATGTATGTATTTAAAGGCTAACACATACATTATTTCTTGTAATCCTCACAACGACTCTGTCCATTAAGTGAGTGAACACTGTCACCAAAGGCCATCTCTAACAGAGAGCAATTTGTGTCACATGGAAATCAAAGGTAGAGTTGGCCCTTTTTTGCTCGTTTGTTTACAAGATTCACTTTTGATGTTGGTACGCTGCCTTTTGGCGTTACAGACATCTTTGCATTTTACAGCAAGTGCTTCTAAGAAAGGTGATATGAAAACAAGATGCAAAGAAAGGGATGGTAAGAGAAGGGAAAGATAAGCCCATGGAGATAAGCCCACTCATTGAGATGGGCGGCCATATAAATTGGATAAATAAATAAATAAATAAAAATAAATATCAACATATTTATTGATATTGATAAACATAGCTTGTTACATATTTAATGAGTGGAGTGGTCTTTGCCGAAGAACATTTGGGCAAAGAAGGAGCCAAACAGCCACTGGCTCCAACTAGGCTGATGGACATGCCCTTATGGCTTCCTTTCCATTGGTGAAGAAAGACTGGAAAGAGATGGAACCAAACCACAACTCCCAGTTAGATCCATGAATGGGCCCTTGCTATCTCACTGGCCCCTGTCACTGAAAGAGGAGGAGCCAAAGGGGTCTTCGTCTCAACCAGGCTGATGGAAGACATCTTCCCAGCTTAGCACTCCCTCTGTCCTCTTTTGAGCAGAAAACAGAGGCATTTTCCCCTGAACCTTTTGAGCTGTGCTTCAGGAGAGTAAATCTCTGTGTGTATTTTCTGCCTTTTCAGCTATCTCAGCATTCCAGCAGTAGCAGCCAGCTCCAATTAGTCCCTTCGCCTCGATATATAATTCCTATCTCCAGATCTAGGAAGATTTTTCTCCCTTGAAGATAACTCTGAAATAAGAACACTTATATCGTCTGAGAGACTTCTTCCTAATAAGCATTTCTGTTAACAAAGGTCACGAGCTCTGCTGTTTTTCTCTTGCTAAGAAAATTGATACCCACATGTGATACATTTCCTGGAACTGAATGGTCCAGACCCATTTTGCGGACCTCTGCTGTGCAAGGCAGATCTGATTATTTACACTTGATGGAATACGATGAATGCGCAAAGAGCTTTAGAACGGACCTGCCATGTTTAGAAGGAATGACATATGCCATCTATTTAGGCAACAGAGCTCTCCAATTGCCAATCCTTAGGTAGTCAAATATACCCCATCGTGGGATAAAGGGGGAACCACAAGGTGTGCAGATTTAGGCAAAAATACATATATGTTTGTTTAGAAATTGCAAGGGGGGACTCTTTCCTCTTCCAAAGATCAGCTATAGGATTTGTTCGGTGGACTCTAATTTAATGGGCCAGTTTCTCCTCTTAGAAGTCTGATGTTTACTTTCTTTCTGGATTATTCAGATCCCTAGGACTGCATCTGCCAGAGATGTCAAAAGAAAAAGAGGGGAAGCACACTTGTTCCTCTCTAGCATCCATGCTGAAGAGCCCCACTGATTCCTACACTTTAAGAAGGGAAAACTGGGGAAGGGAAAATTCAAGGGGCACAGGAGAAGACTCAGTGTATCTTGCTTTAACTGGAAATGACCCTCCAGACAGGCTCAGGAGCATCGCTTCCTGCCAGAATACATCCCTTTTTTCTCTGCCTGGTTGCATGTAAAAGAGGAAACTCTGCACCTTATTCTCCCTGTTACTTCCTGTTGGGAAACACGTCCTTTGACATTTTGCTGCCTCTGGATTCTGTTTAGGAGGCAGAGGAAGTGACATGGTTGCCATTTCCTCCTCCCGGGATTGGGGTTTTCTGCAACTTCGGACTGAATTTAGAAGCAGAGGAAATAACAATTCCCAGGGCTCCTGAGCAGAAAAGGATCCTTCACCTCAAACTGAGTACCGTAACCTCATTTCCAGTCATGGAAAGAAAGCAAGGCTGTTTCAGGGACCCAAACCTGTTGCTATTTTTTTTTCCCCTTTTCAAAAATGGGTTTTGCTTAGAAAAGATAGCAGGGGAGGTTTGGCCAAGGGAGAAGTTCAGACTGAAGCCCTTTTTGACTTGGCATGGGCTACAGTATTTGTAACTGTGAGCTCCTTCCATTGGGAGTTCATTCACAGTGTGAACGTTTGAACACACTGTTTTTGCTGACGGTACCCCAAGGTGAGATCCCTTGATAAAGAACAGCCATATGCAACAGGCAATTATTTTCTCCTTGATTATCTTAGATGGCAGGCTTAACATCTGACTGGAGTTGGACACTACAAAAGGTATGAATGCCAATTGTCTTCCTACTCATTGTCTAGTGTTTGTTGGTTTGTGTGTTCTGGCTAGGGAAACTAGTGTTTATTCTTTGCTAACTGCTATATTTTATCTGGCATTGTGATTGAACTGGTAAAACATTAGAAATATCAGCAAAGTTGTGAGGCCCAATATACAGTCCAAATAATAGTTCTAAAATTCAGCCCATCAACAGAAAAAAAAAGAAAAAGAAAAAGAAGAAGAAAAAGAAGAAAAAGAAGAAAAAGAAGAAAAAGAAGAAAAGAAAAGAAGAAAAAGAAAAAGAAAAAGAAGAAGAAAAAGAAGAAAAAGAAGAAAAAGAAGAAAAAGAAGAAAAGAAAAGAAGAAAAAGAAAAAGAAAAAGAAGAAAAAGAAGAAAAGAAAAAGAAAAAGAAAAGAAGAAAAAGAAGAAAAGAAAAAGAAGAAGAAAAAGAAGAAGAAGAAAAGAGAAAGAGAAAGAGAAAGAGAAAGAGAAAGAGAAAGAGAAAGTGAAAGAAAAAGAAAAAGAAAAAGAAAAAGAAAAAGAAAAAGAAAAAGATAGAAGCAAGCTTATATTTTTTCCAATACAAACTTTCAAATTAAAAAAAGTTGGCCTGGGGCTTTGTCTGATAAGAATGCTCTTCCCCCAATAATTACTTTTTAAAGTTATACCAGTGCTTGCATGGATTTAATTGCTGTTTTCCCCCCACCCTCCAAAAACACATTACCAGATAAGAACTCAGTATAAACTAATCACTTTAGTTCTATGTTGTTGAAGGTGCCCATCTGAGTGGCTTAGAAGAAAATTAATCCGTCAGATAAAAACCAGCACCCCTATTGGGCCAGAGCAATGATATCATCACAGGACAGGGGGACCACTGAAAATAGCAATAAAAATGGATCCTCCCCCCCTTTGCTACAAGGCCTAGTAATTAATGGACAAGCAAAACAACAGCAAGGAACAAACTTCCAAACAAAATGAAACTAGAACGTCCTAGGAAATAAAACCTTCACTGATTGACATTTAGTTTTCCATCCTTGCTCCTAACCGTTTTTCTGTTAAGAGGTTTTCCCCAGCAGAATTCTCCTTCTGCATAGAATTCCAAACATTGATTGATTTGATTACCAACATTTCTATGCCACTCTCCTTCCAGCAGCTCAGAGCAGCGTATGCCGAAAAAACCCAGAGGATTAAAAACAATACCACCAAAATAAATAATAGACCTTATCTAGTACTGACCAACAAGGGTAGACACCAAACAGGCTCTCTCCCAGAGCCAAGCTTTTACTTCTTTATTGAAACTGATTAGGGAGGAGGCAGTTCTTCTCCATGAGGGCCAGCTGCTCCAAAAGAGGGTGCCACAACTGAGAAGGCCCTGCTGTGGGGTCTCTGTGGCTGGAAGAGTGGCTCCTACAACTCTTTGCAGGCAGCAGTTTTAGGGATGGGTAGTATTGAATGACCATCCATTGGACAGGTCTGCAGATCCAGCTTCCAATACAAATGATCTATATTCTGTTGGCTAACAGGCTAGGGAATTAACCATTTTGGAAAAAAGAAACTCAACCAGCAGAACTGAGTAAGAGATTGCTGGACTTGGATACATCGAAAGGTTTCTGTGATGGAATGCAGAAGAGATCTAGGTTCCTAGGAAGGAGGGCAGGACAAGAGGCAACACAGTCCAGAGCAGGAGCGTGGGAGGAAGAGACTTAAGATAGCTGCTCCCTAGAATCTCCCAGGATATATCTATTAGGTTAGCATAGTACAGATTTAGTCTGGCAGGATTTTGTCTATATGGTGTAAGCAGTAAAATAACTGAACTTAGTTGGATCGTTTCCCTGTTGTTCTTGGGCTGGGCCTGATAGTGTCAGGCTATCCATGGGTTTTTCATATATTACAACTGTTAATTGATATGATACTTAGAATCTCTCTCACATGTAACCTGCCTCTGACATGTAACCCTGTCTTCTCCTTCCTTTCCCTTCCCCATGTCACACCAAAATCCTACAACAGCCTGGCCACTCCATGGGTTCTGATTAAGTGAGCTGTAACTTCATCACAAAAGATGATGCCTTTTATGTAGTAAAAGCTGTTAACTGGAAAAGGTGCTAACAGACTCCTCCTTGCATTACATTGGGGAAGACTAGTAGAATATTGTATGTAGGGATCAGGGCATGATATCACAACCTCTATGCCATTCTGGCACTTGGCTTTTAAACAGCAAGTCTGGCCAAGCTGAAGACAAGAATTCTCCTTTGACAAGAGATGCCCCATTCTTTTTGGGGTGGAGGCCCCTCTATGCTGTTTGAGTGACATGTTAGGGTTGCAGTTTGAAAAGAAGGCTCCAGATAAAGTAGTGGCAGGAGGGGGGGCATAACTAGGTACAGTTTAATTGCAGGGGGGCATGTTATACTGAGAAGTGGAGAAACAGGGCAAAGCACTTTAAATAGTAGCCAAGAAAACCACACTGATGCATCTATAGAATCACCAGGATTCAAGCTTGACTCAAAGGAGATATTCGCTTTCCTTAAATTTAATTTGAATTCAGATCAAATCAAATCAATCAAATCCAGTTTGTACAATTACTTCCAATGGACTTAATAAATTTGACATTCAAGAGCACAGTCTGGCAACAATGTGTGGAAGAACTGTGGGGACTGCATGTAGGGCTGTGGGGAAGGACTCGACACAATCTGCACATCAGACTGAATACCTGTTAGCTGATCTCACACCTGGGAGGCCAGATGTTCTTACAGCCCCATGGACCAGCATCAAGATCTGCTAAATTGGTCTGATAATCAGACCGATTCACCCCAATTCACCTGTTCACCCCAATTCATTCACCCCAACCCATTTTCCATAATGAAACCTTCTGTCTTGGCCCTTTATATTGCGTTAATCTCTTCTGGTATCTGACCTCTCAACTATTCACAATCTTATGTCTTTTCTCTGGGCAATGTGTCTATTATCCCACACCATATTTGGACAACATAGCTGCTTGCCCCAAGCAAAGCTGCAGGACTAGCAGTATTTTTCTCAGTGTGGGATTTTGAGGGCCATGGAGTTCACATCCCTCTGTTCAGCTTCTGTGCCAGCACTACAACTTTATTCCAATCAATTATTAATCTTATCAAAACTCATTATTGCTTATTTTGGAATTTGACTTTGCCCAGCTTGGCATCTTCTCTTCATTACAAGTTGAATAGCATTTGATTAAGAAGTAATGCTAGACATATCATTATGCCTAGCATTACTTCTTAACCACAGTTGTTTTGCAGGCACATATCTGAAAATATGTTGATTAAGGAAGAAGCTTGCATCAAAGGGCAAAGTGTATGTTCATAATCCACCACCCAACCTCACAAATGAGATGAAAACTTACTGGGTAAGATAAGCTTCTTCCAAGATGACTTTCAGCTAATACCAATCCCCCACCCAGCTATGATATTTACCCAAAAGCAAAGACATCTGAATGCTTGGAGAAAGGTAGTTTGTCTTCTTCTGTTTCAGGTGAGAGCTGGCGGATGATCTCTGGTGCTAAGTGGCACAGCCAGCCGTTTTGGATCCGCAGTTTATTCTCTCTCCTGGAGGAAAAAAGAATAGCCAATTATTGAAATTATGCTTACCTTGGCATTGTTATGTCTGAAACAAACAAAAAATCATATTGATTTTCTCACTATTCCCCAGACCCCATTCTGGACTGGCTTCTTTCTCATTCCCTCTCCCTCTTCTTCAATGACCGTTGGAGTTAGAAGATGGAAACAGAAAGAATAGGATCCCCTCCTGGGTACCTGTTTTGTTTTGCTTCATAGTAAATCAGCTCAGGAATCTGCTATTTTTACCTGATTTAACAAAAATGAGCTCGTAATAGTAATTTGAGTTTATTTGGCCTGAGAGATCTGAACTGGCAACATGAAGATAACACAGTGGGTTTTCGGTAAGCCAGGCTCCATCTTACATACATCAATCCTTTCCAATGACCTCCTGTCTCTGAAAATGACCAGACTCGTCACTTTGTTAAGCACCTACTCCTAGTGGTTGAAATTGAGGTGTTGACATTAATCTATAAAGCCCTAAAAGGCCTAGGATCCAGGTACTTCAAGGGACATCTCACTAATACCAGCTTGTGCATTACAATCATCTAAGGAAAACCCTGTTATGATCCTTCTGGTGAGCTTAGATCACAGTGTGGTAACCTGGTAACCTGGTGTCCTCTTAGTGGCACACCCCAATTATGGAACTTTTTCTTGAGGGAAAAGCTACTGGCCCATACTGTGTTGAATTTTAGATGACAGTTGATACATGCCTGTGAACTCAGGTACTTGTAAAATAATAACTACTCTAGGGTTAGACTATTTTTTGATGGAACGTTACATTACTTTTCTGCTTTCAAATGAGCTCCATTTTAATTTTTGAATTTATTATTTTTAAGGACTGCTGGTCTTATAACGACAGTTTTAAGGTTATTTTCACTGTTTTCTTACAGACTTCCCTAGGCTCTTTGAGAGGGATAGAGCAAGCAAACAAAGTACTGGACACCCTTGATCAACTGTAGATCCCCTAATGATCTATTAGTAGCTACTCAGATCTCCTTCCCTCTTCCGTTACTGGAGTAGGCATTGCTGACTAAGATGGATATACAATTTAACTCAGCATGAGAGCTTCATCCACCTTTTCTCACTTTCCTATTTTTGAAGTCCATGCTGCATCTTGGCCAAGATCCATTGGCTTCTAGCTCAACCAGAAGCTTCTGAGAAGATTACAGGCAGCTGGATACAAGTACTTCCCTCTGTTGTTCCTAACAACCATTATTCCTTGTTTGCACACTGGCTGAGATAGCAGCCACCTTCTGTGTACCAGGCACCTCCTTTCCTTCTACAGATTTCTGTTTCACTTGTGACTCATCCACTGAAAGTCAACTTTACAATTTAGAGACAGGAGTTAGCCAAAGGTGGTCCCTTCAGGTCTCTCAAACAACAACAACAACAACACCACAAAACAAATGCCTTAAGTGGAGCTGCTTCTACTTGAGCTCCTGTCAAACAGGAGGTGGCCTCAGGAGTTCAAACTGCTGAAATGAGAGCCAAATCAAAGCAAAAAAACTACCAGACAACAACAAAACTCTTCATTACAGTTTTATTCAGCAGCACACACGAAAACTTGTCACATTACTGTCAGTGGCTGGGAAAATGTCACTGCAAGTCCTCGCCACTGTCCTTGACATGAGTGGAGCTCAGATCCTCACCAAATGGACATGTCAGGTTCAAATATGGAGGCCAGCCCTGTGAGAACATAGTTCAGGCCCTGGCTTCTGGTGCCTTTGCCATGCATATTGGTGGCTTTGCCTTAGACACTACTTGAATGACACCCTTCTGGGCTCCACCTTGAAGATCAAGTGTCAGCATCCTTCAACAGGCGCACATGTCAGTCTCCCATCAGGAGCTCCCAGTGCTGTGGCAGCAAATGAGGCTTTTAATTGCAAGTGGCTGTTAAATGAATCGCCAAGGTCAGTTAAAAAAGCCCAAGGTTATGCTGTCTTACTTGTCATCAGGTTTACTGTCCCTGAGTCTCGCCTGCTTAGGATGGGAGGAAGGAGACAGAAGGCAAGCCGTGCTCCTCACATTTGCAGGCAGGCACACCACTAAAAGCTTCTATGCCAGAGATCATTAGCCTTCCACAGCACTAGACTTCATTTGATTTTATAGGCTTTGTGTTCCTTTCCTTTCCTTTCCTTTCCTTTCCTTTCCTTTCCTTTCCTTTCCTTTCCTTTCCTTTCCTTTCCTTTCCTTTCCTTTCCTTTCCTTTCCTTTCCTTTCCTTTCCTTTCCTTCCCTTCCCTTCCCTTCCCTTCCCTTCCCTTCCCTTCCCTTCCCTTCCCCATCCATTTACTTCCTTTCCTTTCCTTTCCTTTCCTTTCCTTTCCTTTCCTTTCCTTTCCTTTCCTTTCCTTTCCTTTCCTTTCCTTTCCTTTCCTTTCCTTCCCTTCCCTTCCCTTCCCTTCCCTTCCCTTCCCTTCCCCATCCATTTACTTCCTTTCCTTTCCTTTCCTTTCCTTTCCTTTCCTTTCCTTTCCTTTCCTTTCCTTTCCTTTCCTTTCCTTTCCTTTCCTTTCCTTCCCTTCCTTCCCTTCCCTTCCCTTCCCTTCCCTTCCCTTCCCTTCCCTTCCCCATCCATTTACTTCCTTTCCTTTCCTTTCCTTTCCTTTCCTTTCCTTTCCTTTCCTTTCCTTTCCTTTCCTTTCCTTTCCTTTCCTTTCCTTTCCTTCCCTTCCCTTCCCTTCCCTTCTCTTCTCTTCTCTTCTCTTCTCTTCCCTTCCCTTCCCCATCCATTTACTTCCTTTCCTTTCCTTTCCTTTCCTTTCCTTTCCTTTCCTTTCCTTTCCTTTCCTTTCCTTTCCTTTCCTTTCCTTTCCTTTCCTTTCCTTTCCTTCCCTTCCCTTCCCTTCCCTTCCCTTCCCTTCCCTTCCCTTCCCCATCCATTTACTTCCTTTCCTTTCCTTTCCTTTCCTTTCCTTTCCTTTCCTTTCCTTTCCTTTCCTTTCCTTTCCTTTCCTTTCCTTTCCTTTCCTTTCCTTTCCTTTCCTTTCCTTTCCTTTCCTTCCCTTCCCTTCCCTTCCCTTCCCTTCCCTTCCCTTCCCCATCCATTTACTTCCTTTCCTTTCCTTTCCTTTCCTTTCCTTTCCTTTCCTTTCCTTTCCTTTCCTTTCCTTTCCTTTCCTTTCCTTTCCTTTCCTTTCCTTTCCTTCCTTTCCTTCCCTTCCCTTCCCTTCCCTTCCCTTCCCTTCCCTTCCCCTCCCTCCCCTCCCCTCTCCTCTCCTCTCCTCTCCTTTATCCTCTTCCCTGCCTGCCCATTTCCACACATTTTATACTATAGTCCTGCCATAGACTGCACGTCAAAAATGCATACTGACTTTCATCTCATATAGTGATCAACGCTTAATATTGTGATGTGCCATGCAGCACATGTGCAGATACAGTGAATGCTGGCATGAGGGAGGGTAAACAAGATGGGCAAGGGCTCTGTGTCCCATTCGTGGAGGGGGCTTCCATCCAGTTTCAGACATCGCAATTCTGACTGTTTTATTCATCTCTCAAGTCAGGTTGATTCAGCACCGGATAGAAGTGCATGAACCTCTCTACCTTGCACAGTATTGGCACCTCAGTGTTCATATGCTACCACTTATTCACAATGGAAGCTAAGAAGCCTAGAACCAGCACATGCATGTCTTTGAAGATCACACTTCTAGAATATCTGGAGAGGGACTTTCAAGCTAAAGAAAAAGCAGGGACTGGAAAAGATCCAAAAATTAGACCACAGCACTCTCCCACTGATTTAGATTTGAATTGGGTGGATCCTGGGACGTCTTGTATGTGGATCAGGGTTGACCAGGATCCACCACAATAAGAACAGATGTCATTGCTGATCCTCAGACTTTCCTTGGATCGGTCACTTCCTGCATCTTGTCCTAAACACTCTCTCCTGTGCTGGTTGCAAGGAGAAAAATGGTGAATGGGTCCTTTTTGAACTCCCCAAGTACCCAAAAATGCCCACAACGTTTTCAGAAAAGGTTTATAAACATATGCAAGGAAACGCTTTGCAAAATTAGAAATATTCATGTCAGTTATCCAAGCCAAGGAACGAGCAGAAAAGGCAGAAATGAAAGTACCGAATGTGCAAGCATATGCAAGTCCCCAAGAAACTGTTAATCAAATATGAGAGAAAGAAGTAAAATGAATATACACATCCTGTGTTAAAGGTTTGTGGCCAGATGCATTTCATACCACCTGCTGTGCTTCAATAGCCCAATTGAAAGTCTTGATTAGGAAACTACCTTCATTTCTGCAACTCCTTGGTTTCTGGGCCCCCAAACTAACCTACTTCGCAAGGCTAAAGAGAGAGATGGAATTAGACAGCTGTTCTGAATCCTTGGAAGAACAGCAGGATAAATGTAAACTAAATAATTATGGCTTGGGGTTGGTTGAACCCCTGGGGTAGAAGGGCTCAGATTTCACTGCATGCTTGAGATGGTCCTGGGCAAAAAGTCCTTTTGGCCCCTTCCTCTGCTGGTGGGTCATTGCAGGTTTCCTTGGCAATAGCAGTAAGTAATGCTAGTGTGCTGTGGATCTGGGCCTAGCAGCTATTTTAACATCCCACAATGCCCCAGGCTGCAGGGCCTTCTGGAAAATTAAAATGGCAGCTGTGGCAAGGCCTGGGCAAAACCAGGAATGGACTTCAGTAGGGTTATAAGTCCCTAGAAATTGCCCCAAAGATACCAGTCCTGGAAGTCACAGCTCCTTTTTTCCTAATTCTTCCCCCATCCTCCTCAAGCAAAGCTTGCTTTTCAGTCACCCCCAAAAAGGATCCCACATACCACAATTAATTAGTGCTTCTGGCTCCTGGGGGAGAGGAAACTGGCAATTTCCTTCATGGTATAACAACAAATAAATGGAAAGATGCAATTTGATTGGATCCCCAGTGGGATTCTGGCAGAGGCCGAGAATCACAACGCAGCCCACAAATCGCACGAGGCTCTTATCTTCTGTAGCCTCTGCGTGCCTGACTCATCCTAGGAGAAAGTGGGTAGTGTGGGGTGGGGTGGACAGGGGATGGGGAAGACAGATGTTTGCAGATTTGCTCTGTGCAAACTATATTCCTCCCTCCCTGAGTCATGATGCCCATTCACCAGGTGAAGTTGGAGGACGAACCTTACTCAACAGGAGAACCACCCTGCATAGACATGGAAATGGATTGTGCTCAGTCTTTTCTCAGCAGAAGGCTGTACTTGCTCTGAGTCAGCACGAGAAATGCAAGGAAGAGGGAAAGCAACAGGAATCAAAACCAGGAGACAATTCCAGCTGCCCCTGATGAAATGCGTGCTGTCTATATTAGAGCCCAACCCATCTTGGATTAAACTAGTTCATCTTCAGGGATGTTCCACCTGAAAGCCGAGGTTGTTTCAAAGCTTTCTTTTGGTTTGGCTTAGTGGGCAGGACTAGGGTCAGATTTAAAAGTGGGCATGGAAAGATCCAAAAGTAAAGTGGAAGCAGGGCAAAACATTATTTGTAAAACCTGTCCCAAGAATATTTTCCTGTGAAACCGTAAACATTAAGTATCATAAAGTTTTGTTTTTTTGTGGGAGGTTTGAGAGGAAAGAGAGCAAAATGCATCGGCTCTGGGCAGAGTGAAGGTTGATGGATGGTTTCCTTCCTTCCTTCCTTCCTTCCTTCCTTCCTTCCTTCCTTCCTTCCTTCCTTCCTTCCTTCCTTCCTTCCTTCCTTCCTTCCTTCCTTATTATATGCTATTTTGGGAGTTGTTCATGATTTTTTTTTTGTCTTCTGTAATTTTTTAAAACTTTTTAAATTGTAAGCCACCCAGAGTCATTGGAAGTCAGGCAGCCTATAAAATGGATCAGATCAGATCAGATCAGATCAGATCAGATCAATTGAGCTGTGCCAGTTCTTGGGCAATTGAGCAAAAGAATTAGAGCACCACTCAAAACCTCAGAGCATAGGTTTCTCCTGTTCACGCAAAATGAAAAGGAGCAGGTCATTAGCATCTCATTCTGCATCAGTGAGCTAGCTTTGAGGTTACTGCAAAAGATAGCGGGAGAGAAGAGCATGTAAAGGACAGGTAAAAAGACAGAACAAAAAACTGGCCATCTCCTGGATGGCAGGGGCACTTCTCCTACCTGGATGCTATGTTTAAAGAGGAGTGGACCAGGGGTGCATAAGCTCTGCCCTCTTTTGAGATAAAGTATTCATGTGGCCTTGACAGGTTGCTCTGCTCAGTCAGCTTTCTCAGTCGTATCCAAGGGCTGACTTAGCGCACATACTCACTATCCATGATCCCAGGAACAGCCAGGGAAAACTTTTCATAACTTTAGAAACTTTTGTCAAAACGAGTTTTCCCCCCCTCCTTCCCTGTCCCCTTTCCATATGAGTTACGTCTTTTTGATCAGATATTTAAAGCCAGAGGCTCCTCAGTACTAATTTCAGGAAGCCTTTCTTGTACCAAACAGCATGATAAAATTACTTTAAATAAATAACTAATTACATGATAAACCTGGAGAGGGTATAAATAGGCCATCATTTGGGGAGGGGTGGAATAAGAAATATTAAACCCACTCACTGTACAGTTAACCACTTCAACCTGACAATTGATACACCTCAGAGAAGGAGGGGGACAGAGAGAAAGAGAGAGAAATAAGCAGGCCATTATCTCTTTCTTTAATCCAGTGCCTTTGACACACCATAATTACAGAAAGATTAAAATGCGTGATTTATCTCACAGGCGGCTTTGCAATAAAGCAATAATTAACTGCAAGGAAGATCTGCACAATAGCTGGGGTTTAATTCTGTTCCTTTTCTTTCTTTTCTTTTTTTTTTAATTTGGGAAAGAACCTGAAAGTACGACGTTACATCTAAATCAGAGACCACAGGCAGTGAAATTTGCCTAGAAACATTCTTGAAACAAATGAGCAGAGCTTCTAGGGAGAAAGGATGGACATAGGAGGCTAGGAGAAAGTGGATCCTGCATGGAAAGAGCCTTGATCTGGCTGGCTCAGTTCATGTCCTAAAATTTTCAGGCTAGAAGAGATCCCTTTTGGATCACTTTGCACAAAAATGATTTGACTAAATATAAGGCATAATTTCCAATGGGCTGTCACACAGATTAAGCAGTGAAACATGGAGATCTGGGTTCAGAATTCCTGCTTGGACCCAATGCTCTTTGGGCGCCTGGAGAGGAAAGAGGGAATGGCCTTGAGGGACAGGAGAAAGAGCTGCTACCAAGACAACAGTCAGATAAAAGAAACCAGAGTCTGGGGCAGGAAAGTAACCTGAGAAAGCAACTCAGAGAAGACCCTCCCTAGTTCTCACAAAGATAAAGGGATAGGGAGGGGAAGCTCATTCAGGCTTGCAAGGTTCTGTTACTATATCTTTACAGTAAAGGTAGCATTGGCCTACATTACTTTGGTTTCCTGGTCTGGTCTGCCATGAAGGGCTGATGGCACCTTTGCTTGAAACAATCCCATCCTTCACCCTGTCTCACAGGATTGTGGGAAAGATAAGATGGGTTGGGAAAAAAGAACAGGTTCAGATCTACAGTACGTTCAGCCAAGGATGCTTACGGAGTGACTTTGCACCAGTAACCATATTTCAGGAATGCTGTTATTAGAAACAAGATTGAAGGAAGGTGTACTATGTATGCCCCCTTGAGGCCTTGGAGAAAAGGTGAGATATAAGTCTAAGAAATAAATAATAAATTGCAATAATAATACATGCCAGCAGTGGAATGTTTGGGCATTTTGAGTCCTACTATCACAGTCATATTTCTCTCGAGTCGCTTTTCTCCCCACTAGAAAATACTAATAACAGGCAGTAATCTTTTAGCTCCCTCTGCTGCAAGAGGAACTACTTGGAGTAGGGGCATTTTCAGAAGAGGAAAGGGTTAAGCGTCTTCTTCCTTCACTGGCTTTACAGTTTTGATTATATTCTTCAGTGCTACTGACCAGTTAAAATGCAGGAAGAGAGAGGGGGGAAACTAAAAACTGTTCATGCAATTCTTGTGCATTGTTTTGAACAGAGCTGAACCTTTTAGGGGAAAGAACTATAATGCCAAGCTTGATTTTATATGTAATACTTGTACATAAAATATTCCAAGGACATCTGTCTGTCTGTCTAAGTGCGTGTTCATTGAAAATGAAATGGGTTTTATTTTCCGTCTTTGCTTTAAAATCCATAGAATCGCTGAATAGCGGGGATCAACGCCTTCGCAAAATTCATTATGAGTTTCATCACATAAAGCTTCTCAGGAGCATTATGTCATGTAAGTAAATGCTGTCAGCACTTTTTTTAATCAAGAACAAAACTGAACAAATTCAGTGAATGAACGAAAAAAAGTCTTATACTTGAAGAGTCTCTCCCCACCCTACAAAAGTGTGTCAGAATGTTGCTCCCCCCTATAAATCCCCTAAAGTTGAATGAAAATTCCCTTTCCACAGGAAACCAAAGTGTCCTCGGTAAGACTTCATATTGTCTAATTCTGTACTTGGAAAAAGGACATCCAATGAAGAGGTGAAAAAAAAAGGAGTGCAGAGTTGGGTGCTGAGCAAGGTGACGATCTCCAACGTACCTGCCTGCTTGCAGAACTCCAGATATACTGAAGAGGCCAAAGTCTGTGATCACCACTTTCCCATTGTCATAGAATATATTTTTAGATTTGAGATCTTTATGGAGAATTCCCTTTGCGTGCAGATAGCCCATTCCCTGTAAAATAAGGAAATAGAGTGAACAGTTGCAGAGAGACTTTTATGCAATTTTAACATAATTTTTAGAATAATGCACACAGATCCAAACAACCTAAGACACTTTTGGGGGGCCACTTCAAAATTATAGATTGGGCTAATCTATAATGTATCTTACAATTATAAAGTCTGAAGGTCTCTTAAAAACTATCAGGTCCAAGCCCAGATCAACATCGGTTAAAAGGTCTAAAAATATCTAACAAAAGAGTTCTGACCATCTTCGGAAACAATCTGATCCACTGTCAAACTGCTCAGAGCTCTTTCTAACACTTCACCAAAATCCTCATTGTTAAAATACAAACTCATTGGTTTAGGTACAACCCCTGAGCAAGAGAAAACAAAGTTCTTCCAACATCTGTATGGCAACTCTTCAAATATTGCATCACCTATTCTTTTCCCCCCATGTCAATATTTCTTCATTTTTTCACCCTAAGAATCATAGTGGCCTGGATGCTCTGCTATTACTAATAAGATTTCTTCATTATTTACTTAGCATATTTATATCCTGCTCTTTGATTGGGTGAGCCAGTGGAAATTCTGTTTTGCAAGTCTTTTGGCTTTTGACTTTTCATCAGATCTGCCCCCCTCAGACCCACACATCAAGCAGAACATAGGAAGATCCCTTCTCCTGGATTTGATCATGACTCTAGTTTAGCCATGGATGTTCCACCTAAATGCAGCCCTGACAGACCTTAGGAGGACGTCCCAGAACTCTTGCTGAAGTTGCTACCACGCTATGATTGTTAACAAAACAAAAGGGAGGAAGTGGCTAAATTGATGTGGAAAAGTCCTATTATCTGTTGCGTTTTTATGCAATTCACATTTCATCGAAATGCACTGAAAATGCCCCCCCCCCCCGCCTTTTGGGATTGCTGTTCCCAGCCCTCCAAAGCCAAACCCTCCTCAGAGTCTGAAAGACATTGTGTGACCTTGACCTACGCTAATGGACAGCAGTCCCCTCTTGGTTTCAGACAGGAGTCTTCTCCTGAAGCAGCAATACCTGAACTTCTGCATTCAAACAGCCACATCATCTCTGTTCAGTGGAATGGCGGAACATAGCTGAGCCCCTAGCAGGACTCGCTTCCCTCAGATAGTTATAAAAGGATAACAATAACACATCAAGAGGCTACCAGCAAGCACTCCTCTTGAAAAAAAGAGGAGGTGGTGGCAGTGACAGGTGAAGATTATGAAGATTTCTTGGAGTTTGGTGAGCTGAAATCTCATCACCCAGGAAAGCCTCCAGTGCCCAGGATGCTAAGATGGATCACTCCCCACCCACCTGCCCCCACTGTAATCTCGAGACATCCACCCACAGCTTGCTTGCAACATTGGTGTTAATGGTCTAGAAACATAATGGATGTGGAGACAGGGCAATTTGTCATTCACCTTTCTCCTCTATAAAAAGCTCTAGTCACTACTCACAAAACCTGCCATCTTAGCCCTGTTGGCTTTGGTCTCTTGGAAGAAAGATATGTCTAGAGAGAATGTGATTCATTTCATTGGCTTCTTGGCTAAACTGCACAGTTTTGTCTCTGCCCCAAGCATTCATCAAGGGGTTTATATGAACATTCAAACAGATGCTACCCCATGGCCAGAGTTGCCCCTTTGGTAACAACCAAGTTTAGGACAGAAGGTCAGGGAGCCTGGCTCTACAATAAATAGAGACACGATTCGCAGGACTCATCCCAGGGAATAACCTTCCAGGCCTAATCTTAGGGCAAGGTTTGGGGTGCCAGAGAATCTCACCACTATTTCTAGCTGCAATCTGAATTTTCCAATGGTGGCATACATGGACTATTTCTGATGTGGGATCTCTTTGGAGCAGCCTCTCGTAACTGCAGATGGTTTGTCACTGTGCCTTAAGAATTCACGGGCCGTTTGGCGGGCGAAAAAGTAGAACTGGAACAAATGTCCATTTCATTTGGGACACACACACCCTGCCCACAATTACTTGCTGGTGTACCCTTCTGGATCACAGGGGTTAAAAAAAAAACTTCACCCCCCCTCTACCCTTAGGTTAGGATATAGTTCCACATGACTGCACTCAGTCTAGAAGCAAGATGCCGAATGATCCACAGGCATATCCGTGAAGCTCTGTTTTTCTCACTGGTCCAGAACCAGGAATGTTCCCACCTCCCACCCTATCACTGCTCCCAGCACTTCAGCAGCTGTCCAGTGGGCCAGAGGAGATGGGATATGGGAGCTAAATTCTCTAGTTGTGCATTAACTACTCCAAAACTAAAGTGATGGTCTTTTCAAAGGGATGGAGACATTGTAAACATTGTCGGCAGATAAATAATATTACTGTAGACCAAGTTCCATCTTTTGAATATCTCAGCATAGTATTCCAACAATTGGGCGTCTGGTGGGAACAAATTAAATCTCTCTCTGATAATAAGATCAGAGGCTATATTTGGCTTCTTTTATACCAGAGAAAATAAGAATGTACCCACTGCTATAAGACTTTGCAAAGCAATATCTCCCAAAAGTTGTATGGCTCACAGGTATGTACATACAATAACCTGAAAGTTCCTAGATACAATACAGTCCAAATTTTTAAGAGTGCTGCTTGGAGGGCCCTGCTGCATTCTAAATGCAGCACTCAGAAACGCAGTAGATTCCTTGGATTTTAGGGCCCGTGTATGCATTTTTGACTTCAGCTTCACTTTTCCAGGAATTCTCTGGCTGCCATGATTCTTTCTGATAATTTCCCCTCTTCTTGGAAAGCTAGGCTCCAAAGTGACTTACATCCCTGTGGTTTCTCAGGTAACAGCCTCCTAGCCCTGGAGCTTCCAGAAATGAGAGTTGTCATACAGCATCAGGTAGAGCAGAGCGTATTAGGCCACCATATCTGGCAGTATATAAACAGGAGACCTTTCGTGCCAGCAAACTACAGGGAGTCCCCAGTTTAAGAACAAGTTCCATTCCCAAGGTCTGTCCTTAAGTCAAAGGTGTATGTAAGCCGGAACAGTATTATTGTACAATACTGTATAAGTAGTATTGTGTAATGAACCTGAAGCATTGTGTATTTAACTCGAATTTTGCTACAATGAGCTCCATTCTTAACTATGGGTCATCCTTAAACTGGGTGTTCTTAACCCGGGGACTATTTAACATCACCTGCCCATCACACTGCACAGCTGTAGCCAGCCTTAATGTCTTGCTCTCTGCTTTGTTGGAAGAAAGATATAATAAGATTCCTTTTACAATTCAGATTTGTCTCTGTGCTCTGGAAGAACCTTAGCCCACTTGCTCCTTTGATGCCCTCTCTAGAGTAACATACAGTCCACCCTCATACTTTCACCTGCCAACAGAAGTCCCTTCTGCCTGGAGGACAATCTTATTTGTACCTTGCTATCAGACCAGAATACCAAGAGAGTCACAAAATTTCGCTCGGCTGCTGTTGTCCTATGGAGGAAACTATTTTCTTAATTTTCTGATTTTATTAATGTACACTTTTACTTTGTTCTTCTGTTTCTTACATTGGATCTAGGCCTTATCTTCTGTCATATTTGTCCTTGACCAAGATTTTAGTTATACACACATACATATACAGAAACTCAAGTCCCATATTGACTCTATAGTATAATACTCAGCGGATAAAATTCTAGTATTTTACCCTTAAAGTATTTTTATTCCTGTTTTTAGCACTTAGGTCCTACTTTTAATATCCTGCTATCCATACTTAGTGTAGTAAATACCATATGCACTCCTGTTGGTATCTTAAAAATGTTTCAGACCTTAAGACATTTTTATTGTCCTTTCTAGATAATATCTATGCTTTCTTTCCTATGTCATGGCTCCCTGTGTTTTAAAAAAATCTTTTTATGATGTTGACTACACTCACTGCTCAGTGATTGTAATAAAGATGATCTAGTTGTGAGTTAATGGAGAGGTGACTGAACAGATATATGTTTGTGAATTGGAGGAAGAGGAGGTTGAATACAAAGAAGGAGATGAAGAGGTGATGAATGGGGAGGAAGGCAAATGGGAAGGATGGAGGTCTATACAACAGATGCATGGATGTTGATCAACTCAAAGAATGAAGGAATAGAGGGATGGCTGGATTAATATTAGTTATGGTCTATGGATGTAGATCAATGGAGTATGTATACATGCATCCACAGAAGGATTTTCAGTGGGGGTATATGAACAGATCACCCCTGCTCTGTTTTTAGTTCTGGTATGCCCACAGCTGATTTATGACCTCAGGAGAAATCTGGCAACATAAAATAGAATTAACATAGGTATACCCTGTACACAATGAATGCAACCTTTTATCCTTAGAGTGTAATGCTTTCAGTAGAATGATAACCTTTGTAACATTTTGATGAAATCTTTTCCCCATTTAATAAACCTTTGAAAATGGTGATTTTCTCAAGGATGTTTATTATCTGTACATTTAGAACTTCCGCTTTAGGGAGATGAATGTTCACACTGTCAAAACTGCACATTAACAATCAAGCACATCCCTGTATTTCAAAGTTACCAACCCTGCATTTCAGGATGTGATAACAATCTTAGATTTCAAAGGTGATGATTTGACATCTCTGGCCTGCAGGCTACATTAATGCACAAGCCAGAATGAGTGCAGTAATAACAAGAATGCAAGAGAATAGGGGAGAGAATAAAAAAATACAATGAAGGAGTGAGGAGATATAAATGAAACTTTTAAAAGCCAGATTTGATTATTGGATTATCTAACCCAATACTGCTTCTCCTATTACTTGCTCCTTTTTGATGTGGAGATTGTATGTATTGAACTTACACCTGCATCAAGACATTGCTCTATCACTGAGCTAAACCTTCTCCAACATCCCTGGGGAAAGACTGTATAACAAAGATAAGGGACCTAAGACCTTCTAGGTCTACCTTCTTCTGAACTACCACTCCAAGCAGCCCCAAGCAGCATGGTGAATAATGAAGGGGGATGGGGCTTGTAGTTCAGCAACATCTGGAGGGCCACCATGATCACAGGATGCAGGTTACAGCCTTCTGGCTGGAAGTTGTCCTGACTGAAATCCTATCCAGAGGACTCTAATATTTCCATGGACAGATGTGGTTCCAACCCTAGCATAACACTGAGCTTTGAATGTTCCCAGACTGTTTTACCTAAAGATACCAGAGAATAAACTTGGGACCTTACATTCACAGGTTTCCACAACACATTAACCTGGTTACTGTACAACCATAAGCCAAACGTGCTGTAGCTTGCATAAAACACTTGAACTACCAAAAAACAAAACAAAAAAACCCTTCACCCTAATCAAGATCACAACTAACCAAACTTAACGTATTGTATGAATATAGCTGCTGGCTTTGTAACTGATTTCATTAATCATGTGAATGCAGGATAAATATGAGTGTTCTATTAGGGCTGTGCCTGAAGGGTTTAAAGTCAGAACTATACAATCCCTTAGGAGGCCACACTACCCCTCCATTGTGGCTAATTAGAATTATTCAACAGCTACTTCTCAAACGAAATCATGGTCACAGTGAAGAGCACGTTATGGTACCTAGATAGTCAGCAAAAAACTGCAAGGAACCCATACATTGCTTTCAAATGATTGGTGGAAGAAAGAATATTTTGTTTATTGTAGGGAAGGGGACATGGAGAGTGTCAGAAATTCATGTCTGTTCAATAGCCAGAGAAGGGAGAGAAGGGGGAAAAAATAATGGAAGCCCATGAAATAGTAATAAGCTTGGCGTAGGCTAGAACAGGATAGAGAGAAATGATCGAGGTGACAAAGTGATGCAAAGGAGTTAGAAGGAAGCTGGCTGACAGCACTTCCATGCTTCATATGGTGGGAACCTTCTTTCTGTGAACTTTCCCAGAAATGCTTGTCACTCAGCTCCCCAGAGATAACAGAATCATGGAAGAGAACAACTTTCCCCAGCTGGCCACTGAGATAAAGAGGACTCACATCTGTGGTGGCCTTTATAAAGACCTTTAAAACACCCATCTGTCTTTGGGTTTCCATATGGATGATTTTACGCTAGTTTCATTGTTTCAGTGGCTTTAAATGTTTCTTTACTAGCTTCAGGATTTTTGGATTGTAATGGTGATTTCTACTCCTGGCATCAAATTACCCACTCAAGAGTGCCCAGGACATGCTCGGAGCAAGCCCTCCTCCTCTCCTCTCATACCTTGACAATCTCTTGAGCAATCTGTCGTGTTTTGTTGACATCCAGGACAATTTTGACATCTCTCACCACAGAGTAGAGGGTTCGTCCTTTGCACAAGCTGAAAAGAAGAGCAGAATTTTAAGTGACTGACAGTGGCAACGGGAAGAAGAGGGAAACCAGTCCCAAAAAGCCTGCCATGAAATCTGGTCAGAGAACTTGCGAAAGAAATAAAGGGAAGAAGTGGATTTCCAATGAGAACAGCAAAAAAACAGTTTGGGTCTTGGATACAAGGTTGTACAGAGGGACAGAACCTGAATTCAATTTGGGATGTTCAGAGCTTTGCGTATCCCCAGTACCTAGTTTTATACGTGTCTTAGACCCATGTTAGAATGCCTGAAGACTTGCCTCTGCAAAATGAGAGTCTTGTGACATGAAGACAAGACACACAAAAGGGGGAAAAAAACCCATCAGCCGGGCAAGATTTGCCCATCTTCCTTTTTCTGCTGCCGAGAAATCTATTTGTGGAGTCTTAATTACCAAATGCAGCTGCCGGTGCTGGGGGAAAGGAGGGGACACTGAAACCAATTAAAATTTGTATTGACATTTGAATCATGTAATAGAGTCTGTGGGTGGATTCTGCCTCGACTTCTTCCCCACAAAAGAGACCCCCTCTCCAGCGCACACACCGGTTCGAATGCCCACCTACGCTCATTACGGGCAAATGGAGAAAGCACAAACTAAATACCTGATAATAAACCATCTAAAATAAAATCAGCTCGGAGGATCGCAGGTGTTAATTTAATCTGGTTCTGCCATGAGTGGCAGAGGCATGGATGTTCTTTGCAGCCCTTCCTCCCACCCTCCTCGGCTGCCATCCCAGCGTTCCAGCTTCTTCCTCCCCCACATCACACCCCAGAAGGTAGGACCCCTCACCTTCTGAAGCCACATTCCAGGGACTGTGGGCAAAAGGGGTGAGGAAAATGACCCTTTGGATTTTATATATATATATATATATATATATATATATATATATATATATATATATATATAAAAGGTTTGCACCCCTTCAGATTTAGGTTCAGTTCAGGATTCATTATATTTTCTGAGGCCTCTGAGTGGGCTTCAGCTCAGGTCCAAACTTCAATAAATTGTTCAGCGGCAAAGAGCTGGCTTCAGAAGTGACAAAGCAATGGAAAACACAAACAACTGGAATGTGATCATTGCCTGCAAAATACCTGAATAGTAACACACTCAACAGTCCCATTAAAAAAAAAAATGGGGAAAAGTGGGTTCAGAAATATTTAATCAGTATGGATTTGTTAATCCACTATCCACCCATATTTTCAGTCTTGGGAACTGCGTTTAAGCCCAACTTCCAACAAAAGATTCTCTTTCTATGCTTTTACAGTAACTTGTTACTTTGCCCCAGTGGATCAGTTCTTTGTACTTTCGAGCCAGTCTTAGCTCCTGGTGACTGTCTGGACAAGCCCATGCAGTTTTCTTGGCAATAGTTTCAGAAGTTGCAATGGAAAAAAAATATCTGCAGCTCAGGGTTGAACTGTGGAGTTCTTGGTGCTCTCTGAGCTTGGTGGTTTGTTTGCAGACATTTCATTACCCAACGAGGTAACATCATCAGTGTGAGGGATTGTGGGAAGCTTGCCCAGCCCTATATATAAACCATTGTGGACTCTTTATATCATTGAACGTGGACATCACCTCCCATTTCTGAACTGGTCTACAACACAGACCAAGATGCTTTCTGGAATAATGACTATCTATTTCATTTTCCATAGGGGGGAAGAAAGAGAAATGACCTGGAGCAGGATCATTGTTTTCCTTATGACATTTCTGATACTTTTGTCTTTCTAACAAGTCCTAGTGATGCCCGGCAGGAGCCTGGGCTCTATGTAGCAAGCAAACTTTCTAGCCCACCCACTGTCTCTTCTGTGCTTCTTGTCACAGCTCATCTCAGCAACGATGGGGCAGTTGGACCATGCAGTCAGGCCATCTGTGTGGCCATCACATCCCACTCTGAGCAATTCTGCAAATCAAGTGGCCAATGAAGCCTTGGAAGGACCTGCTGTGGCAGAAATTCAAAACAACGGAAGCTGGGGCAGAAATTAATGAGAGAGAAATGGAAACAGTATGAACTGCTCAGCCTCTCTTGAGGGAGTTCATACAGACTTGGAGCAGGTGGCCGAATGTACAAGGCACATTGAGGCAAACAGGCGAAACTGAAGGAACGACTCCTCCACTTGTGTATTAATTAGGTTGGGAAAAGGTGTGCAACAAGAAAAGGTGATGGGGTCAAGCGGAACAGTCAGGCAACAGCTGAACCCCCTTCAACTGATGCAGTGGAACCTGTCTGTGGTACCTGTTGCTACTAGTGGAGGTAGCTACCATGTGGTGAGCAGGGTGTGAATATTTCAGAAGGACCTCGCTGAGCCCTAGCAGCGTTATCGGCTGCTTGCTTCATTCACCTGGGTACAAACATTTGTACCAGCACCAGAGGGAGGTAGCTGTCACCGCCAGCAGAAACTGGCAGGGGGCAACGATGGGATGGAGAAGAAACCAGTCTCAGAGTCTCTGTAGAAGTACCCTTTTCCCCTTTCATGTAGTTCATGAAACTGTGGATAACAGGTGCTCAGTATATCCTGCCCCAGTGAATGGGTCCTGTGAGTGAAGCTAAAAGTACGCAAGATTATTTTCATTCTGAAAGCAAATGAACCACAAAGGTCTCAAAGGAAGGGCTGGACAGAGATGAGGAGAATGAGGAGAACCACAAAAGTCTTGAAGGAAGGGTTGGACAGAGATGAGGACTGCTTAAAGGATGCTGCACTGTTCCTAGGCCTTGGATTAGCATGGGGGGCTGGTCCTGTGTAGGTCACGGTCTGTTGATGTTTTTTCCCCCTTATACATTTCTAAGATATACTTTTTAAATTAAAAAAAAAATCATCTCAAATTGTCCACAAAATTAAAACAAACCGTCTCTCTGGGATCCCCAGCTGCTTTTCTCTCTGGGGTGGAAAAGTTGTATACTAAACACCCAGCAGAAAACAAAGTAGGTAGCAAGTAACAAAGTATTAGTTTGCTGCCTAAAACTCATATCATTGCATTTCCAGATGAACTCTTTTAAAGTAATACTTCCCAAATTCAGGCACCATTTGCCAATCTGTCTGTGCTTAATCTTTAATCTTTGGAATATTAAAAAGAGCAGGTGGGATTCTTCCTCTAAGATACAAGAGCTTCCACGTTTATTAAGGCATATATAAAAATGCTGGCGCAATCTCATAAGACTCTGGCACACGATTTAATCAGTGTGAATGTATTTTACAAGGCCAAACAAAACTCCACAGCTCCTGAAATAATAATAAAGTAACACGTATGTTGACTCTGAGCTTCATTTTAGATGTTCTCCAAGATAAACCAGACAGCTGAAAGAAGGCCAGCAGAACATATCTGCTCATTTGTACAAATGCAAAATGTAGGTCCTGTGGAGTAGGCATGGATAGATGCCAGTTTTGACCTCCCAATTTTTTTTCTTTTCTTTTGGGTTTGGTTTTCTTTTTAAGAGTTTACTAATTTAGGATGATATCTGCAAATCGCATTTGAAGCATTGATCGAACTGAACAAACCTCTCAGTGGCCTCTACTGATTAAACTGAAAAGCTCTTCATAGCATGGAGAAGGCCGTGCTGGGGAGCCTGTTGGGGAAAAAGAGGTGTCACCCCTAATTCAGCAAAGGAAGGTGGGGGAAATACACAGGGATTCAAAACTCAGATTTTTAATAACTTGGCACTCAAAGTCTTCTCCCAGGGGGATGTGCTTTCTCATGCATCTGACATTTTCATATCTCTCTTTCCTTCTGCCCTCTTGGTAAGGAATGCTGGCATTGTCTTTTATGGTGATTTTTAAATCTTGGGGGGGGAAAGGAACCCAACAGCCTTCTCATCCCTTCTATATTACTGTGCCATCTCTGGGGTGGTGTTGTGGTCTTTGAAAAGCAAAAGACGAATAGAAAGCAGCCATATACAAGATTAGATATCCAGCTAATGCTGGTGGGAAGGCGTTTTCCAGAAGGTATCTTTTCAAGGGCTTGATCCTGGGACTCCTGGCATGCAGTGTGCTTTATTACTAAGCAACAGTTGCACCCCCAGGGGAGTTCAAGACACACTGAATACATGTAGAAGAAGGTAGTTTCTACGAAAAAGTTTGCCCAAGAGAAAAAAAAAAAGAGATGCAGAGATCTTACTGAATCACTTTTCCAAGAGGTCTTCATCAGTCAGATGAGTAAGAAAGGATGGCAGCAAATATTAGAGACACAGAGACTCCCTGATGAAGAAGTGGGAGCCTTTCATATGTAAGTACACAAGATTTTGTTTGCTGCTACCTTGCAACACCTGGGGCTATTAAGAAGCCACCTGCCTGATCTTTTCAAGATTCCTCTTTGCTGGGTTATTTTCTTTGGCTTCCTTCAGCTATGCAAGCGTCAAAGAAAACACCTCAAGGAGCCAAAGATCATGGCAATGTTTCTGCTCTCCCTAGCTGAAAATTGCTGGTTTCCCCCCCCCCACTTCCAAAGGTACTATTGACCTAAAACTCTTTCAAGCGTCATGGTTAAGAGGTATATTTTTGCAAGTGAAAGAAATGCAAACTCCCTTTTATACACCCCCCACCTGATTCCCTCTTAAAGGAGGCCCTTCAGAATCCAATCATTTATACAGGCACGCTCCACTTAGAAACAGACATTTGCAAATGTTAAGCGAGAACCTGGCAACCCAGCTGAACTCATGGTGTTAGGCAAGCACCCCAAACAAGGTCTCGGCACCATTAAATTGGCCAATTAAGCAGCACCTGGCCAATACACAGTTTTGTAAATGGCCGATCCTTTCTGTACAAGGAATGAGAAACCTCTCTTCCTTGCTTTGCTGGTCTCTGAAATATGGCATGTCTAATTTTTTTTCCCCCCCTTGAATTCATGGATGTCCATGGTAGATTCAAAGGCTAGAGGACAAAATGTTTACTAAATAAAGGCCGCTGTAAACAGCCAAGCCGATGGTGTGAAATCTCACGCTACGGTAGCCTTACATATGCTCCTACATAGGTGACTGACTCATACCAGGTCAAACTATTTGCCCATCTTGCCCAGGATTTGACTCCCTGTTAGGTTAGATGGATAGTTGGTAATTGAATGTTGATTGCTACGTACACACTTAAGAAGGCCTTCAGCTAAAACCTACATTTATTTCCATGGCGGTATCAGACAACACCGTTAGAGTCGTTTCAAAGAGATGGGCAGCGACAAATTTGATCAGGAAATAAATAAATAAATACTTACAAGGAATCTGAAAGATCCATGGGCAATTCTTGTCCTGTGCCTGTAAGCAAGGAGGCCTTAGCTGGACTATTCCCCCTGTGATGGAAAAGCTGCCATCTAGTCTTCACAGGGAGTCACTTTATTCTGACCATAAATTTAAACCAGAGTTTCCTCTCCATCATCCAACCCATGCAAAAGTATGCCCACGCGGACACATGATGATTTCCGCACAGCCTTTGAAACATGAAGCTGCAAAGCAAGCCACCCTGTTTTTGTAACAGCACTCACACTAGCAAAGGTAAGGAGTTCACTATTAACAGGCTTTTGATATACTGTACAGGGGGGAGAGTGCTTATTTTATGGAGTCGGTGACCCCCCAGTGTCACTACTGCCACCCTAACCTTCCTAGGGTATAGCCCATTTGGAATTTGCAATCAGTTTGAGGAATGTTCAGCCAAGCAAGCACAATCCCAAATTGCTTCTTGGGTTGGGGGTGGGTGAGGGTGGGGAAGAGTTATGCTGTCTATTTAGACAAGCTGGAGGCAGCGGGAAAATGAATCAAAGTAACAAGCCAGTGTGACTTTGTATGAGCAGCAGCAGAAAGACAGCAATCGCCTTTCCATAGCTAATGTGTTTTTATTTACTTAGAGCATCCTACTCTACAGTTTAGACCAAAAAAGTCTCCCAGGGTAGGATTCGAAATGTAAGCAGTACTTGGAACTAGCTTCTGCTGGATGTACATCCCTTTGGTTAAGGGTGACAACCAGCCAATAGCCCTGGGTGGCTGGTTGATGTTTTATTTGTGGGAGGAAAAGTTATGAGATCATCTCTTGAGATTTCAGGACTATCTCAGGTGTTGGCACTGAGATGCCCATCAGAATTTGGGGAAGTAGATCCTTCTAACTGAGAGGTAGATAGGTGTGTGGGGGATATGGGATACAGCTAGAGGTACAAATGATACCTACATATGAATGAACTCTCTTCCATTTAAAAAGGGTCTAAAGGATCTTGTTGAACCAGAACAAGATTAATATCATTCATCGTTCTATGTACAGAATCTTGGCAACTTGGAAGTCTCATAGGAATTGGTCAAAGCTGTATCAATGGATCACCATCTTCTGTCTGCCTCTTTCTAGCTTATGTTTCCAGTAGAGGGTTGATTTTTCCATTCAGAATCATGAGCTCTTTCTACAAAATACTCAAAATACTCCATCAATCCATAATTTAACTACTTTCAAAGTTAGTTGCACAGACTGTCTGAACTCTTGCTTTGTAATATTACTCTTTTCCATGGTTTATTCATACATTATAAACTAAACATGGAAGTCAATGGTGATCAATGGGTGCTGTTCTGATCAGCATCATAACAAATTCTACTATAAACCAACTAAACCCAGGAAGCTCAAATACACCTGAATCTCTTCTTATGCTGCATTTCAGGCTATAGTTCACAATGGTGAAGTGACCTATTCATATAAGAAACCGTCTGTGATGTTCAGTATTAAGGACAGCTTTCTTTGATTCTGGCTTTGCAGGTGTGGGTAAAACATAAGCCTTGCCTTCTGAAGGTTCCAAGTGCCACCCTCAATATCTCCAAGAAGGGCCAGGAAAGATTGCTGCCAGAGACCCTTCGGATCACTCCTGGCCATTGTTTCTAACCTTGAGCTAGATGGAATAATGGTCTCATTTGACAGAAGAAGGCTTCTTTTATAAAGAAGAGGCAAAGCCCAAGTTCATTTGAAGAGTTTAAGCAGCCCTGCCATGAGTGAGATGGTTTTTATTTCCCCTGAATTCTAGGACAGCCAGTCCCCTAAACTTTAGAATATGGCAGGAAAGTCTTGGAATGAGTTCCCTGAACCATGGAAAGTGACAAAAGACAGCTCTCCTTCCATGAGAGTTTCTAGCAGGGTGGTTGTCCCAATGATTATCCTCCAGAATGATTTCTTAATTTAATTTTCTCCCTCCCCTGCATCATTAAATCTGTCTCTCTCTGGAAGGAGTCTCAGACTGCTGTTTAAGTTTTTATTTTGTACCTTCCCTTTCTTCCTGAAAGCTCAGTGTGGTGTGCATATTTCCCCCCTCCCATTTGAGATCTGTGAAAGAGGCTGGGGATTTGGATCTGGCTCTCACCAACCGTACTCTAGTCATGACACTACTGTAGCTTGGGCCATCACCCCTTGAAAAAAGGTCACAAAGGACTGAGCCACCTCCTGGTTCAAGGCCCTAACGGTAATGAGAGATCAACTAGATTAAGTTCAAAGGAAGTGATTCTAGCAGGAAGAGGAAGAAAAGTGTCCCCCAGAAAAAGACTGCAAGAAAGGCATTTGCAATCAAAACTTTGCTGCTGTTCTGTGGAGGTGCCTTGGCAGGGAAATTAGACTCTAGAAATAAGACAGCCTCAGAGATGATTAGTCTTCCCTTCCTTCCATCTCTATCTGTACCTTCTTGCTTAGCTCTGCTCGTCAAAAGCCCAGCTATGATGGGTTTTATTCAAACTGTGGAATTTTCTTGATGGAAGCTCTCGACAGCTGGCTTGCAAGATAAGCCCAGTTAATGCCTACCAACTCAGAGAAGTGCTTAGGAGCAGGGGAGATGAACCTTCGGCACATGATGGTTATAGTTGCCCCCTTTTGCAAAGACAAGGCATTTAGGAAAGCATAACATTTTTCCAATGCAGGCATTCCAAGGGGGCTATTGTGGAGGAAAATATGTTCCTGGTACCTATTCAGTGAAGGAAAGGGAAAGGTCAGGTAGGCAACAGGTCAGGGTCACCTTAGCTTATTTCCTTCTCATACCCCAGGAAAAGCAAGCCAAGCCAAGAGCGTTAGGTTGCCTTTCCTTTCCTGTGAAAAGATTATGCACTAAATTAGCTAAATAAGATCTAATTAATAGAGGAGAATATCTGTAACAAGGAAAGTAGTACGGACCTCTTCCTGGCCTTTGAAGGCTCTCAAAAGACTCTTCCCTTTGAAGGCTCTTAAAATACAGGATCTGTATTCTCCCAGCTCTTTAATACTCAAAAAGGAAGAGGCCAGAAGCTACAAAGCTACATCGGGGACGAAAAAAGAAATCTTTTCTTAGGTGAGATGAACTTTGGGTTGTAAATAAAATAATTTGCTTTTTGTCTCAGCTGAAGCATGAAGTACGCGAGAATGTTTCTTGTGTGACAAGTTCTGAGCATCACATTTTAGAAAGAATGGTGAGAAATCAGAAACAGAAAAATAAATTATCTGTTTATTTGGGCAGCTTGGAGAGAAAAGCCATGATAATTCTCAGCATGCCAGAGCACCAAGAAGCAGCTACTGGTTGATGAGGAATGCTTGAAGTAACAGTGTTTTTTTTCCCCCCAGAGATAAGACGATTGAACAGGGACATGACTGAGGGATTATGACATTTTGCATAACTGTGAAAACACCATAAATTTTGTTCTTGGATGCCTCAAACTCATGGGATTATACTACAGGAAAGTTGAATTGGGCTGAGCATTTTTTCATAGTCAATAGAATGGAAACTGGTCGTGCTCTTTTTTGTTGGGGGTCTTCAAAGAAAGATAGGACAGCAATCTCCTGGAAATCCTCAAATAGAAGGTTAGTCTAGGGGACCTTAAAGAAAACCTCCAAGATTTCCAATGTTATGAAATAATCTTGAGTGTATCAGGCAGTGACAAAGTGCTCAGAGAATACGCATGAAGAATGCGGCATTCTCAGTGGTAGAACTGAAACCAGACCAGGTCCCTTCAGTAGAAATATTCTTTTCATCAGAGTTATACCTGTAATTGACTCGTTTTTGTTGCTGCTGCAGGTTTTAACTTTCTTGAACAATATATTATGTTTGCATTGCCGCTTCTAATTTAAATGATGGATTTAGCTATAGGCAGTAGTTGTATTTGATGCATAGCTGTATATATCTTCTTGATCGTATGAGCGCACCTGTGGGAAATGGAATAGACATACCATTGGGGTCATCCATCGATAGCTTCGTGGTCATTTGTTGACAGGTGGTTAGCTTTTGGGATGGCTAATTAGGTTTTGTCAATTCCTTACTTCATGCTAGGCAGACTATTGGTTATCATATCTTATATTTATAGCATTCAGGCTGCAAATGCTAAAATAGAATGCCATGGGATCAAAAAAGAAGTGAGCAAGGGAAAACTGAAAAATACATAATGAGTTCAGTGGCCAGACAATATAGACTGAATGTTGAGGTGGCAAAACAGGGGAAAAGAAGGATGTGTCTTTCTAATCCTGGAGAGTGATATTTCATGCTACACCATTCTGTTGCAGGCTCCGAGTATGAGTAATGAAATCTTAAGGTTCCCTTTGTCTGCAGACTCCTGTTCCAAATATGATCTAGCCAAAATCCTGTAATCCAGGGTTCCCCAAAACATGAATAGAAGCTACAATTTAGGATTACTAATCATCATTGCCTGCTGGCTCAGAAATCTGGGTCTTGCCATGCTCACACATATAGGGGTCAGTAAGTCAGGGAAAATTGCCTTGAAGCCCTAGTGTCACCATGGCCTTGGATAACCCCATATTATTACCTCCTCTGTTTCCAGCCATGGTGTCAGGCCCAGCCCAAGAACAATGATGAAACAGTCCAGTCGAGTGCAGTTCCTTTATTTGCTTACACCTGATAGACAGAATCTTGCCAAATGAAATCTATACTACAGCAGCTAGGAGATATACCTTGGGAGATTCTTGGGAGTGGCTATCCTGAACCTCTTTCGCTTCCCACGCTCGTGTTGTGGACTCAGCTGCCTCTTGCCTCCTTTCCCCTGCTGGAATGCATCCCCTCCTTCCCGATAGCCTTGATCTCCCATATCACTCTCCTTCCTCGTAGATACATTCCATCACACATGGGATATAGCAGGAACTGCTTAAAAATGCTTAGGCACGTGAGGAACAAAATCTGGGGGCATCTAGTATAGTCACTTTCTATTACTGTTCTCCCCTCTTCCTGCATGGCCCTTGCCAGCTGTCAAAATAAAATGGCATCTCTTCAGAGGTAGATATGCGCTCATTTAATGTATGTATTAATAAGTATATTGACTTTTCCCCTCCCTTGTCAGTCGCTATCAAGATTTATTCTCCTTCATGGGCTTCTTATTGATTGAGGAAAGCAGTATTCCCACAGGTCAATCAATCGTGATCTAGACCACGGATGGAAGTCAATAGCTAGTTATTATATGATATATGGGCTTCATTACTTTAAATGCTATTAAAGAAAGAACATGGGAGAAAGTGTAAGAAGGAAAAGCAAAGCAGGAGGTGCCCAGAGAAATGGTGACAATTCAGCCTAAAACTCCTGGATCAGAGAAAATTTGGCAAAGCTTTTCAGCACAGCGTCAGCAGAATGGGTGGACAGGAAATGGCAAAAAGGAAAGACAACAGTGCAGTTTCCAAGGGAAGATAAGGATCAGTTCCACAGCCTTTTTCTTTCCAGTTTGTCACCAGACATTTAGAACAAAGGAGATAATAGGGTAGCAATTCATTGCATAGTAGTGTGAAAAATTCTAATTTAACTAAATTGCTTCTTTTTAGTGAACCCTTGGAAAGAATATTGCTTTCATACGTTCCATTAGATCTCTAGAAGTGAAACAAACAGCAAGAGTAGGCAATTGAAATTTGCAGAATAAGCTGGTAATGTCCAAAAAAAGCCAAGTCAAGGATATTAAAGTTCAGTCAAAGTTGAGTCATGATAAAAATCAAGACTAAGCGGTTAATATCTTGATAAGATAGTCAAAGCCAACTCAGAAATGTCTAAGAGACAATAGTGATAGGACCTTGGACAGCTCCTAATGAGTTAGTTGAGCTCTCTTCTTTCTTAGATTTAGCTACAGTATATGATATTGTTTCAACATGGAGTTAAAACCATCTGAAGCTTTTTGTAAGATGACAAAGCCTATAGTGTAGCTGAAGGAGTTGCCTCAATTAAAGCTTGCTAAATTTTAAAGTTCGAATGCACTAACACTTAGCAGCCACATAGTTAAAGTCTGGGTGCAAAATGGCGTAATTTTTTCAGTTCCAAAAAATAAGAATGGGAAGCAAATGGTTTGTCCCTGAGCTACAGACCTTTTGTTTGGAAGGTATTATTCATGAAGATCCTTTCAGTTGTGCTACAGAATGCAAGTAGAAAACGTGCTTGTGTTTGGGTGCAAGAGAATCTGAAAGCTAGGAAGACCATGAGCCAGACATTCTAGATTCTAAGAGTCACAAGAATAGCATTTATGTTTTTTTTCCAAAAATAGAACAAGCCTTGCTATATGGACATTGGCCCCAAGCTATTCCCATTATACCAGAATGTGCAATGGCCAGTTCCAAGTTGGTCCCTATTTGACATCTATTTCAGGAACTTTGCACCAAACATTTTGACAAAAGTACTCAAGACCCTGATTTGCTGCCACAAAAGTTGTCATCTATATGCAAAGCTAATGTGTGGCATCAAATAAAAAAATTTCCATGTCATTAAAACATGTTTTTCTTGCCATGAAGGGAATTCTTTAAAAAATGTAGAAAGCACACAGAAGAGAACTCTTTCATCTTCAGCAGCAGTTTTTGAAAAGCTTTCCTAGAAGAAACAGTTTTTTGCTCTCAGTATTTCTCTGGCACAGTAATAATTAAGTGTGAGTTAGTAAAGATGTGCAGGAATAACAACTCCTAATGAAGCCCACCTTTCTGAGACCAGCTGCTGGAGCCTAATAATTTTCTTTCTCCAAAGAGGAGCCTCATTAATGACATAAATGGAATGAAAAGCCTGCAAAACAGGACTTAAGCAGTTTCGCTATTGTCAGGGGGCCAGTTTATCATGTTTCATCAAGAAGCTCAACATTTAAACATGTTCCACTTGATGATTGTTTAATTGGCACAACTTACCAGGGCAGAGAGGGAAGGTTATTTACACATTTTTGGTTGAGAGCTAGCAAGGATTTGAAGATAGTTCTTTTTGGCTTCTTTGACTTGGAAGAAGTTACCTTTAAAGCATGGATCTACTCTTCTTGTCACAGGACAACAGGGAACTCTCCTTCTGCAGGTCAGACAATTCCCATTTTGCCCAGGATGGTCTATGTTAGGGCACTACATTTTTCCAAACCAAGGGGCTGCACTTGACCTTTGAGCAATGTGTTGGCACCTAAATAGCTGTCTAGTCCTGTTATCCAACTCCACTCAACTCCTCAAGGAAGGAGCCATGACTCAACAAAAGAACACATGCTTGACATGCTAACAGTCTCAGCTTCAACAAGTTGTATTTCCAGCACCATTTCTGGTCCCCAGAGCTAATCTCCCCAATACCAGCAGATCCTCCAGCTGTTCCCTGACAGAAATTATGCTTTTCCTATAAAATTATCAGTTCAGCAACCTTTCCATGGAATATAGAAAATTTTTCACTACAGTGTTGCAATCAGAACACTAGTCCAGACCCTTCATTGACCAACTGTTGATGTTGTTTTCCTCCTCTTCCTCCCGTTCTTCTATATCCATTTTAAACCCTTGCTACTTCTTTTATTTATGTACATTCTTATTGCTCTTTTTGTCTACGACTGTAAATTTAATACACTAAACTGAATAAATGTACCATATTTTCAGTGGAAAAGGCCCTGAAGACATGGCTCTGCCACTGTGCTTGGGATCTGGAAATGGTGGGGAGCTTTGATGATGGCTTTGTTGAGCTTGGCGCAAGGATGGACTTTGGCCGCTGACCATGTTATTTTTGTTTTAAACTGGCTATTGATGTTTTATATGCTTGTGTGCTGGTTGTTAACTTGCTTTATTAGATTGTTGGTTGAACTGTTGTGTTGCGAGCCACTCAGAGTCACTTAGGTGAGATGGGCAGCCAATCAAATCAAATCAAATCAATAAATAAATCAGGGAAAAAATATGATGGGGACATAGTTCTCTTTCTGCTTGACATTCTAGGAGAGCCACTGCCAGATAGAGCAGATAACACTGCATGTTAGACAAATCCTCTGATCAGCTATATCTTAAATCATCTAGGTACCATGCCCTGTGTCCACTCCCTTCTTCTTGTTCTCCATCTTTCCTTCAGCTTTCGGATGCTGCTGAGTTCCAGGAACATATGAAGCAAAAATAGAGGGGGTGCAGTTCATCTGCTGATGTGATAAAAATACTGCCACGTGAAAGAGCTGCCACAGAGAGGAGCAGGACAAGCTGCCTAGAGGCAGGGTCAGCACTGCTGGCAGTTTCCTGCCGACTCTTCTGCTGCACTCAGAGTGCTGAGCCAGGCTTGTGATCGCATCTGTCCTAGCAGAAAACTAATTAAGAGGAATGCCACGCATTCATGCTATTATTCCCCAGGGGGTGAAGAATCACTAACCATTCTGCTGAAAAGATTCCCCCCCCCCTGCAGAATTCCTACCACATCACCTTGGGAAAAGCATCTCATAAAGGCAAGCGGTGTTTACAACTTCTGTGAAATAGAAAGCAGCCTTGTTTTCCCATCAGATTACATTTCGATGTGAAGGATATTAGTCGAGCAAACCTCCAAAGGCACTCTTTCGCCAAAGACCTTTAGGATTAGCACTTATGCTATTTCCACAGCCTGAAAGTTCTATCTTTTTTTAAGATGATCCAATTTTGCTAATGCAAAAAAACAAAGACTAACCCCACATTTTTGTTGAAACAAGATCCTGCCTTCCTACTCAAGTTCATTGAGCCTAGTGTGAATTTTTTCCCATTTGCTTAAATGTTTGCACTGCTTTTTAGATTATTTCTAGAACATGATATATGTTGGACCGGTAGAAGCACCGTGGCACTGCTCTTTCTTCACTCCCAACTCTTGATGATGGCAGACCATGCCATGAAAACTCTCCATACCATGCTAAACCAAAGATCAGTTACAAATTCATCATAGAACTGGTATGGGGAACCAACCATCACAAGACCATAATGAATGTTTAAGATATGAATTCCATAGGGTCAGCCTAGGATTATTAGTGGAACAGACTCTCCTCTATTAGCCAACAATGAAAAATGGCAAAAATGGCAACATTTCAAAATAGCATATTTGTTGGTAACTGTAATGTTATTCAAGGTTTGAACATCTGCTTTGATTTGTCCCTCTATAGAGACACAGTCAAATTAGGAGAGCTCATCTTGAAGACTCATCCTCTCTCTTCAAGAGTTGTCTTTCCAACCAGATAGAGATGTGCAACCACATCCTCCAGATGTTCTTGAACAGCAGTTCTTATTATCCATCACCCCTGACCATGCTGGTTAAGGCTGATGGATACAGTTAGCCACATGCTAACCGTATCCACCCCTGTTTTAGAAGTTTCAGGACTTAAGTCCAATCCATCATGTATTAGGGATGTCAGGAGCTATTCTTGAAAATATCTGAAGGGATCTGCATTGCAGAAGTTCATCCTACACCTGCTCCTAGCCTAAAACCTCTGTTCGCCCTCCCCTGGTCCCAAATCCTGGGTGGGAGTAGTGATGTCATCAGTGTCACAACATAATCATGCAAATGTTGTCATAATACTTGTGACATCATCATAGCTTCTATCAGATGCCTATGTTCTCCATACTCTTAGCAAGTGTTACTCTCCTGACAACTATAACTGGATTTCATAGTCTTTCTTGAGTTAAAGTCTGCATCTGCCTTATGATTCATATGTCAGGAGTCATATCCTAAAAAGTGGCCAGGGCTAGGACAAAGTGAATAAGCTATGGGCAAAATACTGATTTAATTTCAATTAAATATAATTAATATGAATACATTTCATGTGATTAATAATTTACCTTCTGTCACATTAAAACTGCAGTTTGATGGCAACTTTTAGAAGAGCTCTGGAGAGTACACGCAAGGCTTTGGGGTTTGGGGGTGCATGCAGCTCTGTGGACTTCAGTTACACTTCCCTGGCCTAAAACATATTGAACAAGGATTGATATATAGCCCATTTTGCCACCCACAGCTTTCTACAACAGCCAAGCAGCATCAAGTAGAACAGCAACATGTTCTACAGATGCTGCCCCGGCCAGCCCCACATTTGAAGTCTCCTGCAACTTGACATCATGCCACCATAATGAAATGGCAAAATGACTGAATTCTGCTGGTGCAAGCCCAACAGACAAACAGTTCTCTTCCAGTTCTTTCTGTGGTCTTCCAGGAAGTAAGAAAGCTGAACTGAGACCCTTAATCACTCAAGTGTTGTCCACTAACAGAGCATCTTAAATAAACATTCTTTGCACATCACTACCACAGACTACACAGACAACTATTGGGCTTAATCATAAATATGCTTTGCATTTTAAATGAAGTGAATGCAAGTCAGTGCTAGGAAGCCCCAAAGGTGATGATCAACTCCCAGCTGAAGACAAGAAGCACTCCATAATCAGAGGCTGAGGATATTCTAGTTCTTCTGGGGCCAATCTGATAATGACAGACATTGACCTTAGGAAAAAGGCTAAGAACCAGAGGAGGTCAGAGCAGGGAACTCTGCCAACCCATGTAAGGTGACAAATATTATCATGCTGCCAGGCTTGGAAGTTTTGCACATCTGTACAAGGAAGAGCAATGCCGCTTAGCTGAAAGACAGAATACTCTACTGGCACCTCCAGTGGACTTCTTGAAATACTATTTTGCAATGTCCCTTCTTTGACAGCTGGGAAGCGAGGGCAAGGCAAGGTTTACAGAGTCAGATTCTTCTCTGGGAGAAGACAGCAATGAAGGCTTATAGCATCCACGGAAACCACTTGCTTCCCCCCTCCCTCCCTCAATGGAAATGCAGGTCATTGTGACATATGCTTACAGAGGGAAAATCTCAGGGTTATCCAGACTTTGGAGAGAGGTGATGTTTCTATACACAAATAATGGCATGTGCTGCCCATTGATAGGAGAAGGGCAACCTGTGGGCCCAAAGATGCATCTGAACGTGAGCATTGTTTTGGGGAGTCTTCAGAAGGCCCTCCTAATGAATGTTGATGGTGCAATAGGTGAAAAACCAGTCATTTTGAAGAGGAAACACTCTTTCTCCTGTATTGTTAAGGGTATAATAGGCCAATTGTTTTTTAAGAAAAAAAATCACCCTTCTCCCTCCCACACACAATCAACTGTAGTCTCCAAAGCACTGAGCAAACCTATTCATTGGGAGAGGAAAACTTCCACTTGGTGATCCTAGGAACTGGGGAAGGTCTTAGGGTGTAAGAATTTAAGAAGATCTCTGCTTGATCAGTCTAAAGAACTACAAAAGAAGCTAGATTCATGTCACACACTACGTCGAACAAAAATCAACCACGTTTAAGGCTAACCAAGCTTAACATGTTGTATAAATATAACCCATGTCCTGGTCAAGCATATCATGAGACAGTAACCAGTCCTAAGAAAGTTGAACCTCTCCTCCTTAGGAGCCAATTCCAATTGATGTCACTGGTGAGATGGATGTGCTCCATGTATTTCTCTGAAATGACCTGGTTTAGGGCTTCTGAGGAATTATTACCTGCCAGGAAAGTAATTCCCATTTGGAGATGAAGTGACTTGTCAGAAGTTGCACACAAGAAAGGATCAAAGGTTTGGTGGCTTCAAAGCATGTGCCTTACCTAGTGATGATGGCAAGGTGGGGAGGGCTCATGCAGGCACCCATGAACAGCACCACATTCTCATGCCGCGTCTGCCTGTAAGCCATCACTTCCCGTTTGAAGGCCTTCAGCTGGTCCTCATTGTCCCGCTCAATGTCGATGAGGCGGATGGCTACCTCACCATGCCAGCGGCCATGAAACACCTGCCCGAAGCGGCCCTTGCCAATCAGCTCTCCAATCTCCAGCTGCTCAAAGGGAATGTCCCACTCCTGCAGAAAGATGCTGGTCTGGCTGGCTTTTCGTGGGAAATTGCGAGCTGAGAGGAGTGAGAGGTTCATCTCCTCAAAGTCATCCTCAGATTCTTCATCGTTTCCCTGTTCAGTCTGGAGAAGGGATAAGAGAAAGGATTGTTTTATGCAACACACCTTGGGTAATGCCCCCATCCCCAACAGATAACGTTCCTCCTCCAGACCAATAGTAGGCAGGATTGAAGCAAGTGGCGGGTGGGGCCAGAGAGAAAAGTGAGCAGGGTCACCCACTCTAGTTTTTTCACTTTCTTCTTTCATAGTCCCTTTTTCTCATTCTGATACCCCCTTCCCCTCTTTCCGGAAGTCTGCTAGAAAAGGACCAGATCTCTCTTGATCAGAATTCCAGATTGCCTGCTTTTGAAATAGGTTGAAGGCAGCATCGGACTTGCAGGTCAAAGATTGCCACCTCCTCATTTATAACCAGAGCTAAAATTATGGGCAGGGGGTGGGGGGAGATTAAGAAGCTATAGGCCAATCCACACACCCCTCTCTATATGGCCTTCTAGCTTACGGGGACTTCACAAAAGGTAAGATGTTACGATTCCTCTCTTACTGACAAACCAATGCAGTTTGAGCATTGACTTCAACAACAATCATACGAGTGAATTTTCTATAAACACGAGTGGTAAGGTTGTCTTGAAAGGTAATAAAAAACTGTAATTTGATTTGCCCAATGACATAGACAATATATAACTCAGGGAAAATAACATGGTAAGCTGTGTGGAGAAGTTAAAGCAACAGTGAGAGATGTTGGGATCAGTGAATGATGGGATCAGTGAATCACTTCTGAACTGTTCCCTTCCATGTGTGGCCTAAAACTACACACTCACACAAAGATACACAGACAATCAAATATTGCTATTTCTGTTATTGGTCCCATTCAGGCATAACTTAGAAGCACCACAATAGGAACGTGGCTCCCAACATTGCCCACGCAACATAGCTCATCCTTTGATATCCATCTCTGCATGAGCAATCAGTTGGGATTCAAGGCATGGAGTGTGAGCGAGAATTGGTCCCGTGTCCACTGCTCCACCAAGCCCAGGTCAGCTACAGCAAGATGTGACATTTAACTTGTATTCAGTGCAGCACAGATCAAAAGTTGCTAGAGTTGTCCATGAGAGAGCCCAAAAACAAAGCAATCCACAAGCCACTGCTGTTTGGTCTCCACTGGGACCTTCACAACAAAGCTCATTCCTTTGATTCCCTTTTGTTTCAGCCCAAGAAAGTCCCCCCACTCCTTGCATGGGCCTTACCTCGGAGGTTGGCTCCACTTCAATTTGAAGTACTGGATTTCCTTCTCGGCTTTGAAGAAAACAAACACCACAAATTACAGAGAATCAAGGGGCAGAAACCACACAGCTCAGTGACCCACACAGATGGGATCATGACCTTAAACCAACCTTGTAGCTTTCTAGCTGCTGTTGGGAGGAGAGAACCATTCCCAGATGATCAGACAAAGAAACTGGGTATCAGTTCCTCCTTCTCTTTTGAACTAACAGTGTGGACCAAATGGCTAGCATAAGAATGGCAGTCTTTGCATTGTTTTTGTCTTAAATAGGCACTAAGGCTGTGTGATTCTCAGATTTTTTTTTAAAAAAAACCAACATGTATTTGATTTTTTTATTATTATTCCACCTTGCTTTCAACAGGTCCTTGTGATCAGGAATACCCTCTTCCACTTTTTTCTTATAAGCAACTGGTGATATAGAATAGGCTCACAAATATTTGGTGTAATGTTTAATGTAGAGAGCCAGTTTGGTGTAGGGGTTAAGGCACCAGGCTAGAAACCAGGGGGTTGTGAGTTCTAGTCCTGCTTTAGGCACAAAGCCAACTGGGTAACCTTGGGCCAGTCCCTCTCTCTCAGCTCTAGGAAGGAGGCAAGGGCAACTTCTGAAATCTGGCCGAGAAAACTGCAGGGACCAGTCCAGGCAGTCGCCAGGAGTCAACACTGATGATCTTGAAGGCACTTCCCCAAAAAGTGTTTAATGTAGTGGTGAAGATGCTGGACTAGAAACCAGGAAATTGTGAGTTCTAGTCCTCCCTTTGGCAAGAAAACCAGCTGGTTGTCTTTGGGCCAGTTGCTCTCTCTCAGCCCAACTCACCTCACAGGGAAAATAGGAAGTGGGAGCATGATATACTGTACATTGCCTTGAGGTATAGAAAATAAATCATCATCATCATCATCATCATCATCATTATCATCATCATCATCATCATCATCCCAGGATTCCCCCAATAATAATTAGGGCTGAAACAGAGACCAAAGATTCTCTTTACAGATTAAAATGGAAGTGACTTGCAGGATTAAGGAATGCATTGGTAATATACAAAGGTCTCAGTTACAAAGGAAGGGAAGGAGACTGATAATTGTGCATCACTTTGAGAGCCGTCAATCTGATTATAAAGAAGTTCCTTCCAACAGCCAATATTGTGGCCCTCGCTAACTCTTCCTCTATATCCTGAGGTCTTGTCTATTTTTTATCCTCAATAGTTCCGTAACGTAAATGACTGTATTTATGTTACACACTAACTGATTTCTCAATAACTCCTCTTTCTGAATTTGGGGCAAATGATGACCCAATAAACTAGATAAACAGATGGATTCACCAGACGTGATAAGCTATGAAAAAAACCCTACTCAAGGTTATCGCTCACCAAGGTTAGCATTTGTGCAAATGAAGCTACTAGGGCTTTAATCAACTTAGCTGTGTCCTGAGAAACAGAGGAGGGATAGTGGTGGAAAGAATTGGAAAAGGAAAGGAGGGAGAGAGGCTAACCAATTACAACTTGTTGTATTTTGCATTTTGCATTTGGGATTAATGGTGTATCCTGATTCTGAAAAGTGTGAAAGTAGCAGATTCAGACTACTGACTGTTTTTGTTACACAATAGCCTCATAAACTTGATGACATTTGGGAAGCTATTAAAGACCTGGCTATTGTCCCAGGCTTGTGGCAGGGTGATGGCTGAGCCTGTTGTATTTTGGGGGGGGTGGTATGTTTGCCTTTGGGCTTCTTATGATTTCTTTGTTTTTCCCTTACTTTTAATTGTAAGCCCCCCAACGTCATTGGGAGTTGGGTAGTCATAAATTGAACAAACAAACAAACCCTTTCCCCATTGGATCATCTCCTGAATCTGATTCTCCCTGAATTTGCTAGTCTTCGCTGGCGATACTGTATTGTGTCAGTGTCTTGGCCCTATGCTTTAAAGAAGTCGGGCCAAATGAAATTAGTTTTGCAGAAAGCAAGAAAGAGAGTCTGATCTGTGCAAAACAAGTCCTGTGAATTAGAATATCTAACGTGGAAAAGAGAAGGCTGAGATGGGATATAATAACGCTAATAAAAGAACTGAAGGAAGCAAAGGGAGGACCTAGAAGAAAGCAAAGGTTTGTTCTACAAAGTCTCAAAGAGTGCAGCTTAAAGCTGGGTTTAAAGAGCAAAAATCCCAAGAAGGTGCATTCCATCTGAGTTTCAGGAGAAACATCTTGATGGCCAGAACTGTTTGAGCATGGAAAGAAATTCCTTACGCAAATTGAGTTTAGATGGTCACCTGTTGGAAATGTCCCAGATCTAGATTTCATACATCAAGTAATGGTTTGGATTAGACATCTTACAAAGCCTTCTCCTACTCTTATGATTTTTATTGACCATTATGTGACATTTAAGAACAGCTGAACAATGGAACCAATTGTACGCTGAGCGCTCTAACATGGGAGATGTACAGGCAGCGACTGGACTGCTATCTGCTCGGGAAGCTCAAGTTGTGGATTTTGTTGTTGTTGTTGAACAGGGTATTGGACTAGATGGCATATAAGGCCTCCCACAACTCCAGGAAAAGGCCGGGTTCACACATTATGCTAAGCCATTATTTTGGTTTGTAAATTTGGGTTTAGTCTATTGTATGAAACTAGCCACTGTGCTCTGTAAACCATGGAGTTTGGCTTAGCATATCACCAGCCAATGTTGACTTATTCCTCAAAACATGGTTAACAGAACTGTATGATGTATGAACCTATTCCAAGGATTTTATTACTTCACACCCCTTCAGACCTGATTCTTCATTCAGTCTTCACAGTAGACATAGTTCAATTCTTGATTGACGGAAGCTGGATGACAACTTTCAAAGCAATAAATGGTGTGCGGTTTCCATAGCAAGTAACATAAAAAAGATTATTCTCCTCTGACACCCTTCAAAAGACCAAGAGCTATTGCTAAAATGGCTTACAATATGAAAAAAGCCCTTACAGACAAAAATAACTGTGCGTTATAATGCACATTGGAAGTACAGTTAATTGTGCTGAACAAATGTGCAACAACACATTTGAAGTTCACTTAAACTCTAAATTGATTCAGAAATCAAATATTAATTTCTTGAGAGTTAGTTTGATGGGTTGCCAGACTAAATACAAGTTTTGGCATATATCATTAGCAGCCTCCAAAGTCCACTAGGTTTCTGAAAAATGACATGTAAGACACTCATCTGAAATAAACTGAAATTTGCTTTTTCCGGTCAACTATACTACATAGTTAATGACATGAAAACAAATGCATCTATTTATGAACAAATTATTTGTAGATTGTTGAGCGGAACATCAGTCATTATGAGAAATGGAGTACATTTGAAGGTAGGGACATTTCAAGAACTGCCCTTCTACGGGGGGAGGGAGTTGCTCGCACGTGCATGCACAAATTATCAGAGCTGGTCCTACTGTTGGACATTACGAAAGAGAAATCCAATGCATAGGCAGAGGATAGGGGAAATATAGTCTGATAACAGTATGTCTAAAAAAAGATCTTGGAACTAGTTGATCACAAGCCGAATATTCAGCACCCTGACGTGACTGTTAAAAAGGCAAATGCATTACAGAAGGGCATTTCCTGAATCATGAGAAATAATCGCCTACTCTATTCTGCCTTGGTCAGACATCACTCCAAGTAGTGTGTCTGGTTCTGGGCACTGCATTTGAAGGAGGATGCGAAGGAACTGGAACCAGTACCTAAAGGGCATGGAGAATGATCAGAAAAGTGGAGAGTAAGTCTTGTGAAAATAAACTAAAGGTGCTGGTATGTTTAACCTAAAAAAAAAAAACAACTAGGGTGAGGAGTGGGGAGATACGACAGCATTTTCTAGGTGCCTGAAGACATGCTGTAGTGGCAATGCAGAAGACCATTTTTATTTTGGGGAGCTTAGGAGACATGGTTTGATTTCTCCTGCTCATGTTAAGAAAGCTCACTTTGAATTATAATAATGCTTAGCTGGCTTGTTTTTCATTTTTACTTAGAAGTGGGCGGGGGGAGGAAAATCTTCAGGATTGTTTAGGTTAAGCACTAGCTTATCTATACAGTTCTCAGGCTCTGGAGCAGGTATCACATCGAGTCAAGGTCACTTTCAGGGCCCCGGCTCCAAAACAGAATCATGGAATTGGAGTGCTGGACTTTTATTAAAGCCCTGGCATTGCCCCTGGAGGTTGGCGCATGGACACGGGCCTTGGGACTAGGTGCTGTGTTATTGAAACCATCTTGGGGTCTCTCCCCTGCCTTCCCGACAGTAGGGAAGAGGTGTATCATCTTGCTTCGTATGTTATGTTTTTATACTATGCTTATGCATTTCTGTTTAATTCTACCTTATGCTGCTGTCTTCCTGCTGAAATCTGTTTGCTAGATTAACAATAAAGCTTAGAATCTCCTTACCTACTGGTGTGTTCATTGTCTCTGGATCTAAAAGAACTAAAGAACCAGTTGCCTGGGCACCTGATCACAGCTTTGATAACTGGCAAAACAGGTGCCCCACCGAAGAAGTTGAACCTCTTGCTCCTCACAGCTCAAAAGATTTTTTAGCAGTAGGAGCAGTTTGGCAACAGAAAACCAATTATCAAGGGAGATGTTAACCTCTTCTTCATGGAATGAATTCAGGCACCGGCTGGACAGCTGTCTATCAGGGATGTTTTAATTTGGATTTACACACTGGGCAAGTGATAGCCTAATGACCCCTTGCAACTCGACGATTCCAAAATCTAAATGCAGCAATCCCAGGCAGGGGGTTATAAAGTATTGCAAGCTGCAGAGTTTGCTTTATCCCTCCTAAAATAAGCTGTTATTTTCGGATGCGGTAGGATGAGATTAGGAGGGAGGGTTGGAAACATCCCTAATGCAGGTACAAGTGAGACATGAATTAAGAAATAGAAAAGGATTAGGAACACAGCTGAGAGGAAAAGGCTGGATGTTCCCCTTGGACCTCCTGCCAAAAACGGCAGCCCTACTTTTGGGAGTCTATTATTTTGGAGACACTCTCAAATTATCTCTTTCCAATCCTTACAGAATGAGCTGCTCAGGTGAACCATCGTGGAATATATGTGGCTGTTGAGTCAATTTTTCACGCAAGTTTCATTGATTGTCAGCTAATCTTCTAAAATCCAGGCACTAGCAGAGCAAGATTGTCCACGTAAAATGGCTTCGCCTTTCAGGAGGCCTGGTGAAGCTTTAAAAGAGAGGTCACCTTCTAATGATGCAACTGCAAGAAGTGGATTTACAGCCCTGGTTGGGAAGGGATTCACCCCGTTATCTCAACAGGTATGGCTGCATAAATGGGTCTAAGTCTGGACTCGTTCCCAGGTAATTTTGCCAAACAACCCCATCACACCCCATACTTCAGTAGAACGTAGATGATTTTTTTTTAATGGCATGGTTTTAATGGAGGACAAAGCCAGGAAAAATCAGCCTGTGGCAAGCTGATCTACAGGAGGAGCTAAAGGCCAAGCTAGATGAACGATGTCAGAAAGGCAGAAAAATTATACATCTCTGTATTTGTTTTCATGAAGTGGAACCATAGGAGACCCTTGTACTGAGGACCCAAATAAATTTCTCCAATGGGGCCAGAGGGAACACGCAAGAGAGGGTTTTATTGGAATGGGGATTAAATTCTGAATTCAACGCTAGCCTCAACTGTCTTTTTCTGAAGCTATATGCAAAAAGTTAGTGATGCAGTCATTCCCTAATGCAGGTATGGAAAATAATAGCCATAAAATGGAGCAGTGGTTTGAGTAAGGGCAGAAGATCCTCAGCCTGAATTTCATACAGGTGTGTGACAGCCCAGGTAGGAATGTGTAGCTCATCTTCTTTTCAGACCAGGGATCACACATGGCTTGTAATGGAATTTAAATGTAAATGGAGCTGCAATTAAATGAACAGAAGACAATTAATGTGATTATCCTCCAGGTCTTTGATGATACTCTTTTGCTGGATTAACAGGCAACTGTTGGAAGCAGTTGGGGACCACCCCAAGGCTTGTGGTGGGGAGGTGACATATGGTCCTGGAGCGCCTCTGTGCTCTTCAGGGCAGGAAGGAAGGAGAGAAAACCCAAACTGGTGAAGTGATAGAAGAAGCTGGCAGAGCTTCCAGGAAGAAAGATGGGATATGAGAGGAATGCATAAATGAAATCTAAAGAATATATATAATGGAATATAAAGGCTATGAGGATATGTGATTTCCAATTTTTTTTTTTTAACTTTACCACAATTGCTTTTCACTTGCTTAAGCTCTCTGAAGAGCCCTGATGGCTAAATGTGGCTGAATAAAGAAACCAGCTGACTGTTCTGCTTGTTAACAATGATCCTTTAGTTCTTCCCTGAATTCTTAAAGCAATGAAAGAAGAGAGTGGGATAGAGGGCAAGGGGAAGGAAGCAAAGTTGGGGCGTGGGAGGAACTTTGAGGACCAGGTTAAAGCTGAGGCACTCTGCAAGCGAAACCTGGCTGCCTCCTCCTCCTCCTCCTCCTCCTCTGCAGCAAAATCAATCCTGTGCTTTCAAGGAAAGGAAGGACAGAGGAGAAGGACAGCTAAGAGGACTTCTGGAACTTCCTTGATGACAGGTTTGTCCAAATGCCTGCAGAAGCAGAATGGGCTTCAGTCAGAATGAGACAGGAGAAGATGAGAGTGGAGAGAAAGGAGTGTTGCTTTTTCAAAGTGGGGACAAGGTTGGCAATTCATCTCTAAGCCGCACGTTCCAACGGAAGAGGCTTCTTTAATCTCTGATGTACGAACAGCTGCCGCTCTCCATCCTCTCGCCTTGCAGAAGTCAATTACTCTGGCCTGAAAGCCTGGGACAAGTCTGTCCAAGGGAACTGATAAAGCAGCTGCCTCCCTGTGTCGCCATGACCTTCTCAAGCCCAGAGGTGCTTCTTGGGTTGCAAACAAGATCTTTTTTTTTTTCCTTCTGTTTTTTTCTTTGCAGAGGAAAAGTTAGAACTGACCTGTTGTCAGTGATTATAATTTGCATACATTATATGCAGAGCCAGAACATACAGAGCGATTTTCCGTGTGTGTGTAAGTCACATCAATCGTAATCATGGTCTCTCTCTCCTACCAGGTGAGTAAACTCACATGCCAACGTATCAAAGTTGATATCACTTGGGGTAGTCACCTTCCTCTTTACATTGTTTTCAGATTTCTCTTTCTTTTTTAAAAAATAGCAGCTGACTATGATAGGACATGATTTTTTGACCTGTATAAGATTTTTTGACCTGTATAAGAGCTATTTCCCAACAGAATCTTCTTTCTTTTCATATTAATTTATTGCATTTATATCCTTGCTATGCTCTGAGAGCTCAAGGCAGCAAACGTTGTTTCTCCTGCTTTTTATCATTACAACCAACCTGTGAGGTAGGATGGGCTGAAAGAATGTGACTGGCCCCCAGTACTTAGTGAACTTCTGTGGCTGAGTTTGGACTTGAATCTGGCTCTCCCCAGTTCAAGTCTAACTCCTTAGCCTCTACACCACACCCAACATTTCCTGAAGCTGGACTTTTTTGTATCAGCACATTTCTACCCGGCCCTCTTGCTTCTTCTAATATGCAAAAAGAATAAGAAAAGACCAGCTACCATGTTCTTACAACTCTTCCATCTCTTAAAATGTTCTTCCCAGATTTTTAATAATAATCTGATTGAGACTATTTTTCATTTTCTCATTAGATCCCCTCAAAAGGTATTCTTAGCACCCACACCTCCTGGTGTCCCCAAGCATTTTGTATAACTGTGCACATGTAAACATGGGCAAATTCTGATAGTTCAGGTAAAATAGAATCAGTTTAAAATGCAGGGGGAAAAATCTCTTTCTCTCCATAGTCTTTCCAGCTTCTCCTTAAAAATATAGACACACAAATAAGCAATTAGCCTGAGGCAAACCTCCAATTTTTCTCAGTATTCTTGAACTAGGAAAAATTTTTGCTCCTCTTGCCCATCAACTGCTAACCACTCAGCAGTCTAAATTCCACTCTAGTGTTTCTCTATCTCTGCTTTAAGCCAGTGGCTTATATTCCCACTTCATTTTAATCACCTGCAGCTTCTCCTTTACATTCTAGGCTATTGTATTATATTGTACTGTATTGATTGATCGATACATTCTATAAAACCACCCATTTTAAATAAATAACTTTGGGCTGCTAAGAACCAATGCACAAGAGGAAACAATAGGATAAACCCCTGTATACAAAACTGGAAACACAATTAAAAAATAACAATAAAACAATTCCTAAGACAATGCATAACAAACTCACGACATAAACAACCTGTACAATGATTCATTTAACATCCTGGCCCAGTGCCTGGGGGAGAAGCCAGATCTTCATGGCCTTCCAGAAGGCTGAGAGGACTGGGGTCCTCCAGATCTCAGAGGAAAGGCTATTCCATAGGACAGGCCCCACTACAGAGAAGGCACATCTCCTGAGTCCCACTTGAAGACACTGTTTCATAAAAAGAACATGCCTGCCCTAACAGATTTTTTTGAATCATGGGGCATTCCTTCTTCTATTTTTCTGTAGGGAATCTTCTTTGCTAGAGAACGTAACTTCCCTATATGCCCAAAGGCTTGAAGAGATTTTATAAGCAGAGGCATATGGGCACAAGCTGCTGCCATCCTGGTGCTCAGAAACAAAACTGCTCCAACGTCATTGGAAACACCGCCAGGTGAGATGAGCAGGGATGCCTCTGGCTAACTAGCACATAGGCACGATCCCCTGACAAGAGGTGGTGCCAAAATGCTTGGGGAGCTCTCTTACAGTCCTGAACTACTTGACAGCAGGAGGCTAGAGACATTTCTTTTCGTTTCCATTTTCAAGCAAGCTAACTTGATGCCAATTTCTCTGGCTCATGCATGGATGGCAAATGGCGCACTTTTAGATGATGGCCTTCCCCAAATCTTGTAGAGCAGTTCATGACCAGAAGATGCCTTACAAATAATGTGCTTGAGGATGGCAATCCATACAGAAATGCACTGGGGGGAAAACACTCTGGACATATATTGTTTAGGCAAAAATCAGTTTAACAGCAAATGCAGATTTATTTTTTAATCTCAAGGAAAGGAGATATAAGGGATACATAATGAAATACATGTGAAAGTTATACAATTAGAAATGAACTGATTTGCCCATTAAAAGTATCAAAACCCATATTCTTTAGTAAGAGGCACCATGAATCAAAGAGATTGGATGTGGTCTTGTGTTCTCTCCCACACAGGAAAATAGACTTTGTCTTTCCTAAGAAGGCAGTATGAATAGAGGAGGAGGAGGAGGAGGAGGAGGAGGAGGAGGAGGAGGAGGAGGAGAAGGAGAAGGAGAAGGAGAAGGAGAAGGAGAAGGAGAAGGAGAAGGAGAAGGAGAAGGAGAAGGAGAAGGAGAAGGAGAAGGAGAAGGAGAAGGAGAAGGAGAAGGAGAAGGAATAATTTCTAAAGATTTGTCTCTAATGAACTATGGTTCAAAGGAGGACAAATAGTGAGACACTTACATTGGGTCTGAATTCACTGGATGGAGGACAACTTGAGGTGGTCGGGTGGGCATCTCAGGCACAACATCTGAAAAGAAAAGAAAATCCTGTTCAGAAAAGGGGGCGATAGGGTGCCTTCACATCCTTGGAAGGTGTTGAAACAATTGGCGGAATTCTGGCTGCTGTGTCTGACAACCCAATATGGTTTTGTCAGTTTAGTCTACTGCATCCTCCACTAGAAAAAGCATCTTTGAGTTCAAGGGGCACAACTCCATTCAGCATCTTTCTTCCAGAAGCATTGTCCCTGACAGGAGGCATGGTAGGAACTGAGGCTATGTATGGAACAGGGGAGCAGAATCCAATGGGAAGGTAAAGGCCTCCCCCGGGAAGGCAACGTGGATTTGAAACAGTGGATATCTTGGGAATTTTCAGAACAATCTTCTGTGTTCTCACACAATGACTCCTGGGGGACTGGCCTAGTCGCCAAATGCTATAATTTCCCCACTAGCTCTTTACAGCATCTTCTGGAGTCACCCAACCATCGTTGGGCTGAAATCACAGTAACAATGTCAGGTTTTGTTGATGAAGATTCTCAGTCATCCAGATGGAATTATCTGGAGGTTGAGTCATGGCAACTGGTTCTGGTTTGATCCGTTTTGCTGCTTGTCCGAGCAGCTTCTGGACAAGCAGTGAAACGTACCAAAGAAAAGAAGTCCAGTTGCCATGACTCAGCCTCCAGATAATGTCAGGTTTTATATCACTTCAGCAAGGGCTGGGCAATGCTATGAAGACAATATAAAACACAGTGAGGAAATGATTTCAGGGGGTTGGCTGGCCGCAAAAAAAATTAACCAGAATGCAACCTGGTACGGATGCTCCCCATCACCCCTTCCCTGTACAGTGGTACCTCGGGATACGAACGCCTCTACTAACGAACTTTTCGGGTTATGACCAGCTCCGGCCGCAAAAATTTACCTCGATGTGTGAACTCCGCCTAGGGGTACGGTCATTTTTCCGCCCTGACACGTGGTCCGCGGCCATTTTTGCGCCCCTGACACGTGGTCTGCAGCCATTTTCCCACCGCGCTGCGCCACGCCCGGCCATTTTCCCGCCGTGCCGCGCCGCGCCCGGCCGTTTTCCCGCCCCTGACGTGTGGTCCGCGGACGCCAGAACGGATTAACGATAATTACATTGAACCTTATGGGAAAATTTGCTTCGGGGTGCAACCAAATTCGGGCGGAGGGCGGAACGGATTAACCGTATTTACATTGAACCTTACGGGGAAATTTGCCTCGGGGTGCGACCAAATTCGGAGGGCGGAACGGATTAACCGGATTTACATTGAACCCTATGGGGAAATTTCCTTCGGGTTACGACCAACTCAGGATACGCCCAGAGTCACGGAACGGATTATGTTCGTATCCCGAGGTACCACTGTATTCCAACAACTACTTCCTTTCTTTTCTTCTGGAGCCAGTGAAACACACTTTGCCAGGGTGTTTGGGAGAAGCCCAAAGCCAAATATGTTGCTCACAGAGTTCTCTTTAGCAAGATTTATTGAGGCAAAAAGGATGGGATTACAAGAATTCCAGCAACAGATCTATTTTCCATTGACAAACAATATATCCCTGTGTACATGCAGGCAGAGACTTTCTGATTCTCTAGCAGGCTTCCTATTAGAGGTTAATCATGTCATTGTTTGTAAACGCTTACCTGGAAAAATGAATTGCTGCTTGTACTTGTAATACTGGGAAGCTGGAAAAGTGAAAACACAATTTAGGAGGAATAAGTAATTCGCTTTTCACTATTTTTTACAAAGGCAGTGTCCAGCATTATCTTCTGGCAAGCTCCAGCATTCAACTAATCTTCATGCTAAAATTAAATTCCTTTCCCCAGGTGACCAGGATAATAAACATCTCACAAGGGAAGTGCAAAGGGGGTTTGCCAGCTCACTCAGAGGCATCAGAAGGACCCTGATTGATTAAAGAACATCATATTAGACCCTGGGATCTCTGGCAAGAACTGGCCGTTGCACATAATAGTGACTTAATCATTACTGAATACATCCCATTAGGTACCTGGCAAATTGAACTGTTTCTGTTGCCGCGTGCACTGCGGGGAGGGGTGCAAGGGCGAAGGTGGTGTGGCACTGGGTGGGAGAGGGGGAGCTGGTGAAGAAGGTGTGGATGATGTCGTCGAGGAGGGATTACTGCTGGAGTCAGGCTGGTAGGGCACTGGAATGTGATCCTACAAGAGAAGGAACAACAATCTGATGAGCACTTCACAAGCAGCCCTGAACGTCTCCAGTTTGGCCTTCTCCAGAAGACCTGTTTGACTCAGAAGGGACCATATGGCAATTAGACTTCTTCAGGGAGAGCAAGGAAAACTGCCTGAAGTCTTGTTGTGTGTCAGGGTTGGTCTGGGTGGGCCAGTGTCTGATCAGCTTCTTATCTTCTTACACTGTCTTTGCAAGAGTGCTGCAGAGGCACACACCCCAACCATTACTAAGGTTTTAATTCATCAAGCAGGAGTAAAATCACAAGGCATACTAACAGATCATCAATCCCAGAATTATTTGACCTCATTGGCAGATGTTCTCCTTTTAGTCACGTCTTGCCTCTGTACCTGGGGCATAACATAATGCCAACATCTGTCATCTTCCCCCTTCGAAAGGCCTCCATTCCCAGGCTAGTTCAGTATTTTATTCATTTAGCTTAGTTCAGTGGTTTTATTCACTCAAGCTCCTGAGGGTGCTGGTGTCATTAAACTTTCTGTTGGGATTGCCCATCTCTTGGAAGGAGTTTGGCTGAGCTTGTCCAGCTGTGCGTGAACCTTTCTACGAAAAGCCACCAAAGCAAGAAAGAGAAGCGTTGGGATTTTTTTAACTGGCTAGGAGGCTGCCCAGCTCTCAACTTATCTTGCCCATGGAGTGAGAAATTCTCACCAGTGTGCTTGGATAGCAAAGCTCCACCTGGTGCTCCTGACAGTAAAGTTCCATCTGGGCAGCAGCAGAAGTGGAAGGTATTTGGGGTGGAGATATTTGGGTGGAGAAAAGGGAGGCAGGGAAAGCCCCTCCTGTCCTCTGGAGAATCCAATTTGGCTCCAGTTATTCCCCATCGATCATTCTTTATGGGCCATTTAACTTAAAGGGGCAACCGAGGGCATTTTGTGGTAAGGGATGGCAGATGGGAGCTTCGCACAACACTGCACATCCTTAATGCAGCTCTATGGGGCTGCTGCCTGCCAACTGTTTGATAATGCCATGGTGGAGAAGAGTTCCTAACGCAGGCAAAGAAAGCCAGTGGAGTTAGCAGAAGACAAGGGGGAGTTTCAAATTAATTTGGGGGGATGGGGAGGCAGCCTTAGGCATGTCCCCATCTGTCAACTCTCTTCTCTTAACAGAGCCATCCCTGCCTCTTCACTTGCCCTCTTTCACCACACTCTGGACTCAGCATTGCCCCGGAAAGGGTTTTTGGTGCTCTACCTTGCAGAACAGAACAGTCAAGGAGGAAGCAAAGGGTGAAGAGCAAAGCCAAAGTTCCCCACTGCCCAACAAGACCAAGTCCTTAGCAGGGGCCAAGCAAGACTGACTCCTGAAGCCTTCGCCCAGTGGGATCCCATTTTACAGCCTGGGGGAGGGCATTCCTTCAGAGGTTAATCAATCAGAAGTTTATTTCTTTATTTCTGATTTAAACAGATATGGCCATTCACTCAACAAGAGTCTCTGGGCAGCTAAAGATCATTTAAAAACAACCAACAATAAATAGGATCAATTTCAAAGGGCAAATTTTAACCAAAGCGCTTGGAATGATTCAAAAACATACAGCAATACACCAAGACAAGCTCACCCAAACAGCCTGGCCCCATGCCCAGGGGAAGAACTGGCTCTTCAGAAGCTTTCAGGTGGCCAGCGGGGTTAGCCCATTGAGATCTTTGGTGGTGGGGGGAATGCTGTTCCAAAGGGCAGGAACCGTGACAGAGAAGACACACTTCCTAGGTGCTTTTAGGTAGCATTGTTTAATAGAGGGAACCCAGAGCACTTCCTGTCAGAATCTGTGGGATGAGCAGAGATCACTGGGGATAGGGGGTCCCACAAATAACTCAGCTCTGTGCCATGAAGGGTTTTATCGGTGATAACCACCACCTAGATTGTATTTGGACGTCTGCTGGGAGCTAGTGCAGCTCACGAAGAAGAGGTGTTACATGGGCATATGGAGGCACCATGCCGCTCCCTCCTGGACCAGCTGTTCTTCTGAATGGCCTTCAAGAGATGCCTATGCAGAGGGCATCGCAATAATCCAGACAGGAGGTGACTGAAGTATGAGTAATAGTGAGTAGGGCCTCCCAATCTGGGAATGGGTACAGTTGATGCACAAAATGGATCTGTGCAAAGGCCTTTCTCGGCATGGCTACCGCCTGCTCTTTGAGCAGAAACCAAGAGTCTAGGAGGCCCTAAACTGCACATCTGCTCTCTCTGGGGAAAGGCTGCCCCATTCAGAACCCAAAATGGTAAGTATCCAGATCTGGGAGATCCCCAACCCACAGCCGCTTGGTCTTTCTAGGGTTGAACTTCAGTCTGTTTCTCCCCATCCTGGCCCTACAGCCAGAGCAAAAACTAGATGGGATACCATCTCCTCTTCTTTTTGCTCAGCAAAGTGCAAGCAGGCACAGAGAGTTTTTTTTATCAGTCCTTGAACTAGCTGCTTTGAAACGCCTTTTGAAATTAGTTTGAGGGCCAACATTTGCCATCCCTTGCCTTGATCAATTATTCGCGCACAAACCTGAAAACGAACCGGGTTTCCCAACATTCTGCAATATGGCACATCATCACATACAAAGCCTCGAATATACAAATCTGGGCATATATAAGTAATTTTGTGTCTCCCCCCCCCCCCCCCCACTTATCCTGGCATCCAGAAACACACACCCGAATCAGAGAAAGCTTTTTGGAGTTCATCTCTCCCAAGCAACCTCTCTTTTCCTGCCTTACCTCCAAGAAGCAGGATAACTTAGAAATGGAAAGACTGCCGTTTTGCTCCATTTAGTAAGTAAAAGATTACTGGTGTGAATCTAGATTGCAACCAATGTCACCCGAGTCCGCAAATGCCGAACTCTGTTCTTGTCACAGGATAAGCACAGGACCTTGCTGGAAAGAGACGGCCAGGGATTCTGCCAAAGACAATCTGGTTTGAAATTCCTGATCCGCCCGTTCGTGCATATGGCATTGTTGCACATTCCAGAAATTAAAGACAGAGTGAAGCTGGGACGTAGCAGTGGGAGGGGGAAAGAGTGATTTATACAAATGCCAGGCAGGTGGAATGCAAACTAGATGCAAATAAGACTTAAAACTGTTTGCACGTCAGGGCCCTCTATTTTGAGCTGCTGATGTAGCCAGCAACGGCAGTTCACATGGCATTCCGATGGCTGTCAAAAATCTGCTGTTTTCTCAGTTTGGCCACTCTAGCTGAAGAGCAGAAGCTTGGATTTCAAAAAAAGATAAACTCTGGGAACAGGATTTTCAAAAGATAGAGAAAAGTGAACTTGTTACAGATCTTCTAGTCTCTCCCACTTAGTGTCGCTTTCTCTCATTTGACTGGGAGCTTTTCTGTGCAAAAAATGTGCTCTTTTTTTGTGTTATGGTCAAATCCCAACTCCCTCTGATGATTCAACAGCTTCAGACCTACCTGGAGTCTCAATACGTATTTGGGACCCATTCCTTAATTGTCTTTTAATGCAAGATTTATATGGTGAGAATGCTGCTGCACAAACCAATCTTAGATCAGGTTATGTCCTATCCCTTGATAGAACCTTGACTGAGAAAGAATCAGTCCAGCTCCCGCAAAGGGAAGTATTGCAGCTGGAAACTTTTAGAATTCTTATTAGACCAGTGGGTGATTTCTATAAAACCCTAAGAATCCAGGAAACCATCTCATACCTGGTCAGGCTATTTGACCACTGGGTGCAGGATGAGTTCGTATATCACACTAAAGTATAAGTTGGCTTGCTTGGTGCTAATTGAACTTCTTCTATGAACCTAGCCATTACAGTGTGCAAACCTCAGCCTAAAGGAAAGTGTGCACCTAGCTGATTACAGCTTCTTCCAGAAACCATGCTTGAGCAAACCATGGATTAGGGCAATGTGTCTTTTCTCATCACTCAATACCGATCCTTTGAACTAGAGGTGGCAGGGAGTCTAAGACCTTTTGCAGGCTACACGTGGGCTGACCCTAACGTAGCAGCTGCTGATGGGTGTGATGAAGATGCTGCTAAAAAGATCTTCATGCTCAGCTCTTTTGGTCTGCTCTGCTCCATCACAAAGAGCCTTAGCTCCTCTTGGAATGGCACTGGGTACATTCCCCTACCCCAGTTTCACATCGGGACCTGCCAGTCACTGGAGTTTGAAAACAAGGGATTGTCAGGTAGCAGGGTTTAATCCGCATTCCATGCAACGTCTGCATTGGCTCCCAATGCTAGACCCCTCTGATACTCATTGCTTCTCTAGCCTTTTCCCCTCGGCTTCCTTCCCAAAGAGGCTCCGCCACCAGATCCTTCTTCTGCGGAGGCAGCTCACTGCTCCCAGGCCCTTCTTGTTCCAACCCCCAACAGGTTTCTATTTAGCATCTACCAGATTTGCTGATATCTACACCGGCCCCTCTGAGAGTTGAATTGGCAGGCATGTCTGGAAATCCAAAAAGCCATCTGTAGAGCTCTGGCCTGGCAGATGGCTGAACAGACCAGCAAGAAAACGGGATGATACTATTTCAAAGCAGGAAAAAACCTGGGACTGGCCAATTTCTTCTCCATTCCTGTGCACTTTTGTTGCAGGGCTTGTTTCCATGGCAGGCAAGGAAAGGGGTTTGTTGCTTTGTTCACCTATTTATTCATTTGAGGGCCTGAGCCCTACAGGGCCGCTACGTCATCTGCCTTGCCGTTGCAGAGATTTTAATGCGGCCGTTCATTAAGGAGGGACGGATAAGTTTATTATTGCTTCTTTCTTCAGATCTGTTTCGCGTTTGATCATCTAGACCATTGGTTCTCAACGGGGGCGGTACTGCCCCCGGGGAGCGGTGGGAGGATGCTGAGGGGCAGTGAACTTGTTTTGGGCGGTAGGGGGGCGGTGGGCATGTTTTGGGCAGTAGAGGGGCGATGAGCATGTTTTGGCATTCGAACTTAATTTTAAAACTCCCCCAAAATTTATTAAATCGATTATCCGGTTTACACCATTTGTACCAGCAATAAAATGAACGTACGCGACGGCTGCCCTCACGCACTTCTAAGAATGGTGAGATGAATTTGTATTCTAGGTAGGCTGACCTTGAAGAACTCGACACTACGATTCTTCTCCGATCCCAACCAGCACAGCGCATGCGTCAGCTGTCTTCCCGCGCGATTAATCGCAGTGCGTGCGTTGAGCATCCTTTCAATATGAATGTTTGATTTGACCCGTGTTTCTTGAGTTGCTTTTCGTTCGCTTCATTTTTTTTGCATTAGTCATTTTGATTTTAATAAAAGGAATGCAATTACCTTCCAGGGCAAAAGTATCGAGTTAAATCAAACAAATTTGGTGTGTAAGTCTACTGAAAAAAATTACTTAAAATTTTTGCCTTTTATAATTCAGTAACTCCCCCCCCCTCCCCAAAGGGTGGCGTTGAAAAATTTTCCGCTCCTTAGGGGGGCGGCAGCTTCAAAAAGGTTGAGAATCACTGATCTAGACCTTTCTTCCTTCCAAGTCCCACCATGAATCTGTTTCCTTTCTTAAAACACACAGGCCCAAAGAGAAGCTTTGGGAAAGGTGTATTTTGTGGCTGAAGGGCGGTTGATTGGCTTCTCGAGACAAGAACACCCTTTCAGACCTACTTTAGCCCCCGGATTGTTTTTCAGGGATACATTTTTAAAGTAAAATAAAAACAAAATCTGTGGCAAACTTTGGGGTGGAGTGAAACTGGCAGGGTGAAACAATCTGTACGGTACATCGCGAGGTGACATCAGGCTGGTTCATTTCCAAAGGCAGATGGAAATTCTCAAGCGTTTTGTTCACAAAGCCGGAGATTTTTAACTTTCCGGTCAACAGGCTTGATATAACTGATTGCTGTGACCTCTCCCCTCTTTAATCTGGAGGGGTGTGTTTGATCAGGCATATTTTCAGCAGCCAGTCCAACGTCGGGAACCATGGTCACTGCAACTCAGCCACATGTAAATGCATGCATAGGCAACCAGTAGATGCCATTATGATATCACATACCTCATTACAACATTGATGCATGTACTATCACTTGCCTTCCTCCCCAAAGATGCCCATGTAATTCCACTTATTTACTTATTTATTTATTTAATTCGATCTGTACACCGCCTGGCTCCCAACAACTTAGTCTCCCCCTGACTAAGCTCAAGGAAAACTGGATTAGGGTTTCAGTAGGGGACAGAGTTCCATCGCACTGACTGGCCAGTGTTCATATCATCCATCCGTAAAAGCCTTTTCATCTTTCTCTGAGCATTATCAGTGAGTTATTCCTTGTACGATTCAGAAGAATCTCTTTTCCCCTCTCTAAAGCATTTTTTAATGGAAAGGAGAAGCGCCAAATCAGTGTTCATCCAGAGAACCCCGTAAACAAGGTCCTAAATGAACAACACAGGAAATGGGGGAAGTAAAATTTGAAAGGGACAGCAACCGAACTGCTCCCATTCCTATGGATATGAAAATGAAAATGCAGTTAGCTGTGCATGCAACTTTAAAGCACCAAGACCGAGCTGTAGACTGCTGGAGCATGAAGTGAGATGAAATAACAAGATGGGAAACCGGACGGTGTGTTCCTTCACTCTTAAAAAAGTACGGCCCATTTCAATCTGAACTCTGAAATCTTTTTGATTTTTTTTGGGGGGGCCAGACTTCTAATGTCCAAGTTATGACAGCCATGCTCCAATTCTGCCGGTGTTTCTTAGGAACTTGCTGGCACAGAAGCAGAGTTGTGAATCCAACCTTGGCCTCTCCTAATGGTCTAGTGTCGCGGTGGCTGCTGGCTGACCCCAGCCTCAGCACCGTCTGGCCAGCTGCCTTTTCCTTCTCCAGTCACAGCTCCACGATCAAGAGCCACAAGGAGCTTTTGCAACAAAAAGGAGTGTCTTTTCATACATTAGGCTTAAAGCAGGGTTTTAACTCAATAATGTCACAGTGACATAAACAGGGCAACAGAAGCTGGAGGTTCATAGAGAGAAGTGCTCTAGGTCAGTGTTTCTCAACCTTGGCAACTTGAAGATGTGTGGACTTCAATTCCCAGAATTCCCCAGCCAGCATGGGGAATTCTGGGAGTTCAAGTCCACACATCTTCAAGTTGCCAAGGTTGAGAAACACTGCTCTAGGTAATTAAACCCACCATGGAATTAATCCAGTATGTTTCACTCTGTTGTGGTGATACATACTGGATTAAGCTCAGGAGACTCTAAAAGAAACTGGTTGGTCCCTAACCCTCTCCCTTTAGATTTATTTATTATAATATGAAAGTCTGATTTTGCTTTACCAGCCCAGCAAATATTTAATCAGACAAATTGGCAAAGCATTTGGGAGACTGTGATGAAGACAGAAATTAGAATTAGGTCTGTTTTTGGATTAGAGTATAGCGTGAACTCAGTCAATGTGACTTGTAAAGTGTGGTTCATTATCAGCGCTCCTGACCATAGGACAAACAGGTTGGGTTCACGATCATGTTCAGTAATAATGTGATTCATTTGGTTTGGTTTAAAGTGCCCTGATGAACCCAGCCCCAGAGTTCTGTAAACCACAATTTATCACTACATATTATATACAAACAGCCAATTGTAGTTTACTCTACAAACCATGGTTAAACAAACTTGACTTAGCAAAGTGTATGAAGCACCTCATCATCTTAAATAGCAGAGTAGGTGATCAATGTGCTACATTCTTTTATATTGCAAAAAAACCCAAACTCCTAGAAATCATCTTATACAAGAAACAGAAGATTTGCTATAGCGTATTTTCCATTCTGTCCTGTTCAGCGGTTCTCTAGATTTCCAGGCACAGGCCCTTCCTTTCAATCCCCTGCAGTCATAACACAACTGAACCCTAAACCACTGATGTTCTAAATCCTTGTTCTAGATCCACTGTTTTCTACAGTAGAAAAAAATTAGAATCACTGTGTTCCCTAATTTACTATTACATTACCTGTAAGACTAAATCAGAGAGAAACTCCACGGTTGTGTGACTTTGCAATATCTCACCTTGTTGATTTTATTGGTTTTGGGAAGTGTCTGGCTGATGTGCAGATCTGAATATCTGGGGGGTTTCCGCAGCGGATTGTTAATATCGCATGGCACAGATTCTGTCCGGACTAATCTTGCTGAATAAAAAAAGAGAGAGAAAGAAAGAGAAAAGGCTGGAGAAAAGGAAAATGAAAATAAAGAAAGGCAGAACAAGATAATCCACACTTAGCAATCTATAATTTTATGAGCACCTCCCCTTGAAGCACCAAAATTTTAGCGTAATCTGGTAATTAAGGTATTCCGTTTAGAGCAGTGGAGACCAACCTTCAAGTTTAACATTGGACAGTCACAGAACAACCCAGTTTACAGGATTTCTGTATAGGGGAAAAGTTGGAAAAGGAAATCTGATAAACATCATTTTGAGCTCAGGAGGAAATGTGAAGGAATATAAAACTAATGAATCCTTTTCGTAAAATGAAGCAGCAAAAAATGTGGTTTGTCACTGAGCTATGTCTCCTCTTCCAACCTGGCATCTCCCAGATGTTAAGGATGACAAAAGTCACACACAGAAATAATATGTACATGTGTGGGAGACTGTGGAACATGGGAGAATCAGTCCAGTTCTTTGACCTGCTATCAGGGCTGTTGTCACACGCTACACTCTATGCTGTCTTCACGATTCATAAAAGCCACCCTGTTCCTGGGAAAGATTCTGCTCAGTCTGCACAAATCCTTCAGACTCTTTACATGAGATGAATATTTCTTTGCCCTTTATCAATCTGGACTCCAATAATCGGTATGACTTCTACTGTTTGACTGCCATACCACAACGTTTGTGAGATCCTTTTGTGTAATATTTTGCTGACCCACTGCAAATCATTTTGTTCCATCAACCCATTGGCTGTCCTTTCCAGATGGTTAATTAAGAAGTTGAACTCCAGACTGTTGGAGTGTTCCTGTCCCCTTCGTGAAAACCTACTGTTGATGCCAAGGATCTTTTCCCCTAATATTTTAGCCCATCTTGGGACCTGGATTCTCATCCAAGATTCCTGGTTGCATTGCATTTATTTTTACAAATCTCTTCCACTTTTAGATTCTTTAAAATTGCCCCAGTACACTTCTTCCTCTCTGTCCAACTTCTTTCACAATATATATCCTTTCTCTGAACACTTTGCTTTGCTGGTACCAATCTTCAGGTGAACATCACATCCATTACTTTTTTTCTCCATCACTATTGCTTATGGTGTCCTATCTTGAGGGTGCATTTTAATTCAACATCTGATGATCCTCATTTGTCTCTTCATTCAGGCTTTGGTCCTATGTCTGCTGACTTCATATAAGTCCCCAGTGAATTAAGTGAAATTGGCCTCTCAGTAGACAGATTGGGGTGTTAAGAAGTTTGAAATCAACTTCTCCAACCTTGCTTATCTTGACTGATTTTTCTTTTGTCTAACTTTGCCTTCTACTTAAGGACTTTATCCCTAAATTGGTTGTAATCTGTGAGAAGGGCCCATAGATTGTTTGTAATTAGGTGTAGCAGCAGCAGCAGGAGGAGGAAGAGGAAGAGGAAAAGGAGAAATCGTTCTCAAACAGCCTTGGTTCATAAAACATACTAAGCCATAACATGGTTTGTTTGGTTTGTTAAGTTTATGTTATGTTATGTGAATATGGACAGCTGTGGTTTATTCAGCAAGCCATAGTTCAATAAGCCATGTCTTAGTACAATCTGTGAACTCAGTCTATGATGGCAGTGGCCTTTAGTAATAAGCTATAACACAGATTACTCACTGGAAGAAATTACAATGAGGTTTGGACCTTGAACCCTCAACAAGACCCCTTCCAGATGTGTGACCACCGAGGCCTGCTCTTTTCATTGGCACCAAGGTCACCAAAGCAGAATAGTAGCTACTGTATTCTCAGCAAAGGTACACTGTGGAAGCTGGAAACGGTGACAGCCTCATTATAGCTAAATGAAATGCATCTTTCTGAGCCTGGATGTTTCAGCTTTCCCCCTCTAGGTAATCGCCTTGGCATGGAAAACTTTAATGAAATGGAAGTGCTGTTGTTTAGGAGAGAAGTCTTCCTTCTGGGGCCTGAGAGTCTTCTGCTCCATATGTATGAAGCTGCTCTTGCCAAGAAGGGGGCTGTTTTTCCAGAGAGCAATCCCAAAAAAAAGCTTTTTTTTTTTCTAGGGGGCAAGTAAATATGCCCCTGGCAAGCCCCTGGGAAGGGACATAAGGGAGATTTGTTACACCAGGTCGGATGACTGGTCCAGCCAGTTCAGTGCTGATACTACAGAAGGACAACCTGCAGCCCTCCAGGTGCTGCTGAAGTACAACTCCCAGCTGTCTTGGCCAGCGCAGCAATGAGGAAGGGCACTGGGAGTTCATACAGCACATTAAGCCTTGCCCTGATGGACATGCTTGGCTTGGCTCCGTGTGTTCTGCGAACTTAGCCCCTGTGGTTTTCAAGCCTTGTTCTTGGTTTCCCACATGGTGGGAATGTTCTGCCAATTATGTTTTATTCAACATAGCTTAGTGCATTCTTTAAATCAGGTCACAAAAGACTACGGAATTCAGTGAAATTTGACATACATGCCAAGATGGCCACCTTGGAAGATATCCTTCCAGGCAATATACAGATCCCTATTCAAGCATCCGACTGGGCACTCACACATCTTCACAATCTCTGCAGATGCCTCCAAAGGAGGGGAGACAGCAAGGAATCCAAGCTGAAAATTTGAGAAGGTGTACTGCACACTCAGCAAAACAAAGTCTATGATATTTAACCAGGATCCAGTAGAAAGAAGAATGGACCAAAGGATATTCTGGTTGATGCTCTATAAATGTTTTTAGAAAACTATAGGAGTAAAACTTTTCACTGAGGAGAAGAGGTAGCCTTATGTTTAGATATTGACAGCCAATGGCTTTTTGCTTTTGTATCTCCACCCCCTCACCCCAGTATCCCTGGGAACCATGCTTTGCAGCATCTTCCTGGTCCTTGTTGTCATATAAAAAACAAGAAAGCAAGGAGCCCCCAAGCATTGTGTCTTTAAAGGTAGATCCTCTCCAAATTCTTAGCTGGCTCCTGCCCACCTAGAGCTATTGAATGGGGAGGAGAATTCCCCCAAGACCAGAAAGTTTCCCTCTAGAATTTGGGAGAAAGCAGAAATGTGGTAGGAATAGGAAGCAGTTGTTGCAAGGAGGAAGAATAAGAATCAAAGGTTTTGGAAACCCCGAGAAGTGAAATGAGTTTTATATATGAAGCCAGGGGAGCGTTTGTGGCAGGAAGCTAAGAAAAGCCTGTGACATGTTTCATTCTAGGATTCAAATGGAATGAGAAGTGCCACTGTAGTGGTTCTTACCTCCACGGTGGATGATCAGCACGTGACACGGTGGGGCCTGTTTGGTACATTTGTTGTGGCACTTTAGCCTAGGAGAAATCAAGCAGAAGAACAGTTGACTTGAGGCTTAGCTCATGGAAAGAGAAGGTTGGATTTCGGAGTAGTCAAACTGGGTCACCGCCCTTCCAGAACAAATGCAATGGAGTTTCTTTATTGGCCAAAAAAGCTTCCAGATCAAGCCGGAGAGAGGGCCGGTTGTGCAAAATCAGTATTTCCAGCTCTCTGGTGTCAAAGGCCCAGCCTTGACAAGTATCAGTGGAAAGTTCCAGAATTCAATTCACTCTTTTTTCCCCCCTCATCTTGGTCTAGGCTTTTTTGACGGCGTTACCAAGGCATCTCTAAACTCATGGAGTGTCCGTAAGAAGTTTTACGTTCCCACTACCAAAAATGGATGGCTTAGTCTACAGAAACCATTTTCTATCTTCCGGGGCTGGGGTGGAGGAAGCAAATACCCAACCCCTTATGCTCTGGAGGTGCACTTGTCTCCAGGGAGATATACGAAGGACTAGATGTCTGCCACAAAGGAAAGCAGAAGCTAGCCGCAACAGTTTGCTATATTAGGTGTTTGGGGAATGCGCAACTTACAAAAAAGGAGCCGTACTTGCAGTTTTTACATTTCAGCCCAAACAACATTCCTTTCCCACAGACAGTGCATGTCTGGGACATCCAATACTTTGTGGAAAACCTGGAGAGACAGAGTGAGAGATTGACCTCTATTAAGTCTGCAAAAGCTTCTTCTTCTCCGGATGAGAGCATTTCTTATTGAATAAATCTTCCGTGATCTCTGCAGCCCTAGCTCCCCCGTCACCCAAATCAGAATTACGTATTGATTTTGTTTTAGCAAGCCAATGCAAATCAATTTCGTTAGTCTTGCAGTTAGTATTTAATGCAAGTGGGAGTTTCGAGGGCGTCAAACAAATTATATATTCCCCCAAGTCAAAGAGGGCAAATGGGAACTTCGGTAGCCTTTTCTGCAACCAGTATATCCCCAAACCAACAGAATATTACATAAATTGATTTAATAAATAAAAAATAAATATTAGGTTGCCTAAAATTCAGTTTCAGTACAGAACACGCTAGTGTCCCTGACTGACTGCACCACCTGGAGTAACTCTTGGTGCACACATTTTCTCCTGATGCTTACTATGGTTACTAAGGGTTTGGATTAGTATTTTATTTTTCTGTCCCCAAGTATCCATGGCTACCAATAACAATGATGCATGGAAAGCGGAAGACTGAGTGATATCTGTTGAGAGCACGCAAGGAGGATATAAATAGCTATCCTTAGAGGGTCAAGATGCAGGAATTAGGAAAGAGATGATTTAAAAAGTCATGAACTTTTTCTTACCCAAGGGCTTAGCAATCTTCTCAAGCCAGAGGTCCCATCGCATGGTTTGGTAGAATGGCCACCCCTTCCTCAGTTTTCCCCATTGTCATGAGATTTTGGTGAGGCGTTGCACAAGAATGCTAAATTCTTAGTAGATTCTTGCACAAGATTCAGCTGTTTCACTAGAAAATCTCTTGGGGAGATTTGGCAACCTCATGACATTTGACCATCTTTTAATGAATTCAAGGGTCAATAGGCACCATTGGAGGAGGTGATTCTTTTCTTTGACCCTCACAGGTGCTGGGCTCTTACACTTGTGTTAGGCCCAAGGGAATGGTTTGTCTAGAACTATCACAAAGTACTGTGAATTGAACTTCACGTCTCCATCTCAAGGGCTTTCCTATACTTCCTTCTTCCAGGACAGAGCAGAGAAAATCAGATGTTACAGATAAAGCACAGGGCAGTTACTGACCATAGCTGGGAGCTGAAATTGAAATGACAGGCTGCTGTCACCTGTTGGGGTGGGAGTGAAGACCTGAAGGTACATGAAATGGTCTACAGCAGGGAGAGGGAACCTGAGGCCAGAATTAAGTACAGTTCCAAACAGCTCCAGCCAGCATATTTAATGGTGAGAGATGCTGGAGGAATGTGTTCCCATCTCTAGCCTAAAGAAATCCATCTTTTTTCCTTCTCCCCAAGAAATCCCTAAACCAGTGTTTCTCAACCTTAGCAACTTTAAGACATGTGGACTTCACCTCCCAGAATTCCCCAGCCATGAAGTCCACATGTCTTAAGGTTGCCAAGGTTGAGAAACTTTGTCCTAAACCGATGCAAGAACAGGAAGAACTGAATTTAAGATTGGGAAAAGAAACAAGGAATGGAGAAAACTCACATGGGCAGATTTGTTCCTCATCATTAGGGAATTCTCCTGACTCTGAACTGGTGCCATACTAGCTGCTCAGTCATGCCTGATACGAGTACAAGGTCTGAGAATACCCTTTCTGACATTGAGCCCCCAGAGGCAGAGGGCAAGGAGATGGGGCAGTCTCATCTAACTTCTGATTTTCAGCCTGCAGAGGAAACTACAAATAACTATCTCTATGGCTCTGCAGGTGCCTCCTGAATATTTGTTATACCTGTGTTTGATTGAGTTTCCAAGATCCCGTCGAGGAATTTGTGGGGACCAGCGAGGTACTGAGAGTGTATCTGGAGACAGGAGGAAAAGAAGAATACAATGACTAAATAGGAACATTCACTTTCCCTTCTGCCATAGAAAGGATCTGGATAATTAGGGGTCAGTGATACTATTCGTTTTCTGATTATTTTTGGAAGCAAATACATTTACAGTACAAGGCAAGTCCTTTTTCCAGGATTCTAACTATTGGATTCCAATCCCTCCTCCCAACACTAAGTGAATGTTTCATGCTTACGAAACATGCTGACCCCACTGGATTTGTATGGCCGCCCCCCGAAACTTCCTACATAGTTTGGCATTTTTGCTAGTCTCTGAACTCTCCCAAATCTTTTGATAGTTTCCTGCTTTGTGTGGGTAGTCCTGTTTTGGCTACCTAAGGAACAGCACAGGTAAGAAACCAGCCAGCAATTACACTCAAATAAAAAAAATTATGACTACGGCAATAAGAACATGAATAGTTTGCCTGATTTATACTAAAAATATTAGGTAATATTATTTAGAAATGTTTAGCACACACATACCCACACATATACTCATACGCAGAAGAGTAAAATTCAGGGAGGGGAGAGAGGATCCGGTGAATTATGTATCCAAGAACTACAGCAAGCACTGAATTCTATTTACATGTATTACAAGCAGCAACTCAGAACCTTGAGTTATCAAAGGCACAAGTGGCATTGCGACATGTGATTTATTAAGGGGGTTATCTGGAACATTACTGATAATAAGAAATCTCCAGGCAGATGCCCTCTAGGGTGGTCTATGGCTCCCAAAATTCCCAGCCCACATAAAGCAGAGATGGGAGTGGAAACTGCACCAGTTTCACTATTTATCCTACTGGCCCTATTCCCAACCAGCGCTGTTTTATATGATTTTATTTCTCCCTTATTGTTATTATTATTGGAAAGAATTAATACGCTGTGTTTTCTCTTTTGCTGCATTAGGGAAGCCCCTTCCTGATTTTTAAAACAGAACAGTGGTTGGAAAAAAGAGCACTCAGTCAAAATTCTCCCCTCCCTTCAACAGTACTTCTAAATCGGGAGGCCAAGAAAACATCCGGAAGTTGCTGATGGGCCTTTATGAAAGTTAAAGGAGCAAATTTTCCTCTTTGGTTGTAGGGACTGCAGGTGGGAAGTGAGCTGCTGGAGAAAACGGAGAAGGACTGACCTTCTTTCGGGCTTGGAGAGATGTGAAACCGCGCAGGGGCTGGATAATGTTTCGTCATGGCTGAACTGAGCTAGCGCCGAAGCGTTCGTTTTTTAAAACTTGGCTGCTCTCCGGACGCGCGTCAAATCTTACCTAATTTCTCCTGAGCCACTCTTGGGGGTTCACTCTCAACCTGTCCATATTTAGGCAGGACTTGGAATATACAAAAGAATCACTGGAAAAAACGTGAAGCGGAGGCACGTGGCATCTCTTCTCCAACGCGCAGGGAGAGAATCTTCTATCCCATCCTGATGCCTGCTGTGCTGTGGTGTGAGCGCTGCCGCGTTAGTTTTGTCGTGGTCATTACCATGATTACGATGCCTTCAAAACACGCACACCTGGCTGTCCAGATGCTTGACGTTTCATTGATTCTCGGAGACCTAAATGCCATTTCTGAGCAATATAAACCGGGGCTACTGAAATTTGACCACGTGTAGCCACCAAGCAGGCAGCAGGCTGACCCGAGGGTTTACTACATACATTAGTCAATCCTTCAACAAACGGGCTCTGGAGTAGCATTTTATATAGGCTCTGAATACCACTGTTTGCTTTCGTGTCTTAGCTTTGTATTGCAGGTTAAGGTGTTTTTAATTATGTGCCATTTTGGAAGGTTACATTTGCATCAGACCTCCCGTGTGGTACTAAGGCTCCCTTTGCTGCGGAAGACACGTAACTTAGAGGGCCTGTTTTTCGTAGCAACGAAAAAGGTTGCTGAGAGATAAGCAGGAAGCAAATACGGGCAGCCCTCCAATTCCAGTAGTGGCCAAAGGGAAGCCCAGAGGAAAGTTGTACGCAGAAAATTACCCAAGGAGCCCCAGATCCTCCCATGCTTGCTCTGTTTTCAGAATCAGAACATTTTATTCTCTGCTGTTTTGCCTCAAACCAGCCATGCCCTTTTCTAAATCACTCCATTGCATTCTCCTTCTCCAGGTGTCTGTTTCCTCTCACCTACCCACCAATATGCTATGGTTTATCCCACATCTGCTTTTTTACCCCCTCCTGTGATTTTCCCAAACCTTCTGGTATCTTAGGTGGGGATGGTGCTGTTTAAATGACACTAAGATACTTGGAGGTTGAGTTTGTTATTGAGGTGTAGGACTTACTCGTCCAGAAATAGGTAGATTCAGTATTATGAACGACATACGATACAGAACTTTTCTGTTCATTAGCAAGTTCTCCCTTTCCCACCACCACTTCTCTAATGCACCGCAGCAGAGTGATACATTCACAAACAGAAAACCACAGGACCATCTGGCACGCAAGCTGTGATGCCCAAGCGTCTAGAAATGAGAAACTTGGGGTTCTCCAGATGTGGCTAAACTGCCACACCCAGTATCACTCACTTAATGGCGCACTACAGGAGCTGTTATGAAAAGTAGTTCAGCAATACTGGATGGGCCAGCAGTTCTCACAGAGTCCTGGCCCCTTATGATGTCCAGCTCAACCCTTAGGAGTTCCACCTGCGGTTTACTCCAGTCTCTGTTCTCTTCCCACTTCCAGGCTGGGTTCCAAAATCTTACATCTGCCTCCACCGTGGAATTAACATTTCAGCAATCAGGCATTAAGTCAAAGTTATCTGCCGAGAGCCAGGGAAAGTGGCTGATTTACACCCCTCAAGATCTGGTCTGGATAAGTACAAAGGGACTGCTTTATTTTCAGAAATGCCATTTGCTCATCCCTAAATCACATTATACAAACGAGCCACCCTCTCTCCCCACCTCTTGTCCTTTGTGAACACAGGCAATTACAGATGCTTACCTGAAGTTAAATTAAACCCTCTGCTTTATCATCCACAATTTATTTCCACTAACTTTTAGTTGGCCTCAATTAAATCCCGCTATTTTACCGAGAGGGAGCGAGGGGGGAAAAAAGAGGGGGGGCTAGCTGAGGCACTTAATTATTTTCTATAACATGCTCATTGCCAAAAAAAATTATTATTAAAGTATATCAGGAATGATGACCTCTGAACAAAGCACGGAGGAACCCTCTGTGGTTTGCAGGTAATTATTTCCATTACAGGCATGATGGATGAAGGATCAGAGGTATTAACAATACTCCCAGTGTTTTCGGTGGCATGCGGGGTAGGGAGGGAGAGGGGAAGAGGACTGAAATGCTGCAGTGGAGGAGCTCCGATAAATTTCAGAGAGGGTTCTTTGCGGGCTAATTTACTATTTTCTTTTCTAAGCCAAAGGAGATGAAACGGCAGCAATTTCCTTGACGTTAAAAGAGGAATCTAGTAATAAGGGGCAGTCGTCTGGTTTTACTGTGAACCTTTAGCAATAAATCAGGGAGGAAGCTTCGCGCCCCTCCCCTCCCCAAAACATTGCTTAAATGAGATTCAGAAGCAAAAGGAAAAGTCCTGTACAGTATCACTAATCTTAAGTGGCTGTTGGGGTTTTCTGAGTTGAATCAGGGCCAAAGTGAAAGAGGTTCCGAATCCAGCTACTTCTCCTTTTGAAAGTTTAAATCTCGGGCTTTGATTGTTGGTGGCTGAGCAACGGGGCAAAGAAGTTGCTGCCGGGGCTATCCGTTCTTGTATCTAAGATCAAAAGGAGAGCCCCACTGGGTCAGTCCAGTGTGCTCTTTGGGCCAGAGTGTTCTTCCCCTGTCGATCAATCAAAGCCTTGGAAAAAACATGCAAGCAGGACATGAGCAGAATTCATGTCCTCCCCCTTGAGACCCCCTTGCAAATTACCTTGGAAACTCCATGGCTTTTGGTAGTGGAGGTAATATATCACCATCACTGATAGTTTTATTTATTTATTTTTTCTCTCTCTCTCTGTATATTTAATCTCTTTCTAAAGCAGTCATGGGACTCAAAACTCCATGTGGCAGCCAGGTTGATGGTTAATCTACATGTTGTAGGAAGAAGTCTTTTCTTTCGGTTTGGGTTAGCCTGTAAGATGCCCCCAACCTCCAGGCTGTGTTGTTCTTCACCCAGTGTGACTATCCCACCAACAGACATCCCTGAAATAACTCAACTTCTAGCGATGGAGGAGATGCAGGAAAATGTTCTCATCACTAGGTGGAATTGTACTCTCCTTGGTTGTGACCCTCCCCTATTCCTTGCCATTTTGGATAAAGCTCCACAAGAAACTGGCGCAGCCCCTTGACCATTCCCCCTGTCCCTCCAACTCAAGTTTCAGCTCTGTGATATTCTCTCTGGGGAGAACCATTCAGTTTTTCCTCCCAGAGCTGACAAGCTCTCTTTGACAGACACAGCAGTGTGGGAATGGAGTGGTACAGAAGGCATGACCAAACGAGGGTCGCACCCTTCTCTCTTCCTCTTTGACAAGAGATACCGTGGCAAGGTCGGTGAGCCACGGCTGTCTCCCATTGATGGGCAGGTGTGACAACAAGAACCAAGACCTGGATGGCTCCCATGGCCCTCAAAAGTGAAGTGGGGCCCAGCAGGTGGCACGTGGAGATGAAAGCAGACGGGCGGTGACACCTGGGGTATATCATGGAATCATCTCGCAATGATTACAGAGCGTTTCAAAGAGCTGTCTCTCTCACTGGGAAACAATCCACCCCCTTGGCTAAGGGGCAGACAGCTAGATTTTTCAGGTTGGGGAGGGGGCGGTGAATGAAGATGGATTCGGGTACAGCTAAGCTGAAGGGAGAGGGGACCTCTTAAAATATTGCTCTGAGATACCAAAATCAGCCCACCCCTCCAAATGTCCTCTTCAGACAAACCACTAATTATACTGAGAGATACCCCACAATGCATTTGGCCTCCCAGCAACAAAACTAGGCTTCCGGGCCAAGATGAACAGCAGTGATTTGGGTATTCATCGGATACCCAATTAAGGCAAAAAAATGTCCAAGGAGATCCCAGCCAAACCATAAGAGCTTCTCGGTTTGACAGCAGATTCTAAACAGATCCTAGAGGGGTCTCAGTCTCAGTCTCTCTCTCTCTCTCTCTGCTTTGGTGATTATCTTTCACAGTACAAGCTGATGAATCAAAAGACATTGGAAAACCTCAAGGTCTGTCCTTTTACAGATTTACATAAGGTGCTTCTCAGATTACAGACACAGAGCAAGTCCTTTCCAGACTGCCTGTGTGGCTAAAAAAATCAAGCAATTCATATAGAACCACCAGGCAATGCATTTAACATTGTCACATTCCATCTCTTTGATGCCTCTCCTGTTTGCATCTCATTTTGTTCCCTTTCCATTTTTTGGGCCAACAGGACCAACCGCCCTGACACAAACCAAGCCAATGGCTCCAAACTTTGGCTACCAGAAAAAGTCTTAAATCCTTGTTAGTAGCTCTGAGATCCCCCCCCCCCTTTTCTGGCTAAATGAAATGCATAGAGAAATCAGTCAGAACCATTTCCGTGGAACAAATACACATTTGTTTTAGCCCGGGTCCATATTGTTTAACAATTTTAGCCCAAAAAGGGACTGCAGAAAAATGTATATGGATGACTTTCCTAATTCAACATGTGTACATCACAAAGTTCTAAAAAAAGTGAAGATTTCAGCAAGTAAATTCATGCACTGGTGTGGAAGCTGCTCACTGACTTCGTATAAAAAGTCAGACAAAATAAATGTCTCCATCCTTTGGACTAAACATTGCAATGACGTGTGTGTGTGTGTGCACGTGTAATTGTGAGCCCAAAGTATAAAGCAATCAGTTTCAGGGGAGAATCCTCACCAACCCCATTAAAATAAAGAACACGCAACCAGAAACTGATAATGAAATAAATTCTGTGGTATATATTTGAGCCTCCAAGTCTGTCTTGACTCCTGGCGACTGCCTGGACAAGTCCCTGCAGTTTTCTTGGTGACCTTTTTGGAAGTGGTTTGCCCTGGCCTTCTCCTTCCTGGGGCTGAGAGGGAGGGGCTGGCCCAAGGTCACCCAGTTGGTTTTGTGCCTACCCCAAACTGGGTCTCTTAATTCTGTGCCAGGAAACAATTAAATGGGAAAAGCAAGCTATCAAAACTTGAAAGCCAGGGTGGGGGTGGGGGTGGGGGTGGGGGTGGGGGGGCAATAGACCAATGCGATATCTTTCACCCAGGCAAATACAGGGCCTGTCTTCTCGCTCAGAGCCTTGGAAATAGGGCAAGAAAACAGCGGCATTGCCTGACAGCCTCTGGAAAGATGTCATCAGGTAACAGATGCCAGAGTTGCCCAAAGGACCCCAGGAGATACTTCTCTGCAGCTGCCATTCAACTCAAGATTAATGCCAGAACCTCAGGCCCCAAAGTGAAACTTGGCTTGGCAATCCAGACCATGCTGTATCATAGCCGATGTCAGCAGGACCACCAGAAGGGAAACCTGGGGCCCCGGTGGCAGACAGCAGCAATGATGTCTTGACCCCTTCCATCTGGATGTCCTCTCCTGTTAGGCAGCCTCTGCTGCGCTGTTGTTTTTCTCTCTGCCAGATTGTCAAGGAAAAGCATGGGGCTGACACACACTGATTGCAAAAGCAAGACAACGCTGTCAAAGCCTGCTCCAGAGCATCTCCTTGTCTGTCATGTTAATTAACCCAGGACGACTAGCGCTGCCGTTGGTTCTGTAGGCATTGGCAAGGCTTAAGGCTACTCTCTGATCCGGTCCTGTGGAGGGCTGGAGTAGGAGTCTGTAATTCATATTTTCTTTTCTCAAGTTTGGCCGGCAGGGTCAGGGCTTAGTATCGTCAGGGTAAATCCTGCAGGTCCAGCAGGCAACAGCTTCTGATTTAGACCTCCTGCAAGCTACCACTCATAGTTTGAGTGGTACCTTGCTGGTAGGCAGCTCTTCCAAATACCCAACGTGACATGACCTGGCTGTCATTTCCCACAATGACCCCTAATAATGCAATGTCAAGCTCCGTGGAGCATGACGGGAATTTTAAATGGCAGCTCAGGACTATTATTGGGTAAGTCCAAAGCTTAGGGAGAGGTTGGGGAGGGGGGAGCTATTTTACCATGAGCATCCTGAAACCTAGTGCTGATCCTGGCAGCCAGCATGTTACTGCCACTCTTCCAGGCCAAGCTGGTCTTTCTACAGTTCTTGGGTTTTGATAACGATGTATACCCTTTACTCAAGCTGTAATAAAGTTTGTTGGAATGATGGCTTATAGTGCCCTGAAAGGGCCGAACTCTACAGATACAAAAATACTCCCCTACACCAATATATATGCTCTTGCGGCCAGCAGAGTGCTACAGCCATACGCTTCTTTATCACTCTCTCTACAGGGAGATCTAGCCTGAAGAAATTCCTTGTTCTTTCTCCTGTCCAATCACTGTTCAGATAGTTCCTCCTAGGTTGCCTCAATATATACCTCCTGCCTCCTTGTGACTGTACAATTGCATTAATTTCTTTAGCTTCAGGTGTATATGCCTATACCTATGTTCATGTTTAGTTGTTATATTCTGCGTCTGATGGCTGGCCTTATGGTAGTAATAAAGAGTTGATTTGATAGATTCAGTGTTTGTATTTTGAATTTCAGCAGCATCAGTAAAGACAGTCAACTCACAGTGCCTTGCATAAAAACTAACTTTCCAGACCTAAAGAATGAATAATAAAATGTGAAAGAGCAGGGTACACAGTTTAGTAGTGATCACAGATCTCTTTGGAGACTTACCCTATAAATCTTTTATATAAATAAGTAGCCTTGAGGACATCCTATAAACCCAATGCTTATTGCAAATGCTGGGTTTTTGAAATCTAGAAGCTTTGCTTTCATTGGCCCTTGTAGAGCAAATATAATTTTTAAAAAGTCCTGCAGTCAAGGCTGGATTGGAAGCCCCCCATATTCAACTTCAGTGTGCGTGCATGTGTGCGTGTGCATGTGCCTCACCTCTTCTCCTTCCTCCAGAGCTGCCTGCTAGGTCTGACTTACTTGTGGAGAACATGCCATCTGCATGGACAGGAGGAGTGGAAGGAAGGAAGGGTGGGTGCCCAACGAAAAAGGACCGCAAGGATCGTTCAGACAGGAGAGGAGAGCGCTGGGCAGGGATGTTCTCACAGCTCCCCACGCTGTTGTGAATCTTGAGGCTCACGGGCTTATCCTTCTTCTTTGCTCTGGGGGGAAAGGAAAAGGAAATGGGCCATGAGAAAGGACAAACATGGAAGATGATGCACAGCTTTCTAGGTTTAGCATAAACGGGCAAGTAAGAACCTAGAAAAAGTAAAACAGTCCCGTTAGGCAGTCCAAGGATGCTCCCAGCCTGGCAATCAATTTCTGGTCATGACAAGCTGCTGGGTGCTTCTAATTATCCTGCGAGAGAAAGAAGACGGCAAAGACCAGACTGACGACTATGTTCCATAATAGGCATTTAACTGCTCCTTTGGCAAGTCTTACTTGAGGTGGCCAGAAATCAGCACCTTCCAGCCAGGCCCAAGAGGCTGAGATCCCATGCTCTGAACCTTCTGGCTATCTTACAGGCTTAGGGTAAGGATCAGGGGATCACCAGGATAATTTTTGGAGATCTGCTGAAAAATCCGGTTTCCCTCATAGCTAGATCACATAGAGACTGTATAACATTGAAAAACTGGTGTCCAATTCTTATCAAGGTTCCTGTTTTCCTTCACCCTCCTCATCCCTTTTAATGATTTTTTAAAAATATTTTCATGATGATCACTGCCCCGAATTGCAAACAAAAACACATTAAAATTAAAAATAAAGTGAAAGCGAAGCAAGAGAAAATATTACAATGGGTGGTGGGTTGGCCAATGGATCCTCAAAGTCTGCCTAATTTTACAGGCAGCGTAACAAAATTTAGCTACGTTCAAGGAGACGGAATCATACTGATCTGATCACAACAAATGAGCATTAAAAAGAACAGAATTTCCCTGGTGTTTTATCAGACAAGAAGGTGGGTCCTCGAGTCTTTACAGAGGGTTCAGTGCATCAGGACGTGAGCTGTAGTTTCAACAGCTCCTTGTTCACAGGGCACAGTCTCAGCTCATCCCTTTTCTTTTGCCATTTTATTATATATGTATGTAGTAAGCCTAAACACAGGGACTACCTTGTGTTTATGGCACTATAAGCTAATCAGGGAGTCATTTTTACTAAAGACGCCTGTTCTGATTAAGGAGATGAAATCAAATTAGTAACAAATGCAACAGTCCTCCCCTGTTGTTTATTTGCCCTAAATGATCAATATATTAATATAGTCAACCTTTGAGCTTTATGAATTTCCAAGGGGCTGTTATGGTTAACAGCCAAATCACTGGATTAAGTTCTATGCGTTTTTCTACAAAACCAAACCTTTCATTTCCTAAACCAAAAAGTTGAAAGAGAAGCTGTCACAGCTTGGTAACAGAACCCAAACTCTAACTCCTGTTGTCTGCCCCAAAAAAGATCTCAGACAATGGGAGAAAGTTGATTTTGAAACAGAGATGTGGTTGGTTGAATCGGGTAAAAACGATACACTGTGATTTATTGTTTAACAGAAATGTAAAAATTAGCACATTAAAACAACCAGTCCTAGAATATGTGCAATTAAGCAACCTGGAATGGAATATCCTGGAAGAGGGCAAAGTTGCCTGACTTGGACACTGGCCAGAATTACTCCATGCTATTACTTCTTCTTGCAGCCTTCCTCTGCTTGTTCAGTATTCATCACGGATGACACCAGCATTCGCAAAGGAGAACATCTGAAGTCAAATTGCTTTTCTGCTCCCCCCTCAAGGAGGAAAGAAGTGTTCACAACGAACAAAGTAAATCTCTCCCCAGACTCAGTGCATTCTGCCCTCTTGTGGTGAAAATCAAAGCTGGGTCCATGGAGACGCAACCATTTCCACATGGCTATTTCTCCATGAACGTGTGCCAATTTATCTTGTCCGGTCAATGAATCCTGATTTATGGCAAGACTGGAACAATGCAACTTCCCCCTTCTCCTTCTAACCAAGTGACAGATGTTTTAAGAATCACTGCCTCAATTTGTCTCTGTCTCCATGCCATTTTGCTCCTTCCTGACAGAGAAGTTCTCTTTCCCAACCAGGCTGTTCAGCTGAGCTACATGACTTTGAAGCAAAAACCTTGTTAATGTCCTCAGCTGGAGGAGGGTGAGGCTGAAAGCCTCATGAGATGGAATGTACAATCAGATGCTTCACTGAAATGGGATTTCTAAGAGTAAAAGTTGCTTAGGACTCCTCTTCTTCCTTGGTCTTTATTTTGAATCCTTCCAAAATGCACTAAATATTCAGATACTGTTTATCCTAGAGCAGTGTTTCTCAAACTTGGCAACTTTAAGCTGTGTGGACTTCAACTCCCAGAATTCCCCAGCCAGCATGCTGGCTGGGGAATTCTAGGAGCTGAAGTCCACACAATTTAAAGTTGCTAAGGTTGAGAAACACTGTCCTAAAGGATGGAACCATTATAAATAAATAAAAATGGACAGACTCCAATTAAAATAGGATGTTGAATGCAAACTAGGCTACCTTGGTTTTCCATCATGTTTATGAGACTGGAGAGTCAGATTATCTAGGGAAGAGATGTCAGTTATGTCAACAACCACCTTTCACTCAGCTTCAAGGCCAAGAAGTGGAGGGCCTAAAGTCCATTAAACCAAGGGAAAGATGGGAGAAAAAAGTGCTGGAGTAACTGTGGATATAAAGAGGGAAATGCACCTTCATGTTGACAGAGGGCAAACAATTATTTTAGTAGCTTCTTTCTAGTATGCAATAAAGATTCTTATCCAGCCATGCTGGATGTGTTTTGTTTTGGAGAGCAGTCAAGTGTTACAAGCATAGGGCTTAGTCAAACCATGCCAAGTCAAGTGTACAGGAAACTCTTCAAAACTCAAAATCATAAGCCAGAGCTATGATTATAAATAGGACCAGCAGGAGAACGTCCAAGATAACAAAATGCTATGAAATCCCTAGATGAGGTCCCAAGGACAAACATCCACCCACCCATCCATGCCAAATCACACAAATTTAGTGTTCTTTCATGTGATTGTGTGAGACTTGGGCATTCCTTTTAAGAATGAAGTTACATGAAATTACTATTTTTGTATGTGAGAGCCAGAGAGGTTTCAGCAGTGAGATCGCTAAGATCTTGCAAGATGTCCTCCTTTTAAATGTTGGCCACTCCTGTCATACACTGCCTGGCACCACTGCCCAGGTTCAAGGGCAGCAAAAATTCTTTCTCAACCTTTATTCCGTTTCTTTTAACTAAAGATGGCAGGAGCTAAATTTGAGATCTGCAAAGCATAGCACAGTTATGGAGACACCAAAAAATTAATCACAGATTAGGAAACCAAAGGAAACTGTCCTCATCCCTTGTTAATGTGGATGCCTTTTCAGCCATTTAAAACAGTAATTGCATTTCTGAACACTAATTCTAGAAAATGCAGTATTAGTTTGCAGAAGACCAAATAGACTGCACACTTTTTCTTAACAGAACAGAACTACTGGAATCCTAGATCCTAAGATCCTTTTACCTGGGATTCAGCTCTTAAGCCATTTAATTCTGGCTTAGCATATGTGTGTACTAAGTCTTAAATGATGGCTTTCTACACGATGGCTTTCTACACTGTGTGTGTGATGCTACTTTGACTTTTTTGGTAAACTCTTGTTAAAACAAACCATGTTGCATTTAATAGGTGAAGCCAAATTGTGTCTTAATGCAAAGTTTGGACTTAACTGATTTTAAAAAATCTTTCTAAATTTGTATTATGTTCTTAGCGAACTGATCGTTGCTGGATTGATCAGCTTGTGATGCATGAGCCCCTTTCCTCAGATTTTTTTTCAGCAAAAAGAAGTGCATCATTAGCTAACTACCACAACAGGACTGCTTTCAAATTCACAAAACATCCATTTATCTTCAAAATCTCCAGTCTCTTTCAGGTGACCACTTTTCCTTCTTTGAAATGATAAAAAGTTTGCCCTGGATTCTACATCTGTAATAGAAGGATGCGGACCTCAGGCTGCCAGGATATATCAATACGTTGTATACTTACCGATGTGCCAATTTCGGATTTACCAATACATAGGAGAAGCAGTTCAGACATTAACACACACCATCTTAACATGTGTTAACATGTTGCACATGTGTTAACACGCAATGTGCAACAATGCACTGTGCCAGGCATGGCTCACCAAAACATGTTCTCTGCCAAACATATGTAAAACAGAAGACCCACAGACAAAATGACATACGAATGTTTGTGCAAATGTTTTCTGGCCAAGAACGTTCTGGTAGACAAACCAAGAACATCAGTTGGGTGACAAATAAGTAATGAGAAAACTGATGGCCCATTCTTTACATTTACATATCCGCAAATCCATCTGGGAGTGGAAGGAGCGTTACTACTACTTCCAGTTGCATTCTCCCAACAGCTGAAAAAGCAGGCTCAGCCCCCAAACCCCCATCCAAATAGCACAGACTTTGTTGTCTGACAGTCTTTCTACCGATCTGTGGCTGGAGAGACTAAAATCATTGCAATGTTGGAAATCAGAACCTGAGTGGTCTTGCTTTGTTTTTCCTTGCTGTGCTTTCTACACTGGAAGTTTTTATCGATCTGGAGAGGTAATGTGAACCCTTCCGTCTGAAGTGGGAGGATTAAACAGTCCAAACGCACGAGTGAATAACAAAATCCAGGGTTCCCAGGGCAGAATCGCCAAAGATTTAACAAAAACTGAAGCCAGGGTAAACTTTTCCACCAAGCTACAAACGATGGCAGAATTTGAGAGAAGGGGATTGTGTTAGCAATTGTCCTCCAAGGTATGATATTGCTCAGTCCTTCTGACTGATAGAGACCTTCTCTATTTTCTGGAAATTCAGGTTCCTGTTTATCAAGAAGAGAGCGTGGGAGAGTCCAAGAGAGAAAGCGAACCCAACCCTCTTGAGCTGAATTGGGAAACAGGACTTCCACCACTGGAAAATCAATTATCAGTCAAAGGCTATGACAGCAGGTGTATTCTGGGAAAAAGCCAAGTATTGCAAGGAAGATTAAAAGCTGACCATCTTACCAAGGCCACATAGCTAAGCACTGACACATGAAAAAGTTCTGCAGGCACTAATTAATGTACAGAAAACAACACTAAAAAAAGTCTAGATTCACACGTTTAGCCACAATGTCATTTGCTTCTTTGCAGCTCCGTGCACCCCTGTGGCTGGTCAACCATGAACTCAGTCAACTGAGGTTTATTTGGTAAATCAGATTCCCCCCCCCCCAACATTGTGAACAAATGCAGCCAATGCTGAAGCAGCACTGGAATGCTTTTTTTAAAGGCAGAAAGCCCACGGGAGGAGGTGGAAGGTGGATAACTGAACTGGCACTGAAATGGCCTGCAGAGGTGTGTGGCAGGAATGGGAAGGGTCGGGCTCCAGCTGCAGAAGTAAACACAAACATGCCATCCTGAGTCAAAAGGAAGAACGTAGATATCCAACAAGATCTGAACACTGTACCCTGAAGAAAGGGGACTAACTTGTGACTGGATTCCCACAGCACCCCAAACTACCATTTGCTGAATAAGGCAGAACTGACTGAACACATATCGCACTAAGCCACCATCTGTGGTTCCCAACCACAGAGTGAGTTTCTCACACCCAGCCAAGCAAGAACGATGAGTAGGATGTTGTATGAGCCAAGCCTGCATCTCAGGCGAGTCCGATCATTAAAAGCTACCTGCACTCTACCCCTTGGTACAATTCGACACTCACACAGGCAGAGACTTCCCTCACTGCCTGCTCTCGACTGTCCATAAATACATCACACATCTGCAAAACACGGGCCATGATAACCCTGGGTTCACCGACTGCTTAGCACAATGTGTTTCTGTTTTGGCTTAGGGGGTTCTGCAGACCCATCCAGTGCATTTTGTAGTCTACAGTTCATAAACTAGCATGTTGCCCAAACCCTGCTAGCTGTAGGTTATTCAACAAACCATGGTCAAATAAAGCAAGGCTGAGCATGATGCATCCGTCCAGTCCCACCTCGCTCATTTTTAAGTGGTCATGGGACTCGTCTTGGATATGCTGCAACTGGTGGTCCCCTTTGGGAGAGGAAACCTTGCTGGACAAACCATTATATGGGGGGGGAAAAGGCTTTTTAAAAGCTGCACCGTCCAGAATCTTGCCTGAGGATCCAGTCCTGTTTACTTTCCAAACAGAGGTGTGTCCCTAGAAGGTCATATCAAAGAAAGTAACAAAGCCTGCAGAAACCCAGCATTCCTCCCTCCTGATCGGCAACAGACATCCTCCTCGTGTGCCTGTTTTCAACACATGCCTTTCAGCTCTGTGGGCATCTGGAGAAGCCCTAGTAGGAAATGACTGCATTGGAGCATCTCCAGACCTCACTGAACAATGCATCTTACAAAGGATGGAGCAAGGGTCCAGGAAGGAAAGAAGAAAAAGACAGAAAAACAATTACCATGCCTCCTAATATGCTAATTGTTTCCTAGCACAGGAAAATACGGCATTTGCCTCTCCTTTTGGCTAGGCCATTTCTGTGCGAACATGGGATGAACTGTTTTGGTCCTGCTTTTGCTTAACTTTCCTCTTTTTTTTTTTAACTCTCTCTTTCCCTCTCTCTCATGTTAATATATACATCACACACACTCCCCCCCCACCTTTGATGTTGTCATTTTTTGTTGCCCCTTTTTCTGCCCTTTGGGGGCAGATTCTGCCATCTCCTGCATTGCGACCTTCTAACTGCCATCCGGGTGACTCAAAACCAGGTGACTCCTGCTTTCCCAGCCAAAGGTGCTTCTGTTGGGCGACTTGACATCTCGGAGGCCTATCAGCAGTGCTCCTGCCAAGGGTTCTGCACAGTCATGCTTCTTGTCCACAGGGCCCAGAGGCAGCCATGCTCCAGAACATTTGGGCAGTTAAAGTGATGGCGGAAAGCTGCCCGTCACAAAGGCACTCCAAGGGTGATGCCCAGAACGCAGCGGCTCTTACAGCCTGCTTCTGCAAAGCAGCCAGGCCTGGCATAGAACCTGCCAGCTTAGTTCAACAGCAGCAAAGGAGGTGAGAATCCAAGCTAACTAGTGTAATGCCCCCCACCCCATTCTGCTCAACCTGAACTGATACAAAGCCCCACTTTCCGAAGGTCTGTTATTAGCCAATGAAGTTTGGAGGCTGTCTGTCTCCCCCCCCCCCCCCCCCGAAAACCTATAAATCAGTTACAGGCGAAATATTTACCAAGAAAATCATTTCCTAGCAAGCAGTGCTGGTGACAGGTCTCATTATTAGGAAGAATGAGTGATTCTCAACAGAGGATTTTGCTGAACCCCGCCCCTCCTTCACTGGAAAATAAATTTAGAGGAGGAGGAGGAGGAGGAAAGGAACGATGATTTGAGTCTGACATCATTCATCTGTCTGTAATGCCAAAGAAAACCAGCGAAAGGCTGATTAGTCTGGGTGCAAGCGGGAGAAAGCTGGGATGCTCAAGAGCAGGATGATGGTCTTGCAAGTTCAGTACAGTAATGGGGGACACTGTGGGGGAAGCCTTCTCATGGCATTTTCTCCCCCCACCCAAGCCGAATCAAGAAGCGGGCAAAGTGCTGGGGTGAAATGCAATGGAAAAAACCCTTTCAACCATAACATTCCAAAACCTTCTCTCCTAACTCCAAAGGTGGGTGTATGAAGAAAAAGAAAGAGAAAACCTGAAGCCTTTTTCACAGGGAAGGAAGATTTGGGGAGAATCCAAAAGATGGATTTTAGCCCAAGATGGATTTAACATCCAGAGAAAACAACATTTAGTTTCAACTGATGTGTTCAAGCATCTTGCATATACTTTGACTCAGGGCTGCAAATCTCTGGTGGCAAAGGTTGCCAAAGAGAAACCGTGTGTTCCAACTTGAAATATAAGTGCATTGGCCCCAGAACATGATTTTGCACATCCCACCCTGGTCCAGCCACACACACAATGCTTTCATCCAAATCTGACCTCCCTGTTTTAACCAGCACCAGCAGGAATGTGACTCTAACCACAGCCTCTAAATGGCCCCCTAAATATCCATGTCCTGTTGTTTTGTTGCTGGCTTTGACGCTGGGGCTGATTGGAGTTTATTAACACATCTGTTGATTGACCTAGGAGACTTAGCACTTGTCCCCTACCAAGCACCCGAACAGCCATGGTCATCTTCCTTTCTCTCTACACCCCCCGCCACACCAACTTGGCAACTTCAAGATGTGTGGATTTTGACTCCCAGAATTCTGGGAGTTTGGAACCCATGCTGGCTGGGGAATTCTGGGAGTTGAAGTCCACACATCTTAACGTTGCCAAGTTGGAAAAGCACTGTTCTACAACAGGTGACACTGTCAGCCCTTTGAGGTAGGCGAGATCAAGAAAATGAAACAGCAGGGTTTGTAGATATGCTGTATTATTGTAGGGCAGGATAACAGAATCTTGAAAACCTGTCAAGAGTTTCTCTCTGCCCTATCTTGTACCAAACAAAATCAAGGCTGAGTTATTTTGAGTTTCCTTCTCATGCTCCCCACTTTCTCTAAACGAGTTACCATTTTGCCCCCCTTAACATTTCATTGCTGTCTTTCTCCTTCCCAGGACATTGCACCAGGCACCTGACGAAACACTAAGAGTGCAAAAATTGCTGACAAACTCACGTATACCTGTCTATTCTAAGATATACTGGCTTGTAAACCAGCGGTAACTGATTCATAGTCCCCTTAGCCCAAAGAAAGAATTTATATCTAACACAGTGCATGGTTTGTAGATCAAAGATCCAGTGGCCAACCCATTCAGGAGGAATTTCAACTAGAATACAAGGAGGCTGGAATTGTAAGACCACTGGTGAGCAATGAAATACAGCAGGAAAATAAAATGTTTGGGGAAATGATTTGTTTAACAAAGAAACAAAGGGAGTGTAGGCATAATGGAAAGAAGTAGATTGTACACAGGGAGCTTAACCCATTATGTTGCAGTAAAACCCCAATTATCCCCAAGAAGTTGGGGATGGGAACTATGGTCCAGATGATACCACTGTGGGGAAGATGGCCCCTCTGCTTTCTAAGATGTATCTCCAGAAAAGACTTCTGAAGGACAGCAGAAGAAAGTTGAGCCATCCCTTTTGCCATGCATCCCATCACTCCCCTTCCAAGATGTAGCAAGAAACACTATGGCCTGCGCCCTTCTAGCGTTTCTGCTCCCCATCAATCAGTCCCTATTATCATTTTTCAAGCAGAGCCTTTCAGGACGTGGCTTGACACACGCTCATCATTAGAGACAAGAGAGGCCATTGATCTGTGGCATTTCACAGCCTCCCTGCTTTAATCTCAAAGCCTGGGTGAGTGATCATTTACCCGCTGCTGTCATGGGCCCATCCTCTCAGCATGTTAAGCGGTAGGTCCGACTCCCCCTTTGCCTGGTCTGTTTTTGGGAAAGATGGTGCAGATCTTTGGCTCCACAGCATTTCCAGCTCGGCCAGCTTGGCAGATAAGGACGGTCTTACCACAAGATACCAGCTCTGTTTTAAGATTCTAGACCTCATGAATGTATTCATGTCCTTGATTGCAGTGGCTGCTAGAAACTCCTGTACAGCAAAGAGGTAAGTCTTACAAACAGGGTAAAAGAATCAGAAGACTTCCAGCCTTGTACTGAAGTTCTAGCCAGATAGCCTCAGGCAAGGAGAAACTGTTTGCAGGCAATTTTCATCCAGGCAGAGGAGTTGTCCAGCAGAGCGAAGACAGAGCCTCCTTCTTTCCTCTGAGACACCATAGAAAAGCTATCGGCTGCTACCTAAAAACCAATACTCTTTTTGCCAGTACCTTATTATGGATTTGATTAGAGAAGCTGTCTCAGGGTTCCAGAGTGAAGTCAGATCATCCACCCAGTTTGGAAGAAAGGGAGATTGTACGTACATTAAACGCCATCGATTTGTCACACTGATTCAAAAGCATCCCGTGAGACACTCCAAATGGGTTTGATTTGGAAAATCAATTCAGTCCAATTGCCTTTGAATCAAACCTCCAAATCAACCTTTTTTCCCCCACAGGGTGGATCCAGTCCAGCTTCTACAAGGCCCAGTTCCACATGCAAAGAGTTTGTTCGGCTCCCGCTGAAGAGACACACACCTGATATATAGCTGTAGAGAGCTTGGTTCCAGATCTCCGGATAACCCTGTCCCAGCTGCTCTTTCTCTTTCACTTCAACCTAACTCCCAGAGATCTGGGGCACTGGCCCTGGAGGATTCATTTACATATGTCAAAAGTCCAGACCCCAAATGAGCAGGTACAGAACCCCAAAGGGAGATACATTTCTGACCTTTTCAGAAGACCATCTCATCCAACAAACCGCTCAATGTTAAATCTGCAATGCAATTTTCAACCTCCCCTCAAAAGCCTCATTGTGTAGCAGGCTCCCAAAGCGATTGATGAATCATAATCCATTAAAAGAAGAAAGAAAGTATTAAATCAACTTTGTTTTAAGACAGTGTTGTCCAAACTTGGCCACTTTAAGATGAGTGGACTTCAGGCTGGCTGGGGAATTCTGGGAGTTGAAGTCCACTCATCTTAAAGTGGCCAAGTTTGGACAACACTGTTTTAAGATAATTTAACTCTATGTCACTTTCTGTCCACCTTCGTCCACTTTCCATGGCCCCAAAAAGTCCTTCACCTCTGTGCTATAGCCCCAGCAGAAGATTTGCTTAAAATGCCTCCAGGGGAGGATTTGATTTCCACTTATTACAGCATTTGGTGTAGCTTTTGAAATTAAGATCTTTCTTCCACCTTTTTCTACCTGTTTGAATCATCAGCTCTGAACTCAAGGAAACTTTCAGAAACAATTCTACCCAGGGATGGGTTTCTGCATGAGGAAGAAAAAAGGAGCTTAACAGGAGTTTTCCACATCAGTATAAGTCACCAAACCCAGGATTCTCTAAAGCCTTCGGTGGACAGCTGCCTTCCATCCCTCTGCTCCCTTTTATGCTTAATCTACTCTTAACCCATCCCAGTTTGCTTAGAAACCAGCTGCTTTACAACAAAGCAGTTAGTGGTGAGCAAAGATGCTGCTTTCTCACATACACGCCTCCTGAGTTGAACAGCCTTTGGATCCATTTCACAGACTGGCAAATACCCAAGTACTAGTGTAAGAAAACCCAAAACACAACCCCTTGCTCCCAAGAAGACACAGTGCCATGCAGTCTGAACTTTCTCTCCAACAGAAATGGGGCTGGGAAGAAATATAAAGAAATTTGGGTAGAGATGGCCCAAGAGTTCTCCCCCACCCCGTTGTCCCCTACCTTAAACTGTTTTCAGGGAATTATTTAAAGTTTACATTCTAAAGTAACATCACCAGTAGCGGAACAGGCTTTTCATAGTATTAAATGGGGTAGCAAAATGTGTGAATGTTACTTATTGACTGGACTGCAACAAGCCATAATGATCTAGCTTAAAATTTGTGTGAACCCAGCCAATTATAGTTTCTTCAACAAATTATGGTTCAGCAAACCACACTTTAGCCCAGCCAGAAAAAGTAATTCATAGGCTAAAAGGCTGCTAACTCCTTCCACCTTAGTAATGTCTTATTTTATCACTTATAAGCATTTTATTTAGTAGCAAATACAGTGACTAGCAAGTCAAAAGACAAGGAATAGGAAATAAAATACAATAGTACAAAGAGAATAGAAACAGAATAGAAATAGAAATAAAAGAAAAGAAAAGAAAAGCCTAAAAAGAAAAGCCTAAAAAGAAAAGATAAAACTAGAGAGTAAAAGAGAACCAGTAACAAAATACCAATAGTGTCAGGGTAAAGCCAGTATTTTTCTTCTAATTGAGATAGCAACCAATAAAAACTGTGACTGTTCACAGTTACGACGGTGATGAAAAAGTAACTTTATGATCAATCCTCGCATTTATGACCTTTGCGGTGAAAGCAAAGGAAAGCTGAGGTAAGATCATAAGCACAGTTCCAGTTTCACTCAGCAACCACTTTGCTTAACGTCCAAGCTGCTAATTGTGGTTGCTAAATGAGGATTATCTGTATTGTCCACTGAGGCCAGCTTTGCTTGCTCTGACAATTAATGTTTATTTTTAGAAGATGATGATGATGAGTGATGTTCAGCATCAGCATCTAGCCTTTTTGGCTAAGAAGAGCTAGGTATATAGGAGAGAGAGAGAGAGAGAGAGAGAGAGAGAGAGATCTCCTCTGAGTTTAATTCCCAGTCATTCCAACCATGCGATTTCCTGACAATGTTACAGAAGTGCTTCACTACTGCCTACTTGAGATTTTGTTTTTAAAATTATTGACTATCACTCTAAAGTGCTTCTTGGGAAGCGGAGCACTTTGTATGTTTTGGGGCCCTTATAATATGTGCTTCTCAAAGGCATCAACAAATCTAGGCACTGGTTGGCCTAACACATTGTCTGGTCAAGGCAAACCACTTTCGACCCTGGGGTTTGACTGCATGTGTCGGGGAGGATATCAACAGGGACTGTGACTTCGCCGAATGTGCCTAAATAAATAAATAAAATCCCAACGTACAGTGGTACCTCGGTTCACGAACTTAATTCGTTCCGTGACTCTGGTCGCGACCCAAATTGGTCGCAACCCGAATCAAATTTCCCCATAAGGTTCAATGTAAACACGGTTAATCCATTCTGAACCATATGTATTTTTTTTTTTAAACCACAAAACTATGACACAAAGTACAGCACGAAGAGAGAGAACGCTAACCTTGCTCGACGCGACTTCTGGCGAGGAGGACAGGAAGGCGGGTGGGGAGGCGGATATTGCTTGGAGGGAGAGTCCCCCTCCCTACAGGAAGCCACGACCACGTGTCACGGGAGGGAAGATGGCCGCGGATCCTGTTCGTCACCCGATCCGGCGTTCGCGAACGGAGGCAAAATTTTGCGAACGGAGCTGTTCGTGACCCGAATTGGTCGTGAACAGAAGCGTTCGTGACCCGAGGTACCACTGTATAGCAAACAGAGATGGCTGGCAGTCCCAAGCCAGCTTTCCCCCCAAATCTAGTTAGCTTTTGTCCAAAGGTAAGGAAAGAAAATAAAGGCATAACCTGATGATTCCTGGTCAGTTAGCCACCAGATCCCAAAGGCACATTCAGACAACTGATTCAAGCCTTGGACTACGTTGCATTTTCCTTTGCCCCTGCTTGGCTGCTGATCACACCCGAAGGTGGGTTCACCCGAGTCTCTTTGTTTAATAAAAGATTGGAGCAGTGTACCGAAAACCATTTGCCCTTTGGGCAAGTTGTTCCCAAAATTAATTTTATACAGTGGGAAAAATAATAAAAAAAAAATGTGGTTTAATAGATGGCAGGGGAAAGGAATGTTGTTGGCAAGCTTGACTAGTTTCCATTATGTTTAATTCAGTGGTGCACTTCCTTCCAATGCACTGTGGATTCAAAAAAGAAAAATCTTACCTAAAGGGAGGAGGAAGAAGAGAAGGCAGCAAAGAGATTTTTGATTTTGGATCCTGTAAAAACAATTCTGGCGTGAGGAAGCTTCTGGATTCTTGGATGGAGTGACTTTGGAAGGGTCTATATTAACCCAAGAATAGAGAATCTTCCCCATTTTCCTACAATGTTTGATATAGATTGGGGGGGCAGCATTTCCTTCTGGCCAAGGGCAGCCTCTCAAAGAAAAAATGCCTAGGATCTCATGTACAGAATGTCTGATTTTGGGGTGCTGGTGGCCAACCTTGTTATATCCTCAGAAGTATTCGAGCTGCCTATCTGTGAACTGTCCATGAAGGAAATGAGAACTATGCATCACACTGTTTATAGAAAGGAACAGATAAGATTGCTGCTGAGTTCATTTTTTTGACTAGAAGAACTCGAAAATGTCTTCATGATCGAGATGGAAAGAGCTTGAGATTTAAAAAAATGAATCTTATGGATGATAGACTTTGGGGGCCAGGAAAGGAACTGGGAACATGGTCTTCTTACTAATAGCCAACCAGCAAGAGATTCATATCAAGCCCTTCACCCTTTGAAGAGAAAGAGCCCCCAATACAAGAGTCAATGAGTTTGGGAACAAGGAAAACATCCAGCGTTCAGTACTATTCTTTTCTTGTTTTTCTGAGGGATAAGATTGAAAGTGAAGAAATTGCTTTGGGTCGCTTGAGAAAAGGAGGTGCTTCGTATCAAAGGCCTGCTGGCTCATTACTGATGCATTTGCTTGTCCCAGCACCCCCCTGCTCCCCGGCAGCTGAATTTCAAGGTGGAAATATCACTGATCTATTATTCTCTTTTCTGTAGCACCAAGTATAACTTCTTAACACAGTGGCAGGTTAGATAAAACTAGGAATTATTTGAAGGGAATATTAACAAACTCAACCCAATGTTTTTCCTCCTCTTCCTTTTGCAAAGCATGTTGGAAGACAGAAGGAGCGGTGCATCACACGGAAACTAGTTTTAGGAAAAGCTACACCACTTAGAGGGAATGAGACCAAATATTGGGTGCATGAGAAACAAGGTGCCCCAAATGGAAAAGAAATAAACTAGGATATCCTTAAGTGAATACAACACACCAACTCTGCAGCTTTGCCCAGTTTTACCAAAATCATGGGTACGGTTGTTGCCCAACACACAGGGGAAGAAATGGGGAAATGACAAAAAGAGACTCAGAGTAACTCCATCTTATTTATGCTAGAGGTACGTTGCTCTGAAGAACTGCTTTTGCAGATTTTGAGATTCTGTTACATTACCCTACTAGCAGTAAATATCATTCCAGCATTCCAAGTGATTCTTCTTCCCTCAACCTCTCAGGGCATGATATGTCCCATCCTATTCTGTATACAGAGGCTAAGTAGCCTGGCAGTTGAATTCATTGCCAGCATTGGTGATGGAAGATACCCTCTACCACATCTTAACTCAACAGGTTACCTGACAAAGTGTGAAGTGGGCTGTAGGCCACTCAGTTCTCTCCACCACCACTCATTCTGTCTAATTAGGACTCGTCCTCATCCCAGCATTGTCTTCCAAAAACAGGAGCTAAGAGGGCTGAAGGCAACACAACAGAGACAAACTCATCTCTCTCTTTCATTAGAAGTGCTTCCTGACTTCCTTGGGAGTAAGAGCAGGACTTGCTCAGGAATAAAACATATAAGAAATGCAACGTGCAATTGAAACAGGTTAAGCAGAGCCTTGGACAACCAGCCTCAGACTCTGCAACCTGGAAACAGCCAGGGAATGACCACACCGGTGTTTTAGAGGACGGCTGTGCAGTAATGAGAATCACCCAATTGGAACCGAGCTGTATGAACATGCCCACAGGCCAGTGGGTCTAATGACTGATGCAATTTTGACATCTAGGATTAACCAGCTGAGGGCAAAATGGAAAAAGAGCCAAACAGCTCATGGATAAAGCATGTAGTTCATATGTGGGAGATCCTGGATATCTCCTCTTCAAAGTAAATAAAGGACAGGTGATGGGCAAGACCTCTTTCAAATCCAAAACCCTGGAAAAAGACTAGAGGCAGGCCAGTTATCTGATATTATAAAAAGGAACTTTCTATATTCTTGGATGATACACAAAACATATTTCTGCATTGCATGTATGGATCTGGGCTTTTGCCAAGGATCTCCCTGATTTAGGAGCAGGCTCCTGTTCAGATCATCTGATCGTCTTCCATCACTTAAAGGAATCTAATCAAACTTCCATCCCCAATATACTCATTTTCTATACAGGTAATCCTTGTTTACCAATCACTCGTTCAGCAACTGTTCAAAGTTACCACAGTACTGAAAAAGGAGACCTATGAGCAGTCCTCGAAGTTGCAGTCATTGCAGCATTCCTGTGGTCCCATAATTGCAACTTGGGTGCTTGGCAACCAGCATGCATTTACAACGGTCACAGCATCCTGCAGTCACATGATCACCATTTGCAACTTTCACCACCAGCTTCGGACAAGCAAAGTCAGTGGGAAAGCCAGCAGGAAGTTGTAAGTTGCAGTCATGTGACATCACACTTAATGACCCGCTGTGATTCACTTACTGACTGCAGCCAGAACTGATGTCGTAAGTCAGCACAGTCATGTGACATTTCATTTAACGACCGGGCCACTTACTGAAGGAGTTCCCAATTGCAGTCGGTAAGTAAGAACTGCCTGTATAGAGGGCATTTCTATTTGACGTCAGTCTTCCCCATCAGGAATTTGAAGTGGTATAGTCACTTACATAGGTTCCACTTCCATGGGAGTCAACTAACACGTTATAACCAAACCAGCCAGGAAGATAGCTGAATGACTGGTTTCACACATCATGCTAAATCATAATGTCATTGGGTGAGATGGTGTCAGAACTTGACAGATGGGCGGCGACAAATTTGAAATATAAATAAATAAAAGTAAACAAATAAAATAACTTTGGGCTTTTTGTCTTGGGTGAACCTAGCCAGTGTGAAGGCCTCATTTCCCAGTCTGAAAAGGCCTGGAGCCAGAGCAGCACCCCCTGCCCCGACTTTTGCCAAAAGAAACTGAACATTTAAAACAACAACCAAGTCCCACCATCCCTTCTCCCACCTGTAACCTCCATGCCGAGCTGAGCTTCAGACGCCTCCACCAAGGCCCGGCTGCCTGCAGCGCTCTGAGCAAGCTAGTGGGAAGTCTAAGATGATCTACACTGGGGTCACCATGGAGATATAAATTCTCATCTAAATTCAGAATCATGCCTTGACTTTTTAAAGTAGGAAAAAAAGGTATGGCCACATCAGGGGACCTAGTAGATGCACATCTCCCAAAACAGTACTGTTGTTTTCTTTTTCTTTATAGAAACTCCTCTACCGTAATTAACATTAATTTCATCCACCTATGGAATGGAAAAGGCTGCACTATCAGATTTTCCAAAGCCTCCAGAGGTCTGGGAAGAAAGCAGTTTGTTCAAAACTCCCTCCCATTTACTGATTACTCCAGATAAAACTGGGATGTGATTTTCAACATAATGCTAGGACTCACACATTGCACCAAGTCCTAAGGTGGTAGTCTTTAGAGTTGGCTTAACACGTTCTGGGAGCCCAGCCAATTGGGGTTGGTAAACCATGGATTATGGCAGGGTAATGCCTTTCTTTCTACCTCCAAAGTCCATAGGAGGCATCACAGTCAATGTCACCAAAGAAGGCAGGCTTAATGTTTTTCATTATTTGGGAAAGGGTACTTGATTATTATTTTTTTTCTGCTTAAGGAAATGAAGTGCATTAAGCTCTGGGAAGGATTTACATACCTATTTTCAGTTAAAAAAAAAAAATTAAGAAAGAACCTGTAATTGTACTGCTAAATTTTGATGGTGAAATGTGAACATTTGAGATGAGGAGACTCTGGAGATTTAAACTTTGGTACGGAGCTTCAAAGGGGATGCGGTGGTGCAGCGGCTTAATGACGCTGAAAGTTGCCGGCCAGAAATGGTCGACGCTTCAGCGGTTCGAGTCCAGCCTTTGCATTAACAGGGTGAGCTCCTGTTTCCTCCCCAGTTCTTGTCAACCCAACAGTTCGAAAACTCACGTGAGTAGATAAATGGGGACTCTCACTCCGGTGGGAGGAAAAATGCTGGTGGCGCCTTGCAAAAGGAATCGGGAGCAGTTGCCGGTAAGCGCAAAAAACCGCGCGCACCCGAAAAGGGCGCGAAACCCCGCCTCCTGCGCTCACCAGCTGGGCTCTGCTCTTGGAAGGAGGCTCTGGCAAACCACTTCCGAAACACCTTGCCTTGAAAACGGCAAGGACTCGTCCAAGCAGTCACTGCAGAGTCGGTAACGACTGAGCGCAGATTTAAAAAAAAAAAAAAAACGGAGCTTCAGGCAGCCCCCAAGTTGCCCATCCAGGTGTTTTGGTTTACTGGAGGGGTCACAGCATCCATCATCTCAAAGAATGCACCAAGGCTTGCAGGGGATGGTCAAGGCCCAGATTCCAGAAATGGAAGAGGTCAGGAGTTTAAAGGGATATTTAAAATAAATGCCTTAAGCTCCTTCAAGGCATAAGGCACACATTTTGTCTTTTAAACCCCCAACCTCTAAAAAAGTGCAAAATTGGGCCAAATTTCTGTTTACCTTGGAGTGATCTGAGAGTGACAGCAGGAAGGCTAGTAAGCCGCAAATTGCACCAGGCTAAACCTTTTCCACTCTTGGCTTAGCATATTATGTGACCCCAGTCACAACAATGCACACATTCTTCGTGGCTTAGATCTGCTCCCATCCCCAATCCATTGCCATATCTGCAAGAGGTGAATTGTTGCAGATGGAATTAATCTGAATTTGACACACAGCCCAGAAGATCAAGGGAAGAGGGTATCATTTTTTTTTTCAGAGAGACTTTCAGCTATGCTCTTCTTCAAAATGTCAGAGTTATGGGTGGTTCAGTAAGCAAGGAAACCAGAAAGGGTTTTGGAGATATAAATTTTGCACCCTTGTACTAAACCATGTACAACGATGGTTTAGTGGACCACAGCTTTGCAAATTCTTGCTCTTTCATACAATAGAAAAGAAGAACAGAAGTATCTGTAGCCCACTTCAGGCTATGCTGAAATGTGGGAAACATAAACTCTATTTAGTTCATACAGACCAGGCTCCTGAGTTATCATTAGTCCTTGGCTTGTTGGACTAACCGAAGTTGGAAAACAAACATCTGAAAGAGTTTGATGAGACATTTGCAATTGCTTAGCTGAGGCTCTGGAAAACTGAACCAAATGGACTGGTGTTACAGCAATAAATTGTGCTGACTGTATTCCAGCTGTTACTCATAAGGTCAAGGTTTGGAACATTAGTTACCCCCTCCAAAAGATTCCCTGGTCCTCCAGAATTCCCCAGTCCATAATCATCAACAGAACAGTAATCTGAAAAACAGACTGAGAGGAAGCACTGGTAATAAAAAAGTGCCTTATGACTTCCTTGGGTCTTTTTAAGCATTTCATGGGCACTTAGTTACTGATAACCAATCAGCATCAAAGCAGAAACGGAAATACTAATTGGAAGGTTCTGGCGTGCATTGCTCAAGAGGACCAGCACTGGGCCATTTAGAAGTAAATGAAAGGCCTTTGATTTGTGACAGCATAATGAAATCATCAACGTTTCCATTGATCAAAGCATCAGATGGAGAAGTTAGACAAGACCATTTAGTACATATGCAGGCACATGCTGCAGTCTATCAATCAGAACAGATCAAACAGGGTAATCTGCACGAGAAGCCATCGGCTGGGTATTTGGGAAGACTTTTTGCTTCTTGGCAACTTGCAATTTATTCTGGATAATGAAATATTTGTACTGGACTTGTGCCTGTGTGAGCCATTATGATCTCTTGGATTAAAAGGTTATTCAGTGCTGGACGAGTGTGGTAGAATCTTCTTTCGTTCCAATACCCAGCTTTGTCTCTTGGGTCTCTCTTTGAGTCCTGATTCTCTTCCAACCACTATCCATGATTTAGGGTTTCACATATAGACATGCAACAAAAATTTGAAGTTGAGCTTAAAACTAAGCCTGCCTAAAAGCCATTGTTTTCTGCATTTCAGAATAGGGTGAACAACTCTAAGCAGGTTAAATGACAGCACCTGCATCTGATTCCACTGGAAAAAAAATGCTCTCCTTTTTAATGTGCTAATCATTATCCTGAAACACTAATGGGATTAGAAAGCAAGATTCAGTGGCTGCCTCCTGAAAATCATTAAGACCTATTAGAATAAATTAACCTTCATCCTTCCACTGAGCAACTTCTGAGTCCTTTCCAAGCTTCCTTCCTCTCAATACAATGACAAGGAGCCCTTACTTGAGCACTGAAGAGTGAGGAAACTCTTCAGTATTTGTTCTCTCTTCCCTTGATTAATGTAAGTTAATAAACTACACAGCCTATGGGGGATTCTCCCCTTGCAACCGTGTTTATGGCAGGCTTGTGCTACACTAATTGTAAATCAAGATAGTCCAACCTGAAGTGGCAGGAGTCCCACTGGATTCCTAGGTCTAGACAACTGAAAGGATGGGGGGAGAGGCCTCAAAGGCCCCCTTATGCAATTAGTGGCTGGACATGCTTGATTACCTTCCACCCTAGTTTGTTCTCCCAGAGCTGCACTTCAGCTCACCTGAAATGTTTAATTACAGAGTAGAAGACAGTGACAGACAGAGAAGATCTAATACTTTGTATATACAATCATCTAGTTCAACTGCAACACCACTTCAGATGCTAGAGATAACTTATAGAAGAAGAGAAATCCAGCTTGTTCAGAAAACAAGAAAAGTTGAATCTTCACTAAAGTTATAACTTGATACATGATTACAATGGGAACCCTTCAGGAGTGTCAATAGACCAACTGTATATGCCACTAACTACTTTTCCATTTTCTCTCCTAAGAGGATTCTGCAGGTATGACACACAGAATTCCCATTTTTTAAATGCACTTAATGTCTAGTTGCCAGAAATGCAGAGAGGTGTGCTTACCACTATGTTAACCCTTGGAAATAGGGTGAACTAGTTGTCTAACAAATCAAGCAACCTTTACAAGATTTTCATATTTGTGCAGGACCTGTGAACAGGTGTGTTTCACTGGAAACAAATCCTCCTCTATTTCCATAGAGCTGCATATTTTCAAGGTTTCATTCATTTTCATCTCTGCAAGCTCTCTACAGATCTCCTAGCCAATTCCTTCCCCCATTATGGCTCCTTGTCTCTGGTATGCAGTGACATTACCTATGTACGCCTGCCATTTTAGAGAGAGGGAAGAAGTTGATTAAGGCTTTCCTCAAATCTTGCCAGTATTACTGGAAAACAAAGCCCAACCCTGGAGAAACTGATCAGGGATGAAACAATGGAGAAATTTCATGAGATTAGGAACAGGCCAGCGTTTGTGGTTTGAACAGATGAGCTGCTGGTGACAGAAGGACGACTAAGGATTAGCAGCTTTTGTGTTTTCAGAAGGGTGTGTGTGTGTCAGCCATCATTTTTTGGCTGTGAATATTAACTATAACCTGATTCCAAGGATGCCACTAACCAATGCGTCCAGGCTGAAATCTATGTCTTGAAATGACAGACATCAAGCCAAAGCACTTGGCTTAATTTTAAAATGGTTTTGCTTCCGATCCAATCCCCCTGCCCCCCATAATCCCTGACACTTTTGTAACATCTCATCTGAGGGAGAACGCTGAAGACTCTGAATGCTTTTGATTCTCTTTGGAGATTTTTGGCTTGGTCCTGGTTAAAGTATTCCTTGAGAAGAGATTTTAGTTTGGCTTGGTTAGAAACCAGCTTGGCTATCATTCTTTTTTATGAGCTCGTATAGAAGGGCTGTCCAGTTCTGTTACCCATCTCCCTCCCTGTGCTCTAGACCAGTGTTTCTCAACCTTGGCAGCTTGAAGATGTGTGGACTTCAATTCCCAGAAATCCCTAGCCAGCATGTTGGCTAAGGAATTCTGGGAGTTGAAGTCCACACATCTTCAAGCTGCCAAGGTTGAGAAACACTACACATTGGAATACATCTCTTATCTCTAGAAATGAGAGACAGCAATCCAACATTACAGCTTTCTTGTGTCCACTGAACTGTGCTTCAAATTATTTTTTTAACATCAAAAAGACAACCATTCTTTATCCTCATGGTGAATAAGACCATAGTGGTTATTAGTCAGAAAATGCAATATTCAGATTGAATGGCAATATCCTATTGCGTATTAGCTTCTCTAAGACAAATGGGAATGCTTTGTTCATGTAATTTCTTTCTGCATAGTGATGATGGCTTACCAAATGCAGTGGTAGATGTGGACCTTGGGATTAAACTGGAAGGCTTTGCCATGCTGCACTTAAACTAGGGAAAACTGGAATTTAAATTCCTGAGAGCTGATTTGGGCTAGAACACTAAGACTTTTCTAGTTTGCTCATTTAGCAAACTACCCAGCTTTGCTGAGCATAGGAATACAAGAAAAAAAATCTGCTGGGTTAGAACAAAGATACATCCTCTCTAGCACCAAGGAGTTCATAAAACAGGTCATGAGAGTAACGGCTGGGTTCTTTCTTTAAGTAAGATTGGGTAAACCACCATTGGCCGCATCTGGTCAACATACTAAGCCATAAGCCAGATTTACAAATCCCAATGACTGGTTTTACATACCATGCCAAAAAATGATGTTGTAATTTTAACACCACGCATGAACGCAGCCTACTAATAATCCTGTTCCTCCTGTTTGCCCCATGGCAATGCTGCCCTTGAAGGGTCTTGAAGGCACCCCTTTCTCCCCAGCAAGATTTCTTTTCTTTCTTTTTTTCCAAGAAGGGAAATATATAAGAAAGGAGATTGCTGAGAATCTTTCTGAAAGGACAGTCAGAAGGAAAATAATGGCTTGAAGTAGAAAGATGCAGTTGTCATGAGATTCTCCCTGTCCTCCGAAATTCTGCTGGCGTGGAACAGTTCATTAGGAAGAATGGATCCCTTTTCTTTGGAGGTGCCACATTTCGACTTAATGAGCTGGCAACCCTATCAATGTATTGGAGTGTGTGTCACTGCTAGGCACAAGTGGCTAATGTGCTGTTTTCTACTCATTAGAGATAAACTGATTCATGAAATTGAAGGCAAAAGCTTCATTGCCCTGCATCTCATATTTAGATGGCAACACAGGGACTGAAAGAAAAAGGACAGCTTGGCAAGTCAGATTGGTGATTGCTCTCCGTGGACGTTCCACAGGTCCCAGCTTTGACCTTCTCAGATAAAACAGACACGGTGAAATACATTGGTCTCAACAAGTGGGATGAGTTTCATCTTGTGTGGTTTCAGGACAGCAGTTTCCTTCGCAGTGGTATTTCACTTCTCCTAACTCAAAATACCATTAGGTAACAACAAGCAAGGTGAGTCAGAAGAACAGTCTGCCAAATCAGACCAAGTGTCTGTGAAATCCAGCATCCTTTTTCTAACACTGTTCAACCATATGTCTCTGGGAAGCCAACAGGTTGAAAGTGATGGTGACAGCACACCCCAGCTGTTGTCCCCTAACAGCTGCTATTCAAAAAAGTTTTTCTTTAAGCCATACTTTGAAGTGAACTCCACATGTTCCAGAGATGTGAATTCATGAAAATATTCCAGAGATGTAAAGACTCCAGCACGTAGTCCTGAAGAGAGTCAGATCAAGTCAAGGGACCCTAGAATCCTAGACAGGGCCATTTAGGCCATTAACTCCAACCGCCTTCCTTATTAAAGCACCCCCAACAAATGTGTTACAGTTTGAACACATCCAGAGAAGGTAGCTCATCCCTTAGTAATCAGTTCCACTGTCCAACTCTTCCTACATTTAGGAAGGGTTTTTCCCCCTAACTTTCAATCAGAATTTGTCTTCTTGTCACTTAAGATCATTATTCAGTGTCCTAAATATTAGATTTTTAGGGAAAAAATTCAGATACATAAGTTCAAGGACACTGATCTCAGGTCAGCACTGAATATTTTATGCATGTTTCATAAGCCAGTGTTCTGCGGTTAACACAACATCTATCTAAAGTGAGTGGAATATCCGATATAAATAGGCCACAAGAACAAAAGAAGCTGACATACTGATCAAATCTGTATAGTTCACTACTGTCAGCCCTGTCCAGTAAGAATTCTCTAGTATTTTATAAGTGAGTTTCCAGCTCTACCTGAAGATGCGGAGAAGTGAACTTGAGATTTTCTGTTGTAAAGTACATGACCTGCCATTCAGCTATGGCTCCTCTTGTGCAGACACTGGCACTTTGCATCCTTGGAAATGTCCTTTTGTCCTGCCTTACCAATGCTTCTATCATCCAAATCACAGTGCAGACAAGAAGGTAAGAGGTAGGATAACTGATGAGTACAAAACTGAGCCAGAACAGATTCTGGAAGCATACAGCTATCAGTAAATGATGCTCAAATCACCATCTCAGGACCATGGAAGGCAGCTCTGCAGCTAACATAATGGCAGATTCTCTGGATACTGGTCCAATTCAACCTCTTCAAGTATCCTCAAAAGCTTTTTAAAGGGGTAATGAGTTCTGGATGGGAGGGAAGGGTTTTAGGGTTCACTAGAGGAATCCAAAGTTCATGCTATGGAGTCAGAGGTAGTAACACTTCCCTGGAATGTTGGGACCATGGAGTGGGATCTCTAGGGTAGAGAAGTCCTACCTGAAAATGAAATATTTTTATCCTCCCCACCCCCCCCACCCCCCACCCCAAAGCTACTGTCATTGGTAAGAACAGTTTCAGAGACTTCTCAGTTCTGGACCATGATGTTCACCACTCTCTCCTTTACCTCTGATGAAGAGTCTGTGTGACTCAAAGTTAGCAAATTCTTATCAAAACAAGATTATGCCTCTGTATATTTTGGGTTCCCTGAGAATCAATTAGAGAGCAATGTGGGTCCCCCTGCTGATTGATTTCCCCCCCCCTCAAAGTAGTACTGAGGCCTTCATCAAATAGAAATGCAAAAGTGGAGTGAAGGAGAGAAAAAACCCCAAAAGAAACAAAGTAGGAACAGCTCAGTCATCTTATATAACATAACAACCGCCAGTCTTTAACTGAAACAAGACTAATATATTGCTAATTCACTTTGCTTCCCCCCCTCATAAGACCCTTGGGTTGAGGAATAAAAGTACTTCTCTCCTTTTCACGCTTTTATTGCTCTAGCCAGAGGTCATTAAAAACAGTTCAAGATAATCATCACAGAGCCTCAGGTCTAATGGTATAGTTTAACATACCATGTCAGATGCAGGCTCAATTCCACTAATTAAGACAAAAGTGTATCTCATAGACAGTGCAAACTTATGTTAGCATGGTTTATAACAAGAATAGGCAATCTGCGGTAGTAATTACATCAGCCTAATTTCAAAAATCGAATTGTAAAACTCAATTATAAAAGAGATCAGTTGAGAGTGCTGGTAAGGTATATGTCTGGCTTCCCTACGTTCTGCTGTTGAGAGAGAAAGAAAGGTGTCAGAAAGAGAAAATGAATGGGAGAGAGAAAAAACTAAGGGGCCACCCTGCCCCCACCCACTGCTTGCTTCAGCCCCACCCATCACCCAAGGGAATGCAACCATTGACAGGGGGAAAAAAAACAGCCCAGCCCTGATCTGTAATATAGTTTTTGCCCAGGACGTATTTATCTTGCCTTTCCCCATATTCCTCAAGACAGCTTATAGAAATAGAAAAATGCAACTCAGTAAAAACAGCTTATTAGGAAAAGGAGGAAAGAACAATCCAAGCATGCAATAAAACACTTTAAAGACAACTGCAACAGGAAGCCACACGAGAAAAAGCAGCCGAGAAAAGAACGGAATAACAAAAAAATGGAGGAAGGACTACAGTGGAGGTTGCCTTAGGCTCCTGGAAGAAAGGGAGGAAATAAATCTAACCAACAAAACTAAAAGACTGCGTAAAAGTATGGTATACAAGCTATAACTCTGGTCTCTGAGGAAAAATGGGTTTCCTAAATAGGAAAGTGTTAATGCTGTGGCAAGACAAGAGGCAGGTAAGACTAAAAGACAGAAATGGTTACACAACAACAACATCCTGTAGCCGATGAGATGTCAATTCTGTTCTCATATCTACTCTGACAATGCTTATTTATTTAGTTACACAGTTTATCTCTCACCCATTTCCACCAAGTCTGGGTGGCACATAAAAAAACCACAAATCTCATTTAAAAAAACCCCAAACCAATCATTTTAAAACAACAAACGTCCTAAAAACAGCAGGATGGGACAGACTCATCAGGACCTCATGGTGTCATCTGCCACGTTTTCCAATACAATGCACGCTGTCATTTGCCAACCTTGCCTTACGAACAGGCCAGGCGCTAAGCAAAATAAAAATAAAAATAAAGGAACACATATTGGAAAACAGAAATGCCAGTATTTGAAAACTTATAGAGGGACATGACAACCTTCCAGGACATTGGTACGAATTAACAATTCTTGAAAAAAAAATTCCAAGGGAGAGTTCAACATGAAACAGCTGAACTACAGTGCATCAGCTCTATCTTCTATGGCTCGTGGGATAGATTTCTTTTCATTTTACCAACTGGGCTCATCACTTCACCACTGGATGAACCTTACCACCCCAAAATGTTTCATAAATGGCCATGGTAAATAAAGGAATTCTTCATTCCCTTCTGACCTCATCGTTCACACCTTGTGGAGTGGAGGGTAGCTCTTTGAAAAATGATGTTACAGGTTAGTCAACAAGGGGCCAAAAGACTTGATTATTAATTTATTTAATCCCTGTTGTTGCCTCATCTAACTTCAGTTCTTCTTGAATTCTTGACTGCTTTGTCTTAGCAGAGAAAAGAACCTACTGGGACCAACCTAGGACAGTTCCCCCCTTCCCCCAGCTTTGTGGCAGCTTCTCTGGGGAGAATCTCCAGCCTCTTCTGCTGCATCTTCAGGTTTGCTTTGCTGAAGCACGTGTTTACTGGAATAAGGCCAATGCACCTAGCTAATTCACTTTTTTCCCACCTTGTGAGAACTCTTCGGTTGAAGAATAAAAAGTTCCTCATTCTGATGACCAAGCTTCTGACTGCCAGTCTGCCCCTGCAGAAAAGTCTAGTGCAGCTGCTTCAGCCAAGAGGTAGCAGGAATGATGGTGGCTTCCATAACTTCTTTCATGAAGAACAGAACTAGGATATAGGGCAGGCCCTAGATTACAGCACGAAAGCCAGATAGGTTCCTCGGTCTTGCACTAGGGAAACTCTGGGTACTGGTAGGATCCCAGAATTTAATGAGACCATTGAGGTAACAGAATGCAGTCCCCTGCTCAGTGCAGAAATCCACACTGAAGCAACTTCAAGAAATTCCCATCTGACTGCTTGAAATCATCCAGTGAAGGAGAATCTACCACATTCCTAGGCCATTGGTTCCCCTGCTAAACTGCTGTAATATTACAAGGTCTTTCCTAGCTCAAGACTTCCTGTAATTCAAGACTGTCTCTGTGAGCAGAAAGCCTAAAATTCAACCCCTGCATCTTTAGGTAGGATGCCTGAAACCTTGACAACCTGATGCTAGGTTCAGTTTTGACAATACTGGGCTAGCTGGATATAATCTGGTATAAATCCCCATCTTCCTGTTGCCAATACATTTGTTTTCAAGCCACTTACTTGGGTGTGTGAGACTCGTCCACCCGATTGCCTAGCTGGAACTCGTGAGACTTGCTCCGATGCAAGACGGTGAAGCCTGGGAAGAGGTGAATCAGTTTCCGAGACGAAGGGGGTGGTGTGCCCGGGGGTTTCACTTTGTTCCTCCTCCTGACTGGTGGTGTGCCTGGAGCAGTCGTGGTGGTTATTATATTAGGGGTGCATGGCGGAGTGTGGGCTGCATGCCGCTGGCGTGGGGAAGGGGGCAAGGAGCGGTGGCCTGATTCCAGTGGAGGACACAGTCCTGGAAAACCTTCTACTGTTAGCCTGTCCATGTGCGTGTAGACAAGATCATGGGACAAAGTTGGGTGGCAGTAATGTTGAATGCATTTGGACTTGGTTTTGGGACTCAAAGGGAGATGAGTTCGGATCCACTGCATGGATTCAGATTGGCACACAGGGCTATTCTCTTTGCCAGTCTCAGTTGTTGGCCACTGGATGGTCCAATCTTGCTTAGAAAGACTACCTCCTGTGGAAAAAAAAATGGAAAGAGAAGTATCAATCACACCAATAGTTTGAAGCATTGTCTCGCAGCACCTGCTCTGTCACAGCAGATGTATGTTACAATTTCAATCAGTTTCAAATTGACTTAATAAGTAAATATATCCAATGGTGCTGATCTAGAAATTGGGCTAGCGTGCAATGAGGAATTAGAAGGAGGGATAGAAGCTACAGATTCTTAAACCAGGAGACATCTGGACATAATATCAAAACGTGTCTTCCAATTCCTCTATTTTCCACCTTCCTGGAAAGAAGCTTCTATTTTATTCTCTCATTTTCATGGGATGCTTTAGAATATTTGGGGGTATATTTTTAAACTTTGGTTCTGTAGGTCAGAAGAGGATGCTGATCTTGTATTTTCCATTACATCTCTCTTATTACTCTGTGGTCTCCTCCTTTTGGCTATCCCTATTTCCAATCTCATGGGAAGAGAGTTCATCCCAACCGAGACTGAATGCTTAGGGAGGCTGAAGACTGATGGAGAGAGGATGAAGGCAGAGAATTCACACGCATGCCTTGGTCACTTCATCACTAAGGCCAGAATAAGCACCAAGCAGCCCACCTGCATGAATTTTATCCAAATTTAATTTTCAAAGCAATTTCTTTTTCATCAATATATATATTGATATAATTATGGTTTTATATATATATATATATAGAGAGAGAGAGAGAGAGAGAGCGCATAGTACAACACTACATCACACAGTCACATACGCTGCCATTCCTGCGTCTGGTGAAAAAAGAATCAGAAGGAATCTCACTTCATTTGCTGGACTTAATAGAACTCATCACTCTGCACAAGACAGAAGCAAGCTTTTCCCTCCTGACACTTTTGATCTGATTTCTCTAACAACTCACACATTTCTTTAAAAGGTAATATTTGCATTCTAAAAAGGAGACTCTCCCAGCTCCTCCTTTTTATTCCACTTGGGCTATTAATTGATAGCCTTGTTATCTCGGCCTCCTTTTCAAGGAAATCAATTTATTTCGAGCTCTCAAGAAGGGAGAGGAAAAGAACAGAGGCTGCAAGACGGAGTAGGAAGGAGTTGATTAAAAGGAGTTTTTAAATAAGGTGGGGAGAAGTGAAGAAGAGGAAAGTGTGTTTTGTTGTAATGAAACTAATTAAAAAAAACATCTGGGGTCTGGGAATGGGAAAAAAAAATAGCAGTGCCATGATGGCAGGACTTTAGGGCAGGATTCAAACAAAACAATGAGGAGGTGACAACGTAATTCAGCTTCAAAGAGCCCTCCCCCTTAAAAGGACTAAGTGCAATTTAACATTGATTAAGCATGATCTGCATCATGCTTTTTGTCTCCCATGAAAGGTACCATAGGAAATTTCAAGAACTAAAGGGGCCTCCTGGGGTAGAACATCAGAAAGAAAATTCATGGAACACCCAGAACTGAAATGATGGAAGGCAACGTTTCATTTAAGTGAAACCATAATTATATTAAAGCTACAGCTGTTAGATTCGTACAAACATCTCAGCCACAAACTATGGTTTACAAGCCACAAAAGATGGATCCAATGTCCAAGCCAAAACCAAATGAAGTAGGTGCAATGGTCTGTGGGAATAACCTTGGCCGCAGATGGGACCACCGGCATGTAACAAATTTCTCAACCCACAGAAGGAGAGGGGATGTGGGAAGCATTTCAGAAGGGACCCTCCCTAGTTTTCCGAAGAGTAAAAGGAGAGGAGGGGAGAAATACTTTCAGACTTGCAAGTCTGATGTTACCCCTTTGAGGTAGTTCTGACAAGAAGCACAATCAGGAGTACTAACTCTGTCTTTATTGTAAGGTTACATTAACAGAAACTTGCAGAATTGTCCCCTTTCCTTCTGTCTCATTCCTCCTGTCTCCCAAGGTCATTCCCACATACCATTACAGGAGCCCAGCATGATGGGTGCTTCCCAAATGCATGGAGCAGCCCACACCTCCAATTTCTCCACTCCCTACTGATGCACTGAAATCGGGGGTATTCTGCTACTCTAATAAATGTACATGCAGCCCACAGTACCCTTCTGTGACCCCAGAGTGCAGGGACAAAACACACAGTATTTCTTAAGAGTTTTTATGTCTTGGGACAATTTTGAGGGCAAAACAAGCCTCACACTTCTGCAAGGCTTATGGCATTCATTTCTCCACATAAGCCCCCAATCTCTCCAACCTCCCCCTAATTAGCCCCCCCCCCCTTAATTCTTGGCCCTGCCCATATCTGGAGTGCAGCAGTCAACATATCACCCAAAGCTCAAAAGTCACACACTTTTAACTTGTGACTGCGGGATTTAGTTGCCTGCTTTCCGTGATCTCTCCAAGGTCCTGAAGGAACCACCCTGACCACAGTCCCTACGATCTGGCCAAGGTTTTGCAACCCTAGGCTCCTCTGGACATTCTGATCCCAGAACTATGTTAGAAGATGAATAAATAAAATAAAATCTACAACATGGGGGAAAAGGCTGTGCAGCAGAAAGAGGTGCAGAAGGTGTTGTTTGGAAAGTGTTTGGGGAATTACTCACCTACTTCCTTCTTGCTTCAACTATTCAAAGCAGGTTATAAGGCGGCAGACGATTTACCAATTGGAGCCTTTTAACGTAACCAATTTTCAAGTTTTAAGGTCATGCGTTTTCAGGTTTTGAGCATACAGAAGGTTGAAAACTGCTCCTCTTTGCATTGACAAAAGGATAAGCATGTTCGAGCTTCTTGCACTGAGAAGCAAAGTTGGCCAAAGAGCAAACTGAATTAACTACTCATTGTGGAGTCCTTGGTGGTCTCTAAGTGCTCTTGAGTGCTCTCTCTTGGTGCTCAACCCTGAGTTACTTATATTCTCTTCTATTGTAACTACTTACTACTCAGGGCAATCCCTGAGAGGGGAACGCTTTATGCCTCTTACACTCTTTCCTTGAATGGCTTTTGGCAATCTAGGCTCCATACAACTGAGCTGTTCCTCCCATTTTTTGCTTTTTAATTTTGACTAGAACTCTGAAGTTCTGAATGACCCAGTCTTGTTTCCTAATTATGAGCAATAGTTAATTATACCAGTATGGTATTACCACATTTTTGGCAGGCCGTTACACATGCACATCTTGATGCAGCTTTAACAACTCCTTCAGCTCATTTGCATCCCCCATTTAATTCTGCAATGTCAATGTGTACATGGGCAGATTAATAAAACTTGGAGGGAGGAGGGAAAAGGGGGACAACCTTGATGTAAAGATCTACATACCTCAAAATTCTTTTTTTGTGGACTTATACTACTATGCATATAGGATGCACGCACTGATCAAACATTTTGCTCCCACCTACTGAAATAAAACCGGAACGGATTATTTCATCAAGATGATTTGGGAATAATATTCAAATGATATGCAAGAGTAGATACACGCCTTAAAGAAATGCCACATGGAAATAATCTGGATGAATGAAATGAAACTGAAGCCAAGTGTGCCTTCCTGAATTTTAGAAAGTAACCATTTCCTCCAACACCACTAAATTATATCCTGAAATGAAGAAAGTTTGAGGTAACGAAAGATAGATGAAGACCTAGGAGCTCTGTTCAGTGGTGGCATTCAAAATGGTTTCAGTTCTGAGATAGAGATGGCGGGGAGGGGGGCAGGCACCAGGAAAATTTCAGGATCCTAGTTTAAAAAAAATAAATAAAAAGTAATTATGATATCTCCTGATTTAGGAGACTGCAGATTCAATCTATATTAATACCAGATTTCAGTTTGCCATGAATGTAGCATGAATTACTTCTCCAATGTTCTATTGTTAACCCTTGGTAATTTTCAGTGAATTCTACCACCACCCACCCTCCACAACTTACACACCTTTAAAAGAATTAAATGCTTACTCTGATATTTACACCAGGAACAGGAAATTGTTTCTGTAACTATAGATCTTTTTTTCAGCCTCTGAAAATCCTGTGGGAATTATATTATGAAATCATTGGAGGAGATTGGGCTGAAATTTCTGTCCCTTTATTTGCTTACATGGGGCTGTGTGTGGGTGTTAAGCTACTGAATATTTAACACACTTGGCGGGATTTTCTGCAGGGAAGAAGGAATCAATGCATTACTATACATTTTAGCAGTACAATATAGAAGAAGCTATAAAAAGGAATGAAGAGAGAGCCAGATGCAACTTGCCCACCTAAACCCCACCCAGGTTGGTATCCTTGTAAAAGATGGTGCTAACTTCTGGAGTAGGAAGGACAGTGCCTGCCCCTTCCACAAATACATAAGGCCTTCTAACCCAACCAATCAGAGCATCTTCTCCATCCTGCAAAAACCAGATAACTGCAGTGCATAACCTCTGGTCGATCCTTACAAGAAAACTGCAGTGCATAACCTCTGGTCGATCCTTACAAGAAAAAAATGTGCAGTTATGGGTCAGCTACTTACAATTATCCAAGGAAAATGCCATCAGGGAGGGGGGAACAGTAATTACCACTACTCTGTGTTGCTAATTAATGATGATTGATGGATACTAAACATAGGAGTGGTATGGCTGGGAGGAGAGAGCCTAAAGGACACCACAGAAGGAGAACCCCTTCAAGGGCTGTTCAGCTCCTCCACCCAGGCTTCAAGTATGTTCTTGCCATTACCAATATACGTTTCCTTGCTATTTAGTTTGATGGCTGTGTCACAGCTTGACTGATGCTGTAAAAATAGGTGTGTCGTGCCTAAAAATATCTAGGAAAGAGTTGGGAGTTCATACAAAGGCATCCATGATGCTTTTTCAGAGGGTTGGCAGAGGCGGAATTGTTGAACTGTCAATGCATTTGGTTGTGGACCCCCTTCGGAAAGGCCTTTAAAACCTCTTCTGCAGATGCTTCCTCACTGCAGCTTGGAAATGCCAAGAGAAGCTGCTAAATCCATAACCAGGAGAAGGACGTGGAAGGGCAACAGTGGATGCTACACACATTAATTCTATATCGTCCTTCATATGCTCTGCCTCTCTGCTTGGGAAAAGCAGTAGCTTGGTGATGAAGGGTAGACTTTACAACCCTTTGCAAAACTTCAAAGAGCAACTCAGACTTGAGTTCCTCGGTCCAACTTTGAAGGGACCATCCCCTCAAAACTCCAGAAGGCCAATCTCTTTGCCATACAGACCACAACAATCCAAAGTCTCATTGTGCCTTCCCCCAGTCTGAGGCCTTTCAGATGTGGCTGGGACTCAGTCCTATTATCCCCCGGTCCCTATTGAAAGCATCAGCTTGGGCAAGGCTGCGCAGGTCTGACAGGGTAGAAAATTATCCTCCATAGCTGATTTTTTTTAAAAAAAGCTCTTTGTGAGCTCTCCTCCTCCACAACTAACCCCAAGTTACTACGGCAACCTACAATCTTATGCAAAAGACAAGACGGAAAGGGCATGAAGCACTGCTAGCTTTTGTGTTGTGTGTGAGGGTTTTTGGGGGGGGAGGGGAGAGAGGGGTCTTTTTGGCCAGGTTTGAGAGGGAAGGGAAACCAATGCCTTGAATGCAGGTAAAAACACTTCCAAGCAAAAAATAAGGCCCTGAACCCCATCCCCCAGTTCAGCTGGGACGCCAGTTGGCTTCTCTGTCCCTGAAGGACCTCCCATCACTGGCCATTTGGTGCAGTCATAAACGTAACCAAATTAAGTGCCGACAGCTGAAGGCTCGCCTTGAACCTCCATTATGGTCCATTGTGTCTGGCATCACATTGCTCAGATGATGAGCTGTTTCCTCTAAGTATCAAACTGCCTCGGGTGCTTTGGTGGACAGGTGGTCTAATGCCATACTTTGCGTGCACATAAAATTAAATGATTCAACAGCACGAGTCATTAATCTGGCCACAGGCAGAAAGAAAAACGAAAGAAAGAGTTGGGTCAGGCCCTTGAGAATGGGTTTATGTCCACCATGGGATATGAATGATGACCAGCCCATGCTCGCAACCCAGAATAAATCTACCATGTTCCAAGGAGGACTTGTGTATTGGGTATGTGTATTGTAAGTGTACAATTGGGGTGGGGAAAACTTTGGCAGGGGTTCAAGGCCACACTGGCTCCTTCAGTGGCATGCCAAAAAGTCAGCGAGGCCAGGACAAGTATGCAGACAAAAATTACATGTGATTAAATTTAAACTAAATTGTGCTAGTGTAATAGACTTCATATGGTTATACTCCATGTATTTAGTATCCCTTCTTCCTGACCTCACATTAAAAAGGACAGTTGGGAAGCAAATTTGGGAAGGGCGCTGAGAGCCCAGCACAAAGCTTTGGGCGACTATCTAGTTGTACTCCCCAACTTGCCTTCTTCAGTAGCAAGACCTCTCTGAAGTCCCAGATTGAATGCACCATTCTTTGAATTTTTCTTCAAAAAGTAGAGATCTGAGGGAGGGAACTGAATTTCTTACGCCGTAGATTCACACGGCCTCAGCTCTAGATGCTTAGATGAATGTTTTGCTTTCTCCTGCTGCCCTAGAGAGCGGGATTTGATAGAATGGATGATGGCCACGTCAGCTTTCGCTTGAGGACTCCCTTGTGGAAGAATTCATTTACAGGGAATGCTTGGGCTTCGCAAGTGCGGCATCAGGCAAGGGGATAGAACTAAATGGTCTTTAAGGGCCCCCCAGCTCTGAGTATGAAAGTGTAACAAGATGTCACCATGGCATTACAAGAGCTCTAACGCAGTACAACAGATGGGGGGCGGGTTCTCAGTTCGGTTCTCCCGCCTCTTGCAAACTCTCTAGGTAGCTTCACATAATGTCCATCTCTCCCAGCTTCCATCTAATCACTGGAATATGGGGATAGCCCTGCATAGAACTCATCTGAAGGGTTAATAACGAGGTCATGTTTGTGAACAGTATATATGACTGATGTGTGTGTGTGCCTTTGAGTCAGTCTTGACTCCTGGAAACTGCCTGGACAAGTCCCTGCAGTTTCTTGGCAACATTTTGGGAAGGGGTTCACCCTTGCCTTCTTCTTCCTAGGGCCGAGAGAGAGGGACTGGCCCAAGGTCACCCAGCTGGCGTTGTGCCTAAGGCAGGACTAGAATCCATGGCCTCCCAGTTTCTAGCCTGGTGCCTTGAACCGCTACACGAATCTGGCTGTCACGATTGAGAGCCTATAAAGAGGGAAAAAATTAAGAAAACCTAAAGAACTTGTAGGGGGCAGTTTGGTATAATGGTTAAGGCGCCAGGCTAGAATCTGGGAGATCGTGAGGTCTAGTCCTGTCTCAGCACGAAGCCAGCTGGGTGACCTTGGGCCGGTCCCTCTCCCTCAGCCCCAGGAAGAAGCAGGCCAGGGCGAACCCCTTCTGCAATCTTGCCAAGAAAACTGCAGGGACTTGTCCAGGCAGTTGCCAGGACCCTGCCCTGACTCAAAGGCACAAAAATAATAAAATAATGAACTTGTGGATATGTACACAAGAAGGCACATTCACGTTCTGGACAGGGAACCTGCCTGGAGATAGCAACCACATCCCAAGAGGAAAAACAAGCACCAACACGCCACCGATCAAGATGCACCTTCCACCCGCCTCCACAGCGGTCTCATTCAACGCTTTCCATAGCTGATCTGGTACAGCCTAATGAAGAGGCATTAGCCATTTCATAAAAATGACAAATGGAATCCCATCTAGCCTTCCCCACCCCCTTCATCTGGAGAAGTAATGGATTTCTACATTCTCCCCCCGCCCCCCCCGCCCCCCACATTCCAGGATATATTTCTGACAATCACATTCAGGAGCTAAAACTGATTAATCGCCTGGTGCTCGTATTGCAATATGCTTTCCTCGTGCTTAATATTCAACATGTAAGTAATGTTCAAGGAGTGCGCTGATATCCTAGAGCAACGCTGGCCCCAAATTGCCCCCCTCTTCCAACAGCTGAATGTGGGGCAGGGTGAAACAGGAACCGTTTTTCCCATGACAAAGTGATTGATTAAGGGGAGATATGAAAAGAGGAGGAGGAGGGGGAGGAGGGTTTCTTTCCACCATCAATAATTTCCACCTCCTCCTTACAAGGGTGGAGAACTCAGCCTTGTTGCCAAAATCACATGCACGGAGGCTCAGGAAGCTGGACGAATCTATATGGGGAGAGAGAGAGAGAGAGAGAGAGAGAGAGAGAGAGAGAGAAAGCAGATGTGTACGCAGCTCTCCACTGACAGGCACCCTCTGCTCCCAGCTCCCGACATCCATCACTGGGGCAGGCGTGGGAGGCTCGTCTGCCAAACAGCCATCCCGAGGAAGTGATAGCGTGGCGACACCGGTGACCTTTTCTTCATGACACAGAACCGCAAAGCCTACAAACACAGCGTGAAGTCCATCCAGCCTCCTGTTCTTCACTCGTTAAGTACCCTGATATCCATCTTCTGTCTCACTTGTCCATCTTCACAGGCAGATTTATTTAATTAGCCCAAGAGAAAGAGCCTGGGCAACCCAGATTTCTTTTCTTCTCTTTTCTCTTCTAGCCTCCCTGAACTAAGGACTTTCCCAGACTGGAAGACCCTTTCCAAATGATTCAGTTTGCTGCCCAACAGTTTCAAAGCTGCGACTCCTTTGTGGCCCAGGATGGTCCTACAAGGAACTTTTTTTTTTTGCAGCAAAATATATCCCTTCCAAGCAGAAGCAAACCAAGGAGAAGGAGCAGCAGACTCAAGAGGAGATCAAGTAGACAATGATCACCTTCGGAGGAAGAAACGCCTGTTTGCAGAGTAGCCCACAAAGATATCTCTCTAAGGCAGTGTTTCTCAACCTCAGCCACTTTAAGATGTGTGGACTTCAGTTCTGGGACACATCTTAAAGTGACTGAGGTTGAGAAATCCTGATCTAAAGATACCTGGAGCTGACCTACGTTTGAGTTTCCCTGAATCAATTTTAATGCAATGGCCAACTTCTATCCTCCAGTTTCTTGAAGGTTTTCTTTCTGCCTCATTCTCGGGATGCTTTAGAATTTCTTTTCCATTTCTTTCGGTAAGCTTTAGGGCTGACTCGATTGTCGGAGGCGACCGAAGGTGTTTTACTGCAGTGCTGCTGCTTGCTGGGGTACAGTTGTCCTCGGCTGTCTGCATATTCCCACCTGAAAGAGTCCCTGGGAGGAGGTTTTCCTTGGCACTGAAACATGGGAGAGGCTGAAGGCTGCTGGGGAAAAGATTTCAGACTGAGGAACAGCAAATCCTCATTCTGGGCTGGTTTGTAGCTAAGCTAAGGGCACAGGCTCTGTGTCCTGACCATAACAAAGGTACTGGAGGGGCCGTGTCTTTTTCCTACCAAACTAAGTGACAACAGTTGTGGGAAAAGGCAACAAATGTGGGCACACTTAAAAAATAGTGCAGCCGGGTTGAAAAATAAAAATCAGCACCCTTTTCCTTCCTATCTTTCCTCCACGCAGACCCAGCATTTGCATTTTTAAAAAGGGCCACACAGTTCCCCGTTAGAGCGATCTTGCAGCATTTCCTTACTCCTGATTTACTATATTTATACCCCACTTCCCACCCCACCAAAGGAACCCAAGACTGCACCCTCACCCACCACCCATCCCCAGACAGCAAGGAACGATGGGAGCTGTAGTCCAAAACTTATGGAAGGAAATGGATTGTTTCCCTGCTGTATCAAGATGCAGAAATTTAAGCTTTCTCCCTGCAAGACTGAAGGAGGCCACAACGCCCTATTTCCCCCTCCCTGCTCCCTGCCAGCACATTATTCCCGTGGAGATATGTCCTAGGAAATTGGATGGCCCTAATTAATGACTCATTAACTGACACTGACATTGCCCCTTATCCTAATTTATTAATATCAGTCTTGACTCTTCCATCTCTTGCAACTTAAAAAGATGCAAAGCATTTTAAAGAGAAAGCAGCCGTATTTCAAGATTGCATTGGAAGAAGTCCAGACGTCTTGGGATCTTAAATCTCTACAGAATCTCCTTGCCTCTGAAACCCTGGGGAGGGGGGTGGGTGTGCTGGCTTCATGCTCAAGAGCCACTGCCTCTGCCTCAAGAACTAGAAACCTGCTGTTGAAAACAAAAGACAGACACACACACACACACCCCACCACAAAGCTATACAGTACTTCATAAGGGTCGGCATACACCATATATAGCGCTCTGGGGGCGAGTCCACTTTCATTATCTCTGAGTTTCCCTGCAGTGCTATGTCTTTGAAAGAAAAGCGGGCTTGGGTGCACACACCAAGTGCGTTCTCACAATATGCTAAGCTAGGCTTTGCTAAGTCACCATTAGCTGCCTTCACACATAGCCATAAACCAAACTCCATAGTTTAGGTATGAAAGCTGACCACGTTCAAACGTTTAAACAAGGCAGTTCGGAGATGCAACATACATTCACACACATAACGGAGACGGATCATAAAACGCAGGCAGAATATCAGAGAAGGGCCATAACTCAGCAACAAAGCATCAGTTTTCCATGCAGGCAAGCCCCAGGTTCGATTCCTGCCACCTCTCTTTAAAAGGGATCAGGGGCCATGTGGAAACAAGCCTAATCCCTGGAGAGGTATACTGAAGAAAAATAACAACCCTACGATTGCTAATCAGAGTCGGAGGCTTCTCCGACAGACAGCTAGTTAGACCTGGAATAAGAGCTTCTTCCCTTCCCAGTTAATCTTCGTAATCCTGAAGGCGAGAACCTTGATTAAAAAAAGAATAAATAAAAGCTAAAGTTTTGCTTGCCGGCTACCTTCAGCCCAGAGAGCCCAAAGTCTCTCCTATATAAGGAAGGACCCTAAGGAGAGTCGCTGGTAAATATGGACAGCTGAAGAACAAGCCGGCTGCCTTCCCCACTCCCTTTTTTTTTTATGAGTGACAAATTTAATGTCATGCCTGAAGGAAGCCGGGAAGGAAAGGCAGCCAAGGGAGAATCAAAGGCAACTGGATGTATAATTACAGAGAGAGATTTCTTCTCTTTTAACATAAAAAGGCTCCAGAGCCACTGAGCAGGAGCAAAGCATAAAGTTGTATCAGGTTTTCCCAGGACGCAATACAGTCGGCTGCTTCCATCCTGCCAGCTTGGCAGCGTGAAATCAATGCGCCCCGGCAGGATTTAATTTCTTCCTCTCCCCCTTCTTGGAAGCCCCGCATTCCCCGTCTCCCCCCACCTGGCAGAAAACAAAGGCCGGGAAAACATTTGGGTTCACGTGAGAGCATATTTGCTTTGTTTTTTTAATGCGCGGCTACGTAGGGGTGAAAGAGAGTTAAGCAAGATCACACCGGATTGAGGTTTGGATAGGAGACCACTAGGAAATCTCATGGCTGTGGGCTAGATGGGAAGGCGGAAGCAAAGTCTCTGAAGAAGACAGTGGCAAACCAGTTCCACACTGTTGAGAAGAAAACTTCATGGATGTGGCTATGAAGTCACCAAGAACTGGATTCAGTTTAAAAGAGACGGTACCTTGAGAAAAATATTCAGACAGGTATACACGAACCGATCTTTCTCACTGAGTTGGTTGGTGAGACTGGGGCCAGGAGTCCTTTTGTGAACATCTAAACGCTTCTCCCCTGTCAGGCTGAAGTTAAAGTCCACACATCTTAAAGTTGCCAAGGTTGAAAAAAACTGTCTAAATTGACCCCAATGAAGTACCTGGATATATGCCATGGCTGCCTGAAATTACACTGGAAGACTAATTTTCCTGCCCCTGCCATCCAACCCATTTCTGGGAAGGGAGTGGCAGAGAAAATCAATGTTCACCTGTCCGTGTTTGGGAGACCTGGACAAAGTCCTTCACACGGTAGCCAGTTTACATGCAAGCCCTTTGCGGTGACATGAAATACCAGCCAGGGTGTCCTCAAACCAAAGGGTGGGAGCTGAGGGAGGAGCATATAAAGATCAGAGGGAAGCTACAACCTCCTTCTCTCCACAAAGTTTGGGCAACAGCTACAACTGTCTGGCACTTAGCATTTGAACCGCACCATCATGAGTCAGTGCTAGGAGCTGCCTTGGGCACTAGATGGTAGAAAGGGGAAGCATTTGCCCCGCCTTTCTCCTACTTACAGTTCCTGGCGATTGCCTGGACCAGTCCCTGCAGTTTTCTTGGCAAGATTTTCAGAAGTGGTTTGCCATGAAATCCTTGGAAAAGATATTCAAATGCCATGATGTGCCTATACCTACAAAGATCAGAATCATGCAAGCCATGGTTTTCCCTGTGACACTCTATGGAAGTGAAAAATTGGACTTTGAAGAAGCAAAATAGGAAGAGTAATAACACCTTTGAACTTTGGTGTTGGAGAAGGCTCCTGAGAATACTGTGGACAGCCAAGAAAACAAACAAATGGATCATCAAACAAATCAACCCAGAGTTCTCACTCGAGGCACAAATGACCAGGCTCAAATGATCCTACTTTGGAACCATTATCCAAAGACCCAGCTCTCTGGAGAAGGCTCTAATTCTGGGAAAGGTGGACGGAAAGAGAAGAAGAGGATGACCAGAAGCAAGATGGATTGACTCAGTTACTCACAGGTGATGAGTGCATCATGGAAGACCTGAAAGACCAAGTTAGGGACACATCATCATGGAGAAAATCTGCGTGGTCACTAAGACTCAACAGTAACTTGATGGAACATAATCAATCCATCAACTTACAGTTCCTGGTGGACAGGAACCCATGACAGTTGGATTGAAAGTCTACCCTACACCCCAAAGCCTGTTCTTTTCAATGAAATGAAGACAGTTGCCCAGTCACCAGCTTACATATATTGTCTTAAATAAATTTCCCGTCACCTTTGAATTTCTGTAATCCTCAAGCGCCCTCTAGTGTTCAAAAGAAGCCAAACCAGCAGGGTCTAATGGCCATAAAGTGACTTGATGTGCCATAAATCAGAAAGATTCTGATGGAACCTTTCCAGATGAACAGTTTTTAATAAAAGGTAGATGCCTTAGTAAATGACAAGTCTCTTCACTGGATGCATGGAGCCTATAATGTGGTTTGTTTGGTTTTGGTCCTGGGTCCAAAAAGAAATCTCTGGGTCAAGTATGAGGTCAAAGGCCCTCTTCCTTAATTCTATACCCTTCACCCTGCTGTCCCTTTCTCTGAGCTACTGTTTTGGACAGGAGAGGCATCGGAGTTCTAGCTATGATAGTGGCTGCCAACAGATGGAGCCAGCCTGAAGCCTTCCCAGAAATTAACAAATTAGGTCTCCCACACACCGAAGCACACAGAAAACCCCAGCACGCTTTGCTAAGTTTGACTGGTGAGTTCCATGTTCTGTTTTACACTCTTGATGCAGACCCTTGTTGCAGCCCAGAGTGCCCTTGTAAGAGCAAGGCAGGCTGGGATTTTTAAATTATGGTTATTCAGCAGGCGAAGCTGAATACCAGGATATTAGAAGCTATAAGGCTGTAAGAACAATGCTCGACAGGGCGGCTGGAACTCAAGAGCAGAGCCGGACGTCCGGGACTTGATTCAAGAGAAAGCCGTTGTGTTCATTGCTTACATTTCGTGATTTCTGAAACCTTTTGCCACAAGAGGAGGAAGAGGTGGTCTCTGTTTTCTTTTCATCTTTGTTACTCTTACTTCTCCTATTGCTTTTCAGGGGCCCTGCTTGGGTTTCCAAACCACTGGCATGCAGCCCGCCTGAGTTCCCGGTCAGCTGGGAACAAAACTTTCATTGTTTTTGCTGACAGATTTCTGGCTTAAGTTCTTTAGATTATCTACATACTGTTCTCCACTCAGGAAAGCATATGAAGTCCAATAGGCCAGGAGCACAGAAGATACATACCTACTCCTGGAAGACCCAGCATCTGGCGAACGCTGTAGAATTGCCCTAATGTTGCTAGGCAACTGCAGTCTTATTTTCCCCCATGTTCTCCATGATCGGCCAGGGATCATTTAAGAGTCCGAGGAGGAGAATCCAGAGGAATGAACAATATTGATCACATTGAACTATATTTATTTGCGAGAGAGCTAGGGTGACTCTGACCATAAAGCGGGGTCTGACAGTTGCCATGGGGGTGCAAGATCTTGTGACGGGTTGTGAGATTTCGGGGCAAGGCTATTGAAATCTCAGAAGATTCAGTGCTATATTGGGGTGGCAAAGTCATGCTCTTCGTGAGGTTGCGTCCTGGTGCCCCAGCGGCCAGGGGGGAAAAAATCCTGACCTTTGAACTTCAACTCCAATGACTGAAGTTCAGCAGAATAGGTGAATCCAGCATGGATACTGGAAATCTTCCTTGTGAAATTTCTTTCTCCTCTCTTCCCCTTCCCATCAGAGCAGCCTCCAGTTGACGGAGCCGAAGGAGGCAATGGTAAACGCTCCAGGTGGCTTGGACTACCATCCCCAGAACAGCCAACCCCTGTTTCTGTTGATGGGGGCTTAAGGAAGGCCCTAACGAGCGCATCTGGAGACCATTTTCCCCAGCAGAAACACCAGACCTAATGTTCACACACAGCCAACAGGAAGAAGAGAAAGCTTGGCTCTCGCACCTGACTTATACACGTTCCGGAGGCAGGACAGAGAGGCGTTGAGCCGAGCGGATTCTTCCCAGGTGGCCCCGAACTTCTCCACCGTCTTGCAGACCTGCTCGTCTGTCATCTCTAAAAGGTCTTCCAGACTCAGCTGGCCGGATGTGATTTCCTAGAGGAAGCGAGACGCAGAGTTGTAAGGAGATTTAATCTGTTACAGAGGTTAGCAACGGATGGCTTGCTGGCTAAAACCTGCCCATGTGAGGAACGTTTATTGATGAAAAGAGGATCCTGCCAAAGAATGTTGCAACATGGAGCACTGCAATTGATATTCCCACTGCTCCATTCCACTCAGAATTTCCTCCTAGCTTCCTACTCCCTGCTCCGATCAGCATTATCTCCTACTCTCTGTTCAGTCCTTCTCAGCTTATTTTTATTTATTTATTCAATACATTTATATAGCCGCCCATCTCACTTAAGCGTGACTCTGGCCAGTGTACAGCCAAACAAATATAACAATATTTAGAAACAATTAAACCTAAATAAAAACTAAGGTTGCGGGAGGATAACAACCTCCTAAACACAATGCAGACATCTTGCAGGCACCCCATGGGATCCCCAAGGTTGTTGGAAGAACTATGTTTTAAGGGCTTTCTGGAAAACTGGTAAGGATGGGACTGACCTCACCTTGGAGGGAATGACGTCCAGCAGGTGTTTTCTCCAAACTCTGGAATTCTCCCATGCCTACCAATTCCACTTTTTATCTTTTGCGTGGCAAATGGTGCAATTTTAAATATAAGCCATGACTTTAGAGAAGGTAAGATTAAACTGACATTGCTTCCATACAATATTCAGTTAGTTTTCACAGCTTCTCCACTCCCCTTCCCTGGATTTCAACACATATGTAGCAAACCACATCTCTATCAAGTTTCTATTCTGAGAAATAGCCATTTGGCAGAAGTCCCTCTGGAATACTTTCTAGGCTTCTAAACCTACGGGCAATTTAAAATGGGGTGGGGTGGGGTGGGGTGGGGGAGAGGAATGGTTCCTAGCTGGGGGAACCTTTAAAAGAGAAAAAAAGAGTTACAGAGGGAAAGAGCCTTAACAGGCTGCATCTGTTCTGTTGGGTGATATATAAATATTTCAAAAACGGATTTAAATAAGAAATTTATGAAGCAGACCGACATACCAGGCAAGATCCACCGTGCAGTTGGCATGTATCTATTATTTTAATTTATTTATATAACAAATGGTATAAGTGTGTGTGTGTATGTATTAAAAAAAAAAAATTAAAATGATCGTCCAAATGTTTTTAATGCAATGAAACTATCTAAAGCTCAGCACTCAAAACAAAGTTAAAAACAATCTAAAGGCATAGCCATACAAATTCAACTTCATACCTAGGTAAAGCTACCGGATCTTTAGCTACCACTGAACATTTGTAAGAACTGGTACCAGCTATAACGAAGCAGAGAAGTTGATGGCTGAACAGGCCATCGCATCACAAAAAGTCCCTGTATTGAGTCCCTGAATCTTAGGCTGTTCTTAAGGATTGGGTAAAGAGCTGATCTTCCCTTGCAGATATCCCTAGCTGATATTTTAAAGCATTTGGATCCTACGTCATGACAAGCAAAAGTCACCCCCACCCTCCATCCTTAGTTGGTAAGAAAATAGGAATTCTTGGAATTGTTTTTGCCCCAGTAAATTCACCAAGACATCTCCCTGAAGGATTTGCATCGAAAGAATTAAAAAGAGGTGAAAACATCATCATTGTCCTGTTTGCTTAGTCCTTCCCAGGGTGTCCTGGTCAGACTCCTTCAAATGCCATCTTTACTCTGCATTTCCATCAGCACGTGGTGCATTTGTTCTGAAATTCTTGGAGAGGCTTAGGGTTTTAACATTTGCAGGTTGCAAACGGCTAATGCAGGTGCTGGACTTGACTCCTTGATTCTTCAACCTGAACTACATTTTCTCAATCCAGACCGGGGCAGTTTTTTGTGGAAAATTGCCCTCCATCCCAAAATCTCTGGTTGCCACGAAAGGATGATGTTTGTATGGGTGGTGAACCTGCAGCAGCTTTTTCTTTCCTGAAATAAAAGTGGCCAGACTGAACATCTTTGCATTTTATTTTACTTTTAAGATTCCCTCCAACCTGCAAAACAAGACCGAAGAGGCTGATTTACACGGACACTTTTTTTTTTTTTTTAATCCATTCCAATGTGTTGTTTTTCTACCTCTAATGGTAAAGAAATAAGTGCTTGGCTGGGAAATGGGCATGCCCAGACATGCGGAGAAAGTCCATCATCCAAACCTAGGCATATTTATGCTGTGCAGAAAAATCTGTTAGGCAGACTTTGGTACAACAGACATTAGATAGAAGACTTCACATAACTTTACTAACAACCCCGCAATTTTACTAACTAGATTGCTCTCTCTCCTGTCCCTTGCATGGGCAGCTCTTGTTATGATGAACAGCAGTTTTTCCAAACACCCTAATGCAAATCCCTCATTTGGAGCTGTAGAAATTAGCCATTTTTTTTTCTCTCTCTCCCTCTCCCCCCCCCCAAAAAAAAAAAAGATTTAGTAACATGGAGCATTGCTGCCCTCCTGTGGTTCTGTTGCAATCATGCACTGAAAACATACACTGTTGGAGAACCATCTCTTTCCCCTGCCAGAAAAGAGATGAACCTAGAAATTTACATGTTTAGCCAGAGTTGCATATGCCCATAAAATACATGGATGTGGCTCTGAAAAGTTGTAGAGAATTGCAATTTTTAATGTGACGTAAGGGAAATCGTACTCAATATAGTGGGAATATCAATGACATGCATTTAATTGTTTATATTTGTATTCAGTTTAAATAAAAGCACTTTTCACTCTTGTCTCAGAATTGTCCACTGTGCTGTTCTTTCTGTCCCGCTGTCCCCTCCCCTTATCTGCTTCTGGGACATACTCAGTCGACCTCTGGAATACTCGAACGGACCCGTTTTATATGTGCATGGATCCATGCATCTATGTCATATTTGTACACTGCCACAATCAAGAATTACAGAGGTTTACCACAATTAAAGCAACAGAAAATATGAAATCCATAACAATAAAACAATAATAAAAATAGTAGAGTATTATTATTATTTTATATCATAACAACAACAAAAATAAGTGCATTTAAACAAAAAGAAGAAAGAGAGCTGTCAGTCCAGTAATCCCAGTGTTCATTTCCAAAGGTGATAGTTTGCAATGTTTGGATCCAAAGTGGGAAAGATTCTTAGCTGCTACATTTGAATTAAAGAGGCACTAACAAGATGCAGCCCCAACGCTGTCATCCTCTTGCTGCCTTTGCATTGAGCCCAGGAAAAGGACCAGTAAGTGTGTCCAAGACATTTTTGAAGCCCCTCTCCCACTCTGAATTGGAACGCTGCCCGCCTCTACCCAAAGGCCCATGGAATTATGACACGGTCTGGACTTCTGGCTGGGAGCTGTCCCACGAGATGGAGGCCACCACAGAAAAGCCTCCAAGCCTCTTGCACATGGAGGACCCAAAGCAGACCCAGGATGTGCAGGAGGGACTAGTTATCCACGGAGGAGGCACCCCAAAGGTATTTAGCAGGTGAGCAAGGTAGGGCTTTAGAAGTTAAAATCAGCACCTTGATTTCTATGCAGAAACCTGTTGGGAGCCTTCAATATAGCTGTTACATGGGCATAGCAGTTCTCACATGTTAATATACAGGCTGCACCAGTTACGTTTTCTAAATAGTCTTCAAAGGAGGCCCCAGGTAATGAACACTGCAGTAGTCCAGTCTAGTAGCGACGACAGCATGAGTCACGGTCATAGGGATTCCAGCTTTAGGGAGGGCTGCAGCTGGTGCACTGCCTAAAGCTGACTGAAGGTCCTCCTTGCCATGGCCTCTGGCTGCAAATCCAGCCACAGCTAAGACTATGGAGAACTTCCAAACACTCTGTCCAGGGTCTCCCCGGCCTCCAGGGGCCGGGCCAAGATGTCCGTGGCATCTCTGACCATCACAGCTCCCCTCCCCAGCAGTTGCATATAGATGTTAAATAGGAGGGGCAGGAAGACCCAAGTGCGACTACTGCACCGTTCAGAATGGCTGAGCCTAAAGTCAGACTAACCCATTCCAGGGTCAGAATTTCTGGGGCGGCATGTTTTCCGCACCCTGAACATTCTGAGATTTGCACTACAAGTAACAAAATTAAGACCAGCCAGAGGAGAAAATACAGCCCTAGCTGGCAGCTCCAGGGAGGAGCCATGGGCCACGATTCAGAATCTGACTCCGACTCCAACTCTGACAACGTTGGTCCAGCTGACCCTGTGGATGGTCAGCCTCACGAACCATCAAGCCACGATTCATCTGAGGCTGATCAACCACAGGCATCTCCTGATCAGCTGGAGCGGTTGGATGACGAGGCACGGCCCCCAAGCCCCAGGTCTCGACACATGCAGCGGCAAGCAGAGCGACACTACTCAGTGAGGCTTCTCGCTAGGCAAAGGGTGAGGGCTGGATAATTGCACCAGCTGCCTGCAGATAGATCTATGTAGCCACTTTGCCTTCAGCCTTGTTGGAATCAACCATCTGGAATCCCAGCTCGTGACTCTCGTTCCTGTGTTTCCTTGCTCTTCAATCCTTGACTCTTGGACTGGCTGACTACCTGACTTGGCTCTCTGACTCCTGGAATGAATTTGGACCATTCTCTTGCTACCTGAACTTCAAGCGGAATTATTCAGGCAAGCCCGCTGTGCAAAGACCCTGATTTACAATCTTGTCTGCCGTTACCTGCCTAGCTGTAGTAAATAACTCCTTAGCAACTGTGTCTGCGTGCGTGTCTGCAACCTGAGTCAGAACAGGGGGTTGTAAGGATGGACCGAAGGGGCAAGAAGGGCAACACGCAGGAACTAATAATGTAGAGGGAAACGGGAACCAGTAATGGCTGCCACCCAGGCCTCACTCACCTCCCCGACCTCCTTGCGGATGTTGACGATGCGAAACCAGTGGCAGAGCTGTGGGAAGCCCTCTAGCTTGGCATTTCGCTCCTGCAGTGCTACCTTCCGCTTGCAGGACAGCTGACGACTGACGTATTTCACCAGCTTACTCTGAAAAGAGAGGGAGAGAGGGGTTAGCAGGGAAATCATGACAACTGATTAGCGAAGGAGATTCCCCGCCACCCCAAGCGCATCTTTCCTAAGTTTTCCTCCCACTGTCTAATATGTGGGTAGCCAACACTGGGGCAGGGGGGTGCGTTCACGTCTTTGTTTATAAATCTTTCATCCGTGTTATTTCTGGAAGCCATCCCAAAGTGGTACTGAGTCTTTCCTCTGACCCCCGCTCTTTAAAAAGCAAAAAAAAAAAAAAAAAAAAGGATTTTGGGAGGAGACCCAGCAACACCAATGTAAAAAGTAAAGCCTTTCTAGCAGGGCCCAGCTCCTAGTTACTTTCAGTTTTCTTGGCAACAGTATGCCCATTCTGCCTTTTGGGATTACCTGGTGGTCCCCCATCCACAAATCCACCTCAGAAGAGCTTTGCCAGGTCAGCCAAGGTTAGTTCGAGGCTGCCACCTGGCTGGGCTAAACAAGGATAACATTGTGGAGTCCTTGGGGTTCTCTGAGCACCCCAAGGACTCCAGAGTTCAACCCTGAGCTACACATATTCACCTCTAAGGGGAATTTCTCAATAGTCATTTTTTTATCACTCATGCAATATTAAGCACCCTCTTTTATAGACAATAGCTCTGGTGCTCTTGTCCTTTTATCTCAGATATGTTCACCTTCAAAAGGTGAAGCTGGTGACAGGCAGGAAGAGGTCCTTGCCAATGACAGCGCCCCACATTTTGGAATGCTTCCGCTCCCCCTCCGGATTCCTTGTGGCTAAGTCTGAGCTGCCAACTGAAAACCGTTTTTCCTGCTGGAGATTTTTAAGGCACAAATATTCTTTCTGCTTTCATTTTCCCCTTGCTGCCTTACGGGCTGTTTGGTCCACCTTTCATACTTTATTTATTCTGTTTGTGGATGTTCATGTGATCCCCACCTATTGCCCCCAAAGAATAAAAACTCTCCCCATTTCCCCCCCTCCCCAAACAACAACTCACTGAGATAGGTTGGGCTGCAAAAGCAGGGAGCTTCTGTGGCTAACGGTGGACTTGAATCTAGCTTTCCCTGATGCCAGTCCAACAACTCAACCGCTCTACCATACATCAGCCTCACATTATTTCCCAGGTGATCATTATGGTACACATTTGCACATATAATCCCCCCTGCCCCAACACTTTGCCCCCAGAACGAGGTTTCCCCATACTACAATTTCAGACACTCTGTTGGAAAATGAAGCTCCTCTTTAAAATCAGGGGGCTGGCAGTTTCCCAGGAGTCCAATTTTAAAAACAAAAAAGATGATGCTTATTTGATGAGGAGGTTTGCTTAGTGGTTAACCAATTCCTCAAGCATGGTGGTTTCCCACTGTGAGTTCTGCTTAGGTAGAAAAGTTACAAATGTATAGCTTGGACTTAAATGTTCCAGTTACAACCTGTTATTTCTGTCTCTTGGGTTGTGGAAAGTTTCTGTCCTGGAGTCCCTCCATATATAGCATATCCTGCAGTGTTTCTTACCTTTGGGGACTTTAAGGTGGAAGGACTTCAAGTCCCAGAATTCCGGGACTTCAAGAATTCATGGCTGGCTGGGGAATTCCGGGAGCTGAAGACCACACATCTTAAAGTTCCCAAGGTTGAGAAACACTGATATACTGTATAACTGCCCAGAATCACTGGGAGTCAGGCAGCATATATAAATTTTAATAAGAATAAGAACAAGAAGAGGAGGGAGAAGGAGAAGGAGAAAGAAGGAGAAGGAGAAGGAGAAGGAGAAGGAGAAGGAGAAGGAGAAGGAGAAGGAGAAGGAGAAGGAGAAGGAGAAGGAGAAGGAGAAGGAGAAGGAGAAATCTGGATAGTGAACATTCCAATACCTGGAGACAGCAGAAGAGAAGAGAAGAGAAAGAATATAAAACCTGCAAATAGAAGTGGAACGACTATGGCAAAAGAAAGCAAAGATGGTCCCAATAGTAATAGGTGCCTTGGGTGCAATCTCGAAACATCTGGAGCACCACTTGAAGACCATCGGCACTGACAAAATCACCATCAGACCATTGCAAAAGGCAGCTTGACTTGGAACATCCTGCGACGATGCCTTTAACACCATTGAACAACAACATCTGCCCATCCCAGGTCCTTGGGAAGGACTTGATAGGTGGATAAAAATGCCAAATCCAGTCTAAACATCTGGCTGACTGTGCGACCAACCAATAACAACAACAACAATAAAAATAAAAATAATGGGGGGATGACATGGCCACGTTCTGAATTTTGAGGGAAGGTTATATGTCCACTCCCAATGTGACTATCATAGTGGACATAAGCAGTCCCAAAGCACCCACTCACCAAATGTCAAATGGTGATCTCTCTCCCCATCCCTGTTTAGCTTCTTTGCTTCTTTATTTGTATTTTAGACCCACATTCTGCCTCTTGGTCAAAAGTTCAAGCAGGCCTACTGGGCACATCCTCCTCCCACTGGCTTCCAACCCAGCAGCTGAACTGAGGTTGGCTGGGCTGAGAGGGAGGGACTGGCCCAAAGTCCCACCGGGAGCCTCCAGACTGAGGGGGGACATGAACCTGGGTCTTCCTGTTCCTAGCCCAAGACCTTCCCCGCTAGACTGCCCTGGCTTTTGGGATGAGAGAGGAACTGACCCAAAGACCTCCAGGGAGCTTCGCTGGCTTAACGGGGACTTGTCAGCCCTTCAAGGTAGACCAGACTAGGACACCAGAGTCATGAAGGCTAATACTACTTTTATCATAATGTTACAGTAACAGAAACTTGCAAGTCTGAATACACTCTCTCCCCTCACCCAATGAGAACTAGGGAGAGTCATGTCTGAGACACTTACTCTAATTACATACTGCCCCAGACTCAAATTTCCACCATTGCAGCTCTTCCCCCTGTTCCTCAGGGTGATTCCTACTGCTCATTACAAGACTAGAAGTTGTGGGCTTCTTGCTCCTAGTTCAACACCTTCACCACTGAATGATTCTGCCTCTTGGGTTGAGAGACAGCCCAAAATCCCCCAGGAGCTTCTGTGGTTGAGGGACGACTAGGACTTGGGTCTCTCCATTCCTAGTCCAGCACCTTCACTTCTACCCCACACTAGCTCTGGGGCTGAGAGAGAGGGACTATTCCCCCCACATCATCCAGAGAGCTTCCATGCCCAAGGGAGGACCAGAACCTGGGTCTCCCCACTCCTAGTCCAGCACCTTCTCCAATGGACACCCCCACCCCCCCCAGCTCTTGCCCTCAGAGGGAGAGACTGGCCCAAAATCCCCTAGGGATCTTCTGTGGCCCAGGGAGGACTTCAACCAGAGCCTTCACACGTGATCTCTGCCAACTCAGTTCATACCTCTTTCCTGAGCAGTGAAGGCGCTGAACACACTTGCAACCACAGCTGACTTGCAGCACCCTATCAGTATTATTTTAAAGAAATGTGTACAAAATATAAGCAAAAAATTAAAATTTTCTGTAGAAAACAGTAAGCTTAGGTAAGGCATGGAGTTAACTGACCCCAAATTATGTATCAGGAGGCACATTGGTGCCTGCAAGGGTCACAGTGGGAACTGAGGTCTTGTAAATGTAATTTCCTTTTGTCTTATTTATGAGCTTTCTCGATTCTATTCCCATTTAGATTTAGTGAGGTTTTTTTCCCACACCCCTGACAGTCCTCTTCCATCAGATACCTAAGCCATATTCACACAATCTACTTGTCACACTTCACCAGCCAAGTAAAGAGGGGGTTTATAAATATATATATATATATATATTTTTTTAAAAAGCCTTGTTGGTAAATTTCAGTAGATCTGTCCCATTTTTCAAGGTACATAGGCCTTCACAAAGCAGTTTACAAAATGAGACTGGCTATTTATTTGGTTGAGAGAAGAGATGATGAACAAAGCTGTTTTGGTGCTGATATAAAATTATAATAAACATTTAATTTAATAGAATTCTAGAAAGAAAAAAAAAAATAGGCCAACTCACACTTCTGGGTGCTTGTCCTCTTCTGTTAGGGAAAACCAATAAAAGGATTAGGAAGATTCAGACATCGTGCTCCCTTCCCCACGTCAACCAAATTGGAATTTTTGGCTTTTCATCTGCCAACAAGCCAGGAATCATAATCAAAGAACAAACCCGGACTTTCAGATTCCAATTAACCCTTTTCTTTTGACAGTGGGGGAACCACCTTTTCTGCACAGCACCTTAACTTGGTTCTCAGCCCTTCCTCCAAAGGGGTGCAAGGCTTTAAACCACCCAATTTCTTTATAGGACAAAGATCAGCTTTGGAAGAGTGGTTTTAAAAAACGGAGTACTGAAATATCTCTATTAAAACCTTCCTGATTGTTTTTTTATTGTAACTGGACATTTTGTCTCAAAGATATGCAGCCCTTTTCCTGTTCATTCTCATCCATTCATAAACAGTGTCTAATCACTATAACTTGCCCAGGTAGAAAACACAAAACTGTTAAGAGGACATCTGTCAACCAATATCTTTATCAGACTGTAATTTTCTCTTCCTAATGTAAAGCCTGGCTACAGCATGCACTCAAGACAGGAATGCTCCCACCTCCATGTATTCCTTTCTCCCCATAAGTTAGTCTCCTGCAGCAACAAGACAATAGGTTGGGGTGTGATATCTTGTGATGCAAGTTGCCTGGACAAAAGATACAGGAAGGCTTGAGAAACATGAAAACCTTTCTTAAACTAGCAGATAGATGTAGGCATACATACATTGAACAATAGTGTACCAGGACTGGAAAGGCTCTTTTGAGGATCTAAGCTACGTCCTTGGCTCATTTCGGGAATCTTAGCATCTTAGCATCTCAGAGAGATGGCTATTTCCTTCTGTTTAAGCGTTTCCTGTAAAGAAGATCCTATCTCCTCCTGTTGGAAAAGCTGGTTGAAAAGTTTCTGACCCCAGAATCCTACGCCTGGAGGGATGTATTTAGCAGGAATCCAGACTAAGGCAATTCCAACAAATGTCTATCCAGACTCTGCTACAGCACATAAGGAGGAGCCCCTAAATATGTGGGCTGATCATGCCCCTACTGAATTGCTTTTCCTGTTTGGAAGTCTGTCTTAACATTCAACCAAAATCTGCATTCTTGTAACCATTCTATATCCTCCAGTCTCAAATGACAGAGAATTGGAGTCAAACCATTTTTCCAGGTGGGCTCTTAATTCCTTTATTTTGCCCAGCAAAAAGTTTTTGTTTGCCATTGAGTTTCACACACCAATCAATTACATCCCTCTTCTTTTGGTTGTCTCGTGTTTTTCTCCAGGCATATGCAGGGTTAGCATTATTGATCAATGGTTGACAGTTACCTCTGCCAATTTATGTACACATGCTATAAGGATAACAAGGCTAGCACACCAATTGATTATGTTCACAGTGGGCAAAAATGCTGAGATTTTAACATTAGTGGCAAGCTAAAAAGCAAGAAGAGTCTCCAGGGGACATTCTTTTAGGCATCTAAAGATTGCTATGATATCTTTCCATCTCTTCTCAAAGCTAAATCCATCAGGTTCCCTCAGTCCCTCTTCATAGGGCTTATGAATCTTCTGAACCATGTTTAGCTAAAACCTGATTCTTAATTTCTAGCAAAGCATAATGACATATGAAACAGCGGGGCCCCAAATCCATGAAATGTAGATAAAATTCCTGCTTGGCTGTGTGAGGCATCAAACACATGCAGATACAAAACTACAGACTGCACAGAATAATCTGATCCTGAAATGTTCTGAGTTTGGAAGAGCCTCAGCAAAAATGTTTGGATGCTGGAACAGGCCTTTCTGATCTATGGGAAGTTGTCTGATTGTGGACCATCCCAACCACTCTTTCACAATCAGAATGTTCCAGTTTCCAGTGAACGGCTATTCCAGAATGTTTGAATCTCAACACATTTTGCACAGCTATAAAGGATTTCTCTGCACTCAGCTCTGAAATCAAATGAGTTACCAAGGAGGAACACACCATGTCCAGCAGAGAAATGCACAGCTCTCCACTCTCATTCAGCCCTCGGCAAAATAATGATGATGACCATGATGACGAGGATGATGATGAAAGTAAGTTCTGTGGGACCATTTACACAGCTAGTAATGTAGTTTACATTGCAAACAGAAACCACTGTTTTAACAGAGGCCTGGGCAAATCAGACTTCTATTCCTTCTAGCTGAGGAATGTCTTGCTGGAACGTATTATTTGTTCAGAGAGGAAATAAGTATGCATAGGAATAATTAACATCTAAGGAGAAACTGGGGGCATAAGATAATCAGTTTCAGAGTCTAAAATTACCTAATTGCACCATTGCATGACTAGAGTGTGTTGGGCATGTGATGCTGAAGCATCATCATTGTGATGAGATGAAAGGGGGAAAGGATAAATATAGGTGAGGACTGAGAAATGTACAACCCTGCTAGCTTGGAGGAAACTGGAGGAAGTCCTGTTTGCCCTATTGTGGCCAAATCAATATCTCTGGGAAACCCATAAGCAGCGTAGAGAACAATAATGTTATCTTCCAGTATCTCACACTCAACCACATTCAGTCTCTGATCTTGGATGGATTTCTCACAACTGATAGGCATTTTTTATTTATAGCTTTTAAACCACTGTTCAAGTGAAATTATTCTCCCAGGATAGTTTATAATAGCCAGTAAAATAATATAAAAAGAGCTTCCCCGCCCCCCCTTCAAAAGCAATGAAGGCTACTTGAAAGTGGCAACTGCCCATAAATGAAACCAGAGAGACTTTCAAAGCTGAGAAAATGGCAATTTAAAAATAGCTGCAGACTAAGTTACAAGCACCACAGATGCCCCAGAACCCAATGACAGGTGAGTGAAGCAAGTAGGATGTGGCCCAGAACCTCACATGTTCTTCCCCATCTTCCTGGGTTGCACCATTTTTTTTTTCCTTTTCAGCTGAAAATGACAGCTCAGAAAGATCGATAAAATGATTGTCTCTGCATTCATTTTGTTAGACATGACAGTAAAGGAAAAGGAGGAGGGAAAGAAGAGGCAAGGACTTGTTCTAACTTATGTGCTTGGCCACTTCACAGCAATAGGAAGACTTTCACAGAAAGGACGGTAAGGCAATTAGGTACTGACTTTAGAGAGTGAGAGCTCAGCCTTCTCAGGACTAGAAAAAAAAATACTGGCATCTTTTCAGTCTCCCTCCATGGATAATAAGGGTTAGGACTGACCCAGTGACCTTGCCCAATAAACAGACTTGCTGCTGTGGGGTATTCAGAGTTAAAAACAAAGGTGTGGGTTTCCAAGACAGGAGCCCAGAATATTTTTTTTCACTTTGACTTCTAAAATGTAGGCCCTAAAGAGAGAATAATATGGCCCTTTACAGCCAAAGACTACCTGTCCCTAATTCAATATCACTACATTCCAGTGCAGCAAATTCTATGAAATTCTTTCATAATCATGTCGAACATACATGAAATTTCAGAAAAACCCTTCTACCAACATGAACATGCAGAATGGGTGTTTGGGGATTAGCAAGGCAGGTTAGACAAGATTCTGCTCACTTAAGAGGGTTGCTTTTGCCAAGGAAAGTGGATTTGTCAGACTGATTTCATGAGCTTTGTTTATCAACAAAATAAAACAAACCAAGAGTATCATTTGAAGGTCAAGTTAATGCATCTTACCAGAAAATCAACCAGAGTTGCTGGGAGTCAGGAGGCATACAAATTAGGAGGAGGAGGAGGAGGAGGAGGAGGAGGAGGAGGAGGAGGAGGAGGAGGAGGAGGAGGAGGAGGAGGAGGAGGAGGAGGAGGAGGAACAACAACAACAACAACAACAACAACAGTGGACCACCTAGTTTGCTGCTGCAAGAAGATCTCACAGACTGACTACAAACAACAGCATGACAAAATAGCAACAATGGTGCATTGGAATACTGGCAAGAAATACCATTTGCCTGCAAACAAGAACTGGTGAGGCCACAAAACACAGTAATAGAAAACGAAGAAGCTGAAGTGTTCTGGGACTTTAGAATTCAGACAGACAAATACCTGGCACACAACACCCCAGACTTAACAACTGTTGATAAGAAAGACAAAAAAGTCTGCATAGTGGACATTGCAAGACCTGGAGAGAGCAGAAGAGAAGAGAAAGAACTGGAGAAAACCACAAAATACAAAGACCTGCAAATAGAAATAGAACGACCATGGCAAAAGGAAGCAAAGATAGTACCAATAGTAATAGGTGCCTTGGGTGCAATCCCGAAACATCTGGAGCAGCCCTTGAAGACCATTGGCGTTGACAAAATCACCACCAGTCAGTTGCAAAAGGCAGCTTGACTTGGAACAGCTTCCATCCTGTGATGATACCTTCAACACCATCCAACAGCAACATCTGCCTATCCCAGGTCTTGGGAAGGACTTGATAGATGGATAAAAATGCCAAATCCAGTCTAAACATCTGGCTGACTGCATGACCAGCAATAATATCATCATCACTGTGTGGGACTCCTCTCTGCTAGAGCCTTTTCAGAGCAGCAGTTGTTACAAATAAGAACCATCTCTCCAGGGTACTCTGCAGAAATCCTGCTAAGGGGCTGTCCTTGAAAAGCCTTTGGAAGCTTCAGCTGGTCCAGAATCCACAGTGTTGGGCACATCAAGGTCTTCTCATGTGACCCCAGTGCTGTGTGAGCTGCACTGGTTCCCAATAGGCTTCTGAGTGCAATTCAAGATCTGGTTGTCACCTTTAAATCCCTGCACGGCACAAGGCTGGGTTAATTGAGGGACTGCCTGTCTCCAACCATCTCAGTCCATCCCACCAGATCGAGCAAGGTGGGCATTATCCAGGGTTTCCCTTTTTTTAAACAATGGAACCCAGGAGCTCATTAAACAATGGACCTCCTCTGTCATAGCACCTGCCCTTTAGAATAGCTTCCCTTTGACATCCAGCTGACCCCACCCCAACCAGCCTTCCGAAAGCTGTGAAGACCTGGCTTTTCCTTCAGGCATTAGGAGAAAGTCTATTTATGTGGTTGATAAGAGTTGACACTGATCTGAAGGTGCATAATCAATCAAGCGGGATCTTAATAGATATTAATGTCTATGAATATCTATGAATAGAGCCCAAGATGGGTGTTTTGGCATTGTTTTGGCATTCTGAGGTTCCTTGATGACTGCATTATGATTATTTTTAATTGTTTGGATTTGTTTTATATTGGCTTTATAAAAAATTTTTTTTGCACTGTTGGTCAACTGCCCAGATTTACTCATTTAAAATGGCCATGTAAATTAAATAAATAAATCAATAGCCTTCATTCAATATATTTTGAAGGCTGCAATGAACAGTATCTTAGAATTACAGCAGAAACATCGTTTTCTCTCTTCTCTCTAGCAAGAAGACTAAGCTAGCATAGCACCATGGTGAAGAGACTAGGCAAACAAAAAATGAACAAAACAAAGAACAAAAAAACAGAGTAAGACCAGATTAAAAATCAGAAAAGCTTCAGTTCAAACTTCTTATAAACTCACTTGGTAGCCTTTAAAAAGCTGCTCATTCTTAGCTTCCATCCCCTATTCTCCACCTCAGTCACAGAAATTATGACAAGAGGCTACCCTTTTGTTCCCACATACAAATGAAAAGTATGTAGGAAAAATAATAGTGCCAGAAATACCAGGGCTTATTTGATATATATGAACCCAATAGCCTATTTTATAAAAACATTATGGGCAGGGGGGGGGACCACTGTTGTCATTCCTGTTTCATAATTTCATGTAAATAGGAAGTATGAATTGTTGGGTTTTTAATAAAGCATTCTATCAGAAGAGCAGCAGTGAGGAGGAAACAAGGATTTTAGTGGAAGAAGAGATACAAAACAGCTGATACCTGCGTAAAACTTTGCCCATCCACCCAACTTCTCCAGCCTCTTGCTATCTGGCCCCTTTCCTATGTGCTCCAACTTGAAGGCATGGGCCTTCCCAAAGAGAAAGCTTGTTTGAGTCTGGGGTGAAGCAGCAACTTAATTCACACTATTCTTGGGTAGTTTACATGCCTAAATACACCAGGCCCTTTGTGTTTCACCCAAAGGTGGGTAAGGTTTCAGCAGCAAATCTGGCCAGCTTCTTGAATGGGGTAATGAATGATGGACAGCTCGGCTCAGCAGGTTGTACAACCCAGGGGTTCTGGCTTATTCTAAGAGAAATCAACTAAGATTCAGTTCAGTCCAGCTGCTGTGCTTCATCAACCATGCTTTATGGCTTAGCGCAATGTAGGAACACAAACAACTGTGGCTTATCCAATGAACCTGGGTCAAGCAAACCATGTCCCAGAGTGGGGGTTGTACAGTATGCTTAATCTAGCATCATTGCATAATGGACAATGTTTGGTTAGGGTTATTGTTTATTTATTTGTGACAATGACAATTTATTTATGATGATAGTCATAGCCACCCCAATCCTGGCAGATTCCAGGTAGGTAATGAAAAAAATATTTAATGTAAGAAAAATGTAATGCTAGATAGAACCATATTAATGAGGCCTCTAAAAACAGTGAAGGGCCAAAAGCACATTTAGAGCAGCTTGATTTTCAAGATATAAGCAAGATGGGGACATCTCGTACTTGTGGCAAGAGTGGGTTCCACCACAAAGAAGGCCCATCGCCTGGTCCATGCCCCACATACCTTGCAAGGAGGCAGGATTCTCAACACCCCTATCTAGCTTTCCCCCTCTTTCTCAAAGTTTTGTGTGTTGTGTGAATCCAGCCTGTTCAGCAAGTTTATGACTCCACATATTACGTGACATACCCCCACCCCAGAAAAATAGCTCAACTGAGTAATCATTGAAGCCACCTTTGAACTTCTTCACAATGGTTCTCTTCTATTGTGGTGTTTGGTTCACATCCACAAGTGACACCTCCAGGCCTAAGGGATATTCTTAGCATGCCTAGATTGCCTTGGACTCCCAAGATGAGCGAGCACACCTGATCCCCTTCAACGTGGAGGCAAGGTACTTTCACTTGGGGAGGGGGGGCTAGCCCCAGGTGCCAGGGCTGCTGAGCTTCCCAGGGCCACCTTGAGTAAATTCCCTGAAGCAAGCAGAGCTAGCGTGGTGAGAAACCTCGTCGCCAGGGAGAAAGATGACAGCTGCACCTCTTCCCCAGTGCCTAGTGCCAGCTAATTGATGGAGCCACACTGACGTCAGCCCTGCTGGAAACGGCTCCCCTGCCTTGCCCTGCCAGGAGATTAAGATCTCACCAAAACAAAGACTTTCAGGTGGAGGGAGGGAGGGAGGGGGATGGAAAAAGTAAAAATAAAAAAAAAAGATGCTGTTGATGAAACACCTGAGACGGACAAGGCACACGCTCCCAGGCACACAACTGTGATGTAAATAAAAGATTCGGCAGGATGGAAAACCAAACTACCTTGGAGAGCTCCTCTGACGGGACTGAGTTGTGCTTGAAAGTTTAATGACTGCTTATTTCCTGTGTAGCGTGCTGGTTGGGGTGGTTGGCTTCTCTGAAAAATAATCAGTTGGGCTCAGACTTGCTGATGACAGGTGGAATCTCTTACACTTCAGTGGAGGTGGGAGAAACCAAGAAATTCAAACAGGGGTGGGAGAAACCAAGAGCAGTGCCCCCTCTACTCAATGTGTTTCTTGTTCTGGATGACAGGAAGCGGCCTAGTTCGTTTAACAAGCCCTATACAACAATACAACAAAGTCAATTATGGTGACATTTACTGCAGCCAACCCAAATTCCAACATGCACCCAGGAAGCTCTGGAATGCTTTAATTCATCCTGGGTACCAATTCATCCTGCCTCCTTGGTGAACATTATATTTACATTGCATCAAGCCACCAGTGAAAAGTTCTTTAAGGCCCTTCACTCCCACGTATTCTATTGTGCTGACTCTTCTTCCAAGTTTAATTTCTTATGAACGGTTCTTGTGATCTGCTCCAGGTACTATTCTGAAATCTGAATTTCCAAGTCTAGAGTTTTCTGTTCTGTTTGGGCTACCTTGCAGGGATGCACCGACTATCCCTTTTACCCCAGGAGTAGGCCACTGTTTTGAAATGACTTGGGAATTTGGAGATGATATTGTGGGCATTCTCACAAAATGGCTGCCATGGGACTGGTGCTTACTGATTTCCAAAAAAGGAAGGAAGGAAGGAAGGAAGGAAGGAAGGACTCTCACAATACAATTGATGTTTTCCAAGATCCCTTTGAAGGTATGTGGTTCCATGAGTCCTGAGCCATTTTTAATATCCTCTTCCTTCTCCTCCTTCAAAGTTCTTTTGAGCAAAAATTGCATGATGGTGCCTCCTTCTCAAAAAGCTCAGTGACCCAGCAAGGCCATACAAATTGTATATAGCCTATTAATAAGCTTTAAATTTACAGAGCAAGAGTTCCTATCCAGGATCTCTTAATAGGTAAAGCATTTCTAATTAGCATTAGTTATCCCATGTGATTAAGAGGATAAGAAATACCTCGATGAACAGGATACGTACAATACAATCGCCAGGTCCCAGGGAACTTTTCCATTTCAGTTTAAGATTTAAGAACTGTGAGCCATTCAGGGCCCAAGAAACCGGCACATAAAGATTGAACTAGATTTATTTTTAAATAAGTACTGAGTTGGGACCTCCTCTCATGCAAGAAGAAAATATTTCAAATGGATGGGACAATTTCTCTTTCTGGGAGAATCACAGATTTTCAAGTTCACACCATTCTTGTCTTGGGGTACAGCAAGGAAGTCAAAGGTCACGATGCATGTGCAAACCAGGGCCTAACCCATGGGAGGTTTTAATCACATGACAGCTACATAGCTATAGTTGTCATGTGATCAAAAGCACAGACTCACTAGAGAAGCCTTTGTGGTAGCAATGCTCAAGCACCGGCTGAACAGCAAGAGAAACTATGGCAAGAAAAAAAAATGACTGGGGGTTGTGCTGATCCTGTGAATTTCTGCCTGATCTTAACTACCAAATCACTTACAAGGAAAATATTTCAAAAGTTACTTCTACTGAGATCGTAAGCTCACGTAACCCATATTTGTCAGCACTAACTGGCAACAGCACTTCAGGGCTTAAACCAGAGTCTTTCTCAGCGACACCTGAAGGTGCCAAGGGTTGAAATTGGCACCTTCTATACACAAAGCATGTAATCTATCACCGAGCGACGGCCTTGAAGCGGCTTTAAACTAAATCAAACCATTGATTTACCCAGCTCAGCTCTGTCTACATTGACTGGCAGTTGCCTGCTGAGGCTTTCTACGGGCCTTTACCAGCCATGACTTGAAAGGCCAGGGTTGAACCTGAGACTGTGGACACGTTAAAAATAAAGTGTTCCTCTGCTAAGCTACAGGCCACTCCCCAACTGCAGATGAAGAAGCCCTGTTGTTCTAATTTGCAAGGCAGATTTAGAAGGTAACAAACGTAGCTCTTTCTTGAAAGGTAGGTGTCAACAGTGCTGGCTTGCCGCTCGGTTAAAAAATGCAGGGAGCTTTTAGAGCCTTTTATGTCTGGAGAACGGCATGAAGAAAAGAGCAGGTGGTCTGCCCCTGTGATCCTCACTTCCTAGCCTCCCTCAAAGAGAAAGCACATTGAATCTGTTCACTTCTTTGGACGCTTCCCCTTTCAGACTTCTCTGCCATTTGGGAGGCTGAAAAGCCTTTAAAGCAGATTTCCCCCACCTCAAAAAAAGCCCCCCAGGAAACAAGGAAACAACAGAATTTTCTACGCACATGGCCAGGAACCTGGGAACAAGGTACTATCACCAGAAGTCACTCAGTAAAGTATAGACAGAGCACTGCCAGCCAACTGATGCAGCAGCCCAGATACTTTCAGCCAGGGGACTGGGTGGCACAAAACCAGAAGCATGAATACGAAGTCATTAAAGGAAACAAGCACATACATGAAAATTTAAAAGGCTTCTTTGAACTGCAGCTACTGGGTTTGGGGCTTGTTCTTTGTTTGGAGAGGAGAATCCCTTTTACAGGATTCAGACATCTCCACAGAGGAATCCAGCATCAAAAACTACCTTTGAGAGAAAGGGGATAAAACTTCTCTGCTGTCGTGGCCAAGTTTCAATCTGGGAGGATAAACAGACCAAATTGGGACTGGCTTCTGTATCACATGAGAAACTGAATTCAAGCCATGCCAGGAACCCTGTAAATATCTTTCCCTATGTCTGGAGTGGGCAGTATGCCCCCACATTTGCGCGTGTGTTTTATTTAATGGCCCCTGAGATCCTCAGGGAGGGGGCTGGTGTCATATTATTTGGAGAGGAAACTACCCCCACAAAGTAATAGATTCTTTTGGAGCAACTGAGAGGACATAAGAAATAGCCGTTCCCTCTTTTCCGGGGAACATCAGTAATCATGTGCTACCAGTGCACAATGGTAAATGCTTAGCCTAGGTGAATGGTTAACAGAACTGTCCTGCTTTGTATGTTTGCACAAAACGTGCATATTAAGCCTCAGAGTTTATTCACGAAACTTAGGTTTAAATTACTTTTTTAAAATGCACCCTCTAGCTCCCTCCCCAACCCAAACAATCATTTTGCCCCTGCAAAATCTCTCTGAGATTTTGAAAGGCACAAAAATGGGACTTGGGGCCACATACAGCCTGTAGATTTAGAGTAACCAATCACTCCCCTAAGCCAGTAAAATTTTCTTCTTCTTCATCATCTCTGCCCAGCAGCACTGGGGACTTATCCTGGGGGCGGGGGGGGGGGGATAAAATCTAGCCACCATCACAGGAGGTTGGCCCTCTACGATTCATGGTTTTCTGGGAGTGGGGCAGAGGGTAAATGTGAAGCTTGAAATGATTTTGAAGGACAAAACTCATCTCCAGCGTTTGTAATGGCAAGCTGTTCGGGGGGAGCTTTCCATGGTACTGGAAGCCTCACACCTCATTTCAGCTACTCTTTTTAATATCTTGGAACTTGTCAGAGGCATTTTAAATCAATAAATGGGCTTTATTTTACTTTTGGAGGTACTATGTTCTGTTGGAAACATTAGCAAAGTTGGGAAAATGTGTGATCTTATGTTTTATCCTGAGGCTCTGGAAGCTTTTGATGCAGCCACAGAAGTCTCAGACATGATCAGTCTGAAAGGTTTCATGATCAGATTTACAATTAGACAGTAACCATCTATACATAATTTTAGTTCAGCTTAAATATACATAAAATAACACCTTATTTTTTTTCTGGCCCACCTGTCGCTTCCTAAAGCACAGCCCAAGGCACAACTCAAAAAAGTCACGTGTGAAAACATTGTGGACCTCTGTTCTAGTGTAATGAACGTTCAGGAACATAAAATGATATTGCACTGTCTGTTGAAATGAAACCACAGAGACAATTACAATCCTATACATGGATGGTTCTGCATGCCTGGGAACCCCCATCGTCTGAAGAATCGTGACCTTGTATGGTTCTCCAGCGGCCACTGAAGGCTACTTTGAGTAGAACAAGCTTCCAACTGGATAAGACCATCATTCCTGAGCTGCACACCCTGGAGAATAAATAGATAGCAGCAAAGCTAGAATTCTGTATTTCCCATTGTTGTCATACAGTGGTCATTCAGTTTGCAACAATGATATGGTAGCCATACTATTATGACTCACCTGAAAGAACAACGAAAGCGATGTACTTACTGTTAGCATGTTTATCTGATTCTCCCTTCTGGATTTTAACTGGGTGAGTAATTAGAATGCTCAAAAAAGGCCTTAATCAAAAGTTTTTCAGTGGACTCAGCCAGGGGTGTGTGCTCGACTTCTGCTTCCACATACTAAAGAAACCAAATATTAGAACAACACATAGCACTAGAAGCTCCAGGATTATTTTCCCAAAAACATACTAAACTGGGACTGCGTTACCTTAGACAAAACCTTTAATAATACGGAACCAGACAAATACTTGCCTGCTAATCCTATCACGTGTGTACAACCGTTTGGCCATGCTGTTGCTTAATGGTTTATTCCAACTGTCTTATTCAAGAGTAAGGATCATATTTCAGATGATGGAGAGAAATTTGCTCTGCTGGAAGCTGGAGAGATTCTGACAATTAATTATATTGGCATCACCAGTGCCAGCACTCTCTACTTTGCACATTTTTATTCTATTTCTCTCTCCCCCACCATGTTATCACAATGATCTATGGCTATGATAAGCTGAGTATGGTGGAAAATGAGAGCCCAATATAGTTATTGAAACTTTCCTTAGACTAATGAATACTTATAAGGGATATCCAGTGCCACCTGGGTTCAACTGCTATCTGATCTCACTTTCATTTTTGAACTCCAGCATAGAATTGGGGCCAGGACTCAATGAAATAAACAGGAAGGCAGAGCAAATGGGGTGAATGTTGACGTACCTCCAAGAAAAAGAAGAAACACGTCACCCAAATGAGAGAACTTTACTTTGCACTCATTTGCATGTGATATGCTCAGCACTGATGAAAACAATGATGATAGATGCAAATGGGTCTGGGAAGAGAGAAATAGAATAAAAAAGTAGAAACTTTGCACACACCTTGGCAAAGCAGAGAAGGCTCATGAGGCCAATACTGTTTATTCTGACTGTCAGAATCTTTCCAGTCTCCAAAACAGCGAGTTACTCTTCATCATCTGAAATCCGATCCTTATGGCTGGAGATGCCAGGGATCAAACTAGATTCCTCCTACACACAAAACAGGTTCCTTCCCCTAAATTACAGTTCCTTACTTGTGATCATATGTAGTTGATATCTACTCAAAGACACTTCTTAATAGCCCTTCTTTCCCACAGATTGTTTTAAAAAGTTGTGTAAGAATGCTCTGCAATTTTCATTCAGGCTTCTCCAAAGCAATGGTCACCTTCTAAATAATATCCATAGGCAAACAATTTTCAACACTCCACCTCTGTCTAACATCTGCTGCAGGCATTACAAATGGACAAGTGTATGTCAGGAATGTTTTAAAGATGGGTGTGAAAACACCATACATAAACCCAAGGAAGAACTTTGAAACTAATATATCAGTTAAACTGAACAGAGGACACCAAGTATGGGCTTGACATGCTTTGTCAAACACACACATGACAGGCAATTGGGATTTGTTGCCCTGTGTGAAACAACTCTAAAGTGGAGGGTTGTTGTTGTTGTTTCTGGTCCAGTTGCCACGAAGCAACAGATCATCAAGTTCTACTTTCTCTGAAAAAAATCACTGGATATAGACACTTTGCTGAAGGTCAGCTATAGCACTATGCAAGGCTTTAGTTCAGATGTTTGATTCAATAACGATGTAATCAAATTTACAAATCAGTTTTCCAAACTAAAGATGCTTTCTCCCATGAATTTGGGAAACTGAATCAAACTGACTTTCCAAATTTGATCAAAATTACTTTTCAGGTAGAATCAATGATTTGTTCTGGCCTGGAGCCGATCCACACACACCCTACTAAATTGGTCCAGATCTCATTAATGCTCGGCTAGGAGAATGCTGGGAACTTTATCAACATCTTAAATTCTATGGCATATACTGTAAGTGTGATAATATGCAGATATTATTCTGTACTGTTCTTTGATTTGCGAGCCAGCTTTGCCACCAACACTGATATGCTCTAAGTGAATTATAAATATTTAATAAGATAAGGAAAGGCTAGTTTAAGTTCACACAGACAACTCTGCCAAGGCTCAAACTATTCTATCTTTGTTTCCCACAGCAGCCAAAATATTCCATTGCTATTGCAGCCAATCCTTTAAAATAAACTACTCTGAAATCGAAACTTCCACCATGTCATCAAGACTTCTTGCTACTTTTTAAAAGCTACTCAGCGTCATAGTCATCTTTACTAGAATCAAGCCACAGGAGATACTATGGACTTGGGACACAGCAGACTAGCACACCCATATTGCCATAAGCTTGCAGAGTACAAAGAACTCAGCTTGTGCAAGAGAAAATCCCCCAGCAGGTGAAATGCACAGGGATACATGCCTCTCTACACTTTTGCTTGTGTGCTCTTCCAGTCACATGCAGGTGTATTCATGCAGCTTTAGGAGTTCCACAAAGGAAGGGGAATTTCCTAGGGGGGAATTTTGTCAAGCATGAGCTATGGCAAGTGGAAAAGCCTATGTGACATAACAGCCCTTTCTATGCAATTCTCATATCCTCAAAGCTCAATGACATAACCCCAAAAGGCTTGGAAAAATGTAAGGGCTGGTTAGGCATCAAAACCCAGAATCATCAAGGGCTTATTAAGGGTTTATTCTTTGCAATGGAAGCCACGCTTGACACTTAGAGACGTACAGCCTACTTCTCTTCGTTGCTCTCACTTCCCAATATCCCAGGAAATGCAACAGAGGCACACAAACTCAGACCCCAAGTAGCATGTTGGACCCAACACCTTGGATGAAGCCCTTCAGAGGCCTCCAAAAGTTGTTACTAAGTTGTAATTCTTCAGAAAACAAAAGGGTAAAAAGGATTAAAGACATTATAAGAAAGGGATCCTTCTGCCTTCCGCAAGACTCTAAAGACCTGGCTTTTCCCCCAAACATTGGGCCAGAGCCTGGGGTGAGCCCATACAGAATGTAAGAACCTTGAATGAGAGGCATTTTGCTTCTCCTCAGTTGCTTCTGCTATTATTTCTGTTACTGTATTACCATGTTTATGTTCTGATGTTATATTATATTGTATTTTAATTCACTGTTTTCATGTTTCTTCAAATATTAAGTCCCCCAGACGCGCTCTTGCAATTTGGGTAGCCATATACATTGAGTAAATAAATAAGATACGGTTTGCTGTGACAGTAATAAAATTAAAATGGAAATTAAAACAAATTGAAAAAAAATTAAGTGTGGCTTCTACTGTTGCTGTTTCCTCAGCTGCCGGGCAGCTGCACACACCTCCAGACCCTGGGGGAAAGGTGAAACGATCCCCTCCTCAAAAAACAGGCACTTTCAACACGGAGCAGAGAATTCCAGGTGGGAGAAAAGGAGGGGAATTTTGGGGTGTGGTGCTCAAGAGTTACACAACCATTACAAGTCCAGAGGAAGAGTAAAAAGATAAGGGGTTCTGCGCACAGTCAACCCACCTGGCCTGAAGGGAAATAAAGGGTGATGCATTTAGATTCAACAGACAAGGGACCCCCCAGCTTCCGAATGGAGGTCTCCTAGCAGTCCCACTCCAGAGACATTGGGTGACTGTCTGGGTTTTCCCTCCTGAACAGCTTTTCCATAAAGACTAGAAAGAATGGGGGTAGACAGCCCGGGTGTGTGAATCACTGACTTGATTTCGAGGGTCAGTCTCAAGTCAGCTTTGAGTTGAAACTCCCCAATCCAGCCGCTGCCAGATAAAAGTAGAGCTTTCCTATAAAACTGGACACACGCACCATTGCATGGACTCACAGAGACATAGACAAGCCTTGTCTGCAAGCGCCAGAGACCAAAATACTGCCTCATGCCTGCTGCACACACACGGATCTGGTCCCTTCTTCTGTCCCTCCATTGCCACCACGTGTGGCAAAGCCCCCTCCCCTCCTCTGTTCCCAACAGGGCTCTCATTATTACTGTCAACCCACCCCATCCAATTAACTGCTCAATGAGACTTTTCTGCTTCCCCCCCTCCCTCTCCCAACCCACCCCCACTCCACAGACACGAGTTTATTTTTAACTCTCCATGCAAAAGAGGGCCTTTAGTTATTACCATCACCGGAGGGGGGAGGGGGGAGAAAGGAGAGCTTTTCTGCATTTGGCCTCCTCTACTTGTAATGGGGAGGGGGGCGGGAGAGACATTATAGAGGAGGAGCAAATATTCTGCCCACGTCCGGTGGACAAGAGAAAGCCCGGGAGGGAGAGGGAAATCGCCCTTATAGAGGTCCAGGAAGGGGGACTCGTTGCCCCCCCCCCAAGCCCCCATCAAAAGAAAGCGAGCGCCACGTTCGGGCACCTGCAAGACACACCGCCTCCATGGCGCTCTCCGCCTTTCCTTCAGTTCACACACATCTATTCCCCGGACCCGGCGCGACCGTCGGGGGCCTGAAGGCGCACCTTTCCTCTCCCCCTACCTCCAAGGTGCGGATCTCCTTCTGAGTGAGGTCGTTGGACGTGGCGCATTTGGTGCGCAGCCCCTCCAGGTTGGAGATGCTGATGTCGATCATGTTTTGGACCAGTTCGCACTGCTGCAGCGCTTTCTGCAGGCTCAGAGGCGGCGGCGGCGGCGGCGGCACAGCGGCCTCATCCATCGCTCGCCCCTCGGCCGCCACCGCCGCCGCCTCCTCCTCCTCCTCTTCTTCCTCCTCCTCCTCCTCTTCCTCCTCCTCCTCTCGGATCAGGGGGATGCAGCCGCTGCCGCCGCCGCCGGTGCCGCCGCCGCCAGCGGCCCGCTCCCCCCAGGAGGCGGCGGCACCGCGGCCGCCCCCTCCTCGCCGCCCCCACCGCGCCAGCCCTCCACCTGAGTCGCCGGCCCGCCCGTCAAGCCGCTGCCCCGCGATCCCCGCGCTCTCCCGCCTGCTCCGCGCCCAGCTGCTGTGGCAGCTCCTCCCGGGGAGGGGTCGAGGCGGGGCGCGCTCCAGCCGCCGGGGAGCCCCGCGAGGCTGCGGCTCAAGCGGCCGCGCTTGGCCTGGCAGGAGAGTGAGGGGCCGGAGGACGACGGGCAGGCGGGCTTCGGGGGCTGCGCGTCCTCCCCCTCCTCCGCTCTCCCTTCCCGTCGGCTTGCCCGCAGCAGCGTCCGCCCGGCTCCCGCGCGCCTCCTGCCTTGTCAATCACGGTGGCGCGCAGAGGCGACGCGGGGAGGGCTCGTCGTCCGCGTCCCCGCCAGGCGCGGAGGGCTGCCTGCCTCTAGCCAATTGCCTTGCCGCGAAGGAAGCGGGCTGGGCTCTTTCGAGCCGAGCTGCTCCCCGCCGCCTTCGAGGAAAGCTGTCCTCGAAGCATGTGCAGAGTGCCCTCCTCGCCCCGAACCGCAGCAGCTTGGCGCTCTGGAACTCTAGGGGGAGTGGATCTCTTTTTAGGAGGCAAGGAGGGACAGGGCTGGGATAAGGAGGAGGGGTCTCCTATGGGTTTCATTTAAAGGTCTGGAGGGAGCTTACAATCGCTGACCCTCCCTTCCCCCCCCCCCCGTTGTGCAGAACTACACCTTCCAACATCCTTTCCCTTTTGACTTGCTGGTTGGGGTTGCTGGGAGTTGTAGTTCAGCCACCTCCAGAGGCCCACGGGTCTCTTATGTCTGAAAAGAGGGATGAATGAGCAGGATGCTAAAGAAGGGGAGTACTGTATTTTTTCCTCCTTGTTCAGCATAGCTCTCTGGCTGCTCAACTGCACCCCCACCCCACCAGTGGAAGCAAAATACTTTTTGTGGCCTATTTACTTTGGGGAACTTATGGAACATCATGACAAAATCCTGACTGCCCCTTGCTATGTTAGATCTTTCACCAAAGGGACAGAAACAAGGCTACTACCAGAGACGGCTCATTTCTTTGGACCAGTGTTTCTCAACCTTGGCAGATTTCAGATGTGTGGACTTCAACTCCCAGAATTCCCCAGCCAGCCTTGCTGGCTGGGGAATTCTGGGAGCTGAAGTCCACACACCTGAAATCTGCCAAGGTTGAGAAACACTGCTTCGGACCATCAGCCACTATTCTATCTTGTCATTTCAACAGGAGGAGCCTTTTCAAGGCCTCCCAAGGAACACCAATGATAAAGCTTGGGATCTTTTGCACGTCAAGCGCAATCAGAATCACGCTTAGCGCACAGGCCAGCAGTGACTGCCTTTACACAGAATGCTAAAATGTCCCCTGGAGTGACAAGCTCCTGGGTTCACGCAACACACCAAGCGATGAGGCGGCTTTGTCTTGGGTCAGCCTAGCCTGCATCTGAAAACTCCAAGTTCTGCTCATGTAGGAAGCTAGGCAGCGCCTAGCGCCAAGATCAAAGATGGTCCAGTTAGCTCAGACATTCCTGTGCTAATTTTCGCCACCTCTGCAAAGTCCAGACATAAACGCCTTCCCTGGAGCGCTAAGGACCCAATCTGGGATGCTCTGCCCACAAATAGGCCCTAACCGAATACCTTATAGCAAGTCAGACCGCTGCCCTGTCTGTCTTGGAATCGCCTGCAGAGACTTGCAGCAACAGCTTTTCATACTTTCAGATAGGAATATCTCCAAAAGATGTTGACAGCAGAAACAGATTCACAAAGTACATATCTGGCCAATAAACAGAGCTTTCTTCTTTCTCTCTAAACATATGAAAGGGAGCCCTGACCAATTAGGTCTCCTGAAGGGGTGGAGGGGGGTTATAGCTACTTGTGATCTACTGTATCACAAACAGCCTATCAGAAGAGTGGACCTTGGACTCTCCAAATGCAAAGCAGGTGTTCTGCACCGCAGCCACACCTCCTTTGGTGGCATAAGTTGCAGGTGAATGCCTTTATTGGAGGCTGAAAGGCCTAGGCTCAACCTCTATCAGGTAAAGGCATAACTGGAACTGTGTAAAGTCTCACCTTCCCCAACCTGGGACCTTCCCGAATTGCAATTCTCCTAATTCCAGAGTTTCAGCAAATCAGAGTGAGGGTATACAGTGCCCCATTCTCACCCAAAGAGAAAGATGTTTTGCTTGCAAGCACTATTCCTAACGTTGTGGGAGAAGCATAGGCAGAAGAGTTTCACACATTCTTCCAAGCCATGTTTTAATGATAGTTTGCTGCATAAACCACAAGTGGCTGGACTTGCATGCCATACCAAGGCTACATTTTGGCTTTGTGTCTTCACATCTCTCCAAATTGTTCCCCAAAGAGCAAAGAGAGCCCTTCTTTATTTAGAAAATGTATTTTAAGATCTTTAGAAATCCCCCTGTGTGTCATCTTCACTGAGGAAGAAACCAAGCTTTCAGGACTTCAATGTCATTCCCAAATGGGCAGCTGTTTATTACTGGAGGAATCCAACCTTCACAATTCATCTATCTTTAACTCCCTCTCTACTCTACATGGATTTCCATTCATTCATTCTGTGTCTCCTAGGTCACCTCCGGTGAATGCACATATAGACGTTTTTTCTTGGAAATAAAACCTTTCTTGGAACTTAGTTGTGAATAAATAGGTACAACGACAAAGAAATTAATAATGACTGCAGGTGGAGAGAAGAAGCTGCCTGACCTCCTTCTGGGCCATTACAATCCTGAAAAATCAATGGAGGAAACTTCTCTGCCTGAAGATGAGGGTTATTATCACTTGCTAAGAAGGCTTTAATTAAAGACCCACAATTGCAGAAGCATTGCACATAAGTAGATATAATCTTAACCAACTTCTCTTTTTAAGCCTCAGTTTTGAAGGCTCCCTCCATTGGCTGCTACATCCAAGGGATTTATTAATTTGGTTGGCAAATTAAGGAACAAATGAGTCAGAGTAAGACAGGGCTTACATCCAAGAAAAGTGATAGTCCTGCCCTCCTTTCTAATACATTCTTATCTAACATGTGCCTGGGAAGCCCGCAACCATATCTTATTTAAGATAGGTACCAGCATGTCATGTTTCCTTGTGGAACATTTCTCATAAACAGTGAAACTTTAGTCAGAATTCAGTGTAGGAGGGTAGGGTTATTGAGCTGTGTTTGTGGAAATTCTCAAGGAAGCGCTGAGCTTTGGTTATTTTGAAATAAATGTGCTTCTGGTGAATAAGAACTTACTGATTAGAGGTTGCACAATGCAAATGGTACCTTCCCAAATATGGTATTCTGCTCACCCCATTGTTGGGGTTAAAAAGAAAAAAAAAGTTTGATAGAGCTTATGCAAAGCAGGGCAATGAAAATCACGTAAGTGTTACAGCATCTTTCTCACATGAAAAGGCTAAGCAACTGGATTTAGGAAACAGATAAAACTTCTGTGGCAATTTAGTGTCATGACCTATGCCGATACTCACAATAAGCTTATTTGGGCATACATGAGTGGGAGCAGGAAAGAAAAAATATATATACACACACACATTTTCCTTCTCTGGCTATCTCCCCTAATTTTAGAACTTCAGACAATTCAGTAAAATGGAAGGAAAGTAATTCTAAATAGCCTATGTTCTAATTTAATATGGGATCTGGGCCAAATTGGAAATACTCCCTAAAATAAACAGGTTGTACCTCTGACATGACTCGTTTGTTTTCTCTCTGGCAGCCTGGGTAAAGATGGGGGCAGGGTAGATTCACACTTAGCACTAAGTCCAAAGCAAACAAACCCATTGCGGCTTAGCAGGACCTAACTTTACCCACCTAACTTTAGCTTATTCAAAAATCAGAGTTTAGAAAAGAATGTCTTAACGCTGTTTGTGAAGCCAGTCAGGGTCAGAAAGAGAAGGGGGGAAAGTGGACACCCTGCCTAATTCCTGGTTATGGCTTTGTCCAGTTCCACATGCAACTCCCAAGACATAATTCCCAAGAAAATGCAAATGCAGATAGAAAAATGGTATGCCGTCCTTTTCTCTACTGGTGGAAGTATTTCATAGTTGAATTTTGAAAGTTACTGCCATATGACATTTTAAAACAAATCACAGAGAAGAGCATTACTAATGGGTTACAATATCTCTAACAATAATTACCAAATGGAACCTCCCTAAATAGGGGCAGTATATCTCAGAATACCACTTGCAGGAGGGCAAATGAGAAACAGAGCATTGCCCTCCTATCTTACAATGGGAGTTTGCTCTGACCAGCCAATGAGAGAAACTGAGGCCTGGATCAGAAATATTTTAATCTAAGCCAGCAACAAGGTCCTAATGATACATGCACACCAGAAAGGTGCAGGAAGAGAAAAATCTTCATTTTTTAAAACAAGTATCTCAAATGGAATCAGCAAGGTAGCTTGTTGGAAGGAATAGGTGGGGTAAATTCAGTAGGCTCAATCTGTAAAACACAGCATTAACAAAGCACTGAGGCAACTGAAATGCACCTTTTCCTAGCTGAAGTTTCACTCTGAATTCATAATACAAACCATATTAGCAAGGAAGGGATCCCACTGAAATTGCCAGCACATTATTAGGAATCCCTCTGACGAAAAGAGAGATCCAACCTCTGATAGTTATTTCTCTCATTCTCCGATTTCATCCAAGCTCACTGTCATAAACTTGGAAACCTTGCTAATGCCCTATTCATTGACCAAAGCGGGGCAAGGCCCCTCAATCACCGTGATGTCCCAAGAGAGAATGCCATGCCTCCTGTTCCGAAGAAAAGTCCTGGGGCTGCACTAGTTTATGTTCCACTTCTACTGTGCAGCTGTCTAGTCCCCCCTCTGTGGCTGCATGTGTATGACATGTCTTCAGTGCACATATATGAACATCAAGGACCAGGCAGTACACAGTCTGACATTTCCCATGCAGAGTAACTTTGCTTCAGAGCCTTAACATGATCACTATGGCCAAGCAGGAAACACATGCTGGTGAATAAGCAGGATGCTAGAGAAAGGTGGCCCCTTTTCCCATGCCCTGCACAGATGTGTGACATTTTGTCTATTCAACTGCAACCTCCAATGGGCTAGTAAACTATTTCCTACAGGCTACTAACTATGGTGAGTTTACAGCATATCACCAGATAATCTTGCCTGTCACTATTTATTTATTTATTTATTAAGAAAATGTGCATGGTCGCCCATCTCACTGAACGTGACTCTGGGCGGTGTACAGCCACAACAATTAAAACCATATCACGACCATTAAGACATTTAAAATAAATAAATGTAAGTAAAAATAAATAAAAAACAAGATTGCAGGAGAATAACAATCATTCAGGCACAACCATATTATAGCTCCCTGCAGGATCCCCAAGGTTTCTGGAAAAAGGGCTTTCCGAAAGGCTAACAGGGATGGGGGCTAATTTCACCTCGGGGGGGGGGGGGGATGATGTTCCAGAGGGCAGGAGCCACCACAGAAAAGGCACGTCTTCTGGGTCCGGTCAGATGAAACTCTTTAGCAGACGGGACCCACAACGTACCTCTCCTGCTGGACCTGATGGGATGGGTAATCGGGGAGAGGCAGTCCCTGAAATAACCTGGTCCCATGCCATCTAGGGCTTTAAAGGTCAAAACCAGCAAAACAATAATTTATCTTTAATCAGAAGAACAAAAGCACCTGGACTTTTTATTTTAATGTATATATTAAAACTTATCTATAACAATACTTCTAGCAAGGAGACTAAGAATCTATCTATCTATCTATCCATCCATCCATCCATCTTGCCTCAAATGATTCATATTCAAATGTGACATAACCTCAGACCCAAAGCATTATGCCATAGCAAGCTTTGAGCAATATATGCTTTCATATTTATCTTACCATATCTTAAAATAAATGTTCCCTGGGATTTTCTTATTGCTTCTTTATCACTTTCACTCACTTAGCCAATTTTCCCTTTCAGTTTCTCCACTGCTTGTCAATTTCAAGAGAGGCTGGCATCTGGAAGAAAGTGGGTATATTTTTATGCAGTCCATCTTGGGCTGGGAATCAGTAGCTGTAGTCACAGATCATATTAAGTCCTAATATGTCCTTTTATTTATTTAAAGGGTTTAGTATGTTGTGTGAACTTATCTGCTGAGGTTTGTAAACCAGGCTTGAGTGTGTGAATCCAGTTAACTGGCTAACTGAACAAATCTTAATCAAGCAAACCATGGCTTAGCATAATGTGTAAATGCAATGAAAACCAATGTCATCTGTTGCAGACCAAATGGAGACTTTAACCATAAAGAGGCTTTCAGGGCAGAAGTCTGGAGCCCTACTGAACAGAATGTGGACAAGTGATTCTCCATGTACCAGGGAGGCTTATTCTATAAACATCATGTATACTTGTTGGCTGGGAATTGTGGGAATTGAAATCAACTCATCTGAAGGGAATTACAAACATATTGCTGTTGTCAATAGACAAAGGAGAAAACAACACTCCAGTGTTTGGATACATTTGGCATTAAGCTGTAACACACACAAATAAATAAAGGGGAGAATTTTAAACATAGTACTTAAGTGTTGCCTTCAAGTATGTTTATTATTGCAGTAATGATTCTTCAAAGCTTCCTATTCAGTCCACAGTTTATAATCAAATGGGGAGTGTAATTTTGAATCAAGAGAAACTCCTTCAAATCAAGTTCGACTCCTGGTGTACCAATCTTGGAAGAGTTGGAATATTCTGTTTGAAGAAATCAACACACCAGTCTTAAAGAATGTTGAATTTGTACTATGATCTTCAAGTGTGCTTAAATCACCCAAAGATAGATAGATATAGACGGATAGATAGGTAGGTAGACAGATATTTCATATTTATTGGACACCACAAAGGATGTTCAGTAAGGGTTGGGCTGAAACTTCTTAAAGCTGGAAATGTATTTTGGAGGAGCAGTTGACTTTCTATGTTCTGCGCTGGTTGCACCATTTTGTTAATCAAGTGTTTGGAAGCGAGGTCAGGTTTCGGGTTGCGAACGTGTGGCTAAATGTGGAATTTAGCCAAAACCTCCGAGGTTATTATGGATAGTCTGTGACTCAAAAGCACATCCTATTCCAACAGAAAGACTCTATTTCACCTCATCTAAACCCCCCCACTGAGGACCTGTGTCAATCCCACACACAAACTGGCTTTCTATCCAACTGGAAAGGCCAACTAATATTCCTCCATAGATTCCATGTTCATCCTGTGGTTTAAGAACCAGGTTTTTCGTTTCACAGCTCACCCCCTTATTCATTTGCTTGCTCATTTCTGTTTTCTTTTCTTTCCCACATTGGCTTCATATTTTTCTCTTCCCAACTTGTTGTTGTTAAAGCCACTAACAAGCGAGGATAAAAAAAAAGAAAAAAGCTGCTGGCTCCTGACTTCCTAGCCAGTTTTTCTTGGCAATGGTGTGGAGGTGGTTGGCGTTGGTGTCTTCTAGACCCCCGCCTTTTTTTTAATTGACTCCCCCCTCTACCCTGCAGTTCTGGGGTTTCCTGGTGGTCCCTCGTCCGCCTGCTGAGCCTCCAAGCCCAAGCAAGGCGCTGTCCTGCACAGCAGGGCTTCCATGACGGCTTTCTTTTCAAGCGCTTCCAAGGCGGCTGCGAGGCGTCATGACGAATCTCCCCATGACGCTCTGGAGAAGCTCCCCAGCCAGGCCGGAGGGAGGACGAGAAAGACTTTTGGGGAAGAACGAGGAGGCGGCTGAGGGAAATCAGGCGAAGGGTGAATCATTCCCACCGCCACCGGCGAGGGGAAAGCGAGGGCGAACGAGCCGATGAAGTGGGCCGGCCGAAAGGCCGCAGCCCTTCTCCGCCGGCAGGTTGCCGCGCAGGCCGCGCCCCTTAGCGACCATCCGAAGAGGCCTTAGCAACGCGGGCGGAGGCGGGGCTCCCGCGCGGAAGCCTCGTCCCTCTTCTCGCGAGAGGAGGGCGGGCCAGGGCGCCAAGCGCGAAAGGGCGTTTGCGCCGAGTTTCCGAGGAAAGGATGGAATGCTCGTCGGAGGAGGCGGCGGCGGCGACGGTGGCCCGGAGGAACGCGAACTTACCTTGGTAGGGGAAAAAAAAAAAACCGAGGCGGGGGAGGGGATGCTCCGTTGCTAGGAGACGGGCCGGGCTCCTTGTTCCTTCTCCTAGGCCTCTGCGTACGCTCAGGAGCCCCTGCTCCTCCTTTGGGGTCCCCTCCAGAGGGCGGGGCTTAGCGCTGAGGTTTGCTCTGGCAAAGATGAAAGGAAGCGAGGGGCCTCACCCTCCCTCGCCCCGGGCCTGGGTGAAATATATATATATATTATATGTATATATCTATACACACACACACACACACACACACACACACACACAAATACATAAATACAAAGCCGAAATGAAAATTTATTTGATTTGATTGATTGATTAAATTTGTCACCCGCCCATCTCCCCCCAATGGGGGAACTCTGGGCGACTCACACCGACCATTAAAAACATAAATAGATATGAATACATGAAACATCAGTTTAAAAACACTTCTAAAAAAGGGGAAGGAGAGTCCAAGAAAATGAATGTTCCCAAGTCGTTGGGAAATGGGCATGGTCTGATGGTGAACGCGCATTTTATCCTTTATTGGCAGGGTAGAGAAGTACCGACCTCAGAAACTTGGCGATCTAATTTCTCATGAGGACATTCTGAACACCAGTAAGTATTCGACGGCTGTGCAAATATGTCGGTTGGTCTTTGCCAACACGCAGCTCCCTCTTTCCGAGTCCCCAGTAAAGAGGCTTCTCAAACCTGGAGGGAAGCTGTTCAGGCCTCTGAGAGCAGCAGAGAAAGGCAAGAGAATAGGAACTCGTGATATCTGTTGCTCTTGGAAATAAAACGATTAGCAAGGGGCAAAGAACATTGTTTCAAAGGCTGGGGGGCACTGCCCGTGGAGAATAAGTATCTTGTTTTTATTCTGCCAACACATTGCGGTAAAGAAGCAGCAAAGCAGTGGCTAAATGCCTCATCACAATAATCTTTCTCAGTTCCTGGCATCAGTGTACAACAAATGTACAGGCCCACTTATGAACCAACTCTGGGCAATGAGTGAGGCTAAAAACACAATATTTCATTCATTCATTTATTTATTTTCTCCCCCGCCCATCTCCCCCCAATGGGGGAACTCTGGGCGACTCACTCAGAACATTAAAACCATAAATATATATAAATACATAAACATCAAACGATATAACAATCAAAATCAATTGCATGGGGGAAAAAATGCGTCAGGTAGGGACGGTACACCTCCAAATGTTTGGGACTTCAGTTCCCATCATTCCCACCCAGTAGGAACAACAGCAAGGGGTTGTGAATCATCGTAATCCAAATGAGTGCTGAGTTGCTTTTATAACTGTCTCTTGTTATTGCCCCAATAAAAAAAAAATAGTAACATGGATTGGATCTCCTGTGCCATCTTGAAGTATTAGTGGGCCATGTAAGATAATAAAATCCATTATTATCCCTCCAGAATATCCCTCTATATTTATGGTAACTTTGCTGTGTAATGCAACATTTTGTTTAAAGCAAACGAAAGTTAACTTTCTGAAAAGAAACTATATTCACTGAATCCTGCCTCTTTGTTCTTTCAAAACATTGTTTTTCTAGTCCTGCCCCATTACCTCTTAATTACACCCTAATTCTTTCACTGACCTCACTAGATAGATGATGTGCTATGTTCAATCCAATTCTTGCTGTTGTTCATACCCAGTCAAATCCCATCCTGCTATATGCAATCACACATACAGTATAGCCTAACTTGCACAAATCTATAAAGACAGGCTGTAACCCTTCCGCTCTTTGAGCTTGTCTGCTTCCAGTGCAATCAATAAACCAATTTGTGCTTCAATGTAATGACATCAAAGGTACCTTTGGGAAAATTCATGTACAAATCGGTCAAATGCAAGGAATTCCATGCAGATAAATTGAGTGGCATGTTGAAAAAGAGAGAGATCGAAGAGAGAAGCCCATCTAGAAAAATAACCCCTATAGAAAAGCAGGCAGCTGTTGTATGCGTAGGAGGAAACTCTTTTATGATCATTGTGATTATGATTATTATTTATTAAATTTATATGCCGCCTGACTCCCACCTTTCCTGCTAGTTAATTACACTTATACACTGATTTGCAAAGCTGATGTACGTCGTGTGAGTTGGCACTGGCTCAGCATTTTGTCTCTCTTGCCTTTAAAATGCAAGCAGCCACGAGGGTATCGTAGAGTTGGAGGAGTAAAAATAAATAGTCGTACATGTGAAGCAGAAATGTCTTGTCAGCCAAGCAAAGGGTTTATTGCTTGTTGCTCTAGGCAACTGTACAATGGCATCTCTGCTCTCTCTCAACCAGTACAGAAGTTTATCAGTGAGGATCGTTTGCCTCATCTTCTGCTCTATGGACCTCCAGGGACTGGCAAGACTTCTACAATTTTAGCCTGTGCTAAACAGCTTTACAAAGGCAAAGAATTTGGCTCAATGGTTTTAGAGGTAACCAAAAGCTTCTGTTGCCTTAATTAGACTGGTGTCTTTTCTGTAGGGGGGACAAATTCCTCCGAGCACATTGTTTATTTATTTTGGAAGATTCTTTTCTACATACAGTGGTACCTCTATTTATGAACTTAATCCGTTCCGTGACTCTGATCGCAAGTCGAGTTGGTTGCAAGTCGAAGTAAATTTTCCCATAAGGTTCAACGTAATTACCGTTAATCCGTTCCGGCGTCCGCGGACCATGCGTCAGGGGCGGAAAAACGGCCGCTGAACACGCGGCAGGGCGGAAAAATGGCTGCAGACCACGTGTCAGGGGCGGAAAAATGGCCGCGGACCACGTGGCACGGGCGGAAAAATGGCCGCGGACCACGTGGAATGGGCGGAAAATGGCTCATAAGTCGAGGCGAGTTCATAAGTAGAGGTAAATTTTTGGGGCTGAAGCTGATCGTATCTCGAAAATTTCATAAGTAGGGGCGTTCGTAAGTAGAGGTACCACTGTACTTATATTTCTGACTCCCTGTATCCCATTTCAATTTTGGTTATAAAAGATGGAGATTGAAAATCCCTAGTAAGAAACCTTTGGGGGGGGGGGTGTAAAAATTCAGGAAAGGTCACAAGCCCTTGATCCATATCTACTTCCTTTCAGTTTACGAAGTGTGGTATATAACGTCAGATTTAACTGGTCAACAACAAAAAGGGGAAATTCAATTTCAAAAAGAAGGCTAATAAAATGGCCTTCTTTTTGAAACCCTAAGGAAGAAATCTTGCAAGCCGTTCATGACTTTAATAGCATGCATCTGACTGATACAGTCTCAAAATAAAAACAAATACAGTCGGGTGTTTTTAAGCACACACAGTGTTGCTTATATTTTTAGATAAAATAGCTGTGTTAGCCTTTTCTAGCAAAAAAAACCCCAAACCATCAATAACCTTGTTAAAGGCAAAGAGGCTTGCTGCATTTGTGCATCTCCGTTGGTTTCATCAGATATAGCATGTACAGGGTTATATTCTGTGCATTGGCTGAAGTGGGCCATGATCTCTGAAAGTTTGCATAATGATGCAGCTGTCCATCTTTAAGGTGTCATCAGACTTTCGTTTATATTCTCTCTTTCCCAAAGGGGTGAAAAACTGTTCTGTAACCCCACACCCCTGTCATAATACGTGTTACTTCTTCGTTTAGCTGAATGCTTCTGATGACCGAGGCATTGATATTGTCAGAGGGCCTATCCTGAACTTTGCCAGCACGAGGACCATCTTCAAGTAAGTTCCTTTGAGACCTTTCAGATCCTCTGAAAGTTGAGAATCCAATCCACTGGTTGGAAGTTGTTGGCCTTTTGGAATTCACTGAGTAGGTTGAAGTTCAAGTTACTCAGTCCAAACTGGATAGAAAGGAGAATTTCTTGGGCCGAGTTTGGGTTTCCACTGGCATTATGTTTAAGCATCAGGGTGTGTTTACTCAGACTGGGGAGAGCTTCTAGTGCCTACTAGATGATTATCCCCTACCCGGCCCTAAATTATAGTCCTGAAATAAGGATTCAGAGAGGGCAAAAAAAGACTTTTTCCTCTTTGAAAGGATGATGAGCATCATTCCAAACAAATTCCCAGACTCGGAATTCCTTTAATTCCAAGTTTATTCATTTTGCCCCAAACAACTGTTTGGTGGGTCTTAAAGTTCTAGTAAAAAACAAAGTAGATTCCAAATGCCTGAATTTTACCCACTGGTTAACTGTAGGAAGAATCTCTTTTGTTCAAAATCGTTATTATGCCTCTAGAAAGCAGTTGTTTTGTGTTGCCTGTAATTTAATCCAGAAACAAAAGAGGAAATCTCCATGTGCATAAGGAACATTAATTGAATCCAACTCTTTTCAAATATTAATCTTGCAGGGATGCTGTATAATTACAATGGCCGTATTTTCTTGGAAAAAATAAAGGGCAAATCTGAAAGAGGTTTATAAGGATTAAGAAAAATTGTTTATGTTCGTGCCTGGTTTACAGAGGAAAATTCAAGAGCAACACCAAGAAAATAAAGAATTAAATGAAATAAACCTAAAGGATAACTTGCTGAAATAAAGTACTGTCCTTTATAATAAAGGATGTATAATAAAAATGTATAACAGTAAGCTATTTACACAGAATGTAATGAAAACTAAAGTAGAAGAAGAGAACAAATGAACAATGCTCATTACTTTGATAGTGGTAAAAAAAAAAAAATCACAGAGCCCTGCTTTGTGGTAGTGGAAACTCAAAGCCACCCACACAACTCTTAATGTTCATGTAAACTTACAAAGAGAATGATCAGGTACAGTAATATAAACCCCAAACGTTGCAGAAAGGTTGTTGCTTATCTTGTAATCTAGCAAAACAACAATCTTCTGTTGAAAAGAATCAAAATGACGCAGCCGGAGACGCTAAGAGATGCGACCTCGGTGATCTTATGTCTCTGTGGGTTTTTTGAAAAAATTACTTACACGGATCATAATCCAAGTGGCTCGGACGCCACTTTATAACTCGATTTTGCAGAGAAGCACTTCAGTAGCCAGGGCTCATTCGCTCGGTCTTGTACAGAAAGACGCTGCCTGGACATTGTCAAAGACTTGAGTTCCTTGGAGAAAGACAATCTTGTGGTCAGCGGTGTGTGTATCTTTGTTTCCTGCAAATAGAGGGTTTAATCAGTGAAGGGGTGTGGGCGTATATGAAATCCATTTAAATTTCAGAGTTCCCAGTTCCTGTTTTCCTGTCCTGTTAGGAAAGGTTTTAAGCTGGTGATTCTGGATGAAGCTGATGCCATGACGCAGGACGCCCAGAATGCGCTCAGGCGTGGTGAGTTCCTGCCCTGCCCAGAAAGCGATGCTGGGTAGCTCATAGACACGACTGACGTTACTTTTGGCGGCAGCCATCTTGATCTGCTGCGCAACAGGATGACTGATGGTCTGCTTTAATTTTGCCATGAATTTGGTTTGTCTTCTTTCTTCAGAGCTTTGAGAAGTTATTTTTTATAAGGCTGCCTCCAAATGTGTATCGTGTAAATGTTTGTTTTCATACATCTCCCCAGTGATTGAAAAATTCACCGAGAACACCCGATTTTGCTTGATCTGCAATTATCTCTCCAAAATAATCCCAGCTCTACAATCCAGATGCACCAGATTCCGCTTTGGCCCTTTGACACCGGAACTCATGGTTCCTCGGCTGAAGCATGTTATTGAGCAGGAGAAGTGAGTAAAAAGCATTACAGAGTGACAGCGTGAGACTGATGTCTTGCTATCCCAATTTTCTGGACTTCTAACCCTGATTTCCTCTTCTCTGTTCAGTGTTCCATCTGCCCCATCAACTCATTGTTGGGAATATCAATGAGTAAGCTATTATTGTTCTTGTACTTCAGTGCTGGGCAGTCTTATTAAGCTCTATGGAATCCTAAAGCCAGAAAAAGCCATTAAACATGGACCCTCCATCCAAAGATGGCAGATGTGCCTGACTATCATAAAAGTTTAAAACTGCCAGAATCCTGGCAAAGAAGGCTGGAATAGTGTCCATTGGGTTAGGTTTTCATGGTTGTATGACCTTTTTTGTAGGATCACTGGGAGTGGTGGGTGCAGGAAACAGCAGGACTCTTGGCTGCCTATTTAATTCCTCCTTGATCTTTCAGCGTTGATGTAAGCGATGACGGAATGAAGGCCTTGGTGACCCTGTCCAATGGTGATATGCGCAGATCTCTGAACATCTTGCAGGTATGGCTTCCATACAGGTATGACTTCCTCTTTCTAACTTGAGACTACTTGTAGCAAGCACCGACAGCCCAATGTCACCTCTGTTCTCATCTCATGTTGGAGTATAGAAGGATGTTGGGAGGGTTCTGTTGGATCAGAGCAAACATTTGGTTTGTTGTAAGGTAGCAACTGCTAGGCATTGTAACAGGAGCTGTTGCCTTCGTTCCTACCTGTGAGATTCCTAGAAACATCTGGCCAATTGCTGGGAGAAATACTTGATTCAGTAGGCATTGGTCTAATCCAGCTAGGTTCTTCTGATGCTCGTCAACCAGCAACTGGCCCTCAGTGGATAAATGACCCTCCTCTTGAACAAAAAACAGTGATCTCTCATCTCTTCCTTCCTTCCTCCAGAGCACTTACATGGCCTTTGGAAAAGTGACTGAAGAGAGTGTCTACACTTGCACTGGGCAGCCACTTAAGTCTGACATTGCCAACATCCTGGACTGGATGCTGAATCTAGACTTCACAACTGCCTATCACAGTATCCTTCAGATGTGATAAATGTGCAGGTGGTTTATTGTATTCCCCCCCCCCCGCACACACACGTTTGCTGTGTTCCCCTGGGATTGGTCTCTGTGACTCTGCTTACTCATTTGGTGCCTCCCTTAGAACAGCATTTGGATTGTGCACAGGAACATCTCAGGGAGACTGTTCCTTTAAGCCATCTAGCAGGCAATATATTGCTAATACTTGTAAAGTATACCAGATTCCTGATTTGGGGGTACCATTGACTAATTTGACTGTCCTCCTACAATGTCTCCATTGTTGGGCTCCTGTATCTCTGCTTTCTCATTTCTGGTGCGTAGGTACCAGGATATTAGCAAAACAAGCAGAATCTGTAAGACTTTGTAGCAACCTGGAGACTGCTGGGGTTCCAGCTGTTCCATTGCATTCCCACCCTCCCAACAGACAGCATTTTAAATCCATTTAATCCTTTGGTGAGCTCTTTCATATAGATCTATCTGCAGTAGTTGCTTTCCAGTCCATAATAGCCAATATCCAAGGCAATATAATTTTCTTCCCTTAGCAGCCATTCCTCCAGGCTGCTTTTAAAGTAGGGAAGAGGCTGGGTTAACCTGGGTCTGACTCCCACTGGGCTTCATCAGCTACTTCCTGTAAATCGATCTTGCAGCTTCATCTTGCTAGAGCTTCAGAAGAGTTGACCCTTTGAATTGGGTAAGAGTATATTTCAGATTCCTGTGGTATTGTTTATTTTTAAAAAAATTAAATGGCAGACTGCCTAGTCGTTTTGGATGACAGGCCCTATCTATGTGTAGGAAAGAAGTTAATAAAACTCATGGGAGCAGGCTATACCCTTGAGTCCCGGTGGACCTGAAATAGTATCTCCTGTTACCTTCTCCTGCTCCCACTGAGGTCCTCTCTCTTTTCTGAGTGCTGAAAAGCAAAGATTTGCAATTGAAAGCCATATGGACCCTTGAGTTCCACAGGAGAGATTTGGGCTACAGCCACGCCATGGAACATGGCTCACCTTGACATTCTGCCCAGATATCCTGCAACTGAAAACGCTGAAGGGCTTGGCTCTACAAGACATCCTAACAGAAATTCACCTGTTCGTTCATCGAGGTAAAAGGGCTTTTGAGTGAGGGGGTGTCTTCTTTATTTTGTCAAATGTTTATTCCAAGCTAGGAAGGCTGGATGAGACAGAAATTTTGTGGATGCATTTTGTTGATTATTTCTGGGGCAGAGGCATATAATATCCTGGCTTGCAGAGATGATAAGAGAATGCCTTTGTCCTTCTGTGGGTACATATTCATAATTTTTGGGCGGGGAGAGAGAGGAAAAGGGGTAAAAGTTGAAGTATAAAAATGCTTCCCCAGGGGGAGGAATATTGTTTATTAAATTTGTAGGCTGTAGATTAGTACAATTCTCTGGGGCTATCAAATGAGAGTTCTTAAAATCTTAATTCTTATAGAAATGGCCACCTTACTGAGCTAGATTTCTTTGGAAACATTTAGTAAGACCACCTTGCTTGGCAGTAAGGTACAATGAATGGGAATCATCTTTGTAAAATGCAGTATGTGTTCTCTCATTAACCTACAGTTGATTTTCCAACATCTGTTCGGATCCAACTGCTGATCAAGATGGCAGATGTGGAGTGAGTATTCTTCACAGTGCATATTCCTCAGAGCATATTTTTTCACACGTTTAGGATGATGTAGACACAGATAGGCGAATATTTTATTAGTGTACTGACTTCCAATCTCTAGTAAGAGAGATGTGTATAATTTTTCCTACAGAATGTTTTGCACAATTTAGGATTATGAAGCAGAACCAGGGACGTGTTGATTCAGTGTAAAGTTTCTCTATGCACTATGAGAACTAGAAGCTTGCTTCCTTACAGAAAGCTGAATTTTCCTCATCCCTAAAGTGCAGAGCTCCAGCATCACAACATTGTACAGACACGCAGCTTACTGCACACCTGGCCTTAACACATTTCACTCCAACCTGAAGTTTCTTTAACATTGTAGGAGGTTCTTTACAGGCTGAATATGTTTCTTTAAAAAAAAAAACACCCAGCATAGATAGATCATCTTCCATTCCATTATCTTTCAGACACCGCCTGGCTGTGGGGACAAATGAGAAGATCCAGCTAGGGTCTCTTGTGGCTGCCTTCCAGATCACCAGAGATCTGATTGTAGCTGAAGCTTAACCAAGCTACTTTCCCCCCTGTCCAACCTACAGCTTGGCTACTTACTGGTTTGTGCTTAGAACTCATCTGAACCGATTTCCCACCAAAGACTTAAATTGTGATTCTGGATGTCCTCCAAAGTGGTGCCCTCAGTGCTTCCTTGAATCCTACCGGAGAGCTCCCCTCTTGGTCAGCTTGTCTCAGCTTTCCAGGACTTTCTGATTCTGCTTCACGGCACACGGAAGGTTCTTGTGTTGACACCATCTTGGGCTCTTAATTATTTTCCTCTAATTTTTGACAACCGTCTTTATGTGCCATGTTGGAAAAGAAGAGTTCTTTGAGGGCCTCTCGAACTATGAGGGAGAAATTCCTGCTCCTGTCCAAAACCATTATTAATAAAGTTAATTTATAGCACCCTTCCAAGATTAGAAAACATGATCGCATGTATATAATAATGTTTGCTTCGTTAAAAGCTCATTCTTTTATTTCTACATGAATGATAAAGAAGGTGGCATTCTAGCTATAATACATCATGTTATCTTTTAGAGCTATGCTGGATAATGGCAATTTGAGCAGAGAGTCATGTGGATGAAGCAGTTCTCACCTCTCCCTTAAAGAAATAAAAGCCTTTTCAATTATATATCTGAGGTCGCTTTTCTACCTAGCAAATTAATTATGTAAAGGCAAATGAGCAAGAGTTTTACAGAAGCTGCTTTTGCATCTGAGTTGAGACATATCACATCAACTCACAATTCTATTGCTTCCCCTCTCATCATGTCCTTGCTTCAAAGTGATGGTTGAACGAGCATCTTTTAAATCAGGGTTTTTCAAACTTGGCAACTTTACGTTGTGTGGACTTCAACTCCCAGAATTCCCCAGCCAGCACGAAGTCCACATATCCTCAAGTTGCCAAGTTTGAAAAACACTGCTTTAGATTCATTAGATTTAATTCCTCTAATATACAACCTGCTAGGGACTCTGGATTATGGGTGTTGAAATCCAGACACGAAAAGGCTGACACATCAACTATCTTCTTTCTGCAAATGGTTTGAAATGGTAAAATCCCGTGAAGACGAGAGTTCATGAGCTGCAGAACAGAGGGGCATTGCAGTGTCCTCTCCCTACTCAAAAAAATATATTGGTATTTTTCAAAAGGAAAACAATAAGGTATTCTAACCCAAACCCACCCACATCTAATAAGTGAAAGAGGAAAAAAAAGAGAAAAATACATAGGAAATTCCTCTTTAATCAGTTTGGTCAGAATAACTACCAATCTAGATAAACAAGATTTCCTTTTCAAGTTGCTTCAAAATGAAGATTCTCCTTTATTATGTCCCCCCAATCCACAATCATGTAATTGGTTCACAACATCTCGATACATTCACACTAGCACCTCATTAAATTAAGCTGCACCCTGATCCAACACCAATCTCATATAAATACATTTATATGAAGTTATCACACAATCATATCATTGGAAGGGACCTCAGAGGTCATGTAGTCGAACTGCTCAGTGCTGTTTAAAGACATCTAGTGACAAGGAACACATCATTTTAGGCTATTACGCTGGTTGACAGCTCTTATTATGAGGAAATCCCTAAAATCTACCTCCACAATCAACAAATGATCCCCTTTCCAACCATCTGATAGATAATTCGGTTAGGCTTTATCCAGGATAGTTTACACAAACTGGGAAGAGCAAACCCTTGATTCCCATCTGCCCTAAGATCTTTGCATCCTGCCTCCAAGTGAACATTCTGACCATTTATTAAACTCTCCACTGGTGAGAGAGAGAGAATTTCTAGGTCCTCTGAAGCATCGCCACGCTTCTGTTCGGCTTCTGTTCTAACTTGAGAAATCTCCCACTGCTTATCAATCATCACTAGTTTCGCTCTCTGATCTTCCAGGGGGGAAAAAAGCCCAAACTGCTCTGAAAGCATTAACCTTGCAATGTACCTCTCTGCTCATTTAGTGAAAACGAAGTGTTTTCCCCAAATCTCCCCATTCAAGCCAGAGAAAAGGCAGAGCTTTCACTTCCACCTCCCTGTAAAGGACATAAGTTTAAAAGCTTTACCCAGTAGTGCAGTGTTTCTCAACCTTGGCAACTTGAAGATGTGTGGACTTCAACTCCCAGAATTCCCCAGCCAGCCATGGTTGAGAAACACTGTAGTAACAGAGAAACAGGAAAGATTTCCAGTCCCACATTTGTTTTGATGGAGAAGATTTGATGGAGAAGATTTGATGGAGAAGAAAAAAACTGGTTTTTCCTAGGCAATGTAGAAATCAAAAACCAAACCACTGCAGAATGACAAGGAAGTGAGCATTGGCTGACTAAATCATAACACTCCACAATTGTTTCCTTCTGTGTCCTGAGATGCTTTTTCTTTTAATGTCCAAGAGGAAGTTGTTGGCATCAAACCCGCATCCCAGAAAATCCTGGGAGGGTAACTGGCAAACTTTACTCCACCAACAACTCTCCCATTTGTTCCATGAGGCTAGTGCAAAAAAGACAGCATTTGCCCAACACATCCCTTGGCCTTTTCCCAGCTAGAAAATGGCGTGGCTTCATAGCCCAACATCCAAAAGCACAAGAGTTCTGTCTCGTGTGTGCTGCATCACACAGTGCCATTACGAGGAACCGGCAGATCACAACCTCACCTCCTTTCAGCCAACATCATAAAGTCCTGTAGGTGAGAAATTCCTTCATCTTCTTTGGAATGTTCAGTCCCTGAACCTGGTAGCTTGTGAAGCAACCACGGAGGACTTTCCGACATAAGTGCTTTAGAGAAGACAGAGCGTGAGGAGCTGTCCAAAACTGCGCGTGACCATCTCTGGTCCTGCAACATGAAGAGAAGGCAGAACTGAGTTGATTAATTAGACCTCGCAGTCGGCGGCAGCCTCAAGCCCACTCTGGTTATCTCCAAAAAAATTAATTAATTAATTAAAAATTAATTAATTCTAAAAAATTAAGGAGGGATGGACCTGATTAGGACTGATCAGAGACATCCAGCAAATCCCAAGATGACAGGCTAGATTGGGAAACACCCCAGAAGATGACAATGGCATGAAAAGAATATGGATGTGTCAAGTCAAAGTTGGAAGTTGACCTTAACTCCAAGGAGACTTTATTTGTGTGTGGGGGTGTGGGTGCCTTCGAGTCAGTGTTGACTCCTGGTGACTGCCTAGACAAGTCCCTGCAGTTTTCTTAGCAAGACTTTGGAAGTCGTTTGCCATTCCATTCTTCCTGGGGCTCAGAGAGAGGGACCAGCCCAAGGTCCCTCAGCTGACTTCCATGCCTAAGGCAGGACTAGAACTCATGGTCTCCTGGTTTTTAGGCCAGCGCCTTAACCACTACACCAAACTGGCTCTCTAAAGGAGGCTTGACTACTCAATGGTTATATCCCTCTAAAAAAAACCTTGTAAGGAATTTTGGGCTTAGAGGTAATGACCAGGTCCAAGTCATCCAGTTGCACAGATGATTACTAGACTCTGCGTGGCTCACCGCATCCAAATTACAATTAAAAACATAACAACAGAGGATAACAGCCTGGAGAAAAACCACCACAGTAATCAAAAACACAACAGGGACTCTGCTAACACCCTTGGGCTTGAATCTGGGTTTTCCCGATCTTTCTCCACCACCTCCCATCACAACCCCTTGGTACCTTCTGGATAGGTTGCATTTATAACTCCCAGAGTTGATCAGCACTACGGCAGTCTTACTCTGGGTCTTAGCAATACACGAGTTCCTTCCAGAGGAATGAGACAGAAGAGTTGGAGAGCTAGAAATTTAATTTTCATTTCTAAAAGATGTATGCCCCAGGGCTATTCACCAAGAACTTGTCAGCAATTTCTTAAAAGCAGCTGTGCCTTTTCCCAGGATCATGCAGGCAGCCTCCATGCTGCAGGATGATCCCAGGAACAAGACAAATTTGGTTCAAGGAGCTGTTGGCAAGTGGTACATTAACATCCCTGCACACTCCATACACCTTTTCTTTCAAGATTCTTGGACCTTCTTTTTTCCTCTCTGAAACAAACTCCCCACCGTTCTCCACAAGACGTACCCTGTTGCGATAATCCCACCATGTGGAAAATAAGTGCAGCAGAGACCATTCTTCACAGGGGCAAAGACAACAGGACTCCCAAGTTCTAATGCCCAGATCCGGAGGAGCCTTAAAGGAGATAAAGGAAGATACTTGTCTTCGAAAATTGAGTCAAAGGGCCTAACTGAATAAAACAAGTCTTCTCAAGCTTCCATATGTTTTGGATTTCCAAGTCCCATTCCTCCTAGTCAGTGTGACCTCATGGGACCTGTAGGCCAAAACATCTGGAGAACATCAGCTGACACTGCCTCTCAAATGTTGGCCAACTCTGCAAGAATTCTTTTCAACTCCTAGAGGACAGTTCAATTGAGATCCCATCTCCAAGGCTTATGTGTCCCAGGCTTATGGGTCAGGAGAGCTGTTTGGTCTTGTGCCCCACTGCTTTCGTCCTAAGTAGTGCCATGTTCAAAATTACGTCCCCACCAAAATCTTCAGGATGTGCTTATTTGCTGAATGTATTGGCATTCTCTTACAATCATTGCTCCCCTGCTATCAGCCAGTGTAACGCCTAGAACAAGCAAGACCAGAAACGGGGCTAAGACCAGACTGGTCCACCACAATAACAATGCATGTTTCAACTGCTCCTCTTGCTGACAAATGGACGGCCTTAGCCTGTTAGGACACAGGAACTGTGGTGAAAAAGCTTTGGAGGAACCTGCAGTTTGACCATGACCCATTTTTGCTCTCGATTAGCGCCTCTAGAAATTGCTGTCCCTTTCAGTATAACTGCAAAAGGGGAACTTTCTTCTCCAGAGTTGGCAGAGAGAAAACGTCAGCCACGGAGCCTAGTTTTGCAAACGCTGCCTACCGCCTTTGGGTCCATCAAGGATCACCAGGCTGCGGTCCTTCTAATAGGACAGTACTCCTTCGGTGAACAAATATCCCTATTCTTGTTTAGGTTCCAAAGCATAAGGACTCCCTAGCCAAAAGAGCTGGCCGAGTACGGTGCTTTAAGCACAAGAAGATGGAATTACTTCCTGCATTCCCATAGGCACAATGTCTGGGAAAGGATCCATAGCAACGTAAGCACTTGAGTTCTACCTCGGAGCCTCTCACCTGTCGTCTGCCACAGTGGCAAGGTAGAGGCCTTCGGGTGAGAAGCACACAGACCTCAGGGAGCTGGTGTGGAAGTTGCCACCATGGTCCACAGCAGGTTGCAACGGAACATGCCTGGGAAGGAAGAGAGACAGGTTGGAGTCTTCCTTCTAACTCATCTAGGGACTACCAGCTGCTAACGGAAAGCCCCTGTGATGGAAAGGCTGGGAAAGACTAGTCCCTACATCTCTCATCATCCGTGAAATCCTTTCTCCTCCTAAACACTCCGGTTTCAAATAGTGCAGAAGATGAAAATCTCTTAACAGAATCCCAGTTGCAAGAAGAGTATTAGAAACCCTTATCTCAATCCAGAAGAGATCAGGGGAACCCTATTTCCTGACAAATGATAGATACCCAGGTAATAGGCACAAGATGATCTTCCCAACAATTCAGCCATAAATAAATAAACACACACACATGTGTGTGTATGTGTGTATATATATACACACATATATATGTACACTCATATGGACATACACACATATGAGCATTAGGTACGTATGCTGCCTTGAGCTGACAAAAAATAAAGACAAGATGTGTGTGCGTGGGTATGTGTGTGTGATTTATATATATTTCTGTTGTGGTTTTGCTCTGCTCTTCTACGTTTTCCTTTGGGCGGTTTAATTAAATCTAAGTCTCAAAACAAACCATGGGACGTTTAATCAATCAGCAATTTGGAAAGCTAAAATGTTGGCTGGATTAAAAAAAATATATGAATTTGGGGAGGAGACTTCCTCATTAGAATTCCCTAATGAGGTAGCCTTCTCCCCAGATGCATTTTTAAAATCATTTTAAGCACCAGCATTATTGGTTTTCTAATATAGAGGAAAGGGGTCATTTCTCTGACTACGATGTGCTAGTGTCCTTTCCAAATGTCCAGAATCGTTTGGACCACCAAGCCAGATCTGTAGGGCTTGCCTTAGGCCTTCTAGGGAGTTGCCACCTTCCTTACCAAAAGGATCTTAGTTGATCCCCTGTACAGGGATCCCAGAGGATCACAAAGGTGTCATACGAAGCAGTGGCAAGAAGAGCCGAGTCTGGAGAAAAGTCACAGGATGCCACACAGCCTTGGTGGCCTTCTAGCTTTCGGAGGAGGCAATAGGAGCGCATACTCCAGAGCAAAGCCTGATAGGGAGAACACAGGCCAAAGTAAGGACAAATTGCCACCAAAGATCTATACCAGCCGCATTTCTCACAGTCAACAACACGGCCCTTTCCGTGCAGGCTAAACTCACCGACTTCTCTCCAGCCGCTGAGCAGAGCATTTGGCCATCAGGAGAAATGGAGCAACAGTAAACCCATTGCACGTGTCCAGAAAGCACTTTCAGTTGCTTCCCTAGAAAAAAATAGAAGGGGGGGAAGGGCGTGAAGCGGGGTTTACAGATCGGCAAATCCAGCATGGACCTCCCCAGACCTAGGCTGGATTTGCACAATAAGCTGGTGAAGTGGAAGAGTCTGTGATTCAGTGGGTTAAACCCAACCACTGTGAGATTATGTGTTTGGAAACAGTGTTAGGAATCCAACCATGAGTACTTGGAGCGCTGTGATGATCACTCTAGGTTTGGTTAGAACAACCTTGGTGGCTCAGCTGTGGATCACCCATTCTTTATTTGTTAAAAATAAATCCCACCTTTCATACACAAGGCAGTGAAGATAGCACTCCCTTCTCCTGTTTTTGCAAAGTTTGTTGGCCTGAGAGAGAGACTGGCTCCAACAAAAGAGAATATATGTAGAACAGGGTTGAACTGTGGAGTCCTTGGTGCTCTCTAGGGTTCAAGAAGAAGGAACTACCAAGGAGGAAATGACCAAGAAGAAGGAACTACCAAGGTGGAAACTACCAAGAAGAAGGAACTACCAAGGTGGAAACTACCAAGAAGAAGGAACTACCAAGGAGAGAACTACCAAGGAGAAAACCACACCCCCACCAACACAGGCAAGCTACTGTATATAAACAGGAAGTCAACCCCACACTCACCAGCACTGATGATGCTACCTAGTTGGGTAATGAAACGTCTGCAAGCAAACCACCAAGCTCAGAGAGCACCAAGGACTTCAGGAAGACTGGCCTAAAGTTCTCCAGGGTAGCTTCTGGAGCTGAGATTAGACTTGGCTTTCACAGTGCTGGACCACCACTTTAAATGCTACAAGGAAAAGACTCTGACCAGAGACTCCACAGCTCGTTCTTACCATTTTGGCCAAGGTCCCAGACTCGAAGCGTTTTATCTCGGGATGCAGAGACGAGAATGGAACAGCTCTTGCCGGGCGCAAAGCTCAAATCCCTCACCACATCTTGGTGGCCCAAAAGGTTGAAAAGCAGGCCCCCTGCAGAGGTGGAGGGAGCAGACAAAAGAAAATGACACCTCCCTCCAAAGTGGGGTGTGATGCGTCCATTTGAGATTCGTGCAATTCTTAAACGATGTGACGTGCATCCATAATATTTCCAGAGGATCGCTTTGCTAAACAACAGAAATTTTTGCAAGGGGTCTAGAAATCTCACCTAAGCTTATAAATCTAAACTCAGTTTACCACCTCAACCTAGCAATTGCCCACCTCTTTGCTAAGCCCAACAGGGACTGCTAAGGGTTTGAAATAGAAGCAAAAGATTTTTCACGCTTCGGGAAAGAAAAACAGGACAATGCTAATACTCCTATCTATTCCAATGTTTGCTTGCTTGATCTGTCTGTCTCTCTGCCTGCCTACGTACCTACCTGTATATCTGCCTGCCTGCCTGCTTGCCTGCCCTATCCATCCATCCATCCATCCATCCATCCATCCATCCATCCATCCATCCATCCATCCTATCCATCCATCCATCCATCCATATATCCATCCATCTCCTATCCATCCATCCATCCATCCATCCATCCATCCATCCATCCATCCATCCATCCATCCATCCTATCCATCCATCCATCCATATATCCATCCATCTCCTATCCATCCATCCATCCATCCATCCATCCATCCATCCATCCATCCATCCATCGTCTCTCTCCCTTCCCTCCCACAAGTCCAAAGGTTGTAAAATAGGCAGAAACTGGAAGAAAACCTGGGAAGGAGGCCATCAATGCCAAGAACCCTTTCGGAGAGTGAGGAAACAGCCCGCCTGCCTCTCCTGTGATCCTTAGCAAGCACAGAGAGATAACAAGAATTCTGCTTCCCTCCTGGCAGGATCTGAATCCAGCTGGGGAGCTCTCTTAATTTCTGCTCTGAGCTGCATTAATGACCGCCTGTCAGAGGATGCAGCAAATTTTGCTCACCAGGGGGCACAGGCAATTCATCCCTGTTGATGCTTTTGGAAGAGCCAATTAGCTGTGTTCATAATCTACTTCCTAGCTCTCTTAAACATAGCAGCTGCGTTACTTAATGCGCACAGTGTAAATCTCTTTCACACCCCAATTTTCTTACATGCAACACACACACACACAGACACATTACATTAATTGTCCTTCAGACCAGGAGTCCCCTTTAAAATAGAGATCAAAATGCTGGGTAACCAGAGGTTGCAATCCAGGAAAAGGTTTGTGTTTTTAGACTGGAAAGGGTGTGTAATGTTCATTACAAAGACTGATAAGGATTCAGGATATGGTTTTGTAAATAGCTGCCCACAAAACGTTTCTGTTATCAAGGAGAAGAACCACCCCTTTGCCAGTTTACAACAAAGTCGTCCGAAAGAAGCTGGAAAAAGTCTATCTGTACATTATGGGGGATAAATTGGTTCTCGACTGGAAATAGCCCAGTGGCTGAAATTCTTCTAACATTATCCCTTGCATTTCAATCAATCCTGTTAAAAAAGACTCTTAGGAGAATCATGCTTGGACAACTTTCAGCAGAGTCAGCTGCCAAAGAACCGGATAGCGAGGCTGGATGAAAGCAGGCTTTGCACATGTGCCCGTATCCACAAGCAAATTTGCCAAGATTCACTTGTATTTCAGGAAATAACAGGGCCAGCTTACCTGTTTGGACCTCCCAGACTTTAATCTGCCCATCGTTTAATCCTGTGGCCAGGATCAAGCAGGAGGGAGTTGCCTCCTGCCGGAGATTCTTATGTGGTTGGGGTGGCAACCATGAACTGAAAGCCAGACCCCAGACAATCTGCCCACATTCCAACGTCTTCTCCTTGGAGCCACCATAACCCCTGAGCTTGGTTTTGGCACACTGGTTCTTGCGCTCCAAAGCTTTCCTGTTGCTGTGATGGTGGAGAAGAAGGGAGAGAAAGGAAAGAGATCTCTGAGCTAGAAAAGATCCTTAAAGTTGCTCCCTCCCTTCCCCTCGAGCAAGATCTCCCAGCTTCCTAATGAATGAATAAACCTGGAAACCCTGCATGTCTCAGGAAGGAGAACGGGTGCAAAACTTGGGAGAAATTATTTTCTCTCAATCCCACTCCTGCAAACAGGAGCCTCTACACCAGTGTTTTTCAAACTTGGCAACTTTAAGAGGGGTGGACTTCAACTCCCAGAATTCCCCAGACAGCATGGAATTCTGGGAGTTCAACTCCACCCCCCCCTTAAAGTTGCCAAGTTTGAAAAACACTGCTCTACACCATTTTTCAGGGAATGGCGAGGAACGTTTGCTAAAAGCCAGGCTCTTCCCCTTTCCTTTGTCTGCTAGTTTTCTAACCTGCAAGGTTAACTGAGGATTTGATCCTTGTTCTAGCCTACCCAGTTTGTCTCCCTTTCCCTGATCAGCTCCTTTTCTACCAACAAGTCTTCCTGAGAATACTGGGAGTCCAAAGCACTTTCACCTTGTTCTAGCCCCCATCCTGGGAAGATGGCAGCCCATTCCCATATGGACACTCACTGCTCAGTCCCCTGTAATGGCCAAGGGAGAAGCTTGACCACGCAGTGGCCCTGCGACCAGGCAAACCAGGCCCCATCGGGGGAGAAGGCCACACTCCAGGTCTCACAGCTGGATTTCCAGTCGTGCTGTTGGGGTCGCCCCGGCGTCAGTTGCGCCACAAGGAGGGCCTCTCCTGGAGAAGAGGAAAGCTGTTGTGTTACAGAGCAGACCCCTACGTACGTACGTACATACCGCAAACCTGAAAAGGCAGCCAATACCAGGGTCCAACTCTACGATAACACATCTACTCCACCTCTCCATCTCATACGTAGCCATCATACCTGCACACAAAGCTCCTTGCATCCCCAGGGCTGATTCACCAGCTGGAGACCAGCTCCAGATTTTATTTCATCTTCTGAAATTAGAGAGAATCCCCTCCCTGTCTGGCTGTTAGGGCAGCTTTTTCCTGGTGGAAACACCCCTGGAAGAACAGAGCTCCCATCGGGATTGGCAGAGAGCCATTTTTGCTTTATCGCCCACCAACCAGAGCAATCTCTTGGGATCCTTTCCTGGCAATAAGGGTAGGAAGGGAGGGGAGAGAGAGCCAGGTTGGTGTCGTGGTTAAGGCACCAGGCTAGAAATCGGGAGATCGTGAGTTCTAGTCCTGTCTCAGCGCAAAGCCAGCTGGGGGACCTCAGGCCAGTCCCTCTCTCTCAGTTCTAGGAAGAAGGCGGCCAGGGCGAACCACTTCCAAAAATCTTGCCAAGAAAATTGCAGGGACTTGACTTGTCCAGGCAGTCCCCAGGAGTCAAGACGGACTTGAAGGCATTAAAAAAAAAAAAAAAAGGGATCCAGACTGGTGTAGTGGTTAAGGTACCAGGCTAGAAACTGGCAGGCCGCGAGTTCTAGTCTCACCTTCGGCACAAAACCAACCGCGTGACCTTGGACCAGTCCTTCTCACTCAGCCCTGGGAAGAAGGCAGGGCAAACGACTTCTGAAATCTTGCCAAGAAAACCGCAGGGATTTGTCCTGGCAGTTTCCAGGAGTCAAGACTGACTCAAAGGCACCCCCCAAAAAAGGGAGGGGAGGGGGGGAGAAGCTGGGGCCGGGTGGTATCTTGGAGACCCGAACTGGAGAAGATCTAAGGATCCCTTTACGGCTTGGATTCATTGTAAGAGGACAGGCGTGTTCGTCTACGGTGCCACCCGCCCCCCGGGCGTCCGTCCGATAGCACCTTTTCCGACTCAACCACGGGATGAAAGCGGGCGCCTTCGTGCGCTCCGGCGACCAGAATCCGGGCCGTTTCTCGCCCGGGAAATGCGGGAATTGCCCCTCGCCCAGCCACGCTCTGCCTCCCCGGGCGCGCAGGGCGATCGGGAACGGCGCGCCCGCCACTCACCCTCCGCCGCCGTCTCTCCCTCCGGGAGCTGCCGCGGCCGGCGGCGCTCGGCCGGCGGCGCTTCCATCCGGGGCGGCTTCCTCTTCCCGTGCCCGTCCCTACCCAGGAGGAGTCATATGACGGGCTCGGTGCGGAGGGGAAGCGGACGAGGGCGGGCTCACGAGCCGAGTCCCAGCCGGCGCGCAGCCGAGAGACGGGGCGGAGGAGAGGCGGAGGCAAGCTCCGCCCCTGCGCCACTTTTGCGCCCTGGGCGCACGGCTTGCTCCGAGTGGGAGGTGGGTTACAGCCGCCGCAGGCAGCAGAGTCGGCCGGTCGGTTTACTCGGAGGTTGCAGGGCCCTGACTCCCTTTCTGGGGCGCCCGTGGGCTGCTTTTCCCAAGCTGGCGCTGGCTTGACCCCAGCTCCCGTCATCCACAGCCAGATGCAATTTGGGGGAGGCGTAGTCCAACTCGCCTCCGGCAAGGGCCAGCTTGGGGAAGGCGGGAGTGGAGTCCTTGGTGCGCTCTGAGCTTGGTGGTTGGCTTGGCGACGGTGCATTACCCAACGAGGTCACATCATCAGTGACCTATCAAGTTTGCACTGATGATGTGACCTCGTTGGGTAATGAGACGTCCGCAAGCCACCCACCAAGCTCAGAGCGCACCAAGGACTCCACAGTTTAACCCTGAGCTACAGATCCTCTCTTCTATTGGAAGGATGGAGTAGCGAACAAGATGTTTAGGCACGTATGTGTGGATCTACACATACACGCACGTATATACATCCTGTGAAGTCCTTGGGGTTCTCTGAGTTTGGTTCTTTTCTTGCCAACGTTTCGTTACCCGGCTAGGTAACATCTTCAGTGCTAAAATGGGACGTTACCTAGCTGGGTAATGAAACGTTGGCAAGAAAAGAACCAAGCTCAGAGAACCCCAAGGACTCCACAGTTCAACCCTGAGCTACACGTATTTGCCTCTGTTGGTATATACATCCATACCTCTACCTATAGTGATGTTCAGTGCAACTGATGAGGGGTCTCTAAATCCCTGAAAATGCCTGTTGGCTGCCAACTCATTTTTATCTCTGTACCCTAGTGCAGACAGGCCTTGAACATCAACCCTTTTGTTGATATATTTTGTTGACCTACAAAAAATAAACTAGTTTGCTTGACGAAGGCTCCGCCATCGTTCAAAAGCTTGACTGCACCTCGGTAAACCCTGAGTTGGCTTAATAAAAGATGTTGCATCAGTAGGAATTTGGATCTTTGCCCGCCATTGCTGGACTCTCCTCTTTCGGGTTAGCCAAGAACAAAGCAACTATGTAGAATGTGATATATTCCGACAGGCTCCCTTCTGGGAGCTTTCCCACCTAATGCTGGCTCGGGTTTAATCCAGACAGTGATCTGATGGCCTGGTGGAAGTCCTGCTGCGTACAGAAAATGCCACCCTTGGTAACCAGATATGAACGACAGGCATTTAGCTTATAAAAAACACGCATTTCACTTAAAGATGGCAAACAAGAATATCTCCAGTGCTCAAAAGGTGTGGAATGAATGCAAAGGCGCAAATAATTCAGCTAATACCCCACCACCACCAAACACACACACACGCCCTACAGGCGGCAACTTTTGTCTCCAAAAACCACCCTTTTATTCCATAAACAAAAGATTGCGTCCAGATTCACAAGGAAGAAAGAATCTTGGCCTCTGAAGCTTATTTCAACCAGCCTCAAAAGCAGTGTTTCTCAACCTTGGCAACTTTAAGACGTGTGCACTTCAACTCCCAGAATTCCCCAGCCAGCCATGCTGGCTAGGGAATTCTGGGAGTTGAAGTTCACACGTCTTGAAGCTGTCAAGGTTGAGAAACCCTGGTCAGTATGAAAACATCCTGTTAATGGGAAGAAAAAGATTCTGCATGCCTAAAATCAGCCATAGATGATAAAAAGCTTTCTCGTCACTTTTCAAGCTGGAGGGTCTATTAGAGGTCATCTATTCTGCCCCCACCTGCAGCCAATCCCTCCAGCCTCTACTTGATATTCAGCAAGCAAGGAGGGGATCTCACACCCTCCACTGGTTCTATTAACTGCTTTTGCTATTATATATATATATACATTTTAAAAATCTTCAACCTAAAATCTATTCTCTTGTAACATGAGCGTCTGAGATCTAATCCTGCCATCTGGGCAGTAAGGAATAAATCTTTGGTTGGCCACATCACTCATCCTAAAACACAGCTTGTTTGAACGTTATCTGTTGTTGGACCAGCCATAGTGGCCAGATTCCCACAGCCCCCTAAGCCAAAAATCATGCCTTAGGAACCTAACCACAACCATTAGCTTTATACACTGTGCTAAGCCTCAACCGAACTATATGTCAGCTGAGAGGAGGGTGAGTCACATGTTCTCTGCCCACACAATGGTCCTTTTGGTACTGAGTGACAACACCCCAGTTTCCTCAAAATAAAATATACCTCCTTCCTCTTGATAGGACTTGCTTTTTAAATAACTCTTGGAATGTGTTCTCACTTGTCTGTTGTCTTTTTTAAAGGTTAGCAAAATGGAGATGTTACACCACCCCAAAAAGATTGTGTGTGTAGGGAAAGGCCATGCAAGGATCATAATCGTGAGAGCCCCAAAGAGAGTCCACGTTTGTCAAGTATCCAGACAATTCACACCCAGTTCTTTCCAGCTTTTGTCAAAGGACCCATTTTTATGCATTATTCTAGCACAGCTCAGACTGGCCATGTACCTTGGCAGACGGCAGATGCAGTGGCTCCTACGATTCGCAGACTGCTGAGGATCCCAGAAATGAGCAAGCAGAGGCATGCAGCTTAGGGATGCCACATCTGCTTTGCGTGAAGAAGCTCCCAAGTTCAGTACCCAGAGAGACTCCTGCCTGAAGCTCCCCCAAAATGTCTGCCTCTCATTTTAAGCAACATAGGACAAGAATGGACCATGATCTTTCTCAGTAACTTCCTACATTCAAGCCCTAGAGGACACAAAGCATTCTTAGCTGCCTCAAGGAATCCGTAACTATGCAAGCTGATGCTTCCCTGTCCAGTTTTTTTCCCCCCCAACAGGAGCCGTTGTGACACTTCCCTTCCCTGAAAATGCACTACAAGCTTTGACCCATCTTGTTGTCAGATCCAAAGAGGATCTCAGCTGGGAACCTGGGACCCAGGACCAGCTGGGAAACCTCTCCCTGTTTCTCCAGCCCTTCTGCAAGGCCACAATGCTTCTTGTCCACAGAAAGTTCTCCCAGACATCGCATGAATGCTTCTTCTTCTAGCTCTGAAAAAGTCATCCCATGCCTATCCTTGCCTGCTTCGCAAAGGTTGTTTCAAACTCCGCAGGGGAGGAAGCTCAGCAAAGTAGCAGCACAGGGAGGAATACAACAAGAGGCCGAAAGAGAAGCCCAGGTGGTGCCCAATGGTGCAGGAATCCTTCAGCTGCTGAAAACAATTGTCTTTCCTTGTTTGAGTCCAGTTCCAGCTGCTCTGCAAGGCTGCTTTTGATCTTCGTGCATAAGGCAAAGAAAGGGATAATCCTCTACGCTGTGGGTTTGGACATTTGGGTTTCCTCCAGGGAGATGGACACTTCTGGAAAGGAGCCTAAAAAAAATGCACACCAATTAAAAACGACAGCTGGGGTATGATCAGCAGCTGCACCAAGCTACCTCCCTTCCTCCCTTCCATATTAGAACTGCCATTTGAATTGGTGTCATGCATAATGGTCTGTGGGAAAGAGCTTGGGAGAATGGGCCCATAGAAAGCTGCCCAGGGAATGGTCAGATAAGAGGCAGCATAGCCCACAGCTGCATAATAGAAATAGAAAGAGGCTCAAAAGAGACTTTCCTTAGTTTTTGGGCTATAAAGGGGATGGGGGGAGAGATGTATTTTCAGACTTGCAAGATTGATGTCGGCCTCACAGGTTAAACCAGACAGGAATCACATCCAGATGAGCTAATTCTACTTTATTGTAAAGCTACATTAACAGAATCTTGCAAATCTGAAAGTACAAATCTCCCCGTCTCTTTTACAGCCCAAGAAACTCGGGAGGATCCCTTCTGAGCCTCTTGCCTCACCCATTCTCCATCTGTGGGCTATGCTGCCTCTTATCTGACCATTCCCTAGGAAGTGTCTCTGGGCCCATTCTCCCAGGGTCTTCCCCACAGACCTTTACATCATGCTAATTTCCATTTAAAGCAGGAATGCCCTATTTTCTTCTTTGGGTGGGGGGGAACCATATTTAGTTTTCCAGTGGGGTGCTTGGAGGGAAGGGCTCCAAAAAGTAGCAGCTGAGCCAGGACCAAAACTAAGTTTATGTTTACATCCTTTACATAAAAACGTAATGCAGATGAAACACAGCTAATAGAATTGCTCCCCCGTTTCATGCTTAATGAGCTCTTCCTTTTGCTACATGAGAAATTACAATTTATTAATCACTTTGGGAAGTCTGTGGGAACTACGCCCAAAGTTTATGGGTCCATAGGTTGCGCCTCTGTAACTGATAGAATGAAAGAAGGGCGTGGTGAAGGAAGTAAAAATGCCAGCCACAATGGTGCAATTGAAGATTTTTATCTTCAATCTGGTTTTATATGTATCCAACCTAGAAACCAAGCAGAACTTTGCCTATACCATCACAGTTGCCATCTTGCCATTTTTGCCATAACCTGCAGACATCCTTGGAGACAATGAAGATTTTGTCCAGTTTTGTTTGTTTGCTTTTTAAACAAAGGTAATCTCTCAAAAATTATAGTGCTCCAAATAAGGCTTGGAGGAGGAATCACTTTAACTGTATTTTACGAGATCTACTGCTAATATACCCTCCTCAAACCGACACTCACACTGAAGTCTAGTTCTCCTTTGATGGGTCAAGAGCTCTGACACATTTCTCTCTGCTTGAAAAAGTCCTAAGAAATGTGTTGATGAGAAAAAAAGTGTAAAAAAGTCACTCCCTTTTGGGACCGCCCTTGAGACTACAGGAGCAAAATGAGACAGAATAATTCCTGCATGAACTTGAGTTCCCCAACTTCACTCAGCTTACTTTCAGTAGATCTGGTAGAACATCCATTCCCCATCCCTTCCATCTGATGCAAAGTTGGCTCTCTGGTGGTCTCCATGTACAGATCCTCTTCTTCTGAGTCCACTAGTTCAAGGATGTCACTGGCATCTCGATTCCTGCAATTAAGACAACACTGACTACAAGCAAGGAGCAAAGGGACCTTTTCTTCTCCTCCTTGTTTGAGGGACCATCCCTGCCAGGTGATTTTCAATAAATGAACACTTTGACCTCTAGCAATGTTACCCAGCCTGACTCTTGGCAGATAGGTCACATTCTGACCCCCAGCTGGAAATCATGGGAGATGTTATCAAGTATATTTGCAGGGTGTTGTTGGAGTACTACAACTTTTGAGGACTGTCTAAAAAACAGCTTAAAAAAAGTGGCATATTTCTTTCTTGCCCAGCCCTAACTCCAATGAAATTGTTAGTTTTATTCATTGGGTGGGGCTTTACACAAATTCATCTACTATATCATTGTAGGAGAGGGTCAGAGTACCACGAAGTTTGAGGATCCCTGCTCTAAGTGATGGCTTCCGTAGATGAAACTGGTTGAGACTTTCTAGTTAAGAAATAAAGACACTCACCGAAGCATGTTCCCTAGAAATATGAAAGAAAGAAAAGGAGAAAAACACTTTTATTACAAAGCTAGACATTTGCTTTCCAAGATTATACAGTAAGCCTTTCATGCAATGTCCAAAGTCAGCTGTTGGAAGGGTGTTCCAAAATATTCAAAAGAATATATTCTTTTTCAAAGTTGCTATAGGATTGCCTAAAGCATAATTGAAGGAACCCACATTTTGAAACCCAAATGGATAGATTACTCTAAGGGCAACACAGGAGTGCCCTTGAAGATGGTTAGAAATATCAATCGGTTCTGATCGCCGTGGGGCACAGGACTGTGCAAAAGGATTTCACTGTGTGTCAGTTGAGTTCCAGCACCCAATTCAAAGGACTGGCATCATCCACAGGATCTTGCTGCTTTTGTTGTAGAGACAAAAGCAGCATGACAAGGCACGCTCCACCTACTTGGGGCCTGGGTGGGAGGCCATGTCACTGATAGAAAATGGGCACAGCTTTTGCCCAATGTGGCAATTCTGCGCTCATCAATCTGGCCCTGCAGATTTCCTAACTTTAAAGCCTTAAAACCGGCTGGGAATGATGGATCAAGACAGCTAAACCATCTATTCTGTGGGATCCTTTCTCCCGGCTACTTTCCAAAATGCTCCAAGACCAGCCAAAGGGATCTTGCACAAAGGCTCTCTTTTACAAATATTCTCCCATCATCTGCTGAGAACAGGGCATTTTCCAAGGTCTCTGCAACATTTTGGATTTCTTTCCGTTAAAACTGTGGCTGTTGGATTCTTTCTCGTGGGCAAGCAAGCAAGAGACCTTATTTTTCTACTGACTTTTCAGAAGCTGCACGTTCATGTTTCTGCCACAATCCCTGTTTGTATGTGTGTGTGTGAGAGAGAGAAATTGGCAATGCAATTTAAATTGCCTATGATTCTCTGCAGAACCGTTGCTGGAAAGAAGGACACGGCTATTGCTGACGTGCTGATAAAATGGGTTTAAAGAGATTCCCCTCTTGCTTTTCAACAGGGGTTTTTGGCATTGTTCCCGAAAAAGCCCCATGTTTGGTTGGTGGATCACTGCACTTGATCTAGAACTTCGGCAGCAGGATCTCTCATGAACAACCTTCTGGAAAGACTCTCTCACCTTTGAAGCACACGTGAGGTCCAGCATATAGAAGGATTCCAGAAAAGACCAGAATTCCCAACAATAAAAGGACTACTATGGTTCCCACAATGCCAGCAATGTTCACAGGCTCTGGAGAGAAAGTTGCAGGAGTTGGAGGGAAAGAAGCATTGAGATGGTAACATTAAGAAACTTTTTTTTTTCTTATGTTTTCCCCCCCCTAAAAATGGAAATCCGTTACCCTTCAAGAATAAATACATCTTTTCAGCTATGATAACAAAACATACATGCCAAGGGGGTAAAACAATAATAATAATTTAAAAAAACCTGGCGGTGGTTATTTATTTACTGTAAGTAGAACTTTCAGTTAAGCAATTGCGAAATAGAATGTTCTTGCAAGATGGCCTGAAATGACTTTCCACAAACTACTCCATTCCTTTTCCATTGCTCACCCTGCTAAGTAGAGATACATTATATTCCATAAGTTAGCATTTTATGGAGTACAGATTTTAGATAGATAGATAGATAGATAGATAGATAGATAGATAGATAGATAGATAGATAGATAGATAGATAGATAGGTAGGTAGGTAGGTAGGTAGGTAGGTAGGTAGGTAGGTAGACAGACAGACAGACAGACAGACAGACAGACAAATGTATTCTCGACTGATTTATGGCACTGAGCTCTGGAAACATTCTGAATGCAGAAGCCAGTTCAACTATATAAAAGGCCTTTGGTGCAAAGCTGGGGAAATCTCTGGGTTACTTGCACCAGATCAGTTAAGATTCCCAGAGGGAAAAACTCTGTGTCTCTGTCTGTGACTCTATGTGTGTGCACATAAGGGCACTGAACAAAGTTCCATTCTAATCCTCAGAGCAAATCCCTAGGTCGAGAGAGTTTAATTCTAAGCATTTGACCTTTGGTACTAAGCTCCAGTTAGTGAACTTCAGAATTCTGGAAGGGGCTTGCAGAAAACTTTTTCTCTTTTTAATTCCTACCAGTGCTTATTTAATTGGATGAAATAGATTTTGCCTTTTTTCCTTTTCAGAGGAGAAGAAAAAGTTGATGAAATTGTCATAAGTAGAGTGTGGAATTTGTAACCCCAAGGAAGCTAAGGTGTTCTTGGGTGTGAATGGCCTGCCTTTCATTGCACAATTCTCTCTCCAGCAGCCTCCCTGGCTTCCCCCATTCTCACCTAATGGTCTGTAGCAGTTGCATCCTCTGCCATTTCTGAGAATTTGCAAAGTTCCCCAGCCCTTCCAAGAGAAATTCAAAAGGAATTCTCAAGCATCTTGGGAAGAAGGTAGGAGGAAAGAAAGAAAGAAAGAAAGAAAGAGAGAGAGAGAGAGAGAGAGAGAGAGAGAGAAAGAAAGAAAGAAAGAAAGAAAGAAAGAAAGAAAGAAAGAAAGAAAGAAAGAAAGAAAGAAAGAAAGAAAGAAAGAAAGAAAGAATTTGCAAGGCAGATTTCAATACAGCACGAAACAAGTACAGTAGATGACCCAATCAACTTGCTAAACCTAATCTATCTTGCTAAATCAACAATCAACTTGCTAAAACCAACTATTTTCTATCAAGATGGGAGGGAAATGCTTTACAGGCATCAGATAAGTGAGATCACAAGTACCTTTCATTACTGGGAGCAATCAAAGGTTTTTTTTTTTTTTTAAGATTCCTCTGGTGCTTGGACAAGATCCAAGGAACTTGTGCAAACCGTGTTCTTCCTTTTACTCCCAATAGGCCAAAGTGCCACTGTTTAAACATTGTTACTTACCAGTCACCTTCAGGTGAACATACACCACTTTCAGGCCCAGGGGGTTTTCAGCCTTGCAGAGGTAATACCCTTGGTCTGCGCTGGTGGAGCAATTCTGGATGACAAAGGTGGAGACCCTTCCCTTTTGGCTGATGAGAAACCTCCCACCTGACCGGATCTCTGTCTCCACCTCGGAGAGGTTGCGCAGCCAGGTGATCCTCGCAGGTGGATTGCCAGCTGTCAATTCGCAGGTCATCACCACTGATCTCCCCACAAAGCAGCTCTTCATTGGGTTGGACATGACCAAGGGGCTCTCTGAAGCAAGAAGAAAGCAAAGTTGACCTGGAAGGACAGGCATGGCAACTTGCAACCTGATGACAGAAAATGTGTGTTTATGGAGTGTTGGAATCCCATTCTGATTGGCATCACAAACACTGCTTGGCAACAGACTCCCTGCTTGGCGTCCTGAAGTTCTCAGGTTCAACCATCAGCATGTCCAGGAAGAGCTAAGAGAAATTCTGATGAAAAAGCTGGAGAGATTACACTTCTTAGGAGTAATTGGGAAACATTCCCGTGATGCTCGCATGATGCATTGACTATCATGCCCAGAATTTCACTGTCCCTTGGCCAAAGAACGGGGAATTGTAGCCCCAATGTACCTAGGACCAGTATAGGGTAGATGGTGATAATGACGATGATTAACTTTTTAGAGAAGTACAGGTAGTCCTCACTTAACTACCGTTCATTTAACAACAGTTTGAAGTTACAACAGCCTTGGAGAAAGTGCTTCATGGTCTGTACTCGCACTTATGACCATCACACACCCCACAATCACGTGATTGCAATTTGCAACTTTTTTTATGACATTCATTTAGGAAATCACATGGTTGTTAAGCAAATTCTGGCAAAAAAATCCATTAGGGAAGCTGGATTCGCTTAACGACCACGTGGTTTGCTTAATGACCATGTAATTTGCTTAATTACATCATAAAAATGGTCGTAAAATCGGGTCGGTCATGTGGTGACTTGCTTAATGACCACCCCTCTTAACAACCAATTCTCGGCTCCCTATTGTGGTCATCAAGTGAGGACTACCTGTATAGAAACAAACACAAATAGAAAATAAAAGAACAAAGCCCAAATGAGTAAACAAGGGACTTATTTCAAGTCAAGGAAATTATTGTTTTCTGGTATAAGTGAATTATGGATGAGTGGATATAGTATGTTGGTTTAAATGACTAAAAATCACTATTAAGCTTTAAGCAAGGATAAATGTGCTTGAGGGAGCCAGGCTGGTGTAGTGGTTAAAGATACCAGGCTAGAAACCAGGAGAATGAGACGCTAGTTCCACTTTAGGCCTGAAGCCAACTGGGTGAGTCGCTCACACTCAGCCCTAGGAAGAAAGTAATGGTAAACCATTTCTAAAAATCTTGCTAAGAAAACCGCAGGGACTTGTCCAGGCAAATGCCAGGAGTCAAGACCGACTCAAAGGCAAGGAGAACCAGTTTGGTGTAGTGGTTAAAGGCACTAGGCTAGAAACAGGGAGACGGTGAGTTCAAGTCCCGCCTTAGGCACAAAGCCAGCTGGGGGACCTTGGGCCAATCCCTCCCTCTCAGCCCTAGGAAGAAGAAGAAGGCCAGGGCAAACCACTTCCAAAAATCTTGCCAAGAAAACTGCAGGGACTTGCCCAGGCAGTCGCCAGGACCCAACGCTGACTCAAAGGCACACACAAAAAGGGTTCTTATGTTCTCTCCATGACCTTCTCACTGAAAACCCACCCCTTTCCCCTTGGTCCCGGCTACTCCCAAAGCTGGCAGCGAGGTTCAGTTAGAGTGGCACGGAGTGCACTGGTGGGAGACTTGAAAGAACAGGTTAGGGATAGATCGCCATGGAGAAAAATCTATCTAGGTGGTTGCTAGGAGCTGAAAACAAGCTGATGGCATATAAGCAGTCCATCAATCACTCCCTGAGCCAGAGAGGGAGGTTCTGAAAGCACAATAGATCTCTATGGGCCTCTTTCCCTTTCTGAAGGGCTGCGGTAGATGGGGTGACCATCTAGCATAACCCATTTCGGCCTCTCTTTTCCACCACAACAAACCTTTCCTGACGTTTCTGTCGCCACTGTGAAAACAGCGTCTTCTGGATCAGAGCAACAAGCCTCTAAGCAATCTTAGCCATTCCTTGTATCCAGAGCATGCAAATTGATTAAGAGAACCCACGGAGAAATCCCATCCAGGTCTTTAACTCAGTGTTTCTCAACCTTGGCGACTTGAAGATGTGTGGACTTCAACTCCCAGAATTCCCCATCCACGCATCTTCAAGTCGCCAAGGTTGAGAAACACTGCTTTAACCATTCAGAGTCTGGGAACGTACCATGACGTTGTGCAATTGGGAACCCCATCCTTGACTCACCCAACTGCAAGGTGCAGGTCTGGTTTTCCTCCCCATTCACAATATGGCTTCCACGGCAGACAAAATCCTTGCCCCCAAGGCGGGGTGACCCTTGCAGAGACAGCACAGCTGCATCCGCAACGTGGGTAGTGTTAGAATCCATGACTAGATCCTCCGGGTTGATCCACTGGAGCGTCGGGGATGGGTAACCCCCGAGCCAGCTGCATGACAGTAGCGCCTTCTCAGCATTCTCCACGGAGGTCTGAGCCCAACATTTCGGGGATGACGGCGGGGGATCTGAAGAGAGAAGGATTGGGTGATAGCCAGCCAATGGTTCCCCAAGCCCCATGGAGAGATCTACTGATTTTGGTTATTTATACTTTTGTTGCCCACTTTTGACCGTTAGAGACAAACATTCAAGTAGGGATCTAGGATCGGCTCTGACCAGGACAGAAAAGACCTCTGCGTCTTCCCATTTGCTGGTGTTAATGAGAGGCCATTCACAGCAGTGGGGACCTCACCAGGCACCCCCCCCCCCCATTCTGCCAACTATTGGCTGGGTGAGTGTCAATGAATGCAACATTTCAGCAGGGAATCTAAAACCCCACTTTGCAGAAATCATTCCTTAAGAGGAAGGCTTAGCCACCACTGATGCTCCTCCCATGCCCTCTAAAACATCTTTGGGAATTTCCTGTTCCTTTTTTTCTTTTGCAGAATCTGGCCACAGCACTGAGCATTTCCAGAAATGCAACATTCCCCGGGGAAAAATGACACCCTCCCCCCCCGGCCAGTATTCCTCGTCATACGTACAGTAGATCAGGAGTTCATGCGTGACAGACCTCTGACGTTGACTCAACAAGTTGGTGGCCAAACACGAGTAATTCCCTTGGTAGCTGGGCGAGATGTTGTAGAGGACAAAAGTGTTCTGCGAGCTGTTGACTTTGGTAAATGGCTCCTGCACAGAGCCAAATGGGTTAAAATCCCACTTGGTGGCTGATTCAGGCCAGGAGTCGCTAGTGCAGGTGAAGTTCAAGATGTCGTGTCTCTTGGCATAAAGCGTGCCATTGGGCAATGCCCCGGTGGGAGAAATGTTGACCTCCACCTGGTCTGGTCCACCTGGAAAGCAAGCAAGACGAAAGAAAGGAGCTAATTATGTTACTCAGGTGGAGGGCTGCTCTTTAAAATTTGACTTCGGAGTTTTGAAGGACGGAAATGGGACCTTGCGTATCTGCAAGGCCCAAGGAACTCATCCCAAGGAAGTCCGAGCCACATTCTTGCAGCCACAATTTAGATCAGTGTTTCTCAACCTTAGGGACTTTAAGGCATGGCTGGCTGGGGAATTCTGGGAGTTGAAGTCCACCCATCTTAAAGACCCCAAGGTTGAGAAACACTGATCTTGATGCTCCTTCTGGTCCTTACAGATATTCAGAATGTTTCTTTAAACTGCTAAACCACACTAGCTTTTGCACACCTATCCCAGTGTGGTGTACTTATGTGCAAGAGACAGAATGGTGTGGGAGTTAAAGCGTTGAACTGGCTTCTGGTCCCTCCTTGGCTTCAAAAGCACCTGGGGTGGTTTGGGGCTAGTCCTCTTTTCTCAGCCCAGTGTACCTCACAGGGCTGTTGTGGGGGAAAATTAGGAGGAGAGAATGCTCTGAATTGTTCTTTCAGCTCCTAGAGGAAAAGAAAACTGAAATTGTCCTTTCAGCTTCTCTCTAACAAGCAAATACATAAATAAATACAAAAAGGCAATAAAGGGAGATTTGAAATTTTGAGAAAACTGTTTTCCAACCTGATCTTTCCCAGACAACAAGTCCTTTCCCTTCCAGGCAGTACCTGGAAAATAACTTGAGGGGGAAGGAGGTACTACAACAGCATCACATAATTTCATTTCTCAATGCAGAGGGTTTCTGCACTCCAAAAAAGAGGGTGTTTTTTTGGTTTTTTTATAGCGATGTTGCAGAAATGAATACAGGTAGTCCTCGACTTATGACCGTTCATTTAACAACAATTTGAAATTACGACAGCACTGAAAAAAGCGACTTATGATAGTCGCAGCGTCCCCAGGGCCACGTGATCAGAATTTGGGTGCTTGGCAACCGGCACATATTTAAGATGGTTGCAGCATCCCGGGGTCACATGATTGCCTTGGCAACCTTCCCAGGGGGCTTTCGACAAGCAAAGTCAATGGGGGAAGCTGGATTTGCTTAATGACCATATGATTCACTTAACCATGAAAAGAGGTCATAAAATTGGGCATGACTCACTGCATCGCTTAGTGACAGAAGTCCCAATTATGGTTTTAAGTCAAGGACTACCTGTAGAACCATAGCCAAGGAAGACTGTTTATTCATTTATTTCATTACATTTATTATAGCTGCCTGTTCCAGCAGACTCTGGGCGTCTGATGAAATTGAATACTAAATTAAAAACAATTAAAACATAGAAAAAACAGAACAAAACAGCCCAGATTAAAAACTGCATTATATCACAAAGAAGGCACGCTTCCTAGGTCTCACCAGATGCCACATTTAATAGAAGGGCTCTGCAGTTCACCCCCTCAGCCCAACTCTACCAGGTGGGCAGAAGGAGTAGGAGAGAGATGGTCACCCAGATCGCCAGGCCCTGTGCCACGGAGGGCTTTCAAGGGAACAACCGGCCCCTTGAATTGCACCCGGAAGCCAGCTGGCAGCCCACGCAGCCGTGGTGACCCATGGGCACCACGAGAAGCGCCCGTCACACTCGCATCACTGCATCTGGAACCAGCTGTAGCTTCCAGGTGGGGCGGGCATAACCTCCACATGCCAAGCAAAGCTTTTCCACCAGACCGAAACAACAGGCAGAGTTACGCAGGAGCAGGTGGCCAGGGCCAACCTGGATCCGAGCCGAGGGCAAGTCCCGGCAGCATGGCCCCCATGGGAACCAAGGTGGCTGCAGACATTTTCCGATGCACCTGCTAAACTTTCTGCCCTATTTTTTTTTTAACGATTTCAATTTAAAGATGGAAACCTGGCATGGCGCAAAGCAAAACACCACTTCGGTCAGTCCCTTCCTCTTTACGGACGAGGACGCCACAGAGGTGCTGTCACCGGTCTTAGAACGTGTAGAGGGTACTGGCAATTGCTCCGACCTTTTGCTTTGTTACTCTTTTGTACATTTTTTGCTTGTGTTTTGCTCATTTTGCCTCCATCCCAGAAAAAACAAAGCAGAGCAAAAATGAAAGGAACTGGGGGTGGTAGAAAGCATCATGACTAGGGTCGTCAAATGCCCAGCGAAAGGAGGACATGTTCTCCTTTTTGTCCTCCATTCAGCAGGTGTACCCTTCAAATATTGTCCTGCTTTTTTCGTGTCTTTTCCCAACAGTAGCCTTTCGAACTGGTGTGCATGGCGACCTCGCAGATCGTTGGCTTCTTTCTTTCCCTCAATAGACTCGACAGCCAAACGGACGTTAAAGCATCGATTCCCGGATTCCAGCCATCAGCTTCCATCCAGCCCCTTCAAATCGACAGTCACCGTAGATCGCACGACCCGTCCTACATTTCTAGGGTGAAATTTGAAAAGCGCGTCGATGTTGGTTCCGTAGGATCGCTGGCGTACGTTCTTGAAAATAAAGGTTTGTTGGAAAAATATTGTGATGGAAAAACCCGTCTTCCTGATGCTGGAAAATGTCATTTCATATTCATGTAGGCCTAAGTTCTTTTTCTCTTTTGCTGTAATTTTGGTCCTGGATGCCAAGAAAGTTAAACAGTTGCTGGGTCCTCCTTTTCCTACCATTGATCCTCCTTTCCAATTGTCCTCCTTTGCCCGTTCCGATATCTGGGAACCCTAATCATGGGGGACGAAAGAAGCGATAGGGAGCAACCCCACACATTTGCCTCCGGATAAATGGGTGTCATGACCAGTGAAAGCCACCACGTCAACTAGTTTGGGACAATGCCAACAACCTGTCCCCCAAAATCTAGGGAAAGCCAGAAGGGGTGCACAACAGGAAAACATTTAAACTGCCGTTACCAACTTGTGCTGTTCTTCCACGCTTGGAAGACGGCTGCCCTCTGGTTCAGTCCACGTCTCCCAGTTTCCCTCCAGAGCCCCCCTAAAAATACTGGACAGCTGTAAACCTTGGCACTGTCATGCTCCAGTTAAAATGGGTGCGGCTCTTGTCTGCAAGAAGCAAACCGCAGAACCACGGGCACACCACACCTTGAAAGCAAATAAGAGGCTGCGATAGGAGTTGTATAGAGTCGCTGCAGCGTGATTATTGCTGCGCAACAATGGAAGAATGCTGAAATCGTGTGGAATGGAGTGTGAAAATGTCAGAATTCGCAGAAATGGCAAAATGGACCTGTTTGGTCAGAGGAAAAAGAAACCAAACCTTTTCTGAAAGTTTTTTTTCCGAAGCGTTCCCGTGAATGTCCCGCGGCAATCTTTACTATAAGATTAAGTCAGTATTTTCACTCACATTGCAAAAGAGGAATTTCCCTCTTCTCTCCCACCAAACCCCTATCCTCATTCTCCCTTACTTGCTCGTCCAGAAGTTGAGCATTGAACATAAAGCAAGAATTCCCACCGTTGCTTTATTTTCAATGCTCAGCTTCCTGTTACCTTTTCAGAAAGGTTCAATGCTGCCAGCAACTTGTTTACCGTCCAAGAGAAAAGAGCTTTTCTGGTTGCCGATAAATAACTTATGAAAGGTTTTCAGGCGTTATTTCATTCTCCAGCAATCTGGATAGCTGTAAAAGGGGACTGGAGAAATCCATCAAGGAGAATGAAGAAGTGATGAGCTGGCCAAAGATGACTTTTTTATCCCAAGGCAACGTTGCTCTGAAATTAGATATTGAGGAAGGAGAAACAAGGCTGAGGTCTGCCTTTGTGATGTCTTCATGGGCTTTCTTAGAGGCATTTGGCAAGCGACCTCAACAAACAAGATCCCTTTGGTCTGATCTGGAAAGCATTTCTTGCCAAATGCGAAACTGAATTTTGCAGCTTTGGGTAGGGCGGCTCAGCCTCTTCTGCATTCCAGATACCAAGACACCAGCTTCCCCTAATGTATTCCACCAGCCCGAGAGCCGTGGCTGAAAAAACGTCCGTTCAATCCTTGGAAAGCCATCTCTGAAGAGACGGTAGATGGATAAACAGTCTGAATTAGAATCCGGTAGCTCCCTCGGTTGCAGGTAGATCTTCACGAGGCTAGAAGGTCCAAGAGTGGGAACTCCCTCAAAGCCAATGATTGTAGAGAGCAGAGGGAATGGCCTTGAAGGACAGGAGGAAGAGCAGCTACCAAGGCAGTGGTCAGATAAGAGAGCATTGAGCCCAGGCTAAGCAGGTAACGCGAGAAAATGTCTCAGGCAAGCCCCTCTCTAGTTCACACGGAGATAAAATGAGGGAGAAGCACATTCAGGCTTTCAAGATTCTGTTATTATAGCTTTACAATAAAAGTAGTCCTGACCTATATGGCAGTGATTTCTTCCTCTGATCTACCTCGTTGGGCTGACAATGAATGCAACATACATACCCACATACATTGTCTATATCAGTGTTTGTCAACCTTGGCAACTTGAAGATGTGTGGACTTCAACTCCCAGAATTCCCCAGCCAGCATGGCTGGCTGGGGAATTCTGGAAGTTGAAGTCCACTCATCTTAAAGTGGCCAAGCTTCTGGGAGCTGAAGTCCACACATCTTCAAGTTGCCAAGGTTGACAAACACTGGTCTCTATACTGCCCTGCCATATTTGCTGAGCATCCCAACCACCTCTTTAAGCGGGATGGAGGAAGACTTACTGGCCACCAGTAACTGGACCCTGTGTGTATGGTTGGTCTCAGCCAGCATCTCCCGGCACACGTAGTTGCCTTCGTCCTGCAAACGCACTCCTGAAATGTGTAAGGAGCTGTTCCCCACCAGTGAGAAGCGGGTGTCCGAAGGCAGCTTGCCCTCCGAGGAGAAGAGAATGGGAATTGCGCCGGGCTCGCCGTGAAACCATTCCACCATAGATGCTTGGGGAGACACGTTCTGGCATCTCAGGGTCACTTCCCCGTGAAGTTCTCCAACAGCCACTTCTTCAGTTCCTGGGGAAGAGCGAGGGGAAAGCGTATTTATTTCCATTTCCAAATTTCCAGACTGCCCCTTTCCGATGGCTCTGGGTGGCTTAAATGGTGAAAATCAACATGAAACCTGAACCGTTCACATCATGGGGAGGGGGGAACAGCCAACTCTCTCCTTCCTACCCATAAAACAGTCACTACCACCCCTATTATCCTGACCCAAGGCCTGGGGAAAGAGCGGTGTTTCTTAGCGGCCAGTAAGGTGGGCACCACGCGACTCTCTGCGGTGGCGTTTCTCAACCTCATCGCCTTTAAGACGTGTGGACTTCAACTCCCAGAATCCCCCAGCCAGCATCGCTCCTTCCCTTCCTGCATTCTTTGATTTTGCTCTTTGTTTAAAAAAGATCTTTTCCACCCCGTCAGTCCTTTGGGGAAGATGGAAATGGGGAGATCTAGTAAATTGGCTTCACCTTTTTACTAGATGATTTCACAGCCCGAGCCAACTCATTCATAACCCCTTGGTTTTACAACCCTAATAGACACCCATCCCGTCCCCACTCGATCTTTTAGGGTTTAAAAACCATGTTTAACAAACCAAGCAGAAAACCCTCTAACCTTGAAACCAATTACACGCAGCAGAGCGCGGAAGCTACAACTGCCGGAAAGGTCATTAAAAACACTCGGGGGAGAAGGATCGGATTTATTTATTTCTGTATTTGTTCAATTTATAAGTGACTCTGGGCAGCTCGCGCAATCAACCTCATAAGGAACAAGAAGCAAATACTGTATAAACAAGTCCGCAGAACAACAAAACCATTAAAAGCCGATAAAACAACTCAAAACAAAGCCCTAAAACGTTGTTGGCGGGAGAGCGCAATCTGTATCTTACAACCATTTCGTGGGCCCCATAGCATTTAATACTTGGCCCCTCTCTGCATCCTAAGCAAAATTACACACACAGACACACACGTGCCCAACTATCTACAAAGCCCACTAAAGCAAGTAATGCTCATTATGATTAAAAAAAAAAAAAAACCTCGTTGCTCCCAACGTGGTCTAAATAGAACATCCAGCTTTAGCAGCAGTGTATCTTAGAATCATTTATGGGGGAGGTGCAACAATGGGATGCTTCCTCTATGCCAGTGTTGTCCAAACTTGGCCACTTTAAGATGAGTGGACTTCAACTCCCAGAATTCCCCAGCCACCATGGCTGGCTGGGGAATTCTGGGAGTTGAAGTCCACTCACCTTAAAGTGACCAAGTTTGGACAACACTGCTCTATGCCCACCTGGGGCCTCAGTAGGACCTGGTGGTAATTCCTTAGTGGGGTGGGGTGGGGAATCAATCATTTAGGACGTCTAAATCTCTTCCAAGGCTGGGAAGATGGGAAATGCAGCCACGCATTTCTGCAGCATTTTTTAGTTTCGCACGTTTCTTCGGCCAAATTGTGTCGGGCCTTTGCCTCTGAGATAACGGACTGATGGGAATCCGTAGCTGCCGCTCCGCTCTCGAATCAATATTACGCAGCATCTGTTTACAAGCGACGGCTGTAAAACCGAAAAGGCAGCTGTCCAAGGAATTGGGGGAAGCTGTCTCCATATTTAGACAAAATATATGGGATCGGGTGTGTGCTTAAATCGACGTGCAGTGCAACACTTACTTTTCCTCTCCACGACAGCCCTGCGAGGCAGGTTGGGCTGAGTCTTTTGGGGAGCTTCCAGGGCTGAGGGGGGACTAGAACTGGGGTCTCTCCACTCTTCGTCCAACATCTAAACCACATCGACCCTGTTTCTATTGAGTTAGAACTTCCATTCATCTAGCCCAGCCTTGGGCACATCTCCCCAAGCCATGATTTAACCACGCTCGAGTAAATAAATGATGGTGTGCTAGGTTTTAACCACAGGCTACACCGAAATCACATCAGCCACAGGAAGCGAATATGAGAGATGGGAAGAGCCTTGCAGGTGCACGCTCTCCAAAACCAGAGATTGCTCTCTTACACCAGCCAAGCGGAATGCACACTCATGGTGCTATATTAAGTCTGCTTCCAACAGTGCAGTTCCTCGCTCAGGACTCTGCGTACGGACGGAGACACTTTACATTTGTCATTCTGTCAGTCTGTTTAAAAGCTTTGTTGAATGGGTCAGTTTAGAAAGCCCTGAAATATCAACAAGAAGTCCATCACGATCCAGCCATTTCTGCACTCTAACTGTGAAAGGGTTGGGGTGGACAAGGAAGAACTGGGGTTGAACTTTTTCTGTCCCACAGATTCACAGATTAATTCTGGTTTAGTTTGTAATCCTGGCTGTCTTCCTTTAAACTCCTATTCACAGCTTTTCTTTCTTTCTTTCTTTCTTTCTTTCTTTCTTTCTTTCTTTCTTTCTTTCTTTCTTTCTTTCTTTCCTTCCTTCCTTCCTTCCTTCCTTTCTTCCTTCCTTCCTTTCTTTCTCTCTTTCCTTCCTTCCTTCCTTCCTTCCTTCCTTCCTTCCTTCCTTCCTTCCTTCCTTCCTTCCTTCCTTTCTTTCTTTCTTTCTTTCTTTCTTTCTCTCTCTCTCTCTTTCCTTCCTTCCTTCCTTCCTTCCTTCCTTCCTTCCTTCCTTCCTTCCTTCCTTCCTTCCTTCCTTCCTTCCTTCCTTCTCTCTCTCTCTCTCTCTCTCTCCCCCCTTCTTTCTTCTCTCTCCCTCCCTCCCTCAAGTACTTTGATTCCCACTCCCCTTCCTAACCAAGCAGGGCAAACTTTTCAATTGCCCCTCCCTCCCTCCCTCATAACCCAACAGTTACAAAAGCTGTAAATTAATCCCAGAAAAAAAATTATGCATCTGGAGCCCCCCCTTCACCCCCCTCCTTTAGAACTGGGAAAGAACAGACAGTTGTGGCCAGAAGGTCTTTTGAAGCTGGGGAAAAAAGTATGCAGTAATCCTGAATATTTGGGGGGGTGAGGGTGGGGGGCCGAATGACGTCACAACCTCCAACTCCTGAGTCCCAAACTTGGCGGAATTGGGATCTGTTCCTGCAAGGCATCCCAGATCGTTGCAAAACCCGCACGGTCCGTCGGATCTGATGCAGGAAAACGGGGGCACGAGGGGCGGGGGGGGGGCGGCGGCGGCGGTTCCGTCCAGACAGAAACTTCGGAAGGCAAAGGAGGCGAAGGGGAAGGGCCACATCCGTGTTTGGGGAAAAAAGAGAAAGGAAAGGCGACGCCTCCTTCTTCCGAGCCGAGCGGGACTCCTGGCGAGGCGCCCGCGCGGTTTCCTCGGGCCACCTTCGAGGATGCCTTCCGACGGTCCCCACCTCGCCTCTTCCCGGATCTCCTAATGGTCCCCCTCCAAATCGGACCCAGGCCCTTCCTTGCTTAGCTCCGGAGTCCAACCCGCGTCCCCCCCAGCCCGCCCCGGGCTGCCACCTGCTCCGACCCCGGCGTGGCCCGCGTCCGCACGCGCGCCCCGAAAGCCGGACAGCCCGCCCGGTGCCCGGCTGCGCCGCCCGCCGAGGGTTACCTGCAGCGCCGCCGCGCCCGGAGAGGGCCAGGACGAGGAGGACGCCCGCGGCCAGCCCGCTCGCCATGGCAGGTCGGACGGGAGAGCCGAAGCCAGCCGGCGCAGCCCCGCGGACTTACGGGCAGGGCGGGCGCGGGGACGGAGAGGCGGGGAAACGTCCAGCGACTGCCCCGTCGGAGGCGGAGCGGCGGCGCTGCGGGCTCCGCTTTCGGGCGCTGCGCTGCGCTCCTGCTCGGCCGCTGGCGTCGGTCTCCGCAAGCGGTCGCTTCCCGGCAGCGAAGCGCAGCTGGACCCCTGGCTGGGCTTCCAAACGCGGTGGCCAACTTTTTTTGGGGGGGGAGGCTGCTGTGCTTCTGCTGGCCGCAGAAGAAGGAAAGTTTCTTCGCCCCCCTGGGCAGGCGTGCACGCGCACCGTATCAGGGCACAGGCGTGCCAGAGATATATTTTTTAAACGGACAAAAAGACAAACCCAGCGATTTTCGATCCGAGGACAAGGCACGGGAGCCTGGCCAGCCTTGGCAATAAGACTTGGCAACCTCGAGCTAGGAAGGGCCGTGCATTTGAATATTGGATATTAATCAACGTATATTGAAAGTTTGTGCGTTTAAAATAAAGGCATATTTAAGTATTATATATAAGTCAATGTATATTTAAATATTATACAGTTAAAATACATTTACATTTAAATATATATAGATGGAGTGTATTGAAATATTGTGCATGTAAAATAAATTTACATTTAAATATTATATATAAATAAAGTGTATTGTCTTTAAAGAGGCAAAGCGTCTGCTCCCCATGACTTTATGGCTGCACCCCTGTGGTGTTCTTGGCCACAGAGATGGTTTCCCACAGCCTTTAGTGGGGACATTTTTCAAGCCTGCCAATAACCCTGGGATCTCCTGGTGGTGTCCCATCCATGTTCTATCCGGTTCCAACCCTACTTAGCTGTTGAAGGTCAGCTTAGATGCTACTGCCTGTCATTGGAAAAGTGATATTATTCCAGATGTCAAGGAATGGTTGTTACAGATGGGTGCTCTATGTTTTGATAAAGGCAACATTTTCGACCAATAAAAGGATACAGCAGCATGTGTTATTATAGCAGAGATTCTGTGACATCTTTCAAGAATATCTTGAATTGTTCATCTTAGTGTAGTGAACTCACTGGTAAACCAGTGACTCTTGATAAGTATAAGATAGAATTTTTTTTCTTTCCTTCTTACTTTGTATTTTTTAAGTTTCTTTTTTTTTTAAGATTGAAGATTGTTTTGTTACAAAAAATAAAGATATTAAATTTTAAAAAAACAGATGATGCTGCCTGTGGTGAAAATTTACAGAATGCCTAAAAATAAATGTGAAGCGTTGGGGAGAAAGGTTAATCCTGACAAGAAAGACCCCCAAATTGAAAATTAGAGGGGGAGGGGTCCCTTGAAAGAGTGGCTTGTTGAAGGCCAGGTTTGCCACATCCACAGGTAATATTTGCATCAGGGACCCCCATCATTTTCCTTCTCTCCATACCTGTCAAGGATCCTTAGAGCAAAGGCCTCCAGTTTATACCCCAATCAATCCTTTTTGGGTGTGCTGGATAATTTTCGTTGCATTAAGCTGTCCTATTGTTCCCCTTTGCACAGATGTCACTTAGCAACAGTTGCCCCAGCACATAGCAAGCCATGGATTGCTTTCCCCGGAGACCCAGAGCAAAAGCTGGGCTTAAATAAACATGTCATCCACAGACACATCAACCAGCCACAGTGCAGCATTCGGGACAAAGATCATGGAGGAAAACCCAGCCGAGCTGAGACCAGAAGGGCGTTCTGCAAGGGGCAAGGTAATCCGGGGACCCCTGTCCTGAAAAATCCTCCATGGTAAAAACGAAACAGACCAAAATGGGTTTGAAATGCAACGTTGGCAAGCAAACCACCAAGCTCAGAGAGCACCCAGGACTCCACAAACTAACATTTACTGCAAAAAATCAGATGATCGGCAAGAGGTCCGGGTCAAAAATTCCAGAACCGTCCTTAGATGGGGCAGTCGGAAAAAAAGAAACTATTTAAAAAGTAGATGAAGAAATGGATTGCAAACAAAGGGGGGGGGCACAGAGAAGAGGAGAACTGACCCCCCCAATATTATTTATTTGTTTATTTTTTTCAGAATCCCAGATCCTATGAAGAAGCAGGCATCGAAACGGTGGGCCAACCTTCCCCACCTTGGGGCTTTTTGAGATGGGAAGGAGGATAAATGGCCTGTGGAGTGGGGATGATGGGGTTTGTAGTCCAGCACTTCTGGAAGACATTGAGGGACACCCTTCGAAAGCCCATAAAGGCAAAGGTGGGTCTGCAGAAAGATTCCCAGGAGGAGCAAAGCAGAACATCCATGAAAAAAAGAATTCCAGTTGTAAAAGGTAAAAAAAACCCAACATTCGCTGCCCCCCATTACTGGAGGAACAGACAGAACAGAAATGAGAAACGCTGGTCAGTGGAACTCGGTTGCCCCTGGCTACGAAGAGCAATACCTGTTGAATGTCTACCTTGGTAAATGCAAAGCATAGAAGAGATTCCGTTTCTCTTCGAGACTCCGCCAAGAGAATAAAATCAGGGTGGGTTTACAGTGAAAAGAAATTGCTTCTCTTCAAGGTTAGATTAGAAGGGTAGCAGATTAGATTAGAGGAGGAGCAGTACTAGAATTCGGCAGATGTTAACTCTCAAGATCCTAATAAGGTCAAATGGAAATTTTATATTTTATATTTTATATTTTTATTTTATTTTATATTTATATTTCAAATTTAGATACCGCCCATCTCACAAAAAGTGACTGGGCGGTTCACAATAAAACAGCAATAAATACTAAAATAAAATAAAACAATATAAAATACAGTAAAAATAGAATAAAAATATATGGTCCAAGACCAAACCCAATAAAAACCCAGCCTGCAATACAATAACTATAAAGGAAAAAAAAATTAAAAACGGTAAGGACATCCTAAAGCCGTTTCTCAACCTTAGAAACTTTAAGATATGTGGACTTCAACTCCCAGAACTCCCATGGCTGGCTGGGGAATTCTGGGAGCTGAAGTCCACACATCTTAAAGTGGCCCAGTTTGAGAAACCCTGATTTAAAGTAAACGCACATTCACTGTAAAGAGGTTTTTGTTTAAGAAACCGCCTGAGATTTAGGGCATTTACTTGCGAGAAAGGCCCTTGAAGAGGCTAAATGAAACTATAAAATCAGTCTTACACAAGGGGTAGAAAGACATGGCTTTAGAAAAAGTATTTCATCTCTTTTTCTTTCGCAATAAGCGTGGAGGAAGATTTCCGAGATGAATTACCGTCATGGGATGGTCAAATGCAAAACTTGGCAATGCTTCTATGCTTTTAATCACTCTATAATGCACTGCTTCTCAACCGCAGCAACTTGAAGATGCATGGACTTCAATTCCCAGAATTCCCCAGCCAGCATTCCGGGACTTCGACTCCCAGGATTCCCCAGCATGCTGCCTGGGGAATTCTGGGAGTTGAAGTCCACTCATCTTAAAGTGGCCAAGTTTGGACAACACTGAGTTAAAGGGCTTGATGAATCACAAAGGTCGAGGCTAGGGAAGTCTCTGAGGGAGTCCAGGTGGGATGTGGGGGGCGGGAAAAATGCAGAATTTCCTTTCGCAGCTATAGAAGCCCAACCCAGGGTAAATCACCGAACCGTTAACTCTTTCAAACCGATCGCTATAACCAAATCACCGAACTTTTCATTCTTTCATTGGATCGATATCATTGAATTCTTTAATTGGGTCAATATCACCAATCGCCTCTAGCCAATGCCTTTTTGCAAAAATGGCCTCTTCCAGAGGCTGGGGCAAAAAGCTGAGAATCCCCGAATTCATCCCTTTTCTTGCTTTTTCCCCCTTCCTCTCGCCAGCTGCAGTCTGCCCCGGGGGAAGTTACCCCCTGAACAAAGCCTACGGAGACGTGCCCTGAGAGGACCCCTTCTTTTTGGTGCCCTGCAGACAAGTGGGTGGCGGAAACGCCAGGTTGGAAAAATGCCTCTGCACATGGGCAGAGGCACGGCAGCTCCCGCGCGCCAAACCAGCTCCAGTCCCCGTTTCCAAGCGCCCCCCCGAGCTCCGACGGGGCCGCTCCTCTGTCCCCCGCCTCAGCCAATGGGAGCGAGAAGGAGGACCCCCTCTGCCTGGGATTGGAGGAGGAGGCTGTCACTCCGGCGGCCCCGCACTCCGCTGGATGGGTCTCGCGCGCTGCGTTTGCTGGCTGCAGCGAGCGGGGAAGAGGCAGCTTTGCTCTCGCGCGTTTGCTGCAGCGATGCCGGCGGATCTGAGCGGCTGGGGGGGCTCCCTGAGCCTCCCCGAGGTGGAGGAGAAGCCGGTGCACCCCCTGCGGGTCCGCTACGGGGCGGTGGAAATCGAGGAGCTCGGCCAAGTGCTTACGCCGACCCAGGTAAGGGCCGCCCGCAGCGGGGTGCAGAGTGGCACCGCCTTTTTCCTCTTGCAAACGGGAAGCCTCTTTCCCGTCCTTTTGGGGGAGGGGGCTCGGGGCTCCACACGCCCCCCTCCCTCCACACCCCCGGTGCTCCGCGCACGCCGTCTAGTTAGGCCCGGGGGCGTGCGGCGCTTCCCCGTCCCGTCCAGAGCGGCGTTTTCCGGAGCGCCCGCTTGCAGCTCTTGGAAAGTGGCGGCTCCCTGAAGGAGCTCCGAAACGCTCCGCTTCGTAGGATGCAGTGGAAAGAGCCGGTCACGCCCCCCCCCCCCCGCCCCGGGCCGTCTGCAGTTCGGCCTTGCAGGTCGCGCAGTCCCCTTGGCTGCAAAGCATCCCCTCGTCGCAGTTGCAACCGGTCGGCAAGCCTCCACTCGGGGCTCGGAGCCTTTGCAGAGGGCACCCAGGGTGGAAAGGGGGCCTGGGCCCGTGCATTATTGTCGGCTGCTTGGGGCGAACGCTAGAAGGGGAGAGAACCCTGCCTAGCCTTTTTAAAAGGCGCGCAGTCGGCTTTCTTGCGCATTCTGTGCGTGGCCTTAAAATAGAAAAGAGAAGAGCGAGGTGTAAAAAAAAAAACAGCGGCCTAAAAATATAAAGGCACCCCTTGCCAAGATGGCATCTTCTCAAAGAGAGGCGGAGACCGGCCAGCAAACTCGCTGAAGGCCTTGCATTCTCTCTTCCCCTCGGCTGCAAGGCCGGGGTAGGCCCGGGAGCACGTGCCCGCGCGGGGAAGGCCGCGCGCGCTGGCGCCTCCGCAAAAGTCGGACGCGATCCCGGTGGATCGCCCGTGCACGGGCCGGATCATCTGCGACCTGCCAGTCGTTTGCAAAAACCATTTGCACTGACCGAGAACCTTTCTGGAATTCAGGGAGGTGTAGATGGGTGAGAGAGGAACCATGGTTTCATTTCTAACCGAAATTGAGGTTGAATTTTAAGGAAACCAGCTTCCTGACTTCCAGATCTCCGGCTTTGCATTTTTGTCAAGTCGACTGTCTTTCAGTATCGTTATTATGATTGATTCAGAGGCGTTGCGGCTAATTTATGACAAGCAAACGATCCGAGGAACTGCTCTTTCCCCTCCTGGGGTGATTTTGCCCAGATGTGGTTTTGATAGTAAACCCCTGGGGGTTAGAGACCTTCCTGTACAGGCATCTGGTGTTTATTTAGTTTTGCAACCCAATCTGGTAGCCAGAATATATCCTGACCTTCGTGGTATGCCAGGGCGGGAAAGACCTTGGGAGACAGGGCCGAGAGATACTGCCAAGGGAACGGGGCAGATAAGAGGGAGCACAGCCCACAGCTGCATAAGGGGTGGAGAAAGGCTCAGAAGGGATCCTCCCAGGCTGTAAAGAAGACGCCGGAAGTTTTGTACTTTACGACTTGCAAGATTCTGTTAATGTAGCCTTACAATAAAGTAGAATTAGCTCATCTGGTCGTCTTTCCTGTCTGGTCTACCTGGGGAGGCTGACATCAATCTTGCAAGTCTGCAAATACAAATCTCTCACCGTCTCCTTTACAGTCTGGGAAGCGAGGAGGGTGCCTCCTGAGCCTCTTGCCCCACCCGCTGTCCAGCTGCAGGCCGTGCCCTCTCTTATCTGACGGTTCCCTAGGTGGCATCTCTTGGCCCTTTCTCACAAGATCTTTGCCACATGCCATTAGAGAAAGTTGCAAGCGGGGCCAAACATTTTGGACTTATTTTGGGGGTTGTTGTAAAGCAGTGTTTCTCAATCTCAGCGGCTTTAAGACGTATGGACTTCAACTCCCAGAATTCCCCAGCCAGCATGGCTGGCTGGGGAATTCTGGGAGTTGAAGTCCATACGTCTTAAAGCCGCTGAGATTGAGAAACACTGCTGTAAAGCATCAATTCCCACCTTCTGGAACAGGAATTGCTTTTTAAATTTCTGTCCTTCGATCATTTGCTGAAAATGCAGGCGCCCTGCAAGGGGGAAAAATTGGCAACTCTTTCTATAGAGCTGGCTTGATAAATGCATATTCCTTCTGCCATGTCTTTCCTTTGTCTTCCCCCTTTGAATGGGGAGTAAAAATCTGGCTCTATTTTGGCAGGTCAAGAATCGGCCCACCCACATCGAGTGGGAAAACTGTAGCCCGGATAAACTCTATACTTTGGTTCTTACCGATCCTGATGCTCCCAGCAGGAAGAACCCCAAGTTCAGGTGAGTAAATTGGGAAGCTTGGAAGGTGCAAGGAGTCCTCCTACGTGGGGACGCGTTTTAGCACGGTGCAAGAAGTTGCAACTTTTCTGCATTTTGCCTGTGGCAGAAATTGCATCACCTTCTCTCCTTTTTTTAGGGAATGGCACCACTTTTTGGTGACCAACATGAGAGGCAATGATATCAGCAGTGCGCATGTCTTGTCAGACTATGTTGGATCTGGTCCTCCCAAAGGAACGGGTAAGTGACCAGTGGATCCTTTTATTAGTGCTTTTTATCCTTTCAAAGCAGAGTAAACAGTTGCTTTTTAGCTTAGTTAAACAGTCCTCTCCTTATGAATTTTCGAGTTACGAACTTTCGTTGATACGAACAAATCTCCAACAATGAACGTCCCGGAAGTTTATGGTGCCCTGCATACGTATGCCTGGAAGTTTACAGTTGCCAGCTGTAAACTTCCAGATGTACATGTTCAGCGTGCTGTAAACTTAACATCTCCTTACCTACTCCCTCCCTCCCTCCCTCCCCTCCCTTACTCCCTCCCTTACTCCATCCATCCATCCATCCATCCATCCATCCATCCATCCATCCATCCATGCCCTTACCTAGTCCCTCCCTCCCTCCCTCCCCCCTCCCTCCCCTTACTTTGTCTGTCTTGTCTGTCTATCCATCTATCTATCAGTCATCATATGTATCTGCTGCCTGACTCTCAGCAGCGTTAGGAGGGAGGCAGGGCTGAGCTGGATGCCTCTAAGGGGGTGTCTCCTTTTTGTTTCCCGTGCGTTCGCAGGGCTCCATCGCTACGTCTGGCTGGTTTATGAGCAGCCGCAGCAGCTGAATTGCAACGAGCCCATCCTGAGCAACCGTTCGGGGGACAAACGTGGCAACTTCCAAGTGTTGGCCTTCCGCAAGAAATACAAGCTGGGTCCCCCCACTGCGGGCACATGTTACCAAGCCGAGTGGGATGACTACGTGCCCAAACTCTACGAGCAGCTGTCTGGGAAATAAAATCTCGGCGCCCTGCCCCAGTTCCCCTTTCTTGGAAAATCTCCCATTAGGATAAATGGCTAGAACCGTAAAGAGTCCCTGGTTTACTCTGGACGCATTGCTGAAAATGAATCCCACTGAATCAGTAACATGGCTGCCCTGGGAATAGGGAATTGCATAAATTGGATTTCTTACAATGTAGATGTGTGGCAAAACCCAGGGCCTGTGCAGTGCTTGGCATTCATTTTGGACCTTGCTTTCAGAATACACGGGAGCACAGCCCAGCCCCTGTGATGCATGAAAGCAGCTGCGTCTTTTCCCAGGATCCCATAGATACAGTGGTGCGGCTGCACATTTCAGGGAATGTGGCTGTGGTAATGGGCTGCTGATAAGTCTTGGTGTTCCTGCATGTTCCAAAGCATCCTTTTTGAATCCGATTCAGAGCATTGCACAGCCCTAAAAGTTCATGGCTCTCTTTAAAGCCAAGGAAGTGGGGGAGGGTGACATTTTATTTGATTCTCTGACTTCTCTCGACATCCCCCTCTCGTGCTCACTTGTCCAGATCCATTATTTTCCTTAAATTGATGTTAGGTTAGCAATGTCAGCATGATGAGGAACAACACTGAGATGGTAGGGGGAATCTCTGTGACAGTGATACTCCGTGATTGACATTTGCCTCTGTCCCATCCATTAAAACAGGAGAGCAGGGAGGCAGTTAAAAAACTTAACCAACTCTCTAACGATCTGAATAGGCCAAACTCGTTACTCTGAATTTCCAGCAAATAGTAAAATGGATAAATAGAACTCTGTTGGAAGGGAGCGGCTGGCTTTGTGAACCAAAATGCAAAATGGCTCTTTTGAATCGGAGTCAGTGCATTATGGGCCCTGGGTTTAACGAGCAGTCTTCATTATTTTAAGTTTTTTACCTGCAGCTGAATTATAGGTTGCATTGCTGATTTAGAGAGGCTTCGGTCTCGAGAATAGAAAACACCTTTTCTATAACCCTCTTGACATTATCAGTGCAACGTGGCTGGTTGTGTGGGGGAATTGCACCACCCCATTGCATGAAATAGAGTCCACGTGCCAAGGATTTTGTGCAGAATGCCCTAACTTGCATTCTCGAGAGTCAGTGGAATGACAACTTCCAGAATTTCTAGCCAGCATGGGATTGCAGATACGTGGGGATGTCATAAAATTGGAATATAAAAAACCTCTTGCCATAGGTTGAGGCCAAGTTGGTTTCCCTTGGTTTGCCACTACAATCTTTTTGAAATCTCGGCTTGCTGTGACTTTCCATCAAAGAGGAACTGGGCTATGGTTCCGCAATTTTCATACCTGACCTTTAGTCTGTTTAGATTTTGATGAACTTATTGGATATCAAAGTTCTCGTAACTGCCTTAGAAGGCCGTGGTTGTTCAAGTTGGATTTCTGTCTTTCAGTCTCATTTTGCAGATAATATTTCTGGATGTAATTCTTCTTCCCTCTAAATCGCTGTTAAATAGGGCATAGAGCAAGTCTTGGATGTTCTCCGATTTTCATATTTAGAATACGGATCCACCAGTGTTGTAGCTGTCTGTTGAAAGAGGGGTGTCTTTATGGATTTGCTTTGTTCTGATGAAGAACGTTCAATTAAAAATGAGGCTTCCCTTCACATTTCATGCTGCTCCTTTACAGATGCCTAGGCTTGATTAACCAAGCCAGTTCCATCGCCAAGCTTGGCTGGTTAATCTTAGTTAGGGCTTTGATGGCTTAATCGTGCAAGTAAACCCAATTCTTTTGGTTAGCTTAACAATCGTATTGTGGGATCCCAGAAAATTGGTTAGTTGGGCAACCAAGTGAACTTGGTTAAGAGGTGGGAGAGGACTCCTCTGAGCTTGAAGAAGAAGATTTATTCCCAAAGAGGTGATTGTCCCACATTGCTTGAAGGCCTCCTGGGAAGAGGAGCAGAACATCAGTTCCAGCTGTCGAGTGGCTCTTGCAGAACAACATTGACCTTCCTTCACTGTTTCTCATCCTACAATTGGGGCAGTAGAAAATGGTGCTCCCCTTTTTATAAGTCTGCATAGGATTTTATTTCTCCCTCCCCCCAACTCCTGAGCAAAAAGTGGGTGTTGGGCCATTTCTTGTCCCAGTGAGATGTTCTCCTGGAGTGGACTTCGTTGCTGTGTTGCAAACGTGGACCTCTAACTTGGTTCCAGGGGGTTCTAGCGTGCCCGCAGGATGGGGCCCTGGCAACATGGCATTCCCCAGATCAGTAGCAACGAGGCTGGATGGGTTCCCCTCCTCTGGGGCGCAGCAATGGTTTTCAGGCCTGCTTTGCAATGAAGCCAGAATCTGGTGCCCAGGTAGAAAAAACCCCCACTAAATGATATTCAGAAAGACTAAGAAGGGCAAAAGGAGCCATAGATGCACGAATAGGGTAGAGTGGTATGTTTCTATTCTTGGTCATGAATTTATTCTTGGGTAGGTTTCTCCACTGGGAAGGGCCAGGGGAGTTGGAGAAGTTTGGGCGTGAGGCAGTAAGAAAGAAAAGGCAATTAAGGCTTTATTAAAAGACTTGCTGAAAGAAGAAAAGACAACATGATTTATGGCAGAGTTTGTCAGTCAGCCCCTTTAAGATGGGTGGACTTCAACTCCCAGGATTCCCTAGCCAGCTGTGCTGGCTGGAGAATTCTGAGAGTTGAAGTCTACCCATCTTAAAGGGGCTGACATTGACAAACACTGATTTGGGGATTTTAAAGGGTTAAAAAGGGAAAAGAGATGGCACTTGATAGAAGAGCGGAAATCAAAATGCTGTTTTTTAAAAAAACTTTCTAATTTTTTTTTATATTTCAATTGTAAAGTTCTTTCAAATGAGAAAAAAGACGTCAAGAAAGGAGGATTAGATTCGGGAGAGTTTGAGGTCTGTGGGTCGCTCTACAGTTTTCCTAGCTCTACGCGACCAAGAACGGGCGGGGCGGGCCAGGAGCGCCTGGGATGGCCCCGCGCTTGCGCAGGAGGGCCGCCCCGGCCCGCTGGGGCGGTCACGTGGGGGGGTGTTCTAGAACGCCGCTGCGTCACAGCGGGGCTCAAGGAGATTCCGGGCGTCTCTCTGGCGGAGCGGAGCCGGTGCAACCGCAGCGTCCGAGGCCACCATGCCCAGGGGCGGCCGCAGCGTGGGGTCCCGCCCGACTGCGACCAGGTACGCGGGGGAGCGTGACCCCCTTCCCGCCCAGCTCTCCGGGTCACCTTCCGAGAAGGGCACGAGCCCTGCTCCTGGCCGGGGGCCGCCCTGCTGCCCCGGGCAGGAGCCCAACGACTTCTCTTCAAAGCCGGAGGGGAGGAAGAGCGTTCTGTGCATGCTCAGGAGCCCTGTCTTTGGCGGCACGGGGGTGGCTTGTATTTCAAAGGCGCGGGTGGATTTTCAGCCAGCCTCAAAGCCGTTGGGGTTCTCCCTGTCTCCTGGGTGGGAGTCTCAGTGATCCTTCCCTGCGAGGAAGAGAGGCGGGGGACACTCTGTGCATGCTCAGGAGTACTGCTTCCTGGGTTATAGCTGGCTTTATTAGGACGGTAAGGCCATACAGACCGCACTTGGAGTAAAGTGGGGAAAACAGGCAGGCAGTTGACCAAATACTTTAAAAGAGTGGGATAAAAATTTAATGATAATATTAATGGCGCTGGTTCTCCTTCTTTCCTTGGGAGGGCCCTGGTGGTTTTTTTTTCCCCCAAAGGGAGAGCAAAAGAAAAACAGTTTATGCCTGTTCAGGAGCACTGAGGTTTGGATCATAACTTACTTGGTTAATGCATGTTATAGGTCCTCCCTCCCCCCCCCCCCGTTTGGGACTCAATTGCTATAAAGTTCTCTTCTTTCTCCCCCTTGCCCCAAATAAACCTCACGTTGGTCTCCCTGCAAAAGCCTCTTCTGCACATTCCTGCTCTGCATGGCTGACATCTCCAGGTCCTTGTTTCTTGATTTGATATGATCCCAGCCTGCATTTTTACAGGGCTCAGCCTGCTCCCCCTTCCTCTTTTTCTCCACAACAACCATCTTGTGAGGTAGGTGGGGCCGAGAAGGAGAGCTTCTGGGGCTGAGGGGGGCGTTGAGCGTGGTAAAGAAGTGGGCTTTGAGTAAAATAAGGTGGCAAAAATAAGGCTCCATGAAGCATCCGAGCAGACGGATGAGTGTTCAGCCGTTAGCCTTGCTGAAACCTTTGGCCTGCGTGTGTCACGCTCTCTTTCGTTGTGGGAAGGAAAGGACACGCCTCACCACGGGCAGCCAAAGATCTGAGAGAGGAATGTCGATTGCCAAATCTCAGATGGAAACTTATGCCCCAGTTGAATTCTTGCCCGTTTGCTGGGTGACCAAGATGAGGCACCTCAAGGTGACCCTTTGGGTGGCTCTGTTGGGTAGAATGTCCTTTGTGCAGGAGGTTTGGAACAGGAGGGGAACCCTGGTCCTGGGTGGGTGACAAGTCCATATAAGAGGAGATGTGTTAATCCACCCTTGCTTGGTTCTGGAGGATTCAGCCAAACAGGAGTCTGGAGGAGAGGCCAGATGAGAAACTGTCCATATGCTGTCCAACCAAGAACCACGGTGGGGTCGCGGGGAAGATGCTGGGCCAAGCAGACCCAGGTTCTAGTCTGCTCAGCCATGGAGACCCCCTGGGGGACTTTAGGCCAGCTTCCCTCTCTCAGCTCAACCTACCTCACCAGGCTGTTGTTGTGGGGAAAAAGTGGGCCAAAAGAGCACTCCACACGCTGCCTGGAGCTCCTGAATGGAAGGCAGGAGAGAAATCCAAATAAATAAAGCTGGTGTAGAAAACAACTCAACGTAGCCCCTGATGAAGAGAAACCCACAGAAAAGGAGCAAAATGTAGGGCGTGGGATGTCCCTCCACAAGTCCTGATTATCCCTGGCTGGATGGGGATAATGGGCTGTGTAGTCCAGCCCATCTCACGGATTCTCCTTCACTTCGGATGGGAGATAAGAGCTGATGGATGTTCTACCACATGGTTCCAGCGCTTCTCCTTCCAACAAAGGGGACAGAAACTCACCTCCTCCTTTTTTGCATCTGTCTCAGCAGTTCAACAGCTTCTCATGCTCACCCTCCCGCTCCTGCTCCTCCTTCCTCCATGGCTACGCCAGCCCAGCCTCAGCAGCCGGGCTTGATGGCCCAGATGGCAACCACAGCAGCGGGTGTGGCTGTTGGCTCCGCCGTGGGCCACGTGGTTGGCAGTGCGCTCACGGGGGCATTCAGTGGCGACAGCAGCTCCTCCGAGCCGGCGAAAGCAGCTAGTAGCCCTGCCCAGGTGAGGCTCCAATAAATGAACCCGAGGCTGGGTCCCCAGAACACCTGTAACCAAGTCCGGTCCAGACCTGGCGGTTGTCTTGAGTAGCGTTCATGAAGTCTGCTTCGGGGGATCATCCCAAAGTGGAAGTTGTAGGAAAGGTGGATATGGGTACTCCTTCACTTAATAGAGAGCTGGTTTGGTATAGTAGTGGGAGTGCTGGACTAGAAGTGGGGAGTCCCATGTTCTTGTCCCCCCTCAACCACAGAAGCTCCCTGGGGGGGGTTGAGCCAGTCCCTCCTGCTCAGCCCAAAAGCCAGGGTGGTGGAGTAGTGGAGTGGAGAACCACCAGATCTTTCACAATTTCCTAAATGACATAAAGGTGGGAACACGAATCCTGGTGGGAACTCATGGAACAGATGGAAGGAGTGTCGACATCATAGGCACTTAACTACCCAGCAGTGAGATTTTTCCCTCCTGGATTATCCTGACATGAGCCGTGCAGACCCAGAGAAACCAGGATTCAGCAAATGGCAGCTTCACATATCCCAATCCAGACACTAAAATAAGCTTTTCAGCTCCTTCCTGCTGCTCTTGCTGGAGCTATGACTTTGTGGAAAAGCTACAGGGACTTCCAGGAAGCACCATGTTACTGGTTTCATCCTTATTGGGAATCTTCAGATGTGGGTAGCCAGATGTTATTCTGTGGGGTTCAAACCCTCGACTGAGAATTGGGCTCACAGATCTTTGCACTTTGGATGTCTGTCTACACTGCTTTAGCTGTATCTAGATCTTGGTGCTCAGCTGTTGCAGGAAGAATGGATGTCTGGAGGTCACACATTTCCAGACATGGAGATTAGGTAGCAGGCGATGAGAAGACTTTGGTCTGAAACTCTGAGTGGTTAATATTGAGAAGGATGGACCTTTTCCATCCAGGTCTTTTCAGATATTTTGGACCACAACGTCTACTGTCCTAACCCTGGGCTATGTTGGTGGGACTTACAAGAATCTGAAAGGGTAGTTAAATTCAGTGCATGGCTTATCTGATACAAGTCAGCTTTTTTATTACTGTACCACACTATCTGCACTTAACCTAGGAGATTGAATGTCTGTCTTCTATCATCTCTAGGATTCCAGGCAGATGCCAGTCCATCAGCAGCCTCAGTATGGACCTTGCTTGTATGAGATGAGGCAGTTCCTGGAGTGTGCTACTAACCAGAATGACTTGACCTTGTGTGAGGGCTTTAATGAGGCCCTGAAGCAATGCAAGCAAGCCAACAGTGAGTATTGCCAATGCAAACAAGCCAATGGTGGGGGGAGAAAGGAAGCCTCTTGGTGGGTCTGGTTGCATCACGTTTTAGGAAGAGGCATTGGTGAGCTGCAACTGAACTTCATCAGATACCTGGAGGAGCTTGACTGATGGGGGACTTCAATTGGAAAGAGGCTGGGCGTGGGAAGAAGTCAGGGGGGTTATGCACCTGCAAATTACATTTGAGACAGATCGCAAGTCCGTTATCCACTGACAGCTGTAATTGGTGATAAACCCATTGTGTTTCTGGAGACCTTCTAAGGTAGCCTGGAACCCTTAAATGAATGTGAGTTGAGCAATGGACCTGCTGTGGAGGTTGAAATACTCTGAGTATGTGATCCTTGTTTTGAGTCCTGATATCAAACATGGGTCCATGCATTCTTAAGCTCAAAGTCTGGCCAGCGTAGAATCCAAAGAGGCGTTGCTGGCAGATCATGTTAGAGGAAGAGCGCGTGAAGGCACCTCTAATCTTGTCTGTGTCCATCTGGGGGCCTGTGATGGTTGTGCTGTTGGTGTAAATGTGGGAGACCTCCTTGCTTTATGAAACATCTTCAAGGGAGGGCTATTTGTGAATCTTCCAAGCCAAGCACTCTTCCATAGATCAGCAGTTTTAGGGCTGAGCTATGTACCAGGAATTCCATGTATATCTCAGGTAAGTTGCCTTCTTAGCCTCTATTCTCCCCCCACCTGGTGCTTGCAAAGCAATAATACATTAGATGTTCATCACCGACCAGGTCTTTAATTGTCCTCCTTCCTTCCCCCTCTTCCAGTTTCCCAAACAAAGACCTGAAACGTGAGAACTCTGCTTTACAGGGCAGAGAATCCATACACCTGATGTGTCCATCCTTCTGTGTAATTCAGTGCCCTTTTCAGCCAGTATGTCTCCATTGCTTTTATGAAAAGGTCTTGCACATTGAACCCAACTTGTCATCTCTTTCTTTTGCAGGTGTGACTTCCCTCTTGTGAAAAAATGAGAAAGGTCAATTCTGAGCAAGGAAAATAACAGAGGACCTGGATGTGGAAAAAACTGAACCTAAGAGGGACCCTGACTGGGAGAGAAAGGCAGAGAATCTGATCAGCTCAATCAGTTTTTCTCAGTTGTAGATTTATAAGCAAGGAGAGGTTTGAAATGCAAGGATAAATGGATTTTTGTACAGAGGAGAGTCAAATAAAAGCAGATGGTTTATTTAAAATTAGTTCCTGAGTACATGATTTTGTTTGCTTCAGTCCATACATATCTGGCCAACATGTAACGATTCTTTAAAAGGGATTATATATAACTAGCCAGCTGAGTTGATCTGGTAACTGACAGAGTGTGGAGAAGATTTCTGGAGGACACATCGAGTGGACTTTTCCCCAACCTGGTGTCCTTTGGGCAAGGTGGATTACAATGCTCATAATTCCATCTGAAGGGGTCATGCTGTTTAGAAAGGAAGAGGATTATGGTCCAGCGCCTCTGGAGGACATTAGCTTGGGCAAGGTGGATTCGACGTGGCTGCTTCCTAAGATTTTGGTAGACATGTTGGGTTAGTGAATTCCATTCCAAATCACTGCACTGCATACAAGCGAGCCATATGATGGCTTAGCGTGAGCTGTCAATCCAGCTGAGAACACCCTGGCATTCTCCTCCAATTTTGCAAGATTTGGGAATTGAAGATGGTGGGCTTAAGATCTCAGTAACCAAGAGTGGACAGTAATGGAGCTTAGAGAGGACTGATCCACTTTGGCACGTGGGTTGGAGCAGTGTTTCTCAGCCTTGGCAACTTGAAGATGGGTGGACTTCAACTCCCAGAATTCCCCAGCCACGAAAATAAAATCAGGATGGATTTGCAGTGAAAAGAAATAGTTTCTCTTGAAGGCTAGTTTAGAAGGGTAGCAGATTAGATTAGAGGAGGAGCAGTACTAGAATTCGGCAGATGTTAACTCTCAAGATCCTAATAAGGTCAAATGGAAATTTTATACATGGTCCAAGACCAAGCCCAATAAAAAATCAGCATGCAATACAGTAACTATAAAGGAAAAAAAAATTAAATGGTAACATTCTAAAGACGTGTTTTCAGCTTTAACTACTTTAAGATATGTGGACTTCAACTCCCAGAACTCCCATGGCTGGCTGGGGAATTCTGGGAGTTGAAGTCCACCCATCTTAAAGTTGCCAAGGTTGAGAAACACTGGGTTGGAGGTTCTCAAGTCCTCCAATAGATATTTTCTGTTGTGGAAGAGAATGGTGATTGTCGATGTGACCAGGAGGAACAAACAGATTGGTAAATGCTGAACTCTTTCAGATGTGGCAGGTGACCGTGGGGGTGGAAAATAGATGTTCAGCTTAATTGCATGAGCCTTGCTTGTCTTAATTTAGACCTTAGCTTGTTACATAAAGCACTCAAGGTCATTCGTGTCAGGTTAAGTCTGCCGATGCTGACGTGGACCTTGGAGATTAAGTTACATTTGCAGCCTGCCAAAGGTGATGCAACCAGCTAGATGACAGTGCTTGAAAAAAGGCTTCCTGGTTTAACACACTGTGCCTCTCTCCATTCCCCAGATTAGGGTTTGTAAGTGGTTATTTGGATAATTCAAAGAACCAGAAGTGCAGGGAAGCAATGCAATTTTGGGAAGGGTGCCGAAACCTGTAGAAGATCCTTGATGGAAAGGGAAACATCTTCCTACTCTTGATGATCAACACAATTTATGTTTGCCTCCCTCTTTAATGCGCAAACATTTTGGAGGCTTTCATGTTCAGACTTAACGTGTGTCACTTCAGGTATTTAAACATTTTTGTGAGAAAGGGGGATGCTGGGAATTGCATGTTACTTTGAAGGTTGAAGGGATCTGGGCACAACGGGATCGCCTTTCACTGTTTTTCCTATACAGTATCACCTTTGCTAGTGTTTTTTACTGATTTGGGAAGTGATCATTATTTGCAAATACCCCAAGGGCTGAAGGTCTTTGGCACCCTCCCTTTGTCCAATCGATAAAAGTTCTTCAATTGCAATACACTCCAAGATCACCATCTGGTCTATAATTGGTTGCATTTAAATGTGCCCCACGCTTGACATCAAATCAGCATTTTTATTAGAGATTGACACCAATCTCTTGCAAGGCTGATTGAATATGACCCTGCTTGCATCAACTTTCCTGCCTCTGGGGCTTCTGATAAGCAAGGGCTTGGGATAATATTCTTTTTTTGCCAAAACTGCAAGCTTCCGCTGCAAATTATTCCCCTTGATTTGTGGGTTACAGCTATTGGATGCTATTATGAGGGACAGCGGGATAGATACAGGTTAAATTAATTGCACTTGGATCTTCTTGAAATGGGCAGGGTTTAAGCCATGATTAGTTGGTCCCATTATATTATCCTATACAATATTCCCCCATTGAGTCTGCAATACCCAAGTGAACCACGAGGGGGCGGTTTGTCCTAGAATATAGGAAATTGGCCAAGACAAGATTAAGACACAATCTTAATGGTGTTGCTTTACTACTATTTGATTCCAGGTAAATCCTCTCATCTAAAATGAAAGTGAAAGTAAGAAATGGATTTACAAAACCACCTATACATTTCTAAGAACTACTCGCAGTTACATACTATTTAGCATATTCCAACTCGATCAATAAAAGAACAGGATATTCTTCTGCAGAGCTTTTCAGCTCCTCTCTGTCGCTATTGCTGGAGCTGTGACTTTGTGGAAGAATATATATTTTGCACAGAAATGGTTCCAACTCCAAGTTCCAAGTCCTTCTCGTCTTTCTTGTCCTACCTAAGGGCAAGAAGCAATGGGTGGAAGCTCGTCAGAGGGAGATCCAACCTAGAAATAAGGAGGAATTGCCTGACAGGGAGAGCTATTCAGCAGTGGAACAGCTGGCCTCCTGGAGTTGTGGGTGCTCCATCGCTGGAGGTTTTCAAGAAAAGATTGGACAGCTGTTTCTCCAAGATGGTGTGAGGACTCCTGCCTTGGGCAGGAGGTTGGACTAGAAGACCTACAAGGTCCCTTCCAACCCTATGATTCTATGATTCTATGACTGATTCTATGATTCAATGATTCTGTGTCTCTATGATTCTATGTCTCAATGATTCTATGATTCTATATTATGATTTTATGATTCTATGACTGATTCTATGATTCTATGATTCTGTGTCTCTATGATTCTATGTCTCAATGATTCTATGGCTATGATTCTATGCTTCTATATTTCTATGACTGATTCTATGATTCTATGATTCTGTGTCTCTATGATTCTATGTCTCAATGATTCTATGGCTATGATTCTATGCTTCTATATTTCTATGACTGATTCTATGATTCTATGATTCTGTGTCTCTATGATTCTATGTCTCAATGATTCTATGATTCTATATTATGATTTTATGATTCTATGACTGATTCTATGATTCTATGATTCTGTGTCTCTATGATTCTATGTCTCAATGATTCTATGATTCTATATTATGATTTTATGATTCTATGACTATGATTCTATGATAGTCATAGTCTATGACTATTTCTATGGCTGATTCTATGATTCTGTGTCTCTATGATTCCATGTCTCAATGATTCTATGGCTATGATTCTATGATTCTATATTTCTATGACTGATTCTATGATTCTGTGTCTCTATGATTCTATGTCTCTATGAGTCTATGATTCTGTGATTCTAGGCCTGGAGATGCGGTAGCAGGTCATGGGGAGATTTCTGCCTGCAAACTCAGAAGGATGCTCTTAAATTTCCAGAGCACCGGGTACAACGGCATCTCACTGTTTCTGCCTTACCACCAGTGGTGTGCTGGTAAGTGTTTAACAAGAGGGGGGCACTAGCTGTAGTAGCTCGACTCTATTTTCAGCCAGCTCGCAAAATTCCAGAAAAGTTAACAACGGGTTCTCGTGAGCCAGTATGAGCTGGCTGTAGCACACCACTGGTTGCCACCCTTACTAATGTTTTCCTACGGTTTGGAAACGTGATTGTTATATGCCAACCCCCCAGGGGTTGGAGTTCATTTGCATTCTGCTTTGGTCTGGTCTATAAATTGTTGTATTTAAATGTGCCCCATGATTGCCATCAAATCAGCATTTTTATTAGAGATCAATGCCAATCCCTTGCAAGACTGATTTTTAACATGACCTTGCTAGGATCAGCTTTCTTGCCTCTGGGGCTCCTGATAGCAAGTGGCTGGGGTAATATTCTTTTTTTGCCAAAACTGCAAATTATTCCCCTTGATTTGTGGGTTACAGTTATTGGATGATGTCATGAGGGAGAGTGCGATAGATGCAGGTTAAATTAATTGCACTTGGATCTTCTTGAAATGGGCAGGGTTTAAGCCACGATCAGTTGGTCCCCCTACAGATTGATGGATGGACAGAACCCATTCATGCAGATGATGCTTTGGGAAGAATAGACCTGGCGAGGGACTTACAGCATAAAGAAGACCCAAGCTAAAGAAAGGCCAGGAAGGGGAATGGAAACGTGGTGGGTGGGGGAGAGGAGCTGTCTGCCCTTCAAGGTAGGCCAGGTCAGGAAACAAAATCCATGAATTTGACGAGCACTCAACTTTATTGATGTAGGTCAGTGTTTCTCAACCTCGGCCACTTTAAGCTGTGTGGACTTCAACATGCTGGCTGGGGAATTCTGGGAGTTGACGTCCACACAGCTTAAAGCAGCCAAGGTTGAGAAATACTGATCTAGGCTAACAAAATCTTGAAAGCTTAATGGAGGTTTCTCTTCCTTGGGAGTTAGGGTGAACCCAGTCTGTGCTTCTTCTTAACGCTTCCCTTGTTTCCAGGGCTTCAAGCACATTTTGGTTCGTGCAGACCGTCTCCAAGGTCATCTCTATGGCTCTCTATAAGAGCAAATAGCACAATTGTTTCCAGTTTCTAGGGTTGGCTCAGCTGTAATCGTAAGTTATATGGCGCTGGAGTATGATCCAAATGCTTCCCAGGAAAAGTGAGTTTTGGGGAGGAACTGAAGGTAGGAGGTTCCACGGACGTGTTTGGAGTGGCAATTTAGGCATAACAGGCAATGAGAAAAAATTGAGGGAGTTGTAGTTGTTATCCCAACAGGACCAACGTGCAACTTGCTGTCTCTATCGCTTGCTTAACCACGTTTCAAAGGATGGAGTCAAGGACTCCAAATCCTCAGCATCATCTGAAGAACCTGTTGCAGAAAGAAACAGCCTGGGCTAATCTGTGTGGTGTGCTTGTTGTGTTCCAACCACAGGAGATACAACAACCTCACTCATCCAGCCTGTCTCCGTCTCAGCATTCCTGGGAAATGCTGCTCAGATCTCTTGCACCATTTCCAACGGCAACATGACAACTTCCATCATATCCTGGATTCAGCATAAACACCCAAACACTCCAAAATATCTTTTGTATTATAAAAATAAGTCCATTCAAAGAATAAAAACTGGTGTCTCAGAAAGATTTGCTGCTTTCAAAGATGTCACCCTTAACACCTGTTATCTAACCATCTCTGGAGTCCAAGCAGTGGATGAAGGCACTTATTATTGCCTGACTTCAACAGGGCCAGAATAGCACTGTGCTACACTTTATGGATTAATGAGAATAAAACCCTACTTCTACCCCATGGGGAATTCATACTCAACAACTGGTAAGAGGCAGCAAGCTGGCTGATGGATTCAGCTTAAGGTTTGAAGATGTTCTCCAGCTTTGATCCATAATGCATTTAATTTGGGAGGCCCAGTTAGAAGAACTTTTGATGCATATTTGTGGCTGGACAACAAATTTGCATTACAAATCCTCCTCCTTCATCTGTGGCTGGATTCAATGTTCTTACTGTAACAGGTGGAACTGTTGGGCTGGATCCAAACTAGGGTAATTGCACATGGTTCCTGTTGAAATGCACAGGGTTTGGGTGAAAGATTAGCGATCAGTTGGTTGAGTCTGCCAATCTACAGAGCACTTTCAAAAGAGTAGATTTAGCAGGCCGTTCCCCAGGGGCCTTACAGTGTAAAGCAGACCTAGGGATCCAAGAACAGATGGAGAAAATGGTTATAGGAGCAAGAAAGAGAAAGTTATACAACCACTTTCAATGTTAGCATCCAAAGGTATCTGCAAAGATCTCAGCCTACTTCAGACAATGGGAAACTATTTGTGTGTGATGGTGCCTCTATATTACCATACTTCTTATTTGTGGTTAACTGTCATTCAGACCCAAGGAAACCACAGACAGATATTTTTGCTGCACCTGTCACCTCTTCCCCAGGGAGGAAACCTTTGTTGATCTGAACATCTGTTTGATTCATTCAGCCTCACCCACCTCAAGCAAAGAAAGTCACTGGAAAGGCTTGCCACCAGGAGGAGCTCTGAGATCAAGAAATAGATCCTGGATATTCAGAAGGAGAAGGAGGGTCACTTGCTGGATCCAAAGTTAGGTTCCTGAGCTTTGGGAAGATCTGAAGGAACTGGTTGTCCATTGTCCTCTTTTCGTGCTGGGGTAAGGGGTGTCTGCTGCATGGAGCTATAACATGTTCAAGAATCCAAGTGGGCTTTTGGCTGCCTTTTATACTAGCAGCACAGGGGATCCCAACAGGATTGGCATGAACATCTGGAATTCTTGTCTCTTTTCAACTCCTGTTGAACTTAGGCTTCCACAATTTCTTGTGTTTCTGGCTGTGCTTTTTCAGTGCAGTTTGTCAGACTTAAGGTTATCTTTTTAAAAAGTTGAATGACAAATACTTATTCTGATGCACAGGTCTTCTCCAGACATATTCCTCTTTATGGGAAGTTGTACCGATTTTTTGCAGACCATTATCCTTATTACAATGTACATGTTTTCATGGGAATATATGCATTTGGGATCCCATTTGTTACCTCATGCACATTTTTAAATTCCTGGACGCATTGCAAAAATGGGAGCACTCTGAATGTCATATGGAAATTAAGTTTCAATGCAAGATTTGGTGTGACAAAGTATTTTTGTCACTGATTTTCAAAAAACAGGGCCTTTGGTTCCCTAAACAATTTGAATTCAAGTTGGAGGGCTGTTGTGTATTCCTCCACAAAGTGTTCCATTATAAGAGGAGAACTACATTAGTCTATAGCAGGCAAAATTCAGAAATCTGGCTAACTCTTCCATTGCACCCGAGGAAGTGAGCTGGAAGTCACAAAAGCTTATGCCTTTAATAAAAAGTGTTAGTCTGAAAAGATGCTTTCACTCCTTTGAATATTTGCCAGTCTAATCCCAGCACGTTAAGGAAATTTGCAGGCAGGTTGAAAGGCAATGATATTTCATTTTAAATTCCAGACTTGGGAGAACTTTAGAACAGCTCACTTCAGTGATGGGGGAAAGATCTAATAGTGTTGAAAAGCAATCTTGAACATTCAAGATTGAGGAACAAGAAGGAAGAAAATATGGAGGTAGGCTTGTCCTTTCTACAGCTCAAGATGGCCATGGGTAGTGAGAAGAGGGTTTTCTTCTTAAAGTTAGAATAGCATAAAAATAATCAAATTAACAGAGAAAAGATCAAGGATTTTATCATTTCCATAACAAATGAAACTTGGAGGGAGGGTGTTCTTCTCCTGCACTTTGCACAATCGGGAGATTTTTAGATCCAACCCCTCCTCCTAACAACAGAGACCAGAGGTGGCTCTTCAACTCCTCATGTACAATTCCAATAAAAGTCTCTGTGATTCCCAACCATTTCTTCAGAGATCTGTACAGTAATACAATAAAGCTCATGATACCCTCCATCTCTAGCTGACGATGAAAGAAATTAATACTGTAGGGTGTTGCACAATAACCTGTTACACTAGAATGCAGGCAGGTGTAGAGTTGAAGCTGAAACTCAGATCTGTTAAGAAGGAAAGGGGGGAGAGAGAAACAGCTGATGTATCTCTAAGTTGTCAACGGGAAAAAAATAAGTTAAATGCATTTAAATGATGTTTGGAAATCAAACGGCCTAGTGGAGATCTGGGGGAAACCTGTCCATTTTCTGCCCCATCTGAAAGGGTGGGAAGGATAATTTCAATGTTAATACATGAATCTACCAGCAGGTTGGCTCTTCCCTTTCTCTCAGATCAAGATAAATTTCCCCATCATTGTGCCTACTTCAGGATCTGTTGGGAGGTGGAGAAAAAGAGGTGCATGTACAATGAATATTTCGGTTTTAACATTCGTCATTCTTAAAAAAAAAATGTGAAAAGGGAATGTACTGCAAAGGGAGGACCTTGTAAAGATGAATGTGAAGTTCAGGTCAGCTGGAGAAGAGAAGCATGGGTTGGATGATCCCCCCAAGGAATTAAGGAAGATGAAGTTGGGTTCTCCAAATAAGTTAAGGAGAATGCTACCAGGGACAAGAGAGGGACAGGAATGGTGTCATCTGGAAGTGTGTGGATCATCTGTGAAGCCACTTGGTTGCTGTGATGGAAGACATGAGCGAGGAGGTCCAAGGTCATAGGGCGGGGGAGAGGAATCCCAAGCGTCTCCTCAGCCCTCAACCAGAGCATGTGAAAGTGAAGAGAAGGAGACGGGCACCACCCTAAGGAATTCAGAGCATTTAGTTGCTGTCATCGGGGATTAGAGTGAGTCTGGCGAGATTCTGTCTAGTAGGTGTAAGCTAATAAAATAACTGACCTGTTCCTGAATTGTCCTGCTGAGTTTCTTGGGCTGAACCTGACATCAGTCTCGCCAGACTCACTCTAACCCCTGATGACAGCAGCTAAACACTCTGAATTTCTTAGGGTGGGGCCCATCTCCTTCTCTTCACTTTCACACGCTCTGGTTGAGGGCTGCTTGGGATTCCTCTCCCCTGCCTTATGACCTTGGACCTCCTCGCTCATGTCTTCCATCACAGTTACTTTCAAATCATCAGTTCAGTCTGATCATTTGAATCGTTTTGGGAATCCGGTTTGATGCTCAGTTTAAAGTATTGTATGAGATTGATTCGGTTTCCCAAACCTTTTGGAAGATCTGGGTGCATCTTCCTAGTTATCCAGTCAGTTTTGAACACATTGCTGTGATGCAGATCAATCCCGTCTGCCATTAGGAGACTTAATGGAATGTGTTTGAGCTGAAGATCCCAAGTGCAATGTTACTCACCTCTAGTAGCAAACCTGTGCAGGAAGCAATGTGAGGAGAATACAACTAAAGCCTCAGTAGGAGTTAATTAAGGAACGAGGGTGACTTTTTAAAGCAAGAGCAAAATGAGAGGAGTCCCTGCTTATGAGAAAGAAAACTCAGGGTCCATAATAGTAGTTCTATGCCAAGAATATAATTTCTAAAGCTATTTCTTTCACTGTGCTGGCCAAAAAAAAAACCCCCTCATTAAAAAACAAAACCTTTGAGCAAAGTATTTATCCCCAGAGATTCAGCTCCAGGAAGGAAGTGCGGATTTGCATATAGGACAACTTTCCTAGCCCTCCCAAGAATTTAAATGAGAAGAATGGGAGAACTCTGCTCAGCTGCTCTCATTTCAGTTCATCACTATGGCTCTGAACGGCTATGGAGTCATCATTGTCTTAGTGTCTTGCTTTGGTGAGCATTGGGGGGGCTTCAGTTGAGTTCTCACTTGTAGAGGCACATTAAAAAAAAATCTGAGTTCTTTTGGTCATGGTTTTTGCTGTTGGGAAAATAAAAGGAGGAGCCCTTATCTATACTGTTTTGAGTTGTAAAAATTAAAGGCAGGATATCAATCTAATACATAAATAAAATCTTAGAACTGAAGACAGGGTGGTTGAAGAATGCCTCTGGTATTTTCAATAGGAGGAACTTATGTTTTTGCTTTATTCAAACTCTCTAAGCTTTCAACCATGGTCTTGGACCAGCATTTCTTCCAACTGGCTTATTCTAGCAGTGAGAAAAGTTGACAGGTTTGATTGGAATGGGGCCCCCTTTGAAATGTAGTTGCTTTTTCATGATTTTGCAAAGAATATCACATTCTCTCAGAAAAATGTTAACAGAGAGGAAGAAGATGGACACATTGCTTTCTTCTTCCCCTTCCTCTCCTCCTCCTCCTCCTCATCCAACAACAACAATTATTATCTTCCATCTACAGTAACACAGGATTTATCTGTAGTCTTGTAAGATGGGAGGGTGACTTAATCTCATTTTTCACAGGTTTCATCTCCCAGGCTCTGGTGACTCAAAGTGGTCCTGTTTCAGTGGCTGTTGGACAAACAGCCACCATCACCTGTACTCTACAAGGAGTGGAGTTTATCAGCCCTACTAACCCATCCTGGTATCAGCAGAAAGGAGGACAGTCTCCAAGGTTGCTCATCTACAAGTCCAGGGAAAGAGCTTCCGGGATCCCTCAACGTTTTTCTGCAGACACCTATGACAACAATGCAAAGTTGACCATTTCAAGCGTTGAGGGTGCTGATGAAGGGGATTATTTCTGTGCCATGTGGCATAATGATGGGCTACACACTGTTGCCTTCAGATGCAGACCTGAAACAAGAGGTTTCTGGGCCTGAAACAGAAAGTGGATGGGAGTAAACCCACATTCTGCTTCTATCCTTCTGAATGTCACATATAGGGTATTTCCTGCATTTGGCAGAACCCTTTCACTGTGGAAGAGGAGCATTCCAGATCCTGTCATCAGTTCTGTGGTGCCCTGGGGAGTGGAAGGGGGATATTCCTCTGCTCTTCTGGAATCCCTGAGCCATTTTCTGGTTCTGTGGACTCTTCCTCCAATTCGGCCACCTTGTCCATCTCCAACATTCAAGCAGAAGACGAGGTTGATGATTCCTGTTCATCTCATGATGGCAGTGGGCCGAGCACAGTGATTCAACCCAATGGAGGACTGAGACCAAAACTTTCTCATCACTGTTGACAAGCTCCACTTTTTATCACTTGCAGATGGCTGACAATAGGAGTCACTATAGACAGCAATTTTCAGTAAAAAAACAACAACCAAGGTCTTGCGATAGAAAGTGAATTGAATCAACTATGGAAAAAATGAAGTGAGGATTGAAAGCCCCGGCCCTGCTCATTTTCTGTTATTTCTTAGTGTTTGATCCATGATTTCATTCCATAACAGTTCTCCTCCCCAAACATTTATTCAGGGGTGACCTAATCACCAGTCAGACCTTCCTGCCTCCTTTCCCACCAGTTCTGGCCTCTATGGCTGTGCAGTTAGCAGAAGAAGGAGAGACGTTTCCATAAATTGTGACCTTCCCATCACCATCAACCCAATGATTCCTTTTAGGTGGACCATGGTAGCCATGATCTACTCTAGTTACACCACATTCGCCTCATAGGAATGTTCCCTGTCCTACAATTGGCGTTTCCCCTTGATAGCAATCAACCCTTCTTCTCCCATGGAGACTATGCGACATCTCTCTCCTCCCCTCCACCAACTCGGATTCCACCTCTTTTGCAGTATTGCTCAAGCGGCCAGTGCAGGATTGCAGTCCTTTGCATGTGAACATGGGGAGAAACGCCTGCAGAAGTCCACTTGGGTTGCGATTGTGCTGAACTGGGGAAAGATGCAGTCTGTTGAGGGCCACCAATAGGCTTTTCTTGAAATGGGAGAGCTCTGTCAAACAGCCAGTAGACGGGAGACAACACATCGATTCAGGTCACTTAATGGGTGTGACCGCATGATGAATCTACTTTGGTGTGGGCTTGTGGGGAGGGGTTGGTGCTTTGCATGGGACCTGTACCTTTGCTTTTCGCACATTGTACACTCACCTAGAAACAGGTCGCTTCTCTGTATTGGGGGAAGGGAGCTGCTAGTTCCACCCCCTAACTCCACCCCACAGGGGAGTCTTGAAGATGAGATCTTATGCAAACCACCTCTTTTACTTGTCAAAGAATGGATGGGGGGGGGGGGGAGGCTTAAAAAACCAATAGATGGGAATAATATTTGCATGATTTTGCAGCACCCCCTTGGGACTTAATTTAAGAGTGGATAAAGAGACAACCTAGAGGGAGCGTTGATTTCAGAAGATCCCTTGTTGCCCATTTCTCTGCCATGGCCAAAATGTTTCTCCTCCTCCTCACCTACTTCACTGATAAAGTATGGCTTTCCTATGTGGAGGTGAAATGTATTTTGGTCTTCCAGTGCACAACTCTACTTTTCTGGATATTTTATCCCTTTCTTGCCCCCTTATTACTTTCCTTAAAGATGATACAATGCAAATGGATTTCCCCCCCATTTCTTCCACCTGCAGGTGCCTGGGCCCAGTTCACCTTGACTCAACCACCATGGAAATATAAGAAGAGATCGAAAGCTAAGGAACTATAGGAAATCTGCATGTTAATCTGCTGATATCATCTCCATTTCTTAAGGACTGGCTCCATTTCTTTCCATTGTAAGACGCAGAACCCGGTGTTTCTGCTCTCACTAAAAATTGCTCACTGCAGGCAGTCCTTTTGCCAGCTGCCTGCACCAAAGCAAAGTGAAACTTCCTAGCCGGGCAAAGACACCCTCTCAATTTTTGTCTCAGTTCTCCATATGTTTCCCCTCCCCCATCCTTTCTTCAGTGGGTGACCTAATCATCTCCAGGACTTCATGCCGCCTCTCTTGCCACTTCTCTTTAGGATAGTCCGAGTTTTCAGGATCCGGTCCAGGTTGCCTGGGACAGCCCTTCCCGCCTCTAATGCTGTGCAGTGGACTGAATCCTCCCTCTGAGTGGGGGATTGGAACCCCCTTCCCCACCCCATTGCCTTCTAGATCTGTTGAATTAATGTATGGACCACCCAAGAATGCTCCAGTTGCTGATGATGGAATTTTTAGAAGAAAAAGTGCAGAGAGGCCAGATTGGGGAGTCTGTTGCAAATAGGATTAATGTATATGAGCAATACATAACCTGAGAATGACAACGATGAAGTAAGCTTGTATACTGCATGACTACCAATGGTCCTGGGCCTCTCCCAACAGTCAGACAAAAAACTATAATCAATTCAATACAAGAGAAGCGATGGGCTGCACAAGGAAGCAAGGGGTCTCACTCTCCCTCGCCAAAGGCCTGGGTGAAGAGCCAGGTCTTCATGGATCTTCTAAACAACAGAGTGGGGCCACCTGGGTCTCAGGGGGAACGTCTCCAAGAGGGCTGGTGCTGCGATGGAGAAGACGCACTTCCAGGGTCTCGATAGATGACATGGTTAGCCGGCCAGATGCTAAGGTGTGGGAGGTAGAAACTGAGCTCTGATTGATGATGCGGTACAATAAGCTGAACCGCTTACCATAGCATGATATGGCCTGGCACACTACATACATCACTGTACTTTTGAACGGTGATGATAGGAAGTACAATGTGAGATCCCATCAGAGCCCAGCAGGTGCCTCCATCGTTCCTTTCCCGCATGAGAAAAGAACAACAACAGAAGCTGCTTCTTTCAAGGCATTCTCCCTGACCTCCTTTTGAAGAAGACCATGAAGTGATGCCTAAGAGATGCTGATTCCCCCCCCCCCCCCGCTTGGGCAAATGGTGTGGCAGTAGGGTGTGCACAGAGCAGGGGACTTGGAGAAGAAGGTCTTCAAAGTATAACCCCGACATTCATGATTTTTGTCTTGGATGTTGGTATGAGTGTGGACAGGAATTTGCCTTAAAGAGGAGCAAATCTCCATCAGACAAAGGCAGTAGGGAAGTTTTGTTGAAGTCATTGTCAGGATCTACGCAAACCAGAACCTTCAATTGTTTTTATTTTGCTTTTATTGCTAACCATAGATCAATAGTGAAATACTGGGAATGTTATTCTAACCGTTTGCTTGACCTGCCATAAAAGGGGGGAAGAGGAGGCCAGGTGCCGTTATCTCTATCTTGAAACAGACATCCAAGGCCAGGAGGTGTGAAAAGCAGGGCAAGGCGCAAAGAGCTGCAAGCAGGAATAGAAACATAGAAGGGGGGGGGGGGAGTTGGGCTTAAAAGGACAAGGCTTTGCTATGTAGAATTAGACTCAACAAACTATGATGCTGTATGCTTCTCCTGAATAAAGAAATCTCTGATGGAACTTTTGGTCTCCAGAGGATTTACTGAACTTTGGGATTGAGTGTGCAGACTCGCAGTCATGACCTTCCGTCGCATTCCTCCCACTAAAATGCTGACGGTCATTCACTACATCCTCTGCCTCCCCTGCATTTCTATATGCAGCCTCCTCTGTCTTGGTCTTCAGATGGCAGGCAGAGTGGCCTCCTTTCCATATGAACAGAGGGGGAAAGGACACAGGACACAATGAACGGTCTGAAGAAATCTGCCTGGTATTGGGCTGGGTTGAACTGGGGAAAAGTGCAGGTGGTCCATCGCTGCCCAGCAGATTCCTGTTGATAGAAGTTGAAAACTGTCAAGCATCAACTGTGTAGGAAGTGTTCACACAACACACTGATTCAGGGGCTTGAATGGATATGAGTACATGCTGCATTTGGTTTGGTTTTGGGTTTTTAGGGGAAAGGGGGTAATATTTTGTGTGAACTCAGACGTTTTGGCTACCTTATTGCACATTGCAGAGTGAGAGGAACATTCAGTGTGTTTTGGGAAGGCTCCCATGGAGTTCCATCCCCTCTCCCAGCCCTCAGGGGAGTCTTGCAGATGAGATCTTATGCACACCACCCCTTGTCTTTGTCTCAGGACTGCAGGAGTGTGTGTGTGTGTGTGTGTTAAAAAAGAAATAGACCGGAAAAAATATTTGCATACTTTTTCAGCCACCAGTTCTAGAGCTTAAGAGTAGAGCGAAGGGGGCAACCTAGAGGGAGGATTGGTTTCAGAAGATCCGTTGTCCATTTCTCAGCCATGGCCCAAATGTTTCTCTTCCTCCTCTTCCTCCTCACCTACTTCACTGGTAAAGTATGGCTTTCCTAGGAGGAGGTGAAATGTATTTTGGTCTTCTAATGCACAGCTCTACTTTTCTGGATATTTTATCCCTTTCTTGTCCCCTTTCTACTTTCCTTAAAGTTGTTACAATGCCTTTCTCTCTGACACCGCTCAGTTGTATTCTTTCCCCATTTCTTCCACCTGCAGGTGCCTTGGCCCAGTTCACCTTGACTCAACCCCCTTCTCTGTCAGCATTGCCTGGAGAGACAGTCAGGATCACCTGTAGAAGGACAGGTGGCAGCATTTCAAGCAACTATGTGAGCTGGCATCAGCAGAAACCTGGCAGTAGTCCTCTCACATTGATCTATGGGGATAGCAAGAGACCTTCTGGAATCCCTGAGCGATTTTCTGGTTCCGTTGACTCTTCGTCCAATTCGGCCATCTTATCCATCTCCAACATTGGAGAGGAAGACGAGGGTGATTATTACTGTTTAACTGGTGCTAGCAGCGGGCAGAGCACAGTGATTCCACCCTATGGAGAACTGAGACAAAAACTAAGAAGGTGTAGAAGTCTTGCTTGAACACTTCACTCAACATTGCTTGCAGGGGGCTGACAAAAGGAGTGCACGGCCAGACATCCCTATCAACATCATAGCCACTGGGCTTTGCTGGGTTCGGGTTGGGTGAATGGAGGAGGGAGCTTGGAATGGTATCTTTAGACCCTTTGCATGTTGCTGGAATAAAAGATTGCTAGGAGAGAGCGATGTGTTAGGTTGGTCCATTTCTAAGCAGGTCTACTGCCCTTCCCAATCAGTGCTCCACAGATGTCCATAAATGGTCTGGTTCAAAAACGTGACAGGGGAAGTTGGAGAGGAGATCCGTCCTTGGGGTCTGCAGCTCCTGGAAGCAGCCTGTGGAGAGCCCTGGAACTGCATCAGAGACATGAAATGGCGCTGCCTCCTCAAATAAGAAATGAAGTCCGTCCCTGTGAAAAACCTCCTTTGCAGAAGTGCAGGAAAAAATTGTCATACTAATAGAAGAATGATAATAGAACAAGGTAGAGAGGTGGAAGATGCTGAGATTCTTTCCAGTTGAAAGGAATCTGCTCCACCGGACAGAGTTAGCACTCTCCCCAGAGAACACTAACGCCATGTTTAGAACGTCCCTCCATTATAGAGAACTGGTGTTTTGGAAAGTGATGTTCAGGAATTCGGTGGGTAGATGCTCCATGGAAGCCAAGAAAGCTGCTGGCGGTTGTCCTTTGAATAATACTGTTGAAATATTTGGGAAGACAGAGTAATGTCTCAAGGTCATCGCTGATTTTTGTCCTTCAACAGTGTGGCTTGTCATCCAGGTCAGTCTGCAGCTGAATCTGGAGCCCCCAAGACAAACATCCAAATTCCCCTGCACTGTTAGTAGCTCAAATGCTGTTTACTGATTTCCACAAAGATCCAAACAAGCTCCACAATATGTGCAAAGTGGTGGCTGTAGCCAAAAACAAGGAATCCTACAGCCGTTTACGGATTCCCATGAGGAGATCATGGAGCATTTGACCATGACCAACATCCAGGGTGAAGATGAGGCACAGTGCTGCGGATTGTGGTTTGGTGACACATTTCACCGTGGTCAACTTTCTTGGGGCGCTGTGATACAATCCTTCTTCCTTCATTATCAGAGGATTGGAACAATCAACATAATTTGATCTTGCTTGAGCTGTCTGAACCCAATAGATAGAACCATAAGGAGAGCTGTCTCCATTTGCCAATGAGGGCCATTTATCTAGTAAAATCTCCCTTGTTGAGAAGAGAGGTGCCATAAGCTGGGATGAAGCCATGCTAATAAGCTGCCTTCAGGGCAGGCACCTTCTGAAGGTCAGGATCATTATTTGGAGAGTGGAAGGATCTCTGTAGGTGAGGAACAAATGTGGGCAGGATTGTTTTAGAGTTAATGGGGTTCTAGTTGGTTTTGCGCAATGGCTTCTTGGTTTGTCATTGTTTGCTTTTTTAAAAAATCATCTTAAGGCTAGTTTAGGGGTTCTATTTAAGTTGCATATTAGCTTTTACATGCTGATCGAGATGAGGTAGAACTACATAATTACATTTACGCATAAGCATTTCCGGCTGACATTCATGTATAAAGTAGGGCGTTTGAAGAAATTCAGAAGTTCCCTGGTCCACAACAGGTTGGTGAGACTTTAATGGAGACATTTGAAGTCCTCCTCCATTTCTCAATCTCCTCTATGCAAATAGGTGCTAGGATCATTGGCCAAACTAGAAGACCTCATAAGGCTTTGGGGGAATACAATATTCAGGTAGAACCAATCAGTGCAGATCTCATTTGCAGGAAGGGGCCAAGCTGGGGCATTTAAGGAAAGGAAAGGAGAAGATCACAGGAACTTTATAATTGTCCATCCTAAAGGGATATTCCTTAGAAAGTTCACCATGGGGTGGGCTGTGGTCTTCCTGGCACTTCTCACTTACTGCACAGGTAAGGTACAGAACACTCAGTCTTCCTGAGGGAAGAGAGGATTTGGTTGTGATTCTCACAAGAACATGGTCTCTTCAAATTATATAAGAGCATTGAGCAAAGAATGGGCATCCCTAAGATGGTGTTTTTTTTTCTCCACCTCTCCCCTTCCCCCTTTTAAAGGCATCGACTGTCAGATGGTTTGGACTCAACCTCCCTCCAGTTCCGTGTCCCTGGGAGGGATGATTACGCTGTCCTGCACAACAACGCAGAGTAGCTACAATATTGGCTGGCATCAACAGAAATCTGGAGAAGGCCTTCGCTATGTCCACGCTAGTGGTGGCTACAATAGGGGAGAAGGGATCCCAGATCGTTTCACTGCCACCAAGTCTGGCAGCACAGGATATTTAACCATCACCAACGTGCTGGCTGAAGACGAAGCAGATTATTACTGTGAGAGTATGGGATCCGTGAGCATTTGAGCATCACCAGCATCCAGGGTGAAGATGAGGCTCATCACTCTAGAATGTGGTTTGGTGACATATTTCACAGTGGTCAACTTTCTTGGGGTACTGTGATCAAATCCTTCTTCCTTTGTCATCACAGGATCGAAAGAAACCAATATAATTTGATTTTTGCTAGTTGTCTGAATCCACGAAAGAGAAATATTAGGCAGATCTGGCTCCATTTGCCAAAGAGGGCCATTTGTCTAGCAAAATCTGCCCTGTTCAGAAGAGAGGTGTAAAAAACAAGGATGAAACCACCCTACGATCTGTCTATCAGGACAGACGCCTTCTGAACGTGAGGATTGCTTGGCGTTTCTGGAGAGTGCAGGATCTCTGTGGGTGAGGAGCAAACATGGCCAGGTTTGTTTTAGATTTAATGGGGGATCAGAATGTTCTGCTTTGCTTTGCACAATGGCTTCTTGGTTTTTCTTTTTTTGCTGTTTTAAAAATTATCTTAAGGCTAGTTTAGGGATTGTTTAGAAATTGCAGATTAGCTTTAAAATTGCTGATTCAGATGAGGTAGAACTAGATAATTACATTTATGCATAAGCATTTCCGTGTCAAATTCATGCAGAAAGTAGGGTGTTGGGAGAAATCCAGAAGTTTCCCTGGTCCACAACTGGGTGGTCAGATTTTAATGGAGACCTTTGAAATCTTCCTCCATTTCTCAATCTCCTCTATGCAAATGAGTCCTGTGATCATTGGCCAAACTAGAAGACCTCAGAATGCTTTGGGAGAATGAAATATTCTAGTAGAACCAATGAGTGCAGATCTCATTTGCATGAAGGGCCAAGCTGGGGCATTTAAGGAAAGGAAAGGGGAAGAGCTCAGGAACTTTATAATTGTCCACCCTAAGAGGATCTTCCTTGTCAAAGTTCACCATGGGCTGGGCTGTGGTCTTCCTGGCACTTCTCACTTACTGCACAGGTAAGGTGCAGAACACTCAGTTTTCCTGAGGGAAGATAATATTTGGTTGTGATTCTCATAAGAACATGGTCCCTTGAAAATGGCTAAGAGCAAAGGAAGATGCATCAGTTTCACAGTATTTCTTTCTTTTTCTCCCCCCACTCTCTAACTGCTTCTCCCTTCCTCCTTAAAGGCATTGATTGTCAGCCCACCTGGTCTCAGCCTTCCTCCAGCTCTGTGTCCCTTGGAGAAACAGTCACCCTTCCCTGGACAACTCAGAGTACCAACAGGATTAGCTGGCATCAACAGAAATCTGGAGAAGGCCCTCGCTTTGTCCACTGTGATGGCTGCAGCAGCAGGGGACCAGGGATCCCAGATCGGTTTACGGCCACCAGGTCTGGCACCACAGGATCTTTAACCATCACAAATGTGCAGTCTGAAGATGAGGCAGATTATTTCTGTGGTAGTTGGAACAGTGCAACTAGTATGTTGCACGGTGGTAAATTCTGATGGGGAACTGTGACAAAAACCTCCACTCTTCCTTTCAGGCTGGGACAAGAAGGAACATACCTTGGCCTGTGGCTGGGGACCCTTGAGCTGAAGAGATACGAAAGAGACTCCTGCAGGTTGGTTTTCATCCTCAAAGGACTATTTCACCCTTCAAGGACTCATCCCTCAAGGAGATCAGGCAGGGGAGCATGAAACAAAAGAGTTGGCTTTAGAAACCCCATTGCCTGTGGCTCCACGTTGCTTCCCGATTGCCAAGGAAGGATCTGCTTTGGAGAAGAAGAGATTGACAAAGGGACCACGGCCCAACCCATTCCTAAGGGAAGAAATAGAGAAGTCCTTCCCTATTCTGATTCCTGGATCTCCTTAGTGTGAGTTGAGATGGGGGAAGCTAGAAATGGATCAGTTAACACATCCCCAAATAGGTATTCAGACTAGAATACAGCAGTTGGCTGAAATCCATACTTTGCCTACCTTGGATGAAAGCTGATGCTCAAAAGAGTTTTTTTCTTTTTGAATGAATGAATGAATGAATGAATGAATGAATGAATGAATGAATGAATGAATAACTCTGAAGAAAAAGATTCAAAAGAACTGAACTTATGACCATTCGGTATTTGAAGGTGGGAGGTATGTTTACTTTTCTGTGGGGAGCACATATATAAACCCTAGGCCACTGAGTTGTGGGAACTTCTTTTCCTTTTACATTAGCAAAATTTGACAACTTTAGAGCAGAGGTTCTGAACATTTTGCTCCCACACCTCCCTTTAGTGTCACCTTAACGAACACACCTCCGTTAAAAATCCAAACACCCAAATGAGCGCAAATGAAGGAGGAGAACAGTACGATGATGCTTTGGGAAAAGTGGATTTCTTGTAACATTGCACAACTAGTAGGTTCTTGACACTTCTGCAGGACTCTGCACCTCCCTAGAAGAAGCGCACCTCACAGTGTGGGAAATCCTGCTTTAGAGAAATGTGAAAAAAATCTCAGATAATGTTGGTATATACAAATGAAGATACAGTGTAAGAAAATGAGAATGGCACACGTGGAGCACATAGCAATGAGACTGAATGTCTTGCATTCACATCTGGCACACATTAACTACAATCCAAACAAGTTTGCCCAGGTGTGGCTTTAGAAGAAATCCAGAGGTATTGATGGCCCACTGTGTTGCAGAGATGTTTCTTGAGTGCTGGTGAATCTAAACTTTTAATCCCCCAGAGAGGAATTGGGGTAAATTTTGTAAGCAAGGAGTGGGCAGCCCTACGAAGTCTAAATAATACTAAGAATAAAAATAACAATAACAATCCGGAGAGAACATTATGGCAGCCCTTTGGCCCAAGCAAAGGATAGAGTTGAAAACGTCAAAGGAATTCTGTAAAGCAGGTTCCTTTCCAGCCACAATACCTATGGGAGATAAGTAGGCAAAGGATGAGAATGGAAAACCCACAAAGAATGCCCAAGTCAGGACCTGGAAGAAATCCCAAAGATGTCTTGGTCCACAATGTGGTGGTCAAATTTTTTTGCGGGTGGTGAGTCCAACCATTAAACTCTTCTACTCTTTCCAAATCTCCTCTATGAAAATGTGTCCTCTGGTCATTGGCCAAGGTAGAAGACCTCAGAATGCTTTGGGGGAATGAGATATTCTAGTGGAACCAATGAGTGCAGATCTCATTTGCATGAAGGGGCAAAGCTGGCCATTTAAGGAAAGGGAAGGAGAAGATCTCAAGAAGTTTATAATTTTCCATCAAAAAGGGACACACCTTGCAAAAGTTCACCATGGGCTGGGCTGTGGTTTTCCTGGCACTTCTCACTTACTACCCAGATAAGGTGCACAACACTCAGTTTCCCTGGGTCCTGAGAGGATTTGGTTGTGATTCTCATAAGAACATGGTCCCTAGGAAATGGCTAAGAGAAAAGAAAGTGCATCCCTGACAAAATATTTTTTTTTCTTCACCTCTCCCCTTCCCCCTTTTAAAGGCATCGACTGTCAGACTGTTTGGACTCAGCCTTCCTCCAGCTCCGTGTCCCTGGGAGGGACAATTACGCTGCCCTGCACAACAACTCAGAGTAGCTACAGCATTTGCTGGTATCAACAGAAATCTGGAGAAGCCCCTCGCTTTGTCCACTGTGATGGCTACAGCAGGGGAGAAGGGATCCCAGATCGCTTTACGGCCACCAGGTCTGGGAGTACGGGATCTGTAGCCATCACCAATGCGCAGGTTGAAGACGAGGCAGATTATTACTGTGAGAGTTGGGACAGTGCAGTTACGGTGTTGCACGGTGGTAAATTCTGATGGGGAAGGGTGACAAAAACTCCACTCTTCCTCTTCAGCCTGAAACAAGAAGCAACAAACCTTGGCCTGCAGCTGTGGACAGTTGAGCTGAAGAGATAGAAGTGAAACTTCTGCAGCTCCATTCCATCTGCAAAGATGTCTCTCTCCCCCCCACCCAAGGCGGGTGATGGGACAGGAGTATGGAAGAGGAGGGTGTGGAGGTATCCCCCAGCCTCATGGCCTCTGCTTTCCAGCTGTTGAACAGAGCTGGTTGGGAAATAATTAAATATTTAAAATGGTTAAGTGCCTCATCCATTCCCAAAAGTGTGACATAGATCAGACCTTCAGAAGCAAGAAGGTTTTAGCTGAGATGGTTGTGGTACAAACTGGACAATCTGCACTTCACCAGTCGATGTCCAAACTGGATATAAAGGTTGGCTTTAATCCATAATTTGTTCACTTTGGAGGGCAGCCTATGTGTCACAGCTGCGCTCAGTACTCAATGAAAGCAACTCTCATTGAAAACGACACAGGTTCAGAGATAAGTAGATTTATTGCGAAAACAGAAGTGCACTGTGATATGGCAAAAAGAAATAGCTGGAGCTAAATCCCCATGTGCCAAACCCCAAATTTAAAGCCCTTTCCTTTCCCCCTCCCCCTTGATCACTAGTCCTTCTTGCTCAGGGTGTCGAGGCTCCCTGATATCCTCCGTTGCTCAGTTCATAAGCGTGCCCGAGGGTTCGGGAAATGACTTGCCGGCATCGAGCAGTCCTGCTCCAATCTCCACCCCCCTCCTGCTGGAATGGCAGAACCGCAGCAGTGGAAGCAGCCCGAGCATTATGACACTATGGCACAAAAGTGTTTTTCAAACTGGGATTATAGATTAAAAAAAAAATTAAAAATTTTACCCAGAACATAAAACTAATCTCTACCTAAATTGCCTTTTTTTCAAATCAAAGTATTAAAAACAAGAAAAGAGGCTTTGTGACATCTTCCATGGGAGGACTCAAAAAGAAGACACATCTTGTTTCATTTCTGTCCTCTTTTTATCTCACTATTTTTTCTCTTCCCTCTGCTGAGTTTTGAGGAGAGGGAAGATGATGGCCCTCAAAGTTTGGCAAAGGCTCCATTTCTTCAGCCAAGGTGGGCAGAAGACAGATGTTGCGATATCAGTGGCCAGTAGGGGTTGCTGCTGCCCTTTCACCTTCCTCCAAAAATGAGTGAAGGAAAAGGATGGGCAGATGTGGCTCCTGCAGAGACTACTGTCTTCCTCTAGAGTAAGGGAGGGAAGAGTGCACGGACCCCTCATCCAACAGGTGAAATAAGGAAGGATAAAGAGAAATGCTTTAACTGTAATATTTCTGCTTCGAACTGCATGTTAAAAAAGATTAAAAATAAAAACGAATATCTGAATTGCTGATGACCTGCTCAGGCCCTTATTTCCAACCAGAGGACAGACCTCTTTTTTCCTAGAGCTGGTGGCCTTGGAGGGAGCTTTCCTTCCCTGGAACCATCCTTGATGAGATTTACATCAATAAGCCTGCTTTACGTTCCCCCAATCCATCCCACATTTGCTCCAAAGCATTGCTTTTGGCAATACGGCTTCATAAACTCCTGCAAATCAAAACAGCTTCATGGAATGAACTTCAGACAGTCTTCAATCTATTCCAGGGTGAACTGTTGTCTCTACCCTTGCTCCTCATTCCAAGAAAATAATATTTTTAGATAAGTCATATCTTAGCAGCTGATCCTTCTCTAATCAGCCTTCCTGAGGGCTGGGTTGGTAGATGAAGAGCAAGAGATTTGCATGAGGGAGTTCCTCTCTTGCCCTTCATCTACCAACCCAGCAAGTGGGAAATCCTTTTGATTTAGACAAGTGATTGGCCCATCGAGTTCTCCCACTGTGGTCCAGGCACTGCTTCTGTCCATAGTCCTGGTCACTATTAGTAAGAGAAATCCCTTTGGAAGGTGGCACAAACTTTTCTAGAAATGAAGTCAGAAGAGTCTCCTTGCTAGATAGCTGAGGGTGTAATTCCTGGTGGTGGTTCTCTTGACCCTCAGTTGAAGAAGCAATGCCTTGCTCTCTTTCAGGTCCCAGCCTTCAACAATGGCAGACTGTGAAGGACCCAGAAATTGTAGCCCCTGTAGGGACAGTCACCATAACTTGTTCATACGATGCTGGAAATCTTGGGGATGGCAACTACCCTTGGTGGTCCCAGCAGAAACCTGGGAATAAACCTTGAACACCGACTTATAGCACCAGGACCAGACCATCGGGGGTTCCAGCCCATTTCTCTGGGTCCAGATCAGGGAATATGATGTCCTTGACTGTCACTGGGGTTTTGATTGAAGACAAGGCAACCTATTATTGTTGTATCTGGACAGGTAGTGAGTTCCACGGTCAAACATTCAGATATGGAAGTGAGACAAAAACCCTTCTCTTCATTTGATTTCCTTCCTTCCTTCCTTCCTTCCTTCCTTCCTTCCTTCCTTCCTTCCTTCCTTCCTTCCTTCCTTCCTTCCTTCCTTCCTTCCTTCCTTCCTTCCTTCTTTTTTGTCCTGTGTGCATCAGTGAGATGAAGGGACAGTTGTGCCATTTTGTTTGACATAAGACAAGAGAAGAGGACCATCCTATCCAGTTGATCTTCTTTCAGAAAGTGCAGCTCCTCATCATGGTCCATGCTTTTAGATTTCTGCTATTCCTCATTTATAGCTTAGGGAAGTTTGCTAAAAACTCCTGTTTCCCTGGAAGCCAAGAAAGCTCCTGGTGTTTGTCCGTTGAATAGAACTGTTGAAATATTTGGGGAGACACAGTAATGTCTCAAGGTCATTGCTGATGTTTGTCCTTCAACAGTTTGGCTTATTATCCAAGTCAGTCTGCAGCTGAATCTGGGTCCCCAAGACAAACATCCCAAATCCTCTGTGCTGTTAGTAGCTCTGATGTCATTTACTGATTTCCACAAAGATATAAACAAGCTCCATAATATGTGCACAGTTATGACTACAGTAGAAGAGAAGGAATCCTAGAGCAGTTTCTGGTTTTCCATTATGAGATCATGGAGCATTTGACCATCAGCAACATCCAGGCTGAAGATTCCATTGCTGTGGAATGTGGTTTGGTGACCTCTTTCACAGTGGTCAACTGGCTTGGGGCACTGTGATCAAATTCATCTTCCTTCATCCTCAACGGATTGGAACAATCAGTATAGTTTGATCTTTGCTTGAGCTGTGCGAATCCAAGAAATAGAAATATTAGGCAGATCTGTCTCCATTTGCCAATGAGGGCCATTTATCTAGCAAAATCTGCTTTGTTCAGAAGAGAAGCACAATAAACAGGAATGAAGCCATGCTACAAACTGTCTAATCTGTTTTATTACAATTACATCTTAGCTTTGACTTGCTGACTGAGATTAAGTTGAATTACATAATTACATTTACAGGTAAGCATTTCCATGTCAAAGTCATGTACAAAGTTGGGTGTTTGAAGATATTCAGAAGTTTCCCTGATCCACAACAGGATGGTCAGATTTTAACTGAGCCTTTGAGGAATTCCTCCATTTCTCAATCTCCTCTATGCAAATGGGTGTTTTGATTATTGGCTAAGCAAGAAGACCTCAAAATGCTTTGGGTGAATAGAATATTTTATTTCTTTCTTTCTCTCCCCCCCTCCCCCTTTCTTTAAAGGCATTGCTTGTCAGCCCACTTGGTCCCAGCCTTCCTCCATCTCCGTGTCCCTGGGAGGAATGATCACCTTCCCCTGCACAACTCAGAGTTCCTACAGCATTTGCTGGAATCAAGAGAAATCTGGAGAATCCTCTCGCTAAATACACTGTGATGGCTACAGCAGGGGAGCAGGGATCCCAGATCGGTTTACAGCCACAGGTCTGGGAGCACTGGATCCTCAGTCATCACAAATGCACAGGCTGAAGAGGCAGTTTATGACTGTGTTAGCTGGAATAGTGGAGTTAGTATGTTGCACAGTGGTAAATTCTTATGGGGAAGCATGACAAAAATCTTCACTTTTCCTCCTTATCATAAAAGAGCCAACCACATATCTTGACCCGTGATTGGGGATTCTGCATCAAAGAGATACGTTAGATTGACTTCCAGCTGCAAAGCATTCCCTCGCCCAGGAAGGTTGATGGGCACGGGAGTGTGCAAGAAAATGGCTTTATTTAGAGATGCCTGCAAGGAACCGTCACAGCTCGGGCCAAGTTGCAAGCTCATGAAGAAACAGGTTGAAAAAGGGAAAGCTTCAAATATCAATGAATATAGGAAATAAAAGGAAGTGACATTAAAACAGAGGGGCTTACCTAATATTGAATTCATAGCCTGACTTGATTAGTTTATAGGCTTACCGTTCTACTTGCCAGAGGGAAGCACAAGAATTCTGCCTGATTGGAAACAATAAAGATTCTGATGCAGAAAGTATTTGAATATGTTTAGGCATAATTTGCTCCTTGCTGGTATAACATATGTCTTGAAGGGAAAAATGCAATTTTTGGGAGAACATTTTGGGTGCCCTGCTTAATGTGGGTGACGAAATGCCAGGTGGAGCCATGTCCAGGGAAAGGGGACTCAGCTTCTCCATGCTTTCGTTTTCTGTATTGCGACTCACTGCAAGACCTTCTGAAGTGTTTTCCAAGCATTTGGGACTGAAGTTTCAACTGATCAAAAAGGTGGTGCTCAATGCTTTATCTCTCTGATGGTGTTTCAAAACTCATGAATCTAAGAGCTGTTTCTCCTTGTTTTCAAAATCTCCTTTATTCAGTTTTGACCAGTTGGGTTTTCTCATGGGAGAGGTGTAGGAGGCTCCTTAGCAAAGGATATTCCGCCTTCCACGGAAATAAATGAATATTTTCTTTTTCTTTGGCATCATTAACTACCAATGAGCATGGAGGAAGAGGAATCATCTAAACAAAGAGCTTGCAAAGAGGCTGTGCAAAAATCACCATCCCAAAGATTTTAGCAGAGACAGAGAGATTCTGTGGAGAATATTGGGGTGAGGAAAAGAAAATAGATCAAGTAATGGAGTCTTTTCCAAGAATCCTCTCATTTCCCCACTTTAGATGTGCACCTACTTTTCTACAACCCATATTGATGTAGATGTTTGAGTCTCTTGGTGCATCTATTTTTCTTTCAACCTCATTTGTTCCCTTCCACCCCCATTTGCATCTCCAGGGGGAAAGTGTGTGAAGTGGGTTCCCCCTGCTATTCGACAGATGTCTTATTTGAATCTCTCCAGCCACTAGATTTCACTGGTGGCCTTCCATAGTTTCTAACCTAAAGCTTACTAAGAAGAAACAATTTTCAGACTTTCCACTTGGGGAATAGGGTGCAGATTGATCATTCTGGAGCAGGTCTATTCCTACGGTCACTGAGAGTCAACGCTGACTTGATACCACATAATTAATGAATGAAACTACTGAAGATACAGCCATAGTAGTTTCTTTCAAGATGTTCTCTGACTCCGTTTTGAAGAGGCTGATCCCCAGCCTGCCAGGTGGTGGGGCTGTGGGGTCTTCACAGAGCAGGGGATTAGGGAAAAAGAGTCTTCAAAGTATAAACCTGACATTCATGATTCTGGTCTGGGATTCCCAGGGAAATATGCAGGTCCATTACAGATTTCAGCATATTCTTGTTCAGGAAGCTTAAAAACACCAACTGAATAGGAATCGTTCATGCAATACATGGATTCAGGGTGACTTATGGATTTGATCACAGGCTGAATTAGGTTTGGTTTGTGGTATTTTTTTGTGGCAGGGTAATATTTAGCATGAACTTAGAAATTTTGGTAAGTTTACCTCTCACTGTAGAGGGAGAGTGCAGAAAAGATGAAAATTCAGTGTGTTCTGGGAAGGCAGCCATGGAGTTCCACCCCCTTCTGCACCCGACAGGCGAGTCTTGCAGGTGAGATCTTATGCAAACTACCCCTTGTCTTTGTCTCAGGACTGCAGGAGTGTGTGTGTGTGTTAAAAAAGAAATAGACCGGAAAAAATATTTGCATACTTTTTCAGCCACCAGTTCTAGAGCTTAAGAGTAGAGCGAAGGGGGCAACCTAGAGGGAGGATTGGTTTCAGAAGATCCGTTGTCCATTTCTCAGCCATGGCCCAAATGTTTCTCTTCCTCCTCTTCCTCCTCACCTACTTCACTGGTAAAGTATGGCTGTCCTACAGGGAGGTTTGACGTATTTTGGCCTTCCAATGCACAACTCTACTTTTTTGGATATTTTATCCTTTTCTTGCCTCCTTTCTACTTTCTTTAAACTGCATAAAATGCCTTTCTCCCTGGCAGCAGCTCAGTTGAATTTTCCCCCATTTCTTCCACCTGCAGGCGCCTGGGCCCAGTTCACCTTGACTCAACCACCTTCTATGTCAGCATCGCTTGGAGACAGTCAGGATCACCTGTGAAAGGACAGGTGGCAGCATTTCAAGCAACTATGTGAGGTGGTAACAGCAGAAACCTGGCAGTAGTCCTCTCACAGTGATCTATCGTGACAGCGAGAGACCTTCTGGAATCCCCGAGCGATTTTCTGGTTCCGTTGACTCTTCGTCCAATTCGGCCATCTTGTCCATCTCCAACATTCAAGGAGGAGACGAGGCTGATTACTACTGTGGTAGTTGGAGCAGTGGAGCTAGCACGCTGCACAGTGGTAAATGCTTATGGGGAAGTGTGACAAAAACCTGCACTCTTCCTCTTCAGCTTGAAACAAGAAGCAACAAACCTTGACCTGTGACTGGGGACCCTTGAGCTGAAGAGGTAGGAGAGAAACTCCTGCAGGTCCATTTCCATCTGGAAAGGACTATCTCACCCTTCAAGGAATCACCTCTCAAGGACAACAGGCACGGGAGCATGAGAGAAGTGAGTTGGCTTTAGAAACCCCATTGCCTGTGGCTCCAGGTTGCTTCCCGATTGCCAAGTAAGGATCTGCTTTGGAGCAGAAGAGATTGACAAAGGGACCACGGCCCAACTCATTCCCTAAGGTAAGAAATAGAGAAGTCCTTCCATATTCTGATAGCCGGATGTCCTTGGTGTGAGGTGAGGTGGGCGAGGCCAGAAACGGATCAGTTAACACATCCCCAAACAGGTATTCAGGCTAGAACATACCAGTTGCCTGAAATGCATACTTTGATGTGCTGGGACCAAAGCTGATGCTCACAAGAATTGTGACTTGAGGAGGGTTTTGGTGGCATTACTTTATGATCTGGTGACTGCAGCTGCCAGTTCTGGCCCCTGCCGGTTTGGGATTACAGCTGACACCACCTTCTCCCTTTGGCTATTGTGCTGGGGCAGCCTGGAAAGAGCATCTGCCAAGAAATTCTGCCCTCCTGGGAAGTATTTTAAAGTGAAATTAAATCTGCTGAAGAATTGTGCCCATCTTATTTGTTTAGGAGACAACTTTCGGGGTGATGTCAACGCTTCTAAGTTCTTATGGTCCGTCCAAACCTCAAAAGCATCCTCCGCGCCTTCCAGCAAATGGCTCCAATTTGTTAAAGCCCATTTCACTGCGAAAGCCTCCTTTTCCCACACCAGCCACCTCCTCTCAGTTTCAGTGAACTTTCTAGATAAGTAAGCACATGGTTTTAACACTCCTTCCCCATCCTTTTGTAAGAGGATTGCACCAGTTGCTACATCTGAGACATCAGCCTGAATAACAAAAGGCTTTGCTGGATCTGCCTGCTTCAGGATGGGTTCAGCAGTGAATAATTGCCTGAGGGTTTCAAAAGCCTCCTGACATTCTCTTGTCCATTTTAAAGAGGCCCCTGGAGCTTTTGCTGCTGCCGTGGGTTTGTCCTTCATTTTTAAAAGATCAGTCAAAGGGAGGGCTACTTGTGCAAAATTAGGAATAAACTGTCTGTAAAAGTTGGCAAAGCCAAGGAAACTTTGCAGTTGTCTCCTGGTTTTTGGGGCCTCCCAGGCTAGGACATCCTGCACCTTATTGGGATCCATTTCCACTCCTTTATTAGATATTCTGTAGCCCAGATAGTCAATGCAATCCTTATGGAACTCACATTTGGATAATTTTGCATACAATTGCGCATTTAGCAGTTTCTCCAGCACTTTCCTGACCAATTTCACATGTTCCTCCATTGTTTCAGTGTAAATTAAAATGTCATCCAAGTACACCAACACTCCTCGGTAGAGAAACTCATGCAAGATTTCATTAATCAGTTGCATGAATACCCCGGGTGCGCCTTTTAATCTGAATGGGAGAACTCGATACATGTAGTGTCCCAGTGTGCAGCAGAATGCGGTCCTCCATTCGTGCCCAGCTTTTATGCGCACGCGGAAATATGCCTCTCTGAAATCTAGTTTGGTAAAAATCTTTCCTTTTGCCAAAGGGCGAACAAATCTTGTATTAATGGGAGAGGGTATTTGTTCTCTGTGCATATTGCATTTAACCCCCTATAATCTGTGCATAAGCGTAAAGTCCCATCTTTCTTTTCTCTGAAAAGTACTGGCGCCGCCAGGGGGGATTTGGCAGGCACTATGAAGCCCCGGCTCAATAAATTCCCTCAATGCCCCCATTTCCTTTTGGGTCATTGAGTACATCTTTGGGGTTGGGTACTTTGCTCCTGGCACCATCTCAATCTCACAGTCTGTGGGGCAGATTCCTTTTCGCTAAAGACTTTCGCCAAGTCCCTATATTGCCAGGGGATTTCCTCCCCTCCCGCTGCTCCTTCAGGGCTGCTGCCCCAGCTCCCCTCGTGGGTTGGGCTCCGCCTGCGCAGTCCCACGCCCGCCATCCCGCCATCCGGAAAGTCCAGAGTCTTCTCCCGCCAGCTGATGCGGGGGTCCCACCATTCCAGCCAGGACGTTCCCAGGATGAGGGGGCAACTAGCCAGCGGCGCGACCAGGCGCCTTAAAGCCTCCCGGTGCGTTCCGACTCTTAACTCAAAAGCCTCCGTGTAGTAGCGGACCGCACCTCCCCCCACCGCTGTTCCATCCACTTGCCTGAAGATTATGGGCGTCTTCAGCCGGTGCACTTTCAAATTTAATCCGTTGACGAGCGCGAGGCTGATCAAACTCGGGATCAACCTGAATCGAGCAATGCTGTGAGCCGGGCCCGACGAGTCGATTGCGGAGCAGGAATCACTACCTCATACGTCATTGGACTGCATGTCCTCAATCGATTTCCTTGGGTTCAGTTGGTCGCTTTCCTCCCTCTTGCTGGCAATTTTCCCTCCGTCCTCACTGTCTGAGAGGTAGGCCGTTCTCAGCCTCTCTTCTTCGCCTCTCGCCGCCGTGCTTTTCCGTGGGGCTTTCATCGCTCTTGCAGGTTTCTCGGCTTTTTACCCTTTCGCCGTGGTTTATAGCCTGGGGTTCTGGGGACAGGCCGCCACGAAGTGTCCCTTCTCACCGCACATGAAGCAGGTTTTCCCTGCGGCCTGCGGCCTTGCTGAGGGGGTTAACCCCTTCCTGGCCGGTTTCCGCCCTGTTTGCCGGGCGGCGCTAGGGGGCCAGTTGCGCCTCCAACACGGAGACATGGGTGATCCACCCCGCCAAGGTCTCCGGGCACCCCCGCACCATGGCCCTCTCAAAGAGCCTCTGGTCCAGCCCCTCCTGGAACAGCCGCACGAGGAACCCCTCCGGCCAGTCTGGGAGTTTCGCCACCAAGCGCTTGAACTCTAGCGCATAGTCTGACACGGGGCGCGCCCCTTGTTTCAGCTCCCTGATTTCCTCCACTGTGTGCGAGCGGGCACATTGGTCCTTGAATCGGTCCCATAGGGCGGTGATGAAGCGGTCAAAGTCCCCCAGTTCTGGGGCCTCTGTTTCGTTCAAGTCGTTCACCCACTCAGCTGCCACGCCTACCAGGAAGCGGGACACATACAGCCCCCTCCAGGCATCGCTGGCAAACAGGCGCCCGCATGTGCCCATGCAGATCCTCACCTGGTTCAGGAAGGCGGGCAGTTGGGCAGGGTCTCCGTCGTACTTCTCTACCAGCCCCCATCTTCGCAATAGGTCCCCTTCCTCCTGCTGCGGTTGTGGGGCGGCTTGCTGCTGGCCTGCTCCCCCGCCGCGTCCTGTGGGGGTTTGGGCCGGGGCCTGATGAGGGAGAGGGGTCGATGGTTCCAGCGGAGCCATTGGGGAGGGCTGGTCGACCGGCGCCGGTCCCTGAGGGGGGTTGGGAGTTTGCACGGAAGGTTGTGCCAGAACCCTCAGCTTGTCCCACTCCTTCCTCAGTGCGCGCAGTTCGTCTTCCAGCTCCCTCACCCGTTGTCCCTCATCCCATGGCTTGGTCGCGGTCCCCATGGCCCTCGACCATGGAGGGCGGGCTGGCACCTCAGGGGTGAACCCTCCAGCGTCTTCCCAGATGTTCCAATCTCTCGGTGGGTCCCAGCGGTGGGCCAGTTGTCTCGTTGGGGTCTTCGGTCTGGCTCCCGCTAGAGCTTCAGTGAGGTGGATTTGCCGTTCCTCCTCTTCTGCTGGTGCCTCTGGTTTCAGAAGACCCACTGTTGCCCATTTCTCGGCCATGGCCCAAATGTTTGTCTTCCTCCTCTTCCTCCTCACCTACTTCACTGGTAAAGTATGGCTGTCCTACAGGGAGGTGAAACGTATTTTGGCCTTCCAATGCACAACTCTACTTTCCTGGATATTTTATCCCTTTCTTGCCTCCTTTCTACTGTATTTAAACTTCATAAAATGCCTTTCTCCCTGACAGCAGCTCAGTTGAATCCCCCACCCCCATTTTTTCCATCTGCAGGCGCCTTGGCCCAGTTCACCTTGACTCAACCACCTTCTTTGTCAGCATTGCTTGGAGAGACAGTCACGATCAACTGTAAAAGCACAGGTGGCAGCATTTCAGACGGCTATGTGAGCTGGTATCAGCAGAAACCTGGCAGTAGTCCTCTCACCGTGATCTATCTAGATACCGAGAGACCTTCCGGAATCCCCGAGCGATTTTCTGGTTCCGTTGACTCTTCGTCCAATTCGGCCACCTTGTCCATCTCCAACGTTCAAGGAGAAGATGAGGCTGTTTATTACTGTTTATCTTTTGAGAGCAGCGGGCAGAGCACAGTGATTCTATCGAATGTGGAACTGAGACAAAAACTAAGAAGCTGTCCAAGCCCTGCTTGAATGCTTCACTCAACATTGGTTGTGGGGGCTGAGAAAAGGAGTGCATAGCTAGGGATCTCTATCAAAATCCTCCCCACTGGACTTTCCAGATTAGGGTTTGGTAGGTGGAGGAGGGGGCTTGGAATGGTATCTTCAGACCCTTTGCTTGTTGCTGATCTAAAAGATTGCTAGGAGAGAGCTGTGTGCTGTTTGGTCCATTTCTAAGTAGATCTAGTGCTCTTCTCAATCAGTGCTAAATAGGTGTCCATAAATGGTCTATTTCAGAACAAACTAGTGTGGAGGAGAAGTATGGGGCAAATTGGGAGCGGGAGATATATGATGAGGAATCTCTGACACGATTGCTGTGCCATGGGAATGGAAGTTGTGGCAGATCATGAAGTTGTTTCCTTGCAGTCTGTAGGAGCCTGGAAGGAGCCTGTGGGCAGCCCTGGACCTGCAGTAGAAACATTAAATGGTGCTGCCTGCAGTAGTAATAAATGAAGTCCACTGCTGTGGAAACCTTCACTTGCAGAAGTACAGAAAAACTAGTCATGCTTAGAGAACAATGCTAATAGGAGAAGGAAAGAGAGATGGAAGAGGCTGAGTTGCTTTCCAGCCGAAATGAATCCTCTACACTGCATAGGGCTGACGCTCTTCCAAACTAGCCCTACATGCACGATTATAAGGTTCCTATACAAGAGACAAGTGGTGTTTTGGAAAGTGGTATAATTAGCTGGGTAATGATTTTTTAAAATTATTTTCTCAATTGTAAATTGTTTTTTATCTATTACTGTTTTATACTTTTCTTGTACACCACCCAGAGTCTCTCTTTCACCAAATGGGCAGCCATAAACATTGGATGGATGGATGGATGGATGGATGGATGGATGGATGGATGGATGGATGAATGAAAGAATAAAGCAGCCATGGAGGGCGGTGAGCGGTCACTGGAGGGGAGGGGACATCCCTGGAACAGCCTAAGGTGGCCGATAGGAAGTGGACAAACTCCGATTCCTGATTGTGTCATCAAATGTAAAACGGATGAAGAACCATATCTATGGTAAAAATGGGAACCGGAGTCACAGTGACAAACACCTTCACTTTTCTTCCTGATCATAAAAGAACCAACCACATACTTTGACTTAAGATTGGGGTTTCTGCATCGGAGATATGTTAGATTGACTTCCAGCTGCTAAGCATTCCCTCACCCAGGAAGGTTGATGGGCACAGGAGTGTGCAAGAGAATGGCTTTATTTAGAGATGCCTGCAAGGAACCGTCAGACCTTGGGTCAAGTTGCAAACTCATGAAGAAACAGGTTGAAAAAGGGAAAGCTTCAAATATCAGTGAATATAGGAAATCAAACTGAGTGACATTGAAACTGAGGGATTGATCCATCGTCAGTTGAGAGATTATCCATAGATGATTGAATTGGCAGGCTGAGTTCATTTCTTCATACGCTCAAAGCTCTACTTACCAGAGGGAAGCACAAGAATTTTGCCTGATTAGAAACACTGAAGTTTGAAATGTAGAATATATTTCAATATTTCTCAGCATAATTTGCCCCTTGCTAGTATAACTTGCCCCTCCAAGAGAAAAATACAGTGTCAGATTTTAATAGAGACTTTTTAAGTCTTCCACCATTTCTCAATCTTCTCCATGCAAATGTCTCCTGTGATCATTGGCTAAGCTAGAAGACCTCAGAATGCTTTGGTGGAATCAAATATTCTAGTAGAACCAATGAGTGCAGATCTCCTTTGCATGAAGGGATACAACTGGGGCATTGAAGGAAAGGGAAGGGGAAGATCTCAAGGACTTTATAATTTTCCTCCGTAAGGACATTCCTTGTGAAAGTTCGCCATGGGCTGGGCTGTGGTTTTCCTGGCACTTCTCACTTACTGTACAGGTAAGGTGCAGAACAGTCACTTTTCCCAGGTGAAGAGAGGATTTGGTTGTGATTCTCATAAGAACGTGGTCCCTTGGAAATCCTTGAAAGCAAAAGAAGATGTATCAGTTTCACAGTAGCTCTTTCTTTCTCTCCCCCACACTCTCTCCCTCCCCCCCACTTTAAAAGGATTGATTGACAGCCCACTTGTACTCAGCCTTCTTCAAGCTCTGTGTCAAGTCCACGATGTCCAACTCTCAGTTCTGAAGCATTCTCACGCAACCAGGCTTGGTTCAGAAAAATACTTCTTTATTAAGGGGTACATGTAGCTTGTAAACAGAACATTGCTAAAACCAACGCCTTGGGTAAACCTCCCTCTATTTATCCCCCCTCCCCTTATTGCCTGGCGTGGTGATTCCTCTTCACTTGTTGTTGACCTCTCTCTTTCCTCCCCCTCCTCCCCGAGCTTCTTCCCGGTTCTTTGGGCCCCAGCTGCCTGGCCGGCAATCAAGCCAGTCTAAATTGCCCATATATGGTTAAGCTGCTTCCCAACTCCCCTTACAACCATTAACAGCCACCACCCCCCTTAGTTACAAGTGGCAGAAACAAATCAATCCAACTCCCAACGAATGCAATACAATGGAAAACAACAACAGTTGGGTGATCCAGGTTCTGACATACTGCCCCCCCAAAACCCCTCTTCACCACGCTGGCCAGGAGCCCTAGAAATAAGAATAGAGGAACTGGAATTATGAAAACATACATCCAACAGAGTTCAACACATTCACCTGGGTTTGTTAGTATACTTCTTATAAAAGTCCAAAATTAAGTCAGGAGCTCTAACATGTCTTTTGGAGATCCATTCAGCCAGAGATTTAGGGAAATGTTTCCAATGTACCAAATACTGAATGTCTCCTTTGAATTTTCTAGAGTCCAATATTTCCCTGATCTCAGAGTGTTGTTCCCCCTCGATCATAATAGGTCCAGGAGGGGCCACTGCCGGTCTCCATTTATCAGATTCCTTGTAGGGTTTCAATAGTTCACTGTGGAAGACAGGATTAATCTTCCTGAGGGTTTTGGGGAGTTTCAAGCGTACAGACACAGAGTTAATTACTCTATCCACCATGACTCTATCCACCATGAAAGGTCCTATGTATTTGTTATCCAGCTTTCTACATGCTCTGGAAGATCTCAGATTCTTGGTAGATAACCGCACTTTGTCCCCCACTTTCCACAGTTCATGTGGTGCTCTCTTCTTATCGGCTTGTGCTTTGTAACTTTCTCTAGCTTTTGCAATCGCTTTTTCTGCGATAGGCCACAATCCCCTTATCCTGTCACCCCATTCATCTACTGTTTTAACCCCTGTTTGAGCGTGGGGAAGTTCAGGTATAGGTACAAAGTCTTGCCCTGATACAATCTGGAAAGGGGACAGCCCAGTACTATCGTGTACAGTATTATTGTAAGCCACTTCAGCATAAGGTAATAATTCCACCCAATTGTCCTGTTGATGGTTTATGAAGCATTGCAAATACTGTTCCAACCCCGCATGCCTCCTCTCTGTCGCTCCGTCCGTCTGAGGATGAAAGGAAGAGCTCATTGCTTGCTTAGACCCCAAAAGAGTTAAATTTGCCTTCCAGAATTTAGAGGAGAACTGGACCCCCCGGTCGCTGATCACTCTTTCAGGACAACCGTGTAATCTGTATATGTGTTGTATAAACAATGCAGCTAGTTCAGGCGCTGAGGGGATGGCTTTGCACGGGATGAAGTGAGTTTGTTTAGAGAAGAGATCAGTAACAGTCCAAATCACCGTCATTTTCCTGCTCTCTGGCAGGCCTACAATAAAATCCATGCTTATTTCTTTCCATGGTTTTTCAGGGCAGGCCACAGTTTGTAATAACCCACGGGGTTTCCCCCCTTGCCTTTTGGCCATAGCGCATACAGGACAGGTAGTTACATATTCTGCCACATCTCTCCTGAGCAAAGGCCACCACAATTGCCTGTGGAGTAGATGTAAAGTTTTGACAAAGCCAAAGTGTCCTGCTGTTTTATCATCATGGCCCCTTTGTAGTACCATTTTTCAAGCCTCCTGGGGCACGTACAGTCTATCTGCATTCCACCATGCCCCCTCCCTCTGGGTTAGTTCCTCCTTATTCTCCTGGAACCACTCATCCTGTTCCAGGAATTGATTTAAGCCCATTAATAACTCTGACTTGAGGAGGGTTTTGGTGGCATTACTTTGTGATCTGGTGACTGCAGCTGCCAGTTCTGGCCCCTGCCGGTTGGGGATTACAGCTGACACCACTTTCTCCCTTTGGCTATTGTGCTGGGGCAGCCTGGAGAGCGCATCTGCTAAGAAATTCCTCCCTCCTGGGATGTACTTTAAAGTGAAATTAAATCTGCTGAAGAATTGTGCCCATCTTATCTGCTTAGGAGACAACTTTCTGGGTGCTGTCAAAGCCTCCAAATTCTTATGATCTGTCCAAACCTCAAAAGTTGCTTCTGCTCCCTCCAGCAAATGTTGCCAATTTGTTAAAGCCCATTTCACTGCGAAAGCCTCCTTTTCCCACACTAGCCACCTTCGCTCAGGTTCAGTGAACTTGCAAGATAAGTAAGCACATGGTTTTAACACACCTTCCTCATCCCTCTGTAAGAGGACTGCTCCAATGGCTACGTCTGAGGCATCTGCCTGAATAACAAAAGGCTTTGCTGGGTCTGGGTGTTTTAGGATGGGTTCAACAGTGAATAATTTTTTGAGGGTTTCAAAAGCCTCCTGACATTCTGCTGTCCATTTTAAAGGGGCGCTGGGGGCTTTTGCAGCTGCCAAGGGTTTGTCCTTCGTTTTTAAAAGATCAATCAGAGGGAGGGCTACTTGTGCAAAATTAGGAATAAACTGTCTGTAAAAGTTGGCAAAGCCAAGGAAACTTTGCAGTTGTCTCCTGGTTTTTGGGGCCTCCCAGGCTAGGACATCCTGCACCTTATTGGGATCCATTTCCACTCCTTTATTAGATATTCTGTAGCCCAGATAGTCAATGCAATCCTTATGGAACTCACATTTGGATAATTTTGCATACAATTGCGCATTTAGCAGTTTCTCCAGCACTTTCCTGACCAATTTCACATGTTCCTCCATTGTTTCGGTGTAGATTAAAATGTCATCCAAGTACACCAACACTCCTCGGTAGAGAAACTCGTGCAAGACTTCATTAATCAGTTGCATGAATACCCCGGGTGCGCCTTTTAATCCGAATGGGAGAACTCGATACATGTAGTGTCCCAGTGTGCAGTAGAATGCGGTCCTCCATTCGTGCCCAGCTTTTATACGCACCCTGAAATATGCCTCTCTCAAATCTAGTTTGGTAAAAAAATTTCCTTTTGCCAAAGGGCGAACAAATCTTGTATTAATGGGAGAGGGTATTTGTTCTCTGTGCATATTGCATTTAACCCCCTATAATCTGTGCATAAGCGTAAAGTCCCATCTTTCTTTTCTCTGAAAAGTACTGGCGCCGCCAGGGGGGATTTGGCAGGCACTATGAAGCCCCGGCTCAATAAATTCCCTCAATGCCCCCATTTCCTTTTGGGTCATTGAGTACATCTTTGGGGTTGGGTACTTCGCTCCTGGCACCATCTCAATCTCACAGTCTGTGGGGCGATGTGGCGGTAGTTGGTCAGACTCCTTTTCGCTAAAGACTTTCGCCAAGTCCCTATATTGCCAGGGGATTTCCTCCCTCTTGCTGGCATTTTCCCCTCCGTCCTCACTGTCTGAGAGGTAGGCAATTCTTATTCCCTCTTCTTCGCCTCTTGCCGCCGTGCTTTTCCGTGGGGCTTTTATCGGCTTTGGAGTGTTTTTGGCTTTTTTCCCTTTCAGCGCGGTTTGTAGCCTTGGATTCTGTGGGCAGGCTGCCACGAAGTGCCCCTTCTTGCCACACATGAAGCAGGCTTTTCCCGCGGCCTGCGGCCTTGCCGAGGGGGTTACCTCCTTCCTGGCTGGTTTCCTCCCCGTTTGCTTTGTGGCGCTAGGGAGCCGCCATCTCGCCTCCATGCCGTGCGGTTTGACTCTGGCCAGTTGCGCCTCCAACATGGAGGTGTGGGTGACCCATTCCACCAAGGTCTCCAGGTACCGTCGCACCATGGCCCTCTCGAAGAGCCTCTGGTCCAGCCCCTCCTGGAACAACTGCACGAGGAACGCCTCTGGCCAGTCGGGCAGCTTCGCCACCAAGCGCTTGAACTCCAGTGCGTACTCGGTCACCGAGCGCGGCCCCTGCTTCAGCTCCCGGATTGCCTCCGCTGCGTGCGAGCGGGCACATGGGTCCTCGAACCGGTCCCGTAGGGCGGTGATGAAGCGGTCAAAGTCCCCCAGTTCTGGGTCTCCGCTTCATTCAAGTCGTTCACCCACCCAGCTGCCACGCCTACCAGGAAGCGGGACACATACAGCACCCTCCAGGCATCGCTGGCAAACAGGTGCCCGCACGTGCCCATGCAGATTCTCTCCTGGTTCAGGAAGGCGGGCAGTTGGGCAGGGTCTCCGTCGTACTTCTCTACCAGCCCCCATCTTCGCAACAGGTCCCCTTCCGCCTGTGGAGGTCGTTGGGCGGCTTGCTCCTGGTCTGCTCCCCCGCCGCATCCTGCGGGGGTTTGGACGGGGCCCGATGAGGGAGAAGGGTCAGTGGTTCCAGCGGAGCCCTTGGGGAGGGTTGGTCGGTCGGCGCCGGCCCCTGTAGGGGGTTGGGAGGTTGCACGGAAGGTTGTGCCAGAATCCTCAGCTTATCCAATTCCTTCCTCAGTGCGCGCACTTCGCCTTCCAGCTTCCTCACCCGTTGTCCCTCATCCCATGGCGTTGCCACTTTGGTCGCGGTCCCCATGGCCCTCAACCATCGAGGGCGGGCTGGCACCTAAGGGGTGAACCCTCCAGCATCTTCCCAGATACTCAGGTCTCTTGGTGGGTCCCAGGGGTGGGCCAGTCGTCTCGTTGGGGTCTTTGGTCTGGCACCTACTAGAGCTTCAGTGAGGGGGATTTGCCGTTCCTCCTCTTCTGCTGGTGCCTCTGGTGAACTTTTCTGCAGTTCCTCAGAGGCCATGCTAAGTTGCTGGAAATTCTTCGCAGAGTTTCCTCTCGGGTGAAATCCAGTATCAGGGAGTTTTAGCAAAATGTCAAGTCCACGATGTCCAACTCTCAGTTCTGAAGCATTCTCACGCAACCAGGCTTGGTTCAGAAAAATACTTCTTTATTAAGGGGTACATGTAGCTTGTAAACAGAACATTGCTAAAACTAACGCCTTGGGTAAACCTCCCTCTATTTATCCCCCCTCCCCTTATTGCCTGGCGTGGTGATTCCTCTTCACTTGTTGTTGACCTCTCTCTTTCCTCCCCCTCCTCCCCGAGCTTCTTCCCGGTTCTTTGGGCCCCAGCTGCCTGGCCGGCAATCAAGCCAGTCTAAATTGCCCATATATGGTTAAGCTGCTTCCCAACTCCCCTTACAACCATTAACAGCCACCCCCCCTCCCCTTAGTTACAAGTGGCAGAAACAAATCAATCCAACTCCCAACGAATGCAATACAATGGAAAACAACAACAGTTGGGTGATGCAGGTTCTGACAACTCCACTACCAAAGCAAGAACCCGACCACCCACAAGAGGAGCTGTGTAAGAACATTATTCAAGCGAGCACAAATGCATTGCAGCAACCCAGAACAGCAGAAAAAGGAAAAAGACCACCTATACAACATCTTCCAACAAAATGGATACCCATGTAATTTTATCAAAAAGTGCCTGACCATGCAACCTACTAGAACACAACCCACACAGGCCATGAAAAGGATCCCACGGCCATGCATCAGAAACATCTCAGAAACCACCAACAGATTATTACAACCATATGGCATCTCTGTAGCACACAAACCAACAAAATCACTCCAGAATATCCTAAGTAAACCAAAAGACCCAGTTGCCCAAGAAGAAAAAAGAGGAGTCATCTACAACATACAGTGTAAGGACTGTAACAAGCACTATGTAGGACAAACAGGCAGAAGACTAGCGTTGCGCATCCATGAGCACCAACTAGCAGTTGGAAGACATGATGAAAATTCCTTAATTGCAGAACACATGGACAGACTCAACCACAGTTTTAACTGGGAAACTGTCAGCATTTTAGACCAAGTCAAATCCAAATATGCAGAGAATTTTTGGAAGCGTGGTATTCAGACAAAGCAGCAATTAACAGACACATAGAGATAAACAGCATCTACATACTGTTCAAAAGAGACAAAAGAACAGAAGATCACCTCACCAGCAGTCAATCCCCAGCAATCATCACCCTGATAAGCCAAGGTTACCACTAGGCACAAAATCAAGCAACAAACATATGCTAACCAAGGAACTACCAGGGGAGCAAAACAAAACCCCCACCTCCACCAGCACTGGCAAGGCAGGCCACAGCAGGTAAATAGAGAGCAAACCTCATCCCATTTTAGCACTGAAGATGTTACCTGGCCGGGTAATGAAATATTTGCAAGAAAAGAACCAAGCTCAGAGGACCCCAAGGACTCCACATTAAACTCTTCCCCTGTTTCCAGATCTCCTTTATGCAAAGGTGTCTCATGGTCATTGGCTATGCTAGAGGACATCGTAATGTTTTGAGAGAATAAACAGTCTAGGAGGTACAAGCTGGGCAAATTGCAGTTCACCAGCATATTTCTAAACTGAATAGACAGATTGGCTGTAATCCACATTTTGCTCTCTTTGGAGTGCAGCCTACTGCACAGAAGAGTGTTTCTCAAGGAAGATTTCCAGTAAGGAAACCTGAAATATCCATGAGTCATTCCCCTTCACACCACAAAAACATTTTTGGGGGGCGAGAAAAAGAAATATGTGAACCCACGAGCATTCATTAGCATGAACTTTTCTTCCTTTACATTTGCGAAGGTTCACTGAGGTGGGGGAAGGTGCTCTATCGATTTTAGCAAATATGATCTGATACCATCGATGAAAAGGGCAATGGGGAACATCACGTAACTACTGATTTTCATTCTTAGCCCATTTTCCAAAGGTCAGGTAAAGGTGAAATAGATCCAGTAGTTTTACTGGTCCACAACATGGCGGTCAGAGCTTAAGTATGGGCTGGTGAATCAAAGCATTTAACTCTTCCTCCATTTCTCAATCTTCTCTATGCAAATGTGTCCTCTGTTCATTGGCTAAGCTAGAAGACCTCAGTATGCTTTGGGGGAGTAAACTATTTCAGAAGAACCAATGAGTGCAGATCTCATTTGCATGAAGGGGCCAAGCTGGAGGATTTAAGGAACGGAGAGGAGAAGATCTCAAGAACTTTATAATTTTCCTCCGTAAAAGGACATTCCTTGTGAAGGTTCACCATGGGTTGGGCTGTGGTCTTCCTGGCACTTCTCACTTACTGCACAGGTAAGGGGCATAACAGTCAGTCTTCCTAAGGGAAGAGAGGATTTGGTTGTGATACTCAAAAGAACATGGTCTCTTCGAATTATATAAGAGCATTGAGCAAAGAAAGTGCATCCCTGAGATGGTGTTTTTTTTTCTCCACCTCTCTCCTTCCCCCCTTTAAAGGCATTGACTGTCAGACCGTTTGGACTCAGCCTTCCTCCATCTCCGTGTCCTTGGGAGGGACGATTACGCTGCCCTGCACAACAACTCAGAGTAGCTACAATATTGGCTGGCATCAACAGAAATCTGGAGAAGGCCCTCGCTATGTCCACACTAGTGGTGGCTACAGCAGGGGAGAAGGGATCCCAGATCGCTTTACGGCCACCAGGTCTGGGAGTACGGGATCTTTAGCCATCACCAACGCGCAGGCTGAAGACGAGGCAGATTATTACTGTAGCAGTTGGAACAGTGCAGTTACGGTGTTGCACGGTGGTAAATTCTGATGGGGAAGTGTGACAAAAACCTCCACTCTTCCTCTTCAGCCTGAAACAAGAAGCAACAAACCTTGGCCTGTGGCTGTGGACAGTTGAGCTGAAGAGATAGAAGTGAAACTTCTGCAAGTCCATTTCCATCTGCAAAGAACTCTCTCTGAACCCCACCCAAGGAGGGTGATGGGCACAGCAGTATGTTAGAGGAGGGTGTGGGGGAATCCCCCAGCCCCGTGGCCTCTGCTTTCCAGCTGTTGAACAGAGCTGGTTGGGAAATAATTAAATATTAAAAATGGTTAAGTGCCTCATCCATTTCCAGAAGTGTGACATAGATCAGACCTTCAGAAGCAAGAAGGTTTTAGGTGAGATGGGTGTGGGCACAAGGTGGACAATCTGCACTTCACCAGTCAGTGTCCAAACTGGATATACAGGTTGGCTTAAATCCATGTGCTGCCGCCTTTGGAGTGCAGCCTATGGCACAAACGTGTTTTTCAAAGAAGGATTATAGATTAAAAAAAATGTTAAAAGTTTTACATAGAACATAAGAACTAACACAAACTAATGCAAGCCCTTCTCCCCATTGGCTACAGCACTGGTGATGGGAAGCCCCCTCCCCTCCAGTCATTGGTTCCTTCCCGCCAGTCTTCCTGCAAGTTCATCCTTGGAATGAAGGAAAGCTGGTCTTCTCCTGCTCCTGCTCCTGCTCCTGCTCCTGCTCCTTCTCCTTCTCCTTCTCCTTCTCCTTCTCCTTCTCCTTCTCCTTCTCCTTCTCCTCCTTCTCTTTCTCCCTCTCCTCCCAATCCAAGGTTGGATATCTCTGTTTTACTATTTATTCCTTTTTTAAAAAATATATGTAGGTGGAGTAGCTAGGAATTCTACCATTTTCCTCCTCTACCTGAAGACATGGAAAATAGTACAACGGTAGGGTTTCCTTTTGTTCTTGTTTCATTACATGGTCCAGGATGGGAAAGGAAGCAGAATCAAGAAGCTGGAGAACCGCAGTCCATGCAGAACATCAGGACATCGAATGTCCCAAGTGAAGGATGGAATAGAAATTGACATAAGGGTTTCTTAAGCTGCCTTCTGTTCCAGCCAGTGTATGCAGGGGAGATAAACAGCTGAAGGCCAAATGTGGACAACCCCAAATGTTTGCCACATACAGATATATCATCTCCACCTAAAAGGTCTTTTTTCAAATGAAAGTATCAAAAAGAACAAAGGAGGCTTTGTGATACCTTCTGTGGGAGAACTAATAAAGAAGACATGTCTTGTTTCATTTTTGTCCTCTTTCATCTCATCATTTTTTTTCTGGCCCTTCCTCTGAATTTTGAGGAGAGGGAAGATGATGGTCCTCAGAGGATGGCAAAGGCTGCATTTCTTCAGCCAAGGTGGGCAGAAGACAGGTGTTGCGATATCAGTGGCCAGTAGGGGTTGCTGCTACCCTTTCATCTTTCTCAAAAAGGATGGGCAGATGTGGCTTCTGCAAAGACTACTGTCTTCCTGTAGAGTAAGGGAGGGAGGAGGGCACGGACCCCTCACCCAACAGGTGAAATAAGGAAGGATAAAGAGAAAAGCTTTAATTGCAACTGTTCTCCTTCCAAGTTCATGTTACAGAATGATTAAAAAGAAAAGAGGACATTTGAATTGCTGATGACCTGCCCTAGCACTTTATTTCCAGTTGGAGGACAGTTCTCTTCTTCCCTAGAGCTGGTGGCCTTGGAGGGAGATTTCCTCCCTGGAAGTATCCTTGATGAGATTTACATCAATGAGCGTGGTTTACTTTCCCCCAATGCATCCCACATTTGGTCCAAAGGATTGCTTTTGGCAAATTGGCTTAATAAACTTCGGTTCTAATTAGTTAGACAAGGGCTAATTCACATCTCTACCCCTGCTCCCCACTCCAAGAAAATATGGTGTTTTGATAAGACGTATCTTAGCAGCTGTTCCCTCTGTAACCAGCCTTCCAGAGGGCTGGGTTGGTAGATGAAGAGCAGGAGATTTGCATGAGGGGCTCCTCTCTTGCCTTTGGGATTTCAAAGTGGTGAAGAGGAGGTGAATGTGAAATCCCTTTGCTTTAGATAAGCGATTGGGCCATCAATGTATTTTCGATGTGACCTGCAGGTCGGGGTGAGGAATGAAAGTAGATCAAGTTACGGAGTCTTTTCCAAGAATCTTCTCTTTTCCCCACTTTAGATATGCACCTACTTTTCTACAACCCATGCTGATGTAGATGTTTGAGTCTCTTGGTGCATCTAATTTTCTTTTACCCTCATGTGTTCCCTTCCACCCCCATTTGCATCTCCAGGGGCAGAGTGTGTGAAGTGGGTTCTCCTTGCTATTTCACAGAGGCGCATGAAATAAGAGGTATCTTATTTGGATGTCTCTGGCCACTAGGTGTCATTGATGGGCTTTTATATTTTCTAACCTAAAGCTTGCTAAAAAGAGGCAAAATTCAGTTTTTACACTTGGGGAATAGGGTGCAGACAGATCATTCTGGAGATGGTCTGTTCCTACGGTCACTGAGAATCAATACTGACTTGATACCACATGATCAATGAATGAAACTACTGAAGATTATGATTCTCATAAGAACATGGTCCCTTGGATGGCCTTCCATAGTTTCTAACCTAAAGCTTACTAAAGAGAGGCAATTTGGAGTTTTTCCAGTTGGGGAAAGGGGTGGGGACAGATCATTCTGGAGATGGTCTGTTCCTATGCTCACTGAGAGTCAACACTGACTTGATGCCACATGATCAATGAATGAAACTCCTGGAGATGCAGCCTAGTTGTTTCTTTCAAGATGACTCTGTTTTGAAGAGAATCAGAAAGTGATGGCCAAAAGAGGCTGATCCTCACCTTGCAAAGTGGTGTGGACATAGGTTCTTCACAGAGCAGGGGATTGGAGAAGAAGGTCTTCAAATACAAACCTGACATCCATGATTGTAGTGTGGGATTTCTGGGGAAATATGCAGGCCCATTACAGATTTCAGCATATTCTTGTCCAGGAAACGTAAAAACTGTCAAACACCAAGCGAAGAGGAATCGTTCACACAGTACATGGATTCAGGTGACTTATCGATTTGATCATCTGCTGAATTTGGTTTGGTTTGTGGTATTTTTTTGTGGCAGGGTAATATTTACTGTGAACTTAGAAATGTTGGTAAGTTTACCTCACACTGTAGATAGAGGGTGAGCCCAGAAAAGATAAAATTTCAATGTGTTTTGTGAAGGCAGCCATGGAGTTCCACTCCCTTCCGCACCCCACAGGCGAGTCTTGCAGATGAGATCTTATGGAAAACACCCCTTGTCTTTGTCTCAGGAATGCAGGGGTGTGTGTGTTAAAAAACAAATCGACGGGAAAAATATTTGCATAGTTTTTCAGCCACCAATTCTGGAGCTTAAGAAGGGAGTGAAGGGGGCAACCTAGAAGGAGCATTGGTTACAGAAGATCGGTTGTTGCCCATTTCTCGGCCATGGCCCAAATGTTTCTCTTCCTCCTCTTCCTCCTCACCTACTTCACTGGTAAAGTATGGCTTTCCTATGAGGAAGTGAAACATATTTTGGTCTTCCAATGCACAAGTCTACTTTTCTGGATATTTTATCTCTTTCTTGCCCCCTTTCTACTTTCCTTAAAGTTGATAAAATGCCTTTCTCTCTGAGAGCAGCTCAGTTGTATTTTTTCCCCATTTCTTCCACCTGCAGGCGCCTTGGCCCAGTCCACTTTGACTCAACCACCTTCTTTGTCAGCATCGCTTGGAGAGACAGTCAGGATCACCTGTGAAAGGACAGGTGGCAGCATTTCAAGCAACTATGTGAGCTGGCATCAGCAGAAACCTGGCAGTAGTCCTCTCACAGTGATCTATGCAGATAGCAGCAGACCTTCTGGAATCCCCGAGCGATTTTCTGGTTCTGTTGATTCTTCGTCCAATTCGGCCACCTTGTCCATCTCCAACATTGAAGGAGAAGACGAGGCACATTATTACTGTTTAGTTGCTGATAACAGCGGGCAGAGCACAGTGATTCCACCGTATGGAGAACCGAGACAAAAACTAAGAAGGTGTCTTTGCCCTGCTTGTCAGTTTCACTTTGCATTGCTGCAGGCAGCTGGCAAAACAGCTGGTTATGAAGCAAAAAAAAAAAAAAAAAAGTTAAGCAATTCATTGCTTAAAGGGAATATAAAGGGAAATTGATCCAGTCCTGGAGAAAATGGGGTGGAGATAATGTAGGCCGTTTAACATGCTGATTTTCTGTGGCTGCTTAGCTTTTGATCGCCCCTTACGTTTCCATCACATTTACCATCCCCCACACTTCCTTCAGGGGTGACCTAATCAATTCTCAGCCCTTCTTCCCTGCTTTCGTGTCACTTCTCTTTTGGATAATGGGAAACTTTCAAGATCCAATCCAAGTTGTCTAAGTTGGTCAAGAAGTCAGGAAGGTGTCCAAGCCCTCCTTGAATGCTTCACTCGACATTGGTTGCAGGGGGCTGAGAAGAGGAGTGGACAGCCAGGCATCTCTATCAACATCCTCCCCACTGGACATTCCTAGATTAAGGTTGGGTGAATGGAGGAGGGCGCTTGGAATGGTATCTTCAGACCCTTTGCATGTTGCTGATCTAAAAGATTGCTGTGCCAAAGCTATGTGTTGGGCAGGCCATTTCTAAGCAGGACTACTGCTTTTCTTAATCAGTGTGAAACACATGTCCATAAATATTCCTGCTCACACCACACTTATGTAGAGGGGCGGCATGGGGCAAAGTGGGGCGGGAGGAGATCTATAATGAGGAATCTCTGACGTGATTGATGCGCTATGGGAATGGAACTTCTGGCAGAGCATCCAGTGGTGTCCTTGTGGTCCTGTAGCTCCTGTAAGGAGCCTGTGGACAGCCCTGGAACTGCATTGGACCATTGAATGGTGCTGCCTTACCTAGTAATAAATGAAGTCCATCCCTGGGAAAACCCTCCTTCACAGAAGGAGAGGAAAAACCAATCATGCTAAGAGAACATTGGTAATAGAAGCAAAGAGGGTTGGAAGATCCTGAGATGAGACTCTAGCAGAAGTCAAGGAATCCTAGAGCAGTTTGTGGTTTCCTGGTATGGGATCCATGAGCATTTGGCCATCACCAACATCCAGGGTGAAGATGAGGCTCATCCCTCTGGAATGTAGTTTGCTGACATATTTCACAGTGGTTAACTTTCTTGGGGCACTGTGATCAACCCCTCCTTCCTTCATCTTTAGAGGATTCTAACAAACCAATAGAATTTGATTTTTGCTGAGTTGTGGGAATCCAAGATAGAGAATATGCTAGGCGGATCAGGGTCCATTTGCCAATGAGGGCCATTTGTCTAGCAAAATGTGCCTGGTTCAGAAGACAGTTGCAATAAACAAAGTTGAAGCCATACTACAATCTCTCTATCAGGGCAGACATTTTCTGAAGGTCAGGATCACTTAGCGTTTTTTGGAGAGTGCAGGACCTCTGCAGCTGAGGAGCAAACGTGGGCAGGTTTGTTTTAGAGTTAATGGAGGATCAGGATGTTCTGGTTGGTTTTGTGCAATGGCTTCTTGGTTTGTCGTTCTTTGCTTTTTTAAAAATTATTTTAAGGCTAATTTTAGGAATTCTATTGCAATTGCACATTAGCTTTTACATGCTGATTAAGATTAGGTAGAACAACATAATTACCTTTATGCATACTGTAAGCATTTCCATTTCAAATTCATGTATAAAATAGGGTGTTTGAAGAAATTCAGAAGTTTCCCTGGTCCACAAGAGGGTGGTCAGATTTTAATGGAGACCTTTGAAGTCTTCCTCCATTTCTCAATCTCCTCTATCCAAATGTCTCCTGTGGTCATTGGCCAAACTAGAAGACCTCATAACGCTTTGGGGGAATACAATATTCATGTAGAACCAATCAGTGCAGATCTCATTTGCATGAAGGGGCCAAGCTGGGGCATTTAAGGAAAGGGAAGGAGAAGACCTCAGGAACTTTATAATTGTCCACCGTAAAGGGATATTCCTTGGAAAGTTCACCATGGGCTGGGCTGTGGTCTTCCTGGCGCTTCTCACTTACTGCACAGGTAAGGTGCAGAACACTCAGTTTTCCTGAGGGAAGAGAGGATTTGGGTGTGATTCTCATAAGAACATGGTCCCTTGGAAATGTCAAAGAGCAATGAGCAAAGAAAGTGCATCCCTGTCATGGTATTTTTTTTCTCCATCTCTCTCCTTCCCCCTTTTAAAGGCATCGACTGTCAGACCGTTTGGACTCAGCCTCCCTCCAGCTCCGTGTCCCTGGGAGGAACTGTCACCCTCTCCTGCAGAACAACTCAGAGTAGCTACAGCATTTGCTGGCATCAACAGAAATCTGGAAAAGCCCCTCGCTATGTCCAGTGTGATGGCTACAGCAGGGGAGAAGGGATCCCAGATCGGTTTACAGCCACCAGGTCAGGGAGTACGGGATCTTTAGCCATCACCAACACGCAGGTTGAAGATGAGGCAGATTATTACTGTGTTAGTCCGGACAGTGCTGGCAATCAGTTGCACGGTGGTAAATTCTTATGGGGAAGCGTGACAAAAACCTCCACTCTTCCTCTTCCACCTGAAACAAGAAGCAACAAAGCTTGGCCTGTGAGTGGGGACAGTTGAGCTGAAGAGACAGGAGAGAAACTCCTGCAGGTCCATTTCCATCTCCAAAGAGCTCTCTCTCCCCTCCGCCACCCAAGGAGAGTGATGGACACAGGAGTATGGAAGCGGAGGGCATAGGGGAAACCAGCAGCCCTATGGGCTTAGGTTGCTAACTGGTTTGGAAAAAATATATATTTGAAAATCTTTAACTGCCTCATCTGTTTCAAAAGTTGTAATATACAGCAGACCTTCAGAAGCAAGAAGGTTTTAGCTGAGATGGGGGTGGGTACAAACTGGACAATTAGCATTTCACCAGCATATGTCTAAACTGAATGAACAGGTTTCTTGTAATCCAGTCCAGTCCATGGGAGGGCAGCTCAGAAGAATTTTTTTTTTTTAACTTTACAGCATGGAAATCTGTGAAGAAACATCCATGAATTGCGACATTTAACACCGGACAATATGTGGGATTCAGGGTTGGAAAAGAGACACCTATAAAGCAGCAGGCATGGGTTAGCATTAACTTTTCTCATTTTACGTAAAGAAAGTGAGAAATCTTTAAAGAAAGTTGGAATAAATCTATTGGCAGCTGGAAATTCATATAGATTAGCTGTAGCCAAACACAGGGAAAATCTCCAGGGGGAGAGTGTGTGAATTGGATTCTCCTTGCTATTTCACAGATGAGCATGAAAGGGTATCTTATTTGTACGTCTCTGGCCACTAGGTGTCATTGATAGGCTTTTATATTTTCTAAGGTAAAGCTTACTACAAAGAGGCAATTCTGAGTTTTTCCAGTTGGGAAATAGGGTGGGGACAGATCATTCTGGAGAAGGTCTGTTCCTATGGTCACTGAGAGTCAACACAGACTCAACACCACATGATCAATGAATGAAACTCCTGGAGATGCAGCCATAGTTGTTTCTTTCAAGAAGTTCTCTCTGACTCCCTTTTGAAGAGAATCAGAAAGTGATGGCCAAAAGAGGCTGATCCCCAGCCTGCCAGGTGGTGGGGCTGTGGGGTCTTCACAGAGCTGGGGATTAGAGAAAAAGGGTCTTCAAAGTATAAAGCTGACATTCATGATTCTGGTCTGGGATTTCCGGGGAAATAGGCAGGTCCATTACAGATGTCAGCATATTCTTGTTCAGGAAGCTTAAAAACACCAACTGAATAGGAATCGTTCATGCAATACATGGATTCAGGTGACTTATGGATTTGATCACAGGCTGAATTAGGTTTGGTTTGTGGTATTTTTTTGTGGCGGGGTAATATTTAGTATGAACTTAGAAATTTTGGTAGGTTTACCTCTCTCTGTAGAGGGAGAGTGAGGAAAAGATGAAAATTCAGTGTGTTCTGGGAAGGCAGCCATGGATTTCCACCCCCTTCCGCACCCCACAGGCGGGTTTTGCAGGTGAGATCTTATGCAAACCACCCCTTGTCTTTGTCTCAGGAATGTAGGGGTGTGTGTGTGTGTGTGTTAAAAAACCAATAGACCGGAAAGAATATTTGCATACTTTTTCAGCCACCAATTCTGGAGCTTAAGAGTGGAGCGAACAGGGCAACCTAGAAGGAGCGTTGGTTTCAGAAGACCCACTGTTGCCCATTTCTCGGCCATGGCCCAAATGTTTGTCTTCCTCCTCTTCCTCCTCACCTACTTCACTGGTAAAGTATGGCTGTCCTACAGGGAGGTGAAACGTATTTTGGCCTTCCAATGCACAACTCTACTTTCCTGGATATTTTATCCCTTTCTTGCCTCCTTTCTACTGTATTTAAACTTCATAAAATGCCTTTCTCCCTGACAGCAGCTCAGTTGAATCCCCCACCCCCATTTTTTCCATCTGCAGGCGCCTTGGCCTAGTTCACCTTGACTCAACCACCTTCTTTGTCAGCATTGCTTGGAGAGACAGTCACGATCAACTGTAAAAGCACAGGTGGCAGCATTTCAGACAGCTATGTGAGCTGGTATCAGCAGAAACCTGGCAGTAGTCCTCTCACCGTGATCTATCTAGATAGCGAGAGACCTTCCGGAATCCCCGAGCGATTTTCTGGTTCTGTTGACTCTTCGTCCAATTCGGCCACCTTGTCCATCTCCAACGTTCAAGGAGAAGACGAGGCTGTTTATTACTGTTTATCTTTTGAGAGCAGCGGGCAGAGCACAGTGATTCTATCGAATGTGGAACTGAGACAAAAACTAAGAAGCTGTCCAAGCCCTGCTTGAATGGTTCACTCAACATTGGTTGTGGGGGCTGAGAAAAGGAGTGCATAGCTAGGGATCTCTATCAAAATCCTCCCCACTGGACTTTCCAGATTAGGGTTTGGTAGGTGGAGGAGGGGGCTTGGAATGGTATCTTCAGACCCTTTGCTTGTTGCTGATCTAAAAGATTGCTAGGAGAGAGCTGTGTGCTGTTTGGTCCATTTCTAAGTAGATCTAGTGCTCTTCTCAATCAGTGCTAAATAGGTGTCCATAAATGGTCTATTTCAGAACAAACTAGTGTGGAGGAGAAGTATGGGGCAAATTGGGAGCGGGAGATATATGATGAGGAATCTCTGACACGATTGCTGTGCCATGGGAATGGAAGTTGTGGCCGATCATGAAGTTGTTTCCTTGCAGTCTGTAGGAGCCTGGAAGGAGCCTGCGGGCAGCCCTGGACCTGCAGTGGAAACATTAAATGGTGCTGCCTGCAGTAGTAATAAATGAAGTCCACTGCTGTGGAAACCTGCACTTGCAGAAGTACAGAAAAACTAGTCATGCTTAGAGAACAATGCTAATAGGAGAAGGAAAGAGAGATGGAAGAGGCTGAGTTGCTTTCCAGCCGAAATGAATCCTCTACACTGCATAGGGCTGACGCTCTTCCAAACTAGCCCTACATGCACGATTATAAGGTTCCTATACAAGAGACAAGTGGTGTTTTGGAAAGTGGTATTCAGGAATTAGCTGGGTAATGATTTTTTAAAATTATTTTCTCAATTGTAAATTGTTTTTTATCTATTACTGTTTTATACTTTTCTTGTACACCACCCAGAGTCTCTCTTTCACCAAATGGGCAGCCATAAACATTGGATGGATGGATGGATGGATGGATGGATGGATGGATGGATGGATGAATGAAAGAATAAAGCAGCCATGGAGGGCGGTGAGCGGTCACTGGAGGGGAGGGGACATCCCTGGAACAGCCTAAGGTGGCCGATAGGAAGTGGACAAACTCCGATTCCTGATTGTGTCATCAAATGTAAAACGGATGAAGAACCATATCTATGGTAAAAATGGGAACCGGAGTCACAGTGACAAACACCTTCACTTTTCTTCCTGATCATAAAAGAACCAACCACATACTTTGACTTAAGATTGGGGTTTCTGCATCGGAGATATGTTAGATTGACTTCCAGCTGCTAAGCATTCCCTCACCCAGGAAGGTTGATGGGCACAGGAGTGTGCAAGAGAATGGCTTTATTTAGAGATGCCTGCAAGGAACCGTCAGACCTTGGGTCAAGTTGCAAACTCATGAAGAAACAGGTTGAAAAAGGGAAAGCTTCAAATATCAGTGAATATAGGAAATCAAACTGAGTGACATTGAAACTGAGGGATTGATCCATCGTCAGTTGAGAGATTATCCATAGATGATTGAATTGGCAGGCTGAGTTCATTTCTTCATACGCTCAAAGCTCTACTTGCCAGAGGGAAGCACAAGAATTTTGCCTGATTAGAAACACTGAAGTTTGAAATGTAGAATATATTTCAATATTTCTCAGCATAATTTGCCCCTTGCTAGTATAACTTGCCCCTCCAAGAGAAAAATACAGTGTCAGATTTTAATAGAGACTTTTTAAGTCTTCCTCCATTTCTCAATCTTCTCCATGCAAATGTCTCCTGTGATCATTGGCTAAGCTAGAAGACCTCAGAATGCTTTGGTGGAATCAAATATTCTAGTAGAACCAATGAGTGCAGATCTCCTTTGCATGAAGGGATACAACTGGGGCATTGAAGGAAAGGGAAGGGGAAGATCTCAAGGACTTTATAATTTTCCTCCGTAAGGACATTCCTTGTGAAAGTTCGCCATGGGCTGGGCTGTGGTTTTCCTGGCACTTCTCACTTACTGTACAGGTAAGGTGCAGAACAGTCACTTTTCCCAGGTGAAGAGAGGATTTGGTTGTGATTCTCATAAGAACGTGGTCCCTTGGAAATCCTTGAAAGCAAAAGAAGATGTATCAGTTTCACAGTAGCTCTTTCTTTCTCTCCCCCACTCTCTCCCTCCCCCCCACTTTAAAAGGATTGATTGACAGCCCACTTGTACTCAGCCTTCTTCAAGCTCTGTGTCAAGTCCACGATGTCCAACTCTCAGTTCTGAAGCATTCTCACGCAACCAGGCTTGGTTCAGAAAAATACTTCTTTATTAAGGGGTACATGTAGCTTGTAAACAGAACATTGCTAAAACTAACACCTTGGGTAAACCTCCCTCTATTTATCCCCCCTCCCCTTATTGCCTGGCGTGGTGATTCCTCTTCACTTGTTGTTGACCTCTCTCTTTCCTCCCCCTCCTCCCCGAGCTTCTTCCCGGTTCTTTGGGCCCCAGCTGCCTGGCCGGCAATCAAGCCAGTCTAAATTGCCCATATATGGTTAAGCTGCTTCCCAACTCCCCTTACAACCATTAACAGCCACCACCCCCCTTAGTTACAAGTGGCAGAAACAAATCAATCCAACTCCCAACGAATGCAATACAATGGAAAACAACAACAGTTGGGTGATCCAGGTTCTGACATACTGCCCCCCCAAAACCCCTCTTCACCACGCTGGCCAGGAGCCCTAGAAATAAGAATAGAGGAACTGGAATTATGAAAACATACATCCAACAGAGTTCAACACATTCACCTGGGTTTGTTAGTATACTTCTTATAAAAGTCCAAAATTAAGTCAGGAGCTCTAACATGTCTTTTGGAGATCCATTCAGCCAGAGATTTAGGGAAATGTTTCCAATGTACCAAATACTGAATGTCTCCTTTGAATTTTCTAGAGTCCAATATTTCCCTGATCTCAGAGTGTTGTTCCCCCTCGATCATAATAGGTCCAGGAGGGGCCACTGCCGGTCTCCATTTATCAGATTCCTTGTAGGGTTTCAATAGTTCACTGTGGAAGACAGGATTAATCTTCCTGAGGGTTTTGGGGAGTTTCAAGCGTACAGACACAGAGTTAATTACTCTATCCACCATGACTCTATCCACCATGAAAGGTCCTATGTATTTGTTATCCAGCTTTCTACATGCTCTGGAAGATCTCAGATTCTTGGTAGATAACCGCACTTTGTCCCCCACTTTCCACAGTTCATGTGGTGCTCTCTTCTTATCGGCTTGTGTTTTGTAACTTTCTCTAGCTTTTGCAATCGCTTTTTCTGTGATAGGCCACAATCCCCTTATCCTGTCACCCCATTCATCTACTGTTTTAACCCCTGTTTGAGCGTGGGGAAGTTCAGGTATAGGTACAAATTCTTGCCCTGATACAATCTGGAAAGGGGACAGCCCAGTACTATCGTGTACAGTATTATTGTAAGCCACTTCAGCATAAGGTAATAATTCCACCCAATTGTCCTGTTGATGGTTTATGAAGCATTGCAAATACTGTTCCAACCCCGCATGCCTCCTCTCTGTCGCTCCGTCCATCTGAGGATGAAAGGAAGAGCTCATTGCTTGCTTAGACCCCAAAAGAGTTAAATTTGCCTTCCAGAATTTAGAGGAGAACTGGACCCCCCGGTCGCTGATCACTCTTTCAGGACAACCGTGTAATCTGTATATGTGTTGTATAAACAATGCAGCTAGTTCAGGCGCTGAGGGGATGGCTTTGCACGGGATGAAGTGAGTTTGTTTAGAGAAGAGATCAGTAACAGTCCAAATCACCGTCATTTTCCTGCTCTCTGGCAGGCCTACAATAAAATCCATGCTTATTTCTTTCCATGGTTTTTCAGGGCAGGCCACAGTTTGTAATAACCCACGGGGTTTCCCCCCTTGCCTTTTGGCCATAGCGCATACAGGACAGGTAGTTACATATTCTGCCACATCTCTCCTGAGCAAAGGCCACCACAATTGCCTGCGGAGTAGATGTAAAGTTTTGACAAAGCCAAAGTGTCCTGCTGTTTTATCATCATGGCCCCTTTGTAGTACCATTTTTCAAGCCTCCTGGGGCACGTACAGTCTATCTGCATTCCACCATGCCCCCTCCCTCTGGGTTAGTTCCTCCTTATTCTCCTGGAACCACTCATCCTGTTCCAGGAATTGATTTAAGCCCATTAATAACTCTGACTTGAGGAGGGTTTTGGTGGCATTACTTTGTGATCTGGTGACTGCAGCTGCCAGTTCTGGCCCCTGCCGGTTGGGGATTACAGCTGACACCACTTTCTCCCTTTGGCTATTGTGCTGGGGCAGCCTGGAGAGCGCATCTGCTAAGAAATTCCTCCCTCCTGGGATGTACTTTAAAGTGAAATTAAATCTGCTGAAGAATTGTGCCCATCTTATCTGCTTAGGAGACAACTTTCTGGGTGCTGTCAAAGCCTCCAAATTCTTATGATCTGTCCAAACCTCAAAAGTTGCTTCTGCTCCCTCCAGCAAATGTTGCCAATTTGTTAAAGCCCATTTCACTGTGAAAGCCTCCTTTTCCCACACTAGCCACCTTCGCTCAGGTTCAGTGAACTTGCGAGATAAGTAAGCACATGGTTTTAACACACCTTCCTCATCCCTCTGTAAGAGGACTGCTCCAATGGCTACGTCTGAGGCATCTGCCTGAATAACAAAAGGCTTTGCTGGGTCTGGGTGTTTTAGGATGGGTTCAACAGTGAATAATTTTCTGAGGGTTTCAAAAGCCTCCTGACATTCTGCTGTCCATTTTAAAGGGGCGCTGGGGGCTTTTGCAGCTGCCAAGGGTTTGTCCTTCGTTTTTAAAAGATCAATCAGAGGGAGGGCTACTTGTGCAAAATTAGGAATAAACTGTCTGTAAAAGTTGGCAAAGCCAAGGAAACTTTGCAGTTGTCTCCTGGTTTTTGGGGCCTCCCAGGCTAGGACATCCTGCACCTTATTGGGATCCATTTCCACTCCTTTATTAGATATTCTGTAGCCCAGATAGTCAATGCAATCCTTATGGAACTCACATTTGGATAATTTTGCATACAATTGCGCATTTAGCAGTTTCTCCAGCACTTTCCTGACCAATTTCACATGTTCCTCCATTGTTTCGGTGTAGATTAAAATGTCATCCAAGTACACCAACACTCCTCGGTAGAGAAACTCGTGCAAGACTTCATTAATCAGTTGCATGAATACCCCGGGTGCGCCTTTTAATCCGAATGGGAGAACTCGATACATGTAGTGTCCCAGTGTGCAGTAGAATGCGGTCCTCCATTCGTGCCCACCTTTTATACGCACCCTGAAATATGCCTCTCTCAAATCTAGTTTGGTAAAAACATTTCCTTTTGCCAAAGGGCGAACAAATCTTGTATTAATGGGAGAGGGTATTTGTTCTCTGTGCATATTGCATTTAACCCCCTATAATCTGTGCATAAGCGTAAAGTCCCATCTTTCTTTTCTCTGAAAAGTACTGGCGCCGCCAGGGGGGATTTGGCAGGCACTATGAAGCCCCGGCTCAATAAATTCCCTCAATGCCCCCATTTCCTTTTGGGTCATTGAGTACATCTTTGGGGTTGGGTACTTCGCTCCTGGCACCATCTCAATCTCACAGTCTGTGGGGCGATGTGGCGGTAGTTGGTCAGACTCCTTTTCGCTAAAGACTTTCGCCAAGTCCCTATATTGCCAGGGGATTTCCTCCCTCTTGCTGGCATTTTCCCCTCCGTCCTCACTGTCTGAGAGGTAGGCAATTCTTATTCCCTCTTCTTCGCCTCTTGCCGCCGTGCTTTTCCGTGGGGCTTTTATCGGCTTTGGAGTGTTTTTGGCTTTTTTCCCTTTCAGCGCGGTTTGTAGCCTTGGATTCTGTGGGCAGGCTGCCACGAAGTGCCCCTTCTTGCCACACATGAAGCAGGCTTTTCCCGCGGCCTGCGGCCTTGCCGAGGGGGTTACCTCCTTCCTGGCCGGTTTCCTCCCCGTTTGCTTTGTGGCGCTAGGGGGCTGCCATCTCGCCTCCATGCCGTGCGGTTTGACTCTGGCCAGTTGCGCCTCCAACATGGAGGTGTGGGTGACCCATTCCACCAAGGTCTCCAGGTACCGTCGCACCATGGCCCTCTCGAAGAGCCTCTGGTCCAGCCCCTCCTGGAACAACTGCACGAGGAACGCCTCTGGCCAGTCGGGCAGCTTCGCCACCAAGCGCTTGAACTCCAGTGCGTACTCGGTCACCGAGCGCGGCCCCTGCTTCAGCTCCCGGATTGCCTCCGCTGCGTGCGAGCGGGCACATGGGTCCTCGAACCGGTCCCGTAGGGCGGTGATGAAGCGGTCAAAGTCCCCCAGTTCTGGGTCTCCGCTTCATTCAAGTCGTTCACCCACCCAGCTGCCACGCCTACCAGGAAGCGGGACACATACAGCACCCTCCAGGCATCGCTGGCAAACAGGTGCCCGCACGTGCCCATGCAGATTCTCTCCTGGTTCAGGAAGGCGGGCAGTTGGGCAGGGTCTCCGTCGTACTTCTCTACCAGCCCCTATCTTCGCAACAGGTCCCCTTCCGCCTGTGGAGGTCGTTGGGCGGCTTGCTCCTGGTCTGCTCCCCCGCCGCATCCTGCGGGGGTTTGGACGGGGCCCGATGAGGGAGAAGGGTCAGTGGTTCCAGCGGAGCCCTTGGGGAGGGCTGGTCGGTCGGCGCCGGCCCCTGTAGGGGGTTGGGAGGTTGCACGGAAGGTTGTGCCAGAATCCTCAGCTTATCCAATTCCTTCCTCAGTGCGCGCACTTCGCCTTCCAGCTTCCTCACCCGTTGTCCCTCATCCCATGGCGTTGCCACTTTGGTCGCGGTCCCCATGGCCCTCAACCATCGAGGGCGGGCTGGCACCTAAGGGGTGAACCCTCCAGCATCTTCCCAGATACTCAGGTCTCTTGGTGGGTCCCAGGGGTGGGCCAGTCGTCTCGTTGGGGTCTTTGGTCTGGCACCTACTAGAGCTTCAGTGAGGGGGATTTGCCGTTCCTCCTCTTCTGCTGGTGCCTCTGGTGAACTTTTCTGCAGTTCCTCAGAGGCCATGCTAAGTTGCTGGAAATTCTTCGCAGAGTTTCCTCTCGGGTGAAATCCAGTATCAGGGAGTTTTAGCAAAATGTCAAGTCCACGATGTCCAACTCTCAGTTCTGAAGCATTCTCACGCAACCAGTTTTGGTTCAGACAAATACTTCTTTATTAAGGGGTACATGTAGCTTGTAAACAGAACATTGCTAAAACCAACGCCTTGGGTAAACCTCCCTCTATTTATCCCCCCTCCCCTTATTCCTTGGCGTCGTGACTCCTCTTCACCTGTTGTTGACCTCTCTCCTTCCTCCCCAAGCTTCTTCCTGGTTCTTTGGGCCCCAGCTGCCTGGCCGGCAATCAAGCCAGTCTAAATTGCCCATATATGGTTAAGCTGCTTCCCAACTCCCCTTACAACCATTAACAGCCACCCCCCACCTTAGTTACAAGTGGCAGAAACAAATCAATCCAACTCCCAACGAATGCAATACAATGGAAAACAACAACAGTTGGGTGATGCAGGTTCTGACAAACACTCTCTTGCAATCTTAGGAGTGGCGTTGCCTGAAATATTCTATGTGGTTTCAGCAAAAAGAAGAAGAAAGGCCCAGTTTCATTCTGCATTTTGATTCAACCAGCAGTGAGACAAAATTTGACCTTGAGGCTTCTGGTCATTCCTCTACTTCCACCAACACCCCGAAGAAAATTGCATGCTTCACAATTCACCAACATGTAGGCAAAAGTTAGGAGTGAACATTGCTGCTGTATATGGAAACACAGTGATCAAAAATGGAGAGGAACTTAATACATATACTTGTTTGGAGGAAGGGGGAAGTCCTCTTCTTTCTTTCTTTCTTTCTTTCTTTCTTTCTTTCTTTCTTTCTTTCTTTCTTTCTTTCTTTCTTTCTTTCTTTCTTTTTGTTTGTAGGTTTTTTAGTTTTGTATTCATTTTTATGTATATAAACTTTAATAAAAATATTTTTATTTCTGATCCAACTCGATTCACCTCTGCCATTCTCAGTGCCTCCCTCTACACAGTTCAGCAATTTGCTTTCAGCTAAAGGAAGGCCCCTCGAGTTTGCTTCGGTCATACGTCCATGCATATTCCAGGGGAAAGAAGCGATTGCAAATCCTAATGTTGCAGGGGATGGCGTCGGTAGGATTTTTTCTTCCTTTCTTGTCTGCAAAATAAGATTGCAGAGAATTCTCGGGGCAGCAAAGGGACACCAATTTCTGTGTGGGTTTTTTTGTTTTGTTAAATAGATTTGTTATTAGAATTTTTCAATACAAAGGACAAAAAATTAAAGGAAAGATAACGAAAAAAGAAGATAGAAAAAAAGAAAAAGTGAACAACAACAACAGAATTAGGATCTCCATCCTTCTTTCTATTGAGTAATTGCTATCTTATTCTTTCTCCTCCCTCTTTAACCTTTTGAATCCCCAAATCCATAAGTCATCAGTTCAGTCTTTTCTTCTTTCCACAAAAACTCCATATCAAGCTTCCAGTCTTTTGAAAAAGTCTCCCTCGTTTTTTCCCTGACCACACTGGTCAGCTTTGCCATTTCTGCAAGCTCCATCAATTTTATCATCCAACCTCCTACTGTGGCCATTTCATTATTCTTCCACCTTTGGGTGTCCAATAATCTTGCTGCAGTTACCACAGACCATATTAGTTTCCCATGTTTCTTTTCTAGTTCAGTGTCCGTAACACCCAATAGAAATAATTCTGGGTTCATCGTAAGATTAATCTGTGGCCTCTTTTGCACCATTGTATGAATTTGCACCCAACATTTCGTTGCTTTTTCGCAAGGCCACCATGTATGATAAAAAGACCTCTCTTCCAACACTTCCAACACCGGCTTGATATTCCTTGGTACACTGTGGCACCGATTTCTGAAAATTAAAGGCCTGAAGCCAGCACGCCTTGCAGGGTCATCCAAGAGAGTCAACATGGCAGGCGTCGCCAGTCAGGAGAAGCCCGACCCTTTTTATACGTGTGTGATGCATGCAACTAATATTAAAAAGGGGCAGAAATTTGATTACCTGTTTTTGACCTCTCCCTATGGACAGCCTGATGTCTGGCTTTGAAGAAGCAGGGAGGATGTAAGAAAGATTGGAGTAGGGGTGTCTTTTTCTCCAACATGTTTACTACAGAATAACATATCTTCCAGTTATGACTCTGGACACCTGGGGGTGCCATCTCTTTAAAAATTTCACCAGACTGAATTATTTGTTGCCATTCTCAACACCTGCAGGACAGACAGAGCAATTTCACCACCTACAGTGTCTCATACAAATCTCATCAGAGAGAGGCAAAAAAGATGTGATAAACTGTTTGGGGGATCTGAAGTCCTCTTTAGAATAGGATGTGTTACAGGTAGTTCTCACTTAATGATGGCAATTGGGACCAGCAACTCCATCCTGAAGCGAGGCAGTTCTAAAGCACAATGTCACGTGGACACACCGAGTTATGACGGCAGTTGTGGCAGTCCTAGTTGCTGTCATTAGGCGAATCCCATGTGGTCACAGCATCCTTCAGTCACGTGATTGCCACTTGCGACCTCCTGCCAGCTTCCTCGTTGACTTGGCTTGTTGGAAGCTGGCAGTGAAGGTCTCAAATGGTGATCACATGACCACAGGACGCTGCCACCATCGTAACTGAGAGTTGGTTGACAAGCATCCGAGTCATGATCACGTGACCACTGGGAAGCTGCAATGGCCACAACTATGAGGAACAATCATAAGTTCCCTTGTTCAGCGCCGTGGTAATTCTGAACGGTCGTTGAACAAACGGTTGTTGGATGAGAACTCTTTGTACTTTTTTGGAGAGTTCCACATTCTACTTTTGTCCAACACCTGTTTTTGGAGAGGAATTGCCATGAAATTCAACAATGAACTGAATATTCATGGATTCTGCAATAAGGAGAGCCCCTTGCTGTTACAAAATGTCCTGGAGGACCCAGCCAAGTGCCAAGTGGTTCAGCATTCTGCTTGCCTCAGTGGATATAACCTGTTTTTCAACATCCATAAATCGGCAAATGGGATTATGTGGTCTACAGCCTCTGAACGTGAGAATTCTGTTTACGTGGAAGGCTAATAACAAATGATACTTCTCATTTCCCTAACTGTACAAAGTCAGTAAATAAATGCCCCATTGGTTCTAGGCACAACTTCTTACTAATAACTGCCATTTGCTCATTGACTGTTCAGTGATATGTAACTGGAACCCAAAGGACTGCTTTAATCCTTAAGGGCTGAGTTTACAGAAGACGCTTGTCTTGACTAAATGGGATTGGGTAGTTCTGTGAGATGAATCAGACGATCCAACTAATGCATGATTTATTTCATACATTTGGGTCTGCACATCCTCTTACATTAGGAATTACATTCCAGGTCTCTGGATTAAGAGTCTTTGTGGTGTAAACTCTGTATCTGAAGAACCTTAAGGGAGCATGCTGGATCCTATTAAAGACACACCAGGTTCCATACTAATGTGTTCAGAGACATTCTCCTTCCTATTTAGGTTCCCACAGTGACAAGTCCTGATAAATACCATCAGTAGCAATGCAGTGAATGGGAACAATGTGACTGTCTCCTTCCCATTCTTGCAAAGAAATTACAGTCATAAAAAAAGGGGGAAACCCTTTTTCTGTCTTTTCCTGAGATTCGAACATGCTGTTTAAGAATTGCAAGGGCCATAGATACTCTTTCTCAGTTTCCCATCTGACTCATAGCTTCAGATGAGGGACTTGTCCTAATTTCTCCCATTGGGACCAAAATAAATAAATAAATAAATAAATAAATAAATAAATAAATAAATAAATAAATTTAAAGGATATTTTTTCACCCTGTTCTTTATGCAAAAGTCTCTTCTGCTTTACTGACTCAAATAGATGGTCCAATCTCATCAGGAGGAGGAGTATCAGTTCAAGGAAAGCCAATGAGGTTGAATATATTTGCATAAATGCTCTTTTAAATTTCAGGTAGGTTCAAGTAAGAAGGCAGATAGATCCAAGTTAGATATTCTTTGGATTAGAAAGTGACACCCTTTTAAGGTGTTCACCATGGCCTGGACTCTACTTTTCCTTGCAATTCTTAGTGATTTCTCAGGTAAATATATGGAAGTATATATTTTCACATATTCTAGTACAAGTACAATACAATGGGGTCTCAAAGATGATGCTTTGTTGACAGTTGAAGCTCAGAACATGAATCAAGTCTTCATTACTATCTATTTTCCCCTTTTTACTCAAGGTGTTACTTCACTGCCCTCCCCCTCCCCCTCCCCAGGTCTTTCCCAAATTTCTCTCTGTCCTGTGGGCTGGGATGGTCCTTCTGGCAGTGGTCTTCTCACAAGACACTTTGGAATTCAGCTGAAGCACCACATCAAATGAGTCCAAAGATTGGAGCTAGCCCGCCTTTGGACTCTATACCCCACAGCAATTCAGTTCAGATGGAAACATCTCAAGATCTTTCCCAAGCCACTGTGCCCAGAAGGTTTATTAACCCTTCCTCATATTTTCTTGTCATTTCAGTTTTTGCTCATGGAAGGATATGAGGATCTGTCATTGTGCAAGTGAGGAATTATGTGAGTGATGATATCACACAATAATCATAGAAACCAAATGAATTTATGATGTTGAATTGGACAGAAAGGCAACCCAATTTTTGATATGTTGTTTTCTGTGTTTGTGTCAGCACTTTGAGGTAAACCAGGTCAAAAAGAGAACCTAACCCTATAAAGGCCTACATGGCAAAGGTCCAGGTTATTTGTGGGACCACCTCTCTCTGAGGGTATCTGCCTATGCTACAAGGGTACATAGGGTGGGCATGCCCCAGGTCCCCTCCCTTAAATGTTGCTACCTGATAGGAACTCAAAGGTACGCCTTTGTGATAGCTGCCTGTCCTTCCCATTTTGGTTCCACAGCACCTACTATTGATGGAGAGTGGCATTTGGTGTAGAGACATCAATAACATGAGGGATTCTTACCCATCCTTGGATTGAAAATACAATTACAACAGTTTTAGCTGCCCTTGGGAACAGGGGAAATGTGCCTTCCAAGGCAGTCTGCCTCCTGGTAGAACCGGACCTGCTCAAGTTCCCAAACCCATGCCATTCTTCAATTTCCCACATTATGACAGAAAACCCGAATAAAGGCATCTTCTTCAGCCTACCCTTTATGGAAAGGTCTTCTCTACTTATTGGTCAACATAGATTGGCTAGTCTAATGAGGGGGCAGCTCCTCAATTCAAGGAAAACCAATCAATGTGCCTACATTTGCATGGAGCTTTTTTTAGTTTGAGGAGGACTTAAGATAGAAGGATCCCAGGTAGATATTCTTTGATTTTAGAAACTGACACATTTGGAAGGAAAGCACCATGGCCTGGATGCTGCTTTTCCTTTCGTTTCTTACTTATTTCTCAGGTAAGTACTCTATATGGAGAAGGTCTTCTAAAACAATCCAGGGAAAACTCTCTGGTCTACACAATATAAAGTACAACATGGTGTATCCAACATGATGGTTCTGGGATTTTTGGATTGCCAGATAATATAACAAGTTTGATGACTTCCTCTTTTTTCCCCACTTGGTAAAAGAGTCATTTCACAGCCCACCTTGACTCAGCCTGTCTCCCAGTCTGGATCTCTAGGAGAAACCATTAAACTCTCCTGTGCCATCAGCAGCAGCCCAAACTACATTGGCTGGATTCAACAGAGATCTGGAGAGTCCCCTCGCTTTGTACACTGTGATGGCTGCAGCAACAGGGGACCAGGGATCCCAGACCGATTCACGGGAACCCGATCAGGCAACAATGGCTATTTAACCATCACCAACCTTCAGGCAGAAGACGAAGCCGTTTATTACTGTTGCATGTGGTATAGCAGTGGTAGCGTGTTCCACGGTGAGCCAATCTGATGGGGAACTGAGACAAAAACCTTCTTCCTCCGCAGAGCAGGGAGTTGCTCAGAGGTTGCCCTGTTCTTCCTTCAATGAAAGTGTGAAAGATGCAGAGATCAAGGCAGAGATCCATCTTCCAAAAAATTAATCGAATTGAAACACAGGAGCACAAGAAAAAGAATTCAATCATTTATTTTTCTAATCCATAGGATATTCTCTTAACTGGACAAAATCGGAATTACTACCAATAGCTGATAATTTGGTGACCCATCCCCTTATAGAATACCAATTCCATATTAGTGCTGAATCTGTTCAGTATCAGGGAATGTGCATATCAAAAGGTATGACACAGTTGGTATCATGTAATATAAATGAGATAACATTGCATAATGTTCTATCAGCACCAAGTGACACAATTCACCAAAGTGTAAAGGACATTAAGGGAACACTTTTTGCATTCAGGACACAGGGAACCTTGAAGAAATTGGGGGTGGGGCAACTTTTTCTGAAATGTATTTGGAATGGAAGAACATGTTCTCCAGTTGTGGCCCCAGGATTGGGCAGCAAGGGGTGCCCCCTCCTAGTCATGCATTGAACCAAACTTCTCCCGCACGCCTGAAACTCTCCTCTGTGCAACAGACCGAGCAATTTCACCAGCTGCAAAATGCTTCTTGCAAATCTCAAGAGAGAAAAGAGAACAAATTTCATAAATGGTTTGGGAAATCTGAGGTGCTATTTGGAGGAGGATGTGGGAGACCTCTGGGGAGTTTTTCATGTCCAGGAGCTCTTTTGAGAGAGATTCCCATGTTTTTCCATTCTAGAATAAATTCCCATGCATTTGAAGTGAGCAAAGCTCCTTTCAGTGGCGTTCATGATCATCTCTCCTGTCGAACAGCAAGTTTGTCTGAAATGAAATGGGTTGGGAGGTTGAGAGGTCACCCAAAATCCATAAGAAAGTCTTTACTGGTTTGGCCACGATGTGCTGGCTTTACAGAGGAATGTGACGGAATCCCTGGAGTTAGAATCCAGCAGTTTCTGAGTAATTCGTCCTTGCGTGTAATTGGAAGGTTAGGGGAGGCGTGTTGGATCTGGATACAAAGACAAGAGAACCTCCCTATTCTGGTTCCACAGCAAGTACTATTGATGGAGATTGGCGTGTGGTGTAGAGAGGTCAATAACAGGAGGAGATCAAAGGAAATCTTCTGCTTTGCGTTGTGCTGACTCGGACTGGAAAGAGAAGGAGACAAGGACAAGAGAAGCTTCCCATTTTGGTTCCATGACACCTGATATTGATTGACATTGGCATGAAATGTACAGAAGTACATAACATGAAGGACTTTTACCCTTTTTTTGGCTGAAAATACAATTACACAATAAAAGAACAACAAAGACACATTTAGCAGCATTTGATGAGCGTGGATATGTGCCTTCCAAGGCAGCCACCTCATTCTGCCTCCTGTAGAACAAGACTTGCTCCAGTTCCTAACCTGATATTATTCTTGGGAATGGTTTTCTCGTACGTTTCCCACATTAGGACAGAAAACCCAAATAGAGGCATCTTCTTAGACTTCCCTTTATGGAAACGTCTTTTCCACTCGTTGGTCAAAATACACTGGCTAGTCTAATCCAGGGAAAACTCTCCTGTTTGCACAATACAAAGTACAATATGGGGTATCCAACATGATGGTTCTGGGATTTTTGGATTGCCAGATAGTATAACAAGTTTGATGATTTCCTCTTTTTTCCCCACTTGGTAAAGGCGTCACTTCACAGCCCACCTTGACTCAGCCTGTCTCCCAGTCTGGATCTCTAGGAGAAATCATTAAACTCTCCTGTGCCACCAGCAGCAGCCCAAACTACATTCACTGGGTTCAACAGAGATCTGGAGAGTCCCCTCGCTTTGTACACTGTGATAGCTGCAGCAACATGGGACCAGGGATCCCAGATCGATTCACGGCAACCCGATCAGGCAACAACGGCTATTTAACCATCTCCAACCTTCAGGCAGAAGACGAGGCTGATTATTACTGTTTCATGTGGTACAGCAGTGGTAGCGAGTTCCACAGTGAGCCAATCTGATGGGGAACTGAGTGGAAATGGATCCCAATAAGGTGCGGGATGTCCTAGCCTGGGAGGCCCCAAAAACCAGGAGACAACTGCAAAGTTTCCTTGGCTTTGCCAACTTTTACAGACAGTTTATTCCTAATTTTGCACAAGTAGCCCTCCCTCTGATTGATCTTTTAAAAACGAAGGACAAACCCTTGGCAGCTGCAAAAGCCCCCAGCGCCCCTTTAAAATGGACAGCAGAATGTCAGGAGGCTTTTGAAACCCTCAGAAAATTATTCACTGTTGAACCCATCCTAAAACACCCAGACCCAGCAAAGCCTTTTGTTATTCAGGCAGATGCCTCAGACGTAGCCATTGGAGCAGTCCTCTTACAGAGGGATGAGGAAGGTGTGTTAAAACCATGTGCTTACTTATCTTGCAAGTTCACTGAACCTGAGCGAAGGTGGCTAGTGTGGGAAAAGGAGGCTTTCGCAGTGAAATGGGCTTTAACAAATTGGCAACATTTGCTGGAGGGAGCAGAAGCAACTTTTGAGGTTTGGACAGATCATAAGAATTTGGAGGCTTTGACAGCACCCAGAAAGTTGTCTCCTAAGCAGATAAGATGGGCACAATTCTTCAGCAGATTTAATTTCACTTTAAAGTACATCCCAGGAGGGAGGAATTTCTTAGCAGATGCGCTCTCCAGGCTGCCCCAGCACAATAGCCAAAGGGAGAAAGTGGTGTCAGCTGTAATCCCCAACCGGCAGGGGCCAGAACTGGCAGCTGCAGTCACCAGATCACAAAGTAATGCCACCAAAACCCTCCTCAAGTCAGAGTTATTAATGGGCTTAAATCAATTCCTGGAACAGGATGAGTGGTTCCAGGAGAATAAGGAGGAACTAACCCAGAGGGAGGGGGCATGGTGGAATGCAGATAGACTGTACGTGCCCCAGGAGGCTTGAAAAATGGTACTACAAAGGGGCCATGATGATAAAACAGCAGGACACTTTGGCTTTGTCAAAACTTTACATCTACTCCGCAGGCAATTGTGGTGGCCTTTGCTCAGGAGAGATGTGGCAGAATATGTAACTACCTGTCCTGTATGCGCTATGGCCAAAAGGCAAGGGGGGAAACCCCGTGGGTTATTACAAACTGTGGCCTGCCCTGAAAAACCATGGAAAGAAATAAGCATGGATTTTATTGTAGGCCTGCCAGAGAGCAGGAAAATGACAGTGATTTGGACTGTTACTGATCTCTTCTCTAAACAAACTCACTTCTTCCCGTGCAAAGCCATTCCTTCAGCACCTGAACTGGCTGCCTTGTTTATACAACACATATACAGATTACATGGTTGTCCTGAAAGAGTGATCAGAGACCGGGGGGTCCAGTTCTCCTCTAAATTCTGGAAGGCAAATTTAACCCTTTTGGGGTCTAAGCAAGCAATGAGCTCTTCCTTTCATCCTCAGACGGACGGAGCGACAGAGAGGAGGCATGCGGGGTTGGAACAGTATTTGCAATGCTTCATAAACCATCAACAGGACAATTGGGTGGACATTACCTTATGCTGAAGTGGCTTACAATAATACTGTACACGATAGTACTGGGCTGTCCCCTTTCCAGATTGTATCAGGGCAAGAATTTGTACCTATACCTGAACTTCCCCACGCTCAAACAGGGGTTAAAACAGTAGATGAATGGGGTGACAGGATAAGGGGATTGTGGCCTATCACAGAAAAAGCGATTGCAAAAGCTAGAGAAAGTTGTAAAACACAAGCCGATAAGAAGAGAGCACCACATGAACTGTGGAAAGTGGGGGACAAAGTGCGGTTATCTACCAAGAATCTGAGATCTTCCAGGCCATGTAGAAAGCTTGATAATAAATACATAGGACCTTTCACGGTGGATAGAGTAATTAACCCCGTGTCTGTACGCTTGAAACTCCCCAAAACCCTCAGGAAGATTAATCCTGTCTTCCACAGTGAACTATTAAAACCCTACAAGGAATCTGATAAATGGAGGCCGGTAGTGGCCCCTCCTGAACCTATTATGATCGAGGGGGAACAACACTTTGAGATCAGGGAAATATTGGACTCTAGAAACTTCAAAGGAGAGATTCAGTATTTAGTACATTGGAAACATGTCCTTAAATCTCTGGCTGAATGGGTCTCCAAAAGACATGTTAGAGCTCCTGGCTTAATTTTGGACTTTTATAAGAAGTATCCTAACAAACCAAGGTGAATGTGTTGAACTCTATGGGATGTATGTTTTCATAATTCCAGTTCCTCTTTTCTTATTTCTAGGGCTCCTGGCCAGTGTGGTGAAGAGGGGTTTTGTGGGGGGCAGTATGTTAGAACCTGGATCACCCAACTGTTGTTGTTTTCCATTGTATTGCATTCAATGTTGGGAGTTGGATTGATTTGTTTCTGCCAGTTGTAAATAAGGAGGGGGGGTGTGGCTGTTAATAGTTGTAAGGGGAGTTGGGAAGCAGCTTAACCATATATGGGCAATTTAGACGGGCTTGATTGCTGGCCAGGCAGCTGGGGCCCAAAGAGCCCGGAAGAAGCTCGGGGAGGAAGGAGAGAGGTCAACAACAGGTGAAGAGAAGTCACGATGCCAGGCAATAAGGGGAGGGGGGATAAATAGAGGGAGGTTTAGCCAAGGCGTTAGTTTTAGCAATGTTCTGGTTACAAGCTACATGTACCTCTTAATAAAGAAGTATTTATCTGACCCAAGCCTGGTTGTGTGAGAATGCTTCTGTCAGAAAATGACAGACACGGGTTCGGTTGTCCAGTAGACAGAAGTTTTTTATTGGGCACGTTTGCAAAGGTGGGTCCCTCCCGCAGCAATGGAGGAACCCCGAAACAAGGTCTGACAGGTTTTTTATACCCCCTATCTGTCCTCCCCCTCCTACGAGGGCTTGGCTCACAATCTCATCTTTTTTTACCGCCCCGGAGCGCCGCTAATTAACCGCAAAACCGCAGACATTCCACTTTCCGAATCCAATCAGCGCAATACACATTCCAATCCCCACTTGACCCGACAGCCGCCCCCTGCCGTTTCTCTTCACTCTGGTGCGAACGTGCCTTTTGCCTGCAGTCTTTCCTCCCTCCTGCCGTCCCTCTCCACTCTGGTGCGAGTGTGCCTTCTGCCCATCCTCCCTCCTGCTGTCCCCCCCAAGGCTGCCCCATGGTGCACAGCGCTCTCCCCTAGCAAACATGGTTCGTTTGAGGCCCTCACTTCTCCCTGCTTTCTCACAATCCCCCCTTTTTCTTTTCACGCCTCTGTTGGGCCTCAAACCTGGCTAACAGGATTGCTCCCTCGTCCCGGACCCGGGGCTTCACACACTGGGACAGGTAATTCCCACAAGCAGGGAGGCATTGCATTAAGTAACATACTAGGACCAGTAAGGCAATGAAGCCAATAGCTAGCACAGAAAGTTGTTTTAACCAAGCAAAGTTAGGTAACCAACTAGTGAGCCACGACCAATTCCATCCCTCTGGATCCTCGGATATGCGAGAGGCTAAGGTCTTCAACTTGGCTAGTTTTGCTTCAATATAATTCTCATTGTTGGTTAGGTTAAAGCAACAAAGACCTTGAAAAGATTCACAGCCTTGTCCTGCCCTTAATAGGAGATAGTCTATAGCTATCCGATTTTGAATGACCGCCCTCCTGATCTCAGTGACTTTTTCAGTGAGAGCTGCAATGAGAGAGGATGTAAGGTTGACACTTTTAGCCAGGAGGCAGGCCACCTTCCTTAGGTCCAGGTAAGCTCTTCCGCTTAGTGCAGGAACCCCTACTAAGGAGAGGGCCAGAGCCATGGCTTCTGTTTCGGACAAGAGTGTCACATCACTCTCACAATCAGATGGCAGCTCCCTTTTTCTTTTTTCTTTTGATGGGTGCGCTTGCATTGGAGGCAGGGCATATAGAGAGGTCAGGAGCCCTATGGCACAAGGGCCCCCTGAACTATAGGCTGGAACATAGGTGTAAGCTTCATGTCCACATAACAAAAAGAAACCTTTAGGTAGGTATAGAGGGGTTGAGGCGTAAGGGATATTATAGATCCCTCCACAAGTGAAAGCAGGACCTTTTGAGGGCAGTGGGTGGGTACGGTTCTGGGTATTGTTGAAATATACACATTGAGTTGCATTGGTTATCCCCAAGAGATTTAGAGCCATTTGCCTTTGATTAGTCCAGGGTCTTGGTGTGGGAGAAGACCCAAAATGATAGAACATCCCCCCCCCATGGGGGATCATCCCCAGTGATATCAATATTCGCTATCTGAGTAACATTCTTCAGTGCTTCCAAGCTGATGGGCATTCCAAAGAAACAGGTGGAGGTGACACCATTCACAGTCAAGAGTTGCCCCACACAAAAAGTTGTGCTGTTCAAAGCTGTCTGTGCCAATTCTACAAAAAAATTGTTGTTAGAGCTGTGCTGTAGAGCATCTAAGCAGTGACATAACAGAATAACCTGGATGCAAGCCTTTATGTTGGTCATCTCCTCCCCTGCCTTAGTTCAGTTCCTTTTAAGTTTTACTTTGAGTCCGTCTCCCGGTTGGGCAGTCCACGGTCGGGGGTCGGGAGCTCGCTTAACCCGATGGTAGTGGGTCCAACCCCCCTGTCGGGTCCGAACCGCTGATTCAGTTGTCAGGAGAACTTGGTATGGTCCCTCCCAAGACGGCTTCAGCTTCTCATCCTTCCACGTCTTTATCAGGACCCAATCCCCTGGCTTGTGGGGGTGTTGGTCTTCCAGCAAGGGGGGCCGCTGAGCGAGGAGTCCCTGTTTTCTTAAAGATAAGAGAGATTGTGACAGTACCAGGAGATACTTTCTCAGGAAGGCATCCTTTAGCTCGGGGATAGGCTCTCCCATTGGAGCCAGGAAAGGTCTTCCCATCATCAGCCCCACATCCTTGCGAGGGGCTGTCCGCATTCGAAGCAGGGCAACTGGAAATGTCTTTGTCCAAGGTAGCCCTGTTTCCAATCCCAGTTTGGTGAGATGTTGCTTCAATACCCCGTTAGCTCTTTCCACTTTCCCACTGGATTCAGGATGCCAAGGGGTGTGGAGTTCCCATCGAACCCCCAGGCTTTGCATGACCTCCTGCAGCACCTTGTGGGTGAAGTGGGTCCCCCTGTCGGAATCCAGACTCTCTACTATCCCATACCGGGGGATGATCTGTTCCAGGAGAACTTTTGCTACTACCTGTGCAGTCGCCCTCCGGCTGGGCACCGCTTCCACCCAGCCAGTGAGGTGATCTTTGAGTACCAACAGGTACTTCAACCCAGCCACAGGAGGGAGTTCCGTAAAGTCCACCTGGACTCGCTGAAAGGGCCACACTGCCAAGGGCCTTCCTCCCCTCTCCCTTCTCCTCATGGCTTTGCGATTGGTTTTCTGACAAATCAGGCATTTCCAGCACACAGCCTGCACCTCTGTCCACATCCCCAGGCTCCAGTACCATGGCTTTACAGTGTCTATCAATGCCTGCACCCCCCAGTGAGACCCTTCGTGCAGTTTCTCCAACATCCCCCTCATGTCAGCACGGCTCATACTGGGGTCCCCTCAATTGTAACCCAACGACCTGCTTCCTCCCTGCAACCTTCCCTTTCCAGCAGCACCTCGTCCAACTTCCCCGGTGTCCAAGCCAGAGGTTCTTCTATCTGGGGGATTGCAATCATGATGGCAATGGGGACACCCTCCGCTGCCTCCTTTGCTACTCGATCAGCAAGTTGGTTCCCTCTTGCCTCCATCGAGTCCCCCTTCTGATGTCCCATTACATGCACCACTGCAATCCTGTCGGGTTCTTGAAGAGCTTCCATCATCCCCTCTATCAGTTGCCGAGCTTTCACCTCCTTCCCAGCAGTTGTGAGTAAACCCCGTTCCAGCCAAATTTTCCCGAAAGTGTGCACTACTCCCCAGGCGTATCGCGAGTCTGTGTAGATGGTGAGGGACACTCCCTTTCCCAACTCTAGTGCCCGTTTAAAAGCGTGCACTTCACACAGCTGAGCCGACCAGTCCGCTGGTAGTGCCCCCTTCTCTATTGTCTCTCCCTCCACCGTCACTATCGCATATCCTGACTTCCTTTGTCCCTGCTCTACTCGGCTAGACCCATCCACAAACCAGACCTCACCCTCCTCCAGCGGGACCTCCTGCAGGTCCTCCCGGGTCTTTGTTTGCAGCTGCAACAGGGTGGAGCACTCGTGCTCCGCCGGCTCCCATTCTTTCCTCTCCCCCGCAAGAAACTCCGCTGGGTTCAAATTCCTGTCTGTTCCTACCACCACATCAGGACTTATCCGGAGAACTGTCTCATATTTCAACATCCTCCCTTCTGTCATCCAAGCAGCCGCCTGCTGACTAAGCACACTTAAGATCTGATGGGGTGAATGGACAATCACGGGGCTCCCAAAAGTGAGTTTTTTCCCTTCTGTCACTAGCACAGCAGCGGCAGCCACTGCCTGCACACAGGTCGGCCATCCCCTCACCACTGGTTGTAGGGCTTTGCTCAGGAAGGCCACTGGTTGATATTTCCCAGCCCGTCTCTGAGTCAGCACTCCAATGGCAGTTCCCCCATGGGCTGTAACGTATAGGTGAAAGGGGAGGGCCAGGTTCGGTAGAGCCAGAGCCGGGACTGTCACCAGGCTCCTTCGTAATTCTCCCCACTTCTCTGTGTCCCTGTCTGTCCATTCTACCCTGTCAGATGATCCTTTCAACTTCTCATACAGAAACTGAGCCTTGCTCATGTACTCATCTATCCATAGCCGGCAATATCCTACTAGACCCAGAAACCGCCGCACCTCTGTTTTAGTATGAGGGGGCTTCAACTGCATTATCCCCTGTATCCGAGAAGGATCAATCAACTTCTCGCCCTTCCGGAGTACATGTCCTAAATACTTGACCTCCCTTTCCACAAATTGGACCTTCCCTTTTGACACCTTCAATCCTTCCTCAGCCAACCAGTTCAATAAAGCCACTGAGTCTTCTCTCACCTTTACTTCCTTCTTTCCAGACACCAACAAATCATCCACATACTGCAGCACCCGAGAACCCCCAGGGGCCCGGAACCCCTGGGGTTTCTCTTCCAATGCCTGTCCAAACAAGAGGGGGCTCTCGGTGTACCCCTGGGGCAGCACCGTCCATCTCAGTTGTTGCTTCCTCCCAGTCTCTGGATCTTCCCACTCAAAAGCGAACAGATCCCTACTTTCCTCTGCCAGAGGGCATGTCCAAAAAGCATCCTTCAAGTCTATCACCGTGAACCACTGATCCCCGGGAGGGATCTTCCCCATCAAAGTGTAGGGGTCAGGCACTACCGGGGTCTGGGCCAAGACCAAATCGTTGACCCTCCTCAGATCCTGCACCAGCCTGTAACTATTGTCCTTCTTCTTCACAGCTAAGATAGGGGAGTTGAAGGGGGACATAGCCGGTTCCAACAGCCCTTGCTGCCTCAGCCCATCTATGATGGGCTTCAGCCCACGCCTCCCATCCCGGGACAGCGGGTATTGGGCTTGCCGCAAACCCGTCACCCCCGGTTTCAAGGGGATGCTAATTGGGGCGATGCGAAACCGACCCGCCCCCCCTTCTCCTGCCCATACCTCAGGGTTCACAACCTCCACGTCCGCCTCCCGCAACAAACACATCCTTTCTGCCTGTTCCACATTCCACAACTCCACTCCTAGACTACCCATTAGATCCCTTCCCAGCAAGTTCACTCCTGCCTGTGGGATCAGTAACACATCTGCAGTTACCTCCTTCCCATTCCACTCCAGTCTCACTCCCTCCAGTATGTCTGCCTTGACCGGAGAGCCTCCCACCCCCATCACCGATACCGACGCGCCCCGGGATTTCGCAATCCCTGGGATCGGTTGGCACAACGATGTTCGAGAGGCTCCGGTATCCACGAGGAACTGCCGTTCCTCGCCGGTGGGACCCACTGTGATGTTTACCAAGGGTTCCCCGTGGGTCCTGGTTGGGGAACCATGACCCCCCTAGTCGTACAGGGGGAAACTCCTCTCACCCGTGGGGCGATCCACCTGGCAGTCCCGAGCAAAGTGTCCTACCCGCCCGCAGCGGAAACAACCTTGCCCATCCCCAGTCCACCTCTCCCTTCTGGGGTCGACGCCACCTCTCCGGGGCCAAGGTCCCTGGACCAGATGGGGAGAAGGTCGCGCCTCCCTCAGTCCCTCCCCCTTCGTCTCATTCTTGGCCGCCGCCTGAACGGCTGCCATCATCATTTGAGTTTTCTGCCTGGTCTTCGCCTCCTCCCTCCCCACATAGGTCTGTTGAGCAATCCTTAGGAGTTCCCCTATCCCCTGTTCAGTCCAACCCTCCCGTTTTTGTATCTTCTTCTGAATGTCTGGCCATGCTTTGGTGACGAACTGCATTTTTAACAAGGTCTCAAAGGCTGGGGTGTCCAGAGCCACGCCCGAGAATTTGGTCAGGCCAACCTGGATCCTCTCACAAAAATCTCCGGGCGATTCATCCTTCCCCTGGGTTACCTCAAAAGCCTTGGTCAAATTCTTCCCCTGGGGCACTGCTGTTCGGATGCCCTCCAAAATCATCTCTTTCATGTCTCTCATGTTCTGCCGGTGTGCGGCATTATTGGGATCCCAATTTGGGTCTGCCAGAGGGAATTTAGTATCTGCGGCCGGGGCATTTGGGACATTTGCATTCCTTCGCTCCCAAGCCCCGAGTGCAGCTTGCCGAATCTGGCCCCTCTCTTCTGGTGTATAGAGGTGGTCTAAAATGTAATTCAGTTCCCCCCAGGAGTATTCCACCGGGCCGAGAAAAAGTTCCAATTGTTCGGCGGCGGTATGGGCGTTCTCTTGCATATGAGGGAGGGTCTTTTTTAATTCCCTCAACTCACTGGGTTTGATGGGAACTGTTACGTAACTGGTGACGGTCACCCCCTGTGCGTTCGTTCCGTTCGGGACTTCCTGGACGGGGAAGGCACTGGCCGACCTTAGAATAAAGGGCAAGTTCTGAATGTCTTGGTTCAGCTGGTCCAGCTCTTTCCGCAGCCCAGGATAGGGTGGGGGCGCCGGAGGGGGAGCGGTAGGAAGAGGAGGAGGAGGAGGAGGTGGCGGCCCCCATTGGGGTCCAGTCAGCCAGAGGTCCTCCTCATCCTCCTGTTCTTTTTGGACAAAAATTTTGGCTAACTTGGGTCGAGGCCCCTCCCAATGAACATGGAACCAGACTTCCACATAGGGTTCCTGTGTTAACATTTTATGTTCCACAATGTAGTTTGTTAGTTGGGTCACCCAGTAATTACTGGGGATTCCAAGAGTATCCCAATGGTAGGGGAATTCGGGGTCCACTAGTGGATATTTTGGCCATTCTTTAGTGCACAAAGTTATCATGGTCGGTTTTTCCAGACCCCTGGTGAATGGACACAACCAGGGTGTCCCCCACTGTTGCAACAATTGTCCTAATGGAGAATCCGTGGGGATTCCCCCTACTGCGTTTTTCCCATTGGCCCCTGGCCTTACACTCTTACTCTGCGCCTTACCCATCCTTCCTGACTACGTTTCCCACCTTACAGAAGGGACTTTTCTGTCCCCTTGCGGCATCCAACGCCTCGTAACCACGCTAATCTCCCCGAGATTATGGGTAGGCTGTACTCACCAGACGTCCCGGAGGTCCCCTCGTCGGCCGACTTCCTATTTACTTCTGTCTGACTGGCGATTGGAGTCCCGTCCCGGACCCAACTCCGGGGAAAACGGGAGACACCTCAACGGGGTGTTACGGCCGATTACTCACCGGTTCCCCACAGTCCGGTCCACGTCGAGGACTCCTGGCTGGCTCGCCAATTTTGTCAGAAAACGACAGACACGGGTTCGGTTGTCCAGTAGACAAAAGTTTTTATTGGGCACGTTTGCAAAGGTGGGTCCCTCCCGCAGCAATGGAGGAACCCCGAAGCAAGGTCTGACAGGTTTTTTATACCCCCTACCTGTCCTCCCCCTCCTACGAGGGCTTGGCTCACAATCTCACCTTTTTTACTGCCCCGGAGCGCCGCTAATTAACCGCAAAACCGCAGACATTCCACTTTCCGAATCCAATCAGCGCAATACACATTCCAATCCCCACTTGACCCGACAGCCGCCCCCTGCCGTTTCTCTTCACTCTGGTGCGAACGTGCCTTTTGCCTGCAGTCTTTCCTCCCTCCTGCCGTCCCTCTCCACTCTGGTGCGAGTGTGCCTTCTGCCCATCCTCCCTCCTGCCGTCCCCCCCAAGGCTGCCCCATGGTGCACAGCGCTCTCCCCTAGCAAACATGGTTCGTTTGAGGCCCTCACTTCTCCCTGCCTTCTCACACCCGTTATGGGATGCATGAGCATTTGAGCATCACCAACATCCAGGGTGAAGATGAGGCTCATCCCTCTGGAATGTAGTTTGCTGACATATTTCACTGTGGTCAACTATCTTGGGGCACTGTGATCAACCCCTCCTTCCTTCATCTTCAGAGGATTCTAACAAACCAATAGAATTGGATTTTTTGCTGAGTTGTGGGAATCCAAGATAGAGAATATGTTAGGCGGATCTGCCTCCATTTGCCAATGAGGGCCATTTGTCTAGCAAAATGGGCCTGGTTCAGAAGAGAGTTGCAGTGCACAAGGATGAAACCACACTACAACCTCTCTATCAGGGCAGACACTTTCTGAAGGTCAGGATCGCTTAGCGTTTTTTGGAGAGTGCAGGACCTCTGCAGCTGAGGAGCAAATGTGGGCCGGTTTGTCTGAGAGTTAATGGGGGATCAGGATGTTCTGGTTGGTTTTGTGCAATGGCTTCTTGGTTTGTCGTTCTTTGCTTTTTTAAAAATTATTTTAAGGCTAATTTTAGGGATTCTATTGCAATTGCACATTAGCTTTTACATGCTGATTAAGATTAGGCAGAACAACATAATTACCTTTATGCATACTGTAAGCATTTCCATTTCAAATTCATGTATAAAATAGGGTGTTTGAAGAAATTCAGAAGTTTCCCTGGTCCACAAGAGGGTGGTCAGATTTTAATGGAGACCTTTGAAGTCTTCCTCCATTTCTCAATCTCCTCTATGCAAATGAGTCCTGTGGTCATTGGCTAAGCTAGAAGATCTTATTACGCTTTAGGGGAATCAAACATTCTAGTAGAACCAATCAGTGCAGATCTCATTTGCATGAAGGGGCCAAGCTGGGGCATTTAAGGAAAGGGAAGGAGAAGACCTCAGGAACTTTATAATTGTCCACCCTAAAGGGATATTCCTTGGAAAGTTCACCATGGGCTGGGCTGTGGTCTTCCTGGCGCTTCTCACTTACTGCACAGGTAAGGTGCAGAACAGTCAGCCTTCCTGAGGGAAGAGAGGATTTGGGTGTGATTCTCATAAGAACATGATCCCTTGGACATGGCTGAGAGCAACCAGAAAAGAAAGTGCATCCTGACAAAATATTGTTTTTTTCTTCACCTCTCCCCTTCCCCCTTTTAAAGGCATCGACTGTCAGACTGTTTGGACTCAGCCTCCCTCCAGCTCCGTGTCCCTGGGAGGAACTGTCACCCTCTCCTGCACAACAGCTCAGAGTAGCTACAGCATTTGCTGGCATCAACAGAAATCTGGAGAAACCCCACGCTATGTCCAGTGTGATGGCTACAGCAGGGGAGAAGGGATCCCAGATCGGTTTACAGCCACCAGGTCTGGCAGCACCGGATCTTTGACCATCACCAACGCGCAGGCTGAAGACGAGGCAGGTTATTACTGTAGCAGTTGGAACAGTGCAGTTACGGTGTTGCACGGTGGTAAATTCTTATGGGGAAGCATGACAAAAACCTCCACTCTTCCTCTTCAGCCTGAAACAAGAAGCAACAAAGCTTGCCCTGTGACTGGGGACAGTTGAGCTGAAGAGTTAGGAGAGGAACTCCTGCTGGTCCATTTCCATCTCCAAAGAGCTCTCTCTCCCCCCCGCCACCCAAGGAGAGTGATGGGCACAGGAGTATGGAAGCGGAGGGTGTAGCGGAAAGCGACTGCCCTATGGGCTCAGGTTGCTAACTGGTTTGGAAAAAATATATATTTGAAAATCTTTAACTGCTTCATCCGTTTCAAAAGTTGTAATATACAGCAGACCTTCAGAAGCAAGAAGGTTTTAGCTGAGATGGGTGTGGGTACAAACTGGACAATTAGCATTTCACCAGCATATGTCTAAACTGAATGAACAGGTTTCTTGTAATCCAGTCCAGTCCATGGGAGGGCAGCTCAGAAGAATTTTTTTTTTTTAACTTTACAGCATGGAAATCTGTGAAGAAACATCCATGAATTGCGACATTTAACACCGGACAATATGTGGGATTCAGGTTTGGAAAAGAGACACCTATAAAGCAGCAGGCATGGGTTAACATTAACTTTTCCCATTTTACGTAAAGAAAGTGAGAAATATTTAAAGAAAGTTGGAATAAATCTATTGGCAGCTGGAAATTCATATAGATTAGCTGTAGCCAAACACAGGGAAAATGGTGATGGAAGGAGGAGTTTGAAAAACTTCATTTTCATGCTGCTCATACTTTTGTTGAACTCAGGTCGTGGGCAGAGTCCCAGTCGCAGCTTCCTGAGTGAAAGGAGAGCCACCGACCCTTCCTGAAGGTCAAAGATGCCTCCAGTGTTGGTTTTGTCCTACAGGTTAACTGGAGGAATCATGGAAAACTAAATTATTGCTGCTCCTCCTCCTCCTCCATTTTGACTTCATCTGTTCCCTCCACCCCCATTTGCATCTCCAGGGGGAGAGTGTATGAATTGGATTCTCCTTGCTATTTCACAGATGCGCATGAAAAGGTATCTTATTTGCCTGTCTCTGACCACTAGGTCTCATCGATAGGGTTTTATATTTTCTAAGGTAAAGCTTACTACAAAGAGGCAATTCTGAGTTTTTCCAGTTGGGGAAAGGGGTGGGGACAGATCATTCTGGAGAAGGTCTGTTCCAAGGTCACTGAGAGTCAACACAGACTCGACACCACATGATCAATGAATGAAATTACTTAAGATGCAGCCATAGTTGTGTCTTTCAAGATGTTCTCTGACTCTGTTTTGAAGAGGCTGATCCCCACCCTGCCAGGTGGTGGGGCTGTAGGGTCTTCACAGAGAAGGGGATTGGAGAAGAAGGTCTTCAAATTATAAACCTGACATTCCTGATTCTAGTTTTGGATGTTTGTAGGAGTGTAGACAGGGATTTGCATTAAAGAGGAGTAAATCTGCATCAGTCAAAGGCAGTATCTTATTTGCACGTCTCTGGCCACTAGATGTCATTGGTGGCCTTCCATAGTTTCTAACCTAAAGCTTACTAAAAAGAGGCAATTTTGAGTTTTTCAAGTTGGGAAAGGGATGGGGACAGATCATGAAGGCAATAGTCTGTTCCTATGCTTACTGAGAGTCAACGCTGACTCGATGCCACATGATCAATGAATGAAACTGCTCAAGATGCGGCCATAGCTGTTTCTTTCAAGATGTTCTCTGACTCTGTTTTGAAGAGGCTGATCCCCACCCTGCCGGGTTGTGGGGTCTTCACAGAGCAGGGGATTAGAGAAAAAGGGTCTTCAAAGTATAAACCTGACATTCATGATTCTGGTCTGGGATTTCTGGGGAAATATGCAGGTCCATTACAGATGTCAGCATATTCTTGTTCAGGAAACTTAAAAACACCAACTGAATAGGAATCGTTCATGCAATACACGGCTTCAGGTGACTTATGGATTTGATCACAGGCTGAATTTGGTTTGGTTTCTGGTATTTTTTTGTGGCGGGGTAATATTTAGCATGAACTTAGAAATTTTGGTAAGTTTACCTCTCCCTGTAGAGGGAGAGTGCGGAAAAGATGAAAATTCAGTGTGTTCTGGGAAGGCAGCCATGGATTTCCACCCCCTTCCACACCCCACAGGCGGGTTTTGCAGGTGAGATCTTATGCAAACCACCCCTTGCCTTTGTCTCAGGAATGCAGGGGTGTGTGTTTGGGTGTGTGTTAAAAAAGAACTAGACCGGAAAAAATATTTGCATACTTTTTCAGCCACCAGTTCTGGAGCTTAAGAGTAGAGCGAAGGGGGAAATCTAGAGGGAGCGTTGGTTTCAGAAGACCCACTGTTGTCCATTTCTCAGCCATGGTCCAAACGTTTCTCTTCCTCCTCTTCCTCCTCACCTACTTCACTGGTAAAGTATGGCTGTTCTACATGGAGGTTCGACGTATTTTGGCCTTCCAATGCACAACTCTACTTTCCTGGATATTTTATCCTTTTCTTGCCTCCTTTCTACTTTATTTAAACTTCATAAAATGCCTTTCTCCCTGACAGCAGCTCAGTTAAATTCCCCCCCCCCCCATTTTTTCCACCTGCAGGCGCCTTGGCCCAGTTCACCTTGACTCAACCACCTTCTTTGTCAGCATCGCTTGGAGAGACAGTCACGATCACCTGTAAAAGGACAGGTGGTAGCATTTCAGATGGCTATGTGAGCTGGTATCAGCAGAAACCTGGCAGTAGTCCTCTCACAGTGATCTATGAGGATAGCGAGAGACCTTCTGGAATCCCCGAGCGATTTTCTGGTTCCGTTGACTCTTCGTCCAATTCGGCCACCTTGTCCATCTCCAACGTTCAAGGAGAAGACGAGGCTGTTTATTACTGTTTATCTTATGAGGGCAGCGGGCAGAGCACAGTGATTCTATCGAATGTGGAACTGAGACAAAAACTAAGAAGCTGTCCAAGCCCTGCTTGAATGGTTCACTCAACATTGGTTGTGGGGGCTGAGAAAAGGAGTGCACAGCTAGGGATCTCTATCAAAATCCTCCCCACTGGACTTTCCAGATTAGGGTTTGGTTAGTGGAGGAGGGGGCTTGGAATGGGATCTTCAGACCCTTTGCTTGTTGCTGATCTAAAAGATTGCTAGGAGAGAGCTATGTGCTGTTTGGTCCATTTCTAAGCAGGTCTAGTGCTCTTCTCAATCAGTGCTAAATAGATGTCCATAAATGGTCTGTTTCAGAACAAGCTAGTGTGGAGGAGAAGTATGGGGCAAATTGGGAGCGGGAGATATATGATGAGGAATCTCTGACATGATTGCTGTGCCATGGGAAGGGAGGCTGTGGCAGACTATGAAGTTGTGTCCTTGCAGTCTGTAGCTCCTGGAAGGAGCCTGTGGGCAGCCCTGGACCTGCAGTGGAAACGTTAAATGGTGCTGCCTGCAGTAGTAATAAATGAAGTCCATTGCTGTGGAAACCCTCACTTGCAGAAGTACAGAAAAACCAGTCATGCTTAGGGAACAATGCTAATAGGAGAAGGAAAGAGAGATGGAAGAGGCTGAGTTGCTTTCCAGCCGAAATGAATCCTCTACACTGCATAGGGCTGATGCTCTTCCAAACTAGCCCTACATGCATGATTATAAGGTTCCTATACAAGAGACAAGTGGTGTTTTGGAAAGTGGTATTCAGGAATTAGCTGGGTAATGATTTTTTAAAATTATTTTCTCAATTGTAAATTGTTTTTTGTCTATTACTGTTTTATACTTTTCTTGTACACCACCCAGAGTCTCTCTTTCATCAAATGGGCAGCCATAAACATTGGATGGATGGATGGATGGATGGATGGATGGATGGATGGATGAATAAAGCAACCATGGAGGACGGTGAGCGGTCACTGGAGGGGAGGGGACATCCCCAGAACAGCCTAAGGTGGCCGATAGGAAGTGGACAAACTCTGATTCCTGATTGTGTCATCAAGTGTAAAACGGATGAAGAACCATGTCTATGGTAAAAATGGGAACCGGAGTCACAGTGACAAACACCTTCACTTTTCTTCCTGATCATAAAAGAACCAACCACATATTTTGACTTATGATTGGGGATTCTGCATCAAAGAGATATGTTAGATTGACTTCCAGCTGCAAAGCATTCCCTCACCCAGGAAGGTTGATGGGCACGGGAGTGTGCAAGAATATGGTTTTATTTAGAGATGCCTGCAAGGAACCGTCACAGCTTGGGCCAAGTTGCAAGCTCATGAAGAAACAGGTTGAAAAAGGGAAAGCTTCAAATATCAATGAATATAGGAAAACAAACTGAGTGACATTGAAACTGAGGGATTGATCCATTGTCAGTTGAGAGATTATCCATAGATGATTGAATTTGCAGGCTGAGTTCATTTCTTCATAGGCTCAACGCTCTACTTGCCAGAGGGAAGCACAAGAATTTTGCCTGATTAGAAACACTGAAGTTTGAAATGTAGAATATATTTCAATATTTCTCAGCCTAATTTGCCCTTTGCTAGTATAACTTGCCCCTCCAAGAGAAAAATACAGTGTCAGATTTTAATAGAGACTTTTTAAGTCTTCCTCCATTTCTCAATCTCCTCCATGCAAATGTCTCCTGTGATCATTGGCTAAGCTAGAAGACCTCAGAATGCTTTGGGGGAATCAAATATTCTAGTAGAACCAATGAGTGCAGATCTCCTTTGCATGAAGGGATACAACTGGGGCATTGAAGGAAAGGGAAGGGGAAGATCTCAGGAACTTTATAATTTTCCACCCTAAAAGGCCATTCCTTGTGAAAGTTCACCATGGGCTGGGCTGTGGGTTTCCTGGCACTTCTCCCTTACTGCACAGGTAAGGTGCAGAACACTCACTTTTCCCAGGTGAAGAGAGGATTTGGTTGTGATTCTCATAAGAACGTGGTCCCTTGGAAATGGCTAAGAGCAAAGGAAGATGCATCAGTTTCACAGTAGTTCTTTCTTTCTCTCCCCCCACTCTCTCCCTCCCCCCTCCCCCACTTTAAAAGGATTGATTGACAGCCCACTTGGTCTCAGCCTTCTTCAAGCTCTGTCTCCCTGGGAGGAACAGTCACGCTTCCCTGCACAACTCAGAGTACCTACAGCATTTACTGCAAAGACCTCTCCCTCTCCCGCCTAAGGAGGGTGGTGGGCACAGGAGTATGTAAGAGGATGGTGTGGGGGAAGCCCCCAGCCCCATGGCCTCCGGTGTCAATCAGTTGAGCAGAGCTGGTTTGGAAAAATTTAAAAATCGCTAGCTGCCTCATCCAGTTCCGAAGGTGTAATATGCACCAGACGTTCAGAAGCAAAAACCTTTTAGCTGAGATGGCTGTGGGTACAAACTGGACAATTAGCACTTCCTCAGGATATTGTACGTCTGAACTGAATGAACAATTTCTTTGTAATCCAATCCAATCCATGGGAGAGCAGCCTAAAGCTCAGAAGATGTTTTTTCAAAACAAAAACAAAAGCAAAAATAAAAAATAAAAAATGAAACTTTACTGTACGGAAATCTGTGAAGAAACATCCATGAATCGTGACATTTAACACTGTACAATACATGGGATTCAGGGTGGGAAAAGAGACTCCTATAAAGCAGCAGGCATGGGTTGGCATTAACTTTTCTCATTTTACGTAAAGAAAGTGAGAAATATTTAGAGAAAGGTGGAAAAAATCTATTGGCAGCTGGAAATTCATATAGATTAGCTTGTAGCCAAGCACAGGGAAAAAGGTGATGGAAGGAGGAGTTTGAAAAGCTGTTCCTTTTCATGCTGCTCATACTTTTGTTGAACTCAGGTCGTGTGCAGAGTCCCAGTTGCAGCTTCCCGAGTGAAAGGAGACCCACCAACCATTCCTGAAGGTCACAGATGCCTCCAGTGTTGGTTTTGTCCTACAGGTTCACTGGAGGAATGGTGGAAAGCTGAATTATTCCTCCTCCTCCTCCTCCTCCTCCTCCTCCTCTTTCTTCTTTTTAACCTTCATTGATAGAGAATCAAAGATAGTACAAATGACGATATAGTCTAGGAGATTGCAAATGGTAATTGGGGCAGGGAAGAATTGAGTGTCTTGTTGTCACATTCCTCTTGCATTAATTAAATTCAAATCAAGATTGCCCAGGTGGGGCATTTGACAGAGTCCAAAGCTCTTAATGGTCCACAGGGTGTCACCAGACGTTTATTGAGTGCTGGGGAATCTGACCTTTCAATCCCAAAGACAGGAGCCAGTGTAAATTTGGTAAGCGAGGAGTGGGCAGCCACATGAAATCTACATAATACTCATAACAAAAGCAACAATCACAGTCCAGACAGAGCATTATGGCCTCCCTTGGCCCAAGCAAAGCAAGGAGTTGAAAATGGCTAAGAGATTTCAAAGATTCCTTTCCAGGCACGATACCTAAGGGAGAAAGGTAGGTTGAAGGCTGAGTGTGGAAAACCCACCAAGATTGCCCAAGTGGGGAATTAGAAGAAATCCCAAAGATGTGTTGGTCCACCCCACGGTGGTGAAACTTTTACTGAGGCCTTGTGAGCCAGAACATTTAATTCTTCCTCTGTTTCCAAATCTCCTCAATGCAAATGTGTCCTGTGGTCATTGGCTAAGTTAGAAGACCTCAAAATGCTTTGGGGAATCAAATATTTCAGTAGAACCAAGGGGTGCAGATCTCATCTGCATGAAAGGGTAAAGCTGGGGCATTTAAGGAAAGAGTACCTACAGCATTGGCTGGTATCAACAGAAATCTGGAGAAGCCCCTCGTTTTGTCCACTGAGATGGCTGCAGCAGCAGGGGACCAGGGATCCCAGATTGGTTTACGGCCACCAGGTCTGGCACCACAGGATCTTTAACCATCACCAACGTGCAGGTTGATTGAGAGGCAGATTATTACTGTGAGAGTTGGGACAGTACAGGCAAGCTGTTGCACAGTGGTAAATGCTTATGGGGAAGTGTGACAAAACCCTTCACTTTTCTTCCTCAGCACAAAAGCCCCAACACCTCACTTTGGCCTGTGATTGGGGATCCTGAGTCAGAGATACCAGAGAAAAGCCCATCAGGTTGATTTCCAGCTGCAAAGCATTCTCTCACCCAGGAAGGCTGATGGCCACAGCAGCATGGAAGGAAATGGCTTTATTTAGAGATGCGTGCAAGGAACCGTCAGAGCTTGGGCCAAGCTACAAAGTCACGAAGAGACAGATTGAATGAATCTGAAGGGAAAGCTTCAAATATCAGTGAATATAGGAAATCAAACTGAGTGACATTAAAACGGGGTGGGGGTGTCATCTGTCCGTGGTTGAAGAATTATCCATGGATTATTGAATTTACAGGCTGAACTGATTTGTCTATAGGCTCAGTGTTGTAATTGGCAAAAGGAAGCACAAGAATTCTGTCTGATTTCAATATTTTTCAGTATAATTTGCCCCTTGCTGGTATAACGTGCCCCTTGAAGGGAATAATACACTTTTGGGGAGAAAAATTTGAATCCCTGTTTAACGTGGGTGCCAAAATGCCAGCTGGAGTCATGCCCAGGGAAAGAGGACTCGGCTTCTCCAAGCTTTAGTTTTCTGCATTGTGACTCACTGCCGGACCTTCTGAAGTGTTTTCCCAGCATTTGGGACTGAAGTTTCAACTGGTCAAAACTGTGGTGCTCAATATTTTATCTCTGTGCTGGTGATTCAAACTCATGAATCAGAGAGATAAAACATTATTTTCAAAATCTCCTTTATGCAGTTTTGTCCAGTCCTTCTTTCTCATGTGAGAGCCATAAAAGGCCAGGCAAATTCCAGCTCAACCCCACCTTCCATGGAAATAAATTATTCCCCCCTTCCTCTTTGGCATTATTAAAAAAGCAACGAGAGTGGAGGAAGAGGAATAATCTCAACAAAGAGCTTGAAAAGGAGCTCTGCAAAAATTCACCAACTGAGACATATTAGCAGAGCCAGAGAGATTCTGTGGAGCAGGTCGGGGTGAGGAATCAAAAGTAGATCAAGTTAAGGAGACCTTTCCAAGAAACTTCTCATTTCCCCATTTTAGATGAGCTCCTAGTCCTCTACAACCCATGTTGATGTAGACGTTTCAATCTCTTGATGCATCTAATTTTCCTTCAACCTCATTTGTTTGCTTCTACTTCCGTTTTCATCTCCGGGGGAGAGTGTGTGAAGAGAGTTTTCCTTGCTATTTCACAGATGCACATGGAAGGGTATGTTATTTGCACGTCTCTGGCCACTAGGTGCCACTGATGGCCTTTCATAGTTTCTAAACTAAAGCTTAGTAAAAAGAGGCAATTTCCAGTTTTTCCAGTTGGGGAGTAGAGTGCAGACAGATCATTCTGGGGAAGGTCTATTCTTATGGCCACTGAGAGTCAACACTGACTTGATGCCACATGATCAATGAATGAAACTCCTGGAGATGCAGCCATAGTTGTTTCTTTCAAGATATTCTCTCTGACTGCGTTTTGAAGAGGATTAGAAAGTGATGGCCAAAAGAGGCTGATCCCCACCCTGCAAAGTGGTGTGGACTTAGGTTCTTCACAGAGCAGGGGATTAGAGAAGAAGGTCTTCAGAGTATAAACCTGACATTGATGATTACAGTGTTGGATGTCTGGGGGAATATGCAAGTGCATTACGGCTTGCAACATATTCTTGTTCAGGAAACTTGGAAACTGTCCAACACCAACTGGATAGGAATCGTTCACACAGCACGTGGATTCAGGTGACTTTATGGATATGACCAAATTCTGAATTTGGTTTGGTTTGGTTTGCGGTAGTTTTTTGTGGGGGAGGGGCAATATTTTGAGTGAACTCAGAACCGTTGGTTATCGTACAGTGCATTGTAGAGGATGAACCCAGAAAAGATGAACGTCCAGTGAGTTTTGTGAAGGCTCCCGTGGAGTTCCATCCCCTCTCCCAGCCCTCAGGGGAGTCTTGCAGATGAGATCTTATGCACACCACCCCTTGTCTTTGTCTCAGGAATGCAGGGGTGGGGGTGATGGTTTAGAAACCAATAAACCGGAAAATATATTTGCATATTCTTTCAGCCACCAATTCTGGAGCTTAAGAGGGGAGCGAAGGGGCCAACCTAGAGGGAGCGTTGGTTCCAGAAGATCCGTTGTTGCCCGTTTCTCAGCCATGGCCCAAATGTTTCTCTTCCTCCTCTTCCTCCTCACCTACTTCACTGGTAAAGTATGGCTGTCCTGTGAGGGGGTGAAACATATTTTGGCCTTCCAATGCACAACTCTACTTTTCTGGATATTTTACCCCTTTCTTGTCCCCTTTCTACTTTCCTTAAAGTTGTTAAAATGCCTTTCTCTCTGAAAGCAGCTCAGTTGTATTTTTTCCCCACTTCTTCCACCGGCAGGTGCCTTGGCCCAGTCCACCCTGACTCAACCACCTTCTCTGTCAGCATCGCTTGGAGAGACAGCCAGAATTACCTGTACAAAGACAGGTGGTAGCATTTCAAGCTACTATGTGAGCTGGTATCAGCAGAAACCTGGCAGTAGTCCTCTCACAGTGATCTATAAGGATAACGAGAGACCTTCTGGAATCCCCGAGCGATTTTCTGGTTCCGTGGACTCTTCGTCCAATTCGGCCACCTTGTCCATCTCCAACGTTCAAGGAGAAGACGAGGCTGATTATTACTGTTTCACTGGTGCTAGCAGTGAGCAGAGCACAGTGATTCCACCGTATGGAGAACTGAGACAAAAACTAAGAAGGTGTCTTTGCCCTGCTTGTCAGTTCCGCTTTGCACTAGTGCAGGCAGCTGGAAAAACAACTAGTTATGGAACAACAACAACGACAAAAATTAACCAATTCAGTGTCTTGCAATAAAAAGGGAAATTGATCCAGTCCTGGAGAAAATGGAGTGGAGATGATGTAAGATGTTTAACATGCTGATTTTGTGTGGCTGCTTAGCTTCTGATTGCCTATTATGTTTCCATCACATTTCCCCTCCCCCACACTTTCTTCAGGGGTGACCTAATCATCTCCCAGACCTTCTTCCCTCCTCTCATGTCTCTTCTCTTTTGGATAATGGGAAGCTTTCAAGATCCAAACCAAGTTGCCTAAGTTGGCCAAGAAGTCAGGAAGGTGTCCAAGCCCTCCTTGAATGCTTCACTCGACATTGGTGGCAGGGGCTGAGAAGAGGAGTGGACAGCCAGGCAGCTCTGTCAACATCCTCCCCACAGGAGGTTCCTAGAGTAGGGTTGGGTGAATGGGGGAGGGCGCTTGGAATGGTATCTTCAGACCACTTACTTTCCCCCAATCCATCCCGTATTTGCAGTAAAGCATTGCTTTTGTCAATGGGGCTTCATAAACTCATGCAAATCAAAACAGGTTCATGGAATGAATTCCAGACAGCCTTCAATCCATTCCTGGGCTAATTCTCTCCTCTACCCCTACTCCCCACTCCAAGAAAATATGATGTTTACATGACATATATCTTATCAGATGCTTCCTCTGTAATCTGCCTTTCAGAGGTCTGGGTTGGTAGATCAAAAGCAAGACATTTGCATGATGAGGTTCCTCTCTTGTCTTTGGGGATTTAAGAGAGGCGGAGAGGACGTGAATGGGAAATCCCTTTGCTTTAGACAAGTGATTGGCCCATCGTGAATGGGAAATCCCTTTGCTTTAGACAAGTGATTGGCCCATCGAGGTCTCCCTCCCTGGTCCAGGCACTTCTTCTGTGCATCGTCCTGATCTCTATTGGTAAGAGAAATCCCTTTGGAAGGAGGCACAAACTTTTCTGGAAAGAAAGTCATTAGAGCCTCCTTGCTAGATAGCCGAGTTTTGAATTCTTGGTGGTTGTTCTCTTGACCCTCAGTTGAAGAAGCACTGCCTTGCTCTCTTTCAGGTCCCAGCCTTCAACAACTGCAGACTGTGAAGGACCCAGAAGTTGTAGCCCCTGTGGGGACAGTCACCACGTCTTGTCGATACGATGGTGGAAATCTTGGGGATGGCAACTACCCTTGGTGGTCCCAGCAGAAACCCAGGAGTAAACTTTGAACACTGATCTATAGCACCAGTACCAGACTGTTGGGGGTTCCAGCTCATTTCTCTGGGTCCAGATCAGGGAATATGATGACCTTGACTATCCCTGGGTCTCTGGTTGAAGATGAAGCAACCTATTATTGTGACATGTGGACGGGTGGTCAGTTCCACAGTTCTTCATTCAGCTGGGGAAGTCAGACAAAAACTCTTCTCTTCATTTGATTTCCTTCCTTCCTTCCTTCCTTCCTTCCTTCCTTCCTTCCTTCCTTCCTTCCTTCCTTCCTTCCTTCCTTCCTTCCTTCCCTTCTTCTTCTTCTTCTTCTTCTTCTTCTTCTTCTTCTTCTTCTTCTTCTTCTTCTTCTTCTTCTTCTTCTTCTTCTTCTTCTTCTTCTTCTTCTTCTTCTTCTTCTTCTTGTCCTGTGTGCATCAGTGAAATTGAAATGAAGGGACAGTTGTGCAGTTTTGGTTGACTGAAGACAAGAGAACAGGACCATCCTATCCAGTTGATTGTTCCGGGGTGAAGGCCCTCCCGTGTTTAGGTACTGGGAATAAAGGGTGAATCCAACAGGTACTGTGGCTCCCCTAAGGCATACTTAACGAAACTCAAACCACCTAAACATCAGAGGGCCTTTACTCTGCCACGATGCCATGCCCTCCCCTCAGCTGTCCTTGAAGGCCAGCACAGGAAGATCCTGACCCGGAGAGACAACGCCTCTGTGGCTCTGGACACACAGAAACAACAGAGCATGTGCTTCTCCAGTGCCTGTATGACAGAGACATTCATACTGGCCTCATCTCACCATCACTGCATAAATACCCAGGGCTCAGCAGGACAATTCTACACCTCCCTGCTGCTTTCTGATACCAACCCTGCTACAACATGTAATGTTGCCAGGTTCTGCAGAGATTCATCAGCTGATGACCTGGCCCATAAGCTAATCTAAATGAGCACCTAGTTTGTCATATTAGAGTGCTTTGTAATTTGATAGATATAGTCTGCCATATACTAACTTTTATGCTCCCCTAGACCCACCTGATGTTCCTGCCCCTCCTTTCAGTTTTTTTAGACTCTTGTTTTTTAGATATACTTTCTGTTTTAATACATACATTTTTATATCTTCTGTTGTTGTTGTTGTTCAGTCCTTAAGTCGTGTCCGACTCTTCGTGACCCCATGAACTATATCACGCCAGGCCTTCCTGTCCTTCACTGCCTCCCTGAGTTTGCTCAGTTTCACGCTCATTGCTTCAGTGATGCTATCTAACCATCTCATCCTCTGCCGTCCCCTTCTCCGTTTGCCTTCCATCTTTCCCAGCATCAGGGTCTTCTCCAAAGAGTCCTCTCTTTGCATTAGGTATCTTTGCATTAGTATCTGAGCTTGAGCTTCATTATCGATCCTTCCAATGAGCAATCAGGGTTGATTTCCTTTAAGATTGACTGGTTTGACCTCCTAGCAATCCAGGGGACTCTTAAGAGTCTTCTCCAGCACCACAGTTCAAAGGCATCAATTCTTCGGCGCTCAGCCTTTTTTATGGTCCAGCTCTCACAGCCACACATTACTATATCTTCTAGCTTTCCATAATTTTTCTTTTGGATTCCTTTCAGACAACCTTTAGGTTTTTATTACTGTTTTTCTGATGTATTTCCTGTGCTTTTTAAATTGACTGTATCCTGCCCCCTTACACTGGTCTTTGACCATAATAAAGATTTGATTGATACCATCCAAGTCAGTCTGTAACTGGATCTAGGTCCCGAAGACAAAGATCCAAACTCATCTGTATGGTTAGTAGCTCAAATGCCATTTACTGATTTCCACAAAGATATCAAAACCTCCACAATATGTGCAAAATTGGGACCGTAGCAGAAGACAAGAAATCTTAGAGCCGTTTGTGGTTTCCCGTTATGGAACCATGGACCGTTTGACCATCCAGGGTGAAGATCAGGCGTGTTGCTGTGGAATGTGGTTTAGTGACGTATTTCACCGTGGTCAACTGGCTTGGGGCACTGTGATCAAATCCTTCTCCTTCGTCATCAGGGGGTTGGAACATACCAATATATCTTGATTTTTGCTGACCTGTGAGAATCCCAGAAATAGAAATACTAGGGAGATCTGGCTCCATTTGCCAAACAGGACAATTTATCTAGCAAAATCCGCCTGGTTCAGGAGAGAGGTGCAATACCCAAGGATGAAACCACACTACAATCTGTCTATCAAGGCAGACACCTTCTGAAGATCAGGATCGCTTAGCATTTTTGGAGAGTGCAAGGTCTTTGTAGGTGAGGAGCAAACGTGGGCAGATTTGTTTTAGAGTTAATGGGGGATCAGGATGTTCTGATCGGTTTTGCACAGTCTTCTTGATGTTTCTTTCTTTGCTTTTTAAAAATGATATTAAAGCCAGTTTAAGAGTTCTATTGTATTTGCATATTAGCTTTTATGTGCCAGCTGAGGTTAAGTATAATTACATAATTACATTTCCATGTAAGCATTTCCATGTCACCTTCACGTTACAAGTCGGGTGTTCCCCTGGTCCACAAGAGGGTGGTCAGATTTTAATGGAGGCCTTTGAAGTCTTCCTCCATTTCCAAATCTCCTCCATGCAAATGAGTCCTGTGATCATTGGCTAAATTAGGAGACCTCATTATGCTTTGTGCGAATAAAATATTCTAGCAGAACCAATGAGTACAGGTCTGATTTGCATGAAAGGGCACATCTGGGGCATTTAAGCAAAGGAGAAAATCTCAAGAAGATTATAATTGTCCACCCTAAAAGGATACTCCTTGCCAAAGTTCACCATGGGCTGGGCTGTGGTCTTCCTGGCACTTTTCACTTACTGCACAGGTAAGGTGCAGAACAGTTAGTTTTCCTGGGTGAAGAGAGGATTTGGTTGTGATTCTCATAAGAGCATGGTCCCTTGGCAATTGTTAAGAGCAAAGGAAGATGCATCAGTTTCATAGTATTTCTTTCTTTCTCTTTCCCCACTCTCTCTCCCCCCCGCCTCCCTTTAAAGGCATCAATTGTCAGATGGTTTTGACTCAGCCTCCCTCCAGCCCTCCAAATCCAAGGGAGGATTTGGTTGTGATTCTCATAAGAACATGGTTCCTTGGACATGGCTAAGAGCAACCAGAAAAGAAAGTGCATCCCTGACAAAATATTGTTTTTTTCTTCACCTCTCCCCTTCCCCCTTTTAAAGGCATCGACTGTCAGACTGTTTGGACTCAGGCTCCCTCCAGCTCCGTGTCCCTGGGAGGAACTGTCACTCTCTCCTGCACAACAACTCAGAGTAGCTACAGCATTGGCTGGTATCAACAGAAATCTGGAGAAGGCCCTCGCTTTGTCCACTGTGATGGCTGCAGCAGGGGAGAAGGGATCCCAGATCGGTTTACGGCCACCAGGTCTGGCAGCACAGGATTTTTAGCCATCACCAATGTGGAGGCTGAAGACGAGGCAGATTATTTCTGTGGTAGTTGGGACAGTGCTGGCAACCAGCTGCACGGTGGTAAATTCTGATGGGGAAGCGTGACAAAAACCTCCACTTTTCCTCTTCAGCCTGAAAGAAAAAGCAACAAACCTTGACCTGTGACTGGGGACAGTTGAGCTGAAGAGTTAGGAGAGGAGCTCCTGCTGGTCCATTTCCATCTTCAAAGACCTCTCTCCCCTGCCCCCAAGGAGGGTGGTTGGGTCAGGAGTATGGAAGCGGAGGGTGTAGGGTAAACCAGTAGCCCTATGGGCTCAGGTTGCTAACTGTTTTGGAAAAAGAATATATTTGAAAATCATTAACTGCCTTATCCATTTTGAAAGTTGTAATATACACCAGACCTTCAGAAACAAGAAGATTTTAGCTGAGATGGGGGCGGGTACAAACTGGACAATTAGCATTTCACCAGCATATGTCTAAACTGAACGAACATGTTTTTTTTTATCCAATCCAATCCATGGGAGGGCAGCCTATGGCTCAGGAGATGTTTTTTCAAGAAAACCAAAAAAACCAAAAAAAAAAAGAAACTTTACTGTATGGAAATCTGTGAAGAAACATCCATGAATCGTGACATTTAACACTGTACAATACATGGGATTCAGGGTGGGAGAAGAGACACCTATAAAGCAGCAGGCGTGGGTTAGCATTAACCTTTCTCATTTCATGTAAAGAAAGTGAGAAATATTTAGAGAAAGGTGGAATAAACCTATTGGCAGCTGGAAATTCATATAGACTAGGATGTAGCCAAGCACAGGGAAAATTGTGATGGAAGGAGGAGTTTGAAAAGCTGCTCCTTTTCATGCTGCTCATACATTTGTTGAACTCAGGTCGTGGGTAGAGTCCCAGTTGCAGCTTCCCCAGTGAAAGGAGACCCACCAACCATTCCTGAAGGTCAAAAATGCCTCCAGTCCTGGTTTTGTCCTACAGATTCACTGGAGGAATAATGGAAAGCTGAATTATTCCTCCTCCTCCTCCTCCTCCTCCTCGTTAACTTCATCTGTTAAAAAGGCCATGTGAAGTGGGTTCCCCTTGCTATTTTACAGATGGGCATGAAAGAGTATCTTACTAGTGTCTCTCTGGCCACTAGGTGTCATTGATGACCTTTTATGTTTTCTAACCTAAAGCTTACTAAAAAGAGGCAATCTTGAGTTTTCCAGATGGGGAAATGGGTGGGGACAGATCATTCTGGAGAAGGTCTATTCTTCTGCTCACTGAGAGTCAATGCTGACTTGATACCACATGATCAATGAATGAAACTCCTGGAGATGCAGCCATAGTTGTTTCTTTCAAGATGACTCTGTTTTGAAGAGAATCAGAAAGTGATGGCCAAAAGAGTCTGATCCTCACCTTGCAAAGTCGTGTGGACATAGGTTCTTCACAGAGCAGGGGATTGGAGAAGAAGGTCTTCAAATACAAACCTGACATCCATGGTTGTAGTGTGGGATTTCCGGGGAAATATGCAGGCCCATTACAGATTTCAGCATATTCTTGTCCAGGAAACGTAAAAACTGTCAAACACCAAGCGAAGAGGAATCGTTCACACAGTACATGGATTCAGGTGGCTTATCGATTTGATCACCTGCTGAATCAGTTTGGTTTGTGGTATTTTTTTGTGGTGGGGTAATATTTACTGTGAACTTAGAAATGTTGGTAAGTTTACCTCACACTGTAGATAGAGGGTGAGCCCAGAAAAGATAAAATTTCAATGTGTTTTGTGAAGGCAGCCATGGAGTTCCACTCCCTTCCGCACCCCACAGGCGAGTCTTGCAGGTGAGATCTTATGGAAAACATCCCTTGTCTTTGTCTCAGGAATGCAGGGGTGTGTGTGTTAAAAAACAAATCGACGGGAAACTTATTTGCATACTTTTTCAGCCACCAATTCTGGAGCTTAAGAAGGGAGTGAAGGGGGCAACCTAGAAGGAGCGTTGGTTTCAGAAGATCGGTTGTTGCCCATTTCTCGGCCATGGCCCAAATGTTTCTCTTCCTCCTCTTCCTCCTCACCTACTTCACTGGTAAAATATGGCTTTCCTATGAGGAAGTGAAACGTATTTTGGTCTTCCAATGCACAACTCTACTTTTCTGGATATTTTATCTCTTTCTTGCCCCCTTTCTACTTCCTTAAAGTTGATAAAATGCCTTTCTCTCTGAGAGCAGCTCAGTTGTATTTTTTCCCCATTTCTTCCACCTGCAGGTGCCTTGGCCCAGTTCACCTTGACTCAACCACCTTTGTCAGCATCGCTTGGAGAGACAGTCAGGATCACCTGTGAAAGGACAGGTGGCAGCATTTCAAGCAACTATGTGTCAAGTCCACGATGTCCAACTCTCAGTTCTGAAGCATTATCCCACAACCAGGCTTGGGTCAGATAAATACTTCTTTATTAAGAGGTACATGTAGCTGGTAACCAGAACATTGTTAAAACTAACGCCTTGGCTAAACCTCCCTCTATTTATCCCCCCTCCCCTTATTGCCTGGCTCGTGAGTCCTCTTCACCTGTTGTTGACCTCTCTCCTTCCTCCCCAAGCTTCTTCCTGGTTCTTTGGGCCCCAGCTGCCTGGCCGGCAATCAAGCCCGTCTAAATTGCCCATATATGGTTAAGTTGCTTCCCAACTCCCCTTACAACCATTAACAGCCACCCCCCCCCCCTCTATAGTTACAAGTGGCAGAAACCAATCAATCCAACTCCCAATGAATGCAATACAATGGAAAACAACAACAGTTGGATGATCCAGGTTCTGACACTATGTGAGCTGGCATCAGCAGAAACCTGGCAGTAGTCTTCTCACAGTGATCTATGCAGATAGCAGCAGATCTTCTGGAATCCCCGAGCGATTTTCTGGTTCTGTTGATTCTTCGTCCAATTCGGCCACCTTGTCCATCTCCAATGTTCAAGCAGAAGACGAGGCTGATTATTACTGTTTAGCTGCTGATAACAGCGGGCAGAGCACCCTATGGAGAACTGAGACAAAAACTAAGAAGGTATCTTTGCCCTGCTTGTCACTTTGCATTGCTGCAAGCAGCTGGCAAAACAGCTGGTTATGAAGCAAAAAAAAAAAAAAAAGTTAAGCAATTCATTGACTTGCAATAAAAAGGGAAATTGATCCAGTCCCTGAGAAAATGGGGTGGAGATAATGTAGGACGTTTAACATGCTGATTTTCTGTGGCTGCTTACCCTCTGATTGCCTATTATGTTTCCATCACATTTCCCCTCCCCACACTTTCTTCAGGGGTGACCTAATCATCTTTCAGGCCTTCTTCCCTGCTTTCGTGTCACTTCTCTTTTGGATAATGGGAAGTTTTCAAGATCCAATCCAAGTTGTCTAAGTTGGCCAAGAAGTCAGGAAGGTGTCCAAGCCCTCCTTGAATGCTTCACTCAACATTGGTTGCAGGGGGCTGAGAAGAGGAGTGCACAGCCAGGCATCTCTGTCAACATCCTCCCCACTGGACATTCCTAGATTAGGGTTGGGTGAATGGGGGAGGGTGCTTGGAATGGTATCTTCAGACCCTTTGCATGTTGCTGATCTAAAAGATTGCTGTGCCAAAGCTATGTGTTGGGCAGGCCATTTCTAAGCAGATCTACTGCTTTTCTAAATCAGTGTGAAACACACGTCCACAAATATTTCTGCTTACACCACACTGATGTAGAGGGGTGGAATGAGGCAAAATGGGGGGGGGGGGGAGATCTACAATGAGGAATCTCTGACATGATTGATGCGCTATGGGAATGGAACTTCTGGCAGAGCATCCAGCGGTGTCCTTGTGGTCCTGTAGCTCCTGTAAGCAGCCTGTGGACAGCCCTGGAACTGCATTGGACCATTGAACGGTGCTGCCTCACCTAGTAATAAATGAAGTCCATCCCTGGTAAAAAAAACCCTTCACAGAAGGAGAGGAAAAACCGATCATGCTAAGAGAACAATGGTAATAGAAGCAAAGAGGGAAGGAAGATCCTGAAATGAGGCAGTAGCATAAGTCAAGGAATCCTAGAGCACTTTCTGGTTTCCCGTTATGGGATGCATGAGCATTTGAGCATCACCAACATCCAGGGTGAAGATGAGGCTCATCCCTCTGGAATGTAGTTTGCTGACATATTTCACTGTGGTCAACTATCTTGGGGCACTGTGATCAACCCCTCCTTCCTTCATCTTCAGAGGATTCTAACAAACCAATAGAATTGGATTTTTTGCTGAGTTGTGGGAATCCAAGATAGAGAATATGTTAGGCGGATCTGCCTCCATTTGCCAATGAGGGCCAATTGTCTAGCAAAATGGGCCTGGTTCAGAAGAGAGTTGCAGTGCACAAGGATGAAACCACACTACAACCTCTCTATCAGGGCAGACACTTTCTGAAGGTCAGGATCGCTTAGCGTTTTTTGGAGAGTGCAGGACCTCTGCAGCTGAGGAGCAAATGTGGGCCGGTTTGTCTGAGAGTTAATGGGGGATCAGGATGTTCTGGTTGGTTTTGTGCAATGGCTTCTTGGTTTGTCGTTCTTTGCTTTTTTAAAAATTATTTTAAGGCTAATTTTAGGGATTCTACTGCAATTGCACATTAGCTTTTACATGCTGATTAAGATTAGGCAGAACAACATAATTACCTTTATGCATACTGTAAGCATTTCCATTTCAAATTCATGTATAAAATAGGGTGTTTGAAGAAATTCAGAAGTTTCCCTGGTCCACAAGAGGGTGGTCAGATTTTAATGGAGACCTTTGAAGTCTTCCTCCATTTCTCAATCTCCTCTATGCAAATGAGTCCTGTGGTCATTGGCTAAGCTAGAAGATCTTATTACGCTTTAGGGGAATCAAACATTCTAGTAGAACCAATCAGTGCAGATCTCATTTGCATGAAGGGGCCAAGCTGGGGCATTTAAGGAAAGGGAAGGAGAAGACCTCAGGAACTTTATAATTGTCCACCCTAAAGGGATATTCCTTGGAAAGTTCACCATGGGCTGGGCTGTGGTCTTCCTGGCGCTTCTCACTTACTGCACAGGTAAGGTGCAGAACAGTCAGCCTTCCTGAGGGAAGAGAGGATTTGGGTGTGATTCTCATAAGAACATGATCCCTTGGACATGGCTAAGAGCAACCAGAAAAGAAAGTGCATCCTGACAAAATATTGTTTTTTTCTTCACCTCTCCCCTTCCCCCTTTTAAAGGCATCGACTGTCAGACTGTTTGGACTCAGCCTCCCTCCAGCTCCGTGTCCCTGGGAGGAACTGTCACCCTCTCCTGTACAACAACTCAGAGTAGCTACAGCATTTGCTGGCATCAACAGAAATCTGGAGAAACCCCACGCTATGTCCAGTGTGATGGCTACAGCAGGGGAGAAGGGATCCCAGATCGGTTTACAGCCACCAGGTCTGGCAGCACCGGATCTTTGACCATCACCAATGTGCAGGCTGAAGACGAGGCAGTTTATTACTGTGGTAGTTGGAACAGTGGAGCTACCATGTTGCACGGTGGTAAATTCTGATGGGGAAGCGTGACAAAAACCTCCACTCTTCCTCTTCCACCTGAAACAAGAAGCAACAAAGCTTGCCCTGTGACTGGGGACAGTTGAGCTGAAGAGTTAGGAGAGGAACTCCTGCTGGTCCATTTCCATCTCCAAAGAGCTCTCTCTCCCCCCCGCCACCCAAGGAGAGTGATGGGCACAGGAGTATGGAAGCGGAGGGTGTAGCGGAAAGCGACTGCCCTATGGGCTCAGGTTGCTAACTGGTTTGGAAAAAATATATATTTGAAAATCTTTAACTGCTTCATCCGTTTCAAAAGTTGTAATATACAGCAGACCTTCAGAAGCAAGAAGGTTTTAGCTGAGATGGGTGTGGGTACAAACTGGACAATTAGCATTTCACCAGCATATGTCTAAACTGAATGAACAGGTTTCTTGTAATCCAGTCCAGTCCATGGGAGGGCAGCTCAGAAGAATTTTTTTTTTTTAACTTTACAGCATGGAAATCTGTGAAGAAACATCCATGAATTGCGACATTTAACACCGGACAATATGTGGGATTCAGGTTTGGAAAAGAGACACCTATAAAGCAGCAGGCATGGGTTAACATTAACTTTTCCCATTTTACGTAAAGAACGTGAGAAATATTTAAAGAAAGTTGGAATAAATCTATTGGCAGCTGGAAATTCATATAGATTAGCTGTAGCGAAACACAGGGAAAATGGTGATGGAAGGAGGAGTTTGAAAAACTTCATTTTCATGCTGCTCATTCTTTTGTTGAACTCAGGTCGTGGGCAGAGTCCCAGTCGCAGCTTCCTGAGTGAAAGGAGAGCCACCAACCTTTCCTGAAGGTCAAAGATGCCTCCAGTGTTGGTTTTGTCCTACAGGTTCACTGGAGGAATCATGGAAAACTAAATTATTGCTGCTCCTCCTCCTCCTCCATTTTGACTTCATCTGTTCCCTCCACCCCCATTTGCATCTCCAGGGGGAGAGTGTGTGAATTGGATTCTCCTTGCTATTTGACAGATGCGCATGAATGGGTATCTTATTTGCATGACTCTGGCCACTAGGTCTCATTGATAGGCTTTTATATTTTCTAAGGTAAAGCTTACTACAAAGAGGCAATTCTGAGTTTTTCCAGTTGGGAAATAGGGTGGGGACAGATCATTCTGGAGAAAGTCTGTTCCTATGGTCACTGAGAGTCAACACAGACTCGACACCACATGATCAATGAATGAAACTACTTAAGATGCAGCCATAGTTGTGTCTTTCAAGATGTTCTCTGACTCTGTTTTGAAGAGGCTGATCCCCACCCTGCCAGGTGGTGGGGCTGTAGGGTCTTCACAGAGAAGGGGATTGGAGAAGAAGGTCTTCAAATTATAAACCTGACATTCCTGATTCTAGTTTTGGATGTTTGTAGGAGTGTAGACAGGGATTTGCATTAAAGAGGAGTAAATCTGCATCAGTCAAAGGCAGTATCTTATTTGCACGTCTCTGGCCACTAGATGTCACTGGTGGCCTTCCATAGTTTCTAACCTAAAGCTTACTAAAAAGAGGCAATTTTGAGTTTTTCAAGATGGGGAAAGGGATGGGGACAGATCATGAAGGCAATAGTCTGTTCCTATGCTTACTGAGAGTCAACGCTGACTCGATGCCACATGATCAATGAATGAAACTGCTCAAGATGTGGCCATAGCTGTTTCTTTCAAGATGTTCTCTGACTCTGTTTTGAAGAGGCTGATCCCCAGCCTGCCAGGTGGTGGGGCTGTGGGGTCTTCACAGAGCAGGGGATTAGAGAAAAAGGGTCTTCAAAGTATAAACCTGACATTCATGATTCTGGTCTGGGATTTCTGGGGAAATATGCAGGTCCATTACAGATGTCAGCATATTCTTGTTCAGGAAACTTAAAAACACCAACTGAATAGGAATCGTTCATGCAATACACGGAGTCAGGTGACTTATGGATTTGATCACAGGCTGGATTTGGTTTGGTTTGTGGTATTTTTTTGTGGCGGGGTAATATTTAGCATGAACTTAGAAATTTTGGTAAGTTTACCTCTCCCTGTAGAGGGAAAGTGCGGAAAAGATGAAAATTCAGTGTGTTCTGGGAAGGCAGCCATGGATTTCCACCCCCTTCCACACCCCACAGGCGGGTTTTGCAGGTGAGAACTTATGCAAACCACCCCTTGTCTTTGTCTCAGGACTGCAGGGGTGTTCATGTGTGTGTGTTAAAAAAGAACTAGACCGGAAAATATATTTGGATACTTTTTCAGCCACCAGTTCTGGAGCTTAAAAGTGGAGCAAAGGGGGCAAGCTAGATGGAGCGTTGGTTTCAGAAGACCCACTGTTGTCCATTTCTCAGCCATGGCCCAAACATTTCTCTTCCTCCTCTTCCTCCTCACCTACTTCACTGGTAAAGTATGGCTGTCCTACAGGGAGGTGAAACGTATTTTGGTCTTCCAATGCACAAGTCTACTTTTCTGGATATTTTATCCTTTTCTTGCCTCCTTTCTACTTTATTTAAACTTCATAAAATGCCTTTCTCCCTGACAGCAGCTCAGTTGAATTTCTCCCCCATTTCTTCTACCTGCAGGCGCCTGGGCCCAGTTCACCTTGACTCAACCACCTTCTCTGTCAGCATCGCTTGGAGAGACAGTCACCATCACCTGTAAAAGGACAGGTGGTAGCATTTCAGATGGCTATGTGAGCTGGTATCAGCAGAAACCTGGCAGTAGTCCTCTCACCGTGATCTATCTAGATAGCGAGAGACCTTCCGGAATCCCCGAGCGATTTTCTGGTTCTGTTGACTCTTCGTCCAATTCGGCCACCTTGTCCATCTCCAACGTTCAAGGAGAAGACGAGGCTGTTTATTACTGTTTATCTTATGAGAGCAGCGGGCAGAACACAGTGATTCTATCGAATGTGGAACTGAGACAAAAACTAAGAAGCTGTCCAAGCCCTGCTTGAATGGTTCACTCAACATTGGTTGTGGGGGCTGAGAAAAGGAGTGCATAGCTAGGGATCTCTATCAAAATCCTCCCCACTGGACTTTCCAGATTAGGGTTTGGTTAGTGGAGGAGGGGGCTTGGAATGGTATCTTCAGACCCTTTGCTTGTTGCTGATCTAAAAGATTGCTAGGAGAGAGCTATGTGCTGTTTGGTCCATTTCTAAGCAGGTCTAGTGCTCTTCTCAATCAGTGCTAAATAGATGTCCATAAATGGTCTGTTTCAGAACAAGCTAGTGTGGAGGAGAAGTATGGGGCAAATTGGGAGTGGGAGATATATGATGAGGAATCTCTGACACGATTGCTGTGCCATGGGAAGGGAGGTTGTGGCAGACCATGAAGTTGTGTCCTTGCAGTCTGTAGCTCCTGGAAGGAGCCTGTGGGCAGCCCTGGACCTGCAGTGGAAACGTTAAATGGTGCTGCCTGCAGTAGTAATAAATGAAGTCCATTGCTGTGGAAACCCTCACTTGCAGAAGTACAGAAAAACCAGTCATGCTTAGACAACAATGCTAATAGGAGAAGGAAAGAGAGATGGAAGAGGCTGAGTTGCTTTCCAGCCGAAATGAATCCTCTACACTGCATAGGGCTGATGCTCTTCCAAACTAGCCCTACATGCACGATTATAAGGTTCCTATACAAGAGACAAGTGGTGTTTTGGAAAGTGGTATTCAGGAATTAGCTGGGTAATGATTTTTTAAAATTATTTTCTCAATTGTAAATTGTTTTTTGTCTATTACTGTTTTATACTTTTATTGTACGCCACCCAGAGTCTCTCTTTCACCAAATGGGCAGCCATAAACATTGGATGGATGGATGGATGGATGGATGGATGGATGGATGGATGGATGAATAAAGCAACCATGGAGGGCGGTGAGCGGTCACTGGAGGGGAGGGGACATCCCCGGAACAGCCTAAGGTGGCCGATAGGAAGTGGACAAACTCCGATTCCTGATTGTGTCATCAAATGTAAAACGGATGAAGAACCATGTCTATGGTAAAAATGGGAACCGGAGTCACAGTGACAAACACCTTCACTTTTCTTCCTGATCATAAAAGAACCAACCACATATTTTGACTTATGATTGGGGATTCTGCATCAAAGAGATATGTTAGATTGACTTCCAGCTGCGAAGCATTCCCTCACCCAGGAAGGCTGATGGGCATGGGAGTGTGCAAGAAAATGGCTTTATTTAGAGATGCCTGCAAGGAACCGTCACAGCTTGGGCCAAGTTGCAAGCTCATGAAGAAACAGGTTGAAAAAGGGAAAGCTTCAAATATCAATGAATATAGGAAATCAAACTGAGTGACATTGAAAGTGAGGGATTGATCCATTGTCAGTTGAGAGATTATCCATAGATGATTGAATTTGCAGGCTGAATTCATTTCTTCATAGGCTCAATGCTCTACTTGCCAGAGGGAAGCACAAGAATTTTGCCTGATTAGAAACACTGAAGTTTGAAATGTAGAATGGTCCCTTGGAAATGGCTAAGAGCAAAGGAAGATGCATCAGTTTCACAGTAGTTCTTTCTTTCTCTCCCCCCACTCTCTCCCTCCCCCCTCCCCCACTTTAAAAGGATTGATTGACAGCCCACTTGGTCTCAGCCTTCTTCAAGCTCTGTCTCCCTGGGAGGAACAGTCACGCTTCCCTGCACAACTCAGAGTACCTACAGCATTTACTGCAAAGACCTCTCCCTCTCCCGCCTAAGGAGGGTGGTGGGCACAGGAGTATGTAAGAGGATGGTGTGGGGGAAGCCCCCAGCCCCATGGCCTCCGGTGTCAATCAGTTGAGCAGAGCTGGTTTGGAAAAATTTAAAAATCGCTAGCTGCCTCATCCAGTTCCGAAGGTGTAATATGCACCAGACGTTCAGAAGCAAAAACCTTTTAGCTGAGATGGCTGTGGGTACAAACTGGACAATTAGCACTTCCTCAGGATATTGTACGTCTGAACTGAATGAACAATTTCTTTGTAATCCAATCCAATCCATGGGAGAGCAGCCTAAAGCTCAGAAGATGTTTTTTCAAAACAAAAACAAAAGCAAAAATAAAAATAAAAAATGAAACTTTACTGTACGGAAATCTGTGAAGAAACATCCATGAATCGTGACATTTAACACTGTACAATACATGGGATTCAGGGTGGGAAAAGAGACTCCTATAAAGCAGCAGGCATGGGTTGGCATTAACTTTTCTCATTTTACGTAAAGAAAGTGAGAAATATTTAGAGAAAGGTGGAAAAAATCTATTGGCAGCTGGAAATTCATATAGATTAGCTTGTAGCCAAGCACAGGGAAAAAGGTGATGGAAGGAGGAGTTTGAAAAGCTGTTCCTTTTCATGCTGCTCATACTTTTGTTGAACTCAGGTCATGGGCAGAGTCCCAGTTGCAGCTTCCCGAGTGAAAGGAGACCCACCAACCATTCCTGAAGGTCACAGATGCCTCCAGTGTTGGTTTTGTCCTACAGGTTCACTGGAGGAATGGTGGAAAGCTGAATTATTCCTCCTCCTCCTCCTCCTCCTCCTCTTTCTTCTTTTTAACCTTCATTGATAGAGAATCAAAGATAGTACAAATGACGATATAGTCTAGGAGATTGCAAATGGTAATTGGGGCAGGGAAGAGATTGAGTGTCTTGTTGTCACATTCCTCTTGCATTAATTAAATTCAAATCAAGATTGCCCAGGTGGGGCATTTGACAGAGTCCAAAGCTCTTAATGGTCCACAGGGTGTCACCAGACGTTTATTGAGTGCTGGGGAATCTGACCTTTCAATCCCAAAGACAGGAGCCAGTGTAAATTTGGTAAGTGAGGAGTGGGCAGCCATATGAAATCTACATAATACTCATAACAAAAGCAACAACCACAGTCCAGACAGAGCAGTATGGCTTCCCCTTGGCCCAAGCAAAGCAAGGAGTTGAAAATGGCTAAGAGATTTCAAAGATTCCTTTCCAGGCACGATACCTAAGGGAGAAAGGTAGGTTGAAGGCTGAGTGTGGAAAACCCACCAAGATTGCCCAAGTGGGGAATTAGAAGAAATCCCAAAGATGTGTTGGTCCACCCCACGGTGGTGAAACTTTTACTGAGGCCTTGTGAGCCAGAACATTTAATTCTTCCTCTGTTTCCAAATCTCCTCAATGCAAATGTGTCCTGTGGTCATTGGCTAAGTTAGAAGACCTCAAAATGCTTTGGGGAATCAAATATTTCAGTAGAACCAAGGGGTGCAGATCTCATCTGCATGAAAGGGTAAAGCTGGGGCATTTAAGGAAAGAGTACCTACAGCATTGGCTGGTATCAACAGAAATCTGGAGAAGCCCCTCGTTTTGTCCACTGAGATGGCTGCAGCAGCAGGGGACCAGGGATCCCAGATTGGTTTACGGCCACCAGGTCTGGCACCACAGGATCTTTAACCATCACCAACGTGCAGGTTGATTGAGAGGCAGATTATTACTGTGAGAGTTGGGACAGTACAGGCAAGCTGTTGCACAGTGGTAAATGCTTATGGGGAAGTGTGACAAAACCCTTCACTTTTCTTCCTCAGCACAAAAGCCCCAACACCTCACTTTGGCCTGTGATTGGGGATCCTGAGTCAGAGATACCAGAGAAAAGCCCATCAGGTTGATTTCCAGCTGCAAAGCATTCTCTCACCCAGGAAGGCTGATGGCCACAGCAGCATGGAAGGAAATGGCTTTATTTAGAGATGCGTGCAAGGAACCGTCAGAGCTTGGGCCAAGCTACAAAGTCACGAAGAGACAGATTGAATGAATCTGAAGGGAAAGCTTCAAATATCAGTGAATATAGGAAATCAAACTGAGTGACATTAAAACGGGGTGGGGGTGTCATCTGTCCGTGGTTGAAGAATTATCCATGGATTATTGAATTTACAGGCTGAACTGATTTGTCTATAGGCTCAGTGTTGTAATTGGCAAAAGGAAGCACAAGAATTCTGTCTGATTTCAATATTTTTCAGTATAATTTGCCCCTTGCTGGTATAACGTGCCCCTTGAAGGGAATAATACACTTTTGGGGAGAAAAATTTGAATCCCTGTTTAACGTGGGTGCCAAAATGCCAGCTGGAGTCATGCCCAGGGAAAGAGGACTCGGCTTCTCCAAGCTTTAGTTTTCTGCATTGTGACTCACTGCCGGACCTTCTGAAGTGTTTTCCCAGCATTTGGGACTGAAGTTTCAACTGGTCAAAACTGTGGTGCTCAATATTTTATCTCTGTGCTGGTGATTCAAACTCATGAATCAGAGAGATAAAACATTATTTTCAAAATCTCCTTTATGCAGTTTTGTCCAGTCCTTCTTTCTCATGTGAGAGCCATAAAAGGCCAGGCAAATTCCAGCTCAACCCCACCTTCCATGGAAATAAATTATTCCCCCCCCCTTCCTCTTTGGCATTATTAAAAAAGCAACGAGAGTGGAGGAAGAGGAATAATCTCAACAAAGAGCTTGAAAAGGAGCTCTGCAAAAATTCACCAACTGAGACATATTAGCAGAGCCAGAGAGATTCTGTGGAGCAGGTCGGGGTGAGGAATCAAAAGTAGATCAAGTTAAGGAGACCTTTCCAAGAAACTTCTCATTTCCCCATTTTAGATGAGCTCCTAGTCCTCTACAACCCATGTTGATGTAGACGTTTCAATCTCTTGATGCATCTAATTTTCCTTCAACCTCATTTGTTTGCTTCTACTTCCGTTTTCATCTCCGGGGGAGAGTGTGTGAAGAGAGTTTTCCTTGCTATTTCACAGATGCACATGGAAGGGTATGTTATTTGCACGTCTCTGGCCACTAGGTGCCACTGATGGCCTTTCATAGTTTCTAAACTAAAGCTTAGTAAAAAGAGGCAATTTCCAGTTTTTCCAGTTGGGGAGTAGAGTGCAGACAGATCATTCTGGGGAAGGTCTATTCTTATGGCCACTGAGAGTCAACACTGACTTGATGCCACATGATCAATGAATGAAACTCCTGGAGATGCAGCCATAGTTGTTTCTTTCAAGATATTCTCTCTGACTGCGTTTTGAAGAGGATTAGAAAGTGATGGCCAAAAGAGGCTGATCCCCACCCTGCAAAGTGGTGTGGACTTAGGTTCTTCACAGAGCAGGGGATTAGAGAAGAAGGTCTTCAGAGTATAAACCTGACATTGATGATTACAGTGTTGGATGTCTGGGGGAATATGCAAGTGCATTACGGCTTGCAACATATTCTTGTTCAGGAAACTTGGAAACTGTCCAACACCAACTGGATAGGAATCGTTCACACAGCACGTGGATTCAGGTGACTTTATGGATATGACCAAATTCTGAATTTGGTTTGGTTTGGTTTGCGGTAGTTTTTTGTGGGGGAGGGGCAATATTTTGAGTGAACTCAGAACCGTTGGTTATCGTACAGTGCATTGTAGAGGATGAACCCAGAAAAGATGAACGTCCAGTGAGTTTTGTGAAGGCTCCCGTGGAGTTCCATCCCCTCTCCCAGCCCTCAGGGGAGTCTTGCAGATGAGATCTTATGCACACCACCCCTTGTCTTTGTCTCAGGAATGCAGGGGTGGGGGTGATGGTTTAGAAACCAATAAACCGGAAAATATATTTGCATATTCTTTCAGCCACCAATTCTGGAGCTTAAGAGGGGAGCGAAGGGGCCAACCTAGAGGGAGCGTTGGTTCCAGAAGATCCGTTGTTGCCCGTTTCTCAGCCATGGCCCAAATGTTTCTCTTCCTCCTCTTCCTCCTCACCTACTTCACTGGTAAAGTATGGCTGTCCTGTGAGGGGGTGAAACATATTTTGGCCTTCCAATGCACAACTCTACTTTTCTGGATATTTTACCCCTTTCTTGTCCCCTTTCTACTTTCCTTAAAGTTGTTAAAATGCCTTTCTCTCTGAAAGCAGCTCAGTTGTATTTTTTCCCCACTTCTTCCACCGGCAGGTGCCTTGGCCCAGTCCACCCTGACTCAACCACCTTCTCTGTCAGCATCGCTTGGAGAGACAGCCAGAATTACCTGTACAAAGACAGGTGGTAGCATTTCAAGCTACTATGTGAGCTGGTATCAGCAGAAACCTGGCAGTAGTCCTCTCACAGTGATCTATAAGGATAACGAGAGACCTTCTGGAATCCCCGAGCGATTTTCTGGTTCCGTGGACTCTTCGTCCAATTCGGCCACCTTGTCCATCTCCAACGTTCAAGGAGAAGACGAGGCTGATTATTACTGTTTCACTGGTGCTAGCAGTGAGCAGAGCACAGTGATTCCACCGTATGGAGAACTGAGACAAAAACTAAGAAGGTGTCTTTGCCCTGCTTGTCAGTTCCGCTTTGCACTAGTGCAGGCAGCTGGAAAAACAACTAGTTATGGAACAACAACAACGACAAAAATTAACCAATTCAGTGTCTTGCAATAAAAAGGGAAATTGATCCAGTCCTGGAGAAAATGGAGTGGAGATGATGTAAGATGTTTAACATGCTGATTTTGTGTGGCTGCTTAGCTTCTGATTGCCTATTATGTTTCCATCACATTTCCCCTCCCCCACACTTTCTTCAGGGGTGACCTAATCATCTCCCAGACCTTCTTCCCTCCTCTCATGTCTCTTCTCTTTTGGATAATGGGAAGCTTTCAAGATCCAAACCAAGTTGCCTAAGTTGGCCAAGAAGTCAGGAAGGTGTCCAAGCCCTCCTTGAATGCTTCACTCGACATTGGTGGCAGGGGGCTGAGAAGAGGAGTGGACAGCCAGGCAGCTCTGTCAACATCCTCCCCACAGGAGGTTCCTAGAGTAGGGTTGGGTGAATGGGGGAGGGCGCTTGGAATGGTATCTTCAGACCACTTACTTTCCCCCAATCCATCCCGTATTTGCAGTAAAGCATTGCTTTTGTCAATGGGGCTTCATAAACTCATGCAAATCAAAACAGGTTCATGGAATGAATTCCAGACAGCCTTCAATCCATTCCTGGGCTAATTCTCTCCTCTACCCCTACTCCCCACTCCAAGAAAATATGATGTTTACATGACATATATCTTATCAGATGCTTCCTCTGTAATCTGCCTTTCAGAGGTCTGGGTTGGTAGATCAAAAGCAAGACATTTGCATGATGAGGTTCCTCTCTTGTCTTTGGGGATTTAAGAGAGGCGGAGAGGACGTGAATGGGAAATCCCTTTGCTTTAGACAAGTGATTGGCCCATCGTGAATGGGAAATCCCTTTGCTTTAGACAAGTGATTGGCCCATCGAGGTCTCCCTCCCTGGTCCAGGCACTTCTTCTGTGCATCGTCCTGATCTCTATTGGTAAGAGAAATCCCTTTGGAAGGAGGCACAAACTTTTCTGGAAAGAAAGTCATTAGAGCCTCCTTGCTAGATAGCCGAGTTTTGAATTCTTGGTGGTTGTTCTCTTGACCCTCAGTTGAAGAAGCACTGCCTTGCTCTCTTTCAGGTCCCAGCCTTCAACAACTGCAGACTGTGAAGGACCCAGAAGTTGTAGCCCCTGTGGGGACAGTCACCACGTCTTGTCGATACGATGGTGGAAATCTTGGGGATGGCAACTACCCTTGGTGGTCCCAGCAGAAACCCAGGAGTAAACTTTGAACACTGATCTATAGCACCAGTACCAGACTGTTGGGGGTTCCAGCTCATTTCTCTGGGTCCAGATCAGGGAATATGATGACCTTGACTATCCCTGGGTCTCTGGTTGAAGATGAAGCAACCTATTATTGTGACATGTGGACGGGTGGTCAGTTCCACAGTTCTTCATTCAGCTGGGGAAGTCAGACAAAAACTCTTCTCTTCATTTGATTTCCTTCCTTCCTTCCTTCCTTCCTTCCTTCCTTCCTTCCTTCCTTCCTTCCTTCCTTCCTTCCTTCCTTCCCTTCTTCTTCTTCTTCTTCTTCTTCTTCTTCTTCTTCTTCTTCTTCTTCTTCTTCTTCTTCTTCTTCTTCTTCTTCTTCTTCTTCTTCTTCTTCTTCTTCTTCTTCTTCTTCTTGTCCTGTGTGCATCAGTGAAATTGAAATGAAGGGACAGTTGTGCAGTTTTGGTTGACTGAAGACAAGAGAACAGGACCATCCTATCCAGTTGATTGTTCCGGGGTGAAGGCCCTCCCGTGTTTAGGTACTGGGAATAAAGGGTGAATCCAACAGGTACTGTGGCTCCCCTAAGGCATACTTAACGAAACTCAAACCACCTAAACATCAGAGGGCCTTTACTCTGCCACGATGCCATGCCCTCCCCTCAGCTGTCCTTGAAGGCCAGCACAGGAAGATCCTGACCCGGAGAGACAACGCCTCTGTGGCTCTGGACACACAGAAACAACAGAGCATGTGCTTCTCCAGTGCCTGTATGACAGAGACATTCATACTGGCCTCATCTCACCATCACTGCATAAATACCCAGGGCTCAGCAGGACAATTCTACACCTCCCTGCTGCTTTCTGATACCAACCCTGCTACAACATGTAATGTTGCCAGGTTCTGCAGAGATTCATCAGCTGATGACCTGGCCCATAAGCTAATCTAAATGAGCACCTAGTTTGTCATATTAGAGTGCTTTGTAATTTGATAGATATAGTCTGCCATATACTAACTTTTATGCTCCCCTAGACCCACCTGATGTTCCTGCCCCTCCTTTCAGTTTTTTTAGACTCTTGTTTTTTAGATATACTTTCTGTTTTAATACATACATTTTTATATCTTCTGTTGTTGTTGTTGTTCAGTCCTTAAGTCGTGTCCGACTCTTCGTGACCCCATGAACTATATCACGCCAGGCCTTCCTGTCCTTCACTGCCTCCCTGAGTTTGCTCAGTTTCACGCTCATTGCTTCAGTGATGCTATCTAACCATCTCATCCTCTGCCGTCCCCTTCTCCGTTTGCCTTCCATCTTTCCCAGCATCAGGGTCTTCTCCAAAGAGTCCTCTCTTTGCATTAGGTATCTTTGCATTAGTATCTGAGCTTGAGCTTCATTATCGATCCTTCCAATGAGCAATCAGGGTTGATTTCCTTTAAGATTGACTGGTTTGACCTCCTAGCAATCCAGGGGACTCTTAAGAGTCTTCTCCAGCACCACAGTTCAAAGGCATCAATTCTTCGGCGCTCAGCCTTTTTTATGGTCCAGCTCTCACAGCCACACATTACTATATCTTCTAGCTTTCCATAATTTTTCTTTTGGATTCCTTTCAGACAACCTTTAGGTTTTTATTACTGTTTTTCTGATGTATTTCCTGTGCTTTTTAAATTGACTGTATCCTGCCCCCTTACACTGGTCTTTGACCATAATAAAGATTTGATTGATACCATCCAAGTCAGTCTGTAACTGGATCTAGGTCCCGAAGACAAAGATTCAAACTCATCTGTATGGTTAGTAGCTCAGATGCCATTTACTGATTTCCACAAAGATATCAAAACCTCCACAATATGTGCAAAATTGGGACCGTAGCAGAAGACAAGAAATCTTAGAGCCGTTTGTGGTTTCCCGTTATGGAACCATGGACCGTTTGACCATCCAGGGTGAAGATCAGGCGTGTTGCTGTGGAATGTGGTTTAGTGACGTATTTCACCGTGGTCAACTGGCTTGGGGCACTGTGATCAAATCCTTCTCCTTCGTCATCAGGGGGTTGGAACATACCAATATATCTTGATTTTTGCTGACCTGTGAGAATCCCAGAAATAGAAATACTAGGGAGATCTGGCTCCATTTGCCAAACAGGACAATTTATCTAGCAAAATCCGCCTGGTTCAGGAGAGAGGTGCAATACCCAAGGATGAAACCACACTACAATCTGTCTATCAAGGCAGACACCTTCTGAAGATCAGGATCGCTTACCATTTTTGGAGAGTGCAAGATCTTTGTAGGTGAGGAGCAAACGTGGGCAGGTTTGTTTTAGAGTTAATGGGGAATCAAGATTTTCTGCTTCGTTTTGCGCAAAGGCTTCTTGGGTTTTTTTTATTTGCTTTTTTAATAATTACATTAAGGCTAGTTTAGGAGTTGCATTGTAATTGCCTATTAGCCTTTACATGCTGATGGAGATTAAGTATAATTACATCGCCATGTAAGCATTTCCATGTCAAATTCATGCAGAAAGTAGGGTGTTTGAAGAAATCCAGAAGTTTCCCTGGTCCACAACTGGGTGGTCAGATTTTAATGGAGGCCTTTGAAATCTTCCTCCATTTCTCAATCTCCTCTATGCAAATGAGTCCTGTGATCATTGGCGAAACTAGAAGACCTCAGAATGCTTTGGGAGAATGAAATATTCTAGTAGAACCAATGAGTGCAGATCTCATTTGCATGAAGGGCCAAGCTGGGGCATTTAAGGAAAGGAAAGGAGAAGACCTCAGGAACTTTATAATTTTCCACCCTAAAAGGACATTCCTTGTGAAAGTTCACCATGGGCTGGGCTGTGGGTTTCCTGGCACTTCTCACTTACTGCACAGGTAAGGTGCAGAACAGTTAGTTTTCCTGGGTGAAGAGAGGATTTGGTTGTGATTCTCATAAGAGCATGGTCCCTTGGCAATTGTTAAGAGCAAAGGAAGATGCATCAGTTTCATAGTATTTCTTTCTTTCTCTTTCCCCACTCTCTCTCCCCCCCGCCTCCCTTTAAAGGCATCAATTGTCAGATGGTTTTGACTCAGCCTCCCTCCAGCTCCGTGTCCCTGGGAGGGACGATTACGCTATCCTGCACAACAACACAGAGTTCCTACTGTATTGGCTGGGTTCAACAGAAATCTGGTGAAGGCCCACACTATGTCCAGTGTGATGGCTACAGCAGGGGAGAAGGGATCCCAGATCGGTTTACGGCCACCAGGTCTGGGAATACAGGGTCTTTAGCCATCACCAACGCGCAGGCTGAAGACGAGGCAGTTTATTACTGTGGTAGATGGAATAGTGCTGGCAACCAGTTGCACGGTGGTAAATTCTGATGGGGAAGTGTGACAAAAACCTCCAGTCTTCCTCTTCAGCCTGAAACAAGAAGCAACAAAGCTTGGCCTGTGACTGGGGACCCTTGAGCTGAAGTGGTAGGAGAGAAACTCCTGCAGGTCCATTTCCATCTCCAAAGAGCTTTCTCTCTGTCCCCCAAGGAGGGTGATGGGCACAGGAGTATGTAAGAGGAGGGTGCAGGGGCATCCCCCAGCCCCATGGCCTCTAGTTTCCACCTGTTGAACACAGCTGGCTTGGAAAAAATTTTATATTAAAAATGGTTAACTGCCTCATCCATTTCCAAAAGTGTGACATACATCAGACCTTCAGAAGGAAGAAGGTGAGATGGGTGTGGGCACAAACTGGACAATTGACACTTCACCAATAGATGCCCAAAGTGGATAGAAAGATTGGCTTTAATCCATTTTTTGCTGACTTTGGAGTGCAGCCTATCACAGAAAATACTGCTTTTCAAACAAGGAATATAGTCTTTTTAAAAAAATAAATTTATTAAGTTTTACAGAGAACATTAAAATTAACACAAACTAATAAGAGTGGGGAAGAAGGAAGGAAGGAAAGAAGAGGAAAAAACAAAAGTGCAGAAAGAATAAAAGAAATAGAAAGAAGCAGCTTCTGATTATGTTTGCAGCAAATATAAGTACAATTACAAAATTATCTCTTACTCTATGATTACAAAAAAACTTCAGTTTTTTGTATTATCCAATTTTTTTTCTAACCATCAAAATCACAAGTCATAAGTGCATTTTTTTCCCATTTCCAGCAAAAAGTCTATAAGGGGTTTCCAGTCAGCCAAAAGGTAAATACACATTCAGCGCCGAATGAAACTCTCGCGAAGCATAGGTGCAGCCAAAGAAGTTTACTCGAGTGTAATGCAGGTAGATACAAACAAAGCCAGGGTTGGCTTGGCACGATTACATACAGAGGTTTTATAGGGTTCTCTCCTTGACCCGGAGTTACCCCTTTTCCCGGCCTTCTCCCCATTGCCTGGGTTACTAGTTTGCCCGTGGTGTTCTCCCCCTCACCCTAATGGCAGAGTCAGCCGTGTTTCTTTGTCTCCCTGATTATTGTCCTTTGTTTGTGGGGTTGTTGAGTTCGTTGGGCTTTTCTTCTGCAGACTAAGCCGGGACTTCTTAATTGCTCACCGCTTGCTGTGCTTCTGAGCCGTTGTGGTTTGCCTTGCCTGGGGCGCTCGAGGGAAGCCGGCTTTGTTACAAAGTCCAGGGCTCCTGCCCTGAGTCCATCGCCGCGACCTGCCGGCAATTGACTTGCGGTTGGCCCGACTTCCTCTTCTCCGCTGCCTGCACCTGAGGCGGTGAAATTGACTAGGGCCGGTGAAGCTAAACAGCGGCGTTGGCCGTGCCGTGGCATGCCAGCTGAATCTGACAGATACTACATTCAGTAGAAGAAGGGCCCCCAACTATTTCCAAAGGACAGGAATGCATGACATCACCCAACCCCAACCAGACACTCCTGCAACCGTTGCCAGGGTTTTCTGGCTCTGTATAGGAAATTTTCCACCTGGGCAGGCTCAGGGTGAATGGTCTGGGGTGTTTGCTGCAGTTCATTTCCTTCACAATGAAGCCCTCCTCCCCAACTGTCTACAGCACCTGTGATGGGAAGCCCCCTCCCCTCCAGTTGGTGGTTGCTTCCCTCCAGTCTTCCTGCAAATTCATCCGTGGAATGATGGAAAGCTGGTTTGTTTCTCCTTCTCCTTCTCCTTCTCCTTCTCCTTCTCCTTCTCCTTCTCCTTCTCCTTCTCCTTCTCCTTCTCCTTCTCCTTCTCCTTCTCCTTCTCCTTCTCCTCCTCCTCCTCCTCCTCCTCCTTCTCCTTCTCCTTCTCCTTCTCCTTCTCCTTCTCCTTCTCCTTCTCCTTCTCCTTCTCCTTCATTAGAACAAGGCAAAATTGGGTCTCTCTTTTTGTTTTTGTTTTCTTTTTAAAAAAAAGATATCTAAGGGAAGTAGACAAGACTTGTACCATTTTCCGCTTCTAGCCAAAGTCATGGAAAAAAGTACAACCTTAATGCTTCCTTTGTTGTTGTTTTTTAAACTGGTCCAGGATAGATAAAGAAGCAGAAGCAGGAACCTGGAAAAACAGTCCAGACAGAACATCAGGGTATCCCATTGGCCCAAGTGAAGGATGGAGTTGAAATCCACAAGGAGATTTCTTTAACTGGCTTCTTTTCCAGCCACTGTATTCAGGGGAGACAAGCAGCAGAAGGCTGAATGTGGAAAGCCCCCAAAATTTGCCCAACTTGGGAATTGGAAGAAATCTAAAAGATTGGTTGCTTCACAAAGTGGTGGTCAAGTTTTATTGGTTGCTTGTGAGTCCAAGGATTAAACTCTTTTGTTTCCAAATCTCCTATATGTTAATGTGTCCTAAAGTCATTGGCTAAGCTAAAAGATCTCATTATGCTTCAGAGGAATAAAATATTCTAGAACAATGAATGACTGCACATCTCATTTGTATGATGGTGCAAATTTAAGTAAAGGAAAGGAGAAGATCTCTCAAGAACTTTATAATTTTCCTCCAAAAAGGGAAATTCCTTGCCGGAGTTCACCATGGATTGGGCTGTGGTCTTCCTGGCACTTCTCACTTACTGCACAGATAAGGTGCAGAACAGTCAGTTTTCCTGGCTCAAGAGAGGATTTGGTTGTGATTCTCATAAGAACGTGGTCCCTTGGAAATGGCTAAGAGCAAAGGAAGATGCATCAGTTTCACTGTAAACTTTCTTTCTTTTTCTCCCCCTACTCTCTAACTACTTCTCCCTCCCTCCTTAAAGTCATCGATTGTCAGCCCACTTGGTCTCAGCTTTCTTCCAACTCTGTGTCCCTGGGAGGAACAATTACACTCTCCTGCACAACACAAATACTAACCACATTAGCTGGAATCAACAGAAATTTGGAAAAGCCCTTCAATTTGTCCAGTGTGATGGCTTCAGCAGGAGAGAAGGGATCCCAGGTCAGTTTACAGCCATCAGATCTGGGAGTACGGGATCTTTAGCCATCACCAATGTGAAGGCTGAAGACGAGGCAAATTATTAGTGTGGTAGTTGGAACAATGGAATTAGCATGTTGCACGGTGGTAAATTCTTATGGGGAAGTGTGTCAAAAACCTTCACTTTTCTACCTGAGCATAAAAGAACAAACTGCATACGTTGCCTATGAATGGGGATTCTGAGTCAAAGAGATACAAGAGAAAAGCCCATTAGATTGATTTCCACCTGGAAAGTATTCTTTCATCCAGGAAGGTTGATGGCCACAGGAGTGTGGAAGAAAAAGGCTTTATTTAGAGATACGTGTAAGGAACCATCACAGCTTGGGCCAAGTTCCAATCTCATGAAGAAATAGGTTGAACCAAGGGAAAGCTTCACATAGCAGTGACTATAGGAAATCAAACTGTGTGACATTGAAATTGAGGGTTTTATTCATCCTCAGTTGAAGGACTATCCATGGATTATTGAATTTTTCAGGCTGAATTCATTTCTTGATAGGCTCAACACTCCAGTTGCCAAAGGGGCACAAAATAATCCTGCCTGATTAGAAAAATTGTAAAGATTCACATCCAGAATGTATTTCAATATTTTTCCCCTTGCTGGTATAACTTGCTCCTTACAGGGACAAATACATTTGGGGTTTTTTTTGTTTTTTTTTTGAGAGAGAGAGAATTTTCGATGCCCTGTTTAACCGGGATGCCAAAATGTCAGGTGAAGGTTTTCAAAATCTCCTTTATTCAGTTTTGTCCAGTTCTGTTTTCTCATGTGAGAGGTGCAGGAGGCTCCTGAACCAAACAAATTCTACCTTCCGTGGAAATAAACAAATATTTTATCTTTCCTCTTTGGCATCATTAAAAAGCAATGAGAATAGAGGAAGAAAAATCATCTAAACACAGAACTTACGAAGAAGCTGTGCAAAAATTCACCATCCCAAAGACTTTAGCGGAGACAGAGAGATTCTGCGGTACAGGTCATAGAATCATAGAATCATAGAATCATAGAATCATAGAATCATAGAATCATAGAATCATAGAATCATAGAATCATAGAATCATAGAATCATAGAGTTGGAAGGAACCTTGGTGGTCTTCTAGTTCAAACGCCTGCCCAAGGCAGGAGTCCTCATACCATCTTGGAGAAACAGTTGCCCAATCTTTTCTTGAAAATCTCCATCAACTCCAGGATGCTAGCTGTTCTACTGCTTAATAGTTCTCTCTGTCAGGAGATTCCTCCTTATTTCCAGGTTGGATCTCCCTCTGATGAGCTTCCACTCATTGCTTCTTGTCCTACCCTCAGGTGCTATGGAGAATAAAGCACCACCCTCTTCCCTGGGGCAGCCCTTCAAGTATTGGAAGACAGCTATGATGTCTCCTCTCCCTCTTCTCTTCATCAAGCTAAACATGCATAGTTCCTTTAGCCATTCTTCATAGGATTTAGCCTCCAGACCCCTTATCATCTGTTGCTCTTCTCTGCACTCTTTCTAGGGCTTCAGCATCTTTTTTGTATTGTGTTGACCAGAACTGGATGCAGTATTCCAAATGTGGCCTCACCAGGTGTAGAGTGGTACTCTCATTTCCCTTGATCTTGATACTATCCCTCTGTTGATGCAGCCCAGAACTGCACTGGCTTTTTTGGCAGCTGTAGCGCACTGCTGACTCACACTTAAGCCGTGGTCAACCAGGACACCTAGATCCGTCTCATAGGCACTACTGTCTATCCTGTACCTGTGCATCTGGCTTTTCCTGCCTAAGTGCAGGACCTGACTTTTCTCTCCACTGAACTGCTTCTTGTTGGATAAGGCCCAATGCTCAAGTCTGTCAAGGTCCTTCTGAATCTTGAATCCATCTTCCAAAGTGTTAGCAATTCCCCCCAGCTTTATGTCATCTGCAAATTTGATGAGCACCTTTTCAGTCCCCTCATCTAGGTCATTTATGAAGGTCAGATTAAGGAATAAAAAGTAGATCAAGTTATGGAGCCCTTCCAAGAATCTTCTCATTTCCCTATTTTAGATAAGCTCCTAGTTCTCTATAACCCATGTTGATGTAGATGTTTGAGTCTCTGGGTGCATCTAATTTTCTTTCAAGGCTCATTTCCCCCCCACCCCCCAATTTGTATCTCCAGGGGGAGAGTGTGTGAAGTGGGTTCCTTTGCTATTTCACAGATGCATATGAAAGGGTATCTTATTTGCATGTCTCTGGCCACTAGATGTCACTGATGGCCTTTCATAGTTTCAAACCTTTGTTGTTGTTTAGTCGTTAAGTCGTGTCCGACTCTTCGTGACCCCATGAACCATATTGCGCCAGGCCTTCCTGTCCTTCACTGCCTCCCTGAGTTTGCTCAGTTTCATGCTCATTGCTTCAGTGATGCTATCTAACCATCTCATCCTCTGCCGTCCTCTTCTCCTTTTGCCTTCAATCTTTCCCAGCATCAGGGTCTTCTCCAAAGAGATAAAGCTTACTAAAAAGAGGCAATTTTGAGTTCTTCCAGTTGGGGAATGGGGTGTAGAAGGATCATTCTGGAGGTCTGTTCCTGTGGTCACTGAGAATCAACACGGACTTGATACCACATCATCAATGAATGAAACTCCTGGAGATGCAGCCATAGTTGTTTCTTTCAAGATGTTCTCTCTGACTCCTTTTTGAAGAGGACCATAAAGTGATGCCTAAAAGAGGCTGATTCCCACCCTGCCAAGTGATGTGGATGTAGGTTTGGAGAAGAAGGTCTTCAAAGTACAACACTGACATTCATGATTCTAGTTTTGCATGTTTGTATGAGTGTGGACAGGAATTTGCATTAAAGAGGAGCAAATCTCCATCAATCAATTAAAAGCAGTGGGAAGTTCTCTGGAAGTGATAACCTTCCATCACAGTTCTTGTACCAAGGAGCTAAAGTTCATTCAGCACATCCTTTCCCTCTCCTGCAAATCTGTATTCAGCCTCTTCTGCCTCGCTGCTTTCAACAGAATTCCTTCCTTTCCACGTGAACGTGGGGAGAAATATCATAGAATGCAATGAAACGACTGAATAAATCTGCTTGGAATTGGATGGTTCTAAATTGGGGAAATATGCAGGTAGTTTATAGCTGTCAGCAGTTTCTTGTTGAGGAAATGGAAAACTCTGTCAAATACTGTACCAACAGCATGGGAAATGTTCACCCAACACATTGTTTCAGGAGAGTTGATAGATATGACAATATGCTGAATTTGGTTTGATTTGGGGTATTTTTTGGGGGGGTTTAATATTTTGTGTGAACTCAGAAATTTTGGTTACCTTACAGCACATTGCAGAGCGAGATGAACATTCAGTGTGTTTTGAGAAGGCACCCATGGAATTCCACCCTTTCCCACCCCACAGGGGAATCTTGCAGATGAGATCTTGTGCAAACCACCCCTTGTCTTTGACTCAGGAATGCATGAAAGGCGGTTTAAAAATACAGTGGTACCTCTACTTACGAACTTAATCCGTTCCGTGACTCTGATCGCAAGTCGAGTTGGTCGCAAGTCGAAATAAATTTTCCCATAAGGTTCAATGTAATTACCGTTAATCCATTCCGGCGTCCGCGGACCATGCGTCAGGGGCAGAAAAACGGCCGCTGACCACGCGGCAGGGCGGAAAAATGGCCGCAGACCACGTGTCAGGGGCGGAAAAATGGCCGCGGACCACGTGGAACGGGTGGAAAATGCCCGCGGACCGCGCGGCAGGGCAGAAAAACGGCCGCAGACCACGTGGAACGGGCAGAAAATGGGCGCGGATCCGGTTCGTAAGTCGAGGCGAGTTCGTAAGTAGAGGTAAATTTTTGGGGCCGGAGCTGATCGTATCTCGAAAAATTCGTAAATAGGGGCGTTCGTAAGTAGAGGTACCACTGTATTTGGGAAAATATTTGCCTGCTTTTTCAGCCACCACTTCTTTCAACTTAATTTAAGAGTGGAGTGAAGGGGGCAACCCAGAGGAACATCGGTTTCAGAAGACCCATTGTTGCCCATTTCTCGGCCATGGCCCAAATGTTTCTCTTTGCCCTCTCCCTCCTCACCTACATCACTGGGAAAGTATTCCTTTAATTTGCGAAGGTCAAACATTTTTTTCTCTTTCTAGGAACATGTCTACTTTGCTTAAAATGTTACCCTCTCCTTGCCTTCTTTTTTCTGACTATCACAGGTCAGGCTACTTGCTGACCTTGCTAGGAGATAAGGCTACTTATTATTGTGTGGTGTGGACTAGGGACAATCAACCCAGCTGCTTACTGAGAGGAGAAATGAGTCCACAACTCCTTTTCCTTGCCATTCTTTGCGCAGTAGTAGAAACAACATTGGTGGTCCTTCTCTTGCAAGTGAAGTAAGAGAGGATCCTTTCCCCCAACCCAACAGTTGAATTAGGACAATGGAAACAGCAAATGATAGGATTCAACAATCATAATTCATTAACAAGAACTTTTGTGACTTAAGGTGAAGAATAAGTTGGGACCGTTCCTGTTTTAAATACAAAGCCAACTACACCAGCAGTTCTCTCTTCTAATTCTGTGCTGTCACCTCCCAAAATCTGCCACCTCACTTTATCTCATGGTAGGTAAAGAAATGATAGGACTGGAGAAATTTCACTCAACTCCTGGGCAACTGGGCAACCTACTCTACAAGTCTCATCTTATCCTGTTGTTGCTCCTTATAGTCATTTAACTTGGCCTTCTGGAAACCAAGCTCAAAGACCTCTTCACAGCCTATCACTTCCTCCCAAGGGGCAGAACTGACTCAATCTGAACAGCAAAGCTCTTTCTCAATTGTCCACATAAGGTGAGGAGTGGTTTATGGATCTTTAGATGGCACTGTTTCACAACTGATGCTTTTAAGATTCAACCACAGTTGCCAATTTCCCTAAGAAGAGCTCGTAGGATTTCATGAATGGCAGCCAGAATGCTGAGTCTTTTCTCTCTGGCTAGATTCCTCTGTTTTCAGCGTCAGTACTAGAAAGAGACACCACCATCCTTTCCTTCATCCTGGTGGATTGGCTTGGTATTATTCTGAATACTGTGTAATTCAGAGAGAATATGAGTCCTCCTGAAAACCAGCTCCATACCACTGTGGTTTCCATCCCCCAATCTCTTAAAAAGCAGTTTAAAAAATGACTTGTGGTTGTCTTCAAATCAGCTGACTTCAAAGCATGGAGAAAGAAAGAGCAAAAATCACTAGCTTTGCCCCCAAATGGTTGCAGGAAACGTTGCAGTAACAAAACCCCCTTGCTTTCCATTCCATGCAAAAAGGAATTGGGGGAAAAAAAATACTTCCACTCTTCTCTGAATGCATTTCCTTATGTTGCATTATAACTGTCTCTCTGGTTATATGTTAAAAAAAAAAAAAATCCCAGTGATGTCTCTCGGGGGGAGCTGAAAAAACGCCACGCTACCTTTCCCTTTGCAAGCTTTGAAGTCCAGGAACTGAACAGCATAGCAAAGCAGGAGTTCCTACATATGGGGTAACAGATCACCCCAAAGCTCCAGAGCGTCTCATCAGTACAGGAGGAGGAACACCACATCTGGTTCAGGAATAAATCAACTCTCAAACCCAGAAGACACATTACTAAGGACTAGAGCTGTTTCCAATTTTTGGCATGGTGTCCAGCCCTCCTTGAAGACCTGGCTGTTTCCTTGGCCATGGCGTCTGGAGATTAGGTGAGCCTATGGCTGTGATTTTGTGCTTTTCATGCTTTGAGGACGATTGTCCTCAGCCGAATTATTCCATTCATTATTTTTATTTTGTTTAGATTTCACCCTATGTGAGCCACCCAGGGTCACAGATGGACAGCTAAACAATTGTTATAATAAAGAAGATAATCCCAAGACTAAATGTATCAAGTGAAACTAGTAAGCCAATACTTCCTTAACTAAAAGGCCTCCTCTCTTTCCTGATATATTTCAATCCCTTGCCTTCAAATGTCATAGCTTCTGGACAGAACATCCATTTGAGAGATCTGCTTATCTTAGATAAGGGCTAGGGTAGATCTCACAGTATTACAGGATCTAGCCAATAGCTAGTCTCAGGTTTCTTATTAAAATACTTCTCTTATTTTTCTGATCTTTACCTTTGGAACTTGTTTAGAACTGAACCCACGGGAGAATTTCAGTGCTTGCCTAGAGAATATTCTATCAAACATTTTGCAGTTGTACCACTGGTAGAAGTCTTGGGGTGCATCACAGATCCATTTTTACTATTGTTTAATGATATAACCATCAGGGGAAAATAACCCCTTCCAATCCCTGTAACTTTATTCATTGCTTTCCCCTTCCATCATAATAAACCAATTTTACATTCCATATTGAGTCAAAAATATTCAGAATTCCCCCCCTTTTTTAATCCCCTGAGGACTTTCTTTTTTGAACCCATTGAAATGGACAAAGAATGCCATTTTCCCCTCTCCAAAGAATATTAGGAGAAATACCCAACTCCAATTTTGCTGTGTACAGAAAGTGTGAAAAATCATGGAAGGTGTTTTTGGTCATCCAGTCCAACCTTTTAAGATTTTGCAGAGAGTTCCAGAAATTCGTGGTCAAAGACATTATAGAAAATTAAATAGAGGTCCAGATCTAGCTATCTATTGAGTCGCAATGCAAGAACAAATATATATAAGAACATATATATAAGAACTTATATATATATAAGAACAAAATAAAATCAAGGTGGCACGTTCATGGTCATTAGGGCTAGTCAATATATTCATGGCTATTGCCCTGGTTTGGTAGATGATGACACCCATTGTCAGCCTTGTGAGGTAATTCAGACAATAAGCACACCCAGGTGTGTTCTATCTTTATTGTAAGGTTGCATTAACAGAATCTTGCAAGTCTGAAAGTACATCTGACGCCCCTCATCTTTACAGGCCAAAAAACTAGGGAGGCCGCACCCTCATTCCTTTTGTGGACTCAGCTGCCACTGGTCTGACAGTTGTCTAGTCTGCGGCTCTTCCTCCTGTCTCCCAAGGTCATTCCCACATAACATTATACCCACCTTGCTGGGAATCCTCATTAGGGGAGGAAATGGATTCCAGAGATACTCAGTGACATGACTAGGTCCTCAAATGGATGAACGATAAACCTCTGAGCATGCACAGAACAACATCTATTTACTAAAGAATCATTCTAGAATTCTGTGTGTGGATCAGTCTTAGTAGACTGGAAAACACCCTAGATGTGCCTCTTAAATCTAAGCTCTGCCCTGACCCAAAGTCATCCTGTGACATCACAAGAGTGCAGCAGACAGTCAAAGTAGCTCAGCTGATGATATTTGCATAATAAGCAGGGAACTTGCCTCCATGGATTCAATATAAGGCATTTTGAAGGAAAGAGGGGCATGAGAACATAGCAGTGTGTGCATTTGGCTACAATGGTGTGGGCCTACTCTGTTTTCTTCCTGGGATGGCTTTTCTCGGGTGAGTCCAAACCACTGGCTGAAGGTTTTCAAGGGAGGCAGAAGATTCTTGTCTCTTCCATAAAGGTGAACACACTAACCTGGTTCTCTCTTTTTTGGGGGGCTGCAGGTTTGGAGTCCCAGCTGATATTAACTCAACCGCCCTCCATGTCTGCATCTCCAGGATCAACACTTAGGATCCCTTGCACAATGAACAGTGGCTACAGTATCAACAGTGAAAGAGCAAGATGGTACCAGCAGAAACCAGGAGAGGTTCCACGGTTTCTGTACCATTATTATACTAGTGCAGATCAAGGCAGGGGGAATGGAGTCCCAGAGAGATTCAGTGTTTCCCCTGATCCCTCCCAGAACCTCTGGAATCTAGTGATCACTGGAGTTCAAGTGGAAGATGATGCTGATTATTATTGCAGCACATGGGACTACAAACTTACTGGGCACACAGCGATCCATTTTTATGGGGAACTGATACAAAAACCTTTTGCTTGTCACACCAAGTTATGCATCAGCAGATGAAGCTGAGGAACTACAAAGCGATGAACTCAGTTCCCAAAACACATACACATATTATACTACTCCTATTTCTATCACAATTAGGAACCACCATTGCAAAGCATCAGACTTCATTGCCAAAATACGTCACTTCCCTTTCTACAACCGTTCCCGCTAATTATTTACGAAGTCATACCGTCAATGCTTTAGGTGCCTTGAATAATTCCAAAAGTTTCTTTGAAGTGCCTGAAGATGCTGTGGTCAGTTGGGAGTTTTATGCTGAAGCAATAAATTGAGTTGGCGGCTGTCATTCCATCTTCTGGGAGCTGATTCTCTAGCATTGCTAAGTGCTGTGTGAAGAAGCACTTCGGTTGCTTTGTTTTGAAAAGCCCCTTGCTCAGGTTCACTGAATGTCTTCAGGCTTGATGATTCTAAGAAAGGGAGAAAAGCTTTTTCCTACCCACCTTTTCTACCTCCATGCTTCATATTATAAACTTCTCTGGTGTTGCCTTGTACCTATTTTTTCCTATTTGTAAAAGCCCAGTAGTATCACATTTCTTGGTACAGTAGAAGAGTTTCTCCTTCTCTTTCTCCTCCTTTACTTGCCTCCTCTTTCTCATCCCCTTTCCCACTCATTTATCTTTGAAACCTATTTCTCTGTTTACACTATTGGCTTCCTCCTCTCCTCTCCTCTCCTCTCCTCTCCTCTCCTCTCCTCTCCTCTCCTCTCCTCTCCTCTCCTCTCCTCTCCTCTCCTCTCCTCTCCTCTCCTCTCCTCTCCCTCCCTCCCTCCCTCCCTTCCTTCCTTCCTTTTCCTCCTCTTTTAAAATAAGAATATTGTGTTCACTTTTCTTTGGTTGTTGCATTTTGATAATTGTATTATTTATTTATTTATCATATTTATATGGCAGCCCATCTCACAAAATTTGACCTTGGGTGCTGTACAATTATTCTCGTTCTGGGCCACTAAGAACATGCAGATAACCAGAACTTCAAATTCAGCCGCCTGCCCCAAAAATTATTTCCATGAGAACTTTAGCCATTAGATTTCAGGTTGTCTATCAAGCACATAAAAGCACGGGAGAATCGGTTCAGGTAGTGAAAAAAAAAAAGTTTCTCCCAGACTGTCATGAGATGGCCAGCTACAGTCCTTTTTTCCATGGGCCCCAAATTTGAATAGAACATTTGTTCCAAGATAAAAACAGAACCTTTCAAACCTCAAACAACCACAGCCATCATCACAATAACAACACTTTCCCCCCACTAGATAAGGTTATTCTCCAAGTCTCCCCATAACACAACCCAGATGGCCAATGTCAGTAAAGCACAGGACAAGCAATGGCTATCTTCCACCTGTATTTTTATCTGGTGCAGAATTAGACCATGGAGTTCTGGAGGTCTTTGACCAGATCTTTCCCATAATCCTGTGCAGGAAACGGGAATGGATCTCTCAAGACAACAGTGAGCAGGGTAGATACTTATTCTGGGGCTGCTTGATTCTAATACACACACACACACACACATACACAGAGACACATACAAACACAGCTATATACCTACACATACGTATATACACATAAATGCACAAGCACCTGCAAGGGGGAAATGGCAATCTATGTCTTGTGACCATCATCACGGACATGATTCAATCATGTACTTGCATAACTGTGTCACGGCACCCAATTATATAATTATGTCCTTTGTGTGATGAGGTCATGGCACAAGTTATCCTAATTTTGAGGTCACTGGAGCTTGTAATGGAACCCATCACCATCATCGCCATCATCGCCATCATCACCATCATCGCCATCATCTCCATCCAGCAGGGTGCAGCAAAAGTCATTTGCTGATTTTATACACCTCTGTACTCAGGGCCTGGACTTAAAAAGCAATTGATTTGCATGAAGGATTTGTAGAGTTGGCCTCAGGGGGGTTTAAGAGAGTCTTAGAGGAGGCCAGTTAGTGATTCCTCTCCTTCAGGAAGATTAGCTGTCTCTCCATCATGGCTTGGGTCCTTCTGCTCTTCACAGTCCTTTCCTCCTTTAGTGAGAGATTTTTAATTACCATAAGGGAGGGATCAATCTTATAGGCATCTTGCCTGTTTTAATGTCGAGCATGCAACCATTCAGTGTTGTTCTGCTCTGTGATCTAGTTCCATTCTTCTCCCCCTTTCATAATTTTTTTCAGATCCCAGTATCCAGCAGCTGCAGAGCATGAAAGATTCAGAGATGGTGGCTCCAGGAGGGACAGTTGCTTTGTCATGTAGCTACGGTGCTGGACCCATCACTGACAATAACTACCCCGAGTGGATCCAGCAGAAGTCAGAACAGGTTCCACGGCTTCTAATATATAGCACCAGCAGCAGGGCAAAAGGAATCCCAGCCCGCTTCTCTGGTTCCAGGTCAGCAAACACCATGTCCCTGACCATCACGGGAGCCCTGATGGAAGATGATGCTACTTATTACTGTGCAGTTTGGACAGGCAAGGGGTTGCACAGCTGTTCATCAGGATGGAGAAATGAGATAAAACCTCACAGCAGGAACTGAACCAAGTCCAGATGTTTGGGTTCCTCTTACAACAAATAAGACCATGATAAATGAACCAGTAGGTGCATGTTTGTTGACCAGGCCTCAAAAACAATTCTGAAAAAATCAAGAAGTTACAGTATTCAAGATGGCCTTAAAAAAAGATACGGCCCTCACTTGCCTTACTTTGGAATGAATATGTTTCATTCTTTTTTTTTTTTCCCCTCAAAAATAAAATGCCTCATTGGCCAGGAGGGCCTTCTAAAGACTGCTCTGTATATTCAAATGCATCAAAAGCTTCCTTGAGATGAAAGGTTCTTCAATATGCATTGCTGGCAGGCAGGGGAACCGAGTACTCCAAACTCCGTTGACATCCAACTCACCTGATGCCATAATATCACTGTTACATAATCCGTGTCCTGCTGGATTGGACCCCTGGCATATCTTGTCCAGCAGTCTGTTCTCACGGTGACCAACAACTACACAAGGAAAGTCCACTACTCTTCCACCAGATGGCCTTCAAAGGCAGTCACACTGTATAATGGTATCTGGGCATGACCTTGGGAGACAGGGGGAAGAACCAGAGCCAGGGGAACAGTCAGATAAGAGGCAGCTTAGCCCACAAAAGGAATGTGGGCATGGCAAACATCTCAGAAGGGACCCTCCCTAGTTTCTTGAACTGTAAAGGCAATCGGGGAAGAAATGTACTTTCAGACTTGCAAGATTCTGTTAATGTAACCTTACAATAAAGTAGAACTGGTTCATCTGGGCATGCTTCTTGTTTGGACCACCTCGCAAGGCTGACATCAATCTTGCAAGTCTGAAAGTACATTTCTTCCCCCATCGCCTTTACAGCCCAAGAAACTAGGGAGGGTCCCTTCTGAGACGTTTGCCATGCCCACATTCCTTTTGTGGGCTCAGCTGCCTCTTATCCAACCGTTCCCCTGGGTGCAGCTCTTCCCCCTGTCTCCCAAGGTCATTCCTACATACCATTACACATTGCCATCAGCACTAACAGTCATTGATTCCCATGGCTTCCATGAATTGGACCAACCCTTTTTTGAAGCCAGCCAAGCTGGTAGCAAGCACCACAACTTGGGTATGAATCCTACTGAAACTTTGACAGATGCTGCAATTGAGATAGGGCTCATCTGGTTGGTTGGGTATGAGAAAGAGTTCTTTGAAGCATGTCCAGAGTGCTACCCCACTTATAAGCCCTAGAAAATAGACTTAATAAGGTAGAATGGTGGATAAAATTCATGGGCCATAGTTGGCTTATGTAGATCAACCCAATCAGTCTGCTATTTTTCTGAATATGACCTTCTCCACAATTACCACATTGTGTGCCCATGGTATGGTTCAAAAATTTAAATCAACTTAAAGGTTGGAGGTTCCTACAAACATGATTTCCATATTGTCTTAGGACTTAAATTTACCCTGGACTATTGGTCTATTAGGAAACTTTTCATAAGATGTACATTTGGACATTCTATATGCCAGACATGGGTCTATTGCCAAAGTACCACCCTTATGTGTTCTCTTCTCCAATATCTTCTCCAATATCATTTCTCCTTTAACACCCAGTTTTCCATTTATTTATTTTTTTTGGTCACTGGAAAGAGAAGGAGGAGGAGAAGGAAAAATTAGAAGACAGATGGAATGAAGGTTCTTGAACAAAGCTGGAGAGATGCATAAAACCCAGCAGAAGGTGCTTTTGTTCTCCTTATGAACCCAAACCCCAAACCTGAGTTTCTTGTACTGAATTCTCAAAGCATCAATTTCTGCTCTATGGAATTGTGGAGGGAGGGAATAGAAAAAACAAGTCATCTTGAAGAGGTGTTTCATGGAGAAAAAGTGAAGAATGAAAGAAGCACTAGAAAAAGTAGTGGGGAACCTATCTCCTTTGCCTCAATACAGCTTTGGAACTGAAGCTGGAATCACTGAATTGACATCTGATGATGCTAGTCAAAGAAGGATTTAAGATGCATTCTAAACTTCCAGGTAGTGGTTATACCTGAAAGGAGAGAAGGAGATCAAGCCTAGCGTGGATGCTTGCCACTCTGCTGGATTGTATCCGAAACCTTGCCATTCGGTTCAAGTCTTATAATTTCTTGCTGGGAGTAAAAGGACATTATTCCAAAATCCATGGAGAACAGCCAGGGATTCCCCCCCTCCCCCACTCCAGCTTCTCCTTGGTGAAGGTTGAACTGGAGCTCTCTATCCAAAAGTTAGCTTTCATGGTCTCCTCCCAAATTTCCTGGGGCTTAGAGCAGTTTCTGAGTCTCAACAACGTTAGCTGTTATTCACCTCAAGCATTACCGTTCCAATTTCTTTGAACCCAGTGATGTACACCAGATACAATTTAGGAGGCCCTTCAGAGATAGAATCTATTGAACAGGTGCAAATGTTCCTCTTGTGGTTGTTCCACCAGCCAGAGACAGAAGTTAAAGGTGCAAGAGATTTGCATGAAGGAACTGTTGTTTTGGCCTCTGGGGATTTAAGAGTAATTGGGTTGATACCAAGAGGAGATCTTTCTGCTTTGGAAAGATGAATGTATCATATCTCCCCAGAATGACCAGCATGTTCCTTCTGGTTATATTCCTTGGCACCATTGGTGAGCTACATTCAGTTGGTGGAGGAGAAAAGCTGTGCATTCCCCAAAGTGATGACCAGGGCTTTTCCATACTCCCTTGAATGAGCAGTTCTGTGCTGTGTTCCCTTGCAGATCTCAGCCTCCAGCAGTTGCAAAGCCTGAAGGACACAGAATCGGTGACACTTGGTGGGATGGTCACCATATCTTGCAGATACAGTCTTGGAAGCATTTCTGACAGCAATTACCCTTGGTGGGCCCAGCAAAAACTAGGGAAACCACCCCAGACTGTGATTTATCACACCAGTATCAAACCGTCTGATGTGCCAGCCCGTTTCTCCGGGTCCATCTCAGGAAATGTGATGTCCCTGACCATAACAGGGGCCTTGGCAGAAGATGAAGCTTTCTATTACTGCTGCTTAAACCCAGGGGGTTCATGGCACAGTCATTCACTGCAGTGTGGAAGCAAGACAAAACCTCTCCCTTTCTTTGCTCTCTTCAAGCATCGTTAGCAGCTGAAGAGTTCCTTGAGTTTTCTCTTTCTATTGCTATCAATCTGCAGATGAAATTGGCCGTTTGGGCCAGAAAAAGGAATTTAAGTACATGGAGAAATCACTGATTTGAATTCAGAAGGTGGTGTTGGAACACAATTCTTCATCTTCTCTCTCTCTCTCTCTCTCCATTCAAACCCACATGGATATTTATGGGACTATCTGTCTTCTCTAGCTTCCACCCATCTCATATGGGCAAAGTCAACCTGTTTTGGGTGCTGTCAGTTAGACAGGGTAACCTTATGGAATCCAGGCAGTGTGTCTTCTCTGCTGCAGCCCCCACCCCCTGGAATGATGTCCCTCCACCCCCAGAGATTATTATGGCCCCTACCCTGGCCCTATTGAGATGAACTCAAAATAAAGAAATAAACCCCCAAACTCATTATATATCATGATAGCAGCAGACCCTCTGGAATCCCAGCATGATTCTCCGCTTCTCTTGAAAACTCTGGAAAATCTGCCACATTGACCATCTCCAATCTTCAAGCAGAGGATATTGTTCTTAGTTCCTCCTAACCTTCTCAAACTCCAAGGTGTTTCCTTGCTGCTGTCACACCCCTTTAGACTCTTAGGGATGTGACGGTGTCTGAGTTTCAGAAGGACGCTGCGATTGGAACAGGGCCTTCATGATGAGTTACCAGAAGAAAGAGAACAAGAACCTGAAGTGGGGCAGGGGGTGGGGAGGAGACACAAAGGTTGTTTGGGACATCCTCAACAGTTCTCCTCTGTAAAAAGAGGTTTTTAGGATTGGCCATGCCTTCTGTGGCAGCCACTTTTCTGAAGGTAGCCATATAATGCCCCCTAATGTCCAAATAGGCTTACCAGATATAATCAATATTTTAAGGCATCAGAAGACTCCGCTGTGGTTTACACGGTAGCGAAAATTGTCTTCTGAAATATGGCTGTAGAAGAAACAGGTTGAAAAGTGAGACTGCTTTCAAACTTTGATGCAGATACTTTAAAAGGTCCGTAAATGTTGAGCTGTCCAAAGTTCCATATGTGAGATACAAATCTAATCAATCCCTCCATCAATGAAATCAATCAATATGGCAATGCAGAGGAACAAATTTGTAGTGTGAAAAAATGGAAAACTGCATGAAATTGGACTTGACAAAGAATTCCACGTCTCAAGAAGTTACATGGTTGGGTCCTTTTCTTGATGTGTTGTGTCTTTGGACTTAATGGTTTATTTAACCCAGTGTCATCTTGTGTTTTAATACTGTGACGTTAGAGGACAGCCAGTGGAGCTGCGCTATTTGCAAAGAGGGTGGATAATGGATGGATAATTTGCAATAATTGGGAGAATGTTCATGGGCCAGATATAAAGACCGTTGTCTTGCCCAGCTCCAAAAATTACTTTGATATATAATGACAGAACCAGTAGAGGCCAGGATTGCCACATTTTCTGAACTTCTTCTGGGACTTTCACCTCACAGAAGAATTTTGGTTTCCAGATGCTGGGTATTCAGCTGACAGTTGCAATGAGACAATGACACATTTTCCCTGCTCAATAAGCCTAATCTCTACTTTAAGTCTAAGAGCAAGTCTGGTTTATATTATAGAGCACAGCCCAGAAGGGAGAAGCCCAGGAGAACATCAACTAGGCTGAGAAAAGAACATTGCTACTGAATCGTGACATTCCAACTCTTTGTGGTGCAAAAGCAAACATGGCCTTTGTTCATTGACTATCTTTTACAAGGTATTTCCTTCCGTAAGGAGCACAAAGTAGCAGAAACTGGGTGAAATGCAAAACATAACAGAAAGTCGTGGGAAAGAATTCTAATGGTCCAATTTAGGAATTCTATCTGGTCCTGAATTAAAGAACAAGGCTTTAAAATTAACTTCTAATTCTGGTTTATTTGATTGCCTGCAGAGCCATATTGACGATCTCCTCTACATTCATAGTAATTATATGCAGTGAAAGAGGCTGAATGAGAATCATGGGTGAAGACAACCCAGTGATTTTAATGGTGGAGTTGGGATTTCATCCTAGGATTCTCCAGTTCCTGCTGTGAACTCTTATTGGGCCAGCTTGCCTATTTGTCTCTAAGCTCACACATGTCATCTGTGTGAGCTGTACAATCCTCCTGCTTGGTAAGGAGAGGGATCCACATTGCTTTATAAATCACCTGATTTGCATGCTGATCCTCACCTCTCGGGGTTTAAGAGAGACCTGCTAGAATGCCAACTTAGTGTTCCTTTCACTCAGGAAGATGACCTCATCATCCACCATGGCTTGGATTCTTTTGCTCTTCTCCATCCTGTCTTCCTTTGGTGAGAGTGAGAGAATCAGGGGAATGGAGGGAAAACCCTTTTGATGACCTTTCATATGGAACGCAGTGCAGGCAAATGCTAGCTGTCATGCTATTATATACCATAATTTAGGATTGTTGGGATTGCTGTTGCTTTTAAAAAAAATGATGTTCTCTTTCAGGTCTCAGTATCCAGCAGCTGCAGAGCCTGAAGAATGAAGAATCTGTAGCTCTAGGTGGGACAGTCACCATATCTTGTAGCTATAGCGGTGGGACCATCAGTAACAACAATTACCTTCGATGGATCCAGCAGAAACCAGGGCAGGTTCTAAAGCTCTTAATTGCTACCAGCAACAGCAGGCCTTCAGGCGTCCCAGCCCGCTTCTCTGGTTCCACCTCAGGGAACATCATGTCCTTGACCATCACGGGAGCTTTGGGTGAAGACGATGCTACTTATTACTGTGCAGTTTGGACTGGGAGCGGGTACACAGTCATTGATTCAGATAGAGAAGTGAGACAAAAACCCTTCTCTTAGTCTGGGCTGTCACAGGATAAAAGAGAACTTAATGAAGATCATGAGTGAAGGCTTTCTGGGCAGTTGTTGCAACTGAAACAATTTTTTTCCAGTGGCAGGAGGTCATAGCATTCATAAAAACCATTAAGAAAAGGCATGACCTTCTCTTTTCCAAGTTTTAAACAAGAAAGAAGAGTTTCGACATTCCAATATCTATTCCACTTGGTGTCTCATTGGCAACAGTGTTTTGCCAGAATGTGTTGATCCTGTTTAACCTGAAGGTAATTGTGTGAATCAAAAATGTCAGTGAGATGGGCAAGAAAGCATTTTTCTAGTCCCCTTTCCACTCACATAAGCTATATATAATGTATATTTCTAGTGCTGAGTTTGAAACGGAGAGACACCACAGCCAAATCATTGTTTTATTACTTATGAACAGCCCTTTGTCCCCTCTATTCTGCCTCCCCACTTCATCCTAGTTTAAATCCTAAAAATTTAAATTTCCTAATCCTATATCAGTCACGCCTCTCTATGGATCTAATGAAGTGAGCTGCAGTTCACAAAAGTTTATGGTGTTTAATCAGATGTCTTAGTTGGAAAATATGCTACCAGGCTCCATCCGATTTTTGGAAAACCCTCTAGAAGTGTCATGGATCCATCTTCTTCTTGGGATCAGTTATCTTACTAGTCCCTGGGGACTCTGAACTGATTTTTTGACAATAGCTGGAGATCCCCTCTGCTGAGCATCGTGCGTTCAATGAAGATATCAGTATAACCACTAACATATGATTAGCCCCATTCCTAAAATAAAAGGTTCCAATCTCGTTAAGCCCTGAGGAATCCTAGAGAAGCATCACAAAATCCAGGTTCTTAAACTTTGCATCATGTGGCCAATGCCTTTTTCCATCAAAGCTGCCATTTGCAGCACTTGGCCCCCTCACCCCACCAACCACTCATTTACTCCCACCACCAAAAACTTGTCCATCTCTTCCGAAAATAGTTGCTTTCCGGAGCAGCAGAGCGGGATCTCTCTTAGCCCGGCTGGGGAAGACCAAGGACAGAGGTGGACATTTCCCGTGCAAGCTTTGTACTTTGCAGGTGAGTTGAAGTCCTTCCTCAATGTTCTCGCTCAGTCTGAGAGGGGAGGTGTCCCCAAAAGCTGCAGCAGCAAATCCTAACACGCGAAGAGAAGGCATCTTCAAAGGATGGTCTTTCGTTTTATCGGAAGCAAGCTCTCATATCTGTGATGGGATGGAATTATGAAGGCCAAGCTCAGGGAGATAAGCATTTTCTTAGCTCACCAGAACCGTGTGGGAGGAACAAAAGGATGAGACTGGCAGCTCCCTGAGGAATTCACACTGTTGTGCCTGGAGGACTTTGAGAACTGGGGTTTTAGTCTGGGAAGATTCTTGGTAGAGGTTGTAGCTAATAAACATAGCTGGAGTGAATTTGCATGGTCTCTTGGAGTTCCTTGGGCTAGGCTTGACAATATCTGAGTGAGAATCAATGAGCAGGCAGAAAATTTGCATGAATTTGAACTCACCTCTGGCAAAGGCTTAAGAGCAGAGAGGACAGCTGCAACAGCAGAGAATTAAATCTTGACCCCATTTCCAACCATGGCTTGGGTGCCTGTCCTTCTCCTCCTCTCCTCTTACTTTATGGGTAATAGATGACTTTGGATTTCTGCTCTAAATGTCCATGACTTATAGCCTCTCTCCATCTCCTAATCATTCAGAGAAGTGATTTTCCTCTACTTCTTTGACTTTCAGATTTCTGTTTCTACCACACATTTCTCCTTGGTTTAAATGAACATTCCCCTGATTGAGTCCTTCCTGTCATCTTTGCTTTCTTTCAGGGACTTTTTCCCAGTTTGTCATGACTCAACCAGCTTCTGTGTCTGCATCTCTTGGAGGAACAGTCCGAATCACCTGTACTAAAAGCAGTGGAACAATTGGAACAGGCTATTCATCCTGGTATCAGCAGAAGCCTGGCGGGGCCCCCAAACTCATTATATATCAGGACAGCAAAAGACCCTCTGGAATCCCAGCACGATTCTCTGGTTCTCTTGAAAACTCTGCAAAATCGGCCACACTGACCATCTCCAATCTTCAAGCAGAGGATGAAGCTGATTATTATTGTTCATGTTATGCAGGCAGTTACACCTACACGATGTTACAATCCCACTGAAGAGCTGAACTAAAACCTTGCAGCAGGTGACCTCCGACATGCATGACTTGCAAATCTCTGAAATATTGTTCTTAGTTCCTCCTAACCTTCTCAAACTCCAGGTTGTTTCCTTGCTGCTATCAAACCCCTTTAGACTCTTAGGGATGTGACGGTGTCTGAGTTTTAGAAGGACGCTGCGATTGGAACAGGGCCTTCATGATGGGTGGAAGGAAAGGGATCAGTTGAATATGGCTACATCTCATTCAACAGAGATTCACCCAGAGCACTTCACATAATGGTCCATTTGGAGCCAATAACCATGTTATCGATCTTTATCCCATGTTCCAACCATGGCCTGGGCACGTCTCCTCATCTTCTCTGCTTACTGCAATGGTAATGGACAGCTTTCAGTTTTCTCACATCAACCCTTCTGAGCTGGAAGAGCCACCTTTTGGTTCTTAGTGACCTTTCTGAGCAGAGAAGCTTCTTTGGAGGCCTTCACTCTTTCCTTTCAGACCTAACTTTTCTCTCCCCTTTCAGATTCAGCCTCCATGACTGCAGCTTTTCTTTACTCTTTGCTTTCTTTTAGGGCTTTTGGCTCAGGTTGTCCTGAATCAGCCAGCTTCTCTTTCAGCATCCCTTAGAGAAACAGTCAGGGTCTCTTGTAGCAAAAGCAGTGGAAACATTGGAGGTTTCTACACCTCCTGGTATCAACAGCAGCCTGGCAGTGCCCCCATACCCCTGATATACGAGGACAATAAGAAACCCTCCAAAATCTCAGCTGAGTTCTCTGGCTGTGTCAACAATTCTCCCTATTCTGCCCCCTTGAGCATCTCCAATCTTCACAGAGGGGATGAAGCTGATTATTATTGCACACCATGATACAACTACATGGGAAAGTTCAACCAGAACCTCCTTGGAGCTAAGGGCTGCTGATCTGCATGTACAACAGATACATGGATAGGACTCTGAATTCCCTCTAGCACCCTGTGCTCTGAGATGTTTCCCTACCTGCATTGCACCCTCAAGCTTTAGAGAGTTGTGGCAGCAACTAAAATGCCAGAGGAGTCCACAAGTTCAACAGGGCTCGTTTGCTCGCTGGGATCAAGAAACCTGAAGGCAACTGATTCCCTTGGAGATGTAGAGGGAATAGGGAATGGCCTTGAAGGGCAGGAGGAAGTGCCACTACCAAGACAATGGTCAGATAAGAGGGACTCAAGCCCAGGCCAAAAAAATAACACGAGAAAACATCTCAGACAAGCCCCTCCCTAGTTCACACAAAGACTAAGGGAGGGAGGGGGGAAGCATATTCAGATGTGCAAGATTCTGTTACTACAGGTGTTCTAATGGAAGTAGTCCTGACCTATATAGCATTGGTTTCTTAGTCTTGTCTACCTTGTGGGGCTGACAGCACATCACATTTTCCAGAAATAGGTTGAGCCCCATTCCAATTTCTTTAAACCCAGTCATGTGCAGCAGATACAATTTAGGAGGCCCTTCAGAGATAGAATCTATTGAACAGGTGCAAATGTTCCTCTTGTGGTTGTTCCACCAGCCAGAGACAGAAGTTAAAGGTGCAAGAGATTTGCATGAAGGAACTGTTGTTTTGGCCTCTGGGGATTTAAGAGTAATTGGGTTGATACCAAGAGAAGATCTTTCTGCTTCGGGAAGATGAATGCATCATATCTCCCCAGAATGACCAGCATGTTCCTTCTGGTTATATTCCTTGGCACCATTGGTGAGCTACATTCAGTTGATGGAGGAGAAAAGCTGTGCATTCCCCAAAGTGGTGACCAGGGCTTTTCCATACTCCCTGTATGGAATTCTGTGCTGTGTTCCCTTGCAGATCTCAGCCTCCAGAGTTGCAAAGCCTGAAGGACCCAGAACTGGTGAGTCTTAGTGGGAAGGTCACCATATCTTGCAGATGCAGTAGCGGAAGCATTGCTGACAACAAATATCATTTGTAACTCTAGCACAAAGCACTGAAACAAGCATTACATTTTTCAGATATCTCAGGGCTCCACTGAAGTGCCAGAAATGTTTTTAGGAAATAAAATGGGGTTAGTGGCTCCAGTCCAGTGCTTTGCTTGGAAGTAAAGAGAAGAAAGAGAACAATAAGATGACACAGGAGAAAGCAGTGGAAGTGGGGAGAAGAAAGAAGGGTTGTTTGAAACATCCTCCACACTTTTCTTTTGTATAGAAAAGTACAGGTAGTCCTTGTCAGATTCAGCCTACGAGCCATTTGTTTAGTGACTGTTTGAAGTTATGACGGTGCTTAAAAAAGTGACTTATGACCAATGTTCAAAGTTACTACCATTGCAGTGCCACCAAGGTCACATGATCACGATCCGGGCACTTGGGAACCAGATGGCACTTACAATGATTGCAGAGTCCCGGGGTCATGTGATCGCCACTTGCAACCTTCCCAGCCAGCTTCCAGCAAGCAAAATCAATGGGGAACCACATGATTCACTTAACGACCGTATGATTCACTTAACAACCACATGATTCACTTAAGGACTGCTGCAAAGAAGGTCATAAAAAAAGTCTAGTCATTTGATGATTTGCTTAATGACTGCATTGCTTAGCGACCTAAATTCTGGTCCCAATTATGGTCGTTAAGTGAGGACTACCTGTAGTTAGAATTGGGTTATGCGCACTGTGCACTGTCATGCATCCTTCTGGGAAGGATGGCAGTGCACAGGTGTAGGTGTACTGTCCCAAAATACGCTCTCAGATTTCTAAACATGTTCACCAGATGTAACCAATATTTTAAGGCATCAAAAGACTTTGCAGAGTAGGGAGAATCGCTTTCTGAAATACGCAGGTGGAGAAAACAGGTACAAAAATGGGATAGCCTTCCAACTTCAATTCAGATGTTTTAAAAGGTTTCTAAATCAATATAGCAATGAAGGGAAGTGAACTTGGTTGCCAAAAATGGAAAAGTGCATGAAGGCTTTTCTGATCCACAGCTGAAGACTTTACATGGATGTGTCTTTTTTTTTTTAAGCTGTGTCATTTTGATTTAATAGTGTCATCCTGTGCTTTACTATTGGGCAGCTACATGGTCAGCCAATAGAAGCTGCACTATTTGGAACTGGCATGGATAATGTGGACATATTTGGGGATTTTCATGGGCTCGGTATGAAGAAGAATTAAAAGAAAGAAAGGCAGGAGAACAGGAAGAGGTGAAAACTTCTAGGATGTTCTGGTTCCCTGCTCTTGTGATTCTGGGATGGTTCTTCTCAAGCAAATCTGTTAATGGATGGGAGGTTTCAAAGGTGGCCAAAGGGTCTTGTGTCTTCCATCAAAATTCAGCCAAGAGGAGAAGCTAACCTGGCCTCTTCTTTGGTTGCAGGTTTGAAATCTCAACCCGTAGTAACCCAACCACCTTCCATGACTACATCTCGGTCAGGCCGGCCAGCCAGCCAGGAAGATGTTGGGGAGTCACCTTACGGATTTCTACCACCACTTCTACCACCATCTCTTCCACCACCTTGTTTTTTTCTTTTATGTTCAGAGTTTATTTGAAAATAGATCTTTTGGAGGAAACAAGATGGCGACGAGGCTGCAGCTTTAACAACGAGCTCCCGCAAAAAGGTCCTCTACTTCTAAATCCACATATCCTTTAAAACTTTAAGATCTGCTTACAATATAAGATGGTACAACCCCCCCTTCTGGAGTATTTTTGGATAACAGCTAAAGCTGCAACTAACTCCTTGCGTTATGGGGAAAAGGAAGAAGCGACAAAGAATACCCTCCGCAATGCAACCTTCAGCAAAGCCGCTGAAGCAACAGAAGGTAGATAAATTTATAACCAATAAACGTATCTCTTCGGCAAGTAATTCCTCCCTACTTCACTTATCGGACAGATATGATCCATTAGAGTGGGACTTACAAGCAGAGGTAGAGAGTCAGCAACTGGTGGAGCTTACCTCTTCCCTGATAGAAAATGCCCCCTCTCCACAGGCTGTTGCTGTCAGCTCAGCTGCCAAACAGTTTATCCAGAAGGGAGTTGGAGCTTCTGACCTCCAAAATTTGAAAGATCAAAACGCTGTAGATTTATTATGTAGACACAGTTTGTTGACGGCACAGACTGTTCTCTCAATTTTCGACTTACTGACCACAGTTAAAAACCAAGTAGATGCCTTAAAAGAATCCTTCACAGAATTTATTAAAAACCATCAGAAGCAATTTGAGTACCCCGACAAATCCAAGAATCCACCTCCAAAATGCCCTCTGCAAACACTCATCAGAGGAAAGGAAGACCCTTGTTTCAGAACAAACCCCTCAGTAGGACCAGCTAGGGAGGACAAGGTAAAGATAAAGACTACATCTCCAGCATCAACAGGTTAGATCCCTTGCACAAAGAACAACAGCTATACCATCAACCGTGAGATAACAAGATGATACCAGCAGAAACCAGGAGGCTTCCCACAGTTTCTGTATTACTATTATACCAGTACTGATCACAGCACTGATCAATTCAGTGTTTCCCCTCATCCTTCCCAGAACCTCTGGAGCCTAGTGATTGTAGGCATTCAAGTGGAAGATGATGCTGATTATTATTGCAGCATATGGGACTATAAACTCAGTTTATAGTCTGTGATCCATCTTTACAAGGAACTGATGCAGAAACCTTTTGCTTGCCGTACTGAGTCATGCATCGGTAGATGAAATTAATGAGAAACCACAAAGCGCTGAACACAATCGCCAGAACGCATGCATGCTCTTTGCAGTTACTTCTATTCCTATTTATATCTTCAGTTACCATCCAACTAAGACACACACACACACACACACACATTTCATTATCATGATGAGGAGGAGGAGGAGGATGGCTTTGTCATATCACATCGTAATATCTGGTTGTCCTCTGATTTTTAGTATTTCCATCTCTACAAAGCCTTTCAAAATTTCCATGATCTGCCCTGTCCATGCTACTGCTTTAACCATCTTCCAAGTTTGAGGAGAAGCCAAAACTGCTTTTCTGAGATGAGTTTGCATCTTCTGCAATACCGATGGGGAGCAAAATAGAAGAAAAGTGACTTTCTTGCCCAGTTGACCAGGCATTGATTGTTTTGGAATTGATTGAGAGCATATCCAGGTGGTGGTGTCCCTTTAAGGGACTAACCAAATATTCCTTCAGATAGAATATGAGTTCTGGAGAAGAGGTCTTGAATGGAGGTGTTGCAGTTTAATGCAGAGAGGAGGTGGGTGGGAGAAGGGTCCTGCTGGACCCTCTTCTCCCTTCTGAATTTCCCTTGCAATATGCTTCCACCCAGCACTTCCTCCTACTGGAGATTTGGAGCTTGTTCTCTTCTGAGTCACACCATGAAAGATGGAGTGGGCAGATATGAAAGAGGAATGGTGAGTGGCCACCCTAACCAGGCCTTCTCTGATGCAAATCAAGACTAATTTGTGTTGAATGTGAGGATATAAAACCCATTCCCCCTGCACTGAAATATACTGAACCCTATTTGGGCACACACACACAAAAACCACTCACTTACCCATAAATGCACTCTCACATTGACTACAACAGGACTCTCCTTTGCTGGTTTTGTTTGTCTTAAACTTTGGGTTTTTTAAAAAAACGATTCTATGGTTTTCAAGATCATCACTATGGCCCCCTTCCCACCCCTCCTTCTCGTCTACCTCCTTTAGAGTCATGAAAACGTGGGTGTAAACTTGCCATTTTCATTTGATGAAGACGCCTCTTTATTTTGGCCAAGAGAATCTTGGCCAATGCCAGAAAAATACCTTGAAGCTATAATGACATAACCAGTGGAGGTCAGGATTGCCACGTTTTCTAAACTTAGTCTGATACTTTAAGCCACAGAAGTGTTCTGGTTTAAGGATGCTGAGTATTCAGGTTGACAGTAGCAATAAGCAAACATGTTTTCCCCACTAGATAAGACTAATATCCATATGTTGGCCTAGTAGCAAGGCTGGTTTGTATCATAGAACACAGTCCAGAAGGGAGAAGCCCAGGAGAAAATCAACTACACTGAGAACGGGACATTGCTACTGAATCATGGCATTCTAATTCTTTGTTGTGCAGAAGCAAAGATGGCATTTATTCGCTGACTACCTTGTATGTGTTATTTCTCTTCCCAGGGAGCACAAAGTAGCAGAAACTGGGTAAAATGCAAAATGTAACAGAATGTGTGGGAAAGAGTTGTAAGGTTAATGAATTGAAAGAAATAAATGTTCCAGTATGGGGGTCCTATCCAGTCCTGAATTGGTCAATAAGGATCTGGAGAGCATTTCTTATATTCTGTTTCCTACTAGGTATCTTGATGAACTCTTCTGTAATTGTATGCAGTGGAACAAGGCTGAATGAGAACCATGGGTGAAGACAACCCAATGAGGTTAGTCGTGGAGTTTGGGTTTCATCCTAGGATTCTCCAGGTCTTGCTCTACACTCTGATTGGATCAGCTCGCCTATTGGTCTCTCAGCTCACAAATGTCATTAGTTGACCAACAGGGTACAGAAGTACACCTTTAGTAAAATGTACAATCCTCCTGTTTGGTAAGGACCGGGATCTGCATTGCTTTAAAAATAACCCGATTTGCATGCTGATTGTATTCCTCACCTCTGGGGTTTAAGAGAGACCTGGTAGAATGCCAGTTGGTCATCCTTGGTTGTCCAACATGGCTTGGATTCTTTTGCTCTTCACCATCCCGTGTTCCTTTGGTGAGAGCAAGAGAATCAGGGGGATGAGGGGAAAACCCTTTTGTTGATCTTTCACGTGGAATGCAGTGCAGGAAAATGCTGGGTGTGATTTGGCTGTATAGCGTAGTTTAACATTATTTCCCCTAATTCCACATTCTCTTTTTCCCCTTAATTCCATGTACTCTTTCAGGGGCCAGTATCCAGCAACTCCAGAGCCTGAAGAATCCAGCGTTTGTAGCTCCAGGTGGGACAATCACCATGTCTTGCAGCTATGATGGAGGAACCATCACAGACAACAACTACCCACGATGGATCCAGCAGAAGCCGGAGCAGGTTCCATGGCTCCTAATACATGCCACCAGCACCAAGGCATCAGGCATCCCAGCCCGCTTCTCTGGTTCCAGGTCAGGGAATGCCATGTCCCTGACCATCATGGGGGCCTTGGTGGAAGATGATGCTATGGTGGTACCTTGGTTCACAAACTTAATTCGTTCCACGATTCTGGTCGCGAGCTGAATTGGTCATGAACCGAATCTAATTTCCCCATAAGGTTCAATGTAAATAAGGTTAATCCGTTCTGAACCATATGTTTTTTTTTTTAACCACAAAAATATGAAACAAAGTACAGTACAGTACAGTATGAAGAGCGAGAACACTAACCTTGCTTGAGGTGACACCAAAAAGCTTCACAGCAAGTGTCTGTCTGTGACCGCGATCTTGCCTAGAGGAAGCCACGACCACGTGTCAGAGCAGGGAAGATGGCCGCGGGTCGTGTTCGTCACCCGATGCAGAGTTCACAAACAGAAGCAAAATTTTGTGAACGCTGCTGTTCGCGAACCGAATTGTTCTTGAACAGAAACGTTTGTGAACCGAGCTATTACTGTACTTATTACTGTGTGGTTTGGACTGGGAGTGGGTACACAGTCATTGATTTGGATAGAGGAGTGAGACAAAAACCCTTACAGGAAAGAAAGTGAAATACCTCTATTGGTTTGGTTTCCCTTATAATAAAGAAGATCTTAAAACCATTCAGGAATGCTATGATTATATCTTTTTATTTATTTTATTCTTAGATTTTTTATCCCACCTTTATTATTCTTATAAATAACTCAAGGTGGTGAACATACCCAATTCTCCTTCCTCCTCCTATTTTCCCCACAACAAGAACCCTGTGAGGTGGGTTGGGCTAAGAGAGAGGGACTGGCCCAAAGTCACCCAGCTGGCTTTCAGGTCTAAGGTGGGACTAGAACTCATCATCTTCTGGTTTCTAGCCTGGAGCCTTCACCACTAGACCAAACTGACTCTTTTCTAAATCTTTAAAAAGAAATGGCAGTTTTGAAACTGAAGACTCAAGGACTCAGTTGGGTCTTGTAGGCGAGGATAATTGGCCAAACATCGTTCATCCTGGTAAACTTGAAATTAAGTGTGTGAATCAAGAATGGCAATGAGATGGGCACGGAAGCAACGCAATGCCATCATCCTGGTTTCCTTACCCCTTGGAGAAACTATATTAGTTTAGCTGTGGTCCAGGTTGACTGACGTCATTTTAGCAATGCAGATATTCTGTATGTATCTAGTGCTGAGTTTCAGCTGGGGAACTATCACAGCTAAATTGTTTTTATATTTATGAATGCCTTTTATCCCCTGCATTTGCTTCCCTGACTTCACCTCAGTTTAAACCCTACATCAGTCAAGCCACCGTAGGCATCTGATGAAGAGGGCTGCAACTCACAAAACCGTAGGTCTTTAATACAATGTGTTAGTTGTAACAAATGTGATCAATGCCTCATTTTGGGGAAAACGTCTAGGGAGTGCCATGGATCCAGCTTCCTTTTTATACCATGGTGGGGTGCTAGCTCCAATCTTAGTAGTCCATGTGGCCTCTGAATTGATTTTTTGGGCAACCCCAGGAGACCCCCTCTAACGAGCAGAACAGGTTTTCATGAAAACACCAACGTATGACCTAATATAGGCAATTGTCATCCCTAACATCCCTTAAATATTCAATAATGTCCCTGAATCGCTGAGAGGGACCTTCTTAGCCCAGCTGGGGAAGACCAAGGACAGAGTTGGACATTTCCCATGCAACCTTTGTACTCTGCAGGTGAGCTGAAGTCCTTCCTCAATGTTCTCGCTCAGCCTGACAGGGGACATGTCCCCAAAAGCTGCAGCAGCAAATCCTAACGCGTGAAGAGAAGGCATCTTCAAAGGATGGTCTTTCGTTTTATCGAAAGCAAGCTCCCATATCTGAGCGAGAATCAATGAGCAGGCAGAAGTTTTGCATGAATTTGAATTTACCTCTGGCAAAGGCTTAAGAGCAGAGAGGACAGCTGCAACGGCAGAGAATTAAATCTTGACTCCATTTCCAACCATGGCTTGGGTGCCTGTCCTTCTCCTCCTCTCCTCTTACTTTATGGGTAATAGATGACTTTGGATTTCTGCTCTAAATGTCCATGACTTATAGCCTCTCTCCATCTCCTAATCATTCAGAGAAGTGATTTTCCTCTACTTCTTTGACTTTCAGATTTCTGTTTCTACCACACATTTCTCCTTGGTTTAAATGAACATTCCCCTGATTGAGTCCTTCCTGTCATCTTTGCTTTCTTTCAGGGACTTTTTCCCAGTTTGTCATGACTCAACCAGCTTCTGTGTCTGCATCTCTTGGAGGAACAGTCCAAATCACCTGTACTAAAAGCAGTGGAACAATTGGAACAGGCTATTCATCCTGGTATCAGCAGAAGCCTGGCGGGGCCCCCAACCTCATTATATATCAGGACAGCAAAAGACCCTCTGGAATCCCAGCACGATTCTCTGGTTCTCTTGAAAACTCTGCAAAATCGGCCACACTGACCATCTCCAGTCTTCAAGGAGAGGATGAAGCTGATTATTATTGTTCATGTTATGCAGGCAGTGGCATGTACACGATGTTACAATCCCACTGAAGAGCTGAACAAAAACCTTGCAGCAGGTGACCTCCGACATGCATGACTTGCAAATGTCTGAAATAGTGTTCTTAGTTCCTCCTAACCGTCTCAAACTCCAGGGTGTTTCCTTGCTGCTATCACACCCCTTTAGACTCGTAGTGATGTGACGGTGTCTGAGTTTCAGAAGGATGCTGCAATTGGGACAGGGCCTTCATGATGGGTGGAAGGAAAGGGATCAGTTGAATTATTACAACTCATTTAACACAGAGTTTCTGCCCTGAGCGCTTCTGTTTCGATACAGTTGCCATATATTTTTCAAATTAAAGCAGATCAACTGCATGCAGGTAAAATCTCTGAACACTGAAAGCAACATGGTCCCATTGATCAAATTTGTTTACTTATATATTCTATTTGTATGGCCCTCCATCTCGCACAAATGTTCCTCTGTTTCCTCTGGGCAGGGAAGAGAGATAGAAACATCAATATAATCATAAAATAACAACTCAGAAATGAAACATGGTAGCCCGATTTCATTAACACTCATCACAATAACTCACCGGCTCACCTAACCCCTGTGCCTTGGAGAACAGCCAGGTCTTAAGGAACTTCTGAGAGACCACCAGTCATTTACAATGTTTCTGATGTCACCTCTCAGGAAGTGTCCAGACGGTGGTGCTATGGGATTATAAATTGATAACTAGGGCATGGGTTACATGTTCAGTAGCTGGTTCTTCATGCTGTTCAAGATCCAGATGAAACTGCTGGGGAATTTCTAATGAACTCCGTCTCTTCTATTCATTACTTTCTAGTTCCCAGAAACAATCAATACTCTTGAAGATTGTCTGAGCGTGTTCCTAGGCTGGATGAGAGAGAACACTCAGAAATTGAATTCAGACAAAGCAGGAGTTCTACTGATCAATAGGAACTGGATCACACTCTATGAAATGGGAAGTCCACATAGCCCAGCAGGGTCAGCCCTTCAAGGTGGATCAGACTAGCAATCCGATGTCATGTGATAGAAAAATAATAAAATAAAGCTGGACACTCTCCTCCCTCCTCTTGCCTCTCTTTCTGCCCCCCCTCCTTGCCTCTCCTGCAATCTCTTTCCTCCACTTCCTTCTGCCATTCTTTGCGCATGCAAAACAGGATCAGCTCCAAGCTACTGTGTGACCCAAGAGTGACCATATTCCACTGCCCAAAATAGCCCTCTTAACACTATTCTATTGAAACAATGGGAGGGCCATGACTTGTCAGCTGAAGGGTTTGCCATGGTTCTTATCTCACAATAGAAAAACCATTTATCCCCCATTTAACACCTATCCAAACCTATCCTTGAATCCGATCCCTCAGATTTCCCACCTCTCAACCTCAAAAGTGTATAAATTCTATGCCTTTCTATTGTTCGGGGCCCCTCTTTCTTGAAAGCAGGCACCCAATGACCATTGCAGTAAACATGGTTCTTCTCTTCAGCATTGTGCTCCTGTCTTTGGCTAAAATCTCACGACAGTCATATCGGTCGGGACTACTTTTATTCTAAATTCTTTACAATGAAAGAATCTTGCAAGTCTGAATATGCTCCCTTCCTCCCACCTTTAATTAGTCTGCTCAATAAACTTGCTCCGTTCCTTCTTGCGTCTCAGTTTCTAACAGCTGCAGACCTCAAAAGACCAGGATTTTGTGTCTTTTGGTGGAAGAGTCACCATATTTGCAGGTGCAATGGAGACATCGTGACAAGAAGTGTCCTCAGTGGGTCCAGCTTAAACCAGGAAAAGCCCTCCAGGTTTTCATATGTGACATTAGCAGCAGAGGGTTTCCCAGTCTATTTTTCTGGATTCAGGTTAAGCAATGCGACGTCCCTGGCTGTTATGAATACTTTGGCAGGAGATGAAGCGGTGCATTATCGCTGTGTAAATCCAAGGGGCGTGTGGCACAGTTATTCACCGAAATAGGGAATCCAGGGGAAAAAAAAATCTTTGTGTTTTTGTTATCGTTGGGCTACATTAGCAACTAGGGATGCTGGAGGTAAACCCAGCAGGCTGGACCTGAGGAATTTCAGAGAACAAAGTAATTGACAAAGAGCTCACCTGGAATTTATTCTGATTTTAAAAACTATTTCTCACAGATTCAATAGTAGCCAAAGTTCATCATCAACATATAGTTGAATCAGTTCGCTAATGCAAGAAAGTCTTTATTAAATCCCCAAACTGTTTTGCAAAGGCATAGCCAATGTTTCTAGGCCATTATAAGTGTGTGCGCATCCTACATTATATTTTCCTTTAACCATTCCATCCCTTTTCCTGGACCTATTGTAGGATGTTCCCTCTAGTCTGTGAAAGTTGATGCCATAGTAAATGCATTCGTTTTTAAAGCACCACAAAAGTCATTTACTGTAGAATCACAAGGCTGACTTTAGAAACTGGAAATCTTAGAAACCCTGCTTTTCTCATGTTTATGATATGGAATTTTGGAACGTATCTTACATATGGAGTACCTTAATTATGAAGCATCCTGACTTTCACGGTCCAGATATTTCTCCAGCAGTCTGCAATCTTCCTGGTTTTCCATTCTTCAACTGAAGACATCAAGAGGAGCTTCTCCTAGAGAGTTTAAGTGACATTTACTTTATATCCAATTAGTTAAACTTTTAATATGATCATTCCCAATTTATTTCATAGTTTTAACTGTGTTGCACTAATGACTTTGATATGAAGATTGGAAAGAATGTTATTGAAATTGCACAAACATTTATTTTTCCAAAATCATAAAAATTAATAGTTCAGCTCTGTTCTGCTTTGGCCAAACTTGACCTTGAGTACTGCACCTAGTCAGAGGCACCATATTTTAAGGAAGATTGGGAGAAACTGGAACAAAGGAAGAGAAGGGTAATGATGATGAAACCATCTTACAAGGAGAGATTAAGGGAAATGGGTATGTTTAGCCATGAGGAGAAAAGCCTGGGAAAACCTCTCCAGTACTTGAAGGGGTGCCATCCAGAAGATATTTGCCTGGTCTGCTTTTTCGTATTCCTACCTCCATCCTGTGAATTCATTCTATGTCTTTGTTGGAAGAATTGTCCAGCTCAGCTTTAGCATGATATTCAATTTATACTCAATTTATACTCAATTTATACTCAAAATACTCATTTGAGTATTCCTTGACAATTAAGATGCATCAGTAGTCATGTTCATTAATGTCTCCAGTTGGTACATTAAGGAGAAGAAGAGGTAGAAACAGTTTGCAGCCATGATCTGTAAGTGTTCTTTGCTGGTGGGGAAGAAAGGTTGACCAGGGAAGAAAGGAATGGTGGGGACTGAATAAGAAAAATAAGAAAACACTCTACAGTAGTCCATCCATTTATAATGCTTTCTCATTGTGGGTAAAAGATAGCTATGCCAGCTGGATCTTTTAGGAATCATTGTGCGGTGACAACTGGGACACCACTGTGTCTGGAGAAGTCCTGATTCAGACAAATGATAGTCAAGTCACAATCAGCTAGATTGCCCATGAGTATGGCCTCTAAACTGGCCAATCCAGGACCATGAAATGGTTCAGGGACAAAGTGTTTCTCCCTCCCTATAACTTTATAAGGGGCATTATGGATGATGACAACCACCAACAAAGAGGAAGGACCTTTGCATGCCTTTGCATTTCTCATCACTTGGGCCTTAAAGGAAAGCAGTATCTGCAAAATATTTTGCACACAGGAAACCTCGTCATGGCCATCCCTTGTACTCTTTGCCTTAACATGGCACAAGCTGTTCTCCTCCTCCTCCTTTTCTCTTATTGTACAGGTAAAGGAGAACATTTTTCCAAATATAAACCCTTGGATATACAACTTTTGCTCTCTTGGAGAAACACCCAAGAAGAGATGCATCTTCTGACAATGTTGGTGGGCTTCCTTTCTCTTTCAGTCAGCTTTGATGGAACCCAAGTCTCACCAGGCCATTGCTTCCCTTTGTCTTTATTTTCTTTTAGGGGCCTCGGCCCAGTTTGTATTGACCCAGCCAGCTTCCGTGTCAGCCCCTGTTGATGGAAAGGTCCAGATCTCCTGTACGAGGAGCAGTGGAGCTATGAATAGTTACTACGTGTCCTGGTATCAACAGAAATCCAACGAACAACCCAAACTATTGATTTATCAGCAAATCTACAGGCCTGCTGACATTCCAGACCGATTCTCTGGGACTATCGACAGCTCTTCAGCTACCTTAATCATTACTGGCGTTCAACCAGAAGATGAGGCAAAATATTATTGTCAGTCTTATGACAGTAGCTGGATGTTACACAGTGATTCCACTTGCAGAGGGAAGTAAGGCAAAAACCTCCTGCAGACGAGAGCTTTCAAGTTTGTGCAGTCCTTGGTGCTCTCTCAGCTTGGTTGCTTGCCTACAGATGCTCGATTACCCAACTAGATAACATCATCAGCGCTCATCATCAAAGCTTTCTGTTTGCATTTGTTCTGGGTGGTTGAGGACCATTCAGGAGCTGTGGTGTGTGTCTGTTAAATCTATCACAGGAAAAGGCAAATGGACATGGGACTTAATAACAAAAGCTCCATGAGAGGAATAGATCAGTGAATGCCTCTGAAGTGTTAAACCATGTATTTAACCCTATTCATAGGGAAAATGTATTCCCCATTCCTAGGGAAAATACAATCAGAAGAACACTTCCATGTTACAAACATCAAACATGGTGTGTCCATTATAAGGCCCTCCATAGCTGAGGAATAACAGAAACAAAGCATGAAAACTCTCTGTATGCACCTGATGATGGGAGGTAATTTTAATTGTTATTTCAAAGCAGATGCCTCTAAACTGAGTCAGGCATCACATAACTGCTGTTCACTGGAAGTCTGAATCTAATCAGATTGTACATCTGAACTCCATTGGCAATTCCAGTTGGATGTTGACCAATCCTAACACCCCTAGTGGTTAGCAAGTTGTAATTTTTTAAAAAATTGACACAAAGTGGACAGAACTAAAAGAAGAGGTGGACAGTGCCCAAAGTAGATAGGCTGATCCTGGAAGGTACAGGAATGCACCTGTAAGAACTGTGTAGTTCACTCTAAAGTAGGCGCAAGTTAGAGAACGTCTATCCATAGAGTCACTAAGACTTGATGGAACCCAACAGCAACAAGGAGGAAATTATCCAGTACATAATTGGCCATTAGCCCTGTTAACTAAGTTTAATGTTCATGAAAGCTAAATAGAATCAAATCAAATGTAGCTTTTATCTGGGCCCCTCCCTCTCTTTGTGGGGAGTGAACTTCTTGGCCTTTCACGCAAGAACTAAGTTGTGGGGCTTTGCCTACAAGGTCTCATCCTCCTTTAGCAATGCTATTCTCTTTATAATCTAAGGAGACATGAACAGTCAGGCAACAGTCAAAAAAGGAATATCATTTGCATGTATTTGTATTCTCCCTCATTCAGGGCTTTAAGAAGAGATGCAAGAAAGAGAGAAAGCTTTGTTGCAATAAATACACATCTTTTCTCTACCATGGCACAGATGTCTGTCCTTTTGTTTCTTTTTTCTTACTGTGCAGGTAAAAAAAGAACTCCCCCCCCCCCCCATTTTGGGCATTCCTAAAAAATAGATCCTCTGCATTGTAGGGGAGATTCTGCTTTGATGGAACAAAAGTCTCACTGTTCTTGGTTCTCCTCTATCCTTCATGTTTTCTCAGGAGCCTGGGGCCAGTTTGTATTGACCCAGCCAGCCTCCTTGACAGTAGCCCCTGGAGGAAGAGCTGTGATCTCCTGCACAAGGAACAGTGCAAATATCAATAAGTATCATGTCTCCTGGTACCAACAGAAACCCAACACTTTGCCCAAGTTGTTGATCTATCAGCACAACAAGAGACCCCCTGGAATTCCAGAGCGATTCTCAGGTTTTACAGATGGGTCTTCTGCCACCTTAACCATCAACAATGTCCAGGCAGAAGATTCAGCTGATTATTATTGTTCATCTTACGACAGCGGTTGGCTGGCCACAGTGATGCAGTCTCAAAGGGAAGTGAAACAAAAACTTCTCCTTTGCAGCTTCAATAGGCACGCTAGAAAAGAAGTAATTGATTTACAGGATTCCTGCATTCTTGGCCTTGACAAGAAGGCAACACTTCTGTTTTGTCCCTGAATTAGCCCCATAAGTGGTGAAGGAAAGAATGTTATCTTGTTGGCCTTTGGCTTATTCAATGCATTCAAAGCTGTGCAATTCGTTCACAGTGAAACAGGGTTGGGGGCTGGGGAAGATTTGTAATAGGACAGTTTCCCTCCTTGAAAGCAAATCATGGTTCAGTGTGGAGGATTTCCCAGAGAAGCAATTGGTGGAGACTTAGGGGCACTTTGCAGCCCCCACTCTTGCCTCCTAACATTGTTATAATAGTTCCTATCAACTTAAAAAGAAATCCAGTATTTTTAACAGGACACAGTACGATAAAGGCCCACTTTCATTCATCCCCAAGGCTGTCAACTGAGCAGAAAGCAAAGCCAACCCCCATACACGCACACACACACACATAACACAAAGGTGACCAGTTTTAACAGTAGCTTGGTCTGTCGCACGTGCAGCTTTTCACAGATTCCAGGGAGGACATTCATTTTTCACAGTACTGGATGCCAGAACTTGAGTGCTCCTTACAGATGTCATAGGAGAAGAGCTGGGTTAGTCTATGGTGGCAAAAATCAGCGGTAGAAGCTTTCCCAACACACATTTTATTAAAAGGCATAAGCACAACTTCACCTTCTGATGAAGTGAGCTGCAGTTCCTGAAAGCTTTTGTCTTTTAATGAAACATGTTAGTTGGATTAGGTGCTCCCCGATTCTTGATTTTTTACATCAGACGTAATCCATGTTTTTTAGCTGTGGGGCACGTTTGAAGCTCTGGAGAGCTTTTTTGCAAGCTCTGTCACAAAATGGTTGCCACAGTGCACATAACTAGTCATATACACAAACAACAACAACAAGGAGATAGCACAGTGATGAGGTCACTTCCCACTGGGCACATCCATGGGTGTGTGTGTGTGTGTGAAAAAAGGTTCAAGGTGGTGGCCATAACTGTGTGATCAAACCTTAACCTTAATCATTTTTTTAATGCTTCATGATACTAAGATTGCTTTGGCACCATGTATACTACCTTGAGCTCCTTAATGAAAGATGGGATAGAAATACAACATCTGGGCATCCAAAGGTTCCTCATCACATGATAGATTTTACAGTGGATTCTGGAACTCAAGCTAGACTGTTTCTTTAAAAGAATGCCTGTGCTTTCAGGATTGGGGTCTCCAAATTAAATATATATATATAAAAAGCCTGTAAGGGGAGTGGCTTTTTTTCCTGGTAACTCAGCAGATGTGTAACAGCTTTGGCAACTTGAATTCCTGCTTTAGTGTGTTTGCTTTGCTAAACCAGAGTGGAGTCAGACCTTCGGCAGGATGGTGAGTAGAGGAGAAGGGTATTCAAGGTGTCTTTTGCATTGTGCTGATTAATTTAGAGCGACCCATTTTCCCTCTGGAAGCAAGTCTGCTTGAGTTGTGATTCTAGGTAGAGTTTTGAATCTAAGCTGAGGTTGAGGGAGGGGTGGTGCTCTGCCTTGGAGACCCTCCATGTGTATATGTGTGGGAGTTCATCTTTTTAAACACGGGTTTCTGAACATATGCAATGAAATACAGAGCAGGATGTACTGAGGAATCATCTACCTCTCTACCTATTGCACCTCAGATACAGTGTTTCTTAGCTAAAAAGGAAATGTTGTGAATATTGTCCCACAGTCTTGAAATCTTGCTTCCAAATCTGTCTGGCGGTGGGCTATACTTGCAGCTGAAGATGTGCCCTCTGTGTAAGCTTAGATGCACTTGAATTATAATGGTTTGTGTGTCTGGGGCTAGGTTTTCTGAACAAGCACTGGAGTGCACAGCTGTGCAGATTCCAGAGCAAGCTTTCTGAGTCAGAAATGTGTAGAATCTTCTGGTATGGCAGATGCTGAGAACGTGACTCCCCTTAAAAGGAGCTAAGATTGTGTCTGTTCCTTTTCTTATCTTCTGACGGGCTCTCAAGATTTCGGTGGCTTCTATTCTTCTTGAGTCATATGTTTCAGAAATGGGTGACAAAAAAGATAAGGCTTGACAGAGCAATCGTGCATTAGAACAATGTATTAGATCAATGCCGAATGTGAATTTGTAGCAGGGGAAAAAAAATCCAGGTAATTTCAAGGCAGGTGCTGAAAATGAGCCTTTTCATTAAAAGTGGTATTTGTGAAGAATACTTGAGGTTTGTCTTTTGAGGTGTCTTAAAGATAACACAAAGGAACAGTATTTATTCTTCTAGTATCTCCTTTTATCCTCTTACAGTTCTCAACTTCAAATCTTTGGCAGTGCATTATTCCAATTAAAGCTAAAAGGAAAGGAGTCCATTTTAATTCTAAATTACAGGGTTTTCCAAGTCTTTTTGGCAGTCTTAAGAGAATAAATCCTAGCTTGAAAAATTAGGATAGAGTTTTCCTTATCTCCACCATGTTCCACTTGGTTAATTGTCCCAAGCCAAGAGTGTAGTCTTTAACAGTCAAAGCAATGAGCTTAGCTTTAACTGTGAAAAATATGATCCTGGTAAATTAATCAGCTCTGTTAATGTTTAAAAATGTGATCACATGGTTCTTTTAAGAACACTTGTGATTTGGGCCAGCTTAGAAGAAGTGTTTCCCTGAAGGCTCTTCTAGGATACATTATCTATTTATTTTTAACAAATGTTGAATCTACTTTATTCTTCCTACAGCCAGCAATATCTCAGCATTGTTATAATACACCTAACCTCTTCGAAACGTTCTCAGTTTCTGCTGTCCTCCTCCACCACAGAACATGAATTTAGAGGTGGATTAAGTTTGGGGGTTGGAGCAAACGATGACTGATTAATGTTGCCTTTGACTCTGTTGTGATTCTGTCCCACTTTCTCCTTCAGCTGGTGCTGGTGTTAGGAGATCTTCACATCCCGCACCGATGCAGTAGCCTTCCAGCCAAGTTCAAAAAGTTGCTAGTGCCAGGCAAGATTCAACATATTCTCTGTACTGGAAATCTTTGCACCAAGGAGAGCTATGATTACCTGAGGACACTGGCAGGGGATGTTCATGTTGTTCGAGGGGACTTTGATGAGGTAGGAGTTTGGAGAAGGTGGCTGATTAAGGACCACCTCTTCCATCCAAGCTTGGAAGTTCTACTGATACTACTGCATTAGGAATGCTTAATCTTCCTCCAATTTAAAACCACTTTAGTCTTGGAGTGTTGAGCTAAGAGTTGCTATCCCAAGAGGAAGTGGGCCCAGGCTAAAAATCAACTTAATTTCATTCACTGTAAATTAAAATTAATGGCAGCTTTTATGATATGATCAGCATTGAGAACTTTCCATTGCCACCTTAAAATTAGAATTCCATGGGAAACTTGAAAAGAGTTTGACTGCTGCATGCAGAGTTTTGGGAGCCATAAGTAGCTCTCACTCCCAAAGTCCATATTTGTAATCTAAGCCATGGTTTGTTCTAGCTGTGCTTGATTGAGCAAGGCATCATTTGGGGGTTCATTTACACTGCAAAATGGTGAGCCACAGTGGACGAATCTACATGGTGTGAAAGCAAGCTTTGCTTTTTCTACTATGTTTTAAAGCACTCATAGTAACTGGGTTTGCTAAGCTGTAAATGATGGTTTGAGTCACAATGGTTGCCTTCATATGAGAAGTGATGACAATGGATGCATCCATGCAGTCAGCTGAAACATAAGCTTTGGTTTATAAGCCACAGTGGTTGACTTCAAAATAAATGCTCAGATGAAACTGATCAGCCTGTATTTCAGTATAAGCACTGTGCTTAAGTACTTAGCTAATAACTGACATTGTTGTTTGCCAGGGCATGAGTTATCCACAGCAGAAAATTGTCACCGTTGGACAGTTCAGGATTGGTCTAATCCATGGCCATCAGGTTATACCCTGGGGGGATCTGGCCAGCTTGGCGATCCTGCAGAGGCAGTTGGATGTGGACATCTTAATATCTGGACACACTCATAGGTTTGAGGCAGTGGAACATGAGAAGAACTTCTATATCAACCCTGGTTCAGCCACGGGAGCCTACAATGCTCTGGAAAGGTGGGAGCAAAACATTTCAAGGGATTTATTTCTGGAGAGCTTATCTTTTCACTGCTGGTTGTTGGGTGCATGCTCAGGCATGGGAAATTGGAGAAGACCCAGGCAGGATGTAATGGTATGTGAGAAAGACCTTGGGAGACTGGGCACAGAGACACTGCCAAAGGAACAGTCAGATAAGAGATGGCATAGCCCACAGCTGGATAGTGGGTGGGGCAAGAGGCTCAGAAGAGACCCCCCCTGATTTCTCAGGAGTAAAGGAGATGGGAGACCTGCATTTTCAGACGTCCAAGATTCTGTTAATGTAGACTTACTATAAAATAGAATTAGCTTATCTGGTCGTGTTTCCTGTCTGGTCTACCTAGTAAGGCTGACATCAATCTTGCAAGTCTGGAAGTACAATTGTCCTGTCATCTCCTTTACAGCCTGAGAAACTAGGGAGGGTCCCTTCTGAGCCTCTTGCCCCACCTGCTATCCAGCTGCGGGCTATGCCGCCTCTTATCTGACCATTCCCTTGGCAGCGTCTCTTTGCCCCATCTCCCAGGGACTTCCCATATACCATAATAGAAGGCAAAATACAGTTTTCTAAAATAAGGGAAGAGCATGTGAAACTGCCCTTCCTCTGAATAAATACAGTGGGAACTTTTAACAATATGATTGGGAAATTGTTCTTTGGACCAGAGGATGACTTAATTATGCCTCTTTGCATTCATGGATGTATACCATTGGGATCATCTGTGTGGAAAAGCAAAAAAGCATGTTCACCCCCACTAAATCTGATACTCTTCTCTGCCAACCTTTCATTTTTTTCTCCAGGGGATTGCAATTGGAAAAAGATAAAAACAAAGCCCTACCTTCCTATTTTTTAATTGTATATCATAGAACATTTCAAAAATCCAGGGCAAATGTAATTTTTTTGGCCACTTGTTAATCCAGAACCAGTACAGCATGTCATAGTTCAGCATATGTGTGATAGAGGTCCAAACTTTCTTTTGTTAAGGCTGGTTTTTTTAAATGAACAAATATTGCAAATTTTGGGGAAACTGCTTCCTACTTCAATTACAAATGTTTCTTCTTTCCAGAAATATAATTCCTTCGTTTGTTCTGATGGACATTCAATCCTCCGTAGTTGTTACATATGTGTACCAACTCATTGGGGACGATGTGAAAGTAGAAAGGATTGAATACAAGAAATCTTGAAATGGAATGATCTTCCCTGGATGTTTCTTTCAAACTTTTGAAACTTTATCAAACTCTTCAAGCCCACTGCAGTAATTTATCGGAATGTTTTTTCTGTTCATCTTTGGTAGTTCAAGCTACTTGAGATGATTTGCCTTGAATCTGGAGAGCAATCAAATTTTCAAAAATAAACTTTTTCTAGGGGGAAAAACCCAAAACACCAAGTTTGAAATCATCAAAAATTTAGATAATAGTGGCTGATGGGGAAAAAGAGCAAAGGCTGTCTGTATGCATAAATGTTCAACTTTCTATTTTTGAATAAAGCTCTTTTTCACATGCATACCTTGAGGAGAAGGGGTCATTTCTGAAATGGGGATGGACAATGGTTGGCTTTCACATGATGATAAGGAATGGTTTGTCTTAAGCTAGAATGTCTTAATGTAACATAAGTGTTACAAGCGGTGGGTATATAGCTGGTGGCCCCTGGAAGTGGCTAGAGAATTACCATGGAGAACACATAACCTAGGATAGACCTTGAGAATCACGTGATTGTGATGTAAGATGTAAAAACAGTCTTCATGAAGGTGCCTGGTGCCACAAGCTGGAATGAAGACCGTGAAAAGTGCTTCTCTCATCTCCAGCACTTTCTCCAGATTCAAGGCCTTCACTACATTACAGAACAATCTCTCCTCCCTCTTCCAAAAGGCTGCGTCTGGTTGCAGGACCTGCAAGAAAGAAGTAATCTCTGCCCATGGATTTCTCCTTTCATCCCATCATAACTATATCTGGTAGGGCAGCAGCTGGCTGTCCTGGGTAGCTTGCATTGCAACCAGAGATACCATGCTTCCTGTCTTTCCTTTCCATCTTGGTCTAAGGAAACGACTTTCTCTTTTCACTGTTCAGCATCCTCCTTATGCAAATGTGCTCTCTGTTCATTGGCTCCCCACAGGAAAGGTGCGGTGACCTCAACAACAAAGGGATTGGAACATTTGCATGGTCTCTATTGGTAGACTATAGAAAATATATATGTTTTGTTCTGCTCTTTTCCAAGGAGCCAATTCACAGCCACTATGAAGTCAGCCAGCCACTATGGAGGTTCATGGTAGATGCAAATCACTTCATCACCAGCCCAACAGGAAGGCCTGTGGTTCTCCACTCTGCTCTGATTTCCTGCTGGGAATTGAACAGGCTTGATACGTATGAGATTGGTTTCCTTTTGTTACTGAATGAGTGTCAGTCACTTTATAGAAATAGATGCAGTAGGATGAAAGAATGAAGATAAAGAGCAACGGAGTGGCCAGAATTAAAAAACCAAAACAGTTGGACCTAGTCTAGAAATAAACTTTAAGGAATGGTGGTGCTACTTCATGTTGTTGGAGAAAGCAAATGTCTTCTCCAAGAAGGCACCAGTTACAGCTCCATTAATTTCTCTTGAAGTTGAGTGATGGCAACTAACCTTCACGAGTAGAATGACGTTTCCCATCCTCATGGATGCACAAGTGTGCAGTGAGTATTGCTCAACAACATTTTGACAGCAGTTGAGCATTTGTGGAGGCACTTTTCTTTTTTTCACCACCTTTTATTACTTTTAAATATTGTTAGGCCACCACAGTTATGTGGACAGACTGATCCCTCTTTTAGAACTTCCACCCACCTTCCTCTTGCATATTTAATACTGCAGATCATGAGATCCAGGTCTGAAATGACAAATTCTACAATAAATAAACTTCTGAAAGCCGTTTGCAGGAGGTATTTAATCTTAGCATCTACCTTGCACCTTCTTGAGATTTGGAAATAGTGAACTTCTTTGCACTTAGCCTGTGTGTCACTGGAGACCTCAGCATTCACCATTAGGGGGAAACTATCAGCCTGTCTTAGCTTTGTCACAACCTACCTTTACCCATTCTCTGGAGGGTGTGGCAACGTGCAATCTGCTTGGCCACCTTTCAAGGTTGCTTTCGGTTTCTGTACCCATGCAGACCTTCCTCTGCCAAAAACATGGGGTATGTCTGGGCTCTGCCACAGTGCTTCACTTGAAGTTAGTTACTTATTTTTCTCACAGTACTGAGCTTCTTAGAATTAGTAGTAGCGAAAAATGTCCTTTCTTCTCTCTAACAAAACATCCATGGAAAAAGAAACAGGAGAGGAAAATTAGGAAACACAGGAAGTATATCAAGTCATAATTTTTAGTCCCATTAACTGGGGTGAGATAAAGAATGTTCTTGCCTGCCTACTGATTCTGGTTACAAATTTCTTTCCAACCGCCATCCCCAATCGTGCATGAGTTTAAAGGAATGGTCAGTTCTCCGGTGATATCCCTGTTGATCCTGGTCACAGCAAGAAATGCCTCCTTGGATCAAAGGAAGGGCTTTAGCATTCTCTTTCTGCAAATTTGTCTTCTGCCCTTGGGCCTTCTCCCTGGAGTCACACGGATATAGGGGGCTATATTCTTGGAAATGAAGAGATGACACGGGAGTGAGGTCTTGAGTTTCATCTGGTGCTGCAGAGGGTGGAGGGAGTGGCCTTGAAGGGCAGGAAGAAGAGCTGCCACCAAGCAGTGGTCAGAGAAGAGGGGCTTGGGCCCAGGCCAAGAAAATGACGTGAAAAAACCCCTCAGATGAGCCCCTCCCTAGTTCACCCAAAGATAAAATGAGGCAGGGGGAAGCACATTCAGACTTGCAAAATTCTGTTACCATAGATGTTCCAATAAAACCGGTCCTGATCTAAATGGCGCTGGTTTCTCAGTCTGTTCTACCTTGTTGGACAGGCAGGTGCAGAGTTGCACAAAGTCCAGGTTTCATTTCCCGATCTATGAGTTAGAAGGAGGGGCTAGAACTGCAAAGAGTGCACCTAGGTTGAACAAGGCCTTTCCCAGATAACCTAGATGCCAAGTCACTCTAGAGTGCTCTGTCTTATTTTAAATCTAGCACTTTGGGAGAGTTGTTGCAATCTCCCTTGTGAGTCTAATGGGGCAGAATCCATCATCGAGGCCAAGCATATTGCTTTCCCAACAGGGCACTTCTTAAAAATATAAATCAGAGTGAAAAGAATGTGGGGAATGTTATCAGCCAATCTTATGTTCCTATATGGTGCACATTTACCTTAAGTTCAGCAATGCACTTATGAAATGTTGATGTTTTTTTTCTTATTTCCCCTTTTTTGATTTATTCTTGGATGTTTCATATCAAATAACTTGCCCATTTAACGTTGGCAAGTCCTGCCCGATAGTCAAAACGATCACTAATGTCAATATTTTTGAACGCTTAGATCCTCCTCTTGGGAAGCACAATTGAACCTGTAGTTCTTCTGTGTGGACCTTTGGATTGTTGCCAGTGGGGTGATGCTAGTCCCGGTTCTCTTTTCTGCCATGGACCAAGGCTTTTCTCTCCTCAACATTTACAGAAATCTTGCTTATGCAAATTTGTCCTCTACTTATTGGCTGTTTCTAAGAAGGTGGGGTGCATGGGTCTCCGAGTCAACAGAAATCAAAATATTTGCATGGACGTCATTGGTGCATTCTGAGAGGATTTAAGAGAGGAGGAGGAGGAGGAAGAAGAAGAAGAAGAAGAAGAAGAAGAAGAAGCTTCCACCACAGCTGTCATCCTAATTTTCTTTTCATCTGCCTAAACTAGTTGCTCTACATCCTCTACCATGTTCTGGTCCCTATTTCTCTTTGCCTTTCTAAATTACTACTCAGGTAAGTGTGCAGAGAAGGGGATAACAATGCACTCCTCTTTCTCTCCCCCCCAACTGCAAACATACAGAGCGTTAGTTATAGAAACATGGTGCATTGGTAGCATTTTGGAGAATAGAAAATGAAATCCACACGATGTTTTTCTTCTTCCTGAAAGCACTGAACTAAAGCACCCAGATCAGCACTTCAAGACGCATTATATTTTGGTGGCACTTTGAAAGTATAGAAAATGAATCAAATGTGTGTTGCTTTCTCTTCTCCAAGGGGTCAATTCACAGCCACCATGGGTTCAGCCAGCCTCCCTGTCTGTGTCTCTGGGACAAACAGCAAAAATATCCTTCACGGTCACTGGAAGTGTGAATACTATTTCATGGTACCAAGAGAAATCTGGGGAGGCCCTTCGCTACGTGCACTATGCTGGTGGAAACAGGGGTGACGGGATCCCCGATCGGTTCACGGCTTCTGTCTCGGGAAACATTGGCCATTTAACCATCAGCAGCACCCAGGCCGAAGATGAGGCTTCTTATTACTGTTTAATGTGGCACAGCAGTGCCAGCTCGTTACACGGTGGTATGTTCTGATGGGGAACTGAGACAAAAACTGCCCCTCATCCTCCCCAGCACAGGAACGCACAAGTCATGACAAAGCCTGACCTGATGTGTGACTGAGACTGTTTATAATAAAGACAAGGATCAAGAGATATGCTTCATCTACAGGCTGACCCTTAGAGTCCAAAACCATCCAGCGTCTGTGGAGCAAGGTAGCCAAAATCTTGGCATCAGTCATCTAAAACTGTATTATGAGTTTCCATATAAATTGCAAATTCCTCTCTGAAGACAGAGTCTATGTTCATTTCCCATTACAAAAAAGATAACTTCGTTCACATGTATGTGTATCCTAGTGCATGGGACAAGCAATAATTTCAAAACTGATCAGTGCTTGAGATTGGAGGCCTTCTCCATCTCTTCTCTAAAAAAAGACCAGTCAGCACCGTACTGAAGGGACAGAAATAACCCATTTTCCCACCTCTGGAAACAGGGCTGTGGTGAAGTGGTAGGGAGACCTGATATAGATCATTTGACACCCAGCACTTAAATGTTTGGACTTTGAATTGGGGTTTATGGTTGACTCCAAAGCAGCTGCAAGGCTCCAGGTTGCCAAACACTGAGATACCTGAAGAACAAGCAAGTTTTTTTTCAGTGGGAGTCCCACTTCTATCATGGATGATTGCTCAGACGAGCAGGCTTTGTTTCAATGCTGGAGTCATGAGAAAATTAAGGAAGAATTTGAGAGTTCTGCATTGGTGACCTATGTCAATAGTGTCTTCCCCTGATGAAGAATTGAAGGAAACCTTACAAGCCAACACCTTCTCTTTTCCCTGGTCAGCATCCTCCTTATGCAAATGTGCTCTCTGCTCATTGGCTCCCCGTAGGAAAGGTGTGGTGACCTCAACAAGAAAGGGATGGAAATATTTGCATGGTCTCCCTTGGCAGAGAATTTAAGAAGGGGGAAGATGGTTCCCCCCAGCTCCTTCCAGGCACCCCACTCCTCTTCAAAGCTCAAGATGGCCTGGCCGTTGGTCTTCCTTGCCTGTCTCACTTACTGCTCAGGTAAGGGTGTGGTAGAGATCAAAAAGGCCATCAACCGGTCAGTAAAAGTGGATGGAAATTCTGTTAAATAAATAAATAAATGTTGATCGTGTACTTCTCAAAGGCATGTTTTACCTGGCTGGTGTTTTCCAACTCCAGAAATTATATATGTCAGTCTTCTTCTGCTCTTTCCAAAGGAGTCAATTCACAGCCACCATGGATTCAGCCAGCCTCCCTGTCTGTGTCTCTGGGAGAAACAGCAAACATCTCCTGCACGGTCAGTGGACGTGTGAATAATATTTATTGGTACCAGCAAAAAACTGGGCAGGTCCCTCGCTATGTGCAGTATTCTGCTGGAGGCCGGGGTGCCGGGTTCCCAGATCGATTCACGGCTTCTGTGTCTGGGAACATTGGATATTTAGCCATCAGCGACAGCCAGGCAGAAGACGAGGCTGACTATTACTGTGCGATGTGGCAGAGCAGTGCCAGTTCGTTGCACAGTGGTACATGCTGATGGGGAACTGAGACAAAAACCTCCACTTCTCCTCCCTTGCATAAAAAACCCCCCAAACACTTGAAAGCTAGAGTTGAGCTAAACTCCTTGAGTCAAGAAGTAATAGAAGGAATAGGTTCATCTGGAAGGTGACACATGGGGGAAACCAGAACAAAGTCTTTGGATTTTCCATTTGAAGAGTGTGCCCTAGGTTAGCCTTTTAATTGCATTCATTTCGTCCGGAAGACTTAATTGGTCTTCATTTCCTTTTAAAATAAGCCACAGACATGCAAAACAGGTAACCATTTCAGTTTTTAATCAGATCAACGCTTGAGACTAGAGGATTGGAAACCAATCTGGACCCAACCTGTTCTCTCCACACCACACAGAGAGAGGCGCTTTATATCATGATGCATTATTGCTACTTCTCAGCCTTGCCTCCGCATCCTGGATACCTATGATTACAGCAGAATTTGGGACAATTTGAAGTTTCTAAACTCACATGTATTGCTCCCCAGTTCTTCTCATCTCAATATGAGAGATGGATGAATGTCCTCCTCATGTTCTATGGCATTTTCATTCTTTCAAGCATAACTTTTTTTCATTGTACCCCTGTTTCCATTTGCACAAAACACATCTGCAAGAGAATTCATGCTCACAAAAGACTTGGTACACTAGTCTCTGCAGCGTGCACTTTTAGAAGTATTTTGATAGGTGTATATTCATTCCCCCAAATGAAAAGCTGTTAAGTTTTGGATTAGAAAATAGCCTCATCATAACTGAAGAACAAATTCAGAAACTGAAGGCAGGCTGTCTTGTTTATGGTTGGTAAGGGGGAATGAAAATGCAAACCAAAAGAACACCTCTGTCTGCTACAGCTTGACATTCTCCCTTTGAGCTGAGCCTTGATAAGAAGCACTGGTTAATTCATCTTTTCTGGATCTGCCTAGGTTCTCTTCCCCCACCTTATGCTGAGCTCGCCTTCCTCAAAGTCTTGGCCTCCAGGTAGTACAGCTAAGTTCCCCAGTTGTCCCAAATTCCCATCACTTCTAAGATAAGTAATCTGGTTTCAGCAAAAGAACGGAAAGAACTTGAGATACACTGATCTAAACGAGCATCTAGTTCATCACACTAGAGTGCTCTGTAATTTGATAGACATGGTCTGCCACATACTAACCTTTATGCCCTCCTATGCCCATCTAATGCTCCTACCCCTCCTTTTAGATTCTTTTAGACTCTCGTTTTATTTTTTAGGTCTTCTAGCTTTTCGTAATTTTTCCTTTCGACCCCTTTTAGATCGATACTTTCTATTTTATATCTTTTAGCTTTTCATTATTCTTCTTCTGATGTATTTTCTATGCTTTTTGAATGGACTGTGCCCCACCCATCTCATGCTGCTCCTTGACTGTAATAAAGATTTGATTTGATTTGAGATACATGCTGAGATATCAGTCAAAGGATTTGGTCTTCTCCAAAACTTAACTATCATGGAGCTTGAAATTCAAGATGAGCCTCATTATTATTGCCTAGGGTAGGATGTTAAAGTCATGACATAGGTGGTATCACCATCAGGTTAGGAAGTAACACCAAAACCCAACTTTTTCAGACTGGTGCCTGGTCTTACCCTTCTGATGCTAGTTTCTGTTGGCTACAGTCTGCTTCCATGGGATCCTACAGCCAGGGAGGTGCTATCATTTCCTGAATGAATGAAAAACAAAGCAACACATGGGATTTGAATGCCTACCCTTAGCTTCTAAGAGAGGTGGAAATATAAGGATGAATGGGTAGCCTGTTTTCTAGTGGCATATTCTTGGTCTTCCTGCCCATGGTGGAGAACTGAAAACTGCTACAAAGCTTAATTTAGTCAATGCTGGAGTGGCCCCTGTCATGCAAATGAAGTAAGAAAATGGTTTATATGCAACCATGGCTGTTTCTTTCCTAGCTTCTCAAGCTTACTTTGGCATCAGATCAATAATAATCTACTTTATAAATTGCATGGAGATGATGAATGGATGGGTCTGTCTTGCTCAGAAGGTTGAGCCTTTGTCTTCTTTGGCGACTGGGATTCAAATAAACGATGACCCCAGTCTTTAGAGCCAGTTTGGTGTAGTGGCTAATGCATCAGGCTAGAACCCAGGAGATGGTGAGTTCTAGTCTCGCCTTAGGTACAAAGCTAGCTGAGTGGCCTTGGGTCAGTCCCTCTCTCTCAGCCCTAGGAAGGAAGCAATGGCAATCCACTTCTGAAAAATCTTGCCAAGAAATCTGCAGGGACTAGGCCAGTAAAAAAAACAACAGCAACCCTGACTTGAAACAGAGACATGTCTGGGTGGGACGGTCACTTTGTTTTGTAGATACAGCAGTGGGGCCATTGCTAGCCACAGCTGCTCTTAGTGGGCTCAGCAGAAACCAGTGCAAACTCCATGGATGGAGATGTATAGCCCAGCCAGGACGCTTCCCAGACTCCTTCTCTGGGTCTCGATCAGGAAATGTGTTACTTCTGACCATCACCAGACCCTTGGTGGAAGAAGACGTTCTTTACTATTGTGGTGTGTAGGTAATACTGAATGGTACCACCTGATTATTCTGATGAGGAAGTAACCCCCAAAACCCTGCCCTGTTTCCTGTTCTTGCTGTCTTTGTTGCTTTAAATAAATCTGAAAAGTTATTATTAACCTCTGCTTCCTTGCTAGTGAAAGTCTGTGAGACAGGCAAAGCTAAGGTTAGAATAAAATTAAGTACACACAAATATGAAAGAGTCATTTTTTTTTTCAAGCTAGCCATCTGTTTTGGTATGTTGATCCATGCCAGGTCTTGTAATGGGGAAAAAGGAATAACCTTGAGGAACAGGAGGAAGAGCGGCTACCAAGGCAACAGTCAGATAAAAGAAACCTGAGTCCAGGCCAGAACTGTAAACTGTGTAAGCGTCTCAGACAAGTCCCTCCCTAGTTCTCATGAAGATAAAATCAAGGAGAGGGGAAGCACATTCAGACTTGCAGGATTCTGTTACTGTAACTTTCTAATAAAAGTAGTACTAGTATGCATGACTTTGCTTTCCTAGCCCTACCTTGAAGGGCTGACAGATATATATAATTTGGGAGGCTGTCATTTTTATTGTAGACTGCTTGTTGAAATCTTCCCTGTTCTCTAGAAGGTTGCTCTGTTTTTTATTTGTTTGTTTTAATTTCTTTTTCTTTTGTTAAGAATTGTATTGAAATTTTTAATAAACATACCGAAAACTAAATACAAGCTAAACTAGATGAAAAAAAGAAAAGTGCAGGAAAAAAAAAGAAAAAAAGAGAAAAGAAAATAATGAAGTGGCTTCCAACCTTCATCACACCAAGCATAAGCTAATATACTAACTTTCCACCCTCTTTTAACATTACAAAAAACAACAACAAAAAGCCCTCTTCTCCCCATAGCCTAACTTTTATCTATATACAATCCAGAAATCACCATCTTTTCGATCTTAGTTCAGCAAAAAGTCCATTAGGCCTTACTGGAAATATCAAACAAATAGTTTATTCCTGATCACTTAGTCCAACTCTATATTCCTTCTTTTTGCTCTTCAGAATCTTGATCTTTGAATCATTCCAATGGAATCGCAGGATTTGATCTTTGATCAATCTTTGGCATTTCAAAGGAGTCTTCAAAGCTTTCACCAGCCTACTTTGTCAATCCCCAAAAGAGGCATTGTCCAGAATTTCTCGTTGCAGCTGTTCCACATCCAGATCCTTCTCTTGATTGGTCTTTTGCATTCCCATTTAGGTCATCTCAATTTTGTTATCTTCCATGCCTTCAAATTCTAAAAGGGCTATGTCAGGTAAAGGTTTTCTGAAATTTTTCTCATCTTCTAAAAAATTATCCATTGAAATCTGTATCCTTTCTGAAATTTTAATTATGAATATCTCAGTCCAATTATCAAAAAAACTCTTTAAGATAAAAAAAAAGTTATAGCCAGCTTAGCCATTTTAACTCTTTTTTGCCTGGTCTTTTAGTTCCCTCTGGTGTCCATCTGCAATCTCCATCAAGCCTCAGTTCCTAATATGAATTTAGTCCCATTTCAGTCATTTTCCTCGAGGATATTATTTAATTACAAACTTGTTTTTCAAATCTCACAGCAAAAGTAACCAATATTCCAAATCTCTCTGGCCTCCTAAACCATTTGAAACTTACTTAAATCAAAATCCTTTACTTATTGATTTGCTTTTTGTCAACTGTATATTCTTTTAAATTCTTAAGACTCTATTTCACGTTTCATAAATCTGAAGAAGAAGTAAAACTCACCAGGTGTCAGATTGAGCTCACTGTTTTGAAGGTCCCTAATATCCATCAAGTGGTTAAACTAAAGTGATTAGAAAGTGAGTTTGGCTGGCTTTGTGTTCTTATGAAAGGCTCCACCGCTGCTGAGAGGAAAGATATTGTCTCCCTCGGCTCCTGGCATTCAAACCTACAGGAGGCCCTGTTTTACAGTTTCATTGCAAGGAGCTGCCATTCAGAGCACTTGTGGGCAATCTCCTGATCTCTCCTTCTCTGGAGAAATGGGAAGGACCAGTTTACTTTCTGGTCTTTCGTTCTGCACAGCGGTCATCAACTTCACTTGTTTGGGGAGATGTCTTCAGTCAGCCATGACTCACCCTGGAAGCCCAGCATTCATTTCAAAAGTATCTTAAATTCCTTTTTCAGTGAGCAAAAGACCTCTCAGACTGGGGGTCATTATAGGAAGTTGCAAGACTGTAGGCTGAGCCCATTGCAATCTTCACTGAAACACATCCCTTTTTCAAAACCAGGCTTTGGAAAGCTTATTACAGGGATTCCAAGCAAGAATGGGACTAGACATTCCTGTACGGAGGTAGTAATAATTTGTTGGAAGATATTTAGGACTTCCTATGGGTCCTTGTGGTACTCATAGATCATTTTAAGTGGAAGGCTTTGGAAGAATTCAAGAATGAGGTAGCAGCATGTAGATATTGCTTTGACCCTGTAGGGCTGAAGATACCTTTCAGCTTGCCCAGGCTGAGAACCCTCCCTTAAAAGGAAGGTGAAATACCCTATTAAAGCAAAATAATCCCTATCTACAGTAAAATCTTCATAACGGGCAACAAGGTTCTTTGATATTAACTTGCAGTTGAGGGTTGCTGCCCCTCACGTGTTCCAGAAAGTAAATTCTCCATCTGTATCTCCCTGGATAGAGCTCTCAATATTTACAGTCAAGGGTAGGGATTCCTTTTGTGGGTTAGGGTCCCAGTCTTAGGGTAGACCACTTGACTTGCATGCAAGACATCCCAGGTTCTGTCCCCAGGTAGAGAAGAGAAGATTCCCCCCCCCCTCCCCCGGCCAAAGCTCTCAAAAGTTGCTACCCGTCACAGTTGACCTTTTCCAGCTAGAGAGAATAATGGAGCGAGAAAACACAAAACATTTCTGAGAGCCATGGAGTGAGAAACATTTCCTTAAAACATTTCTTTATATTGCTATTGCTTGACTCTCTCACAGAGATTCCTACCACTTTTTAGCATTGATTTCATGCAAATCTTGCTTTGTCCCCCATGGTCTACAAAGACTACGTAGCCGGAAAGTTTTAAAACAGCCAATGGTGCAAGGCAAATTTGCATGATGAAGCTATTCTGCACCTCTAGAAGTTTAAAGGAAGCAGGGAAGGGTCCTAGTCAATCAACAGTTTGAGCCAAGAAGTCCAACCCTTTTAGAAAGGCACCATGGCTTGGGCTCTGCTTTTCCTAGCACTTCTCAGTTCCTGGTCAGGTAAGGTATGGGCAATTTTCCTCTATGTCTGCCCATGGGTCAACCTCAGAGCTAGCTATTACAAATGAATCCTAGAAACCTGGTGCTATAAGAGCAATGGAAATTACTGACTTTTATGCTTCTTCTACAGGCATCAACTCCCAACCAACTTTGACCCAACCTCCATACATGTCAGTGTCCCAGGGGCAAACAATTAAACTCTCCTGTACTGTCAGCAGCGACCAAAATACCATATACTGGTATCAACAGAAGGTTGGACAGAGCCCCCGTTATGTACATTACTCTGGTGGGAGCAGAGGAGAAGGGATCCCAGATCGGTACACGGCTTCTGTCTCTGGGAACATTGGTTATTTAACCATCACCGACAGCCAGGCAGTAGACGAGGCTGTTTACTACTGTGATATGTGGTATAGCAGTGGTAGAATGTTTCACAGTGGTGCAGAGTGACGGGGAAGCAACACCCAAACCTTCTTCTTAAGAATAGTTTCATTCATGCCTGAGAGATTTTGAATCATGTCATTGAAGGAGCACAAAGGATATTGTTGACTGATTTGTTTACTCAGCCACTTAAGACACTCAAATCCTTCATTGTTGGAAACATTAGTATATAATCTTCCCACAGATCCCCATTTTCAGCAAGCTACCTGCCTCTTTGTCCTGTAGCCAGTTCTTTAGACTCAGCCTCCTCTTATCCTAAATACTCCCAGAATTCTCAGCAATAGCTAGACTGGTTGGGGAATTCTGGGAGTTGAAGAATTCTGGGAGTTGAATGCCACACATCTAGAGGGCACCCATGCAGGGAAAAACTGCCCTAGGACATTTTCCTCCATTTTTTGCATTGCACTCTGCAGATGCTTTGAACTATACATTCCAGGATTCTCAGCCAGTGTAGTTGTTGGGCAGTTTGGAGCAGTGTATCTTGGCCCAGCATATTGATCAACCTCTCATTCCCCAACAGATAAGCAGGCAATCCAGAACAATATGTACATTGTGGAGGTAAACATTCCTAAGTGAAGAGGGATGCTAAATCGCCAAGATCTTCTGGTGCTGGGAATAAACTAGGGGGGCTGTTTCTCTCCACTTCCTTCTGAGCTTCCTGAAGGCATCTGGGATAGCATTAGACAAACTGGGTTTTTGATATGGCCAAACTATGGACATTCCTGAATCTTCTCAATAAAAGATATTATGCTAATTTGCTTTTTTGTCATCTCTTCTCATGGGAAGCACAATATCTCTCATGAAACCAATAGGCATGAACCACTTTGCAGGTTGAAGCTCTCTTTGCTTCTTGAGGAACTCAAAGAAGAAGGGAAGGACTAAGTGGATTACCTGGTGGGGCATTAAAAAAAAGCACACATACACCTTCACTCTTCTCCAGAATAAATGAATAATCACTAGAAGCTTAATCTGATTGATGCCTGATACCTTTAGATTGTCCAGCTCTTAACGTAGCCAGGTGTTACCTATGGTGAAGGTGGATGATATTTGCTATGCCACAACATCTCCCCACCTCTGATGTGTGTGAAGACAATATTTTGTGCTGGCCTCTGGGAGGAGTTGTTGGTCTAGCTTTCTCATATTTGATAGGCTTCAACTGTCAAGTGTCTCCAAGCCACCTGCATTGGTGAAGTGAACTGAAGCGTAGTATTCTTCAGTAGAAACATAACTTGTTATTGCTATCATTCTACTCATTCATCCACAGAGTCCACCCCACCAGATACATTTAAGTTGTTGCTGCTGTTGTTATATGGATGATCTAAAAAAAGAAAAGAAAATCCCCATTTCAATCAAGGTTTGGAAAAGTTTCTAATTCTAAGGCAAAGACCTCTGAATATGTATGCATTTTTAATATAAAGTAATACATATTTTCGAATGCTTGCAACCAGTGAAAGGGCAGAAGGGGAGGGATGAAGACCAGAAGAATAAAAGGAATAAGAGCATGTTTCTTTAGAAAGATTAAAATAATGCTTAAGAGAACCAGATTCATAGTTCCTCTCAGAAATATTCCGCTGTATATGGACATTGAAACTGGAGAGTCTTAAATATGATAAGAAAGTTCTCACATTCTCCCGTGGTTTGAGAAGAACTCGACAATGACAGTAGTTTTTTCTACCACCCTTTTTGTTGTATCCTGGTCAAAGAAAACACGTCCCTACCTCTTCTTTATGCAAATGTTGGCATTGCCTGCTGGCTTTGCTCTAGCATGGAAAGAAATAAATTCTTGCAAAGCCCAAGGAAACCCAACACCTTTGCAGAAAAGAGATATTCTCTGGTCCCAGAGAAAAAGGAAGGACAATTTCTCCCCCAGTTAACTTTCTGAAGCAAACCTCTTTAGAAAACCCATTATGTTCTACTCTATTTCACCTTGTGTTGTTTCATTACTGTTCAGGTAATTCAGATAATGCAGAAGAAACATTGCATAAGCTAACAATGTGTTGTATCAGCACGGTGCTTTTGCAAAATATCGCACAAATTTTGTTTGCCCATTTTTCAGAAAGTGCCAATTCATAGGAAGTAGTAACTCAGCCAGCATCTAAGTCTGTCTCCCTGGGCCAAACAGCAAAACTGTCCTGCTCTCGAAGTACCAGTAACTGGTACAGATTTCAGTGGTATCAACAGAAGGATAGTCAAACTCCTCGCTTTATACTGATTGATACCAATTCCAGAGGAGAAGGCATCTCAGATTGATTTACTAATTCTGATTTGGAGGCAAGCAGCTATCTTACTATCACCAATGTCCAGCTCGAAGATGAGGCCTACTGTGGTGCTTGGTATTATGACTCTAACGAGTTTCACGACGCTACAGTCTGATGGGGAACTGAGACAAAAAACTTCCGCTCTCCCTTCTCTGAATGGGGATCAAAATCATTCAGGCACTCAGCTCAATCTGAGTGCAATTTGTCTGTTTGGGATCTCAAGTGGTAAGGTAGCTCGAGCCTCCCTTAAGTTGAGTTCCGCTCCTTGCGAATTCGTTGACCCCTCTATGTGGTTTTTGACAATTTTTTGTAGCAGCTTCCTGTTATCTTTTTCTGTGTTTTATTTGAAGTGTCAGTCTAGTCTGCAGCTATGAGATTTCTTGTCAACTCCTAGCTAAGTCCTAACCAGATCAACTCTGCTTTGTTGTTTGAGATCATTACCCCTTCACCCCTAAAACTAGACTGGTGTCAGAACCTGCATCACCCAACTGTTGTTGTTTTCCATTGTATTGCATTCGTTGGGAGTTGGATTGATTGGTTTCTGCCACTTGTAACTAAGGAGTGGGGGGGTGGCTGTTAATGGTTGTAAGGGGAGTTGGGAAGCAGCTTAACCATATATGGGCAATTTAGACTGGCTTGATTGCTGGCCAGGCAGCTGGGGCCCAAAGAGCCCGGAAGAAGCTCAGGGAGGAAGGAGAGAGGTCAGCAACAGGTGAAGAGGACTCACGATGCCAGGCAATAAGGGGAGGGGGGATAAATAGAGGGAGGTTTACCCAAGGCGTTAGTTTTAGCAATGTTCTGTTTACAAGCTACATGTATCCCTTAATAAAGAAGTATTTTTCTGAACCAAGCCTGGTTGCGTGAGAATGCTTCAGAACTGAGAGTTGGACATCGTGGACTTGACAACTGGTCTGTGTGTGTGTGTGTGTGTGTGTGTGTGTATGTTCAAGTCAGTTTTGACTCCTGACAACTGCTTGGATGAGTCCTTGCCATTTTTCTTGGCAAGATTTCCAGAAATAGTTTGCCCTTGATTTCCCCATCCTAGGGCTGAGAGAGAAGGACTGGCCCAAGGTCACCAGCTGGGCTTGTGACTAAGGAAGGACTAGAACTCATGGTCTCCTGGTTTCTAGCGGTGGACGGGTATTGTGATTCCTCTTTTTTAAAGTGGGGAGGTGGCTGGGGATTGCACTTCTAGCTTTCTTTCATCTTTAGCCAGAAAGATGCTCTGTGCTTAGAGAAACACCGATTCCATTGCAGAGAAGCGTCTTCCTATATCCAGCTCTTCTTGGAATGACCATGTGATTTGAAACATTTTACCCCTTCCCCTTTGACACTTAAGAGAACCAGTTTGGTGTAGTGGTTAAGGTAGAGGCCCCCAAACTCTTCAGCTCATCCACCCCTTCATGAAGTTTCAGATTGTTCATCGACCCCCAACCATTTATTATAGGGAAATAATTTAATAAATGCTATAACTAATAGCAAGAGGAATAATAACAAGAATGATGGATAGTCTCATTGACCCTTGGGAGTCAATATTGACCACTTTGGAGGACCCTGAGTTAAGGCAGCAGGCTAGAAACCAGGAGACTCTGAGTTTTAGTCATGCCTTAGGCATAAAGCCAGCTGGGTGACCTTGGGCCAGTCATTTTCTCTCAGCCCTAGGAAGTAGGCAATGGCAAGCCATTTCCGAAATCTCACCAAGAAAACTGCAGGGATTTGTCCAGGCAGCCGCCAAGAGTCAACACCAACTTGAAGGCCCACCCACACACATGTTGACTCTTAGTGAATTCTCCTCTGTTGTGAGAAGAGGAGGTCTTTTTAGCAATTTTTGCAACCAATCAGCAAGTTACAGATTTGCATGGGGCATCTTTCCTGAAACAAATTAAGACGGAAAGAGAGAATGTAACCCCAGCTACCTTGTCCTAGGACAAAGAGTGCTATCGGTTTTAACCACAATGGCTTTGACTCTCCTTCTCTTCCCAGTTCTCATGTATTGCTCAGGTGAGGGGAGAAGGCTCTAACTTTCAAAATCAACTAAAAAAATACCCTGTTTTAAAAGGGTAGGAGAGAATGTGCAGTTGGTAATTCTTGTCTTTGTTTCTAGGGGCCGATTCACAGCCTGTACTCACTCAGGACCCTTCTCAATCTGTCGCTCTGAGAAATACGGCAAGGCTTGTCTGCAGTTTGAGCAGAGGCTATGAAAACTATGTCATTTCTTGGTATCAGCAGAAAGCAGGGCAGAGCCCTAGGCTCGTGCTGGACACGGATGGCGACAGAGGGGAAGGGATTCCAGATCGGTTTTCTGGCTCCAAATCTGGCACCGATCGTTTTTTAACTATCACCAACGTCCAGGCAGAAGATGAAGCCATATATTACTGTGGGGCAGACCATGGCAGCGGAGGTAATTTTGTATCGCCCCCATTGATACAACTATACAAGGAACTGAGACAAAAACTTCTGTTGAGAAAAAAAGCTTTGCTCATGCTAGTGACCAAAAAGCTATTGTTTTGTAGCTTGAACCTAACTAGAAATGTCTAATCTTCTCCAACGTATTTTTGGAAGGCTTCTCCTGAGCTGTTGGATGATTTTGGTCCCATTGCTCTCCCCACTGAATTGGAGGTAAAATTTAAGGGGCTGTTCTGGAGCTGCCACTCAAGATCCAGTATTGTGTGAGTTTGTGTGTGGTGCCTCAGGTGGAGGGCTGGACTTCAACCCATGAGAGGAACTCACCTGTAAAATCCATGAACTAAGAATAAGTAATATTTTTGAAGAAAGTTGGAACCAGTGACAAAAGAATTTCAGCAATTACAGCTTTATTTATACAGGTAGACCTCATTTAGTGACCACAATTGGGATCAGGAACTCGATCGTTAAGCGGAGTGGTCACTAAGTGAAACTGCAGCTGTGTTTATGATCTTCCTTCAGCTTTCCTTTGCTTTACTGATGTGCAAAGATCGTAAATACAAGGATTGGTTGCAAAGTTATTTTTTCATCAACATTGCAACTGTGAATGGTTGCTGTACGAGGCAGTCGCTAAGCGAAGAGTACCGGTAAATGTTCAAATCTTCTTATATTTAATTTTTGTTCATGCATCACCTAATGGACTCCTTGATCCCCCTCTTTTGCTCATGTGGGTTTGTTTCCATCTAGCCTTTCTTTTTAAAACAGACCAAGTTGTTTTTAATGGACTGTGGGAAAATTAACCCTCGCAGGCAGGTGTCAAGACTGACTTGAAGGTGCACACATACAAACAGACAAGATTACTACAACCACAACTATGCATGCTTGTTTTTTCTTTCTGCGGTGATATCACCTATCCTCATGAGACCCTATGAGCATGGAACAGATTTGCATAAAGATGCTATTCTGAAACCCTGGGTTTAATTTAAGAAAAGAAAGCTCCCATGTTGCTGTCTCTTTCAAAAAGCTACCTTCCTGTTTCAGAATTCAGCATGTACCACGTTCGGCTTTCCCTTCTATTTCTCAACTTTTGGGCAGGTAAGAAATAGATATGTAGGCTAGGAATAATCTGCGATATACTTATTTGGAACATAACACTGAATGCTACTCAGGGCTACAGAATCAGGGTTGAGTTTTGGGGTTGCTTCTCTAAAGAGGTCGATGTGATGGAATGGAATTATGAAGGTCGAGCTCAGGGAGACAAGCATTTTCTTAGCTTGCCAGAACCGCGTGGGAGGATCAAGAGGATGAAACTGGCACCTCCCTGAGGAATTCACACTGTTGTGGCTGGAGGACTTTGGGAACTGGGGTTTTAGTCTGGGAAGATTCTTGCTAGAGGTTGTAGCTAATAAACATAGCTGAACTGAATTAGCATTGTCTCTTGGAGTTCCTTGGGCTAGGCCTGACAGTCAACTTGTGATCTGTTGATCTATCTGTTTGCTTACTTGTAATTTACATTCTGCCTAAAACTCCCACGATTCATATATTCCAGGTGCTGTTTCTCAGGTTGGATTGATTCAACCACCTTCTCAGTTTGTATTTCTTGGGAACACCATAAAACTATCCTGCCACCTGATGAATGGGTATGAAGAATACACCATCTCATGGTATCAACAGAGAGCGGGAGAGGCCCCACGACTTGTGCTGACTCCCGACTACTCCAGAGGTCATGGCATCCCAAATCGGTTCTCTGGCTTCAAATCAGGCAGCACACACTTTTTAATCATCACCAATGTTCAACCAGAGGATGAGGCCACATATTATTGTGGTGGAAGCTATGGCTTTGCATAAGACCCATTGATGCAGTCAAATGGGAAGTGACGCTGAAGCGTTCACAAGTGACGCTGAAGAAGGAAGGAGATGTTTATAAAATGTAAGATGTTCTTAATTCTCCATTAAGGATTTGCAAGTTTGGAAGTGCTGGGGTGACTGTACATTTTCTAAAGATGCCAAGTTTCTATGCTTATTTACCTGGAAGTAAAGTCTTTTTAACAGAGACAGACTGTATTTCAAGTCGACATGGAATTGCACTGTAAAAATGCCACTGAAAAGATATTTTTGAAGACCTCAAGGCAACTTGTGTTTTGCTATAGTGATAAAACTCAACAATTTACATCCATGAAAGGTTTTATGGTGTATCATCAGTTTGGAATTTCATAGACTTCAAAGTCAGATGTGATGGTTCACATTTGCCTACTGGAAGAGGGTTGCCACAATGCAGAATAAAAGCACAAAGACTCCCTCAGTGACATGGATTTAATACATTTTGGGATAAGAATTCCTCTTTTTTAAAAACAAAAACATTGTGTGAACACTTTGTGATGATTCGATCTTTAGACACAAGGGGGAGATCTTGGTTCATTTTGCTACACTGGACAAAATTTAATAGCTTAACTCCTCTAGATACACTCATCCACGGGACTGAATTATGCCAGAGAAATCTCCCATTTATGATGTCCTTGGTTTGCTTATTACTCATATATGGAAGAACCATGTCCATACATAATGCTTTGCTTTATCATCTATGTTGGGTTTTTGAATAAACTAAGAATGCCTCCAGAATGGCACAAGGTTCTGCCCCTCCTTAATTGTGTCAGCCCAATTGTGGTTTCTCAATCTAATTCTCTAGGTTCAGATGACACACTGATCTGGAAATTGATCAGTGGTTGGGTTTGCACAACTTGCTAGAACGAATTGTGGTTGGTTGGTTTGATTGAGATTCAGTTACGTGAGCACAGCCTATGTGTGCCTGTGTGTGTGTCTTCAAGTCTGTGTTGATTCCTGATGATTGCAGTTTTCTTGGCAAGACTGCAGAATTGGTTTGCCATTGCCTGCTTCCTAGGGTTGAGAGAGAGTGACTGGCCCAAGGTCACCTAGCTGGCTTTGTACCTAAGATGGGACTAGAACTCAGCCTCCCAGAGAGCTAGGTCTTCACATAATGTTCATCATCATCATCATCATCATCATCATCATCATCATCATCATCATCATCCATAGGCTACTAGCTAAAATATTTTGCCAATTTCTGCTAGTGCCCACATTCAGAGATAAAATTCTTGCTTTGTATGCAGAAAATTCAGGTTCTAAAATATCTCCCATTCTTTCCTTCTCATGAATGAAGAAAGGAAATCAAATTCTCTTTTATTTGCCCTGGCTAAATGTATGTGGCTAGTGAAGACCTTGTTTACTAGTAGTGTACGAATCAGCCTTGATCGGATTCAAACCATCACGTTGTTGGCATTACCAATCCTATTTGAATTAATGATTTAGTGAGCTATAGTGAATGCTTGGCCACTAAAAATATATGTGTGCTCGTACAAAGGTAATCTGAATGGATATGAATTCAGTAATTTCAGATGATCTGAGAAGCTTCAATGATTATAATGGAATCAGTGACTGGAATCAAGAATTCAGGTCAGAGGCTGGCTATTCACACAGCCCTATTTGTTGCATATCCGTTTTTCATGTAGCTGTTGAAGATGGGGAAATTGATGAGGGGAGTCCTATGTCCCTTAGTATGGGCTGAGCCCAAAAGAACAAGCCAGGCAGAAATGAAAATAAAGTGGTCCATGTAGAGCTGCTGAAGAAAGAGGTCCTCTTGGAGATCTCTTTTCTAAGAAATCCCAGACTGCTTATTCCTCATTTCATGCGGGACATCTATACACTCCAGCTTTCAGGTCTTCACTTTAAGGAAAGCTTTTATTCCACTTGAGGTTATCCTGCAACACACCTGAGAGAAGACCAAATAGAAAGCAAGTAGAAGTCCAGCTCCCTGATAAATCATCTGGAGCAAAAAGGGAAGGTCCAGAGCACATGCGGAGCCAAAGAGTAACCAGAACATTTGCATAAACCACTTAAAAGGGGTGATGATGCTCACCAGTGCTCAGATGTCTAAAGGCTCTTGATCCTACCCTCCCAACATGCTTTGGAGCATTCTTCTTCTTGTCTATTGTTGCTCAGGTGAGAGGGTAAAGTTTCTAATTTACAACCTGAATTAGACAAGGATGCTCTTTCTCCTGTGTTCTCATTGATCATTGCTCTTCCACTTGGGTGACGCGGCTGAACATCTCTTCTTGTCTTTCTTTGTAGATGTCCTCAGCCAGCCTGTCCTGACTCAGCCACTTAAACTGTCTGTATCTCTTCAAGGTGAGGTGCGACTCCCTTGCACACTCAGCAGTGGTTTTGAGAATTACAATGTTGGCTGGTATCAAGATAAATTGGGACAAGGCATTCAGTTCATCCTTTTTGGGGATAACATACAAGGGGAAGGTATCCCAGGTCGATTTTCTGGCTCCAAAACTCACAACAAGCACTATTTGATCATCACCCATGTCCAGGCAGAGGATGAAGCTACCTATTACTGTAGTACATACCATGGTATGGGGAGTACTTTTCAAAACCACAGCAGTATAGTCACAAGGGGAACTGAAACAAAAACATCCACTAAGGAACAAAAGAAAAACTCTGCTTTCACTGATTTCAACCATGTTTTCAGATTGTTGTTCAGCCAGTAGTGTTTGTGTGGCAAGGGTGCTCGCTTAAAGACAGTCTCATTACTGTTTTGCTATTTTGAGGACCAACAGATTAGTGTTAGGGTTGGCCACAAGTATTACAGCAAAGCTTAGAAGTCTGCAGTGAAGATTTTTGGGGGAGGCAACTGGATTTTGAGAGCCAGTTTGGTGTCATGGTTAAGGCATCAGGCTAGAAACTGGGGAACCGTGAATTCTAGACTTGCCTTGGATACAAAAGCCAGCTGGGTGACCTTGGGCCAGTCACTCTCTCTCAGCCCTAGGAAGCAGGCAATGGCAAGTCACTTATGAAATCTTGCCAAGAAAATTGCAGGGGCTTGTCCAGGCAGTCCCCAGGAGTCGAGACTGACTTGAAGGCATCAAAAAAAGGATCCAGATTGGTGTACTGGTTAAGGCGCCAGTCTAGAAACTGGTAGGCCATGAGTTCTAGTCCCACCTTAGGCACAAAACCAACTGGGTGACCTTGGGCCAGTCACTCTCTCTCAGTCCTAGGAAGAAGGCAAGGGCAAACCACTTCCGAAAAAACTTGCCAAGAAAACTGCAGGGACTCCTTCAGACAGATGCCAGGAGTCAAAAACTGACTCGAAGGCATGCACACACACACACAAAGACTTCACAAACCTGGGTGGTAAAGTGCTTTAGACCCTGTGTGACCACAGCACCTCTCTGCTGTTCATTGAAGCAACTACCCGATTCTGTTTAAGCCTGGGCAGGGCAGGGGGGAGATGTTTTAAGACTCACAGTTACTTTCTCAGTAACAAGATGCCTTCTTCCCAGAGGCCAAGAATTAATTGAGTTTATCTATTGTGGATATGAATTAGGAGGTGAAAACATTACACGCCAACTTGTTAATCAGTAGGAGCAAAAAGGGTGTTCCCAGAAGCAACCAATCAATGAGAATTATATTTGCATAAAGGGGAGCAAAATTCTACAACTTTTAATGGAAAATTCCACTCATGATCCTCCAGGTTTGATGTGCTGGTCAAGAGGTTCTCCACCATGACCAGGATCCTGCTCCTCTTTATTGTGTTCTCTTATTCTTTAGGTAAGGAAATAAAAGAACCGTATATGGGTAGTTCTGTTAAGGTTTATATCTATTAAATGGGTATTTAGTTGATTATTAAGAAGAACGTTGGGAGGGTGTAATGGGAAGAATTGACTTTAAACTTGCCCAACTTTCCTTCATTAATTTTTTTTTTAAAAGATTAGACAACTATTGCAATACAATCTATAATATTGAAAATGTGGTTATAATAATGGAAATCATGCAGCAGTAGATGGTTCACTATATGATCTTTCAAGAACTTTCTCAACACTTGATGATAATTCAGTTTTCGATAAATATCCTGACTTCCTTTCTAGAATCTTTTGATGGTTATGTTCCATGCTGCCAATTGCTGTGATTGATAGAATCAGGCATATTTAGGGATCATGCTGCACAGCCCTGTGGTATGAAACAGCAGCAGAACTGGATATTTCATGTCCCCCTTCTAGATGGAAGTCCACAGCTAGTTCTGACTCACCTTCAGCATCTGTGACCTTTGGAGAATCAGTCAAGATTTCCTGCATTTTGAGCACTGCACACAGGGGCTATAGCGTTGGACGATACCTACAGGTATCAGAGAAATGTCCTAGGTTCTTCTGGTATGGAGACAATCAAAGAGGGAATGAAACTCCAATGCGATTCTCTGTCTCCAAGTCTGACAACATCCACTGTTTATCACCAATGAAGATGGAGGCAACATATTTCTGGAGTATGGATCACAGCCCTGCCAGTGGTGTTGAGTAATCCATGGAGTGACCCATTTTCAAGAGGAACTGAGACAAAAAACATTTGTCTCCCCTTGCAAGGAATTGTCAACTTCCTCAATTTCAGTTTATATCAATTGCCTCATTTTTTCCCCTCTGGCCAATCATCTGTTTTATCCTGCACATTTTGCAATTTTTTTTTTTTTAAAAAAGCAAGCAATAAAAGTAAAATTAAGTAATAGAAAGTGGTCTGCATTTTTCCTAATAGGAATATTTTCTTTATTGTACACATTTGCTGAACGCTTCTGGAAATTGAGTGTCCTGGTATCTGACTTTCCACAAATACCCATATTTTGGTGTGCAATTTTCCCATTATTTATTGCACATGTTACCCCCCCAGTATCATAATTCTCAGCTGTGACAATTCCAGATGTGTTGTGGCCTTCTAGAATTCTGCAGAGGTCATGCTGGCTGAGGAATTCTGGGAGTTAAAGTCTACACATCTGGAAGTTGCTGAGGTGGAGAAACATCCCTTTGCTATACATTTTGTAGGGGCCATGGATGTTAAAAAAAAAAAAAAAGCAACTGAAGCAATAAAAATGTAATATAACTACTTAATATTAAGGTCAAATCCTGTCCCTGGAGGTTTTTCAAAATTCTTTTCCTCCACCACCAAAAAAGAAGTGGATTCTTCTTTGTCTCACATGGTACCCCCCCCCCCAAAATGTTTATGGGGAAACAAAGCTCACATTTTAACGCACAGCTTCTCTATTTAATTGGCTCACCAGGTAGCAATATTTAAGAAACTGAAGGATCTGGTTCACCCCTAAATCTCTTTTGGGGGGATCCCCATTCCTTCTTCCAAACACAATTAAACTGATGCCTGGTTTCACCTCTTTGAGGTAAGAGGTACACACACTCAACCGTTTTAGATCTGAAGGTGGGGTTAACAAAGTTTGAGAGAACCCACCAAGATTCTACCCCCTACTCCAGGAAAAGAAGGGGTTCTGCCACCTGCTGTGTTAGACCAAACCAGGCACACATCAACTTTGTGTTAAATTATTTTTTTACATGCAAATGTCTTGCTTCCCATTGGCACACCCCAATAAGCCCCTGCCCGAAAGGAGGTGTGGGTCTCCTGCAAAGACATAGGAGGGAAGCAATTTACATGACAAGCCCTCCTTCCATTCCTGGGAGGCTTAAGAAATAAGAAGGGTGGTTGGCGGTCCCTGTGAGATACAAAGATGAAAGACTCCAGCATGGCCTGGGTTCTCTCTTTTCTTGTGCTTCTCAGCTCCTTCTCAGGTAAAGTCTGGAAGAGAATCCTCTTGCAGAAGCTACAACAGAATGATTCTATCTTGTTCATGAATTATAAAGGACTCAACAGCATCATGACTGACTGATTATTTCTCTCTTTTGCTCTAGGGTTGCGATCACAGCCCACAGTGACTCAGCCAGCCTCTGCATCAGCATCCTTGGGACAAGAAGCTAAATTGTCATGCACTGTCAACGCTAACGTGAACCACGTTTACTGGTTTCAGCAGAAATCATTAGGAACCCCTCACTTTCTACACTGTAATGGTTGTAGCAGCAGGGGATCAGGGATCCCAGACCGATTCACTGCATCACGATCTGGGAACACCGGCTATTTGACCATCACCAACCTGAACGTGGAAGATGAGGCTGACTATTATTGCAATGCTTGGTTTGGCAGTGCTAGTGTGTTGCACGATGATACAATCTGATGAGGAACCAAGACAAAAACATTTCATCTTCTTGCATCTGTTCAAGGGGTTAGAACTCATGTCAACTGTTAACTGGAGTTTCAAAACTGAAAGCTTTGTGAAAATTATAATGCTAAGAAACAGAACAGAAAAGGCACCTATCCTTAGATGTTGACCAGCCCGCCCATGCTCATACACAGATCTCCAGATTCTCCACAACCAATCTTTATTACGGTCAAAGACCACCATAAATCTCCAGGTTCTGCATGCTACCCAAAGCAAGTTCATTAAAGGACATCCATTTCTGCTTGAACACCTTCTCCCAAATACTCCTTGCTTATTATTATTATTTTTTTAAACCAAGATTTTTGAGTAGAGTCCTATAGTCCATGGTCTCCAAACATGGCTGGGGCCCAAATAAAAACTAAAATCAATTTGATTTTAATTACATGCTGATTTAATTAATTGAATATAATTAAAATATCCAGGCTAGAGGGCAGCACCCAGCCAACCTTGGTTAATCTCCAAAAGTTCAACCATCTTTTGTACTTGGATGGGAGATCACCAGCAAATACCAGGTCAAGGTAAAGAAACAGCAAACTCCAATTTCTTCTCAAAAGAAAAAAAAAATCACTATTAACTAAGAGGAGATGTTGGTTTTAATCATGTTGTTCTCTTTATTTCAATGCATTGACTTGATTTAATAAGAGACCTTTCATCTCTTTTAATGAATTTCTCAAAGCATATCAATCTAATTGAGGAGGGCTTAGAAAATCCAGCTTGCCAAAACTGTATTGTCAAGGTCAATGTATCATCTGTTTCTCAACAAATGCATGAAATTAAAGCGATGTATTTGAGAAATGGGCCTAATTAGCCAATTCATAGTAATGATGGAACAAAATCTGCCTTTGGTTTCTAAGAATGATTTTCAGCTTTGCATGACAGAAGGAACCGGGTACTCTCTTTTGAAATTATTGTAACGCTTGGAAAGAGATAAAACTGATATATATATAATGTATAATGTGTGATATTAGAGAGAGAGAGAAAACTCCATTAGGGGTCCATAAAATCAGTAGCATTCGCATCTTCTTAAAGACCACTTCTTGAAGGCTTCTTGAAATAGCCTCAATGTTGGAATAACTGAGTTTCCAGTTTATATCTTCATGAGCTTGCACCAAGTTCCTGAAGTTGTCTTGGACTTTTTGTGTGGAATCAAATATTTTCATTACGATATAAAAAAGAAGCAGAATAGCATGAAACGCTCTTGGTTTTCTGCAAAGCAGAATTGCATGGAATGCTCTTGGTATCAAAGTGAAATGAGTCTCTGGAGAATAAGATCTATGACACCAACGTGTCCGCTTCTAAGCAAACCGAAAGCATGTAGGAAAGATTGGGTTGGGGGTGCCCCTCTCTGAAACCTATTTGCAATGGAATTATATGTCTCCAGTGATGCCTTTGGACAGCAGGGGGCACCATCCTCCTAGAGGTGATCAAAGCTTGTCCCAACGTGCGATGTGCAACCAACTGAGCAGTTTTACCACCTGCAAAATGTCCCATGCAAATCAGAGAGAACAGGCATATAGAAGTTATCAAGGGGTTCAGATATCTGAATAGGATGTGGCAGATCTCTGGAGAATTTCTTCTTCCTATTTTTGCCCAACAACTTTATTTTGAGAAAAAATTGCTGCGAGCTTTACTTCTGAAATTAATACTCATGGGGGGAAGAAATGGGCAACTCCACTTGCTGCTGGAAAGGGTTCTGTAGGATCCATCCAAGTGCTATCTGGTTAAAGATTTTGGGTTCAATTCATGGAAAATAAACCCCACCAATCCAATGCTCAACTTCTCAGAAATAAACCTCATTGAGTTCTGTGACAGATGCTTGCCATTCAGTGGTGTAGCCCTAACAGCTGCAGTCCTTAGCATCTGGTTTCATTCTTCTGGGCTGAGTTGGCAGAGGAACTAAATGGGGTGTGTCCTTTGAGGTTCATCATATTGTGGGAACCCAGACATCTTCTGAGCATGTGGTATCACCCGAGATCCATAATAAGCCCAAATAAGTTTTATTTGATTGGGGATGTGTTATTTTATCATAGGAATAGTGTTCTGACCACCTAGATTTAGAATCCAGTATGTTTTCTGAGAAAGCCAGTTTGGTGCAGTGGTCAAGGCACCAGGCTGGAAACCAGGAGACTGTGAGTTCTAGTCCTGCCTTGGGGACGCAGCCAGCAGGGTGACCTTGGGCCAGCCCTTCTCTCTCAGCCCTAGGAAGAAGAAGGCAAGGACAAACCACTTCTGAAAATCTTGCCCAGAAAGCTGTGCAAAAGGAGAAAACAACAACAACCAAGATTGTTGAGCTCCAACATTGTATACCATGAGAACTTTAGGGTGGCCATGAAGGGTAAGATCAAAGCCACAACTGCTCCAGTGTTCTGGATAAACTCGTATGATAAGGGATTTGTAGGAGAAGGAAGAAAGCTTTCCACTTAGGTTCCACACCACTTGGTACTAATCAATATTGTCATTATCTGTGTAGTAAATGCGAGTAAATAACGTAGAGTCCCTTTCACATTCTTTGAAAGAAATCACAATCATGGCCAACCAACCAAGTACTGTACTACAAAACTGCCCTTTCTTTACATTCAAAATGTACTGTTCAAGGTAGCTGCTTCAATTTGTCTAAGAAACAACTGTTTCTCATGTGCCTTTATTTCTGTGAATGAGGCGTTTCTTCTCATTCAACCCCTCTTCCCCCCACCAGCAAGTTAAAAGCAATTTTTCAACACTTATGCAAACCTCCTCCTCTGCTCATTGGCCTTGATAGGTCGGCAGATTTTGTCAGGTGGAGGAGCATAAGTTCAAGAAAAGCCAATGAACTTGATTGCATCTGCATGGTAGACCATTCTTCAAATCCAGGTGGGTTCAAATAAGAAGACAGGCATATCCCAAAGAGGTGTTCGTTCACTTTAGAAAGTGCTAGTCTTCAAAGGAGCTCACCATGGCCTGGACTTTACTTTTCTTGGCAATTGTTGGTGATTTTTCAGGTAAATATAGGAGGATTTATTTTAACACAACCCAGAGAAGGAGTAGCAGGCTCCACTACATGATCATCAAAAATGATGCTTTGGTAACATTTTAAGCCCAGACTATGTGCCAAGTTTTCATTATTGCTTTCTCCTTCCTTCTCACCAAGGTGTTACATCACAGCCCACCTTGACTCAGCCTGCCTCCCAGTCTGGATCTCCAGGAGAAACCATTAAACTCTCCTGTGCCATCAGCAGCAGTCCAAACACTGTTCGCTGGCTTCAGCAGAGATCTGGAGAGTCTCCTCGCTTTGTACACTGTGATGGCTGCAGCAGCAGGGGACCAGGGATCCCAGACCAATTCACGGGAACCCGATCAGGCAACAATGGCTATTTAACCATCACCAACCTTCAGGCAGAAGACGAGGCTGATTATTTCTGTTTCATGTGGTATAGCAGTGGTAGCATGTTCCACAGTCAGCCAATCTGATGGGGAACTGAGACAAAAACCTTCTTCCCCAGAGCAGAAACTCAAGAATCATTCTAGAGCTCTGGCTGATCTTGATTTGATGCAACTGAAATGAAAGTGGAGGAAGAAATGAATGGTCTGTTCCATGCAGAGGACAAGCCACATATCCATCTTTTAGGAAAATCAAAACCATTAAAAAGAAAGGACAACAAAGACCAGAATGCTGAAGATTGCTCTAAAAATACATAAGGGGGGGGAGATAATTGTTTAATCAACAAGGTCTGAGAATAGTTGCCTGATGCAGGACTGGGCAGAATCCTGCTCTTCCTCTTTTTCTTTCTGCATCCATCTCAATCTCCTGCAAGCTTAGTGTCAAGTCCACGATGTCCAACTCTCAGTTCTGACGCATTCTCACGCAACCAGGCTTGGGTCAGATAAATACTTCTTTATTAAGGGGTACATGTAGCTTGTAAACAGAACATTGCTAAAACTAATGCCTTGGGTAAACCTCCCTCTATTTATCCCCCCTCCCCTTATTGCCTGGCATTGTGACTCCTCTTCACCTGTTGTTGACCTCTCTCCTTCCTCTCCAAGCTTCTTCCGGGCTCTTTGGGCCCCAGCTGCCTGGCCGGCAATCAAGCCAGTCTAAATTGCCCATATATGGTTAAGCTGCTTCCCAACTCCCCTTACAACCATTAACAGCCACCACCACCCTTAGTTACAAGTGGCAGAAACAAATCAATCCAACTCCCAACGAATGCAATACAATGGAAAACAACAACAGTTGGGTGATGCAGGTTCTGACATACTGCTTCCCCCCAAAAAAACCTTCTTCACCACGCTGGCCAGGAGCCCTAGAAATAAGAAAAAGAGGAACTGGAATTATGAAAATATACATCCCATAGAGTTCAACACGTTTACCTGGGTTTGTTAGGATAATTCTTATAAAAGTCCAAAATTAAGTCAGGAGCTCTAACATGTCTTTTGGAGACCCATTCAGCCAGAGATTTAGGGAAATGTTTCCAGTGTACCAAATACTGAATGTCTCCTTTGAATTTTCTAGAGTCCAATATTTCCCTGATCTCAAAGTGTTGTTCCCCCTTGATCATAATAGGTTCAGGAGGGGCCACTGCCGGTCTCCATTTATCAGATTCCTTGTAGGGTTTCAATAGTTCACTGTGGAAGACAGGATTAATCTTCCTGAGGGTTTGGGGGAGTTTCAAGCATACAGACACGGGGTTAATTACTCTATCCACCGTGAAAGGTCCTATGTATTTGTTATCCAGCTTTCTACATGCCCTGGAAGATTTCAGATTCTTGGTAGATAACCACACTTTGTCCCCCACTTTCCACGGTTCATGTGGTGCTCTCTTCTTATCTGCTTGTGCTTTGTAACTTTCTCTAGCTTTTGCAATCGCTTTTTCTGCGATAGGCCACAATCTCCTTATCCTGTTACCCATTCATCCACTGTTTTAACCCCTGTCTGAGCGTGAGGAAGTTCAGGTATAGGTACAAAGTCTTGCCCTGATACAATTTGGAAAGGTGATAGCCCAGTACTATCGTGGACAGCATTATTGTAAGCCACTTCAGCATAAGGTAATAATTCCACCTTATGGAATTATTTGTCCTGTTGATGGTTTATGAAACATTGCAAATATTGTTCCAACCCTGCATGCCTCCTCTCTGTCGCTCCGTCCGTCTGAGGATGAAAGGAAGAGCTCATTGCTTGCTTGGACCCCAAAAGGGTTAAAAATGCCTTCCAGAATTTAGATGAGAACTGGACCCCCCGGTCGCTGATCACTCTTTCAGGACAACTGTGTAATCTGTATATGTGTTGGATAAACAAGGCAGCTAGTTCAGGCGCTGAGGGGATGGCTTTGCACGGGATGAAGTGAGTTTGTTTAGAGAAGAGATCAGTAACAGTCCAAATTACAGTCATTTTCCTGCTCTCTGGCAGGCCTACAATAAGATCCATGCTTATTTCTTTCCATGGTTTTTCGGGGCAGGCCACAGTTTGTAATAACCCACGGGGTTTCCCCCCTTGCCTTTTGGCCATAGCGCATACAGGATAGGTAATTACATATTCTGCCACATCTCTCCTGAGTGAAGGCCACCAAAATTGCCTGCGGAGTAGATGTAAAGTTTTGACAAAGCCAAAGTGTCCTGCTGTTTTATCATCATGGCACCTTTGTAGTACCATTTTGCGAGCCTCCTGGGGCACGTACAGTTTATCTGCTTTCCACCATGCCCCCTCCCTCTGGGTTAGTTCCTCCTTATTCTCCTGGAACCACTCATCCTGTTCCAGGAATTGATTTAAGTCCATTAATAACTCTGACTTGAGGAGGGTTTTGGTGACATTACTTTGTGATCTGGTGACTGCAGCTGCCAGTTCTGGCCCCTGCCGGTTGGGGATTACAGCTGACACCACCTTCTCCCGTTGGCTATTGTGCTGGGGCAGCCTGGAAAGAGCATCTGCCAAGAAATTCCACTCTCCCGGGAAGCATTTTAAAGTGAAATTAAATCTGCTGAAGAATTGCGCCCATCTTATTTGTTTAGGAGACAACTTTCGGGGTGATGTCAATGCTTCTAAGTTCTTATGGTCTGTCCAAACCTCAAAAGCCTCCTCTGCTCCCTCCAACAAATATCTTCAATTCATTAAAGCCCATTTCACTGCGAAAGCCTCCTTTTCCCACACTAGCCACCTCCGCTCAGGTTCAGTGAACTTGCGAGATAAGTAAGCACATGGTTTTAACACACCTTCCTCATCCCTCTGTAAGAGGACTGCTCCAATGGCTATGTCTGAGGCATCTGCCTGAATAACAAAAGGCTTTGCTGGGTCTGGGTGTTTTAGGATGGGTTCAACAGTGAATAATTTCTTGAGGGTTTCAAAAGCCTCCTGACATTCTGCTGTCCATTTTAAAGAGGCGCTGGGGGCTTTTGCAGCTGCCGAGGGTTTGTCCTTTGTTTTTAAAAGATCAGTCAATGGGAGGGCTACTTTTGCAAAATTAGGAATAAATTGTCTGTAAAAGTTGGCAAAGCCAAGGAAACTTTGCAGTTGTCTCCTGGTTTTTGGGGCCTCCCAGGCTAGGACATCCCGCACCTTATTGGGATCCATTTCCACTCCTTTATTAGATATTCTGTAGCCCAGATAGTCAATGCAATCCTTATGGAACTCACATTTGGATAATTTTGCATACAATTGCGCATTTAGCAGTTTCTCCAGCACTTTCCTGACCAATTTCACATGTTCCTCCATTGTTTCGGTGTAGATTAAAATGTCATCCAAGTACACCAACACTCCTCGGTAGAGGAACTCGTGCAAGACCTCATTAATCAGCTGCATGAATACCCCGGGTGCGCCTTTTAATCCGAATGGGAGGACTCGATTCATGTAGTGTCCCAGTGCGCAGCAGAATGCGGTGCGCCATTCGTGCCCAGCTTTTATATGCACACGGAAATATGACTCCCTGAAATCTAGTTTGGTAAAAAATTTTCCTTTTGCCAAATGGGCTAACAAATCTTTTATTAATGGGAGAGGGTATTTGTTCTCTGTGCATATTGCATTTAACCCCCTATAGTCCATGCATAAGCGTAAAGTCCCATCTTTCTTTTCTCTGAAAAGTACTGGCGCCGCCAGGGGGAATTTGGCAGGCACTATGAAGCCCCGGCTCAAGTTTTTGTCAATGAATTCCCTCAACGCCCCCATTTCCTTTTGGGTCATTGAGTACATCTTTGGGGCTGGGTACTTTGCTCCTGGCACCATCTCAATCTCGCAGTCTGTGGGGCGATGTGGCGGTAGCTGGTCGGATTCCTCTTCGCTGAATACTTTCGCCAAGTCCCTATATTGCCAGGGGATTTCCTCCCCTCCCCCCGCGTGGGGCTTCCCCCCTTGGCGCTGCTCCTTCAGGGCTGCTGCCCCAGCTCCCCTCGTGGGTTGGGCTCCGCCTGCGCAGTCCCACGCCCGCCATCCCGCCATCCGGAAAGTCCAGAGTCTTCTCCCGCCAGCTGATGCGGGGGTCCCACCATTCCAGCCAGGACGTTCCCAGGATGAGGGGGCAACTAGCCAGCGGCGCGACCAGGCGCCTTAAAGCCTCCCGGTGCGTTCCGACTCTTAACTCAAAAGCCTCCGTGTAGTAGCGGACCGCACCTCCCCCCACCGCTGTTCCATCCACTTGCCTGAAGATTATGGGCGTCTTCAGCCGGTGCACTTTCAAATTTAGTCCGTTGACGAGCGCGAGGCTGATCACACTCCGGGAGCAACCTGAATCCAGCAACGCTGTGAGCCGGACCCAACGAGTCGATCGCGGAGCACGGATCACTACCTCATAGGTCATGGGACTCACCCGGATGTCCTCGATCGATTTGCTCGGGATCGGCTGGACGTGCCTCGGGCTTTCCTCCCTCTCGCTGGAGCTCTCCCCGCCTTCCTCGCTGTCTGAGAGGTCGGCCGTTCTCAGCCTCTCTTCTTCGCCTCTCGCCGCCGTGCTTTTCCGTGGGGCTTTCATCGCTCTTGCAGGTTTTTCATCTTTTTTCCCTTTCTCCGCGGGTGTAACATGCAACAGCGGGTTGTAGCCTGGGGTTCTGGGGGCAGGCGACCACGAAGTGCCCCTTCTCGCCACACATGAAGCAGGCGTTCCCTGCGGCCGGCGGCCTTGCCGAGGGGGTTAACTCCTTCCTTGCCGGTTTCCGCCCCATTTGCTTTGTGGCGCTAGGAGGCCGCCATCTTGCCTCCGCGCCGTGCGGTTTGACTCTGGCCATTTGCGCCTCCAACATGGAGACGTGGGTGATCTACCCCGCAAAGGTCTCCAGGCACCCTTGCAGCACGGCCCTCTCGAAGAGCCGTGGGTCCAGCCCCTCCTGGAACAGCCGCACGAGGAACGCCTCTGGCCAGTCGGGCAGCTTGGCCGCCAAGCGCCTGAACTCCAGTGCGTACTCGGTCACCGAGCGCGGCCCCTGCTTCAGCTCCCGGATTGCCTCCGCTGCGTGCGAGCGGGCACATGGGTCCTCGAACCGGTCCCGTAGGGCGGTGATGAAGCGGTCGAAGCCCCCCACTTCTGGGCCTCCGCTTCATTCAAGTCGTTCGCCCACTCAGCTGCCACGGCCACCAGGAAGCGGGACACATACAGCCCCCTCCAGGCATCGCTGGCAAACAGGCGCCCGCACGTGCCCATGCAGATTCTCACCTGGTTCAGGAAGGCGGGCAGTTGGGCAGGGTCTCCGTCGTACTTCTCTACCAGCCCCCATCTTCGCAACAGGTCCCCTTCCGCCTGTGAAGGTCGTTGGGCGGCTTGCTCCTGGTCTGCTCCCCCGCCGCATCCTGCGGGGGTTTGGACGGGGCCCGATGAGGGAGAAGGGTCGGTGGTTCCAGCGGAGCCCTTGGGGAGGGCTGGTCGGTCGGCGCCGGCCCCTGTAGGGGGTTGGGAGGTTGCACGGAAGGTTGCGCCAGAATCCTCAGCTTATCCAATTCCTTCCTCAGTGTGCGCACTTCGCCTTCCATCTTCCTCACCCGTTGTCCCTCATCCCATGGCTTGGTCGCGGTCCCCATGGCCCTCGACCATCGAGGGCGGGCTGGCACCTCAGGGGTGAACCCTCCAGCGTGTTCCCAGATGCTCAGGTCACTCAGTGGGTCCCAGCGGTGGGCCAGTCGCCTCATTGGGGTCTTTGGTCTGGCGCCCGCTAGAGCTTCAGTGAGGGGGATTAGACGCTCCTCCTCTTCTGCTGGCGCCTCTGGTGAACTTTTCTGCAGCTCCTCAGAGGCCATGCTAAGTTGCTGGAAATTCCTCGCAGAGTTTCCTCTCAGGTGAAATCCAGTATCAGGGAGCTTTAGCAAAATGTCAAGTCCACGATGTCCAACTCTCAGTTCTGAAGCATTCTCACACAACCAGGCTTCGGTCAGAAAAATACTTCTTTATTAAGGGATACATGTAGCTTGTAAACAGAACATTGCTAAAACTAATGCCTTGGGTAAACCTCCCTCTATTTATCCCCCCTCCCCTTATTGCCTGGCATCATGACTTCTCTTCACCTGTTGTTGACCTCTCTCCTTCCTCCCCGAGCTTCTTCCTGGTTCTTTGGGCCCCAGCTGCCTGGCCGGCAATCAAGCCAGTCTAAATTGCCCATATATGGTTAAGCTGCTTCCCAACTCCCCTTACAACCATTAACAGCCACCCCCCCCAAAGTACAAGTGGCAGAAACAAATCAATCTAACTCCCAACGAATGCAATACAATGGAAAACAATAACAGTTGGGTGATGCAGGTTCTGACACTTAGATGCTCCTTGTTGCTGAGTTTGAACTGATTTCTCCAAAATGACCTTGGAAATCAGATTAAGCAACATTTGACAGGAGGCCATGGGTTTCAGCTTTGCCTACCTTGGTTTCTCTATTACTGTTAGAAATTCAATTTGGATAGAAACATCTCCAGATGTTTGGAAAACTGATTGTTCCTTCCATCGTATCCCCTTGCTTTTCTCCATTTGCTTGTTCATCCCCCTTGCTTCTAGAAAGATGAGAAGTCCTTACTTTGTCATAACACTTTAATTAATTCTGTGATACCTAAAGACCCAAAGTTTCAATTAAGTTTCTGAATTTTGTTTTGCCCTTTCTTGCAAAAGGAGACTTCACCGTGGTGCTTTACACAACCCGCTTTTAGGGCTCTGTGGTTTTATGGCATCCAGACATGGAGCCATGAAGATTTTTATTCTTTGATGTGGTATAATAACAGCTACCATTGCGGAAACAGTTCACGGGGGAAGTAAGAACAAAATGTTCCTAATCCCTAGAGGAAGAAATACAAAGTATCTTCACTGGTATATGAAGTTAGAAGAGATGAGAGGCCTCAATCCCGAAGTATCCTTTCTTTTAGGAAAGACCAACACTTTTGCCAAAAGCAGAATGCACCCAAGAGCAGGAATCCCTAGATATTTTCTTGTAGTGGTTCAATCAATAATGGTTCATTCACTTTCTCTAGCCAACGCACAGGCATTATAGGAAAGAGTTTCAGTTAGATTTAAGAAGTATGAGTGACCCAAGTCAAGTTGAGTTTGGAAAGAAACTCTTCTGGATTTTCCTTCACTCTTTTTCTCCATTGAGATTTGGACGATGATGATCCTTTCCTCTTACCGTGCTAGTAAAATAAAACATTTGAGTTGCTTTTTTTCTGACGCAGTCAAATCCTGCTTTTATCAGTGTGCCATCACTTTAGTGTTCAATGTCTGTTTTCTCCTTTAGGTATAACCTGCCAGCACCGTCACTCTCCACATCCTTTTTTAAAAATATTTTTATTAAAGTTTATATACATAAAAATGAATACAAAACTAAAAAACCTACAAACAAAAAGAAAAAGAAAGAAAGAAAGAAAGAAAGAAAGAAAGAAAGAAAGAAAGAAAGAAAGAAGGTAAAAGAGGACTTCCCCCTTCCTCCAAACAAGTACTGTATATGTATTAACAGTAACTTAACACCTTAAACCCCTTAAAGTTTATATACATAAAAATGAATACAAAACTAAAAAACCTACAAACGGAAGGAAGGAAGGAAGGAAGGAAGGAAGGAAGGAAGGAAGGAAGGAAGGAAGGAAGGAAGGAAAAAGAGGACTTCCCCTTACCTCCAAACAAGTATATGTATTAACAGTAACTTAACACCTTCTCTATTATTACTAAAAGAAAAAAAAAAGCCCCTCTTTATCCCCTTTCTCATCCCTAAATAATAACAGAATTGTAAAAAATATTCCACAATCAATCAAATCAGCAAAAAAAATTAAGAGTGCCAGTAATAATAAACTCTACATTTTAAGCTTAAACAAATAGGCCAATTTTGCATTTTAGCTTCTAAGTTTTTTTCCGAGAAGTGCAACCGAAAAGATCTCTCCCCTTAAGTGTACAAAAGACCAAGAATAATCTCTAATGTGTTTTAAGCTAAACCCAATAAATCATTTTTACAGGTAAAAATCATCGTCTTACAGTCCTGGTCAGAAAAAGAAAATTCCATATTAACGATCCAAAATCAAAACATCGCTCTCCACATCCTCAGGAGAAACAGCAACACTCTCTTGCAATCTTAGGAGTGGCGTTGCCTGAAATATTCTATGTGGTTTCAGCAAAAAGAAGAGGAAAGGCCCAGGTTCATTCTGCATTTTGATTCAACCAGCAGTGAGACAAAATTTGGCCCTGAGGCTTCTGGTCATTCCTCTACTTCCACCAACACCCCGAAGAAAATTGCATGCTTCACAATTCACCAACATGTAGGCAAAAGTTAGGAGTGAACATTGCTGCTGTATATGGAAACACAGTGATCAAAAATGGAGAGGAACTTAATACATATACTTCTTTGGAGGAAGGGGGAAGTCCTCTTTTTTCTTTCTTTCTTTCTTTCTTTCTTTCTTTCTTTCTTTCTTTCTTTCTTTCTTTCTTTCTTCCTTCCTTCCTTCCTTCCTTCCTTCCTTCCTTCCTTCCTTCCTTCCTTCCTTCCTTCCTTTCTTTCTTTCTTTCTTTCTTTCTTTCTTTCTTTCTTTCTTTCTTTCTTTCTGTAGGTTTTTTAGTTTTGTATTCATTTTTATGTATATAAACTTTAATAAAAATATTTTTATTTCAGATCCAACTCAATTCACCTCTGCCATTCTCAGTGCCTCCTCTACACAGTTCAGCAGTTTGCTTTCAGCTAAAGGAAGGCCCCTCGAGTTTGCTTCGGTCATACGTCCATGCATATTCCAGGGGAAAGAAGCGATTGCAAATCCTAATGTTGCAGGGGATGGCGTTGGTAGGATTTTTTCTTCCTTTCTTGTCTGCAAAAAAAGATTGCAGAGAATTCTCGGGGCAGCAAAGGGACACCAATTTCTGTGTGGGTTTTTTTGTTTTGTTAAATAGATTTGTTATTAGAATTTTTCAATACAATCAAAGGACAAAAAATTAAAGGAAAGATAACGAAAAAAGAAGATAGAAAAAAAGAAAAAGTGAACAACAACAACAGAATCAGGATCTCCATCCTTCTTTCTATTGAGTAATTGCTATCTTATTCTTTCTCCTCCCTCTTTAACCTTTTGAATCCCCAAATCCATAAGTCATCAGTTCAGTCTTTTCTTCTTTCCACAAAAACTCCATATCAAGCTTCCAGTCTTTTAAAAAAGTCTCCCTCGTTTTTTCCCTGACACCACTGGTCAGCTTTGCCATTTCTGCAAGCTCCATCAATTTTATCATCCAACCTCCTACTGTGGCCATTTCATTATTCTTCCACCTTTGGGTGTCCAATAATCTTGCTGCAGTTACCACAGACCATATTAGCTTCCCATGTTTCTTTTCTAGTTCAGTGTCCGTAACACCCAATAGAAATAATTCTGGGTTCATCGTAAGATTAATCCGTGGTCTCTTTTGCACCATTGTATGAATTTGCACCCAACATTTCGTTGCTTTTTCACAAGGCCACCATGTATGATAAAAAGACCTCTCTTCCAACACTTCCAACACCGGTTTGATATTCCTTGGTACACTGTGGCACCGATTTCGGAAAATTAAAGGCCTGAAGCCAGCACGCCTTGCAGGGTCATCCTAAAGAGAGTCAACATGACAGACGTGGCCAGTCAGGAGAAGCCCGACCCTTTTTATACGTGTGTGATGCATGCAACTAATATTAAAAAGGGGCAGAAATTTGATTACCTGTTTTTGACCTCTCCCTATGGACACCCTGATGTCTGGCTTTGAAGAAGCAGGGAGGATGTAAGAAAGATTGGAGTAGGGGTGTCTTTTTCTCCAACATGTTTACTACAGAATAACATATCTTCCAGTTATGACTCTGGACACCTGGGGGTGCCATCTCTTTAAAAATTTCACCAGACTGAATTATTTGTTGCCATTCTCAACACCTGCAGGACAGACTGAGCAATTTCACCACCTACAGTGTCTCATACAAATCTCATCAGAGAGAGGAGAGAAAGATGTGATAAACTGTTTGGGGGATCTGAAGTCCTCTTTAGAATAGGGTATGTTACAGGTAGTTCTCACTTAATGATGGCAGTTGGGACCAGCAACTCCATCCTGAAGCGAGGCAGTTCTAAAGCACAATGTCACGTGGCCACACCGAGTTATGACGGCAGTTGTGGCAGTCCCAGTTGCTGTCATTAGGCGAATCCCATGTGGTCACAGCATCCTTCAGTCACGTGATTGCCACTTGTGACCTCCTGCCAGCTTCCTCGTTGACTTGGCTTGTTGGAAGCCGGCAGTGAAGGTCTCAAATGGTGATCACATGACCACAGGACGCTGCCACCATCGTAACTGAGAGTTGGTTGACAAGCATCCGAGTCATGATCACGTGACCACTGGGAAGCTGCAATGGCCACAACTATGAGGAACAATCATAAGTTCCCTCGTTCAGCGCCGTGGTAATTCTGAACGGTCGTTGAACAAACGGTCGTTGGATGAGAACTCTCTGTACTTTTTTGGAGAGTTCCACATTGTCCAACACCTGTTTTTGGAGAGGAATTGCCATGAAATTCAACAACGAACTGAATATTCATGGATTCTGCAATAAGGAGAGCCCCTTGCTGTTACAAAATGTCCTGGAGGACCCAGCCAAGTGCCAACTGGTTCAGCATTCTGCTTGCCTCAGTGGATATAACCTGTTTTTCAACATCCATAAATCGGCAAATGGGATTATGTGGTCTACAGCCTCTGAACGTGAGAATTCTGTTTACGTGGAAGGCTAATAACAAATGATACTTCTCATTTCCCTAACTGTACAAAGTCAGTAAATAAATGCCCCATTGGTTCTAGGCACAACTTCTTACTAATAACTGCCATTTGCTCATTGACTGTTCAGTGATATGTAACTGGAACCCAAAGGACTGCTTTAATCCTTAAGGGCTGAGTTTACAGAAGACGCTTGTCTTGACTAAATGGGATTGGGTAGTTCTGTGAGATGAATCAGACGATCCAACTAATGCATGATTTATTTCATACATTTGGGTCTGCACATCCTCTTACATTAGGAATTACATTCCAGGTCTCTGGATTAAGAGTCTTTGTGGTGTAAACTCTGTATCTGAAGAACCTTAAGGGAGCATGCTGGATCCTATTAAAGACACACCAGGTTCCATACTAATGTGTTCAGAGACATTCTCCTTCCTATTTAGGTTCCCACAGTGACAAGTCCTGATAAATACCATCAGTAGCAATGCAGTGAATGGGAACAATGTGACTGTCTCCTTCCCATTCTTGCAAAGAAATTACAGTCATAAAAAAAGGGGGAAACCCTTTTTCTGTCTTTTCCTGAGATTCGAACATGCTGTTTAAGAATTGCAAGGGCCATAGATACTCTTTCTCAGTTTCCCATCTGACTCATAGCTTCAGATGAGGGACTTGTCCTAATTTCTCCCATTGGGACCAAAATAAATAAATAAATAAACAAATAAATAAATAAATAAATTTAAAGGATATTTTTTCACCCTGTTCTTTATGCAAAAGTCTCTTCTGCTTTACTGACTCAAATAGATGGTCCAATCTCATCAGGAGGAGGAGTATCAGTTCAAGGAAAGCCAATGAGGTTGAATATATTTGCATAAATGCTCTTTTAAATTTCAGGTAGGTTCAAGTAAGAAGGCAGATAGATCCAAGTTAGATATTCTTTGGATTAGAAAGTGACACCCTTTTAAGGTGTTCACCATGGCCTGGACTCTACTTTTCCTTGCAATTCTTAGTGATTTCTCAGGTAAATATATGGAAGTATATATTTTCACATATTCTAGTACAAGTACAATACAATGGGGTCTCAAAGATGATGCTTTGTTGACAGTTGAAGCTCAGAACATGAATCAAGTCTTCATTACTATCTATTTTCCCCTTTTTACTCAAGGTGTTACTTCACTGCCCTCCCCCTCCCCCTCCCCAGGTCTTTCCCAAATTTCTCTCTGTCCTGTGGGCTGGGATGGTCCTTCTGGCAGTGGTCTTCTCACAAGACACTTTGGAATTCAGCTGAAGCACCACATCAAATGAGTCCAAAGATTGGAGCTAGCCCGCCTTTGGACTCTATACCCCACAGCAATTCAGTTCAGATGGAAACATCTCAAGATCTTTCCCAAGCCACTGTGCCCAGAAGGTTTATTAACCCTTCCTCATATTTTCTTGTCATTTCAGTTTTTGCTCATGGAAGGATATGAGGATCTGTCATTGTGCAAGTGAGGAATTATGTGAGTGATGATATCACACAATAATCATAGAAACCAAATGAATTTATGATGTTGAATTGGACAGAAAGGCAACCCAATTTTTGATATGTTGTTTTCTGTGTTTGTGTCAGCACTTTGAGGTAAACCAGGTCAAAAAAGAGAACCTAACCCTATAAAGGCCTACATGGCAAAGGTCCAGGTTATTTGTGGGACCACCTCTCTCTGAGGGTATCTGCCTATGCTACAAGGGTACATAGGGTGGGCATGCCCCAGGTCCCCTCCCTTAAATGTTGCTACCTGATAGGAACTCAAAGGTACGCCTTTGTGATAGCTGCCTGTCCTTCCCATTTTGGTTCCACAGCACCTACTATTGATGGAGAGTGGCATTTGGTGTAGAGACATCAATAACATGAGGGATTCTTACCCATCCTTGGATTGAAAATACAATTACAACAGTTTTAGCTGCCCTTGGGAACAGGGGAAATGTGCCTTCCAAGGCAGTCTGCCTCCTGGTAGAACCGGACCTGCTCAAGTTCCCAAACCCATGCCATTCTTCAATTTCCCACATTATGACAGAAAACCCGAATAAAGGCATCTTCTTCAGCCTACCCTTTATGGAAAGGTCTTCTCTACTTATTGGTCAACATAGATTGGCTAGTCTAATGAGGGGGCAGCTCCTCAATTCAAGGAAAACCAATCAATGTGCCTACATTTGCATGGAGCTTTTTTTAGTTTGAGGAGGACTTAAGATAGAAGGATCCCAGGTAGATATTCTTTGATTTTAGAAACTGACACATTTGGAAGGAAAGCACCATGGCCTGGA